>NW_024704766.1:857108-2177737 GCF_018977255.1 Callorhinchus milii | reverse complement strand
GCATTTATACAGCACCCTTCGCACCGGATGGTGTCTCGATGCGCTTATTACATTTGGGCACCAATCGAAAACTAATTGACGTTGGCAACGACTGGAACCCATCGCCCTCTCTCTGCGAGCACCGCTTTTTTAACCGTGACTGTATTTTATAGAGCGACCACCCACACCACAGGCCTGCCTGAAACAAAACTATTTACAGTCATCACCGCTCAAGCCGGTCAGCCCAGAATGACATCGGGGTAAGGGCAAATTTCCTCGTTTCAGATCCACACCGCTTCACACACCCCCGCCCCACTCCCCGCCTCCCTCCCTCCCCTCCCTCTCTCTCTCTCTCTCTCCCCAAGGTCTGTTAAATTCAAACAGCATTTTACTGCCTCATTTCCCCTCCCCAACTCCGACTGACTGGGTTTCAGCTTGGCCTCGCCACACAACTGCTATTAAGCCCATTGCATGTCAAGCTTCGAACGGTTACAAACGGTTAAAGAATAGAGCTGCAATTTAGCACAGCTGCCAACAATCAGCCTCTTTGCTAAATTTAGCTCCTTTTTCTTTCCCCTGATATTTTTAACTCTGTGTTTGCGGAATCAGAGGGCGACAGAGAGAGAGAGAGAGACACACACACATACGCATTCCAGGTGGCAGGTGGGACCCACTTGCAAACTCCAAGTCACAGACCCGCAGTGTTCGGTGTCAATTGATAAATTCGCTGACGGTGTGTGTGTGTGTGTGTGTGTCTGTGTGTGTGCGCGAGCGAGCGTGCGCTCATTCAGTAGGCTTTGCTAGTCTGTATCGCCAATACGGACTAAGAATGTCTAGGTTCACGCTTGGGTGTTTTGTGAATTCGCCGATCCTCATGGCAAAATCCTGGTGGGTTCCCATGAATGAGGGGTGAGGTCACCAACATCATCCACACAACAACAGCAAATTATATTCGTATAGCGCATTTCACATCAGGTGGACTTCCCAAGGCGCTGGACAGTCAGGGGCAGAACGATAGCTGCTGAACTGGCGGAGGGCACCTCAGCTTCAGGTCTGATCTAAAGAAGGGAACCCCCAACACACACACACACACCCCTCCCCAGCACAGCACTGGAGTATCAGCCGAGACTTCATGATTACAAAGTCCTGATGTTGTGGGGTTTGAACCCATAATCTTCAGAATCAGAGGTGAGAGCACTACCGACTGAGGCGGACTGACACGCCCAGGTCCTGTAATGGTGCTCATCCAGTCAATCACACTTTTGCTGCCTATATCAGCTCTTACCTGTGTCTAGACTGTAAGATTCACCCTAAATGCATCCTGTGTTTCATTCATCTCACAGCAATCTTTTTCCACACAGTGAAGGCATAACTGGAGACAGAATTATGCTCAGTTCCCCTTCATTCTGCTCTCTGTCCGTATTTCCACCTTAAAATCTATCTGAAGCAACGATGCAGCACAAATAACCCCAAACCCGGGTTACTTGGCACCGAATTCTAAAGTGTTTCAGAGCATTCGTGCTAAGTCGGCCCAAATAAGGCGTCCGAGACCTGTTCTGAACCTTGAGATTGAGTGTATTTGAAGAGAAATAAAACCACACTTTGGACCTGAACCTATTTGGGAACAAGGACACCTTCAAATCCCATTTGGAACTGTTGGAAAAGTAAATTAAATAAAGCAAATATACCCTCCCTCCCTCCCTCACACACGCACAGACACACAGGACTGGTTCACAAACTGTTTTTTATTTCCCGGATGCCTGAGGCAAGTTGTTTTTTAATCGATGCAAACTGCAGTCTGCTTCTCCTCAAACCAAGGCACAGGCCCTTGCCAACTGCAACAACGTTGGAGTTGTCAAAATGAGCAGCAGCTGTTGGGTAAAGATTTTCAGCGATTTTTCTTCTTTTACACCGTACCACTTGTTTCGCCGACAAAACACACAGTCGATTCCCTTTTACAGTGTGTTAAAGAAAGCGCTTTGAGACGTCTCGAAGACTTGATATGGCGCTATATCAAATGCGAGGATTATTGTTATTATTATTCGGGGCCTGCTCCACTTGCAAGATGTAAGGGTCAAAATTCTGCGCCTTATTGTATTTTATTGCTGAAATATTATGACCAACAGAATTTGCCATTGAACCGCACTATCTGACGGTTCTTGCCCAGCGAGGCCAGTGGGTGTCTACATTAACAGGAGCTGAGCAAGAGGAATCCTTGCCACAGTGTCTGGTCTGTCTGTCCCTCCTGAGTCCTGCTGATGAGCCGGGTTGGCTGGTCTGTGATAAACAGTGACCTAAAGTAATACAAACCTGCCTGGGCTCAAGGAACCAGACACTAAGCGAGAGCACTGCACAGGGTTGACTCGATTCTGGCCTTCAGTTGACAAGCATATCAGTTGAAGCTTAGTTCCAAAAAGAACCTCACTTATCCCTCCCAACCCCCCACCACACACACACTTAGCAAACGGGAGGACGTTAGCTCACGGCACAAGGTCAGCTGTGAATTGTCTGTGGTCTCGGAAATAACAGTACGCAGCACACTCCATCCTGTACTTTATTCTGTATACAGTATGCCACACGTGTGTGCAGCCTGTGATGAAATCACATGCGGGTTTCACTGAAACTTGTACGAATTATCGTTGTGAATCAGGCTCACACTCAGGACAAAGCAGCTCATCCAGACTTAACAGCAATCACATGCTGCCAGCGTTCATTGCACACCCTACTCAGGAAACAGGAACCCTGCTTTCCAGCAACAACGCATTAAAAATCAAGAGCTTGACACCCAGTTATGTCTAACTCTGTTTTACAGTAAAACGGACAGATTTCGCTGGAGTCAAACCTGGCTTTCTTGCCAACAAAACTGCCTGGCTCAGCAAATCGCCCTGCCAGCCAGCACAGCTAATTAACTAATCTTTCTACAATATTTCCCCCCCCCCTCCTCCTCCTCCTTCTCCACCGTAAGTCATTAAAATCATCTGAAATTAATCAGGTAGTTAAGGAAAGCCACGGCTTCTTGGCGTATTTCCCTGACGATTGTGTGTTATCCCTGCTTGTATAGTCGGCACTGAATTCCTCAGTTTAATGGGGCACAAACATTTAATTGTTTCAGCGAAAGCCCCCTGTTCTTGAACCTCATCCAGGTTTCCAGGAGAGATTTTAATGAGGACTGTCTCCCTTCTCCAAACTTTTACGCAAAAGTCTACAAAATCGCTGCACAAACCCCACTGGTTTTGTTTTTCTTGTGGGCAGCCAGGTGTCCGACACATTGCCGAAACCCAGGCTTCAATGCTTAAGACTATCCAAATCCAAACTAGACCGAGAGAGAGAGAGAGAGAGAGAGGTTCACATATGTACGCCACCTACGCATAGAAATGCCCCTGACTGTGTGTGGACTGGAACTAATAGTGCCTCCCTTAATGTGGGAAAGCATTAGATACAGGTTGGAGAGAGCCAATAATAACAACAATTTTGTGGGGACGCTGCTGTGCGCAATTGGCTGCCGTGTTTCGCCCACAAAATACGCACAAGTCACTACACTTTACAGTATATTCTGCTTTAGTGACATCCGAGAACTGCTCACGTGATTTCCGCCTCTCTCCCGTTCCGAAGCTCCTTCCCTGGCCCCAATTCATCCCTGGAGGTGGTACAGCAATGATTTTGCTGTTGATGGCAGCTTCTGAGTTAGTACATCAGTGAGTGTTTGTGCTTTGTGGAGCAAAGAGTGGAAATAAAAAAGTTAAGAGCAATTCTTGTGTTCCAGAACTTGGAGCTTGATCTGGTTGTCTGATGTTCTTATGTCCTGTTTGTGGGAACGCTGCTGTGCGCAATTGGCTGCTGCGTTTCGCCCACAAAATATACAGTCAAATCACTTTACAGTATCTTCTACGAAGAGCCTTGAGACGTCTCAAAGACGTGATAAGGCGGTATATCAAATGGAAGGATTATTATTATTATTATCATCATCATACCACAGCTGCCGGTGCCTCTTGGAAGCAAAGGGTTAGCAGTGCTGGGGCATACATCTGTGGTCCATCTTTGCAGCGACTTGCGGACAGTGAAGGGGGAGTGAGTCTGACAGGGAAGTCAAAATGTTATTGAAAGTAAAGGTTAAAATGACTTTGAGTTAAAATAAATAAATAAATCATGATTAGTTCTGTCGGGCGCTAGATGGAGTCCTAGACAACAGAGGAGTGTTCTTGGTTAGCAGAGTGTTTGTGTGTGTGTACGTGTGTGTTAAGAAATTAACTAAAATAATTAAACAACGGGAACATTGCTGTGGGCTGTGAACATGCAGTAGTTTGCGACTGTTTGTGACTGATTTCAAAGATGATCAACAGCTCTTAGTGTCAGAGGTTATAGAGAATAAAAATTCTGCTTGTGGCTGGTAATCGAACCCGCAAAAGCTAATATCCTCTCCAGATGTTCCCCGAAGTACAGTAGATGGGAAAAATCTACCTGAACGAACTGTGCTAAAGATCTGAAGATAACAATAATAATACTTGCGTTTGATACAGCGCCTTCTCGCGTCTTCGAGACGTCTCAAAGCGCTTCACACAATATACTGTAAAGTGACTTGACTGTATATTTTGTGGGTGAAACGCGGCAGCCAATTGTGCACAGCAGCGTCCCCCACAAACGGTCGTGGAGGATTGAGTGACCAATTTATTTAATTTGAAGGAATTATTACCCCCGGAAAAGTGACCTACCAATCGACTAATAACCAGGTTCCTACTTACTGCTAAGGTAAACAGAGGTGTGTGGGGTAAGGAATGTTTCGCTTTGCCTGGGAATCGAACCCAGGTCCTCTCGTTTGCGAGGCGAGCGCTCCAACCAGTGAGCTACAGGTCTCAGATGTGCTTTCCGTTAGCCTGGTCCCTATTTCATTATTTTTCACCCACAAACAAATTCTTCCTGCAAGATACGGTTGGAAATAAAATCCTGTTTGCCAGGACCTCCAGTGTAGAAAATAGCATCAAGATGCCTCATAGTCCCAGCAGCGGCTGAAATAGTGATCACGCTCTGTTGCGAGAGCGTCCACTTCAAGAGGGTGAGGGCTCAATTATTGTTGGAAGGCTAGTATGAGGATTGAGGTACTGGGTTTGAATCCCTGGTCTGCTCTGAGTTAGTTGCAGTAACGTCGCTAAAAATATAAGTGCTCCTATACACTCCCCTGGGCGAAGGCCCCTATGTAAATATAAGTTGTTGTGAAACTGGCTCCTGAGTAAGTGAGTTCTATATCAAATGCAAGGATTATTCTTATTCTTGTTATTGTTAAACATTCCATAAAAATGCAACTTTTTCTGTTTCCTTTTCCCACAATCCCAGTTTTAAGGAGAATTGGTGACAGAGACGCACATTAAGACAGAGCCTAGTGCCCTGAGGTGCAATAAGAACATAAGAAATGCTAGACCCAAGAAGTGACCGAGATCCATCTAGTTCGCCTTCCACCTTCCTGGCGGTCTCTCGTACATATGTCCAGAACTACCTATGTACTGTATCCCATAATGTTATCTTCTAAAAGAAAACTAATTTGTGTTTGAAGGAATCGACACTTCCTGTTTCGAGGAAGCCTGTTCCTCAGGTTCACTACACACTCACTGATGGATGGATGGATAATAATAATGAGAATCCTTGCATTCGATCAGGTGCTTGATCAAGTCTTCAAGACGTCTCAAAGCCACAGAATATACGTCGTCTCACAGAATATACTGTAAAGTGTAGTGACTGTGTATCTTGTGGGCGAAATGTTGGATGGATGAGGCGCTGTCAGAATTACCCGGTGCAGACTTTGCTGGTTTTGAACCAATTGCAAGAAATGCCATTGTACAATGGGCCTTTCTTGCTCCCAATGCACACTGCCACAGTGTTTGGATTAGAATCCTAAAGCTCTGTGAACAGTGTCGGCCTTTCTCTGTTGTGCTCGGTGCATGGGTGATAGAGTGAGGAGCCAGGCTGGGCGGTGTGTGCCTGGTATGGCTTGAACGTGATCTAACCAAGCCAGCGAGATATGTTTTTACAGAGCGTGCAAGCTGAGGTCTTCATTACTCATTTGGTGGCACAGTGACCTCAGAACGATGGGAAAGGGTTGAATGTTTGGGAGCCACATTCATCTCTCTGTTAGTGTTTCAGCCGTAGCGAAAGTTTGCGAAAACATGAGAAACCGAAACTAAAGGTGACTGGGAGCTCTGTGAGATGTGAGCTCGCTCCCTTCATTCAGGATTAAAATTGTGGCCTGAAATTCAAGCCTAAACCCCAGTGATGAAGTAATTGCTCTCATTAAATTACTCACATTTGACTCTTTCACTCACCATTTTTTTCCTTCATCAACGTTCTCCCCTCCCCCTGTGCCACCATCAGGTTGTGGATCACTTTTTCCCTTTTCACTGGGTCCCAGTTGCCCACAAGTGACTGTTATTCCATGGGTCAGTCTCGATAGGAGTCATTGGCAGGTGATTCAACTCATACAAGAAACACAGCTCTGCCCCCCTCCCACCCCTCCAAACACACATCAACCAGCCCATAGACCCGCCTCCATCAAATGAAGGTGACCTCACCTTCTCAGTCATCCCTAATAACTCTATATCAAGGACCACAGTAGCCACTCCACAAACACTGACGAAACACATTTGTTTGTTTGGTTTTTGTCCCGGTTTCCACACGAAGAATAACGCATTGAGCCTCAGTACCGTCTGTCGCTCTCTTTCGCTGGCACAGCATTTTAGTTTCTAAACCTCTGCCATCTCTGGCCGGAGAACAACCATCCTGATGTTAAACCGTTGCTGCTTTTCACCACGTCTTTCACGGCGGCTTTTACAGAGTTGAAATCAAACCAGATATCAAAGTACCTTAACCCCTGGAGCCTTCTGCTCATAAAGTTCAAGGCATTTAAACACCTGACTTTCTGGGTTTCTTGCGTAATTGCCAAAAGAACTGCTCCAGAAGTAAAGTAGGAGCATTATCTGAGAACGTCTTAAAAACACAGAGGACGTGGCTAGATCTACTGTGTTGTGGAGGCGCTGGTTTAAGGAGATACGTAATATACACTGTTGAAGCCATTCAACATTTGACAAGATTATCTCCAGAAGCTCATGTGTAGCTGGTCACCTGCCTTGGGTGATGGACCACATGGACTGCACAGCACTGAAAGCCCATTTGGCCCAACTTGTTCTATCAGGAGTTTTCCTCCACCAATCCTATTCCCTCACCCTCTCTCCTTTCCATACCAACTCCATGTCCTTCGCACTCACTCCCTTTTCAATTTGGGTGGAAAATTGCAATGATGGTTAACCGATTTGACGCTTATCACCCCCAAGTCCGAGCTGAAATGTGTTTCGTTCCTTGCTTAGCTAAGCTGCACACTTCACCCATTAGTTCTGAGGCATTTCTTCTCTCAAATTCCACTTTAATGGTGCCTCAAAACGTTTAAGGACCTTTGCTGTGATCCCGCTCAGTACACAAACACTGCGTTGCTGAGGGACGTGGGAATTCCACAGAAAAGGCAAAGGCTGGAATGGAACCAAGGTAATGGGAGTCGAGAGAGAGGGATGGAAGATTGGTGGAGCCAAGTGCATCCAGTAGAAAGTGAAGGCTCTCCCAGGGGTTTAATCCGCCCTTCAATGAGCTGCTTTGGAAGCATTACTTTGTTGTTGGAGCGTACTCACAAGTGCTCTCTCTCACTCTGACAACAGAACACAAGGAGCCTTCCCTGGCTATAATCTTGCACAATTAGACTCCAGTTCGGAACTGGCCCCCAAGCTGAGTGCGTGTGTGGTCACTTCCCAATGTACGCTCCTCTTATTTCTTGGCAGTGTCGGAATGGGAATAACGCAGAACGTTTCTTTCACATTCCCTAAAAGCATCAAACCTCAAGTGACTCCCCCCCGCCCCCCCCACCCCCAGTTTAAAGACACAGCCCTTCGTTGCATTGAGGCAGAACGAGAATTTTTGGTGGGGGAGTGGGTGGGAGACGTGAGAGTAATCAGGAGTGATAACTGTGGCCGATTTATTTTCCTCCCTATATCAGGACGATTACAGTTCCAATTGATCCAATTGTTGGAATCAGCTGAGTCAGCGCGTCCCAGTATCTGGGAGGAGTCCTGTAGGACAGTAAGTAGGAACCCGGTTGTTAGTCCGATTGGCGGATCACTTTTCCGGAGGTAATAATCCCTTAAAAATAATAATAATTTGGTCACCCATTCCATGACAGTTTATGGGACACTTCGGAGCGCAATTGGCTGCCGAGTTTCGCCCACAAAACATGCAGTCAATTCACTTTACAGTATATTGTGTGAAGCGCTTTGAGACGTCTCGAAGATGTGATAAGGCTCGATAGCAAATGCAAAGATTATTATTATTATTATTATCTTCAGGGATCCATAGTTCAGTTTGAGCTATCGAGAAAGAATGTTACTAATTTCCCCTCAAAAATGCCTTTAAAGGTAATGTCATTCGTTTAATAGTTTGATAACATTAACAGACTGGTTTGTCCCGAGAGTCTTGTTGCTCGGATACTAAGCGTTGGAAACTGTATATCAACATAGGTGGTCTTTAGTTATTAAATGTGAAAAAAAAATACGTCGCTGTGTGTATTTCAATGTTGACAGAGAAGCTGAGAGGAAAAGGAGCCGTACTCTCGGTAAAGCTTGAATTTATAACAATAATAATCCTTGCATTTGATATAGCCCCTTATCACGTCTTCCAGGCGTCTCAAAGCGCTTCAACGGAATATACTGTAAAGTGAATTGACTGTATATTTGTGGGTGAAACGCAGCAGCCAATATGCGTACCGCAGCGTCCCACAAACAGTCGCGGGTTGAACTGACCAATTCATCAATGTTTTCTTTCTTGAGGGATTATTATCAGACGTGCGGGTAATAACCGTGATGTTCCAATGGGTCAGGATGATCCTACTGACAGGCAGCAAGAAGCTCATCAGTGCTAGACTCCAGCAGTACTTCAATGCAGCATCCTCACCAAACAAACTGGATGAAACGGCCATTACAAATGTCAAAGAAGAGGCATGGAAAGATAAATCACTCTCATGTGCCAAGAGGAACTGGGGGAGTGCATCGACTTCTGTGCCAACAACAACAACTTGCATTTACACAGTGTCCCTCACACAGGGTAGGGTCCCAGAGCACTTGCACTCACTATGTAGGAGGTTGGCAGGAAAAAACAGTCAGGTTACCTGATCTTTATCTGGAGACAACCCTTCACCTCGCAAGACAATACGTTGGTGTGAGATTGTAGTGAAGACAGTTAACCCTAACCCTAACCCTAAGGCTTGGATATAATCCCCTCCCACAGACAGATAACTTGCAGACGCACACTATCAAGCTCACTATCACTTGATTGTACATCATATGAGCATGACTTGGCTGAGGGCGGTCGTTGCTTGTGGAACCATGTCCCCAGCAGAAGAAGAGGATAACAACTTCGAAGAAAAAAGAAAAAAAGATAAGGGAACGTAAAGAAGGATGAAAGCCTTGAAGAGCATTCATCTCTCCATTGGAGCTTGTTTCAAACCCATTATCTCGGAGTTAAAAAGGACAGCGATAACTTTGTGCGTATCTCTCTTCGCTCAAACCCAGAGACGGAAGGACATTGTTCCAAAACACTGTGTAAGCCAATGCCAGAGTTAAAAGCATAGCATTGCAGTATCTAATCTGTGAGAGGAGACATTCATCCCCAGTGTCTGGGTTGGACCTGATCTGAGAGCTGAAAGGGAGGTGGACATTTCAGCCCACGGCTTCTACCCATTCCACAGTCCCAAATCTCCCTGCTCAGAATATGGAATAAATGGCATTGGGTTCAACACAGAATCTTTCTTATCCTTCTCCAAATACAGTCGAAGCCAAACTCATCAAAGTAACAGTACATTATTTGTAACGCGATACCTTTCAGTTCCTCTCCTCTGCGAGTCCACGTGATTCTCTGCGTGAGAGCTTTTATTTAGTGTTAAAGCTGTGAAACAAATCGTATTCGCAACACAAGAGCCAGAACCAGCAACTCTCCAGAGGAGCCATCCACAGAGCACGAGCTTCACTGCCTCCCACTTAGCATCACGGGTTCAGCACTTGGCTCTGTTTATTTAAAGTTCACTCAGCTACGCGAAGGCAGGTCATAGCCACGGCTTACACAAGTTAGTGAGTGAGACACGCATGGTTCCTCCCTCCCTCTCTCCCTCCCTCCCTTCCCCCACATCCTCTCCTCCTGTGCAGCGTGGCTCTCACACCGTCGAGAGGTTAGAGGAACCGACAGAGACGTGCTCCTGTGGCTGAGACCTCACGCCCGACGTGCAGCTTAAACAAACGGAGAGCTTAGGGACCGTGAGCGTAGGTATAGGCTCAGGTGTTTTCTTCAGAGATGGAGAGTGGACCGGGACAGGCCGAAGCTTTCGGAAATAATAATAATAATAAATAATAATAATCCTTGCACTTGATATAGCGCCTCATCGTGTCTTTGAGACGACAACAACAACAACTTGCAGTTACATTGCGCTCCTCGCGCGGGGGTAGCGTCCAAGAGAGCTTTCAAAGCGCTCGACAGAATATGCCGGAAAGTGTACGCTGACTGTGTATTTTGTGGGTGAAACGCGACAGCCAATTGAGCACAGAGTGGTGTCTGGAATGGAAGTTTGTTCAAGAGACAATATTATTACCTTTGTGTTTCTCCACAGGAGATACCCAAGGCAACTCATTCACGGGGGACAAGGTGGTCCCAGTGATTTGGGACGTCCTCCTGACGTGAAACAAATGTATATACAAATGTAATTTGCTGTTGTTGTTGTTGTTGTCTCCAGGACCAGAGCTCCATCGCGGTTGGCCAATGATCCTCCAAGGTTGGACATGTTCTGTAACTGTGTCGCAGGTGGCTCTGTCACTGATATACAGTCGTTTTCACACCGAGGGAATACAGCCTCTGTTGGTCTTTCCTTCCCCCAAATGTTGAGGTTACCATCCACAGTTCAACCTATTTAGTTCTAATGTCTCAAGGAAAGGCCTGAGTTCTTACGTCGATTTAAATGTTAGCAGGTGAGATAGCAAATCCTCGAGTAGCAGAAAGATTGGGCCAATTTTCCATCTCTTTAAAAGATGCCATAAACACCAACGTTTGCACTGCTTAATGTTAGCACATCCTTGTTATTGACGATGACAGGTTTAACATGCAGCCGTGCCTGGTGATGAGATATTTAGCAGAACAAGGCATTGGGTGTGCTCAGAATCGAGGAAAAGAGGAAAAGGAGGAGCCATTCAGCCCATCAAACCTCGTCTACATGTTGTCATGTCACGGCCGATCGATTATTTCCATTTTCCTACCTTTTCTCCATAACATGCAGATGCGGCGAAAGTCTGACAACTCGACGAGTGGATCACTTTCCAGGGGGTAATGATCCCTCCGCCTCAAAAAAAAATGTGGGCAACTCAACCCACGACTGATCGTGGGACACTCGCTGCTGTGCGCAATCGGCTGCCGCGTTTGGCCCACAAAACACGCAGTCGATTCACTTTGCGGTGTGTTCCGTGAAGCGCTTTGAGACGTTTCAGTGATGACGTGATCGGGCAGGCCACTTGCCAAGGATTTTGCCCTGCCCGGGAGTCGAAGCCAGGTCCTCTCGCTTGCGAGGCGAACGCTCTAACCAATACGCTACAGGACTCCTAGAGCCTGTGTTTTGATCCCCGTCTGTCTCTTTATCGCTCAGCAGGAATGGTGTAACAATGTGCCAGTGCAGAGACTGGCTCTTTAATCCGTTTACTTTCCGTTCCCTGGAGAATCATAAATACTTTTCCCTTTCCCTTCCCTGGAAGTTTTTGATGTTTTTTTTTCTTACAAAAGTGGCTATGAGGTCAGGTGAATAGTCCCTTGTAAGTGTCCACTTGAGGTTTCCCTTACTTTTTACGGGGTGAAATTTTGTGATAATGACCGCATTGAAAGCTTAATGAAACCGGAAATGTAATCCCCGATTTTATTTCAAGATTTCACAACAGGTTTCCATTCCTGGTGCTGGTATCGCGCTGCAGAAGGACACGTTGATAATAATAAATGATAACAATGACTTGCATTTGATGTCACGTCACTAAGACGTCTCAAAGCGCTTTACAGAATATACTCTAAAGTGGACCGACTGTGTATTTTGTAGGCGAAACATGGCAGCCAATTGCGTACAGCAGTGTCCCACAAGTCATGGATTGGGTGACCAGATTATTATTTTAAAAAAATATATATTTGTTAAGGGATAGTTACCCTTCAGAAAGCGATCGGCCAATCGACTTACAACCGGGTTCCTACTTACTGCCTCGTGTGGAGTAAGGAAAATCGCCTAAGGTTTTGTCCTGCCCGGGAATCGAACCCAGGTCTCCCGCTTGCTCTAACCGCTGAGCTGCGGGACTCCTGGAGTGTAGTAACTGAGGACTCTAATTCAAAAGGTTTGCAGGTGACGTAACAGCTATGCAGACGCGTCTGTGCCTTTGAATAGGTGTCCTTGTCGGAGAGCCTTTCCTGGAGTCACACAGATTCCTGGGCTGAAGCTGCTGAAACTTCCCACAGTTTCTCTGAGTACTGTGGTCTCCAAGAGGTGAAGCCGCCCCGAGACTCCATCCGGCAGTTCAGTAACTGGTGTCCTTACATTGTCAATGCCTTCCTCTACACAAACTAATATAGGGTAAAGGTTAGGGTGCTTCATGTTAATGAATACCAGCAACGCATTATATGAAACACTAAACTTTAACCCGCATTGATGTTGAATTCACTGGACAATGCTTTTTTTCCCCCAACATCTGCCAAACGCGAACTTCAAACCTTGACATTGTGTGAGCTGAAGTATGAAAAAAATGAATGATTTGTGGAGAAAAAAAATGTACCACAAAGCACATTTCGCTGAAGTAATTCAAGATCCTCATGGATAAAGATAAGGCAAACCACGATAATATGTTTAAGATGGTCAAAACAACCTAAGGCAAGGGATGGGGAAGCAAACACAGGAGCAGTTCAGTCATTCAAGAATTATGTTATGTGGAGAATATTGTACGTGGACTCAACAACCCGGGAAGCTAATTCAAAAGGGAGAAAGAAAGCTTGAATTGTTTTCAATTCTGACTTGAGCTCCGAGACTTGGCAAACTATGTGGTTTTAGCTCCATTACTCCTTAACTCCATCAGTTACTCCAACACACGTCCGTGTCGTGTTTCGCCCACAAAATATACAGTCAATTCACTTTACAGTATGTTCTGTGAAGACGTCTCGAAGACGCTATATCAAACACAAGACATTATTCTTATTTATTATACTCCTGCAGTGCACTGCAATCACCAAAATGCAAGGGTTATTATTATTATTATTATTATTATTATTATTATTATTATTATTGGCCTCCTCAACAGGGAAATATTTTATATTGTGGAATGTTTTTGAGCTAAATCCAATTTTGTCTGTGGACGAGTTTCTCGTGTCCTGATGTGCTAAAATCTCAAATTCTTACGGTTTTAAAAATAAACACTGGCATTCCAGAAGCAGCTTTTCCCAGGTTCCTCCCAGATGTGCTCAGATCTTAGCTCGTTCTCACATCTGCAACGGGGCTGAGGCACAAATCGAGAGAAAATCACTTTGGCAGATGTGCGGAGGGGTTGAGCGAGGAACACAATCCCCCGCCCCCCCCCCGCCCTCTTGATAACCACAGTCACGAACACGTTAGGAAAGAGTCAGCTACCACTGTGACCGTACTGAGCAAAGCTGCTCTACACAACGACCTTCGATGGAATTAAACTGAGGTCTCAGCTGACTGTCTTCCAGTTGGACATCACAGGACGCTAGATACTGTGATGCTATTTGGAAAAAGAAGGGAGTTTCACCCGATACCTTGGCCAAGAGTCCTGCAGATTGATTAATTGCCCGTTCACCTCATGGCTGTTTGTGGAATTTTGCTGCGTGCAAATGGGCTGCCACGGTGACCTAGAAATACACAGTAACTACACGTGTTGGCAATTCCCTGTGAAGTCTTCAACACTGTGGAGTCCCGTAGCTCAATGGTTAGAGCACTCGCCTCGCAACCGAGAGGACCCGGGTTCGATTCCCGGGCGGGGCGAAACCATAGGCAAGTTTCCTTACTCCACGCACACGCCTCTGTTTCCCCAGCAATAAGCAGTTACCGGTCGATTGGTGGATCACTTTCCAGGGGTAATAAAAAGAATGTGGTCGCTCAATCCACGGCTGTTTGTGGGGACGCTGCTGTGCGCAATTGGCTGCCGCGTTTCGCCCACAAAACACACAGTCAATTCACTTTACAGTCTGTTCAGTGAAGCGCTTTGAGGCATCCGGAAGACGTGATAAGCCACGATATCAAACGCAAGGATTATTATTATTATTTTAGCGTAAATTGCACGAGCCCCACCCTGGGCTGTCCCGTTGTCCTTTCCTAACCGCTGGCACACTGGCACCTTACGGCTTAATAAATCAGGTTGCAGATGGCTAAAAGGCCCCCTTTGCCCCGATTGGCAGCTTCTCCTCTCAGTGCAGTCACGGAGAGAGAGAGAGAGAGTTAACAGGCAGATTAAACCCATGCTTTTGCCTTGCACCATTAATAATTTTTTTGAAGTGTGTGTGAGCGCGGCTGTCCCTTCTCACAGTCAGTGGCCGTGCCTTCGGTCCTCGCTGGCAGCCAGTGTGAAAAATGATCTGACCTCAAACAGCAGGGGTGTGTGTGAAAGGGATTGAGTGCACCTCACAAAAGGCTGTGGAATCCAAGGCTCTCCAAAGCTGAATTATGGAAATTATGTGTTCGTTTGTGCACCGCTGTCTACGTCACGCACAACAATACGGCGGACTGTAACAGAGGCCAGTGTTTGCCATCAAACACCTGCTCCGGAAATTTTCCGAATGCTTTCTCTCCCGAAGGAATTTGCTGCAATACTGCCCTCCCCGCTTTGTTCGAAACCATTTGCAGTTAAGGTGAGGGTTTGCATCGGGGACACTATTATTGGCTGAACGCACATCCTCAAATGGTTTGCCGCTGCCACCTGGACTTGCGTGTCCGCGGAGGACGTCACCAAGAGGGGGCGTGTGGATGAGGATGAGGAAGAGGAGCCCAACAGCAACAACAACAATAAAATGACATTCGTACAGCACCTCTCACGTCGGGAGGACGTCCCAAGGCCCCTGGACCATCAGGGACCCGAGCTGGGGGGGTCGGGATCGGGGAGGGTGGCGGACAGTGGGGGGGAAAGGTGACCGAAGGCACGGTTCGAAGAGGAGGGTCTTGAAATGGGTCTTGAAGGAGGCAAGGGACAGGCCGAGGCAGAGGGCTGCGGGATGGAGTTCCAGAGGGTGAGGGGTTAAGGATGGAGCCCTGGGGTACGAAAGTTTACTTTCTCAATCCCATTCTTATTTATCTCTATAAGATTCTCTCTCGGATGTCTCGTTTCAAGGCTGAAAAGCCCTAACTTGTCTACCATACAAATTTAACCTTTATGTTGCGCTTTTCACGTCAGGAGGACATCATTGGAGGCTTTACAATACTGACTTGACACCAGAACCGGGGATGGGAACGGAGAGGGGGAGGGAGGGGGATAATGACCGACAGGATTGGGTCTTGAGATGGACCTGAAATGAGGTGAGGGAGACAGCAAGTCAGAGGGACTCTGGGATGGAGTTACAGAGGGTGGTGTGTACCGATATCCACTCCTTCCTACACAGGGTCAGTGTCACATTCACTGCTTCGCTGTTTCAATGTAACCGAAGATTCCACTGGAAAGAAGGAATGAGGAGATCCGGAAAAGAAGCTGCATTTGGAAAAGTAATTGCCACTCTCAGTAAAATCCGATTTTCACAGCTCCCTTTGATTGTAAAAGCACTGAGACTGAAACTAAGCCGCAGAGACCAGGGAAATTTGATCGCTGCGTTGGCTGATCTCAGAGGTGTTTCAATCACAGTGAGTCTCAGGAAAGAGCAACTAATTAAGATTGCTGTGGAGTGTCCCCTCCTGGAAACTATGTGAATGTACAGTTACACAGTGAGCCTCACCCTTTGCTGAATAATAATTAATAACTGCATGTACCGTAGTAACATGAGGAACGTAGAGAGAGGGGCTGAAAGCGTCAGAGAATCTTAATGTGTGGTCACCAATAAATCTATCCCGTAAGCCAGAAACTTACATGCGCAATTTTTTTTGCTGCCGTCTCTTGGCTAAGCTGCTGTCACGGGTACAAGTAAAACTAATACCACTACTAGTAATCCTCGCACTTGATACAGCGCTTTATCACGTCTTCGAGACGTACATTTTGTGGGTGGAAAGCAGGAACGAATTGCGCACAGCGACGTCTCACAAACAGTCGTGGATTGAGTGACCAAATTGCCGTTATTTTTTTTAAAAAAATTTGAAGGGATCATTGCCCTGGAAAAGCGATTAACCAATCGACTCACAACCAGGTTACGACTTACTGCTCGGTGTTCAGGGTTCCGCTTTCTTTACGCACTTTCAAAACCGCCTCAAAATCACTTTTGTTTAAAAAAAAAGTTGCAAATAAGCAGCCCAGATGTCTGCCGAACGTGAATTAATGCTTGTTGCACCCCTTCACGTGCAGCACACGGGATGATATTGCGCAGATGTTGTTTCTATGGCTGTGGTTTAGCATTAGAGGCAGTTATACGTCAAGAAACAAGAGGTCTGGAATTCCACCTAGTTTTAAGCTTATGTAAGAGGATTTTACATGGTCGCCCAGAATATTATTATTGTTATTAATTGTCGAACGTTATAAGTTCAGCCTTAAAAAGCTTTTACTTGCAAACCAATAATAGTCATAATCTTTGCATTTGATATAGTGCCTTACCATGTCTTTGAGACGTCTCAAAGCGCTTCACGGAATATACTGTAAAGTGAATTGACCGTGTATTTCGTGGGCGAAATGCGGCAGCCGATTGCGCACAGCAGCGTCCATGCAGCCCATTGGTCATCTAAGGCTGCCCCCACGATAGGTTTTGTGTTAAGAAATGTGTAAATATCACATTTCTAAAATATAGGCACCCAAACGTTTGGTCTACATTGGCGGAGTGGCTGGAGCTGCAGCTTAGAGACCAGGAGCTTTCTGGTCAGACACGTGGTATGTTTGCTGGTCTCAGGCAGAGCTGCAGGGAGGCCAACTTGGCTGTAGCCTTACCACAATAAGGCCATTATATAGCCTTACGAGTGCTTGATAATAACAATAATAATAATCCTTGCATTTGATAGAGCACCTTATCACATCGATGAGCTGTCTCAAAGCGCTTCACAGCATACACTGTAAAGTGAATTAATCGACTGTGCAGGTTGTGTGTGTCAGACATTAGGCGTCTGAAATGGAAAACAAAATCGCTTTGATGGGCAGAATAGTCAAAACCCCAAATTTGTGGATTGGCTGGCGTTGAGGGATAGCCTCCTTCGCCTGCTCCTTTAAGAGGAACTCCGACCTACATGCTTCCAGTGCGAGGGCTGCACTCAATTGATTCATGAACAAGGCTTTACAAGGCTTATAAGCCTTTGTGTGGGGACAAAAATATTTGTTTAGTCCCTTTAAGTGACTTCCCATAATGAGGCCACTGAGAATGGAGGGATGGATCCACCAAGGGAGCCGAAAGGTCAGGCTGCCTGTAACAGTCTCACACGGCCCGTCGGCTGGGAAAGATTAATGGTTCACGGGAATAACTCATCTTCCAGGGACGCGGAGTCAAATCAGGGAAAACTGGGAGGAACAACAGCGTTCGAGGGACAATAATAATTTAAGATTAACACGGCCATTGTCTCTTCCGCCGCTGCGTTCCTGTGTCCCGGGTTTCGGTGCCGGAGAGCGAGATGGAGCATCGTTGCGGTAGGGCAAGCGGGAGGATGACACTCGGCAAATAACGTTTGCGCATAAAAAAAAGGCCGAGGGGGGCAGGCTGGGTCAGAGTGCAGAACCCACGACCCTCGCCCCCTCCCCCCCACCCCTCTCTCTCCCACAGGCACAAAAGCCACTCCGCTGCCTGGCTGCTCTGCTCTGTTCGAGTCGACTCTGCGAGTAAGTGGGTAACAACGTTTCACCCCAGAGCCCCAGGAGCAAAACAAATAAGTTTCTTCCAAAGAGTCGGCCCAGACACGATGGGCCCAATGGCCTCCTTCTGTGCTGTAATAGTCTCGGATCATTTAAAGAGACTGAATTTTTTTTTGTGATGCGGGGCTTGAACTGGGAGTGTCTACTAATCAGACAGTCCATGTCATGACAGCTCCACCCCAGCCCAGGCTTGGCTGCTCTCACAGTGTGTGGCCCGAGGGAGGAGAAACCTGCTCAATGTATTTATTTATGTATTTATTTATTCATGTGTTCATGTATCTATTTATTTATTTGGTCGGCCGGGTGTCTGACACACACGGAAACCCATCACCGTTGCTTAAGAGTCTCCGAACCAAGCTGAGGATTCCCTGCATCCCACCTACGTATGGAAATTCCAGAGATAAATCGTTGAGAACTCTTCGCTTTCCCCCCCTCTCCCACCAGCTCTCCCACTGGCTCCCACTTACCGATTCACAGGTGCAATAATCTTGGGAATTCATCAGAATTAAGAGGAACACCGTTATCTCGGGAGAAGTATTAATTAAGTACTAACTTCTGGGATAGAACGCCACAAAGGCTCTACTCTTTGGGATCTGAACTTGTAGAGTGCGGTAGCTCAGTGGTCAGAGCACTCGCCTCGCAAGCGTGAGGACCAGCAGGGCGAAACGTTGGGCAAGTTTCCTTACTCCACACGCCTCTGTTTACCCAGCAGTAAGTAGGAACCCGGTTGTTGGTCGATTGGCAGATCGCTTTTCCGAGGGTAATAATCCCTTCAAAAAAAATAATAATAATAAATTGGTCACCTCAATCCACGACTGTTTGTGGGGACGCTGCTGTGCGCAATTGGCTGCCGGGTTTCCCCCACAAAATATACAGTCAATTCACTTGAGGGTATATTCTGTGAAGCGCTTTGAGAAGTCTCGAAGATGGGATAAGGCGCTATAACAAATGCAAGGATTATTATATACACACATATATATATATTATAACGTCTCCTGTCTGCGGTTTGTCGTCCATGGATGTTCAAGAGGAATTCACAATCGGCCTGTGTGATCCCCCCTTTTCCATCCATTATATTATGAAGAGGTTTAAGCTCGGAGGCACAATAGGCAGCAGAGCTGAAGGATCATCCTGCACCGACATTAATTTAGTACAAAAGGACCACATGGGGCCTTCTTAACTGAGAGCCGGAGGTCATGTTGAAGAGCTCCTTTCTGATGCTGATTTGCTTCTGGTGGAACGGCATTCCTCAGCGATCAGATCATCATCTCCTCTCGAGAACACACTCAAGCCCAGGGCCTGACAGCTCGCAGCCTCTCAGACGCTGCCCTGCCCAAAGCAGAGCGCGGTTGACAATTTACCTCACACACCAGGTGATGAGGCCATACTCTCACTCAACATCAAATCACCATCAAATGCTAAAACTGCGAACCGCAAGCTTTGTCGTAAAACGAGTTCAAATCGAGATACGCCATCCACATCTGGCTCGGTTGGCAGCACTCTGGTGCAGAGGCTGCGAGTTCAAGCCCCTGTTGAGACTCTTGTGTTCCCAAGGTATGCTGACACTCCAGTGCAATGCTGGGGGGTGTGTTGGAGCTGGTAAACGTAGGCGAATTAGCACACACACGCGTGTAAACCGCAACGAGACGTGGTTTGCAGTGAAAAATCCGACTTGCGCCGCAACTCACATTCTCCCCCTGTAAATCTCGACAGTCATATAATATTCCATAACCGCGGGGCTCAACACTAAAAATATTACTTTCTGCATTTGCGACTGTGTACAATGTGTACCATTGAAATGTCTCAGGGCACTACACAGATAATTGCTGTTGAATGTAGTGACTGTGTCATTTGTAGGCAAACACTTATAGGCAATTTGCGCATAGCCAAGTCCCACAAACAGCCACGAAGGGTATCACCAATTTATTTGGGTAATTCACCGGGCGAAACTCTCTCTTGATTCCCTTTTGGAATAGCGTCTTGGGATCTTTAACGTCTGCCCACATTGACCTCCATTTAACATCTCAGCTACAGGATAGTGTCCCACAGAGGAGTACTGGCCAAGTCGTGATGTGTGGCTTTCTGCCCACGAATGGGAGTGGTATCGAGTGAGCCAAGCTAACAGACAGTAAGCATTCTATAGGATTCTCTGTAAAGTGCTATGACCTGTTCTGTGTTAAACGTGTATTAATGATATCACTTTGGATATTAGCAGTCTCCTGGGAACGCTGAGATCCAGAAACCTTCCTGTTGAAAGGGAGAAACAGACGCTATCGTTTTTATCTTTTGGAATATAAACTGCGCCTCATGTTACAAAAAACAGACACCAGACAGCAAGTTCATGGCAGAACTTTTCATACTGGGTTCAAACTCAGTTTACAGTCCATTTACAGTCTGTTCTCCGTCACTCTGGCCCCCTTCAGCCTATAAGCTTCAGCTTCAAACCGCAGGTTGTGCCTCTACATAATAATAATAATCATCCTTGCTTTTGATATAGCCCCTTAGCACGTCTTCGAATACACTGTAAAGTGAATTGAATACATTGTAAAGTGAATATATAGTTTGTTGGCGAAACGTGGCAGTCAACAGCAACGTCCCACGAACAGTCATGGGATATATAAACCAGTTCCACCCCTCGATTAAATTCCAGCATGTAACTTATTGCTGGAGATTTGTTATTTCGATGTACTGTAAAAAGTACTAAAATCCTTCAGTCAGATTCCAACCTGCAGCTCACTCCCAGGAATTGGTTATTTCTGTGCATAAACGACACAAATCCCTCAATCAGATTCTGGCTTTATGACCAGGGATCAATTATTCAACGTAATAAATCATCCAAACCTCCAAGATAGGAAATAGGAATAGGAGTAGGTCCTTCATCCTTCTTTAAGACGCCTTGAAGATGTGGTAAAGCGCCATATCAAATGCAAATTATTATATTATTATTAAAACGTTTCACCAATATTTTTTCAGGAAAGGTGAATCGGTAAAAAGCAATATTCTCCTGAACTTCATTCTTAAAACTTGAAATTGCTGATTTCCTTTGGTGTCTGTGATGGTGAGCACAAATTCTTATGAAAAGCCCATTCTGACAATGATTTTTGTGCGCTTTTCCAGGTTTGGCCATGATTAATATTAACTATAATACTGTATTAACATTAACTTCAGGCGCAGGTTACTATTAAACAGGGGTTTGACTTGCTGTGTAACTGTGCTGTGTTTTATTTTATTTATTTTCCATCAGAATGAAAGAATTAATTGTGAAAAACTTTCCACGGGAAAGTGATCCGAGGACACAAGGGCATGAATTCAAGATTGTGACGAGGAAATATTAGGAGAGGGTTGGAAGAACGATTTCTCCCAGGGGGTTGTCAAGAGTACAGAACCATTTGCCAGGATTTGTTCTGTTTTTTTTGGTCAGCCGGTTGTCTGACACATGCAGAAATCCACCACTGTGCTCAAGAGTATCCAAACCAAGCTGAGAATTCCTTGCGCCCCACCTACACATGGAAATCCCAGAGACAGATTGCTGGACCGGAATGCGCTTCACTCTCTCTCTCTCTCTCTCTCTTTCTCTCTCTCCCCCCCCGAAGGGATGCATCCTGATTGCCTAAATCCAGAAAGTATTAGGCGCAGGGTTGGCAAGAGCCAAGGCTTGATGTGCGTCGGAGTACTGGCTGGAGTCTAACCAGCTAAAACCGCATCGCTTGCTATCGATGCTGGGGCATGCAAGAGAGAGAATAAGCAAATACATGTGGAGAAAGCGTATTAGAGAACGAGGAGGAAGAGGGGGAGGAATAGGGATTAAGATGGATGGCTTCTTTGAAGGAGGAACACCCACACAAAAACAAGGGCCAATACACATGACTGCAATACATTTCCATGGTTCTATGGCAATGGTAACTTACTCTATTGCTGGGTGGCAGTGGTTGCTATTTATTCTGGACAGGAAAGTGTTTGTGTGGACACAAAGCATGTCTTTCTCCCCAGGGTTTGCTGACTGAAGCAAAAACTGGATTCAAGTCTCCAGTCAGTAAGTGTGTGCTATACCATGAGGCACAGGATGCAATGACAGTTTGTTGGATTGAGAAAAGCGTCTTTGGAGCGGTCCTGGTGTCGAGGCTTGAATCCGAGTTGGGTAATTTCTATATTTTTCAGGACATATGTGAAATTGGTTTGTTTGTTTCGGGTCCTTAGAGGAGTCTCAACTTCCTTCATCTTAAACGCCAACAAAATTAAAACCGTTCTCCTCGCCTCCCACAATGTCTTCTTGGCACCGGGTCTGATTACCTCAACCTCCTTCTGCACTCTCTACACCACACTGAAACCACTGCACAACCCTTGGCTTTCTGCTTGTTCCACTCTTTTCCTTCCTCGTATCTGGTCAAGGTTTGGTTTCTTCACCTTCACCACATCACCCGCCCTGACCCTATCTCTCAGCCAATACGGCCCCAAACCTTTCTGTGCCTTTAGCACCTCCAGACTTGACTTTTCTAACACCTTCCTCATCGGCCTTCCCAGTTTTATTATCCACAAGCTCGAACTCATCCAAACAACAACAACGAAAACAAATTACATTTGTATAGCTTCCTTCAGGTCAGGAGGACATCCCAAGGCACTGGACTGTCAAGATTTGCACTCGAGCTGGGGTGGGTAGAGGGGGCGAGAGAGGGAGGGAGACAGAAAGAGAGATAAAGAGAGTAGAGCAGGCATTGATCTCTCTTTATATATAAATCTCTTTGACCTAGACCTCTAACCCTCTCCAGGTGTGTGTGTTTCCTCCCTCCCTGACTCGAACTTCCTACCTCCACTCTCCACTTTATTCTTCCCTGTTTTTACTAATTTTTTCCCCTTTCTTTTTGCTTTCTTCTTTTCTTTCCTCCTTGCATTCAATTTCACGCTTTGCTTGTGAAACATCACTGACACAGATTATCTGACAGGTTGTTTACATACTATATTCAATACAATCTCATTATTTATTCCCAAACCATCATCCCAGTCTTTAAGTTAACTGTGTTACTAATATTAGTTTCTGGTTTCCTTGTGATCCAAGTAGATGTAACAATCCATTCTACTGGTTCAAAGACATAGGGAGTCTCTCTATTATCTGGTTTATATTCCCCCTTTAATCCGAATTCCCCTTTAATCCGAATTTACTCCCAAAATCAAGTGACTTGGCTGCTTATCTCATTGTTTATGGCGCAGATTAGCTCCTCCACAACATTCACAGCAAAATTTACTTTCAAATGTATTTTGTGAAACGCTTTAAGATATTTGTTGTTTCATGAAGACAATAATTGCGTGTTTATTACGAGGCGCTGTACAATTGCAATTTATTATTATTACTTTATGCCCTGGGGGTAGAAGTGTACTTTCAGGCGCGCTATCACCGGAGTGTTCATCAGCAGAGGAAATGAAATAAATAGGTCAACGCACAACATCGCATTTGTCCAGCGAGCTCTCAGAATTTTTGGGTCACAGCTCAGAACATGCCCACATCTCCCAGTTTGCCTCGAATGACTGCAGACCTGCCAAGGCGATCACTAGGTGTGTCTCATTGGAGCCAATTCAGACCTGCTTACCTCCCTGCCTCCACACAGAATATTGTTTTTGGACGCGATACTAATTTTAATGATCTAAAAANGGGTGAAGGGTAGTTAGTAAAGGGTTCTCGGATAATGGAGCCTTTGAGCCCTCAGGATCTAACAGTTCATATTATGCTGTGGGTTGAGACTGAAAAATTCCACTTGGCAGGCAGCCCATGATGAGTTAATCTGCAGGTCTAGCGAAGATGGAAAAAACAAAGTGCTCTCTAGCCTGAGTAATATCTGTCTGTTTATCTGTCTGCCTTCATTCCCACAGCCTCCAACAATGCAGAATTGTTTAGGTGAGGAGTGGGAATCGCGAGACAACAAAGAGTGAGACAAATCCTTTCCCCCCAATCTTCTCTCTTCCTTTTCTGAAGTCAGTGACGGTCGTAGAATCCAGTTTCCCTCCAGTCGCTCCCACAAGGGGCCATTTTGATTGTGAGTTGAGGCAGTGAGTGTAGCCAGGCTATCCGACAATGGGGACATTATAGCTGTCTCGCTTGAGGGGCCGTCTCACTGATCCCTTCCCAGCCCCGAGACTCCGTCCTCTCGGTCCGGCTCGCAACCCTGCGTGAGGGGCACTACATAAATGCAAGTTGTTGTGGTTGTTGTTTGGTCTCCGTGCCGCCTAAGGCAGAATCAGGCCCAACTTCCAAATTAATCCCTTTGCCTTCTGAATGGTACCAAATAAACACACCCATCCACACGTCCATCTCTCACTTGGGCCGTGTTTTATTAGGTAGTTACTGCCTGGGTTTTTAACCAATAATGAGCTGAAATCAGAAGGGTTTGCGTTACCAGCAGAGCTATTTACAGCTAGGCTCCGCATCCTGCATTTATTACCCAATAAACAAGGCCTGTTTCCAATCTGGGGGGGAAAAGGGAACGCTTTACCCAAAGCTGCTGGAAGCCACGAATGATTGAATCCAGCCATATATCTGAACTCCTTCTGTGACTGCCCTCAATGGCCTCGGCCACTCGAATAATGAGACAATTACCGAAATCTGGAGAGTTTTTCCAGATGTCAAATTGAACCGCTGTGAAAATGTCTACAACAGTCAACTAAATGATACCTTCATTATCAGCTTGGAAATCAGGGACAGCACAGAACACTCCACACCCCGGCCGCCCTCATTCAGAGACACGACATAGCAAACAGTTGCTACCAGACTGATATTTGCTCAGTGACCCTACAACCTGTTACCTGAGCACACCGTGCAGGTCTGCTTCACAGGCATTGCCTCTCCTCCACTTCTCAGCCAAGGTCACATCATCTATCTTCAGCCACGGCCATCCTCACAAGCTGCCCAGAGAAGCGGTGTTAGGAGTTCGCTCTGGTTTATCCTGGGAACATGTTACTATCAGGAACATTCCTCATGTTTTGAAGCGCAAAATGTAGAGTTCGCTCCAGCCTCTCCCTCTCTCCTCCCCCAGATAGCAGCATGACATCTTTCCCTCATCTTTCTCCATCAGTTAAAATCCTTTTATCGCACACTCAAACACCATTTAATAACACAATAATAATCTTCATATCGGATTTGGATCTTCAAAACATTTTTGGGGTTGAGGTACAGATCACCCATGATCTAACAGAATAGCAGAACAGGCTCGAGGGGCTGAATGTCCTACTCCTGTTCCTATGTTCTCAAAGTGCTTCACAAGTAATTGCTCTTAAGTGTGGTAATCACTGACTGTGTGTTTTCAAGCAAACAGTGCATCTTATTTTTACATAGACCAATGACCCTTTTTATATAGAATTGCACAGAATCTACAGCACCAAATCAAGCCTGGCTCGAACCCATCGGGTCCAACTAGTCCGCATTGGTGTTAATACACTCCTCGAGTCTCCACCTATCCTTATCCCCCTCTCCCTAACCTTCCCTCATTCGGCTCTGTTCCCTTCTCCCTCGTGTTTGCAGTTCATACGGAATTCTTCCCCAGTCCATCAGCCCCACCGAACGAACCAATGCTGAACCACACAATGGCACCCGGCATCACAGGGTTAAACCTTCATATGGCTCCCAGACCTCAGAGGTGGAGAAATCTGTTTTAGATTGTGAGGGCTGAGGGCTTCACTTATCCAAGTCAAGCTGTGGTTATGGCCATTAGATACTGTCAGTCCATCGCCAAACTGCAATAACACGTCTCCACAGGGTCAAAGGCTAACAAGAGCCTGATGGGACGTGGGGATTTATGGGTTGAGAGGAGAAAGGGGCCACATCAAAAGACTCGCGGGCCCTAATAAGCCCTTAATACGCCTTTAGCGTCCGCTCAAATCCTTCATTCCCATCATTATCCACTTCTCTAATTTGTACTGATACAGTTAGTCTGAGGTTTTGTCACCGTGTGTTTGTGTAAACTACACTGGAGGATGGGGCCAAGTAAAAAGAGCCATAGAAAGAAACTGTACATGGAAATTTTGGCACATTCCTCTGGGCAAACAGTTCTTTCCAGGTCTATGAAAGTAAGAGGTTTTAAGGAAAGTGTATATTTGGACAGAGGGTATGTGCAGGATTACTGAGCAGACAGAAAGTCACAGGGCGGTAATTCAATCACGCAGATCTGATGTTGTTGTCACAAATGGCTTTCGATCAACAGCCGAGCTGCGAGGTTGATTTATTTGTGTGAAAATTGCAAAGTTCCGTGGCTGATTCGGTGCAATAATCATCACATGGAATCTGCTATGAAATGTTGTGTTTTGCTCCTTATTTTGCCAAGACCTATTGTTGAGTGTGACAAGCTATTGACACTCTCATTGACTTTCATTGGCAATAAGATCAGTTGGCTGGGTTTGGCACACTTTAATTTAAAATGAGACGTCTCAACGACGTGATAAGGCGCTGTATCAAATGCAAGGATTATTATTAATATTATTATATTATAAAATCAATGTGAAGCTTGGAGTGGGAAAGCTGAAGAGGAACAGCGAGTTCAAAGACTTTGGAGATTATCTTGAATCTAAGTGGAATGAGCTTCTATCCAGACACATCAAGGATCTCCTTAACCAATGTCAAACAGAAAGGAAATCACTAGGGCTCAGATCAGAACGACGTCGCAATGAGCCAGCCATTCGCACATCACAGGTCTGATTGGTGCAGCCTAAATCCCTCCGGTCATCACTTGCATCTTCTTGGTTCCCATCCTCCGAGTGATGACAAGAACTGTCATAGCTGCAGCTAATAAACCTCAATTAACCTTCTCCTTTAGACAATCACATGAAAGACAAGAGAGAAATAGTGGGAAGCTTGTACTCTGTGATGAACATGACCTCACATACAAGTGGGAATGAGCACAGGGCTCATCCACAGCCTTTTTTGGGGGGAGAGAGTTCCAGATTTCCTGGGTTTGCGAAGACCTGGAATTCTCTTCCCCCAAAAGGCTGCGGTTGCTGGATCCATTGAAATTTTCCAAGACAGAGGTGGGTAGATTTTTGTTAGGTCAGGGTATCGAGGGAAATTGTGCAGAAGAGCTGTCACCGAGAGGCTTCTCTTGAGAGCTCAATGGTAAACGCTTTGGGTTGTCCACACCCGACAGGAAAGGGACTTTACCAAATACAAGGATTATTATTAAGTATTACAGGGACATACGCGTGTGGTAGTGTGAGCAGCCCTGTGGGAGACTGAGCCAGACATACCAGGCAGATTCCAAGTTCGATCTTGCTATACGAATGTCATTCTGTTGCTGTTGTCAATTGGGATTCTCAGGGATGGTGATGTCGGCCTCTCGCTGATCTGAGACAATATCAATAAGGTTCCTGCTCCTGATCGCTGTCTTATTGGTGGTTGCTGGAAAGTGCATGTGTAATAGATGCCAGGGAGTGACTTTGCCAGTCGGTACTCTTTGCTCAAGCAAACAGCCAGGAAGACAATTGGTCAGGAGAATAATAATAATGACGACAATAATAATAATAATAATCCTGGCATTTGATACAGCGCTTTATCACATCTTCGAGACGTCTCAAAGGGCTTCACAGAATATATTGTAAAAATTACATTTGAATAGCACCTTTCACATCGGGAGGACTTCCCAAGGCGCTGAGTAAAGCCAATTCACAGGAAAGTGAATTGACTGTGTATTTTTTAATGCAATGTAAATGCAAGGATTATTTATTATTTTCGAGTTCCTCCTAACCGTAGCCTAACTGTGAGGCCGTTTCGTCTTCAAATTTCAGATCAGGCAGAATTGCGGAAAATGCATAACCGGTTTGCCACAGACGCAGACTCGGTGGAATTTCTGGAAGGCAAAGAATCCTTCCTTAATATCCGTGCTTTCATTTATTGAGTTAATAAATAGCAATTCTCTGTAGATACGCCTGGGAAATTTCACTCAAATGGATAAATCTACAGGAAATGTTGTGGGAAGGAAGCTCTATACAGATGAAAGCCCTGGGCTGGTATCAATACATCAGTGGGACAGAAACAGACGGGTTTAATTTAATGCCCGCTTCTTCCAAACCTCTCCTCTCTCCTGCAACATTTCTCCGTTCCGCTCCCTGGCCAACACTCCTGATTTGCATTAGCATTTTTTCTGTGCTTCAAGCTGCTTTTAGCTGCCGGGCTCCAAATATTCTGGCAACAGCGACTCGAGGCGTGATCAGTCCGGAGAGTAATGGGAAACAGATCTCACTGACAGGACACAACCATGTCCCACCGAAGCCCACGGCCCAGGGAACCCCCAAGTCACTGTTATTAAGTCCACTTTCCCCGTATTTCTGTCCAATTCCATTTCAAGTGCTTTGAGATGTGCAAAGAGTTTTATCAAATATAAGGACTATAAGAATAATCCTTGCATTTGATATAGTGCCTTATCACATCTTCGAGACATCTCAAAGTGCTTCACAGGATATACAGTGGAGTGAATTGACTGAAACACGGCAGCCAATTGTGCACAGCAGTGTCCCAGATACAGCGGTGGATTGAGTGACCAAATTCTTTTTATTTATTTTGAAGGAATTATTACCCTTGGAAAAGCGATCCGCCACTCGACTATCAACCGGGTTCCCACTTACTGCTCGGTAAACAGAGGCGTGTGTGTGCGTGGAGTAAGGAAACTTGCCCCACATTTCGCCCTGACGGGAATCGAACCCAGGTCTCTGGCTTGCGAGGCGAGTGCTCGAACCACTGAGCTATAGGACTCCACAGATCTCCACAAGTTGGAGATCTCCAATCTCTACAGTGCTGGGTGTCATGAAGTCTCGTTGCTGCCTTCATTGAACAGCAGAAAGACAGCAAGACATCTGTCTGCTCAAGTGAGCACCATGAGCCAGGTCAGAGATCAGGTGGGAACCTTGACTTAACGGGCCGCACTACAAAGGCAAGGACACATCTGGAAATATCTGGGAGGGGAAACCAGTCTGGGACTGTTGGTTTTCGTCGAGATTAAAAAACAATCCCACATTCAGGATGGCTTCGTGCTCAGATTATTTTAACCCTTACCCATCCCCGGGGAAGTCTGAAACCGTTGTGGAAGTTCAAAGTTATGGAATCAAAGGAAATGATTAAAATCCTTGTCTTTAATAACAATTTTTAAAAAAAATTAGTAATAATTGGGTCATTCAATCCATGCTGCCCGCCACTACGCTGTACGCTTGTTAAGAGCCGAGTCTACACCAGTACAGAACCAAGGCAGTGCGTGACTCAGACGATTGTGTGGGTTGAGGACACGGTGAGATACGCGTATGGTAACACACACCCACACACGCACACACACACACCCACACACACACACGCAGCCGGAGCCCCAACTCCAACAAAACCGTGTTTTGAAATTCCACAGGCTCGGAGCATTTCAGAAATTTTAATCAAAGTTGGGAGAAATATTAAACACGGGACAGCTGTTAGCCTTCATTGGGAACTTGTTTTGAAAAAAATAGCGCAACGTTCAAAGCAATTCTGAAAGCTTAATGGTAGCCCCGTCTTGAAATAGTTTGAGGCAGTTAAAACACAAGAGATCTGTGTCTGCGAGTTTTCACAGGAGTGTGGGGAGATAGAGGGAGACAATTTAACAGTTTCTTTTATATTCTTTCATGCATCAAGACGGGCTTGAATTGGGGCCAGGCAGATTTTCTCCTTCTTCACTGGATGGTCGGTTACAGGGAATTCCATAAATAAAAAAAATCAGCAAAAAAAAAAGTCGTTGAGCTGAACTAACAGCTTGGATTCAAAACAAAACCAAACCATCACAAAGTAATAATTGTCCTCCGTGATGATTATCACACCAGAAGCCGTAAATTTCCCCCATCAGATCCCAGGCATATACTTTACAGTAGCACATAATGGGTAATACAATAGAGTTCCTCGCCTCGCATAGAGAAAGTGTTTATAATGTCAAAATACTTCTTACTATGTTACTGCGTTCGTGTTTCAAGGCAAAAAGCAGCAGCCGGAAGAGGTGATAATGCACTCTATCAAACACAAGGATTATTAATATTGTTATTAGAACCAAAAATCAGAATCCCTACACATGAGCCAAACTGTGTCTGTTGCGTAAAACTTTGTATACGGTGCTATATATTTTCACCCACAAGACATACAGTCAATTCCCTTTACAGTATATTCTCGAAGACGTCTCAAAGATGTGATAAGGCGCTATATCAAATAGAGGGATATTATTGTTACTCCCCAACTATTATTATAGTTCCAGTGTACCGTAACCCGGCATGTGCACTATATCTGTAGTGGACATGTATGTTGTACTCTTAAAGATTGTGGTTATTATTCCTTCTTTGTCCTATTGTTTCGCGCAACAAACATTCTTGAATGCCTGGGGTACAGGCCGGTGCCTCAGTAAACATTCTCTTTCGATGAGCGTCCTCATTAAGGCTGTCCCTGTGACAAGAACTCGTTATTTCTGAGCCACACTCATTCAGCTGCACGGGATGACAGTGTGAGAAGTGGCTTTTTCCCTGATCCTGGAGAGAGAGAGAGACACAGAGAGAGAGAGAGAGAGAGAGAGACAGAGAGAGAGATTACAACTCCCTCTTGCGAAACGTTGAAGAGAAATCTGAATTGTAGGTTTTATGATAACGCTTGATAAAGCTCCTCACATTAACGCTCTCACTGGCGTACAGATCACTTCACTCTCTACCTCTCTGACCTGCTTACGGCCCACTCCACGCCCCTTCCGCTCAGCTGGCTCTCACCTCATGAGCTCTCTCATCCCCTCCACTCCACCATCGACAGCCGTGCCTTCAGCCACTACGCACTTAAGCTCTTGAATTATCTGGCTCAGTCCCTCCGCCTTGCCACCTCCTTGCCCCTCTTTAGAGCACACCTGAAGTCCTGTGGCTTGGAGTCAAGCTCCGCCACATTTAAGTGCACCAAGCGGGACACTAGATAAGTGAAAGCTAACGCTGTTGTAATAATAATAATAATAATAAAGTGGAATCCTGTAGTGTGGTAGTTAGGCAGGAGAAATTCTCTTCTCTTTCCACACATCATAGGATCTTTAAGACAGGAACCTTGGTTTAAGGTCTCACCCAAACGATAAAATTGACACGTTTGTTAGGTCCGGGTATCAAGGGATATGGGGCAAAGGTGGGTAATTGGAGTGGTACAGATCAGCCCTGATCGAATAGAATGGTGGAACAGGCTCGAGGGGCTGAATGGCCTCCTCCTGTTCCTATGACCACACTCTTAGCAACACTCTTATCGTTGCTTAAACGGTGAGCTTAAAGTCCCGACCTGGGTTTTGAATGAGAAACCTTTGCACCTCAGGAGGCAAAAGACCGAGTCAACTGAGTCAACTGACATTGTGACTTCACCGGCTTCGACACACAGAAACCAGAGCGCGAGCTGCACCTGCGACTCTGCCTTCCTTTAAGCACAACTTCGGAGCTTGACGGCTAACATCAGGGTATCTCACTTCAGTCCCCTGTGCCCCTGGATAAAGGGCTCCTCTGGATGCTGACCTGTCACGAGCTGATACTGTCTAAGCGCTCAGTCTGGGGAAGGGGGTGGAGGGTCGAGGGTGGTGGGGGGTGGGGGGGGGTTGGGGGTTGAAAGCGAGTCCTTTGTGCTGACAAGCTGACAACGAGAATCCAGCTCATCCATCATTCTGACTGAGTAACTGCCCCGAATGTCCGGCTTCAACTGCAAGCAGGAGCCGTGAATCATTCATCCCTCCCCTGTCTGGCTCGCTGTAACTTGAAGAGGCTTAAACTGACCATTTAATTCCTATCGATATCAACAGCAGTAAAATGGGGGTAACATTAGAGTTTGTAACTAGGGTTGGCATTGTCTCAGACACACAAGTGAGTAAAGGTTCCACGACAATCAGATATCTATCCCCTGGCGCACTCTTGTTGACAAATGTTCCATGAAATGTGGACACAGCTGCCAACAAATGTCCAAGCGGATGAAAAGGGATAAAGAGGACAGAGGAGTTTCGCTGAAACCCAGCCCGGTTTTACATGAAGCATTGTCCCAGCCTGACCCGGCAGCCCCGACCAGAACAGAACCATCACGTGAAGGTGTTTTATCCCGAGGCCAGGCCAGCTGCGATTGGAGTTTATTGCGTTTCTCAACGAGACTCTGCACAGGGACTCGGGTGAATTTGCTGCAGAACTGCCTCAGAATTGTCAGCGGAAAAATTAGGCTTTCTAGAGTGGAAGCGTGGAATCTTACAGCACAGACGGAGGCCATTTAGCCCATCAGCAACAACAACTTGCATTTATATAGCGCCCTTCAAGTGGGGTACGAGCCAAGGGGAGAGGAAGGGGGGGGGGGGGGAGGGGTGACTGTAAGCACGATCAAAAAAATAAATCAAAAGGGAACCAGATAAGCATCTGATCAGCAAGTGAAGATATTAGGGCATGTGAGGAAACACCCGGAAAGTGGGAATGATTACAAAAAAAATGACGTAGAGAATAAGACGGGTTAAGGTGGCTTTGTTTGTGCAGAAAAATGACGATATTTCCATGTAATTTGTAGATATCCATCTCCTCATCATCATTTTCATAAAATGTTCCCTCCTGCATTACTGGGGAAGAAAGAAGCTTTTAAGCAATCTTCCAAAATTGTTGTGGTGCTACAAGCGGCCTGTTCAACCTCCGAATAAATCATAATTGATAAAGAATCGGAAGAAAGCTGCCTCTTCCTGCGGGAACTCACGAACAGGAGGCGGGATTCCAGCTCAGATAGGAACAGGAGGAGGCCATCCAGCCCCTCGAGCCTGCTCCGCATTCTGTTAGATCATGGCCGATCCGTACCTCAACTCCAATTACCCACCTTTGCCCTGTATCCCTTGATACCCTGACCTAACAAACATTCATCCACCTCGGCCGTGAAAATTTGAACGGATCGCTTTTCCGGGGGTAATCCTTTGGAAAAGAAAATGAACGATAGTAATGGGATCGCTCAATCCGCGACTGTTTGTGGGACACTGCTGCGCGCGATTGGCTGCCGCGTCTCGCCCTCAAAATGTGCAGTCACTTTCTGTGAAGCGCTTTGAGACGTCTCGAAGACGTGATGAGGCGCTGTATCAAATGCCGGGATTATTATTGTGACTATCCACAGCCTTTTGGAGGAGGAGAGAGAGAGAGAGAGAGAGAGATCCAGATGTCCACTAGCCTTTGCCTCAAAACAACAGGAAAGCCAAAAGAAAAGGGTACGGTTTTCCCTTTAACTGGCGGAGAGCTCTGTTACATGTTGTTGCATTCTTTGAATGTTGAGGTAATGGAGCTGACTGTGGGATCAGTGAGTGTCAGCACACTGATCTGGGCAGGGGCTGGAGCTCAATGCCTGGAATGTGTCACCTCAAGTGAAACAGCAGCTCCTGTTGCTTCGGGGTTGTTTATCTCTGTCAGACTCTTCGGATGGTGGTGAGGAATCCTGAAGCGGTCATCAATCCACCATCGAACACCGGCCAGCCATGCGCCCCCATCACAGAGTGGTGCTGCCACTGCTTCAACACCGCTAGACATCAGGCGCGGACCTACCTGCTGAGTGGGGTCAGCGGGTATGGGATCACGAGATGATGACTATTGGCAATAAATTGGCAATCGCGCTCCGGAGGGCCACAGGAATGACTGGTTTAGGAAATATAAAATATCGGGACGTCCTCCCGAGGTGAAAGGCGCCATACAGATGTAATTTTGTATAAAGTGTCACCCGGATGGGTTATTGGTGAATTCCTGAGGTTGGGGCAGGGCTGAGGTTGAGCTTTACTCTGCTGTAGCCGACCAAGGGGGAGCCATCGGAGAGCATTCCATTCCCCAGCAGTGACACCCCACGTCTTAAAGAGCACAAGATTCATCAAAACAAAATAAAAAGGAGACGAAGACAGAAGACAGACAGCACCTCGGGGCCTGCTCAACACGACAGGCATCTGATAGGCAGGCCACACCTTGCTTGGTACGGGTCGGCCCTTTGGATAAGCAGCAAATGCATCTGGGATCTTACGGGATGTGATTTACACGGACTGAGTCAGGGAGGCTGAGAGTTCAGCATCGTTCTGTCTGTGAGCTGCGGTGAATGCTGTTAATCTTCGTTTCTGTGATGTGGGTTTTGGACATTTATAGTCGGAGCATTTTCTTCAAAGGAAAATCCCATTCCAGTAATCGGAATGTGAGATTGCCATCATAAAACAAGCCCCTGACATTACATCATCACACGGTATAAAATTGCACCCGAACAGCGTCAAGATCTGCTATCACAGACACAACAACATCGACGACTTTAACCCGGATCCCAGATCCAAAATTGCTGATGGTTTTAGCCTCATCTTTACACTATATTAATATATTAAGGTTTCACCCTGCCCAGGACGGGACAAAACCTTAATATATATTATAGTAATATGGTCTTTACAATTTATTCTATGAAGTGCTTTGTGAAGTGCTCCAGGACTCTACCCCGCATGAAGGGCACTATATAAATGCGGGTTGTTATTGCCTCGAAGACGTGGTGAGGCACCATATCAAATGCAAGCATTATTATTACTATTATTATTATTAGCATCAGCATTATCAATCCATGCTTAAAGTGGAAGATAAGGCAGAACTTTGGAAAATTCTGAAATTGAGGTTTCTTTCATTTTTGGAGTCCCGTAGCGTAATGGTTTACTCGCTCGCCTCGCAAGCGAGAGAACCCGATTGCTGGACGGGAAGAAACCTTAGCCAACACGGCTCTGTTTACCGAGCAGTAAGTAAGGAACCTGGTTGTTAGTCGATTGGTAGATCGCTTTCTGGGGGTAATAATTGGTGCATAATCTAAAGCTTTGCTCTTTCCTGAAGGCCTTGTACATATTCTTGTTTCTGAAACAGTCACAGATTTGTGTGCAGCACATGCCATCTACTGGAGGCTTAGAGTGTTATATAATGTAACCCAGGTTTATGTTTACTGTGTCTCACAGCTGCCACGCAAATGTGACGGAGAACAAAGGTGCCCGAAAGGGTCAGTTACATCTCATCCCTCTGGTCACCCAACCCTGACAGCTTGAACTGCGATCGAAGTAGTCAGGGATCTGCGCCCGAGCTGGCGGTTGGGATCAGGAGGGTTTGAGGGCAGCGAGGCTTGGGGTAGGAGGGTGACCGAAGGCACGGTCGAAGAGGAGGGTCGCTCTACACACTTGAGTTCCGACAGTCAATCTTTCTGTAGCCGTAATGGGACTGAAAGGATGACAATAATCCTTGCATTTGATATAGCGCCTTATCACGTCCTTCAGAGGTCTCAAAGTGCTTCACAGAATGTCCCGTGAAGCGCAGATACCGTGTATTTTGCAGACGCGATCAGGCGCTACATGAAATGCAAGGAAACGGGGGGGGAAAAAAAATGCAATGCGAGGATATTATTATAAACCACGTCACAAAATAAACGAGTGATTCTTGCTATGTATATTGAATGCTAATCGATCCCAGCAATGTCCCCCAAATGGCATTGAGATGGGTAATCCTTTCATCTGTTGTTAATTTGGTGAAGCAAGAATATTATGCGGATTGCCGGGAGAACTGCTGTTGAAATGAGTGTAAGGGAATTATTGATGCTTCCCTGAACATGGAGACAGGACCTTTGGTTTAACATCTTAGAATAATAATACTACTTCAGTGAACGAGTGATAAACTAATTGGACAGGCTCCCTCGGGAGACTGTGGAAGCAGAAAATGTTGTTTGTTTCAAGAACAAATTAGATAGATTTCTGCTAGAAAATAATATCTTGGGGAGACAGCATGTAGTTTGAGACACGCACGACATTGCAAGCGATTGCCGGGACGGTGGAAGGCGAACTGGATGGACCTTGGTCTTCTTTCGCTGAGCAAATTCTTATGTTCCTATAATAATAATAATGCTTGCATTTGATACAACCCATTAGAGACGTCTCAAAGCTCGCTCAGTATGCGCTAAACTATGAGCTCAATTCCTAGAGTGAGGTTTCTGACCCAGTGGCCGGACACTACTCAAACTGACACTGAGAGTTACACACCCGCCGACTCTGAACTGAAATGCATTAGAATTGATTACCGGCAGCGGGTAGAGATTTGGACATTTTATGTCGAAGAAGACATAAAATAAAAGGAGTTTGGTTCACCACACATGCCCGAGGGTAGTGGCTTGTGTGGAGAGTTGACATTTGCAGACGACATTACACCGCATCAAGAAATATTCGATTAAGAAAACCTGAAAACACACAAACGATCAACACGTAAAAACATATAGGAACAGGAGGAGGCCATTCAGCCCATCGAGCCTGTTTCCGCCATTCTATAAGATCGTGGCTGATCTGTACCTCAAGTATAATTGCCCTCGATACCCTGACCTAACAGATATCCATCCCCTTCTGTCTTGAAACACGGACTTACCGAGACGTGTGTGAATGTCCAGGAGCTGCTTGTTAACAGTCTCACGTTTGCATGTTTTGTTCCATTGGGTGAAGTATAACGGGGATAATAATCATTAAAAAAACCATAATAATAATTTGGTCACTCAATCCACAGCTGTTTGTGGGACGCTGTTGTGTGCAATTGGCTGCCGTGTTTCGCCCACAAATATACAGTCAATTCACTGTACAGTATATTCTGTGAAATGCTTTCAGACGTCTCGAAGACGTGATAAATTGCTATATCAAATGCAAGGATTATTATTATAAGTACTGTGTTTCACACTAAATACATAAATGAACAGTTTTCAATAATGTAATGTGAATTTTTTTAATGCATTTTGATGTCCTGGCAGCACTGCTGGGACACAGTGGTAGAATTATGGAGTTTCTCTTTGAAATATTATGGAATATTTATATCTCTTTGAAATATATATGCACCACAGGCACAGAGACAGGAAGAGATGTTGAGAAGCGAGAGTCACTGAGGGAGAGAGCGAGAGAGAGACAGACGAGCCAAGCTCCCAGCTCTGAATATCATTGTTACCAAAACACTTCTGATACTGATATCACTTGCTATCGATTGGCATCTGCCGTGAGAGGACTGAACCAGAGTGTGAAGTGTCAACAAAATGGAAGTAGAATTTTTCCTTGCGCACTGATATTTTGGAGCCCAAGCCAGAGAGAAAGGTGCGTTGCTTCACAAGAGGGTGGTATCAATCAGACATAATGTAATTGTGAGATGGATAAGTCTGGCTTTTGGGAGTCATGATAAGATATCAGTTATGCTTTTTCCATGAACGACTAAAGCAGAAACAGAGACCAGGAAAATGTTCCTATGTCAAACCACAGCTCAGATTTGCTCTCAGACAATGTGTATCCTTATCTCCGAGAGAGAAAAAAAAAGCCAAGGGCGAGAGATCTGATCAAAGCTGCCCCCAGACAAACCCCATGTGTGCCTCAACCACCACCAGCTCCCCTCACAAGCACATCATTTTATTATCTGCAGAAGAAAGGTTTTGAGCAGGGAAAGGTCAATGCAGAGAGAGGTAACATCTGTTTGCCAGTCACACTCTTAACATATTCCCCATGTTCTGCTGGGGCAGGAATGCACTCCCCTTGGCTCGCTTTCTGCCAGAAGGAGAGGCGTTTCCTCAGAACATCATCGGTTCCAGATTCTCCTCTGTACATTCCCAGACGTCTGTCTTATCTGTTTGGATGTAAACTGCGAGAGGATATCTGAGACCGCGCGAACTGCGTTACCAATCGTTTCTGTCCAAGATCGCTCCCTCTCTCCGCTCTTTTCTTCTCCTCCTTTGCAGTCTCTCACAGGGAGTGATGTAGTGTGAATTGTTTTCTGGTCAGGACGCTTCTGGTTATAGGTGGTTAGCATTTGGAAACGTCTCTGTTTGAGCACCTCAGGAAGTCAGCCAACAACAACAACTTATACGCGTATAGTGCCCTTCACGTCGGAAAGACATCCCAGGGCGCTGGACAATCAGGGGTTTGGGATTGAAGCTGTATGAAGAGTGACGTGGGGAGATGCTGAACTGGCAATGCTTAAAGCCGAGGTTCTAGACTCAGTTTGAGAGCGGTACAGTAAGACAATAGTAAGTTACTGCCCAGTAGGGCACAGATCATAAGGCCTTCAGTCCCACGTGTGCTAATCGTTGCATTATCCTCAAGTCCGAATAATAAATATTTCCAAAAAAGGAATCAAATGGAGACACGACCTGGGCAACAATCCTCCACATTAATTGTCATTCGCTTCATGGCTTTAGCCGATGGTTTGGAGTAAGGACACTTGTCTAGCGTCTTGTTTTGTCCTGCCCGGGAATCGATCTCGGATTCTCTTGGTTGTGAGGCGAGTGATCTGACCACTAAACTACAGGACTCCTCAAGTCATAGGATTTACTCTTATCATTAAGCCTGTGTGCAACTGAAGTGCCTCCACTAAGCAGTTCTCCTCCAGTTTATCTTAAGTTCTTGGGATCACAGTTTCCATCTGGTTCTGGGTGGGGAAGAGGCGAGTACTGATGGGTGGGTGTGGGGGGGGGAGAGGAGATACCCAGACTCTTTGATTCTGAATATCCCTGGATGGGCCAAAAGCTTAGGCAAGTTTCCTTACTCCACTCCGTTTAACTAGCGGTAAATAAGAACCCACTTATTAGTCGATTGGCGGATTGCTTTTCCGCGGGTCATAAATCCCTTCAAAAAAATCTAAACAATACGAACTTGGTCACTCAATCCACGACTTTTGGGGAGACGCTGCTGTGTGCAACGAGCAGACAAAATATACAGTTAATTCACTTTACAGTGTATTCTGTGAAGCGCTTTAAGACGTCTCGAAGACGTGATAAGGCATTGTATCAAATACAAGGATTATTATTATTATTAACCCGAGACATTTCTAGGCAGTTCTCTCTGCAGACCATCACTTCTCTGTTGCTCGATCATTGTATTGGGAGCGGGGAGCAGAATGGCTGCAGTTACTCACACTGATAACTGAAGACATATCTGCACTGACAGAAGGATCAACCAGTTTTCTTTCATCCACAGAAGCGCTGACTGATGCCGACATTAATGTCTTAAATAAGCCGTTTTATGCCTCTGTTTATCTTGGAATCTATCAGCAATCCGTTATCAAGCCTGACATATGCAACAAGGCAAAACCGAGCTATGTACATGAAAGAGTTTCTCACAGCCTCAAAATCCGGCAAAAGTTCATTGTTTTCATCTGCACCAGTTGTTGTTTTTTTTATTACTCAGTGTAAATATATGTATATGTAATATATATCCTTCCTTCAACAGAGAGCCATTCTTACATCTGAGCTGAAACAGCGCTGCAATCCATTTTTAATTTGCGGGATTGTTGGCCAGGACACCGGAAGGAACTCCTTTCGAACAGTATCACGGGACCTTTAATGGCCACCTGAACGAGGCACAAACCGGATCTCGGTTTAACATCTCGTCCGATTGATGGCACCACTGAAAGTTCAGCTCTTCCCCCCCACAATCACTCAGGCGAGCGTCAGTCTGTCAGTTCAAGGGCCAAGTGGTTGAGGCTCGAGGCCGTAAGCCACTGTTGACTCGGGGGTGAGAGCGCCAGCAACTGAGCCAGTCTCTAATTCTTTTTATTTGTTGTTCATTGCAGGGCACCTGTAATTAAACCACCGACACATTTGCTTGCAAACGGCTAGCACAACCTGCGAATCAGACCCTCTCCAGAATGTAACTGCGTCCAGCTCTGTGCGGGCAAATACAGGCGGCACAAGTCTTACCCTTCAGTGTTAATTTCGAGCCGGTTCATTTTAAGAACTGTGAAAACCCAACTTCCAATTCAGAGAGAGAAAAAAAAGAACGTTTCACAGACAAAGATACACAGCCGATTCACTTTACAGCGTCTCCTGTGGAGCGCTTTGAGACGCCTCGACATCTTGATAAGGTGCGGTATCAAACGCAAGGGTTTATTGCCACGAGTCGAAACTGAAGAATGTTGTACAATTCTGTGTAGTTCTACATTTTAAGACAAAAACGATCGAACAGACCGCGACTCAGTGAATTCTGTGCCTTGGGAGTTGTTGAGTTCAAACACGAGTTAAGGGATGAACTGCCATCTAGTCCAGCTCGGCCTGTCAGATATTACACAAATGAATGGGAATAGACTCCAGATTCTATAAGAAATCCAAAGTGGATGTGGCTTTGGGCCAGGATAGAAGGGGGATTGAAGTAAATGTCTGCGCGAGTGCCGAGTTGCAAAGTGAACCATTTGGGCTGAGTAGGTTTCGCGTTTCTCCGCTCTCGGCTTCTCTCTCTGGTAACTCGTTTCTGCCGCTGGAGGCATTTCCACTCGCACATGCGTAGCCTACTCTCAGAGGTGCCCAAACCTCAGCCAGTTTCAGTCGCTCTCGAGGGCTCGTTAGAGAGTGCCATTAAATGAGTGGACCTTGCTCCCACACGACTCTTGGCTGAACCGGAGTGTGTGTGTATATATAATTATTTATATATATAGAGGTTTGAGAGGCTGGGAAATGACGGAGGCTACTCCAAGACACAAATCAATATGAAAAGGGCTCAATACTGGACAGCTGTCTGAGAAGAGAGAATGCACAGGAATCATCCCCCTTTCTTCTCTCAGTCTCCGATACTGATCCCGGGAGTCAGACAGCATGGACTTTGTGGTATTCTGTTGGCTTAGTATTGTGTGTGTAAGAAAAAAAAGGAGTGAAGAGATGCAGATTGCTGATGCGAGTGCTTGACACGTCTGACAGATGTTCCTGCTCAAATCTAACATTTTAGGGGGGAAAAAAAAACACTTGCAATCATGGTCGACTCCTGATATAGAGATAGATCGAGTTCCCTCAGAAACTTGCGACGTGTCAGCTGTTACCAAATGAATCCAGCTTCAGCCTACGTGGACAACACTCGACCAGCGACAAACCTGTTCATCATATTCTGTGAGGGGCTTTGAGACGTTGCAAAGACGTGATAAGGCGCTGTATCAAATGCAAGGATTAGTGGATACTCTACCATTGAGTCTTCTTGAGGTGAAAAGCTGTTGAGGAGATCTTTGATGAGAATGCACCTCCTCAATGGCTTTCTTTCTCAGTGACGATTCATAACGATTCGAACGAATATTTTAAAGTAGGGTCAGCCTTCCCAGTCTCCTAACCTTTCACTTCCCCACGTGATCTGATTTATAACAAGAACAACTTGTATTTATACAACGCTCCTCACACACAGGGCAGTCCCAGAGTACTTGACGGTGGCGGAGCAAAACAGATTGACACAGATCAGATTTATGCGAATTTTGCTGTAACTACACATAATAATCTTTGCATTTGACACATCTTCGAGTCGTTTCAAAGCGCTTCACAGAATATACTGCAAAGTGAATTGACTGTGTCTTTTGTGGACGAAACCTCTAATTGGAAAGACACTGCAAAATGGTTCAGAAAGGTTTATTTTCTCCCCCCCCCAGTTTAAGTTTCACCTGGAGGGTAAAACTAGTGCTGACTCTATGGCTACAGTGTAAGGGTACCATCTACTGCTAGAATATGGAATAGCAGAAAACCGAATTTACGCCTTTCATTTATTGTGGAACCCAGTGGGCAAATTACAAGCCGCTGTATAAGTGTCAATTTGCATTGAATCGTAACAGTCACCACTGTTTCTGCGGGCCCAAACATGGTAACGTTCATCCTGTATTAAAAAGTCAAATTTCACCCGCAAATTATACAGTCAATTCACTTTACAGTACATTCTGTGAAGCGCTTTGAGGTGCTTCGAAGACGTGATAAGGCGCTGTATCAAATGCAAGGATTATTATTGTCACTCCCCAACCCACTACGAGTTGCCTCCGCTCGACCAGCTCTGGCCTCCTGCTTGTCCCTCGTGCCCTCCGTTCCCACCATCGGTAGCCCCCTTCCCGATCCTCACATCACGCCTGAAGACCTTCATCGACCGGGCTTACGGTCAACTCCCCCATTTCCCTCCGCCCTCTGCCGTTGTCAAATGCTATGGAACGCTACCCTGCGTGAAAGGTGCTATTTAAATGCCAGTTGTTGTTGTTGTCATCGTATAAACGTCTAAGAATTATCCTCATGGGTGGGGGAAGGCGAGTGGGGTCTTTTGGAGGCTGAGCTGGCTCCAAGGGTTGACAATCGAACACAATTTTCAAGCTGTCTTCCGTAGCAATCTGAGCAGTCTGGAGGCTCAGCGATCCTCATCTCCCCTTCAAACCCCATATTAAATCCTCCAATACCCGCTAATTGGGCCAGTAAATCACTTGGGTCATTGTATGAGGCCCACGGTGTTATCTCCCAAAGATTGACGCTCTACGCGATGATGAATGATGTAGCATCCAATGACTATCCAACTATAGCATGTAAGTGTCTGAAACTGATGCTTAACATAGAACGTTCCTCCCTTAAACAGCTTACCTGAATCATAACGTTGACATGACCTCAGTTAGTAACACTGGGATCAGCTCTCTTGCTTCCTTGGCAAGTTCCATTTCATCCATGGAGTGGCTTCCAGTTAGATTTCCCAGATGCAGTAGCTTGTACTAATTGGTACAAAAAAAATATATTTTTGGTCACTCAATCCATGACTGTTATGTGGGACACTGCTGTGCACAATTCGCTGCCACGTTTCGCCCACAAATACACAGTCACTGCACTTTGCAGTACGTCCTGCGAAGCTTTTTGAGACATCTCAACAACATGATAAGGTTTCAATCAACTGAAATCAGGCAAAGATCTCAGATTGTGACACCATGACAGACAGACCTGCTGAGAGGGAGACATGTCTGTTTGAACTGACATGTTCGAATGTTATAGGAAATGGAGCAGCAGAAAGACAATGAACAGAAGCAGCATCTCCCACATCAAAGCCAAGTCCCGCAGGGCATCATTACAGCGTTTCATAAAGTTGTGGAACCAGGAATTTCACGAAATCCCTGAAATGGTGAAACTGGTTAATGGTTCGAGCGCTCGCCTCGCAAGCGAGAGGACCTGGCTTTAGATTCCCGGGCAGAGCGAAAGGTTGGGCAAGTTTCCTTACTCCACACACACACACGTCTCTGGTTACCTAGCAGTGACTAGCAACCTAACAGTTGTTGGTTGATTGGTGGATATTTCTGGTCTAGTCGTGTAGCGCAGTGGTTAGATCGCTCGCCTCACAAGTGAGAGGACGCAGGTTCGATTCCCGGGCAGGGCGAAACCTTGGGCAAGTTCCTTACTCCACACAGAGCCTGATAATAATCCCTCCAAAACCAAAAACAATAATAAATTGGTCATTTTCAATCTACGACTGTTTGTGCGACATTGCTGTGCGCGATTGGCTGCCGGGTTCGCCCACAAATATACAGTCAATTCACTTTAGAGTCTATTCTGTGCAGCGCTTTGGGAAGTCTAGAAGACGTGAAAAGCGCTATATCAAATGCAAGGATTATTATTATTATTATTATTAAATTGCTCGATGTAACTCTTTAGTAATTGTTTTTTAATTTGTTGTGATTATCCTGAAGCCACGTTAATTCGATGTGACTAATGCTGAGCACGAGTGATGGATATGCCAGAGTCACTGCTCATTGCTGTATTGAGAAGAGCAGTTTAATGATGGGTGTGAGGCCAGGCATCTCTTTACGTTAAATTTATACAACGAGATTGCATTATGAACCTCAAGGGCACTATAATTCTCAACCACAGGTTCAGTACATGCCAGGATTACTGCTGTTATTGTTGTGTTGATGCATTTTAAATGCACACTTTGTGAATCAATTTATTTCAATTGCACGGGATTGTGATCTTCCATCCTGCGTTTAATTTGGTGAGGATATCTAATGCTCGGATAGATTCGCACCCATGCTGTGGAGTCATGTAGCTCAGTGGTCAGAGCGCTCCCCTCACAAGCGAGAGGACCTGGGTTTGATTTCCTGGCAGGGCGAAACCATAGGCGAGTTTCTTTACTCCGCACCCCTCTGTTTACTCGCAGTAAGTAGGAACCCGGTTGTTAGTCGATTGAATTTATCAGAAACTGTGCTTTTAGCTGGTATCATTAAGCAGTATCCAACACATACTCTAAGAACCCCAAGCCTTGGCTCTTGCCTACTTACGCCTAATACTTTCTGGAACTAGGGTGTGTCTCTCTACGGAGAAGAAAATTTCCATTGCATGGGTGGCATGGATATGTGTAACTCTCAATCCATTGTCCTATGTGAAGGGCGCGATGTAAATGAAACTTGTTGTTATCTGTTTGGATACTCTTAGACACGACGATGAACTTCTACGAGTGTCAGACACCCAGCACGGGGAGGGAGCAGGAGACTGGAACGTCAAAGTACACAGTCAGTCCACATTGTGGAGTCCTGTAGCTCAGTGGTTAGAACACTCGCTTTGCAAGTGAGAGACCTGAGTTCAATTCCAGGCAGAGGGCTAAACCTTGGGCAAGTTTCCTTACTCCACACAGAGCCTAATAATAATCCTCCAAAACCAAACAATAATAAATTGGTCATTTTCAATCTACGACTGTTTGTGGGACATTGCTGTGCGCAATTGGCTGCCGTGTTCGCCCACAAATATACAGTCAATTCACTTTACAGTGTGTTCTGTGAAGCGCTTTGGGACATCCTCCCGACGTGAAAAGCGCTATAGCAAATGCAAGGATTATTATTAATATTACAGTATATTCTGTGAAGCCCTTTGAGACGTCTCATCGATGTGATTAGGCGCTATATCAAATGCAAGGATTATTATTATTATCATTAATAGATGGCTCTTACCGACAAAACGCCATCACAGATGTGATGGGCCAAATGGCTGGTTTCTGTGCTGAAATTCACATGTATATTTTTTAATACTAATTATACCGTCAGTTCACTTTACAGCGTATGTGAAGCGCTTTGAGAGGTCTCGAAGACGTGATAAGGCACTATATCAAACGCAAGGATTATTATTATTGCAGATAAAAATTGTGCAGAATTGTTTCGACTCGGCCATCACTGAGAATGTGCAATGTCAGTCAGTTGGACACATGGGCCAAGCGGATGTCATTTTGTTGACACATCGAGGCTGGGTCAACCAAAGCTTCGGTGAGGAGCATTTGGAACTTGTGAGACTTTGGAATTATTTAGACGCAGAATAGTAATCGCCTGTTTCCATGGCAATGGTTCAGATACGGGATAGTGCAAGATGTTTGTCTCATAAATCATGCGACTTGGAGCCACTGTTTCTGTGTAGATTGCATTGATCGACGTTAGCTGAAAGCAGTGGGGATTAGATTCCTGTTTGAACCATTCTCTCAGTTTCTCAATGATCAATTCTGCCCTTTCCACGTTCACAATATAAATCCCACAATTTGAGGTGTTTATGTGCAATTTTATGCCACGTGAGTTTCAGGATGAATCATGACAACAACAATAATAATAATTGCACTTGATATGGCACCTTATCACGCACGTCGTTGAGATGTCTCAACGCTCATCACAGAATATACTGCAAAGTGAACTGACTACATTTTGTGGGTTAAACACGGCAGCCAATTGCACACAGCAACGTCTCAGAAACAGTTGTAGAATGATTGACGACATTTTTTTTAAAAAAAAGGGATTATTATCCTCGGAAAGCGGTCTACCGGTGAAAGCACAGGGGTTAAGCTTTGATAGGGACAGCGGAAGCTGTTCACAGTCAGGCAATGGAAGCCAAGAGACAACAACAACAACAACTTGCATTTATATAGCATCCTTCACTCTGACCTCATCTCGGAGGCTCGGGATGTACAGGGAGTCTGTCTGTGTTTCGAAACGTCAGTTGAACGAGAGAATAATAATAATAATCCCTGCATTTGATACAGCGCCCTATCACGCCTTCAAGACGTCTCAAAGCGCTTCACAGAACATACTGTAAAGTGAACCGACTGTACATTTTGAGGCCGAAACGTGGCCACAACATTTCCTCGATTAACAATTTTCCGACGCTCGAGACGGGGGGGTGGGGGGGGAAAAAAAAAAGAGTACAATCCCGGAGAGGGAGGTGTAATGCTGGGCAGGAAAGGAAGAAGACCAGGAGCAGGGGGAAGCAAATTCAGCGCTTAAAGAAATGAAATGGTTGCCATGGCAAATGGAGCAATTGGAGGAAAACAAAGCTTTGAATCCCTGACAAAGCAGAACGCAGAACACTTTGAGCCTCGGAGGCTTTGTTCCAGCACTATTATTAGTCACACTTACACAGAGCCAATAGGAATTGCGCCCATTTTCTCAGGATGAAACAGCCAAAAAGATGCTGTACAAATAGATTCAATTTATATTCAGAGAAACCCCAGTCCTGGTGTGATTGGGTCTATGCCACAAGTAGCAGAAATCCCTGAATAACCTCCCCTAACCCTCCCCCCCCACCCCCACCCCCACCAAACACACACGCAGCTTAATATTACACAGAAACATTGATAAAGAATAATTCTCCTCAAGTATTAATAATGTTAAACCATCTGACAGTTTCTCTTTGACCGAGCCTTCAGCTCCCCTCTCGACTCTCTTCCCCCTCCTCGCTCCCTCCCTTCCCTCCCCTCACCCTGACCATTTCCCCCCTCCTCGCTCCCTCCCTTCCCTTCCCTCCCCTCACCCTGACCATTTCCCCCTGCTCGGGTCCTGACCCAACTCTACAGCGCCTTGGGACGTCCTCCTGACGTGAAAGGCGCTTTATAAATGGAATCTTGTTGTTGTTGTATGTGTGCTCTTATTTCAAGCGCTCTGAAATACAGCAACAACAAGAAATTACATTGAAACTGCGCCTTTCGCGTCAGAAGGACATCCCAAGAGACTGGACAGTCAAAGGATTTGGACCCGAGCTGGGGGGCTGGGATTGGGGAGGATGGGGGTAGGAGGGTGGTCGAAGTCACGGCCGAAGAGGAAGGTCTTGAGATGCGCCTTGAAAGAGGCAAGGGAGGGAGCCACGTGAAGGGAATGTGGGATGGACTTCCAAAGGGAAGAGCAGAGAGGCCGAAGGGTGCTATGTAAACGGAAGTTGTTTGCTGTTGTTGTGCAGGGGTCTGTGATGAGGCGTCTTTCTTTTTTCCCCCACATATGTTAATGATCTCACCTTAGACATCAATATGCATGGTGGTGGCTCAGTGGTGGCACTCTCGCCTCTGAGTCACAAGGTTGTGGGTTCAAGCCCCACATTGGGACTGGGAATCACATAGTCTATGCTGGCTCTCCAATTCGATGCTGGGGTGTGTGTCTTGCATTGTCGGAGATGCCGCCCTTCGACGAGACGTTAAACCGAGGTCCTGTTTGTCCGTTCGAGTGGACGTTAAAGATCCCGCGGCGCTATTCGAAAAGAAAAGGGAGTTACTCTCTCTCCCCCGGTGTCCTGGCCAACAATCCCTCAAATAAAATTGCTCACTCACTCAGCAAATTGATGTGTGCAAATAGGCTGCCACATTTGCCCACAAAATACACATCAACTATACTTAACAGAAACGATGTGAAGCACTTTGAGATATTGTAGATGCTTTATTATTATTATGGATATCAAATGCAAATATTCTTTTTATCTGCTCTCTGACCTGATCTCAGATCCCATTTAATGTTCTTCTAAAAGAGAGAAATTCGGAAAAAAGAAGAAACTTTGAAAATAAACTGCTCTTTGTTGCTGAGAATATGTGATCCTTTGAGACGTGTCTGTTGCGAGTCCGGAAAAGAACGGTGCATCCTTAACAGATCTCGCAAACCCGGGCACCTGATGTGAATGCGTAATAAGTTCCAGCGTCGAGCAACGTTTCCTTTGCCTACTGACTCCAACGCAACAGCAAATTACATTTATAGAGTACCTTTCACGTCAGGAGGACTTACCATATGTTTTTGCGGCAGTTTGCAGTTGAATGTGGCAGCCCATTTGCAGCAACGTCCCCCAAACATTGTAAGAGGTGCCGTCTTTTAGAAGGTTAAACTAAGGTCCCACCTACCAGAGAACACACACGTGCTCCCTCTCACCACTGATCCCTGGTATAGCCATGTCCATTGCTTGACTGCACCCTGGTACCAATTACTCCAGCTGTTTCCCATCCGCTGCTAATTTCTGACAGACTCATTATCCACAGGGCCATCAATTAGATCAATTTTCACAGAGGGTCATGTCAAAGCAGGTGCTATTGAGTAGTTGCTTTGTTCTGACTGCCTACCTGGCCTAATTACTGCTGTGTGGAGCTTGTGTTCGGTTCAATATTAAAACGTAGCCACGTGTAAAATTGTGAATAGCTGCTGCGTTTCTGATCCTTGGTTTGACTGATTGCCAACCAGACGAATTAACCGCTGTGCTTTACACCTTAATAATAATAAATAATATAATTACTTTTTCATTTAGAATAACAACCTTCCCTCGTTATTGCCTGCACTGCTCTGCTCTGGAGCAACACGCACAGCGTGTCTCCCTGCTCGGGAACTGAACCCAGATCCTGTCGCTTGCGAGGCGAGCGCTCTAACCACTGAGCCACAGGACTCCAATAATACAGAGAAGAATCTTCATCTTCAATCGTGTTGCATGGATTCAATGAGGTTGCAATAAGATGCCATTTGAGAGAGCAGTGATTGAAGGCTGATTCTGGTGCTGTTCTGTCGTCAGGTTTCCAGTTGTTCCCAATCCCCACGTAACACGAAAAAATAAACCAATAATTACTTTGTCACAAGATATTTTATTTACTCCTTCAGATCAGGCTCCTTTGTCATTTCATGCATCTGAAAGTCTCCGATCGTAACATGTCCGTCATGCTGACGGCTGGAGGCAGCAGATGCCGCCAATGAATGAAAACTCCTCATAAAAACCAACAGAGAAGTGGTTTGGATCGACAATACAGAGAATTCAGCCGTCAGCCAGGAAATGAATCATCCCTGCGATTCAGAGGGGCATTTATGCACAGTTTTGATAATCATTATAAAAAGCATAATAATGTGGTGAATACTGATTGCTGCACGTGTGAAGTGCTTTGAGATGTCTCAAAGACGTGGTAAGACGCTATATCAAATGCAAGGATTATTATTATTATTATCTTGCATGGATTGGGTAGTCTGCTGCTTTGGAGAGCAGATTGTGTGGCAAACTCTAGAGAGTTATGACATGTTTTGCGTCTCTCCACTTTTATTTAATAACCCTTTACCATTTTGAACAGAAGATGAAGAGTTCTTTCAGATGTATAAAAGGGTGCATTGTATTTTGTGAAAACTGAAACAGGTGTTTTAGTATTCAGGGGCTGAATGGCTGTCACAATATAACTGTCTAAAGACCTGCAGTAAATGTATTCCACTGTTGATGTCGGTCTATTGTTATAGAAGTACTTACGCTCACACACTCAAAATCGTTCTTTCCTTCCATCCATTACTGAGTGTCAGTTGATTACAGACCTGCATCAGGAACATCGTCTGTGACTGCACTGAACAAGGCAGAGAACTATTCCCAACCTTGACTCCCATCTTTAGTTCCCCCTCAACCAAAAGCATTCCTGGTGTAATATGCTGCATTTCAACACGTGGGCTTAAAGTAAGTTACTTTACCAGACCCTCCTCCCCTCAATCACGTGTGTCAGTCAGTGCGTCCTTTCCAAAGTGAGACATCCAATATTGCAGCTACAGCCTAATCATTGGTAAAGATTTATAATCACGTGCTTACTTTCGAATCAATTGGTTCTGCAAGAAAACCATGTGCTCTTTACCCTTTAAATCTGTTCTCCCACATTTATTGATCCGAGTATTTGAAACGCCAAATCCCTCTGTGCTCCACTTCATTGAGAATTATACTTTGATCACGTTTAGTTTCTCTATGTCTCTTTCTCAAATGTATCTACGCTTCTCTATCCATTGAGCGTGAGCCCGATCAGTCAGTGTCACATACACCCATATACTGTCGGGTTGTGGGTCGTGGGGGCAACTTTGTAGTTGTGTAATTGCATAAAGCTGTAAATGAAACCAATTCCTTTCCTGTGAGAATAAATTAGATTCACCTATCAAGCTTGCCAGCTTCCATCCATTTAATTATGCTGCTAATTTCCTCAGGTTTTGCAGGCTCAGGGAATAGCTGTGCTCTCGCAAAGTATCTGAGATGCTGTCAGCCGCCCTGATGGATCTTGTTATCTCAGAAGACTTGACCTAAATGCCAAGGAGCTGTTTGCGAGAAGGATCAAAGTCATCGTGTGTACGATCTGCATGTTCATCAGACTGGAAGAATGCGTGTTACTGTGATGTCCTCTCTTCTCTATTCCCCCTCACTCTCTCGATTCTCCCGATCACACTACCTGATCGGATTGAGAAAATCCCTGGACACCCTGCCAGGCATCACGTTTTCTTTTAAAGTTGGTGTCCGAGACAGAAAACTAAATCTGGAGTTCAGGGAGAACAGCGTTTACTGTACAGCGCTCAGGACTCCATCCAAATCCAGCGCATTAGCCCAGCTTCACGACAGGATTGGAACACCCAAACGCAGTGAGAGATACACTCACACAAGGGACCCACGGTCTTGCTCCTTCCTATCTCTGTGATCTGCTAACCCCATATCAACCTGTCCACTCCCTCCGCTCAGGCTCTGGCTCTGGCGGTCGGGCCTTCAGCCTTTGTGCCAAAATGTGCTCTGAATTATCATGGCGTAGGAGCTACGAGGAGGCCATTCAAAGTCCTTTCACCCTTAACCTCTGTACCATAATGTGATTCCCAAGTAGTAACTGTATTCGTGCTTATGGGAACCTGAGACCCTTCATACCGTTAAACAGAGCTTCGAACCTGAACATTTTGTGGAGAGAGATTGAGACGAAGTATGACAGATAACAGATGTGTTATTAATTATTGAAGAATTTAGCAGCAAAATAATTCTCAGTTTGGACGTCATCGGTTAATACACCAGTTGTAAATTGAATTACACAGCCCCTTCGTGGCTAAATTCATAGAAAGTGTACAATAAGAAAAATGAATTGATGCTTAGATTTAATTGGGTACAAACTGTCTTTTAAATCAGGGTTAAATCTATCATGGTCTGAAATTAATGCATGTTTAATGTTAATTAACAATTGCGATGAGGCCAAATGTCCTGTTATGATATATAATCTGGGAATTTCACCATCAGTTATTTCAGCTAATGCTTATGCATTATAAATATACATACATATTGCAGCTTAGCTGCAGAACCTGACATCAACTTCAAAGTTGCTGCAATGTGAAAGATTCAGAGCCTAGAAAGGATCTTGAACGGTGGCTTTTTAGTCCCGTAGCTCAGTGGTTAGAGCGCTCACCTCGCAAGCAAAAGGACCCGGGTTCGATTCCTGGACGGGGCAAAACCTTAGGCAAGTTTCTTTACTCCACACGCCTCTGTTTACCCAGCAGTAAGTAGAAACCTGGTTGTTGGTCGATCGGTGGATCACTTTCTGGGGGTAACAATCCCTCCAAAAATAATAGTAATTTGGTCACTCAATCCACGACTGTGTGCAATTGGCTGCTGCGTTTTGCCCACGAAATACACAGTGAATCCACTTCACAATATGTTGTGTGAAGCACGTTGAGATGTCTAAGGCGCTATATCAAGTGCAAGGATTATTATTAGATATAGTTTCTAATCCAGCCTGGTTTCTGTACCTGATGCACCACCTCATGCTGCCAGAGATCCTCATGCCATTGCAAGCACCTTGTCAATCAAACCCAGCCTGACTCTTGGACAAGATCAATGAAACTAATGATCGTTGCCATTGCGTCCGGTGAAAGTTACTTGCAGGGCAGAACAGGGGGTGAGATGGAGATGCACGAGGAATCAATAAATTGCATGAAGTTTTTTTATGAAAAAGTGTGGGCTGCCGTTCGCGGTTTGATATTCTGAAATGGATCGATGCGATGACAATTCTTTCTGCTTGAGCAAAACGTAATTTTCTTGACACTTCTGGGTCACTGTTTGCAGAACTCCGAACGGGATTTGTTTGCGACAACGTTCTCTTTCGGTGACTTCATGAAGCCACAAGAACGCAACCAATCATGAAGGAAATCTGTGGGATTCTCTACACTGCAATCGTATCTTCACGTCCAATGTGGCACATGTGCTCCATCATAATGATTCATTCCCGAAGCTGTTCCTCTCCCATCATAGCAAAGAAAGAACGTCTCATGATTTTTTACTTCTTGAAGATCTCCCCCCACCTCTCTCTCTGTTATTAATAATTCTTGCATTGGATATAATGCCTTGTCATATTGGCCTGACATCTCAAATCTCTCACCTACACCACGGTCTCCGTTCCTGTGGCTGAGAGCCGTGTGAGGAAATGTAAACTTACTGCGTTTTCCTCTTCGATCCCTCTGCTTGAATTTCCCCAGTCTCACAGAACGCACACCAACACTAGCCTCCGTCACCAAACATTGCAACAGGGGCTGATCCATACAAACACCAGACATCCCTCAAGCCTACTTTTTCATAGAGTCGATGTAATTTACCTTCATCCTGGACTTTGGGGCAAATCCTTTCTTCTCCTGAGGAAAACACAGCAAAAACCCTTGATCAATCCCTGAAAGTTACGATCCAGAAATCCTCAATCTTCATCTCAGACGGAGACACGATCGAGCTGGGATCGTTTGTGAAGAAAGTTACTGTCACGAGGTATTGGAAGTTGCCTAAGAAACTTTACCGAAACTGTACAGTTGCACTCCAATTGACTCAGAACTCTTGCCACCCGTATAATCACCCACACTAAACTCCGAACCCCCATCACACCAGTCCTCGCCAGGCTCGACTGGCTCCCTATCACAGAACGGATCGATTTCAAGATCCTCTCACTCGGCTTCAATTGGCTTCACGTCCTGGCACCTTCTTATCCCTCTGATCTGTTTACTCCCCAACCTGCTAACCACTGCCTCCACTCGGCTGGCTCTGGCCTAATGCTCGTCCCTCATCCCTCGTCCCTTCCTCCGTCCAACGTGGGCGGCCACACTTTCAGCCACTACGCCCCAAAGCTTTGGAACTCTCTCCCTCGATCCCTCCTCCTTGCTCCCTTCTTCCCCTCTATTAAGGTCGTGACCAGAGACCTTCCTTCCTCTTTGACCGTGCTTACCATCACCTGCTCCCTCCCTCCGGCTTGGCGTCAAATAAAATTAAACATTGCAGTTTTGGGGACATGGTTTTGTGCCAATAGATTGCTGCAAAATACAGTCACTCCACTTTACAGGAAAATCCTGTGAAGTGCTTTCAGATGTCCTTTCAACATGGAAGATACTACATCAAATGGATGATAATATTTTATTAGTGATGACTGACTCCCTTAAAATGCCTGTCAGCGATATAAACACCCAGCTGCATTTGAGGATATACATATATTAAAAAAATCCATCATCCGATTTAGCCACGTCTCTGTAATTCCTATCACATCATCATTATTCGTTGTCCCCAGTGTCTCTAGTTCTATTGTGAATATTTCTTTTATTTATGTGCACAATTTAGTTTCACTCTTTTATCCCCTTAACCTTCCTGTCTGGTTTCCTGGTCTTGCTACCTGGAGGTTTCGGAGATCCTTCTGCTCTTGATTCAGGTATTTCCCCCTTTTTTTTGGGGGGGCGGGGGTCTATTTTGTTGGTTTTCCCTTTTCATTCCTAACTTCGTCCTTTCCCGTCTCTTCCTGATGGTGAACAAGCATGAACTAGTGGAGTCCTGTAGCGTACAGTGGTGAGAGCATTCGCCTCGCAAGCGAGAGGAGCCGGGTTCGATTCCCGGGCAGGGCGAAACCTTAGGGGAGTTTCCTTACTCCGCACACCTCTGTCTATCTAGCAGTAAATAACTTAAGTTGTTGCATATACTCACACTAAATTGCCAAGGATCGGGTAGGTAATAATCACAAGACGTTGAGGAAAATTATGGAAGGTTACCAACAATGGGACATGGATCTTTATTCACCGCAGCATGGATTCTTGCTGTGATTCTGACTGCGATTTGCAGTTCTGAATCTCCATAAAGCTGTAACCGACCGAATTAATAGCTGTCACGATAGGTACAGCTGCGCTCTCCTCTTCGTGAATGCAAACACGAAAATCAATTCTCATTAAAGGATCTCTATTAATTAAGCTACATCCACGGGCAGCATTATTTATATCTCTTTAAAAGTTAGCTTTACAGAGGAATTACGTAGAATATACAGCACAGAAACAGGCAGAATATTACTGTGAAGCGCTTTGAGACGTCTCGAAGGCGTGATAAGGCGCTATATCAAATGTAAGGATTATTAAATGATACAGATAACAATGGAGAACGATCACAAGCCACGAGAAGCAATTTAAAAAAAAAATTGACTGTATTTTGTGGGTGAAGCTATCTTAATATCTAACAAACGAGAGACTTGATGGTCGAGGTGGCCACTTGCTCTGTGCTGTGATTTCTGTGATTCTTATAAGAAGGTTCACATGTTCCTGCAGCTGCTTAACAGCGTGCAACTCTAAGGCAGAATCGTACTTTTATTAGAATGAACCTGACAAGAGTGAAATCGAATTTTCCATTAATCTTTTGACCCCGTTGCGTGATTAGTTCTGTCAGAATTGTAAGGCGACGCGGAGCAGAATGGAGAGAAAATGGGCTAACAGAGGCACATCACTGCGGCGGAGGCTGCAGAGTCTGTTGGCTTGTAGCTTATTGTTAAGGATCGTTCATTAAAACACCGCTGTTGCCCAATAAGTAGACCGACCTCAGAGCTGAACCTGAACTCAATCTGAACCGTCAGCCTTTGCTTTCTCCCTGCTGCTGTTGCGCAGTGAAACTGAACGGTTCATCCAAGCGCACGCAGAACAGTTTGGGCAAACACACACACACGCGCGCGCACACAGACACTGAAACCCAAGAACGGGTTACGACTGCAACTCGACTAATTTCAGAATCTTACCAGCGCCATAAGAGCCTTCACCCGCTACTATCCTCCCTGAAACCTCTGGAACTCTTAGCCCCAACCCCTCCTCAACACGACTGGCAAAGCACAGTCATGATTTGTGGCAATTATTCTATCCCAGAAAATCCGCCTTCAATCCCCGTTCTCCGACACTCTTCCCATCCCAGAGGCTGTTGGTTCTCTCTCTCCCTATCACCTTCCCTTCGCGATGTTTTCTCTGGAGCTTGTTGATGGGGTCAGGGCTTGGGATAGATTAGAAATTCTGAGAAAGTCAGCATTTGGCTGCCACACTTTAATTACTCGGCAACTATTGAACCGTGTTGGTTTGAGGCAATCAATTGGAAATCTGCAAGACTGCACAGCAAATAGATCAAATAATCCTCCACTTACATTGATACATGCCATCCCAGTCTCACCCTGGTCCACCCAGTCCTCACCCTGGCCCCACCCAACCCTGCCAAGCCCCGCACCAAATTCCAGCCTCGCCCACTTTCCTGAGCTATTGCCTGGCCTAACCAGCCTTTTAACCAAGTTCGGACACATCTTGTTGTGACCCTTGTGAACGTTTCAATCATTTCATTCTAAAGTCCTCACACACGTCTCAAAGCGCTTCACAGGATAGACTGTGAAGTGGATTGACTGTATATTTTGTGGGCGAAATGTGAGCTTGCAATGAAGGCACCACCTGTGCCCTCGCTGTGTGTCCACACACACCCAACGCCTCAGAGCGATTCCAGACTGCGGAGCGGCAGGAGAGGTAGTGTTGCGTTTTCAGGACCCTGGAGAGAGTTTGGGAAGCGATTATCCATTTGGAGATTTATTGCTGGATAAAAATATGGATAATAGTGTGCGAAACGTACGCAGTCTGAGTACTGCATTCACATTGCTGCGCTCAGTTTGTGCATTATGTAGAAGTGTCAGCTGCAGCCAACTGCATCTGAGTTGATGGTTCCAGACGACACAGAGGGGGTCGCAGTCCAGCAAAAGCCGTCGCTGTTAAACGTCATCACGACAAGATTCAGCAAACTTAAAATGGGTACCTGAACAGCAGCTTCGTACTCCACCGACATTCCTGGGAATAATAATAATCCTTGCATTTGATCTAGCGCGCCTCATCACTTTGGAAGGATGTCTCAAAACTCTTCACAAGAATTACTGTGATATGGAATGACTGTGTATTTGTAAGCAAACGGGGCAGCACAATTGCTCACAGCAAACTCCCACAAGCAGCCATGAAACAAATTACCAATTTTATTTGGGGTGGGGGGGGAGGGGTTTGTTGGCCAAGACACCGGGAGAGAGAAACTCTCTTCTCTTTTCGAACAGTGCCATTGGATCTCTACTGCCAACCTGAACAGGTAGTCAAGATCTCAGTATAAGGTCTCATCCGAAAGACACCGCCTCCGTCAATGCAGCGCATCCCCAGCCCTGCACTGGAGTGTCACCTTAGACTATGTGAGTTCAATTCCCGATTTAGGGATTCGAACCCACGACCTTCTGTCTCAAGAGGGGAGAGTGCTACCAACTGAGCCAAGTTGACGCACAGGCTCAGGAACGCCAAAGCTCAGAATTTCTCATTGCCTTAAGAATTATTATCGAGTCGAACTTGGAAAATTCATAAATGCCACAGACCAACACACACTCACACACACACACACACACACAGCAGGGATATTGATCTGGTCAGCGACTTGGGACGTCCTCCTGACATGAACGGCGCTACACAAATGTAATTTGTTGTTGTTGTGGTGGCGGTGACACATGGCAGATCTTTCCTCCTCGCAGGCTAAATGAAAAAGAGCTGTTAGCAAGACACCCATTAATCCCGGATCGCTTTTGAATTATTCCTTGTGGAATACGTGCGGAGATTTGTAAGAAAACAAATCAATGAGATTTTTTGCACTCTGTTTGAGTGATAGTAAAAAGCAGATTTACCGAGGTGTTCTCAGGACAGTGCTGAGGGTAAAATGAGTCCCAGGAGCGAAATAAAATGTTTTTTTTTAATCCATTGTAAAAAAAAATCTATTGATGTTTTTCGCTGACTTTATACTGAGAATTAAATCAGATACCTCATCATCACAACTGTCGAATTATTAAGAGATGCCTCAAAGTTAGAACCACTGCGTTCAGCCCATTGAGCCCTTTCTGACATTAACTCGTTCCTGAGAGTGACTGTTCGCACATGCATGTGTGTGTACGTGTTTGTGCGTGTGCGTCCGTGTTTGTGTGCGCACGTGTGCATGTGTGTGGGTGTGCACCTCCAACTCGCTATCAGGAACGAGTTAAGGGCATTGTATCGCAGGAGACTGACACAAAATAAATCAGTGCGTGTGTGTGCGTGTGTGTGTTTCTGTCTTGAGCAGCTACATTCCTTCTGTGACTATACTGAGTGTGGTCACTCTGGAACTCCGCTAAACGTACCAATAAAACGTCAATCTATCAGCACGAAAGCACTGATAACTGTCAATCATTTCTGGGTGCCATCAGAAGCTGAATTTCAAATGGAAGCCTTGGCAGCTCCTACCATCCGGTCTCTGTGACTACAGTAATAATACTAATCCTTGCATTTGATCGGCGCCTTATCACGTCTTCGAGACGTCTCAAAGAGCTCCACAGAATATACTGTAAAGTGAATTGACTGTATATTTTGTGGGCGAAATGTGGCAGCCAATTGCGCACAGCAGCGTCCCCCACAAACAGTCGTGAATTGAGTGAACAATTTATTGATTATTATTTTTTGGACGGAATTATTACCCCCGGAAAAGCGATCCGCCCATCGATTATCAACCGGGTTCCTACTTGCTGCTGGGTAAACAGAGGCGTGTGGAGTAAGGAAACTTGCCCAAGGTTTCGCCCGGCCCGGGAATCGAACCCGGGTCCTCTTGTTTGCGAGGCGAGTGCTCTAACCACTGAGCTACAGGACTCCAGTGCATCACAGCAACAGGACTGAGTGAGACACATTAGCCAGCTAACTCCAATCCACCAGGGAGCTCAATTACCTGATGGCTTGATGGGTCTCTAATCTGTGTATTACACAGGGAAAAAGCCAGGCTTCCCATTGATTATGCTCTGCACAAATTACATCGCTGAAAGTGAGAAGAGGATTAATTTGTTCCGAAAGTTCCAGCCTCAGAACATGTATATTCTTGAGCTATACGCTTGGTGAAAACCTTGAGAACGTCTTCCTTCTTGATGCTGGCAACAAGCAGCACGATTTATTTGACGTCTGTAAAGATCCTGTTGGTACTAATAATAGTAGCAGTAATAATCCTTGCGTTTGATAGGGCGTCTTATCCCATCTTCCAGACGTCTCAAAGCGCCTCACAGAAACGCTGTAAAGTCAATTGACTGTACATTTTGGGGGGCCAAACGCGCCACCCAATCGTGCACAGCAGCGTCCCACAAGTGGTCGCGGATTGCGCGACCAAATTATTATTATCGCTTACTGATGTATGTATTTATTTATTTATTTATTTTGAAAGGGATTATTTCCCCCGGGGGAAAAAGCGATCCAGAGAGACAGGAGTGCTATGCGTGTCCTGGATGTGACCCCCAACACAATCTCAAACTGCGCTCTAAGTGGAAGTGACAGGAAGGGCAATCGTTGGCACCTCGTAACACGAACAGGATAGTTTCAGGCAGTTACTGATATGTCAGCGGCTGCTGCTGCTTCCTGTGACCAATGGCTCAGGAACACAACCCATTAAGCAACGACTTTGGATCGGCTGTTTCAATGTGACACGGACGATTCGATTCTTTTACGTCATCCTATTTGCCATATTGATCGTAAAATAGAAAGATCAATTGCCTTCTGTTCCTGTGGCTCCGGGCTGTGGAATAACACTGGGTTGAAGTTCATCTGTAAGGTTACTTTATTGGCTGTAGATGCCGGTTTAACGAGCTTTGCGGAATGTAGCTAACGCCAGCCCTGACACTGGAGATGTTAAAGCTGGAGCTATTCGAAAAGACAAGAGAGTTTCTCTCTCCCGGTGTCCTCTCCCGCCGAATAAAACCGACTTCAGGGCTGTTTGTGGGGCACGGCTGTTGCGAAGAATTGGCCCGATATGGGTCGATATCAAATGCAGGGATTAGGATTCTTACTATTATTATTATTATTATTATAATAAATTCCAGCTGCCGGCATAACCATCTGTACGATTTACAATGTGCTGACACCAAGTCCCACTTGGTCTGCAGTCAGTGTGTGTTTAAACACTCTGGCTGCTCAGGGAAGAAGACGTAATGCATTTGATGGAGCGCCTTATCATTTTTTGATGCAATAAAGTTAGAGCCAAAGTTAGCCTCACAGTCTCTCCGGACTGCCTGGTTTTGCAGGTTTTCGTATTGCGCATCACAAGAAGCAAAACTTAAGAGAGAGTTCTCGGAGCACCTTACGTTACAGTGCAATTTTAATTCTACAGAGCTGAACGCCTTTCATGTCGGGAGGACCTCTCAAGGTGCTGGATGACCTTAACACGCTGTAACATTTTGCTGTGCTTCACATGTAATTATTGTCAATGCTTTGCAGCAGCATTTGCATAATCAAGATCCCACACCAAAAAAATCTGGTCGCTCAATCCTCGCAGTTGATATCACGTCATTGCCTTATCACGTCATTGTGACGTCTCAAGGGATGCACTGCAAAGTGGATTGACTGTGTATATTGTGGGCGAAACGCGGCAGCCGACTGCGCACCCAGCGTTGTCCCACAAACAATCGTGGATTGAGTGACCAAATTATTTTTTTGGAGGGATTATTAACCCTCCGGTAAAGTGACCCGCCAATCGGCTAACACCGGGTTCCTGCTGGGTAAACAGAGGCGCGCGTCTGGAGTAAGGAAACGTGCCTAAGGTCTGCACCTTGTGTCTGAATCCTGATGCTCACTGTAACGCGCAGTATTTGCTTCTCCTCAGTGCCTGGAGATCAGCTTCTGTCACATGTGCACTTTTTCTCCAATTTGGTGTTGTCTTGGAAACTGAGCAGTTTTACCAATTATGTTTATCAAGAGCTCAACTGCGCGGTTCTCACCCTTCACTCTTCGCTTTTACTCTCTCTCTCTTTCACACACACTACTCTCTCTCTCTCTTATTCTCACTGGAATGTAACTTTTTTCTTTACCAATTAATCACCTTGTTTATAGAAACCTGCGCTGCACAAATGGGGAAACTGAGCGTCACTGTGGTGATCTCACCACTAATGCCTGAGATCACGATTTAGGTTCCAATAATTCTGCAATTTATTATTCTGCCCATTATTCTCTCTCAGTGTCCAGTTCTCCAGTCTGGAGCTTGCCGAGAGCACATGCGTATTTGCTAAAGGTATGATGCAGAGAGAGACACGGAGTAAATACCAGTCAGAGAAAGGCACAAGCAGTGTGATACAGGGACATTGATAATGTGAGACTGACACACACAGTGAGGGTGATTCAGAGAGACGTAGAACAAGTGCGATAGAGACACAGAGGGAATAGTACATAGACACAGAGTGTGATAGAGAGAAACACAGAGCAAATGTGTAATGATAGTATGAGACAGAGTGTGCAATGGGGCGTGAGGACATCTGTTTTGTGTAGGTGTTTGCTCCTCCAAGACGCCTTCCAGTCTAATCCCAATTCCCTCTGACTCCCTGTGCCCTCTAATGCCCTATCTCTGCACGTACTTGTCCAATTCTTTCCCAAATGCTCCAATGGACTCGGCTGTGGCATCGCCTCAGGCTAAACATTTCACAGCCTGACAATAGTTGGCAGTGGACCTGCTTGTGATGCTATAAAACTGTAAACAGACCATTTGCAAAGTGTTATTTAAGCATGGGGCAGAGGGGGGTAATTGGACTTGAGGTACAAATCAGCCGTGAGCTTATAGGATAGCAGAACAGGCTCGAGGGGCTGAATGGCCTCCTCCCGTTCCTATGTTTCAATCAGTTATCGGTTCACCCCATCCAGGGAAGAGAGAAAACATGAGAACGCACACACAACTCCCACACACAACGTTTTGATTAGTTCTCACATGATGTCTCGATGGGAGTCTGCTTGATGCACACATTGAAGCATGGAGAAGCACAGGAGAGGAGAGCGATGTGACTTCCGACGCAGCTGGGTTAGCTCTACCATTCCCTGTCAGACCCACCATTATAAACGCTTACAAAATTTGCTCCAATGTCACACGCAGTCACTTGCAATTAATTAATATTCGCTCCAGGAATTGGATTATCAGGTTGAGCCTTGTAGAAGGCTGGAATCGCAAAGTGGCAGCGGCCGTCGTGTGTAGCTAAGGAAGGTTCTGATTGACGTAGATTCTGAACACACTTGCCATCTAATGGGGGCACGACCTGATCTAACTTCCATCCTCATTAGTTTCAGAAATTAGATTCCCAGACTTGAGCATTCTGACAGAGAGAAACCTGGAGGTTGAAGTGATTAACCCGATTTACTTTTCACATTAATCCGTTTTTTTTTAACGTAACGTAACAGTTCCGATCTTGTGTGGCCTCGTGAGGTTTGATATCTGAGAGCAAAGCCCCACGGGGGTGTTGGGGCGCGGGGGTGGTGGGGGTATCACACAGGAGGTGGCCAGGCCTTCAGCGTTCTGCCCTCACAGTCGGGACTCCAAACCGGTGTCCCTTTGGCCGCCTCCCTCGCTTTCTTCAAGGTCCAGCTGAAGACCTTCCCTTTTGACCACGCATTTCGGCCATCGTTCCTCCATCACCCCCTTTCCCCCACCCCCCCCAGCCCCCAGCCTCTCAGCCTCCAACTCTAGCTTGGGTGCAAACCCTGAACCATCCAGTACTGTAAGCTCCTCCCAAAGTGAAGACGCTGAACGTAAATTTGTTATTGTACCTTCGCGCTTGGCGTCGTGTGGTTTTTGCAGTTGTTGTTGTTGTTGTCATTGGTTGTTTGTTTTGTCGTCGTTGTCGTCGTGCTTGTTGTGTGAGGGGTAGAATCACTGCGCACAGCAGCGGTGGTGTTTGCTTTTGAATGCTGGAGGTGTCTGAGCTCGTGTCGTAAATCATTTGAATAGTTAAAAACCTCTTCTGTCAGCATTTGCTTCCAATATCAAACGTAAATAAGGAACTGCAGACACAGATTGACTTGGCTTTTGTTCTGAGCCATTTCACGACGCGAGAGCACATTGTGATGTGAATGACTGATGGATGCGACAGTGGTACAGTGTCGAGGGTTACCTCGGCTGAAAACGCAGAGCAGCCAAAAACGAACACAAATTACCCAGCGATTTTACAGCAGGATATATTGGCCGGTGGAATTATCGACACGACAACAATGGTGAGACGGTGCGGACTGGGTGGGTTTACTATTCAGGGCAGGGATTTTTTTTTCGTTGTAAAAAACTCCAAGAGGAGGGAGGGCCTTTCAGAATCAGTCGATGCCCGCACCTTAAATTTACTCCAACGTCCACACCTCCGACAATAAGGTTCACCGACCCGTTGGGAGGTGCAGAGAAACAGGTGAGTTTGCCCAAAGGCTGTACGCCATGTTAACACGATTGCGAACCAGCCACGAGGGGTCGGGGCCTTGGGACATCCTCCTGAAGCGAAAGGCGCCGCGCAAATGCCATTTGTTGTTGTTGTATATTTGTGTACAGACACAGCGATAGGTTAGAGACGGGGAAGGACACTGAGAAAGACACACACGCACACACGCACACACCAGCTGCTTCACTGGGGTCCTCGTGTAAGGGGCTTTGGGAAATAAACATGCTCGCTGTGAAGTTGCATCCCCCACCTGTACGTTGTAGGGACTGTCTAGACTCGAGCCCTCAATCCCTGTCACCGCTTCCTCTTTTTATCACAAACTCACCCGAAGACTAATTCCTGGATTTCACAAGGAATCCTTTCTCCTGCGTTTCCAGCTCAGAACCGACCACCAGAAGAGACTGTTTCTGACACGCGTCATCCGGTAACCTTGCTAGGACCTTGCTGTTAGCGAGACCGACACGGACTGAGAAAGAGACACACAGATAGACAGAGATTGGGGGTGGGTGGGGGGGGAGAGAGACAGAGAGAGGGAGAGTCAGGCAGACAACCGCAGCGTGAGAAAGACCAGAGTAGGAAAGAGAGACAGAGAGAGTGATTAAGACAGAGATTTAGAGAATGAGATTCTGAGACACAAAATCTAAATTTAAGTATTTTGCGTTTCGCCCACAAAATACACAGTCAATTCACTTTACAGTCTATTCTGTGAAGCGCTTTGAGATGTCTCAACGACTTGATAAGGCGCTGCATCAAATGCAAGGATTATATATATATATTAGATATAATTGTTGAGAAGGAGTGCGATTATTCAGGGATAAAGATGAGACATCGGAATAAGAGCTGAAAGTGCGATCCTTGCACTGCACAGTGATCCCGTTCCTGAGGCCTCACAGCTGTCGGTGGAGGATCCTGACCGGAATTTCTTCCTCACGTCATAAAACCATCTGCTGCGGAGACTAGAACTCTCCTATGTCAGAGCAGCCAGTCACCCAGCGCGGCTCACACTGCTCGCTCCGCCATTTAATCAGATACAATTAACAGCCGGGGCGAAGCTGTTGGGGAACGTGTGAGCGAGTCTCTTGAGGATGCTCCTGTTCTTGCTCTCGGCCAGATGGCGGGCAGATAACTGCAGTTTTGTCCAGTTCAACCTTTAAGCAACGAACTTACAACCTGATAGAATCAGCAACTGCAGGAACGACCGAGACAGTGACTCGGACAATGTCTGACCCAGACCTTAGCCTCACGCCTCCGCTCCACCATTGGCGGCCGTGCCTTCAGCCACTGCGAACCGAAGCTTTGGAACTCTCTCTCTCTCTTTCAATCCCCCCGCGTTGCCCCCGCCCTCCCGCCCCACTTTCAAATCCCACCTAAAGACCTTCCTTTTTGATTGTTCTTAGGATCAACTCCCCCACCTCCCTCTCCCCGTGGCCCGGGGTCAGACTACACCGCTGTCAAGCTCTCCGGGACGCTACCCCACGTGACGAGAGCTCTGGAAAGGCAAAGTTGCCGTTGTGCCTCTGAGAACCGTGACAACGTTCACGTTTGTCAAATTGACTGCTGCACTTGTCTATAAAAATACACAGTCACTGCATTTTACAGTAAATCCTGTGAAGCGTTTTGAGGGTGAAAGGCACTGAATCAAAGGAGTGTTATCATCCACAGAATGAAAATTGGGACGACTTTCTGGTCAAGTTCCGATGTGACCCCAGACGCAGGATCTCTCTCTCTCCGACACGATGAATGTTTGAAGCTGATCCGGATTCCAAACATTGATTCCTTTGAGGATGTCAGAGATTAATCTTCTTGGTAAAGAGGATCTGAATGAAGGAGGTCTTAACGGGGGAAGGGGCGGTGAGGGCTCCTGGCAACATGTTCAGGGACTGGAAGTAGCACAGATTTCCTCGGCAGTCAATACATCGCTGAGATGCTACAACCTATTTGCTTTAATTGTAAGATGTAGAAGTGAAGGCAACAGCACAGTTATTGAGTGAACTGCTAATTCTTTCCTAATTTAGCGCAAATTCCAGCAAATTTTAAATGCTGAAATATTGGGACACATAGAGCCTTTTACGAACATTCATCCAGTCACCTATTATATGTTACTGTCGCCCACAAAATACACAGTCAATTAACTTTACAGTATATCGTGTGAAGCAGTTTGAGACGGCTCGAAGACGTGATAAGGCACTATATCAAATGCAAGGATTATTATTATTATTATTCATGCTTATTATAAGGCGGTTTGTGGAGTCTGAGCAGAGCAGCAATAATTGCCATTCAATGTACAAAGTGTAACCCACATTTTTGCACCCAGCAAAACATCACGAGCATATGGAGCTGGAGGAGCAAACATCACCAAAGCTTTGAATATCGCACGATAAACCTGCATTATCCAGGATTTGAGGAATTTTCACATAAAGAGAACAGAATTATAGCACTGGAGGAATAAAATGACCATCTGTCTGTCTCTGAGACTCATGCCTAAAGCTTGCTTGCTTTCTCCTTAATCTTGCTGAGCTGCTTTAACACGCAAGCTTACATCAGTCACTGACATTTCATACTCGCTGCGAAACACTGGAAGTTACGATACGTACACCAATTCTGCACCGCTTCAAACTGAAGAGAACATCAATACTGAGTGCAATTCAGAACATCCTTACTTATACAGTGTCACGGCTGGATTAGAGACAGACAGAACAGAAACCACCAGGGATTTGAGATTTGAAAGCCGGAGGTTCTTTCAAACATAAACCATTTTTTTTTCAGGCTGACTTGTGAAGTCTAAACTCGGAATCTTCCTTTGAGTTCACGGTAATAAAGGGGGACACCCCTTACTGTACGGCTCGGCAGGGTTTGAACGTATCCTCTAGGCTTTGATACGGTTTAGTAAAGCTCCCGAACGTTTCAGCTTTGTGAACAGTCGCGTTAGGTTTGTTAACTGCGTGGCTGTTTGTGGGACATTGCTGCGTGCAAAGTGACTGCCGTGTTCCCACAAGGTACAGTCACTGCACTTTATAATAGACTCCGTGAAGCTCTCGGAGACATCCTCCCGGTGTGAAAGCGTAGCAGCAAATTTAAAGATCATTATTATTATTATTATTGATATTATTATTATCAGCAGTAACCTGGAGTAGACCTGCCTGTAGGCAAACACAGCAACCAATTTGTAGACTGCAAAACCCCACAAGCAGCCAAGAAGGGATTGACCGATTCAGATAATGGTAATAAGTAATATTAATAATTCTTACATTTGATGTAGCTCAACATTATGCCATCTAAAAACCTCAAAGCACTTTTGGCCCAGACCATGGAGAAACTCTTCCGAATGGACTTCTCATTAATAGCCAGAATCTTTGGCCTAGACAATTTAATCAGAGAAGCGTGGATATTGTACGTGAGCCAAAGTACAAACAATATTGATTGACCATAAATATTTAGGATACGGATCAATACTCCAGGTTCCTTTCAATATTACCGACAGAGGTAACTTGTCTAAGGCTTTTGCCTCTTATTTCTGGGGTTGATCCACTGAAGAGGGAAGAAATATGCTAAATCCTTTCCACTGGCAAAGTATCAGCATTTTAATGATGGACCTGCTTTGGTGAAAGTCACACTGAGCAACACCCTCACCCCTGAGCAACGCAGGAATCTGCAGGAAATAGCTAAACTTGGGCAGGGCGAAACCTTAGGCAAGTTTCCTTACTCAACACACGCCTCTGTTTCCGAGCAGTAAGTGAGAACCCGTCTGTTAGTCAATTGGCGGATCGTTTTCTGGGAGTAATTAATAATCCCTTTGAAAAAATTATAATACTAATTTGGTCTCAACTTGCGACTGTTTGTTTGTGGGACGCTGCTGTGTGCAATCGTGCAATCGAAGATGTGATGAGGCGCTGTGTGTCAAATGCAAGGATTATTTTTATTATAACTCAAGGTGCTGCTTGTTGTAGGTGGGAGAGTGCGGGGGCGGTGGGGTGGGGGGGTTCAGAATGCAGCCATATTACAGCCCTTGGTATGCACTTGCTGTGTAAAGTGCTCCGGGACGCCACCCGACGTGAGGGGCACTTTATAAATGCAAGTTGTTGTTGTTGGGGTGTCACCTTCTGCTGCCTTTCACGTGAAAGAAAATCTCAAAGCACGTTTGCAGGAGACAAGCTTCGGGGGAGATCTTATTCAGACACTCGAGATCTTAGAAGGCAAAGACCGATTGCTTGTGCAGACCAAGGTCAAAAAAATTACCAGAACAGGGCATTAACCCGAGCTGCGGAGGGGAAAGACGAATGGGAACTTCAGAATTCATCATGTTACGTGCACTGCAAGGCTTGAAGCATCCAGGGAGCGGACGGCAGTGGAAGCTAATTGTGACAGCAATGTCACGGTGGAATTAGACATCAATCTGTTGGAGAAATCAATTGAGAGGGGCAGAGAGTAGCGTCGGATTATTTTTATTTGTTTAATTGTTGGTACAGCCAACTGCACCCCAATACTCTTTAGTTCTGCAAGTTCTTATGATTCCTGGGCAGGGTGGAACCTCAGGAAAGTTTATTTACTCCACTCGTCCTCTGTTTACCAGCAGTAAGTAGGAATTGGTTGTTGGTCGATTTAGATTACTTTACGGTGGTAATAACCCCTTAAAAAAATAATAATAATTTGATCACTCAGTCCACGACTGTTTGTGGGACACTGCTGTGTGTATCCTACGAGATACACAGTCAATTCACTTTGCAGTACTTTCCGTGAAGCGCTTTGAGACGTCTCAACGGTGCAATATCAAATGCAAGGATTATTATTATTATGTTGTTCCAATCTGGCCATAAAAGCCTCAGATCGCAGGTCCAGTGGCGAGAGTCATTCCAACTCTCAGCAATTTGGAAATGCTTAGAGATAGGCAGGGGAGGTGGGAACGTGGTATAGGATGTGGTGATTAATTTCCTGCTATTTCTATCAAATTGAGAATTTCCTTTCTTTCCTAAACTGTGATTAGCCACATTTAACAGCAAAAATAGTCAACCAATTTCCCAAGCAGCCGGCTAGACTCATTAACTGTGAATTAAGAGGCAAATACGTTCCACGAGGGAGACAGGGTTGGTAATGATAAAAGCCATGACATTAATCTTTAAATACCACTGCAGTATGTTGCCTAAAAATAAGATCTTTGTTTCACTCTTTTATTGGAATAAACTCACCTTCTGTAATGTTCCTTTGAGAGTAACTGTCTGATTAGGGAGGAAGGGTGGCAATGAGGCAGTGCCAGTGTCAACCACGCGTGAAAGAGCAACTCCGTTCAAAGGAATATCCAATGCTGCAAGTTTGCAAGAAAGATATGTCCAGCCTTTTCATCAAAGAGCTGGTGCTTTGACAGTGAAACGGGGGCCATTGGCAGATGTGAGCAAAGTGAACGGTTTCCCAGACATCAAATCACATCTAGACCCGAGCATTAGCTTTTATAGTTATAATAATCGCGTCTTATCGCAAATCGTCAAGACGTCTCAAGGCACGTCGCAGAGACACTTAAGAATAATAATAATAATCCTTGCAGTTGATGTAACGCCTCATCACATCTTCTAGACATCTTCTCAAGGCACCTCACAGAATATACTGTAGAGTGAATTGACTGTATGTTTCGTGGGCGATGCTTTACTGTGAACTGCAGTGATGGTGTATTTGTAGGCAAACGTGGCAACCAATTTGCGCACAGCAATGTCCCACAAACAGCCATGATGTGAATGACTATTGTTATCTCGAGGGATTGTTGGCCAGGACATCAAGAGAGAGAAACTCCCTTTTCTTTTCAAAGATCTTTAACATCCACCGTCAGGAGGACGTCCCAAAGGCGCTGGACAGTCCAACGTTTGCAAGGATACCTATAAATATTGCATCTATGGGTGTGATTGTGAGACTAGACAGTGAAAGTCAGCAAGTTATTTGGCTGTAGGCATCACAGCTGAGCTCAATACATTCTTCAGCCAACGCAGGCTGAATGCTTTTTACCCCCCCCCCCCACCACCACCCCCCCACACACACGCACACAAATTGGTGCCCCCCCCCACCAAACGACAATGTATAATCCCCCTTTTACTTCGCAACCCCGACCCCTTTTAGGGTGCCGTTCCACTACTATAACCTCTTCAGTCGTTCACTAAGTTTAAATCATTTCCTCCCAATCAATCCCTGCTTTCATTTTTCTGCATCTCTGCTGCAACTCTCTTCAGAGCAAAGATTTGTTTTATTCTTGTCTGTTTTGAGGTACCCAATATTCTTCTTATTATTATTATTCTGTCGATGAACCCAGAATCACAAATCCCTTACCATTGGTGCTCTCTACCCCTGTGAACTCGCCTCCAGCAATTTATTTTCCAGCAAGTCTCTTTATTCCTCTGACTCCCCCACAAAATTCTCTGTTTAACTCATATTTCAATCACTGTTTTTATAGACAGAATGCATTTGGCTGCATTGAATTCGATTTGCCATATTTATACCCACTCAACTAATCAATGAGAACATTCCTGCAAGAAACTCCCATGGGGCAAGATGGCTGCGTACTCAGTAGGTCTGCAAGATCGTGTGCTATTCAGACAGACACTTTTGCTGCTGTCTCCTGTGTGATACTATCCTTCTCTGCCAGAATTGTAGCCTATTTTTGCGCCGTGGGATTTGTACGTGATTCATGATAATGAAGACCACCGCTTTTAAGGATGTCTGTCGCTGCTTTTATCTCTTTCCTCAGATAAAATCGCCTGTGGAGTGCTGTAGCGTACTGGCTAGAGCGCTCACCTTGCAAGGGAGAGGACTTGGGTTTGATTCGACAACAACAACAACATGCGCTTATATAGGGGCCTCCCCGCAGAGGAGCCTCTCAGACCGCTTAGCCCGGGAGGGCAAAATTCCTGGCAGGGCAAAACCTCAGGCAAGTTTCCTTACTGCACACGTCTCAGGCTGACATATGAAATCCAAAGCTCAAGCTGTAATCTCTGGAGGACCGAGTGGCCTCACCTTTGCCAAGTGCAGGAGAGAGTGACAGGGATCCAGGCCAAAGCTTGTGGTTCCTGTGTCTGTGGCTATCAACGTTCCTGCAGCTTGTGCCTCTCGATAATTGTCTCAGCGCACAGGTTATAGCGTCCAATTTCCAAACAGCTATTCGCCACAGACACTACTGCACAACAGACGACACAGAAGCCAAGGTCAGCGACTCACCATTCAGCTGATCAGAATGATCACGTTGGCTCAAAGTTACAGATTGTGAACGACAAAAATGAATGTACAGCAAAGCAAAATGTTGAAGACATGGAAAATTTATAAATTAACAGTATCTACCTACCTGCCTATTTCCCCAGATAGATAAGTGGAGTCCCACAGCGTACTGATTCGCACCCTCTCTCACAAGCGAGAGGACCTGCGTTCGATTCTTGAATGGTGCAAAACTTTAGGCAAGTTTCTTTACTACACGCAGCTCGGTTTACCGAGCAGTAAGTAGGAACCCGTTTGTTAGTCGATTGGCGGATCGATTTCCAGGGGTAATAATCCTTCGGAAAAAAATTATGATTTGGTCATTCAATCCACGACTATTTGCGGGACGCTGCCGTGTGCAATTGGCTACCATGTTTCACCCACAAAATACAGAGTCAATTCACTTTAATACGAAGCACTTTGAGATGTCTGAAGGACATGATAAGGTGCTATCTCAAATGTGACAATTATCATTATTATTATGATGATTATTATGATGATCCGCATCACAGGGTCTTTTGGCCAGAAGCCCGGACCGTTAGAGAAGGAAAACATTAACCGTGCATCGGTTCCGCATTCTTTTTTATTAAAAAGAGAAATACTGTTCAAACATTCAATGTTATTGTTAGATATTGAAATCATTGCATCTGTAATTCAGACCCAAATCCAGGGTGAAAATCCTATTCCTTTGGGCTTTGTGTGTAATGTGTAGCCAAGGCACTGAGCACATTAAAGGAACCCTAGTCTAGGATAAATGTATGTGCTGTGCTCACTGAACCTCCTTTGCCTTTCCCCACAATCAGGGATGAAGCTCACTGGTGAATTGATATTTTATTCAGCTACTGTGCCATTTCCTGTTAGGCTGGCAGCAACCATTCTCTTCTTTCTGGGGGATAATTAGGAAACACTTGAGTGATTTACAGGCAACAGTGGTGGCTGACAGGAACCTGGGACCACCCTGGCTGCTCTACAGCTTTGGTACAGACCAGCTCCAGGTCCACAGCACTCCATCCACTCACTCACTCTCACTCACTCACCACAAATGGGACTGTACAGAGAGACACATCAGTTGGTGTTGGCTTCTGCAGGGCTGGGTTGCATGCAGCATCTCTCCCCATCATCATCATCATCATCATTATCATCATCTGCATTAATCTGGGGGGTCTCTCAAACTCAGCCCCAGCCTTTCCTCAGCTCTTAAGGAGAAAACGATGCTTCCAAACTCAACCTGGGATCACTGCTCAGAGAAAGGATTGTGAGAGAACAGAGACAACAGAGACAACCAGCAGCAGAAGCAGCAGCAACAGCAGCAGCAGCATGTGGTGGAATCTCAGCCCCATCATCCTTCAGACCTGAGGTACCCAAATGTTGCAGCCTCCCATCCTCCCTGCTCTGCCCTTGCCTGCAACCAGCCATCTCTCCCTCTTTCTCTCTCTCTCTCTCTCTTTTATCCCATTTTCTTCCCCCCTCCACTGTCCTGCCTGCAACCCTCTCTCTCCCTCTCTCTCCCTCTCTCCCGCATCTTCCTCTCTCCCGCATCTTCCCGAGAAGCCACAGCTTGACCCTTCTCCCTTCATTATCCGAGGTGGGAATGCGAAAGGAAGAAATGAAAATGGAAATGAAAAGTGATTCCATGTGCATTTCCCTCCCCCCCCCCCCCCACCACCTCTCCCCCAGTGACAAAAATGTGGCATGAATCGAAAAGACGTGATAAGGATCTTTATCAAATGCAAGGATTATTATTATTATTATTGTCGTGTTGTGGAATTGGCTGTGTAGAGGGCAAGAGCTGTGGATGCCGCAGTGAGAGAGGAGAGGAGAGGGGAGGAGAGCGGGTGGGGGTGGGGGTGGGGGGCTCCGAGCGATCAGCGTCTTGCACAGATGGGATGGCGAGCCGAGGGTGAGATTTTCTGGAGAGAGAGAAAGAGAGACAGAGAGAGGAAGAGGAGAGACGGAGAAATCAACTGAATTCAAAGCATCCTCCCTCCCTCCTGAGCTTGAAACCCGTGTCCAGCTCTGGGGGCTTTAGGATGAGGGTCTTTTCCAATCCGCTGCCTCAACACAGGCCACAAAGCAGCTTCGGACACGCTTTCAAAGAAAGCACAGACTGCCAGCCGGCGGGGATATCAGCCGGGTTTTAACCCCTTCAGAGCCTTGCCTGCCTTTTTCTTGTTCCGACCCCTCTCATCTGTCGTTGCATTTGCAGTCCGGAAAAATTGCAAGGCGGGGGGGTTGGGGGGTGGGGGGGGGGGAGGTTGGGGGGGAAATGCAAACAGCGGTTAGGTTTCCGAGCAGGTTTCGAGGCTGTAAAATGTTAAACGAAACCCACGTTTTGCCAGTTGCCGTTGTCTTGGTTGGTGTTTGCAGCCGGAACGGGATCCTGGTGGGAGAGGGAATGAATTACCTTTATTGTGCGGGCAGACGGGGGTGAGGGGGATTTTAAAATTCTGTGGAGGGGGGGGTGATAATCCCTTCAAGCAGAATGATGGTAAGAATAATTTGGACCCTCAGTCAGTGACTGTTTGTGGGGACGCTGCTGTGTGCGATCGGCTGCCACATGTCACCCACAAAATATGCAGTCAATTCACTTTACAGCCCTTCTGTGGAGGTCTCGGTATTCCTGTTCCTGAGCCAGAAGGGTCCACAGTATTCCAGGGCACTCACTGCTGATGACAGGAGGATCGGCAGGACCTAGAAGGGCCGACCAGTCACTGGGGGCAGGGAATCATCCCACTCACCTCCTGTTAACCCCGCAGCCAAAGTCCTAACGGGTAAAACTTGCTCTCGATGGCAAACTATGCGCTCTTAGCTGGTTAGAGTCCATCGGTTACCCCAACGCACGCTCTGGGGGTTCTCAAGCCTTGGCTCTTGCCAACCTGCGCCTAATACTTTCTGGAATTAAGTAAGCAGGATGTGTCTCTCCAGAGAGAGAGCGACAGAAAGAGAGAGAGAGAGAGAGCGCATTCCGTTCCAACAATCTCTCTCTGGGATTTCCATGGAATGGCATGGAATTCTCAGTTTGCTTTGAGATACTCTTGAGCACGGTGATGGGTTTCCGCACGGGTCAGACACCCGCCTGGCCCCAAAGAGGTATATTCTGTGAAGCGCTTTGAGACGTCTCGACGATAGGGTAACAGAGCAAAGTGGTTGCTGCGGTTCACCCTCAAGATACACAGTCACACCACTTTACAGTAAAAGGCTGTGAAGCACTGTGAGACGTCTCGATGACATGATCAAGCACTGTATTAAATCAAATGCAAGCATTGTTATCAGTAATAGTGCCTTTTACTTACCACCTGACTGATATTTACTTCCCACGTCACATGCAGCCACACACACACACACACACACACACCAGACACATGTGTATACACACGCACTACACCAGAAATGAACATCCACACGCAATCATAGCAGTAAGCAGCCATCAATCAGGGGCACGGTTACGAAACCTGTATAAAACCTGCCATTACCTGCCAGTGTGATTAAGAGTTACCATTTGCACGAGGGACGTTTGCGCGCTAAGTGCATTTTTATTGTCTAACTGTTAGTTTAACAGATGCGCAGTGCGTGCATCAAAGGAGACTTAACTCATTGGTATGTTGGTGACTTACACATTAACGGGTGGAGCCTCCGCTTGCATTTATACAGCGCCTTTTCATGGGGTGGCGTCCCGGGGCGCTTTACTGTTGCTGTACTGTCAGTGGTTAGGTTAAAGATGCTTTACTGGACCGGTGAGGTGAAGCTGAGCGTGTGCGTGAGTGTTGCTTCTGGAGGTTGGAACTCTGACATTGAGTTTTCGTGCCAAAACAGTGACGTGAATTGTGAGCGAAGAAATATCATGCAGCCCGCCTCACTGCACTGTACGCGGGTTCGCTTCACACACCTCGGGGTGTGTGAGCGCTCAGCCCTGTCCTTCAGCGCCTTGGGACGTCCTCCTGACGTGGAAAGCACTGCATAAATGTGATTTGTTGTTGTTGGCGCAAATTCTGTACTCAGTCGGAGAGAACGCCATTGACCATTGCAAATTCTGCCCCGGTGTAAGGTCTTGTATTGATTGCCTTTTTCATTAAAAAGATTTCTGTTCCCTGTGGCTTTCGTGAGATTTCCTTCGACGCAAACATAAAACCATTCCCCCCCCACCACCCCCCACCTCCTTCTCCTTGCTGGAGGGTGAGTGGTGAGGATGGGGGAGTGTGAGGGTGTGGGAGTGTGTGGGGATTTATCTTCTCTTCCTGGGGACCAGGGATCTCTTTCGGGCTGAACAACTCAACTGCCCTTAACTCAACCAACCACCCAGCCACTTGGCATTGGAGCCAGCGGCTGAGTGAGCGGGTGGGTGGCAGGTCAGGTGTTCATGTTGTCTTAACATTGACGCTGCCACCCAATAGACAGTGGGACCCTACACTGCGCGAGGGGCGCTATAAATGCAAGTTGTTGTCGTTGTTGAGACTGGAATCAGCACGACCGCCGCATTCGCACGCTCGGCAAATCTAATATCGTGCACGCGCGTGTGTAAGTGTGTGCGTGCGGTGTGTGTGCGCGTGTGTGCGCGCATTACCGGGTGCAGTTATGTGCGATATCGATGCAGGCAGCAAGGGTGATTGTATGTTGCATGCAACATGTATACAGTGACGCAGTAAGGAAGGTGGAGACAGAGAGAGAGGGGTGTGTGTGTGTGTGTGTGTGTGTGTGCGTGTGTCAGGGAGCAGGTTACCTCTGCCTCCAGCAACTTAATAATTCATAAACCTGAGTCCAGAACGGCATCAGCGCCGCAGTGTGACAGCCCCTCTCTCTCGGCTTACTTCGTTCCCAGTTGAATGCTATTCTGATATCAAAGGCACCCACAAAATTCACAGTCAATCCGCTTAACAGCACATACTCCGTGAAGCGCTTTGAGACGTCTCGAAGATGTGATAAGACTCTATCTATGTCAAAGGCAAGGATTATTATGATTATTATTATCAGTATTGAAATTGTAGCGAAGGCTTTCAGTCCATTAGCAACACTATTTACAACTGAAATACTCCTCGGTTTGTAAATTACTCTGATCGGAATCGATTGAAAGCTGAAGCCTCCCATCACCACACACACCCCCCCACGGCCACAGAGTTGACAGCTTGGCTCAGCTGTTGGCTCGCACTCTCTCCCCTGAGTCAAAGGTTGTGGGTTCAAGCCATATGTCGGGACTTTGACCTCGTACTCAAATCCACTGATGTGGATTCCTGCAACATCACGCCATTAAACCTTTTCAGGTGGACTTTAAAAATCCCGTGATAATATCTGCCCCCCCCCCACCCCCACCCTCCCCCACTGCCCCACTCGCTGGAACTTTATCCTGGAGTGCCTTCGCCTCACCTTGTTCAAGGTCCATCTCAAGAGCTTTCTCTTTGATCGCTTTCCCTTTGCGAACAAAGTCATCTATGGCCATCTTTCCCCTCCGCTCTCTCTCCCCACACCACCCACCCACCACCTCCCAGCTCGGCTGCTAAGTGCTTTGTGGGCTGCGCTTGGTGAAAGATGCTGTATTTAAATGGCGTGTTGTAATTCACCCTCCAAAATAAAAACACATGGTCATTCAGTCAGTGACTGCTGGTGGGACACTGCTCTGCGTAAATTGGCTGCTGCGTTCACTTACAAAATAAAAATGACTACACTTTACAGTAGATCCCGTGATGTGCTTTGAGGCATTTTACTGTGTTTATATGCGCTCAAATGCGAGCGTGGCTGTTATTATTTATATGTGGGTGTGGGTGAGACCAGGTTCAGTCTGCAATTCGTTTGTAAAATTCTTTGCATATTCTCATGTTTCACATAAACTGAACATGTTTTACACTTAAATAATGACCTGCCTGATGCACATCGAACGGTTTGATGAGTTCATCTTGCGGGGAACCGGGGGGATGATTGAGTGCGACTGTGCCGGTTTCATGACGGAGAGGAATGGTGTGCAGCTGCACGGCTGGTAAGATAGGAGACCTCCGAACAGCGAGCTGGGAATCTCCCAGGATCAGACGGCACCTAACAGGAATGAATGCTGATTTAGTATTCAGCTCCAATCAGCGTAGAACAGACAGAGTGCACGATTCAACCTGGTTCAGTATCGCAACAAGGGCAGGATTTTGTCTACACTCAACTTGTAGTGCGATTAGCAGAAGCTCTGAGCTCAGACTTCCCAAAGACGTGATAAGGCGCTATATGAATTGCAAAGATTACTATTATTGTAGTGCCTTTCATGTTAAGAGGACATCTCGAAGCCCTTCACAGGGTATACTGTAATGTGGAGTGTATTTGGCGGACTGACCGAGAAGTTTTAATTTGCCAATAACGACTTACCACACGCAGTCGAGAAGTAGGAGGATTGTTGGCCAGTGTGAAATTCATGAGAACTTGCAGGAAAAAAAGTCACCGTCTTATCATTTTGCTCGTGTACAGGCACAGGGGAACATTAATCTTTAAACCAGAGACTATGAGACCAGCGGTGAGACTAGGAGGCAAGTGCTGATTCCTAGTCCTTCAAAGTGATTGAGTTATCCGAAAAAACACTGTGGAGTTGAACGTGAACCTTAACATCTTAAAAAAAGCCCTGATTGAAAAAGAGTGGCATGTCTCCCTCCCAATCACCTCTTTCATAATGATGATAATCCTTGCGTTTGACACCGCGTCTCTGAGGCGTCTCAAAGCGCTTTGCAGAACATACCGTAAAGCGTAGTGACTGTGCTTTGGTGGGCGAAAAGCGGTAGCCGATTACGCAATTGCGAACCTTTTAATACACCAGATGGGAGGAGAGAGAGAGAGAGAGAGAGAGAGACAAAGCTTCTCCTCCTGTCTCTGTTACTGAGATCTGCCGATGAATGCAGGAGAAGGGAACGGCTGGATCCAGTGGCAGGGACCCTGGCAGCTGAGCAGAGCTGATCTGAGCAGGTGTCGGGGCCTCTCGTTTGCTTCAGAGTTTGAATCTCAATAGCAGGCAGATGAAACGTCCGTCTATTCTTGCATTCAGCGGAGCTGCCGTTAGACAAAGGAGCTCTGTCCTGAGCTGGACTTTTGTTGAAGGTTTGCCGTCTCGCAGAGCTGGTGTGTTGCTGAGGCTTTCCGTGCTTAAGGGATGCGTGTGTGTTTACGTGTGTGCGTTTGTGCCACGGTGTGTGTGTGTGTGTTTCTATGTGTGTCTGTGTTTGTATGTGTGTGTGTGTGTCTGTGTTTGTGTGTGTGTGTCTATCTTTGTATGTGTGTCTGTGTTTGCGTGTGCATGCGTGTCTGTGCTTGTGTGTGTGTGTGTGTCTGTGTTTGCATGTGTGTCTACGTTTGTATGTGTGTCTGTGATTGGATGCGTGTCTGTGTTGGTCCGTGTCTGTGATTGTGCGTGTGTGTGTCTGTGTTTATATGTGTGTGTATTTGTGTTTGTGAGTATGTGACGTGCCATGGGATCTTTAACATCCACCTGAACAGGCGATCACACCTCAGTTTAACACCTAATCTGATGGACGAAGTCCTTTTGACAATGCCGCTCTTCCCAAGCAATGCACCGGTGCGTCAGCTCAGTGTGAGCTCAGAATCCTACACACACACACACAGAAACAACCACAACAATAACAACAACAACTTGGATTTATATAGCGCCCTCCACACTGGACAGCGTCTCAGAGTGCTTAACAGTAACGGATCCGAAAAGATCTGAAAATGGGAAGGGAGGGAGCGAGACGAAGGGAGTGAGGAAGGCAAACACCACACAAAGAAATAACCACACACGGACGGACACCGCGTGCAAATATACACACGTAGACAGTCACACACATGAACTAGCAGGTTTAGAATGCTTTGTATGTTGAACGTATCACACCAATTCACGGTAATTATTCTCAAGTGTAGTGACTTTTTTTGTGTAGACAAATACGGAAGTAATAGCGTGGCACGGACTTGATGGGTCAAATGGACCTTTCTATTTAGAAAATATCAGCCTCTCTGCCCCCACCCTCTGGAACTCACTCCCGCAGTCCCTCCTCCTCACCCCCTCCCTTGCCTTCTTCAAGACCTGTCTCAAGACCCTCCTCTTCAACCACGCGTTCAGTCACCCTCCCACCCCTAATAATAATAATAATCCTTACATTTGATATAGCGCTTTTCACGTCGGGAGGACGTCCCAAAGCGCTTCACAGAACACACTGTAAAGTGAATTGACTGTATATTTGTGGGCGAACGCGGCAGCCAATTGCGCACAGCAATGTCCCACAAACAGTCGTAGATTGAAAATGACCAATTTATTATTGTTTTTGGTTTTTTGGAGGGAATATTATTAGGCTCTGTGTGGAGTAAGGAAACTTGCCCGAGGTTTCGCCCTCTGCCCGGAATTGAACTCAGGTCTCTCACTTGCAAAGCGAGTGCTCTAACCACTGAGCTACAGGACCCCTACACAGCGATCGCTTGTTAGCATGCAGAGAATAATAAGGCAATCCGCCTGTTCCAGTTTCACCATTATTCAATCACAAACGCAATCCTTTTGGGGTTAATCACTTGCGCAATCACAGAGAACGAACGTTGCTATTTGGAATTTAAGCCCTTCAATGAGGCACTGTCTGATTTGACTTCTGAACTTGTATCTCTGCTCGCTATTTAATCTGTTGCCCAACAGAGATTAAATAACAAGCAGAGATACGAGTTCTTTATAAGATCCTCATTTGTCTCCGTTCTGCATCAGGTAACAGAAGCAGATTCAGCAGAAATCCATCCACTCATCTTTGTAATACCAAGAGAATTGACTGCTTTGAACAATGCGCATCCCAGTAACATTTTGCATTTAGGTACCTCTCTCAGTGACCTGGAAGCCACCCGGCGATCGTGTCTCATAGCATTTAATCCGTATCAAGTAACTGAGTTTTTCAGAATCGCCAGAAGTCAGTTGGTGAACAACAGTGGCTTCAGAGACAGTAAGATACTGGAGCAAAGCTGAATGATTAATTTGCATCCTTCACTTACTCCAGTTTTGTACAAATGGAAGGACTTTGATCCACTTTAGCTCTCTGGTGCTGGGAACCAATTCCCATAGTGTGGTCTCGTCGTCTGACCTTCCCAGGTTTACTGTGGTGTACAGCTCGGATATCTTAATGCTGTCCGAAGCCACTGTTACCTGTTACTGAGAGCACAGTAATATTATTATTATTATTATTATTATTATTATTATGTTACTACAGGTTAAATCACTCTGTAGAGGTAGTTTCAAATTATTTTCACTGATGCTTTTTCAGACCAATAACACTACCACTTTACCTATGAATAGATAGATCTTACTTTCCCGAGTATGTTTGAGCTTCCTAAAATAACTACTTACGTTTTGCAGGAGATTGATATTTTGTTCACGGGGTATGTTGTCAAACCATTTCTGAATAGTCTTATAAACAGTCCCATAATAATAAAATAATAATATTGAGCCTAGAATATCATTATTGTTATTATTATGTTGTTGAAGCCACAGTATTATTGTTGCTGAGATTATTCTTACCGAGGACAGAGTATTATTTTATTACTGAGGCCAAACATAATATCTTCCTGCATTTATTTTAGTCATGGGCGTTGATGTCTGCCTTCTGAACCACTGGTTTACATCCATTTCCTGTTTTGCTGTTTATAATTAAGCTTTTACGTATCTTCCCTAAACTCCAGCCTTCTCCGATCCCCTGGGATCTTTTCGTCCTCCCAAATATTCCCACCCTCCTGATGTCAATCGTTGCAAACGCAAAAAGATTCCACCTTCGATCGGTGTTGGAGTCTCACGTGGTGGGTGGGGGGTGGGGGAGGACAAGGAGGAAGGTCCTCATGCACAACCTGAAGATGGGGAAGGACGGGGCAAGGCGGAGGGATTGAGGGAGAGGGTTCCAGTGTTTCGGGGCGTATGTGCGGTGGATGAAAGAGCAGCCCATATAAATGCAATTCATTGTTCCTGTTCGGTGAAATTCATTGGTGCCTCATAGACAGGAGAGTTTGAGTGATCAGAAAAGGGTTGATCTGTGGGCATGACTTCCACTGAAGGAGATGGAGGTGAACCTGGGTGGCATATTTGAGCGTTTGTAAATCAAATGCTCGCCTCATTTGTGTAACTCTAGATGTGAAACGTGAGACTTTAATGCATTTGGACTCTTGGGAAATAGTTTATTGCCTGGTGTCAATTGCCACTGTGGACACCCATTAACCCGGTCAGACAGATTCAGTGTTGTGTCCCCTTCCTTGTAAGATGTAGGAACAGAACTGACTTATGTTATCAGAAAGCACATTTTCCACAACGCAAAACATCTGTGTGGCCCAGATATTCTTCAGCTCGCTCGAGTTTTCACATGAGAAGTATTTCTTTAACCTGTGTGTGACCCGCGAGGATCTGGGAAAGAGCTGAGCTCTCAGAAGCTATTTGATCGCTTGCTGTGTGGCATGACTGCTCGGTCTCTATACCCATTTAAAACACTGGCTTGTGTGTTCGAGAATGAAGAAGGGCACGAGAGAGAGAGAGAGAGAGTAAAGCCACGGTGTCTGATTTGTGTCTCACTTCTGATACCTCGTTGAACATAAACATGTCACATGAAAATTTCAGTTGAAATTTTGCTCCATATCCCTTGACATACTTAACAAAAACCTATTCACCTGAGGACAGCCAATAGTGCACAGCAGTGTCCCACAAACAGTCGGGGATTGAGTAATTACATTTTTTCTTTTAAGGTGTTTTTTTATCCCCAGAAAGCGATCCGCCAATTGACTAACCACCGGCTGTGTGGAGTAAGGAAACTTGCCTAAGGCTTCATCTCAAAGAGAGGTTAGGAGGAATAAATATGACATACAGTATTTTAGCATTGTTTGACGTGCGTAGGCAGGAGACATTCAAGTTTAATATAGAGTTTGTTGCAAACGAATTTAAAAAGTACATACGTTGTTTTACTGCGCCAAACGAAAAGTAGTTATATTTATTTCCTAACTACAGCCTTTATCAAGTTAATAATAGCCACGTACAAACATTCCCCAAAATGTAACCAAAGAAAAAGAGGTTATGAGAAATACTTCTGTAATTAAGAATTAGCTTCATTACCAACCGGGTTAGTTAGCCCTGATACGACCGGTTCGCAAGTCTAGTTCTGTAACAGTCCACAAACCGTGGTGGTAGTTTGGAGATTCTTTTGGAAGCTAAAGCGCTTTAATAATTACTCCGAAGTGGATGGTGTATCAAGAAGGCAGTGAACTGGGAAGTCGGTGCTTACTCAACATGAGAAGCTACGTTCGGGGGCTGGAGGTCACACCAGGTAGTGTTCATTCTTACAGTCTGCAGAAGGTTCTCGGCAAATCCCTACGGTTGAGAGGTTTTAGTTTCTTTCTTTCTTTCCTTCTTTCCTTCTTTCTTTCTTTCTTTCTTTCTTTCTTTCTTTCTTTCTTTCTTTCTTTCTTTCTTTCTTTCTTTCTTTCTTTCTTTCTTTCTTTCTTTCTTTCTTTCTTTCTTTCTTTCTCGGAGGATGTGGTGATTTACTCCAACTCTTCCAAGGCGCTCAGCGAAGGGACTTCTGCTGAAATCTGCTCTTCCCCAGCACACAGGAGGGTAACTTCTCTACTCGCTTTGATACGATGAGATGTTTGTTGCTGTGTGTGTGTTGTTTGCGTTGTGTATGTGAGTGTGTGTGTGTGTATGTGTGGTGCGGCAATGGTGTATTGGAGGGGAAGAAACCCGTTGTCACCATTACCTGCCTTGCGATGATGCTGGGGTTTTGGGGTTGGGAGGCTCAGCAAAAACCAAACCAACGTCCTGGAGGAAAGGTGATACTGTATTTGCAGGTTGCAAATCCTGATCAGTCTCAGGAGATACGGGGTTACACTTAATTGCTCTGAGACTCTACCCTGGGTGGAGGGCGCTGTATAAGTGCAAGTTGTTGTTGTTGTTGTTTTAATCTCGTCCCACAAGCCCAACCCTCTGTCGCCCTGTCGAGGGTCAGAACAGGCGTTGGCAGATTGACAATAGTTCAGTTTTCGAAGGGTTCAGTGACACCCTTGGCCAACACCTGTCTCCTCGGATCCTCTGCCAGCAATGACTGTGTTGCCATTTCCCATTCAAATCAGCGTAGATATACTACGGACATACAGAGCCATCAATAATCACCTTGTTGTGTGCTCGCTCAAACACTCAATGGCGGTGATTCTGAATCTGTCTTCCCATTGACTACTCTGTGAACGATGACTTCTGAGTCAGAGACTTAACAGTCACAAGGGAATATTCGTCCTCTTGTTCACTCATGCAAATAATTTACGATTGCAACATCCAAACTCCTCGACTCCAGCATTTCTAAATGACTGGATTTGCAGTCCCTGAGTAAGTGAGCAGCACCAGACGTGATCTGGATTACGTTTCGCCCACAAAGTACGCGGTCAATTCACTTTACAGCTTATTCTGTGAAGCGCTTTGAGACGTCTCAACGGTGTGATCAGCCGCTATATCAAATACAAGGATTATTATTGTTTCATCAAGCAAGAATTGCCTTTAACAAATCCATGCTGGTTGCCTTTAATTAGAACTATATCTTTCTATGTGGGTACTGATATCACTATGGTCCTTCTTCATATTATCGTCTCTAAACGTTCGCTCAGTGTGTCTTTTCCTTCCTTGATCTTCCTTTGTGAACACATGGGTTACATTAGCAAACCTCCGGCCTCTGACACAAAGCTCATGGGTGTCTGACAGGTTGTGGGCAGAGATCAGGGCATCAGTTCGTGGCTGACGTTACTTCCTGTTTGCTGTGCATACGCAAAGCGGGAAGTGACATTGGTAGTGACCTGACGACCTGGAAATCGGCTATTTTAGTACGAGAGCATGGGAAGCATCAGGCCAGCTGTGTGCTTGGGCAGGCAATCGGATCCACAGTCCAAAAAGTGAAGGAAATCTTTATTGAGGTTTCTTCCACTTATAAGGTCAAAATACTGGTCTGGATGAAGAAGGCCCTTCGGCCCATTGAACCTCATCCCTCTGGGACATCCTCCTATCGTCCAACATCAAGCCGCTGCTTAAATGAGTCCAGTTTCTTGACTTCTACCACCTTTTCTGGCAATATACAGTCAATTCCCTTCACAGTATGTTCTGTTGAGTGCTTGAGTTGTCTCAACGATCTGATAAGGCACTATATCAAATACAAGGATGATTATTATTATTAATATTAACGACCTGTTACACTCATTAATTAACCTCTGAGTAAAGGGCAACTTCCAGAAATTGCCTTTTACAGCTCTAAAGCGCTGTATAACTATTATACACAGATTTGTGCTGCAAAGAATTGTGCTCTGATGGGGCTACATTGCATTTCCTCCCTGACACTCCTCAGCAATCTCATTAGACAGCAGTAATTTGTCCACCTGGGAGTTCAATCAATTGTTTTTTGTACCATTTCCTCTCCTCTAGTTATCGCTTCTAATTGCCACACATCCTCCTCTGGTACACTCCGTTTGTCACTGTCACTCTCCTCTGTACGGTCTGTTAAGTGCTCCAGGACGCTGTATAAATGTGTGAAGGGCGCTATATAAATGCAAGTTGTTGTTGTAGTTGGTCAGCCCCTATCAACTCAGAGACTCTACGTGGGGCTTGAATCAACAAGAGTCTGACTCAGAGAATTGAGTGCTACCAACCGTGCCAGACTGACACCTGTAGAGGGAATGAGGGGAAGAGTTTTGCCGTCTTCGCCTCTCGATTGGTTTTGGTAAATATAAGGTAATATGTCTCCGAGGGATTTTACTGCTCAAAAACTCATCAGATCCTCCTTCATCAGCAGTGTGAGATCTGCCATTTGACTGATTTGCTGATCGCTTTAGTTTGCACACGCACTGATCAATATCAAAACCCGCTGACCTGGGCTTTGTCCAAGGGCGAATTGTCTTTTATCGATAGCTGGTTGAGGTACAAAATCTGTGATCAATTGGCTGACACGCTTTACACAGTCTCTACACGCTTTACAAAGGTGAAGCACTTTGAGATGTCTCGAAGGCGTGATAAGGCGCTATTATCAAATGCAAGGATTATTATTAGGTCCTGGGACCTTTTATATACAATGGATGTTGCCAAAATTTCGTACATAACGATAATAATAATCCTTGCATTTGATAAAGGGCCTTATCATACGGACGAAACGTCTCAAAAAGTGCTTCACGATTTACCGTTGAGTGGAGTTACTGAATACTTGTGGTGGCGTAAAGTCCGTTAGGCTGGTAGCGATCTCAAAGGCCTGAACAGAAATGGAATACCCTGACATCTAACAGAGCAGTGGGCTTGGAGGAAATCAAGGAGTTTAGTTTGTGGGGTTTATTCCTGATACTGAGTCGAAGAAAAAAGTTGCAGGCTTTGCGGAAGTACCAGTTTCAATAGGTATATTCATTAAGAGAAACTTCTTTGTGTCCTTATCTCCTGGGACATCTGTCCTGAGTTAGCATCTGAAAGGAGAGATCAGCAACATCGACATTCAACATGGAAACCAAAGGACAAGACGGTGTTGTTGAGTATTTGCCGTTAAAACCCCGGCTATTGTCTGCATGGTGCATCTATTGCTTCTCGAATAGAGGAGACGTCTCTGGGGGGAAAAAATGTGCTCCTTTCTGTTGGGAGAAAAAAAACAGGAACAAAATCAGGAAAAGTAAGTGGTTCGAGGCGACCTGATGGTTCTGTGGACAATGCCCCCTTGATGCTGCATATGTTCGGGAGCGATACACAAACAGCTCTGTGACTTAGCTTCATTGTATTGGATGCTTTCCCCAGTGGTGGGGGCAGTTATAAATAAATACTTCAGGAAGAAACGGTTGGCAGCGAGTTACTGGCCGATAATTCAATTGAGCTGTTCTAGGCAAGTCATAAATCACGGTTCGTAACAGCAACAAAGCTCCGAGTGATTGAGTGACTGCCCTGCAGTGCCCTGCCATGCTCTGCGATGTTTATTTGATACACTTTTAAGTTTATTTTGAAATAATGGCGTTCAATTTTTCATTTTTTTCCCACCGAGATTCAATAAGAAGCGGAAGGTGAGCTAGACAGCACCAGCTTTACATCACGTCTCATCGTCAGCTGCTGCTATATCCATCTTGTACCAGAATCTCTGTGGCGAGGTGGTTAGAGCGCAACCAAGAGGACCTGGATTCAACTCCTGAGCGGCCCAGAACCTTAGGCAAGTTTCCTCACTCCACCCGCCTCTGTTGACCTGGCAGTAGGTAGGAACCCGGTTGTTAGTCGATTGGCGGATCACTCTCTAGGGTTAATAAACCCTCCAAAAAAAAAGTTTGGTCACTCAATCCACGACAGTTTGTGGGGGACGCTGCTGTGCGCAATTGGCTGCTGTGTTTCGCCCACAAAATACACAGTCAATTCACTTTACAGTATATCCTGTGAAGCTCTTTGAGACGTCTCGAAGACGTGATGATGCACTATATCAAGTGCGAGGGCGTTTTTATTATTATTAGGTAATGGAAATGAACATCAGATGCGAAGAAGAGTGAGGTGGATGGATTTTTGTTGGGTCGGGGTATCGAGGGATGCGAAGCAAAGGCGGGTACTTGGAGTAGAGGTACAGATCAGCCACGATTTAGTAGAACGGCGTCGGAACAGACTCGAGGGGCTGAATGGTCTACTCCTGATCCTATGTTCCTCTGTCCCAGCTCACACCGTCTATCTGCTGCTCTGACTGTGAGCGTTCCTGGTCTGGCTTGAGGCCGGGGTCCTCGCGATCATCAAGTCACTCAGTCAGGCCACCCGGATTCCAGGGGGTTAAAATCAAATTGAAAGGCTATTCCATAAAACCAATGCGGTATTATGTTGTTATTGTACCTTTACACTTTGGACCCTCAGCGAAACCACAAAACAGCCGCAGGTTCTGTTTGACTTCATTTTCAAGCCAGGAGCAAATGCGGAGTCACAGGGCGGTGGGAGGGTGGGGCGGGTGGGGGGGGAACAAAAGATAGCAGCGGCGTTAAGTCTGCCCAACGAAAAAGATGTCAAAGAATCCGTTTAATCCGCTGAGTCACGATATTCCACATCGACTTGCAGCTCTTTCGGTGCATTTAATCCGCCGCTTATTGAAAGAAAGATTTCTTTCATGACACACGCACGAAGAATTGACGCATTGTCCTTCGGGCCAGAAAACGCCAGTTTGCCCTCTCCGGCAAAGGCAGATGGTCCCAGACTCTCTTCTCCCCCTTCCGCTGGCTGCTTAACGTCTCCCAGTTTTTGTACTCCTCATTTATTGCGGGTGGTGGGGGTGGTGGGGGGGGTGCGAGGGGCCGGTGGGGTGGGGTTGGTAGGGGAGGCGTTGCAGCAGTCCCCTTCCGTGCGCTTTGCCCGTCAGATATACTGATTAAAGATTTTATTTGGTTGTGCACAGAGCTGGATATTAGAATTCCATCAGCGATCGATCAGTAGTTTTGTACCTCTTTAATACGTCTCAGCACCAAATCTGCTCTCTCAGCCATACTGACACCACAGATGTTTGGGCTGATTGTGGGTGGTAGTTACAGGGGCAATAAATCTTCCTTATTATTGAGAACCCGGGCACATAGTCCATACACTGCAACTAGTGGCCCATCCCGTAGCTCAGTGGTTAGAGCAGTCGATCCAGCGAGCCAGAATTTCCAGCCAAGTGTATTTACAACTGTGTGTAATTATTATTATTTAATAAGAATTATAATAATAATAATTCTTGTATTTGCTATAGCTCATTATTGCTTCATTGAGACGTCACAAAGCGCCTCACGGAATATACCGCAGAGTGGATTTGACTGAGTATTTCGTGGGCAAAACGCGGCAGCCAATTGCGCACAGCGGCGTCCCACAAACGGTCGCGGATTGATTGACCCCCACTTTTTTTTGAAGGCTTACCAGCCACGGAAAGCGATCCGTCATTCAACTAAAAAAGCGGGGTTTCCTGCTGACTGCCAGGCAAACAGATGCGGTAAAAGGAAACGGGTCTAAGGTTTCGCCCTGCCCGGGAATCGAACTCGGGAACTCTCGCCTGCGAGGCGAGCACGCTAACCACTACTCTGTTTCGAAAAATGACGGTAAATGCCCTTTTTAAAATGCTTTCGGGTTCGGGGTCCAGTCTGTCTCGGTCTCAACACCGGATCCCGGAGTCCGGTAAACCCGGAGTTTACTGTGTGGACTCTTCTCACTGTCATCAAAGGTTCATTGCTTATCCTGTACGGTCACAACACACAGTGAGCTTGAGAGAGCGATTTATCCTCAGTCTTTAAAGAAAAAGCTGATGGCCAGTTCGGTACCAGGTGCAGAATCAGTTAAGAATTAGCTGAAAGTTGGAACGATGGCGAATCTGTTTGTAGTCGGTTTTTCATTCAACATTTATTGCACAGAGCACTACTGAGCGCTGCAGTGAACAAGAAAGAAAGAGATTACTTTGCATAAAAAGTATTAGATATCGACCTCATTTCAGTCGGAATCTCTTGATGGCTGTGACTCCGGGATACCAAACACCTTCCAATTTAATCCTTCGGAATCTTTTTTTTCTTTTCATCCCCAGAAGATAAAAGTTCCAGTTGAGACTCATCCTCAAAGGATGGGAGTCGTTTTCATGACTGGGTTCTAATTTTATCCGTTAAGTTAAGTCTTTTCACTGAGACTAATGAATCAAATGGACGTTAAAGCAAATGAAAGATATCTTTTTACTGTTGAGTTGGGAGTCAGTGAGAGAAAGAGTGTCCTTGATCTGGAACTTCTCGATAAATGAGTTCTCTCTGTGTTTTCACTCCAGGTTCTGCACAATAGTTGGTGCTTAATAATAATAATAATAATAATAATTGCATTTGATATAGTGCCTTATCACGTCGTTGAGATGTCTCAAAATTTAACAGAATATACTGCAAAGCGTAGTGACTGTGTGTTCTGTGGGCGAAACGCGGCAGCCAATTGCCAATCGACTAAAAGAACACCACCCTGACCTCACACAATGTCGACATGCCACCCCCCCCACCCCCCCGCGCCACCACCAACACCCTTCCTCCCTAAAACACAATCCCTGAATCCTGCCCTGGCTAAGATCGACCAAATTCTTGTCGCTGGAGAATAGGATAGGATGTGCGATGCCATTCATTCGTTCATTCGTTCATTTATTCATTCATGCTTCACTGGTTGATTGTATTAATTCTTAAGTGATTGACGTTTGCATCGCTGCCGTCCATAGATTTTCTATGAGTCCCGGGGGCTAATGTATCAGGAGAGAAAGGGCTGGTCATTGCTCTGTGGAAGTTGAAACCATTAGAGGTGAAACCTTCGCTCTGGAGATCACGCGCACTGCATCCCGCGGACTGTAAACCCTTCAGCGTGCCAGCACATCCATTAGTGTGGTCCTAGAAACGGCAAGGTTGGCTGGAGCGCACACTGCGAACACTGGAAGCCTTTGAATTACTCGTCGCATTTGTTGGCGAGAAGGTTCCTTCCTCGGGCAGGTTTAGATTTTGCCGCGTCACGTTACCACGGAGACCCGACGCGGCTAATCCTTTAAGATGCACGGTTTACGACGCAGGGCATTTTTTGGCAGGATGAAGGGCGCACCTCGCTTCAGCTCCGATATCACACAGGGGATCTCGTTCCTGGAAAGGGCTGCTTCCGAGATAATCCGGCGCTTAATTAGGCACTCTGCCTCTGTGTGTGTGTGTGTGTGTGTGCAAGAGGAGAAAAATATGGCCAGCACTTCATCGTGGAGCCCTGTAGCTCAGTGGTTAGAGCGCTCGCCCCTCGCGAGCGAGAGGACCCGGGTTCGATTCCCGGGCAGGACGAGACCTCAGGCAAGTTTCCTTACTCCGAACACGTGCCTCTGTTTAACCCAGCAGTAAGGAGAGCAACCCCCCAGTTGATTGGTCGGACTGCTTATCGGGGGCTAATAATCCCTCCAAAATAAATCAATCAATCAATAAATAAAAAAATATTACTCCCAACCCATGGCTTGAGCGGAACTGTGGCTGAGGGGGTGGGGGAGAGGGGTTGGGGGGGTTTGCATTAGATGCTGATGGTTAACGTTCTCTCCGCAGATGAACTCGGAGCACCAGCCGGCTAAGCCCTGCCTCCTGAGACGCCAGAAGGGGGATTGTGCCACCTGCGCTCACCCATCACGCAAGAGCCCGCGCTGCTGCGCGCGAGCCCAGGTTACCGCGGCCGAGCACGCGACACCGCGCGGAAGCGCGCCCGATTGCGTGACAGCAACGCGCCCACCCGCAGGAGCACGCACCGCCACGCGGGACACCCCCGTGCGCGACTGCCATCGAACGAGAGCGCCCGGCCCGAGACACGAGAGCAAATGTCTGCCCAGAGGACGTAGCGTTCCCAGCGAGTAGCCGGCAGCTGGGACGGGCATCGAAGCCGTTCGCGTCGTGAAGCCGATGAGCAGCGAAGGGAGGTGGGTACAAGCGAATGGAGCTTGAACAAAGAACAACTTTTTGTGGAGTCCTGTAGCTCAGTGAGTAGAGCACTCAACAACAACAACAAGATTCCATTTATTGAGCGCCTTTCACGTCGGGAGGACGTCCCAAGGCGCTGTACAGTTGGGTCAGGACCCGAGCATTGGGGGGAAATGGTCAGGGTGAGGGGAGGGAAGGGAGGGAGCGAGGAGGGGTTAGAGAGTCGAGAGGGGAGCTGAAGGTACGGTCAAAGAGAAAGGTCTTGAGACCGGCCTTGAAGGAGGAAAGGGAGGAGGCACTGGGGGATAGAGTTCCACTCGCCTGGCAAGCGAGACACCTGGGTTCAATTCCAGGCAGAGGGCGAAACCTTGGGCAAGTTTCCTTACTCCACACAGAGCCTAATAATAATCCCTCCAAAACCAAACAATAATAAATTGGTCGTTTTCAATCTACGACTGTTTGTGGGACATTGCTGTGCGCCATTGGCTGCCGCGTTCGCCCACAAATATACGGTCAATTCACTTTACAGTGTGTTCTGTGAAGCGCTTTGAGACGTCGAGAAGATGTGAAAAGCGCTATATCAAATGCAAGGATTATTATTATTATAACTTGCTTTATATAAAGTCACGCACGCGTAGGAGGATATGGAGGAGGCAAGGTGTCTCCCGGGGTCTGGTGGCCAGCAACGCCCAAAGTAAAATCGGTCACTTTAGCGCGATATTGCCGAGAAATGCTGCAGTCAAATTCTGCGAAGCAGTTCGAGACACATCGGCGCTGCGATCAGGGGTTTCTATCGTTTATGTTATTTATAATAATATCAAATTGTTGTAAGTTTCGGTCATTAAAACTCTGCAAACGTTCAGGCAGAATCTGGTGCCGAGCGAGAGGCTTCGCTCCGCGCTTTCCAAACACCGCTGAGAATCAGGCTCACGTCTCTATTGGTTTGTTTGCGCTTGGGCGCTGAACGAAGCTTGAGACGGACGGTGTTTTATTGTGTGGCGATGACATCTTGTGTTGTGTTCCGCTCCAGATTTCAGACTGCTGTCCCCAACCACCTCTGCCGACTCTTACCGAGGCTGTAGTGCGTGTGAGAGGTGAGCCCAGGACACAGCTCTGCCCCGCTACGCCCGTCTTAAGACCCTCCTCTCCGACCGCGCCTTTGGCCAACTCCTACCCCGAACCCTCCCTGCCCGCCCTCCGCCCCTACTTAATCCAACCCCTGACTGTCCGGCACCTTGCGGACATCCTCTCTTGTGCGAAGGCGCCGTGTAAATCATTTGTTGTTGTTGTGGTCGTCGAACGTCTGGCTCTCTGTGCTGCTGCCGGGTTGCGCGGAGCGATGTCGCTGTGAGCGAGGGGGAGGGTGACCGTGGGTTCGTTGCAGGTGATGAAGAGGCTCGGGACCAGCCCTGGAGATGCCGAAGAGACGAGACGTCCTCGCCATTGTACTGATCGTCTTGCCCTGGACGCTGCTCATTACCGTTTGGCACCAGAACACGCTGTCTCCCCTCCTCACCCTTCGGAGGGGTGAGTTGCCGGTTTCGTGCACAGTCACTACACTTGACGGGGTAATCCCGTGAAGCGCTCTGCGATGCCTCGACAGCCGCCGCGACAGCTTTCGCTTACGTAGGGCCCTTCAGCCGGGGGTAAGAATTAAGAGTATTACACACTCGGCGACTGATTAATTGGCGGGGGGGGGGTGGGGGTGGGGTGGGGGACATTAATCCAGCATCAACGTGGCTTTTAACGTGGGTTGATTTCCCTGTTCCCCACCCCCCGGCAGATGATGGTAGCGAGATCAGCGTCCGCAGAGACGCAGTCCAGACCTCGGACTGGAAGGAGTCCTGCCCGTCCGACAGGGGCATCGTGGAGGTGCTCAGGACCGAGTACGTGTACACGCGGCCTCCGCCTTGGTCCGACGCCCTTCCCGCCATCCACGTCGTCACCCCCACCTACAACCGGCCCGTCCAGAAAGCGGAGCTTACCCGCCTGACCAACACCCTGCTCCACGTGCCCAACCTGCACTGGATCCTGGTGGAGGACGCCCAGAGGAGGACGGCCCTGGTCACCCGGCTCCTGCGCGAGACGGGCCTCAACTACACGCACCTGAACGTGGAGACGCCGCGCAGCTACAAGCTGCGGGGGGACGTCCGCAACCCGCGCTTCCCGCGGGGCACCATGCAGCGGAACCTGGCCCTGCGCTGGCTGCGGGAGACCTTCCACCCGAACAGGTCCCGGCCCGGGGTCGTGTACTTCGGGGACGACGACAACACCTACAGCTTGGAGCTGTTCGAGGAGGTAACAAGGCTGTGGCTTCTGGTGCGCGCGCGTGTCTTACGGTGTCCACAGGGTATAACGCCTAGAGTCTCCCGTGTTACGGCGTCCGCGTGATGTGCCTGATGGCTGGTCACCATCTGCGAGTCGCAAGGCAGAGCGTCCGATAGAACCAGCCACGGGCACTAATTTGACCGGCTCGCACAACACAGGCAAATGTTACAGGCAGATGTACTTCGTGCGTGTTCGCCTGTAATATTTACAGCCCCTGGGGACGTGCGTCGGCGTGAATGGTGTTGGTGGCGCCTGCTGTGACAAGCTCGCTGACACGTCGGCTTAAGTCGATTTCGAAACGAGAGGGGATGATGGGGAGAGAATTCAAACTCGGTATCATATCCCCTCGCTAACACGCTTCCCGGAACAGTTTCCTCCATTGCACATCGTAAGCCCGGCTCCCAGATACTTTGCAGTTCTAATTCTGAGTGGTCCCCAGGAAGCCCCGTGTGGAATAGTTACCCAAAGATTCATTACTGCCACTTAAGTGATGCTATTTGAATATCCGCACTTGATCTCCAAAGAATAGCTGAAGCAGCAATACCTACGCTTGATATCTGGACGCTTTAATTTACAAGTTAACTTAATAAGAGCGATCATGCCTCAACTTTGAGAACAACGTGGGTCCCATTAAGATTCTAACAATGCAGAGAATAGTTTCCAACCGTCATTAACCATACAAGAGAGCAACGAAGGGCAATTTAGTCCTTTCAAGGACGCGAGGTTGTTCGGATGAAGAAGGCCCTTTGGCCCATTTGATATCATTCTTCCAGAACTCCCACACACTTATCATCTTCCATCATAACATCAAGCTGTGTTTTTAAATGATTCTCAACGTCCTGGCCTCAACCTCCCTCAACTGAGTCCTGGCCTCAACCAACCCATCTGGTACCCTGTTCTAGTCTTTAGTTGCCCGCTGGGTTTCCGTGCTCACAGCATCTGCTTTCTTTATTGCTGCCTCACACTGCTTTGACATTGGAAGCAATGAGTCAACTAACCACCGCTTAGACCTGTGGCTCTGAGCACAGAGCGCAAGCCCAGCCCTAGATGGGAATGTTAATCCCTTCGCAGAAGTGCACGAGGTTTCATCTTCTCAGCATTGGCAGAACGTGACGAGCTTGAAGGTCAGCCACGATCTTATTAAATGGCGGGGCACAGGTTCGAGGGGCCGAATGGCCTACTCCTGCTCCTGTTTCTTATGTTCTTATGTAGTTCCTTCTCTCACTTCAGATGCGCAGCACCAGGAAAGTCTCAGTCTGGCCCGTGGCCTTCGTGGGGGGATTGCGCTATGAGTCTCCGAAGGTGAACGCCGCCGGAAAGGTTTACGGCTGGAAAACGGTGTTCGATCCACATCGACCGTTCGCCATAGACATGGCGGGTTTCGCTATCAACCTGCACCTGGTCCTTCAGAGACCTCAGGCCTACTTCAAGCTGCGTGGGGTCAAAGGCGGCTATCAGGAGAGCAGCCTCCTGCGGGAGCTGGTCACACTCAATGATCTGGAGCCCAAAGCAGCCAATTGCACTAAGGTACGTCTCGTGGGCGAAACGTTTAATAAATAATAGTAATTATAATAATCCTTGCATTTGAAGCAGCGCCTCATCATGTCTTTGAGACGTCTCAAAGCGCTTCACAGAATATCATAATAATAATAATCCTGGCATTTGATATAGCGCCTTATCCCATCAAAGCGCTTCACAGAATATACTGTAAAGTGGATTGACTGTATATTTTGTAGGCGCAATGTACATATAGTTATAATAATGTCTGATTGTTGTCATGAGGCGTTAGACCGTGATGAGGCAGATGCTGATGTTAGCTATGACTTCCACTCAATATAAAACTACTGAAGGATGGAGACAGGAACGAGCTTGCAATGTGTTTGAGCTCCAGCTGTATAAGAAAAAACAATTATCGATTTAAGGATTTATGTAAAACACTGTCTGTTAAGTTCAGCTCCAGCAGGTCACATGTACAGTGTAATTTCCAACAGAAATACAGTGATTAATTCTGCCACTTTACAGCCTTAAATATACAACATAAATCACTGCAACACCTCCTCAGTGCGCTCGGGCAGTCACCAGTTCCCACAGGCTGTCGTCAACGTTTTCTCGACAGAGACGGGCAGTGTGCGCCGGTCACTGGGGAGACTTGTCTTTTCCCGGAGTTATCCGCTCGCCTGGCAAACTGGGTTTGATTCCCGAATGGGGGCGAAACGTCAGACAAGTTTCCTTACTCCACCCCACCTCTGTTTACCTTGCATTGAGTAGGAACCTGGTTGTTGGGCGATTGACGGATCGCTTTCCGGGGGTAATAATACTCTCCCTCCCTTCCCCCCCCACCCACAAAAAAAATTTTGTTCGCTCAACCCACGACTGTTTGTGGGACGCTGCTGTGCGCAATTGGCTGCCGCGTTTCGCCCGCAAAATACACAGTCACTACCCTTTATAAAATATTCTGTGAAGCGCTTTGAGATGCCTCAAATGTCCCGATAAGGCGAGGGCCATGACGAAGGCGAGGATTGTTATTATATTATATTTTAGCAATTTGTAATCTGCCCCATCACTGCACCTGGTGCTTCAGGGCTGTGGCTGAGCCCATCTCCCTTTGCGGAGATTTCTTTAAGGAACTGGTGATAATCTAAACCCGCGTATCTTGCGGACTTCACGTGAAGCCTTCATCTCTTACAGATACTTGTGTGGCACACACGGACTGAGAAACCTGTGCTGGTCAATGAGGGCAAGAAGGGCTTTACCGATCCAAACCTGGAGATATAAAATAAGCGAACTGATTGCGCAGGTAACACAGCCCTGAGCCCTCTCCACCCCCACCATCAGCTGCCAAGCCTTTCGTTCCTCTGCCCCGATCTTCGATAACCGTCAGGTGAGCTTTGCACTCAACGTACTGACGTTATTTTTCTTTTCTCTCAACGGCAGGCGAATGTCTGGAGAGCCCTGTCTGTCCCTTCACTTTACGCAGAATGGAATTGAACTGCCCACCACCATTTCCAGATTATGTAGCTCACGGTTCTGTGAGCACGAAAGGACGGACTGTGTGACGGAACGTGGCTAAACAGAATGAAATGGCCTATCGGAGCTGCGTTGCCAAACCTTTGAGGTGCGGCAGGAAGCCGCGTCCTGGTGCTTGGCATTCCTCTCCCACCCCCCCACCGCCCCCACCCCCTGCAGAGGACACAGGCAGAGGTACAGCTCCATGGCGATGCGGACTGTGTTTTGGGAAGAGAAGAGCGCGTGTACTGGGGTCAGTGTGGACTCATGTGATGAGGCCAAGTGAGCAATAGTGAGTTATCGCACCGTCGTTTACGCAAGCGATGAAAGATTGATTGAATGTCCGGTTCAACTTGCCCGGAAGCCTGTGGTCCACATGGTTTGAACGAGGAGCTTCACCTCCCCGGGGATCCCACCTCATGTCTCTCTCCGTCTGAAACAGCTACGGTGCAGTCCATCGCTCCCACTAAACAGCAGTTATTTACTTACTTCAGCGCAAACGCGGCATGTCTGCTCGACCCTCACCGCAGGGAGCGGGTGGCACTGAGCAAATTCATTTCATATCCACAGCAGGGACATGGAAACGCCGCTCACACACATGCACATGCTACACACACGCACAGACAGACAAGCACGCAACACACGCGCACTCAGGCAGACACGCAATCTGTCACACGTTCACAGGAGACAGTCAGACAGGCAGACGCGCACACACACACACCACACACACACACAGACAGACACACAAGTCTATCACACGCTCGCACAAGCACTGACACAGTCACACAGACAAGTGTGTACACATGGAGACACACAGACACACACACAGGTGGTGGACGGCGACACTTGCACTCTCACACGGACAGGCAGACCAGACACACACGTACACACACTAACAGACACGCACATAGAGGGGTGGACACACACAAGGTCAGACTCAAAGCCAGGTGACCACACACAGATTGCCAGACAGATACCAGCAATGATATGACTTGGTAAATAGACTGAGCCCGGCGGAGGAGCTGTGTTTCTGCTCACTGTGGGCAGAGCTGTCGGTTTGAATTATGACGTGAATAATGGAACGAAACAAAAATGTTGCACTGGATGAAGTGATTTAAACGCTGCCTGTTATCTGCAGCTGACATTTAGCCCACAGAGGGGATGTTCCTCTCTCTCTTTCCCCTTCCCCCACCCTTTTTCTCTCTCTCTCTCTCTCTCTCTCTGCATGCACATGGGCTGAGAACGGGCAAATGTAGTTCAATACAGCAACCGCCGCCACCACCGCATTCATACAACGCCTTTCACGTCAGAATGGACGTCCCAAATACAGATAAATGCAGGCTGCTCCCCGTAAAGAAGAATTAGAAGCACAAGTCCTCCGTGGATGGGACTGAACTTGCCAAGAGGCGACACTGAAAGAAATCTGGGGGTGTTATTTGATTCATCACTCACTCACTGTGTCAAAACAGCGTGAGGCACCAACAAACAAGGCGGACAGGATGCTGGGCTAGATTACTAATTCAGTTGAGTTCAGACTTCCATACTCTTGACTTTCAATACTGGTCACTGTGACGATAAAGGCTCAGACCCCAGAGGCGGTGCAACAACAACAACAACGGGCACTCGTATAGCGCCTTTCATGCAGAGTAACGTCCCAGTAGAGCAGAGGAGAGCAACGACATGGGCCCTCGCGTTAGAGGAATGAGCTTTGAGCGTTGTTTAGACAAGCTTCAGTCTTGAAAGGAGGCGTCGCAGACAGGACCTTGTAGAGGTTTATAACATTTTAAATGGGATTGAAAAAGCAAGCCCAGACCGATACTTTAGGATGCACCCAAGACAGTAGAACAAGAGGCCACGGGTTTAGAGTTGTAAAAGGGTAATTTCAAGACAGACACCAGGAAGGTTTTCTTCAGCCATATGGTAATTAATGACTGTTTCAGGTTGCCAGAAAGTGGAGGTGGAGTGAGATGGGTGCGCGCACTCTATCTGCACACAACACAACAGATGTGGGGGGTAAACTTAACACCAAATTGGACCAACTTTCAACGGCCAGATTGACGTACAACGTTCTGCAAGTCATTCACGTGCTCATTCGCTGAGAGAGAAGAGTGAGACAGAAGAGAGAGGAGAGAGAACACGTGGGAGGTGGACATTGAGAAGGGATGGACTAACTGGCTGAGATGTTGGTTCGAAACTGTAATGTGAGAATGGTCCCAGTGCCAAAGCCAAGCTCCGTCCGCATTTTGTGATAAAGTCCAGGCCGTTGTGGACCTGATCACTGTCGGTCATGATTGAAATGTTTGCGCTAACAGCAAATCTCTCCACACTGGTTTCTTGTCGTATAACAAGGAGCAGTGAGTGAGTCATTATCACTGTCCAAGGTGTGTTCCTAGATGCACGCTGTGAGCAACAGATTGTGAGCCTGAGACTGACTCCAACATTTGACCCAAGTTGACCTTTCCGGTAATAAAACCATCTGATGTGGACACGATTCGGGACGGAGATGTTTACACGTGGTGGGAGCCATGGCGGATCTGGTCACACTCAACACGTTAGGATACCTGCCTCCTAACACTGAAAATACGAAGCACAATTTTGTTGGGAAAATCTAAGACACAAGTCCTGGCAAGGAGAACTTCTTATTCTGTCCTTTCGGTTTCCCAACGGCACATCCCGGGGCTGAAACAGCTTCCCCTTTTTACGTTCCCATCGAACTTAACCCGAGTTATCCCCCCCCAAAAAAACCATCGCTCCGTCCTGTCCACGTGCCGCTGCTTAGTTTTTATTTCTATTTATTGGTTAAGAAATGTGGTTCAAGGAACTTCCAGAGCTCTGCGGGGAAATGTTTTTCGTGTGCGAGAGACCACGACTTGCGACGGATTGTAACAATTCAGCTTTTGTGCGCACGTGGTCATTGATAAAAGAGGAAAGGGACCAAATTGGGAGAACGTGCCAGCGTCCCTCAGCTGCTTATAAACACTATTTATTCCCAGCTCGGGCTGGAATGCATCAATGGCACCCGGTGAACTATTGATTCTCCCAGAGTTGGATCTTTTTCAAAAGTATTTTTTTTTTTTGAAAAGATCCGATTTTGGCAGATAAGTTGAGCTTCGCTGAACCCCCCCCCCCCCACTCCCACCCCCACCCCCTCCCCGCCTTCACCTCACCCCGTCAGGTTCTGACTTCACTCGTCAGCGACTTCTGGGATTACACTGGTTAATAATCATCACGTTCATTCCAACACCAGCACTTCCGAGACTTCCTGTTTGCACTAAAATCAGATTGCACTTGACGTCAACCACAACAGCTTGCATTGATAGAGCGCCCTTCACCCCAGGCGGCGCCTCGGAGCGCTTAACGGTCAAACTGAACGAACCACCATACCACAGAGCTTTCCCCCCCAACCCCCCCCCACCAATGAGTCTTCTTCCAGGCAGACAGCTCCCCCTGCCTTCCTTGCATCGTGTCCCCCACTATGCACGACGACAAAGTGCGTCGAGACGTTAACATACGCCGGTAGAAAAGTCTAATAAGTTCTTTTATTTTTTTTCCCCAACTCTTACATTAACATCTAACTTCACCACCAGCACTTGGGGAGCAGTGACAGGGCTCGGGGAGCGCAGCGTACAGACAGGTACTGTGTGGGGAGACGGGCACAGCGTACAGAACGTCACCATGTCGTGGGGGGAAATGGGGACCTTTGATAAGCCGGTGCACATACAAACTGAGATCAGGCAATTTAACCACTGTCCTCCACAAGGCCTGAACTCAATCCCGTCCTGACCCTGGGTACGTCGCGAGGTAGATTCTGATTACTTTTTGCTGAAGTTGTACGTCGTCTCTGGTCTCGGTTTCAATCGTAGAGCGTGAAATTAAGGAAGGCCGAGGGAGAAATTCAGCCCCAGCCGAGATTTTCTCTTATTGATTGGGAGCGCTTCAGAGCGTTCGAGAATGAAGGCTAATTCTTAAAATACAGCTTTCATTCTGAAGCCGTTTTTTTCCGTTAAGATCCTTAAGAGCAATAGCGAACTGAATTCTAAGCCGAGACTAGATACTGGACCCAAAGGGTAGTGGAAATCTGGAACTCTCCCTCCCCCAAAAAGGCAGTGGATGGCAGATCCATTCACATCTTCAAGACTGAAGTGGATAGATATTTATTAGGTCCAGGCTATCAAGGGATATGGGGCAAGGCCGGGTAATTGGACTTGAGGTACAGACCAGCCATGATCTTATAGAATGGTGGAACAGGCTCGAGGGACTGAATGGCCTCCTCCTGTTTCTATGGGTTGAATAATTTGCCATCGTCTGGCTGCTCTGAAATGCGACTCTAATCGAACAAGTCTAAACCCAGGTCGAATTTCTCCCCACGAGAGTTAAGCGAAAGGAAACTGCAACACTCCGGATAAAGCATTGCGGATTAATTTGCTCCTCGCGCTCAAAGGACAGAGTGCTATCCTTGGTAGAAGGTGACCCCCCCGCCCCCCCCCAGTGCAAGTTATACATGTGAAAAAAAAAGGAACACAACTTAAATTATTAAATAACACTTAAAACAATTTAATGTAAAATTACATTCCGTGCCATCGTTGGGGCTGAAATAAAATCCACTACATTTATCAGAGGCGGCGAAATAACACGTAGTGAATTAAGCAGTTGGGGGTCTATCATTGCAAGTCTCTCAAATATCAAGCCTTTCGGCTGGTTTGCCTTTTCATCTGAGTAGAAACAGTGCTGGGAGTCTGTGAGGTTCTCGGCCGCACCAGTAGATGGGGCAATGGGGATGGAATGTATTGAGCTTAGACAGAAATCTGCATCCAGCAAACACAAAGGGAATATGAACGAATGAAGCTCGAGAGACAGACAGCTCAGCAGCAATCGGAGGCTTCTGGTCGTAACGCCACGGGCAGCCCCTGCAGTTTGTGCTCGATGCGGAGAGAATTGGTCACAATTAAGAAGTTCTTTTAGTCCGTTTCAATGTCATTATAAGTCTCGACCGGATAAAGAGAAATTGCTGATAAAAAAAAACGCTCTTAATGATTTGTTTCTCACACTACACGACTAGGAATAGATTTCCTTTTTCTTTGTCTTTCGCGCCTGCAACCTTTCTGCATGTTAATGTTCTGTTCAGTGCTCAACAATCTCTGATGTTTTAGTAAATTAAAAATCCAAAAATAAAAGACTGACAAAGCCATGTGGCTCTGTAGTGGCTGTGCGCACACTGGCACCCTCTCACACATACTCATACTGGCACCCTCTCACACATACACACACGCTCTCACATACACGCACACACACACACAGGCACCCCCTCACACATGCACACTGGTACCCTGCATACACACACACAGGGAACCTCTCACACATACACACACAGGCACCCTCTCTCACACACACACACGTGATACCTCACATACATACTTGCATTGCTTCCACATGCAGCTCGCTTACTCGCTCGCTCGCTCACTCACTCGCAGGCACAGTGGCTCAATGTAGACCTGAGCATAAAGGTGTAAAATTTACTTTATGCTCACTGCTCACTTGGTGAGGGAATCTACCGAGGAGACAAAGAGCTCCAGCCACTAGTACGTGCGTCACAGCAGCTTGGACTGATGCTCCGTCATTCCCCACCTCATGGGGACGAGCATGACAGGGCCACTGCGCTCTTGTCCACCTGTAACATCCTCCGCACCACACAAGGTAAACCTCTAATGCTGGCAATGCTCTTTTGGGTAAGGGGCTTAGCTGTGTAAGATCAGCAGAAAGGTTCCTGGGGTCAGACTGAGTGAGGGAACCCACATTGTGTGCTCACAGAACAGAGTCGACTCCCAGGTCCCTTGCATTGACCAAAGCCCTGCTCCACTGACTCCTGTCATTTCAGTCAGTCCCACTCCCCGACAGCTCCCTCCACTCAATCAAGTGTCTGCTTCATGTCCCTCGCCCCCTCCATCTGATCACCAGCCAAGCTGTCACCCCTGCTCTCTGGGACGCCCTCCTAAAATTCCTTCCCTTTACATCCTCTCTTCACAGTTTTAATTTTTCTTAATTTAATTTCAAATCCCTTCTTGAAAGCCTGTTGATCGTGCGTTTGGTGAACTACTGTTGTCCCCCCCCCTAGCTCGTCCCGATCTCACTCAGTGATCTACAACCTCCCCTGTAACCTGCTTAAACACGTTAACTATATGAAATTAATTATTCACTTTGTGGCCGTTTGTGAGACACTGCTGCGGCAAGTTGGCTGCTACATTTGCCGACATACTTTTACTGTACTTTAACACTGTTTTACAAAGAAAACTCTGAAGCACTTTGAGATGTATCAATGGCTCTCTATCAAATTAAAGCACTACCGTTATAAATTTACACAAAACCTTCAACTAGTGTAATAGAGAATTTTTACAAAAGAGAATGCAACCAGCAATATTTCCAGAAACTTTACAACTGAAGATCAATTTCCAACATATGATTGACTGTACATCCGAGGTTTCTTACATCGAAATCTTCATTAGTTAAAAGGTTGACGGTTCAATCCAGGAAAAGTCCATCCTGATGGTCAAACACCACCCAAATCTGGGGTATCAGAAAACTCTGCGATGGTTCCTGCTTTGCTCTCCTCAAAAATTACAATCTAAAGGGGAAAAGTGACAAATGCCACAACATCAATGCAGAGGGCTCAGTTTCTATATCGATTAAACCATAGAGAACATCACTGATACAAGAAATAAAATGTCAGAATGTTCTGACGAAGGTCATCGACCTAAAACGTTAACCCATTTTCCTCTCTCCATAGTTTCTGCCTGACCTGCTGAGCGTTCCCAGCCATTTCTTTTTTTATTTCAGATTTCCAGCATCTGCGGGCATTTTGCCTTCTGGTCACCATCTCAGTGCTGCTGACAATGACTGTCACATGTTCACACCATCAGCAGTGAAAGTCTCTGCTCCTTGTCCTTCACATCACACGCACCACAGAGAGATTCTGATACTAAACCGAGGGGCTCCACAGCACGGGAAACTGGTGCCAATACAGGGAACAGCCTCACAGGCTACTCCTCGTATGGCTCTCTGTGTGTGAAAGAGCAGCGAGCAATCCTTACGAAATGGTTTGTAGTCAGTGAGAGCGGGTTAGGCTGCACCATCACTGACACTGTGCCCTAGTGGGGAGCCAGGGTTTCACCGAATGCACATATACTTAAGTCTGCTCTCACCTCATTAGTGCCATGATGTAGCCAGGGTGCTGGCAGGTACAGCGTCTGCTGGGGTCCCACCGTCCAATACCGGCCGAGATTGAGTCCGTTCACAAAGACCACGCCTTTCCCCCAGCCCTGAAAGATTGAGGAGCAATATCATTGCTCTGGGGTGTCTGATGGCAAATCCACTCGCTTTCTCGGGCTATTAACAGCTGCTGACATCTACACCCGAAGGAAGATCGGATGCAAAGGACTTCCTCACTGGGAAAACAGAGCATCAGCCTAGGCACTGATCTAGTGAATTGTCACTGGATGTCCACTACCCTGGTGTATCTATGATAAGAACTTTCCTAGTGATCTGCTATGGTAGGGTATACATCATCAGTACACTTTGGTCTCCCCAAGCATTGGCTCTTGCTAAAATTCTACTGGACTAGGTAAACAGGGTCTGTCCGTATTGGGAGAGAGTGTACAGTCCTCAGCAAAAAGAATATATAAGCGAGTGAAACTTGTGATCATTTAGTTTTGAGGCTCCTAACAATAATAATAATCCTCACATTTGATAAAGCCCCTTATCACGTCTTCGAGACGTCTCAATATGCTTCACAGAACATACTGTAAAGTGAATTGACTGTATATTTTGTGGGAGAAACGCGGCAGCCAATTGCGGACAGCAGTGTCCCTACAAACAGTCATGGACTGAGTGACTTTTTTTTGGAAACAGGGCTTCCTTTAGTGTCGGACACCCAGCGGATCACAAGAAAAATCTACATTGGGGGAAAACGGCATTTCCTTACCGGGAATTTTATAAATGTATCATACGGCAATGAATCCACTCTCAGAAGCCCACAGAAAAATCCAGGCACTGTGGGAGTTTGAGGGGTTACAGCCCAGTCAACAGCAGAGAGCCTTCAGCAGTGAGAGAAAGAAAGGTAGAGAACCAAAGGTCAGGAGTTACGCATTGTCAACACCAAAAGCTATGGTGAGAGTGGTGGGGGAGGACTGGGGTGGTGGGTGGGGGGGGACTGGAGGAGGAGTGTGACTTGACTTCTACAGGAAGCAAAATCAGCAGAAACAACAACAAATTACATTTGTGCAGGCCTTTCACGTCAGAAGGACTTCTCAAGGTGCTGGATAGTCAGAGATCCGCACCTGAGCTGGTGGTTGGGATTAGGAGGGGTGGAGGAGGGAGAGGGTAAGCATAAGAGGGTGACCAAAGGCACGGTTCGAAGAGGAGGGTTTTGAGACGGGTCTTGAAGGATGCAATGGAGGGGGAGTGATGGAGGGACTGTAGGATGGAGTTCCAGAGGGTGGGGGCAGAGAGACTAAAGGCCCACCCACCAATGGTGGAGATTTGATCTACAACAACAACAAAATGACATTTATAGAGCGCCTTTCACGTCGGGAGGATGTCCCAAAGCCCTGCTCACTCAGGGGGCTGGACCCGAGCATGGGGGAGGGGTAGGGTAGGGGTGAGGGAGGCAGAGAGGTGGGAGGGCGACCGAAGGCGCAATTGAAAAGAAGAGTCTTGAGACCGGCTTTGAAGGAGGAAAGGGAGGAAGTGAGTTCCACATCTAACCTACGAAACAGACGAGTTGTGTTGCTTAGATCAAATCTCCTGCACATGGAGCAGAAAGTGCAGATATAGGGTTTTACCTTTCGATGAAATTGGTTTTCATCTCCAAGGGGTGGATGGTGAAGCCCCTCAGAGGCTTGTCATTCAGAAAGATGTCTCCCGTTATACCTGCAACAGGATTGGGTCGAAATGAAGCAGCTTCACTCTGTGTTTGGTCTGTGCATCAGGCACAGTTTGGGCTGTGCGTTCACGTCAAACATACAGCCTGAACAGATATCGATCGCGCTGACAACTACTGCAGCGTGAGTGTGAATGTTTGCGTAGAAGGCAGTGTTGTGTACAGTCTTTCGTTACGCTGTGTGAGTGTGCAGGAGGCAGTGCTGTGTGTGGCAGATAGCGTGTGTGTGTTAGTATCAGTCCCTTGTTTCACTGTGTGTGTGTAGTGTGTGTAGGAGGTAGTGTGTAGTGTGTAAGGGTGTATCAGTATCTCGTGACACTGTACCTTTTCGCTGCTGATCGAGTTTCAGGCCGTAGTTCACTCGGCCGCGATTCTCCACCAGCAAGCTCAGCTTGCGTTTCCCCTGGGGTGCGAGCAGAGACACAGGGGCAGGGGGTGTTGACATGTTCACAGTGAATGACACAAACCTGCACCCCAGAGAAATGCCGAACGACAAGCACCCTCATCGTATCCGTCGCATAGAAATGTAACATCAGAGACCGGGTGGGGCTGCTCTTATTCTTCCATTGTTAGGGAGCCAGCACCAGAGACCTTGTAGGTGCCTGATGTGAAGCTCGCTGGCTAAGGCACAAGCACAAGCCGCCATGCCAGCCACACTCAGCTTTGCTGGACATTATTAAATATTGTCGGCAGTGACCGATGTAGAATAACACTCCTGGTACCTACCTCAGCCTCAGGGATGTTAAGCTCCAAGTTGTCATAGTCCAGGAATCCCACAGATTTGCCGTCAACAAACACCTGCGGAAACAGTAATAATAATAATCCTCGTCTTAGGGACGTCTCAAAAGCGCTTCACGGAAATATGCTGTAAAGTGAATTGACGGTATATTTTGCGGGTGAAAGCTGCTTTAATATAAGGATTTCCTGCTTGACCTGCGCTCTGTCCCGGACATGGTTTTCAGATGCCAGGGTTCCTCCGCTGGTTATGACTGTGCTGTACAAGGTGTAGCCGAAGGCCTGGCCAGAGCCTGAGTTAATGGGCAGGTTCTCCATGTTGATGGGCGTATCACTGGTAATTGGCTGTAAGCACACAGTTAGGATATTTAACACTAAACATTCCGACAATTTTGAGACATCGTGGAAGACGTGATAAGGCGCTGCATCAAATGCAAGTACTATTATTATTCTTTCAGGAGAGTTAATACACACAATCGTAGAGCCTGGGGACACTGTGTCTAATAATACTTGCATTTGAATTCAGTGCCTTATCATATCATTGAGACATCACAAAGCACTTCAAAGGATATACTGTGATATGCAGTGACTGTATTTGTAGGCAAAGACAAATGGCAACAGTCATGGAATGACCAATTTTATTTGAGAGTTTGTAGGCCAGGCCCCCTGGGAAAACCTCTCTTCTCTTGTTGTATGTGTGCGCGAGTGCGTGATACGTGTGTAAACAATGGGGGGGGTGGGTGGGGGCTGTTTTTGTTTCGGGTGAGAGGTTTATGGGGAAGTGGCAGCTGTATGTGGATGTTTGGTGGAGAAGGAGCGATTGGGAGTGGGGCAGTCTTGTGCATATGCTGGGGTGGGCAGGGAGGGGGAAACCGGGAAGAGCTATTCACTGTCGTGAACAGGTGCTCCATGCGCCTCGGAAGCAAGACTTTGAGGCTACCGTGTGTGAGTGCTGCCCGATATCTGCTATGTACCATCTGTAAGAACTTGAGTGCGTCCCACAGTGAGATGTACTCCTTCAGGTGTACGGTGCCATAGGCCATTTTGAACGTGACAACGGGAACCTTAGGCAAGGTTTGACCTGCGTAGGAAAATGATTTGAACAATTAGAACAAACCGAAACTACGAACCCACAACCTTCTGAGCAAGGAGCTTTAACGCTTGAAGAACAGACAGAACCTTGTCTACAAGGACCACACTGGCTATCTATCAGGGCTTTGAGTTGCAGGATTAAGAGAAGCCGAGTGGGAAGAATCCCTACCCCCAGTGACGTGCCTGACCCTCTAAGTCCTGCCAACAAGCCAGGCTAACAGCTGTCATCAGCATCCGGAGTCTTGCAGACCTGCCGAGTTCAGGAACCGAATGACCAAGAGAACCACTGAGAGTAGACTTGATTCCCAAGATTCCACTTTGGAGCCAGCTCAGCCTCTAGACCCTGCTTATCCCCATCCACCACAACCCCAACCCCCACCACCCCCAAAGAGGGGAGAATTAGAAGCCTCCTACACTGGGGGAGTGGGGGGAGGGTGTGGGGGGGTTCCCTGCCAGCCTGTTATTCTCTCGCTGTAGATTACCGAGATACGTGGTGAAGATCTGTCGAAGATTGAAGTACTTTTCGGTGTAGTCTCCCGCTTCTGACAAAGGTGCATCATAGTCTGCAACACAAACAGTCAGTCAACCCCACTTGTAGACTGCAGCAGTTCAACAGAGACATGAACAGCACTGAAACACTGAGTCCAGGAGAGTCTGACTGCAGAGCAAGTATGTGCGAATAAACTGTGGAAAAATGGCTGCTGATGTGTTCAAAATACAGTCAAGAACCTCAATCAGACACAGACATTTCTACTCAATCAGACATGCTATCCAATACAATATTATTTTGATACAAACTCACTGCGTATGAGTATTGAGCACCGAGCAGACACTCACCATAGCTAGTCACGTCAGCAATATAGGTTTCGAAATCTTGAGCTCCGTTTATAAACCCAAAGTTAGTGCCCCCGTGGAACATATAGAGATTGAGAGAGACGTCTTTAAGCAGGAGCGCTGTGATGATATCTATTAATCCTGCAACAGTGAGAGAATGGAACAAACTGCTAAATCACCTGAATCATCATTAGCCGGAGAGAAAATAGTGAATCGGTGTGACGATCATACATTCACCTTCACTGAAGACATGGTGATGGTCACCCCAATGATCGAACCAACCCGTCCAGTACTCCATCACCATCTTGGGCTTGTCAGCCTAAATACAATAGGAAGAGGAGATAAATCTTACTGACTTGACTGTTGACTCAGGGTAAAGCAATAATCCCATTAGAACAAATTACCACGAGCAGCAGTGTCCATAAATGCCGGGCAAGTCACCAGCGGCTGTGGTATTTAAGACAAGCCAATCTCTAACAGCAACACTGTGTCATACATGAGGCTATTAGTCTGGCGTGTGACAAACCCATGTTTTGCTTTGTGTCTTGAGGACAAGCACCACACATGTCTATTCCATCTTCCATTTGGAATTATTCACCATCACAAAGAGGACTGTAGATGGAGAGCCCAGAATGCAGTGTCTCACACCCTCCCCCCCACCCGTCTGTGGTGCAGCCTGACCAGAGCCCTACACAGCTCGAGTCCGAACGACTGTATGAACTTAACCGATTCGTCGCAGTTGATATAGAGAACCTTACCGGCAGCTCGCTTAGCAGAGCGAGCCCTGAATCTGCCTTCTGAAAGTTGACCGTCACCAAAGCTGTAGGCAAAGAAACAGAATTGGGGCACACGGACAAGAAGAGACTTACTCCTGATTATGACTGAAAGCACAGTTCAAGGTCTTGAGGTGTCTTGAAAGAGGGGAGTCAGAATGGCCAAAAGCCCATTCGCCGATAGATAGGGCGGAGGCACATGAAGCAGCCAGGTCGGCTGCTTCATGTGCAGGTTGAAGGTGACGTGGGATACACTGCCGCAGGTCCTCGCCAGAACAGCTGATGGCATCCTGGCTAACCTCAGCTCGTTATATTAATTCCGGTCATTCAGCAGAGTAACCGACACCGCTGGCACGTACCTCCGGCTACAGATCCCTGGCGCAGCCCGTGCGTGTTATCTGATGTCATCAATAATTCCACTATTCCTCTGCTCAACAGTGCCTTTTGGAATAAACAGGAATAGCATTAATCACCTCCAACTGAGCTAGATCGACAGATGAAGGCGGGCACGAGTGCGTCAAAATGCAAGCAGACGAGAGTTTGACAGATATAGGCATATTAGTGATACAAATGAGTTATGTCTACACACTTTGCCAGAAGGCCAATCGACTAGTTGGCGCAGTGTGGTCTGGCATGTTTTTGTGTTGCATTGCTCTAGACAACTCTATGATTTCATAGGTCATTGGAGGGAGGATGCCTTTAAATAAAGAATTTGGATACCTCTGCCTACTCCAGGACTTGAGAGGTGCCAGGGGTAGGCAGCTTATCTATGTGCCAGCAGCCTCTGAGCGTGCAGACTGACCTCCTTTACATACAGCATGTAACTAGGATCCTCGTTATAGCCACCGTATTCGTTCTCCACCTGCACTGCGATGATTGGGCCACCGTTCTTGTACTGTAACCACAAACCGTGGGGAGAAATGTCAAGGTTGAAACCATGACCGTTACTGCTGCCCGTCCCAGATCACAGTCTGGGAGCTCCCTGAGCCCCCTCCCCTCTCCCCGAGCAGTCCCTTCCTCTGTGTTCGAAAGGAAAGGATAAAGAGGCATGTCACAAATGTCACAAAACACACAATTCCAGTTAAATGGCAGGAATGATGCTAGTTTTGCCCGCAAAATACACACTCAATTCACTTTAAAATACATTCTGTGAGACGTCTCAACGACGGGACACGGCGCTATATATCAAATGCAAGTATTATTATTATTATGATGATAAGTCAGCCTTACCTGGTGTGGAATAACTTTAGGCATCAGTACATCAAAGTACTTGTCCACAGCCTGAGTAAAGCGAGAGTATGTGGTACGGAGACGCATGTTCGGGTCACGGAGCAACCAACTGCGTAGGAGCAAATTTCAAACATTAATGAAATACACAGATTGCAGGTGGGTTATCAGCAAATACATAAAGATTCTGTGCTGTATGTATGTGGGGGCGCGGGCGGCGGAGAGAGATATCAGTGAGAGTACACTGGAGGGGATGTCGGCAAGGGTATTTGGAAGGGCTAAGTTAGAGTACATGAGGGGTGGATCAGCAGGGGCACATGAGGGGGTTGTGGAGAGGATATTGAGAGGGAGAATAATAATAATAATCATTATTATTTTTATTCAATTTAATTCAGAAATTCAGAGTAGTGCTGTTACCTAGGTAAACCTCCAAGATCCAACTCTGAGCAGATGTATGGCCCTGGGCGGAGTATTACCCACAAATCGAGATCTTTCGCGAGCGTAAGGTAGTCTCTGTGAAAGAAATATTAATTTTAACACAGGACAACTGAAAGAGGGACCAGACGTGTGTGCTCAGAGTAAGACATTACCTTGAGAGAATGCCATTCACATGTAGGATTAGATCTTTTACATTCACCTTTAAGTCATGGACATTCACCTCCCTCCCCCTCCCTATAAAATGGATGCTCAATCAAGAAGCAATGCTAAAACGCACAGATCATTCCCACGACACAGTGAACTAAATCATAAGCAACTAGCACAAGGGGGAAGCACTCATATGGTTTTAAATTGTTCGTCACCAAAGGAAATTCTACTTGACCATACAAAGTCTATTCCTCAAGCCCCTTTGTTCATTCATCCTCTGTGTCAAACACCCTGTGTTGAACAAGTTTCTACTCACTCAAGATCAAGTTCACTCTTGAAGTTATACACTCCGATCTGTAGTTCATGAAGATTCCACGGAACATACCTACAACAGGGAGAATACTAAGACGGTGACCTTAAGAGGTGGTGGGTTTCTGCATCTGCCAGCTGACCAAAAAAAGACCACCCTCCCCATGCGATTGAACACAATTCAAAATAATAATCCCACTTAACTTTATTCACCTTTACAGAGCATATCCCTCTGTGCAAACTGGCCGAATAATTAGATAAAACAGTTATCACAATAGAAACGGCCCCCAAATGGCAAAAATTCAAATTAGCGAAGGTCCAAGTAAGGCTTGGATAAGATTGTCACTGTACACACTCACTACATATCTAAGATGCACTCTCATGATGCCAGTTTCCTCACATTGCAAGACAAATGGTCACAAAGACAGAGACACTGTATGGACTCACGTTGTTAATGTGTTTAACCCTAACGCTTTCATCTTCAGCATTCGGTCAGCCCAGTATTCCCGTGGGACCCGGAAATAGTGCAGGGAGCCTCCGAGGATGACAAATTTGTATCCCTCCAGCTGGAAGTATTCCTTCTCCGCCTGCAGACCTAGGACTCTGGTGGACAACTGTCCTGGCGTCAAGGCACCCCAGTGGTACCTGGAACGAGAGTACGTCTTCAGTACACTGTGTGATGGTGGCTGTGAGTCAAGTATTTATTGATGAAGCACGAGTTCAGGATAGTCACTGGAAGAGTTGAGAGGCAGATCGGAGGGGAAAAAAAAAACTTTCAGGCAAGGAAGCATGATATTCTAAATCACAAGTGGCTCTGCAGCTGAGACCACAACAAGATTTGAAAGGAACAGGATAAATATTTCAAGAGGAAGAATTTAAAAGGCCACAGGAAAGAGCAGACAATTGGGATGCGTGTGTGTTAGCCTGGCTCAGTGGTAGCACTCTCGCCTTTGAATCAGAAGGTTGTGGGTTCAAGTCCCTTACGTCAGGAGAGACGAGACATTAAACCTGTTCAGGTGAACGTTAAAACTCCTGTGTCTCTATTTGAAAAGAAAAGGGATTTTATTTCCAGCGTCCTGCCCAACAATCCCCCAGATAAAATTAGCCACTCTCTTTACGGCTGTTTGTGGGACAAACTGGCTGCCAGGTTCGCCTGCAAATAGTTACCACTTTACAGTAAAGATTCCTGTCACGTTCTTTGAAGCGTCTGGATATCACGATAAGGCACTACAGCAAATCCAAGGATTATTATTACTATATTATTAAATTGCAGCGTATACTGCTCAAACAGCGGCTCCCAGGGATGTACATCGGGGAAAAAAAAATCTACAACAAACTGAGGTCTACAACAAACAAATTTACATTTATACAGCACCTTTCACTTCGGGAGGAAGTCCCAAGGTGCTGTTACAATCGAACAGAATTCAATCTAGTGACTGAGTATAACTCAGTCTAGTAAACCGTTGAGTTTATGGAAGAGCCAGCCAGACATTTGTTCAATCAAACTACCATCAATTTGGCAGAGTACACACGCGGTTTAATATTACACAAATCCTGGCAAGCTGCTAAACAATTAGAGCTATTGCATATCCTATTGTTCATGAACCATGACATTAGCTCTCTTTGTAAAGGGCTTCAATGAGCTCTGGAGGGTAGAGAACTTGTGCCAACATAATAGAAGCAGAAGCCACTGTTTTGCCACCTCTAAGACTTTTGAATATTCCGCATGTGTTTATTACCCTACAGCTTAATAGTTAATCCAGCGAGAGTTAATCCAGTGAGATTTGATCTGCATCAGAGAAATGTACAATCCATGGTGCAGTTCTGGGAGGATCAGGATATAAATTGTCTTATCTTACAGTAATTGGTGTCTCAGCCATAACATAACATGTGGGAGCAGGAGGAGGCCATTCGGCCTTTCGAGCCTGCCCCGCCATTCAATCATGGCTGATCTTCTAATCTAACTTGAGCTAGTAACCTGACCCNTGCCTTATCCCCGCATCCCTTAATCCCTTTTGCAATAAGAAATCTATCTATCTCAGTTTTGAATATGTTCAAGGACTGAGCGTCAACAGCCCTTTGGGGTAGTGAGTTCCATACATTCACTGCCCTTTGAGTGAAGAAGTTCTTCCTCAACTCAGTGTGAAAGGGTTGGCCTCTGATTTTAAGGTTGTGACCCCTGGTTTTAGTTTTTCCAACCGGGGAAACAATCTCCCACTATCTACTCTATCATTGCCCTTTGATGATCTGATAGGTTTCTATAAGATCCCCTCTAATTCTTCTATATTCTAGAGAATATAGGCCCAAATTGGTCAGCCTATCCTCGTAACTCAACCCCTTCATCCCTGGTACTAACCGAGTAAATCTACGCTGCACCCCCTCCACGGCAAGTACATCCTTCCTTAAATAAGGAGACCAAAACTTCACACAGTATTCCAGGTGCGGTCTCACAGGGCCCTATACAGTTGCAGCAAGACTTCCCTACTCTTATACTCTAATCCTTTTGCAATGAATGCTAACATACCGTTCGCCTTCCTAATTGCTGCTGCACCTGCAAACTAACTTTCTGTGATTGGTGTACAAGGACACCCGAGTCCCTCTGGACACTAACACATTCCAATCTCTCCCCTTCTAAAAAANTAACCCGCTCTACGGTTTTTGCTCCCGAGGTGGATGACTTCGCACTTCCCTACATTATACTTCATGTCCCACCCACCTGCCCAATCACCTAATCTATCTATGCCTCGCTGCAGTTTTTTAATGTCGTCCTCTGTGTTGACACTTCCTCCTAGTATTGTGTCATCCGCGAATTTAGATATATTAGCTTCGATGTCCTCATCAAGATCGTTGATGTAGATGGTAAATGGTTGAGGCCCAAGGACTGATCCTTGTGGCACTCCACTAGTCACATCCCGCCAATCTGAAAAGGACCCGTTTATCCCTACTCTTTGTTTCCTACCCGTTAACCATTCCCCAATCCACGTTAGTATGCTCCCAATTCCATGGGCCCTTATCTTTTGGACGAACCTTTTATGCGGCACCTTATCGAATGCCTTCTGGAAGTCCAATAGACCACAACCACTGATTCACCCTCAACTCGTTTACAGGAAATATCCTCAAAAAACTCTATGAGATTTGTCAAACATTACTTCCCTTTTGTAAAGCCGTGTTGACTCGGCCTAGTTATATTGTGCCCTAAATGCCGCACTACCACATCCTTAATCAATGATTCTAAAATTTTTCTATCGCTGATGTGAGACTAACTGGTCGATAGTTCCCCATCTTTTCCTTTCCAAAGGAAGATCCCCATCTTTTCCTTTTAAAACCCTGGGATGCAAGCCATCCGGACCAGGGGATTTGTCACTTTTTAGTGCTAACAGTTTCCCGAGCACCATTTCACTACTAATGAAAATTTCGCTAAGTTGCTCCCTGTCCTTATCCGTTTGGTGTATCCCTATTGTTGGTGGACTTGTTGTGTCTTTATGGGTGAAGACAGATGCCAAGTACAGATTTAGGGACTGGACTCTGCCATGTCCTTGTCCGCCATTACAACTTCTGCCGTCCATGACTGTAGTGGACCTACATTTACCCTCATCGGCCTATTCCTCTTAATATATTTGTAAAAACTTTTACAATCAGACTTAATGCTCGTCGCTCGCTTTCCCTCACACCCCTTTTTCTCGCTCTTAATGAGTTTTTTAGTTTTTTTTTGCTGGTTTCTAAAACTCTCGCAATCTTCAGATTTGCTGCTTTTCTTGGCAGTTTTATAGGCCTTTTCTTTTAATTTGATGCTTTCCCTTAACTGCTCCGGTCAGCCACGGATCGCACACGTCAGTGTGTCAGTGAGTGTGGGCGTGTTAGTATGCGTGTGTGTGTGTCTCAGTCAGTGTTTGTGTCTCAGTCAATGTTTATGTGGCAGTCTGTGTGTGTGTGTGTGTGTCAGTGTGTGTGTCAGTGTGTGTGTGTGTCAGTGTGTGTGTCAGTGTGTGTCAGTGTGTGTGTGTGTCAGTGTGTGTGTGTGTCAGTGTGTGTCAGTGTGAGTGTGTGTCAGTGTGTGTGTGTGTCAGTGTGTGTGTGTGTCAGTGTCAGTGTGTGTGTGTGTGTGTGTCAGTGTGTGTGTGTGTCAGTATGTGTGTGTGTCAGTGTGAGTGTGTTTGTATGTCAGTGAGTGTGTGTGTCAGTGTGTGTGTCAGTGTCAGTGTGTGTGTCAGTGTGTCTGTGTGTGTCAGTGTGTGTGTGTGTCAGTGAGTGTGTGTGTGTGTCAGTGTGTGTGTGTGTGTCAGTGAGTGTGGGTGTCAGTGTGTGTGTCAGTGTGTCAGTGTTGGGCGGGAGAGAGACGCCATGAACGACGACAAACAACAACAATCCGCCGCCGCCGTCACGTGTACACGGCGCCCCCCTCCTCCCTCCCTCCCTCCCCACCCCCGAGGCTGATGGCGTCCCCCGCGCCGACCCCCGCAGGCGGCCCCTACCTCAGCCTGTACAGCAGGAGCAGCCCCAGGAGCAGCACCAGGAGCCCGAGCCGCCTCCGCCGCCAGTAACCGCTCCGAGGCGGCGTCACCTTCGCCATAATCTTCTTCGCTCCTCCTCCTCCTCCTCCAGCCCTCGCCCCGCGCATGCTCCGTGTCGCCCCCCCTCAGCTCACGCGCGCAGCCCCGCCCACCCTGCCAACCCCGCGCATGCTCCGTGACGCCCCCCCTCACCCCCACGCGCGCAGCCCCGCCCAGCCTGCCAACCCCGCGCATGCTCCGTGACGCCCCCCCTCACCCCCACGCGCGCAGCCCCGCCCACCCTGCCAACCCCGCGCATGCTCCGTGACGCCCCCCTCACCCCCACGCGCGCAGCCCCGCCCACCCTGCCAACCCCGCGCATGCTCCGTGCCCCCACCTCCGGCGCGAAACCCACGTCCTTTGCTCCGTCATCCACCAACGTATTCCGCGTCTCCCTCCTCCCTCCCACCCTCCGCCCCGCCCCCTCCGCCCCGCGTCGGCACGTCGCGCGCCGACCGACGTGCGCCGTGAGGTCACGGGAATCGTTGCCACGGCGACGCCGACGACGCCGCCGCACAGCCTAGCAACGGCGGAAAAAGTGAGGGGGGCGGGGGGTGTGCGGCGTGGGTAGGGGTGGGGGGGGCGCGACAAAAAAGCGGGTAAGTCCAGCTCCCGGTCCCGGGCCTTAGCAACCGCATACCGCCTCTCCACCCCCCTTCCCCTTCCCCCCCCGCCCGGCCCGCCCGCCCGCGCGCCCGCCGACCGGCCGCCCCCCCCCTTAGCAACGGTTCTCCGGTCCCTCGCAACCGCGTACTGTTTTCCTCTCTCCTCCCCCCCTTCTCCCTCCACACGGGCCCTTAGCAACCGGGGGTTGAGGGTGTCTGTGAGTGAGTGTGTGTGTGTGTGTGGGTGGGGGGAGCGGGGGTGGGGTGGTGGGGGGAGGGGGTGGTCGTCAGAGCAGAGCGTGTGTGTGTGTGTGTGTCTGTGTGTGGTGGGTGGGGAGGGGGGGGTTGGGGTGGGGGAGTGGGGAGTGGGGTCAGCCGCAGGGTGATTGATGTCCAGCAAGGAGGGGTCCTCGACCCCTGACCCTCTCCCCTACTTCCCCCCCATCCCGATCACCTCCGACCCCTCCGACTTCTCCAGCCTGATGCCCACCTCCTCCCGCCAGATGGCGAGCTCCCCCCGCAAGCTCCACGCCTCCTCCACCGCCCGGCCGGCCAGGGGCTCCCCGAGCCGGGCCCCGCCGCAGAGCCCGCCGCTGGCCCCGCCTTCCTCCATGTCGTCCGTGGCCCCCGGCATGTCGTCCAACATGGTGCTGGGCACCCTCACCAGCTTCCCCGACTTCAGCATCCCCGCCCAGGCGCCCGTGTACGAGTCCGCCCCGCCCCAGCCCAAGTCGCTCACCACCTTCCCCACGTTTAAGTCCTCGAGCCAGAGCAAGACCTCGCCTCCCGGCTCGCAGCGCCTCCCCTCGGCTTCGTCTCCCACCCTCACCACCGAACTCGTCCCCCCGCCCACCACCCCGAAGAAGAGGTCCTTCCACGGCTTCCCCACCTCTAAAACCCGGCTCTTTCACCACGGCGGCTCCGCCACCAACCCCCCCGCCCAGCAACCTGCCCCCAAGCCTGAACCGCCTCCCGACGCCTCCCCCCCTCTCCTGCCCCCGAACCTGAATCGCCTCCCGCCACCCCCCTGCTTACCCCCCAACCTGCCCCCCAACCTGAACCGCCTCCCGCCAACAGCCCACCTACCCCCCAACCTGCCCCCAACCTGATCCGCCTCCCGCCGACCGCCCGCCTACCCCCCAACCTGCCCCCCAACCTGAACCGCCTCCCGTCGCCCGCCCGCCTACCCCCAACCTGCCCCCCAACCTGAACCGCCTCCCGCCGCCCGCCCGCCTACCCCCCAACCTGCCCCCCAACCTGAACCGCCTCCCGCCGCCCGCCCGCCTACCCCCAACCTGCCCCCCAACCTGAACCGCCTCCCGCCGCCCGCCAGCCTACCCCCCAACCTGCCCCCCAACCTAAACCTCCTCCCGCCACCGTCTCGCCTGCCCCCCAACCTGATCCACTTCCCACCAAACTCCCCCCTGCCCCCAAACCTGCTTCCAAAAGTGCCCTCAAACCTGTCCCCAAACCTGATCCAATTCCCATCACCCCCCCCTCTGACCTCCAACCTGATCTTCCCACCACTCCCCCTCCTGTTCCTCTTCTGTCCATAACTAACCCCTCACCCCAAACCACCCACAAATCTGTAACCTCCTCCAAACCCTCACTCACAGTGGTATCCTCTGCCACAACCGTAACCTCACCTAAAACTCAGCCTCAGTCCTCCCAAAAAGCATCCCCATCCTCCCCTCGCCCAGCCACTCCTCCAACCGCCTCACCTCCCCACTCTTCCTCGTCTCCCCGCTCTATCACGCCTCCAATGCTTCTCCCCTTTCCCACATACCTTTTTCTCCCACCCATCCCTATTACCCCCTCTCAGTCAGCCACTTTCAACACACCATTCGTTTCTGAAGACTCCCCCTTCACCACAGATCCTGTGACCAGCTCACTCTGCCCCACTAGTAATCAGCGGCCTCTGCCTGTCTCACCCCGGAGTCGCTGTGGACTCCATCCCTGTCACCCTCATTCTTCAAAAAGATCTCCTGCAGCTTGCCACCAGCAAACTCAACCTCTCTCTTGTGTTGCACCCTCTACCCCTCTTGCTCAGCTTCTTTTGGCTCCAAACTCTTCTCTCACTCAGGAATCCCCACCTAACTTACCCCAAAACCCTATTCCTTTGACTTCATGGCCTCTGTCCCTTCCACTGCGCTGTCTTTGTTCTCAACGCAGAACCTCCCCTCAGAATCTAAATTTTTCACGTTGCTCCTCCATTTCTCCGCCTCTCACTCTGCCCCTTGCATCTGCACCCTCTTCTCCTATCACTCTACCTGTTTCACGCTGTCGCTTCTGTCTCACCCCCTCTACCCATCCCACAACAACCTGCCCACCTGTGAGCTCTACCCATCCCACAATAACCTGCTCACCTGTGACCTCTACCCATCCCACAATAACCTACTCACCTGTGACCTCAACCCATCCCACAATAACCTGCCCATTTGTGACCTTTACGCATCCCACAACAACCTGCCCACCTGTGATCTCTACCCATCCCACAATAACCTGCTCACCTGTGACCTCAACCCATCCCACAATAACCTGCCCACTTGTGAACTTTACCCATCCCACAATAACCTGCCCACCTGTGATCTCTACCCATCCCACGATAACCTGCCCACCTGTGACCTCTACCCATCCCACGATAACCTGCCCACCTGTGACCTCTGCCCCTACCACTCTGCCTGCCTCAACGCATAGTTTCTGCTCCCCCCGCTCTGCCCCTCCCACTCTGCCTCTCTTACCCCACAACCTGTGATGAGGTTACCGCCTCGAGATCACATCACTCCAGTTATCTGTTATTGGGCCAAAGAAAATGCTTCAAAAGCCGTCATCATGCAAACAGTGTTGCTGGCCCACTTCAAATCAGAAATCTACCGGGTATAGGGTGATTGATGACACAGCAGTCTGGTAAAATGTCAACAATTACAGTGGAGTTGGTGAGCAATTTCTCGATATTTTGAGTTGCCTATTTGTGGAACCTTTGTCTATTCAAAAATTGGCGGCCACACATACGCAGACCAGGATTTTGAACGCAGAATCGAAGCTGAGACTCCAATGCATTGCTGGGGGAATGCTGCGTGGCTGGAAAAAAATTAGTCATTTATCTTATGCCTTTTTTTTGGGACATTGCTGTGTGTAAATTGTCTGCCTCATTTACAGTTACAGTAACAGATTTATTTAACAGTAATTCCTTTGAAGGGTTTTGAGACATCCTTCCAACATCAAGACTGAGGACCTATCTGGGAGGAACGATTGTACCCACTCAGGTTGTGTTAACTTTGCAAAGCCATAATTAGTAAGGTGGTCCAAGCTGGACAAGCAACGGAAACTTGCCTACAATACTGTAAGGTATAAGGCTTTAGCTGGTTAAACTATATCCAAGCACATACTCTGGGGTCCCCAAGATGCCAATCTGCGACAGAATTAGGTAAGCAGGTCTGGTTTTAAGACACTTAATCATGGTGATGGTTAACAATTAATGGAGGCAGGAATTCTTCGCTCTTGGTTCTTGTAACATGACGAGCCAAAGCCCTAATGGATGTTGTTGTTTTAAACTGAACAATCAGCGGGAAGTTTGATGATACTTGCAATGCAACTGCAAATATGCAGTTAAACTCCAGCAGTACCCAAACGCACACTCTGGGATCCCTATACCTTGGCTCTTTCCAACAAGGGCCAAATGCTTTGGAATAAGGTAAACAGAGTGCATCCCTCTAGGGAAAAGTGAGCAATTTATTCCAGAAATGAAATTTTCCATATGTATGCGACATGAAATATGGCACATTCAGTCTAGTTTGGATACGCAGCTGACCAAAAACAAAAGTATCTGGTGTGATTTATCTGTTTTTATAGTGTTGCAAAATAAATCCCAATTTTTACCAAATTTCCCTTTTTTGTGTTATTCCCGCCCTCCCCCATTTATCTCCTGGTTTTGTGACCCCAAAATACCAGATGAATACCCAAGTTTTTATTTGGGGAACAAAAATCAGCTTTAATAGTCCTTGAGTGTTATCAAATCCAGTTTTATCTATTCTATTGAAGAGTTTAATTTGCAAAGACTTATAATAGCTGACAAAAGGCTTGTGTTTAAAGAACAATCATATTGTATGGCATCATACTGATCTTTGAGACCATTTCTATGGTCCTTTTGTAATATTTTGTTTGCTTTTGTTTTAAGATGGTGAATGAATAAGTCAAAGGCATTAGAAGTGCAGTTGAATTGAAAGACCGTGACATCAAGCAGGACTGAACCTTTCATGAATGGAGTGAAATCGAGAGAATGCTATTGACATCAACATAATCTTCAGTGCCAACTATTCCTGGACAATGATCAGTCAATAAAAGCTTACTGTAGCATCTAGAATTTTGGAATAATGATAAAGAAAGAAAGTACCCCACCCAGGAGAAACTCGATCAATCCGCAGGCTCACACCAAACAGCACGAATTACCCGAGAATTTGCACTGGAGTTTGCATGAGTCTCCGGAATCCGATTCAAAGAGTTTAATTCAAGAGAAACAGTACCAATTGAAGCTTCACCAGCGTATTCGAGAGAACCAAGAGTTTGTAACTCGGACTTTGGAGGACACTGAGTGTGACACCGAGTGTGAGGGTGAGGAGGGATGCAGTTCCTTTGACAGTCTGGACGAAACACCAGATGAATATAAGCAGTTGAGGTGGAAGATTGAATCTGAGTACAACAGCAATGATGAAACAAGGTATTTATTTTTTTCTCTTGAGGAAATCTAATTAAATCAGAGAAAATCTTGAATTTCAAGCTTGAGAAATGCAGCAAAGGGCAGTTCTACATACAGGGCCCTCCATTAAATCCTGAAATAACTTATATCAATTTAAACAGTTGCGGTAGTTGTGGAGTTAATGGGAAAATAAGCTTTAATGATACTGAATTCAAGAGAAACAATATCAATCGAACCTTCAGCAGCATATTTGGTCTCTAACACCTTACATTTCTGGGCGTTTTTTGTATTTCCATTAGAAATGGTCTCAATAGCCACTTTCCAAACACACTCCTTATTCTCCCTCATTCCTCTATGCATACGATCCAGCTGAATCAAAACTACTACTAATAATAATAATCCTTGCATTTGATATAGCGCTTTTCACGTCTTCTAGACGTCCCAAAGCGCTTCAGACCTATGCCGCATTCTCAGCAGCACCAAACTCCACATGTCCATCACCCCAGTTCTCCCCAGGCTCCATTGGCTCCTAAAGGAATCTAGCTTAATCACATAGTCAAATTGTCGTAAAGCACTTTCCAGGATTTATTATAAAGTGAGTGTATTTATAGGCGAACGCAGTAGCCATTTTAACAGCAGTGTCCCAAAACAGCCATGAACTGAATAATGACCGATTTAACAGTGGGATAAAGAACATTATAAAGCAGTAGGCCATTTGGCTACCCCACAGTACCTGTCCAGCCCTGAGTGTGGCACTATGGCTTGTGCTTCGACAGAGTGCAGCATCGCTGTGTTTTCATTATATTGCACTCAATTCGCTCACTGGAGCAAGCTTTATGTCAGCTTTCACCAAAGACTGAAAGAGCACAAAAATGAAAGTGTTTCACAGGTTAGAGTCGGTCCATTTTCAACTCCAGCTGCTTCCGTCACTTTCAGACAGTTAGACCACAAGAGAGATATAATAATATAATAATAATCCTTGCATTTGATATAGCGCTTTTCACGTCGGGAGGACGTCCCAAAGCGCTTCACAGAACACACTGTAAAGTGAATTTACTTTATATTTGTGGGTGAACGCGGCAGCCAATTGCACACAGCAGTAGATTGAAAATGACCAATTTATTATTGGTTTTGTTTTTTGGAGGGATTAATTTATAATAATAAAGTATAGATACTTCTATAATAGCACACAATTATTTACCTCGGGACCTGCTACAGACTGGTAGAATATGACAGTTGCATAGATTGAAAGCCCAAAACACTGGCACTGATTCAGGGCAGTCAGTGCAACTCTTCCTTAAACCCAAGAGATTGAGACTGTCATATGATGCCTGGGATATGTCACATACTCTGGCTGCAGATGTTGTCATGGCTGGGAAAGTTTGTAAACCTGTATCACGCTAGGCAGCTGTTACTCCAATGGGCAACGCACGTGAAAAGCTATATTGGTGAAAAAGATAATTTGTCCAAATCAATGCACCATTTTTTAAAAAAGTTGCTTTTGCTACATCCTCTGTTTGAACGGATACCGTTTCCACACAATCAGTTTAAATATGCATGTATGCTCTATTTCTGCAGCAAGCTGGCTTTATGCCATTGAGGTGCTCAGAAGTATGAGGATCAATCTGTTCAGAGAGACGTGTATTGTAAAAGGTGACAAAGTAGTGGGGTCCGGCAGCTGAACTCATGACTCAATAACAATATGTGAAATGCAAGTGTTGCAAACACCCCAATGCTTGAAGCCCTGCTCGTGAAGACAGCTAACAGCCAGAAAGGATCGTTTCAAATGATCTGAACCATTGAGCCATCTGAATATGAATCTCAAGCGGTCTATTTTGCTGCGTGATGTGCAAACGGGTCCTGTTGTTCGCTCTGACCTCGGCCCCAGTGTTGAAACAAAATGAGTGTGAAGTGCTCCTTGATAGTCATACCATGGAAAAAAAAGTTTTTTTTTGTTTCCAGTGGAATAAAAGGTTAGGCAGATGATAGTTACACAGCACTTTTGTTGATGGATATACAACAGATGATGGGCAAGTACTTCAAATTCTTGGATGACTAATGGAGTTACTGAGGTGGGGGGGGTTGGGGTGTGTGTCTCATATACACATTCAGTAACATTTCCGCAGGTTAATGGACTACATTATAAGTGCTTGATCACACAAAATAAAATAAAATATCCATTTATAACATAATAGACTCACAATCACTGCTCTACTCAGACAAGGTCCAACTAAAATTGGGGATGTTTCCCCTCTAATTACAACCATACATTAGGTTACCGACTTAATAAATGGACTCGCTTTTCTCTTTGAACGCCTTAAATGAATTCACATTATTAACCATTTAGCTTTCATTTGCTTCTTTGTTTTGCAGTCAATTGATATTTTATTTTAAGTACATGGTCAGTTTAACTATATACATTCCATTCCGATTTAAACTGCATTTGAACCTTCTTGAATGAAAATGCCTCGATTACAATGAGATTAATAAACCCTCAAAGCAGTTTCTTGTCCAAGATTTATGAAAGTAATCTACTTAAAAGTAAAAACATAACGATGAAATGTTGAATATTTAACACTTGCTAACAATCAGTTTAGTCACTGGTGTTTTGCTATTTTTAATCGCACAATCAATTGAACAGTATTTTTAAAAAATCTCTTGTTTTATTACCACATACAAAGCTCAGATTAAAAGTTAGAACTTTGGCAGAATCATGAGCCACAGATTTTGTTTTTGCTATAATCCATGTTTCAATTTTTTCCCTCCAGCTCTAATTCCAGTGATAGATATGCCAACCTGCGGTACAATCCCAATTGGAAGGAGAATTGTGTAGGAACACAGGTTCTTGTATCCAAGCATAGGCATCAGCCTCAAACACCGTACTCTCCTGATTCATTGGAAAACTCATTTGATGATTCAAATGATATCTTAGAAAAGACATCTGGAAACTCCAATGAATCTGAAAACGAACACAGCGATGCATTGGAACAGAAACAACCAAAATATAAACCTCAAGCAGTTAGATTGAATTTGAAAGGAAAGTATAACACAGGAACACAGACGGAAAGGAAAAGACCGCCTTCTCCCTATTACATGCATGAAGATAATGATGAAGAATTTTCTGATTCTCTCAACTCCCAGCGATCTCATAATGAGACCGATAAAGGTAATTGGCGAAACTGCAGGACAAACAGAACAAGGAAAATACCAGACCCAGCACCTCGGGATAAAGCTAATGGTGATCATAGTGAGTATGGGACACTAAACGATCAATACAAGAAAGAGTATCAGCGGTACCAGGAACACGAGTCAGCTCATAGCGGTGTAAGTATCAATCATAACACGGATAACAGGAGACAACACAACGTGGACGTTGAAATCATTCATGACAGGAAATTGGAAAAGAAAACTAGACCAGAAGAGAATATTGTGGAACGTAATAAAGACACTCTGGGCTCAAGAAAAATATCCACCTATCAACAGTTACACAACCGAAAGAAGGAGACTAACAGGTTACAGCAGGTAGGCCTCATAGTTTAAATATACAGTGTGACGAGATCAAACTTGTATATCTAACTTGTTCAGGATGGCAGAAACGTCCTTAGTTTTAGTATTCATCTGTGAAAACTGATTAACACTGATGTTGAGGTGGATAAGCTTTTACTTTCTTTCCTTTGTTCATTTCTATTTTGTGTTAGTTTTGATTGGAAACTGTAGAAGATTTACAGCACAAGGAGGCTATTCAATCTTAAGCTTGGACTGCGGTCTTGAGAGAAGACGATTCAGAGGGAATTTCGTAGTGGTGTATAAAATTTTAAGTGGAGTTGCAAAAGTAAACCCAGAACAATACTTTAGGATGAAACCCAGTTGTTAGTCGGTTGGTGAATCGCTTTTCCGGGTGTAATAATCTCTTCCAAAAAAATATAGAAAATAATAATAATTTGGTCACTCAATCCACAACTGTTTGTGGGACACTGATGCACGCAATTGGCTGCCGCGTTTCACCCACAAGATATACAGTTAATTAACTTTACGGTATATTCTTTGAAGCGCTTTGAGACGTCTCGAATACTTGAAAAGGAGCTGAATCAAATTCAAGGGTTATTATTATAAATTCAAAAAAAGCCAACAAAAGATTAAAGCCTTTTAAAAGATCTCTTGAAAATCTGCCTTTTTAAATCAACTCAGGCCTATAAGGCCCCTTTTCTACATGCTTTCTATATTTCTAGTCTCATTAACAATAATCCTTGCGTTTCCTTTTAACATGGGAAGGATGAAAGATGAAGCAACAGGAGAATATTTTAATTTATTCATATTGCTGAAAAGCTGAGCTACTGTTCGCAGTCTCTAGCTGTGGCAGTAGTGTGTTAATATCCCGGATCATTTTTATTTACATATTCAAGCACTAATTATGCCCTGTACTCTTACACAAACATTGTTGTGTTCCTGTGGTTTGGCATATATTAACTCATGCACAAACCATCATTTCCTACCAGAACCAGCACCATTCAGGCCTTTAAACACAGACTTTCAGTCTAACTTCAGTTATTTGCAGCACAAACAGTACTTTGCATTGTTGATAGATGAATTTTTTGGAATATTGGGATTGCTGGATGATAATATCTAATTGATCTGTTCGCTGTACAAAAAACGCACTACATTGATTCACAATGTTTTTTATATGCAGCTATTGAGACTTCTGACAATTGAATCCTACAAGTGCAGATGGTTGTATTCTCTTAGGCACACCAGCTCAGATGTTGCTTGGGAAATTGCCTTTTGTTTTACCATTTAGTCATACCATATACAATATAGCACTTCATCACTCGTGGCTCGTAGCCAGTGCAGCAAAATGCTTAAAAATCTTCAGTATTTTGATTGACCTTGTAACCAAACAGGCAAATCTTTTAACACCAAGAAAGTTAAAACATGATTGCTTGTTTTTTAAAAAATATTAATTTCTCATTTCCAGATCGACTTCTAAACGAAATAATAATTCTTGCATTTGATATAGCGTCATATCAGATTGTCGAGCTGTCTCCAAGTGCTTCTCAGGGATTATTCTAAAATGTAGTGACTATAGCTTGTAGGCGAACGAAGCAGCCAATTTGCACACAGTATTGTCCTGCAAACAGCCATGAAGTGAATTTTATGACCAATTTTATGTGGGGAATTGTAGGCCACGACACCAGGAGTAACTCCCTTTCCCTTTCAAACAGTATCATTTTAATTTGTGTACGTTTCAGGATTTTAGACTTTTTAAAATGACAAAGAGCAAGCAACGAGGGTTTGATGTTGTGTAACCATGAGTTATTTGAAAAAGCTTTTAGTATTAGTTAGATGGAATGAAGAGCTCTCCACTATGTCGATATATTGACAAGCATCAAAGTGCTTCATAGCCAAGGGATCAAGAATTAAATGAGAGACATCCATTAAAGCAGTAACAAAATTATTTCAACATTTAGACTTGTTATCTATTTCAGTAATTATTAGTTGGAATTTAACTTTAAATCAATCAGCTGGTAAAACGCCCCTTTGAGTGCTGTATTATTTTGATGTGCTCTAGATAATTGGTATTACAGCTAATCAAAGGCTGGTGATAAGAAGTTCAAATCAAATTGTTTTTCTCAAACCACGATGATACAAGGTTGTGAGTTTTGATTCATCTTTCAAGTCTGAAGGAAACTTGTATATCTTGCTTATTTGTGCACCTAGTGATTTGTGGACAGACCTGGTGTTTTGTTGCTTCTGGCATGAACGCAGATAACAACTTCAAAAATGTGTCTCGATGTGATATTCTTCTTCCCCCCCCTTCCCCCATCCAGTAGTCCCCAGCCTCCCTTTTTCCACACACCTCTCCCTCCTCACCACAATCAATCTTTACTAGGATCTGCTGATTTCGCACCTTCTGAGTGTGAGCCTAGCACCAAGGCACTTTTGTTGATCTGCCACTGAAAATAGTACTGGGATGTGCTGCGTCGTTGGAGTGCTATCCTTTGGAAGAGACATTAAACCTACCGTTCGGGTGAAAGCTAAAGATCCCATACCACTATTTTAAAAGACGAGCGGAGTTATATTTGCCGTTCCCCAGTCCTTTGCTGCAATTCCCAAATCTGTTGAACTTTAGAAAATAATAATTAAAAACTATTATTTCTTCCCTTATTTAGTTTATTCCCCTGGAGTGGAAATCATCTGGGATTGGAGATTCTTTTTCGCTTCAGAACCATTAGTTCATCCATTTCTATGTTTCTGTCCATAATTGAGCCTTTCAGTTTCTCGCTTGCTGTAAACCAGACTAATTGGACAGGCGAGCCTGTTTCCGTGCTTTCTAGCCTTGTCTGAACCCTCTTCCCTCTTTTAGAGGGTTTTGAAAAAGGAGGGCGAGGCAGAGTGATTTGGGGAAGAGTTCCTGAGAGCGGGGACACAGTATTCAAAGCTTGGCGGCTGATTTCTAGTAAATTGTATTTTAAACATCCTCCAATTGATAAATCTAATGGGAATCACAGGTGCAACTCGTATTTGTATTGAAAAGAGATTTGTGGTGGGATCTTCATAATAAAGCGATGATTTGCTTCAGTTAGACATCAGTGCGACATACATCATTTATCTTTGCGAGCATGAGTCACTGAATGTGAACTAAAGGTACATTATTGTTGCTTCATTCCTCAAGTGCTTTTTGAAGGACCTTTTGATCCATCAAATTGAATTTCCCCATGATCTCTAACTCAATTAATTTCCCTTGCCTGTATTACCCAGTAAACATGTCTTGTGAATAATATAGTATCTGCACAATAGGGTCATCTAAATTACCCACAAAAATAATTGTCTTCAAATATTCAATTGCCATTAAATTTCAATACAATGCTGATTATAAAGGTATCCAGGAAAGTTCTGATTTTAAATATCAATCTGCATTTGAGGTATATTGTAGTCAAACTGCAATACATCTGCTTTGACCAGATGATTTATTTCAGTCAAGCCGTATAAGTACTCAGCTGTAACATGTACAGTTCAAGTGTTCTGCTGACTGATCCTTATGATTTAAAATTTGTTATATGAATCACTTGATGTCAGGTCAAGCAGCAGTGGTTTCTAATTCAACCGGGCTAGGGAGGAGAAAATATTGGCTTTGGTTAACAAATTAGATAGATTTCAGTTAGGAAGTAATATCTCTGGGTACAGTATATATAGTTTGGGACATGAAATGTGCACCCAACTGCCAGGATGGTGGGAGCCGAACTGGATGCCTGTATTGGTAAGCAAACAAAGCGAGAGAGGAATTTGAATTTGAAAGATGGGGGAAGGAAAAGAGGAAGTGCGAGTGATTGAAGGAAGAGAGTGGTGTTGGAGGAAGGTGTCCTCCTGAAAGTGGGGAAGGGAAAGATGAGCGGAAGTTCTCGGTCAGAGATGAAGTCACTGGGAGTGGTGGGGAGGGAAGGGGAGCAATGGAGCAGGTGCCGAGAAGGCAAAAGATTATAATTATATTTATTATTTGCATTATTAATAATACTTGCATTCGATCTAGCGACTTATCACATCATTGAAATGTTTCAAGGTACTTTGCATGATTTACTGGGGAGTAGTGACTGTATTTGTAGGTGTTCTGGCTGTGACAGGAACACTTTTCTGTGAAATCTGGTCAATGAAACTGGCTGCTACTCACTTTCACAGGACTCTACTCCTAAAAGCACTAGGACAGCAAAGGCTGCTGCAGAATCTAACCAGAATGAGTTGGATGATCAGAGCTGCGATCCAGAGAGGAAATGGAAGCTAAGAGCACAGAGGTTGCAGGTTATACCACTTTAAATGTTGCACCCAGTAAATTATTGTATAGAGACTATCAATAACCCAGGCTATCATTTTATGTAAGCACTGTTTGGCAAGTACAGCATGACGTGTGAATTTCCTCACCCTTCAGAGTTCTGAATCTGCAGTTTGTAGAGGGACGTGTTGGGAACAGGGGGTTAGGGTAGTCAAGCCTTGGACCTAATGAAATAGTGGATGAGGGTTTCAGTAGTCTGTGGGAGGAGAGAGTGGTGGAGACGGGCAATGTTGCGAAGGTGGGAGAAGGCAGATCGGGTCATGGCACAGATGTGAGGTTTGAAAGACAGTCGAGGGTTGAACAAGACACCAAGCTTCCCAAAACCTTCTATTCCTTTCTTCCTCATGTACGTATCTAGCTTCCCCTTACATGCAACTACTTGTGGTAGCAAGTTCCACATTCCTACCACTCTCTGGGTAAAGAAGTTTCTTCTGACTTCTCTATTAGGTTTATTATTATTATTATTATTATTTGGTTTACCGGTGACTATTTTATATTTATGGCCCCTGGTTTTGCTGTTAAGAGACATAAGAGAGATAAATAACCCTGTAGCTTTGGAACAATAGTTTGCTCCGTAGAAGTTTTTAAAAACATTTTGGGCACAATCTTAGGTTTGAGCGAATGGACGAAATTTGCAATTTGCTCAACCCAGCGTTTTTTAGTTGATGAAATCTGTCATTCTCCATAATTGGGAATGTTGAGATCTGCTGGCTGGAGGCTGACAAAATGTCTTCCACTCTGCAAGATACAGATTAAAGTAACATATGTTTCTCCACCCATGAATACAATCTGATTTAATTCCACTTGCGTATGTTAAAATCCAGTATTTTTGCATTGTCTGTCTTTTCTAGGAACATATAACGAAAAAACAAGTGATAAATGGAGTGAGAGGACGCCCCCCTCGACCTCTGGATAAGCCCTGCCCTGAGCGGTTAGTGCAGAAAGCTCTGCCTTATTTGGAGAAACCATCCCATCATCCAAACCCAGTTGACCTGAAGAAAGAGATGTCTGAGGTGCTCATTCAAAGAAGTGAGGACAATACTGCAGGAATTCCAAGCGCTGGCCAGGCAAATGTTTCCTCGCCAATTAGTCACACCGACTCAGGCTTAATGCACAATTTCCAGCCAACAGTCCACCTGAACATTAACCTCACAACCTTGTCTGATTATACCTCAACCGTATCCGAGGATTATACACAAACTTCCATTGACTTTGTCCCTTCCTGCCCTCCAATGGGACAGCCTGCTTCACTTTACCGAAACCATGGTGTTTATGGGGCACCACCTCCCTACAACCTGCCACACAAAACCACCGAACCGATGACCCGTCACTATCCTCACCCGGTCCAGTTTACACCAATTTTATATGTACCTGGAAGTGTCCAGGGTCAGCCACCATGGCACACGTTCCTCCCTCCCTACCAACACCCTGGCCAAACCCAACACAACCCGAAGTTCCACCAGGCTGCTCACACTGGCCCATTGGCACCAGCCTCGTACAATCACTCCTACCAGCCAAGGGCCACTCTTGCTGCTGCAGGGCCAAAGGTTTGCTCCGTGAACCAGGAGAAATCACCAAAGATGCCACGTGACCAGTTCGGGATGGAGCAGTGGAGTGCAGGGTGAGTTGCAAATGTGTGTGTCATGGTAGATCTCGGTGAACTGTGGGTGAAGAGATTAAGTGCGATGTTTATCGCGATTGGGAGGATAGATTTGCAAATTTTAATTTGTAAATCCATCTGGGGTTCACCATGCTCGCATTGTCCATAGTCTTGCATAGTCTGTGTATGTGTTATTTGTATGAGTGTGCGCGTGTGCACCAGACTATGTGCATGTACAATATATATGTTAATGCATGTATTCTTTCTTACTTCTTGTTCTCAGCCATCCAAACCCAATGACAACAACAACCTGCTTTTTGCGGGCACTTTGCCCGCAAAATATACAATTAATTCACTTTACAGTATATTCTTTGAAGCGCTTTGAGACGTCTCGAAGACTCGATAAGGCGCTTTATATCAAGTTCAAGGATTATTATTATTATTATTATTATGTAACGTCCTCCGTGCATCTTGGAGTGCTGCGATGGGATTGAATGGGTTTGAATTGTTTCTAGGATGACGTCTCTCCCCTTCCTGCCCCAGTGTCGGCAGCAACTGGTGCAGTCTCCCAGCTCACGACTCATTCAGCAAATGGAGCAGATTTGTGAAGACACACCAAGGCTGGCACGCACGCAGCTCAGCTCCCAGCTCGTGCTGCCATCTATTGGTCGCGTAGCGGGGAGCGAATCGGAACTGGACACCAGAGCAAACAGGAGGCAAGCAGCCACAATACCTCGCAGCAACTCCGAGGGATACCTTGCTCAGATGGAGAAAATCAAGAACCTCAAGGAAAAACCAAAGTACAAGGTGAATACACGCAGCACAAGCTAAATAGCTGATGTACCTGGTGATTTCAGTCAACAATCTCAACGTTTTGCCCCCAAAGGTATACAGTCAGTTCACTTTACAATCTACTCTGAAGCACTCTGAGGTATCGAAGACGTGATAAGGGGCTATAACAAGTGCAAGGATTAGTATTATATTATTATCTCATGACTGTGAAGCATTCTCCATATCATGTGAGGATATATTATTCCTGCAGTTGCTTCCACTGTGAGTTCATCTGTACAATATATTCTGAGACAAGAATATTCACAGTGTACATTCTTCAATGGTCTTCATTAAACCATGATCTCTGAATTGTGCCCATAATGCTATAACAGTACAGGATAAACGCACCTAAAATCAGATTGTTGTATATAATTTTCCATATCATACACCACAAACATTTTACAGACTCAAGGATGCGATTTATATTCAGCTGCTTGTAGAGTGTGTATCATACCTGCAGTGTGTCCCAGTGAGCTTACATTGAACTTTATTATGCAATGAAATGTATATGTCAATTTGGAACAGGGAAACTGGAAACTACTATGCACAAAATAGCCACTAGATGGTGTTTATGTGCTAGTTGATTCAAAATATTTATAAACATTAAACATTATTTAGGGGTTACGGGGAACAAGCTTTGTACAGCTGAGGGTTGTGCGGATCATGCTGAAGGCCAATTAGATTATCCAGCACGACTTCTCATACTCCTGGAGCACATTGATGTGACATGCCGAAATTACCATCCAGGGAGCAGGTTATAAAAGAGTTAAATAGAACCACAGGCAAATGCATCCCTAAAAAGTTAACTTCAAGCTCCAAATCAGACATGGTAAACTGAAGTAATTGTCTTTGTGGTTCTGAACGAGGCATTTTGTGTATTGTCACTTGACTGGATTTGGGGATTAGCCCCACCGACTGCGGGGCAAATCTGTCTGATTCTCCCATCCCCTGGCGCTGTAAGAATTGTTTTCTTTTGTATTTACTTAAATTTGTCAGTCCTGTGCCTCTGAGGTATTCCTTTTCTAAGGAAAATGTGACAATCGTGTTAAATGGTTCACGTACGGGTATGGGTTTCATAGCGCTGCCTGATGAGTTGAGCTGTACAAACCAGGAAGTTCCCACATTAGATCCCCTTCAGCGCTAAGGTAGTTGATCTCAGCTGAGTGAGTTGTTGGGGGTAGGTAATAAATGTTCTTGTTCCCCAGGTTATGGCAGGGAATATTTGTCAGTGTTTTCGGTCCTGTCGACCAAACCTTCAGCTGGTCGTAACCTGCAAGTTCATTTTGTTCACAATACTAGATGATCTTAAATTGTAAAACAGATTAGGGTAAGACTAGGTGGAATTTCAGATGTCTAAATGTTATTGAAAGACCCCCTGCTGGAAGATGAGCATGTGTGAAATACTGGGTTCAGCTCTGATGGCCATGAGCGAGCTGAGTATATTGGAAATTGGGAAACTTATTATCTCAAAGATGTGATAAGGCGCTATACGAAATACAAAGATTATTGTTTATTATAAATTTCCTGTGAAGGGCTCCTGATACTTACCACCCTGTGCAGCCTAGTTTCATTTCAGCCCGACAAAATTTTTTATGCGTCTTGGTGTCGCCCCCACAGCTCAACACCCCCGCAGCAGAATAGCCTCCTGACATTCATTGTCTTCTTTCATGCCTATCAGAGACCCATCATTGCTCACGGAACCGTAACCCCTCGAGCAGTTACTGACTTTTATTTTGCTTTCTGTGCAGCCTTACTCACTGAAGAGTTACAAGGAGCTAAAACAGGATATCAAACTCGGAGGCTTGGGACCAGACTATCAGGCTGCTCAGGAAAAGGCAAGCGTTACTACCTTTCACTAACGCAGAGCAGTGGTCACGGAGCTGTCCGCAGCCTCAAACCAAATTGCTCGCTTCTCATGTTTCTTTCGCACCTTGTTGGTTTGTATTCTTGCTGTAGAATAATGGGATTGAAGTAAAGACGCTCTCCCAAGCAGGGAGAACTTGTCCTAAATGTCAAGTGTTCCTGCCTGAGCCATTTCCCACTTCTCACTGTTTGTGGGACACTGCTGTGTGCAAATTGGCTGCCGGGTACACCTACAAAATACACAAAATACACATTTAGTGACCGCCTTATGATAGAGCTCCACTGCAGTCAATTCACTTTACAACATATTCTGTGAAGCACTTTGAGACTTCTCAATGACGTGATTAGGCGCTAAATCAAATGCAAGGATTATTATTATTACTACATCCAATGCTGTACCTGATGCTAATATTTTTCTGTGTACAAAGGCAGAGAAGATGAAACGACAGAAGGAATATGCAAAGCAGATTAAGGAACAGAATTGGAAAGTGACATTTAAGCAAGGGTCTCTACTTAAAGCAGTATCTGATGCTGAAAACAAGGAGGCAAACCTACGGCGGAAAATGGTGTGTATGGGAGAAAAGTACTGTATGTCAATCTCACAGCTGGTTTGTTTTGGGGGGGGAGTTGATCTTCATTGAGGTCGATGTAATTGTATACGAAATCCATCGTCAGTCACAGTTTTCTTTCCATCTGTAGGACAGGTGGATTTGTCAAGGGATTTGGGGCAAAGGCGGGCATTTGGAATTGAGGTACAGATCAGCCATGATCTTATAGAATGAACTCATGCCCAGTGCAGTCTGTGTGTTGCCTTCATCCACAGAGGGAAGGTTCCGTGGAGCAAGATAGTTCCTCCTCCTCCTCTGCCTGCAGTTACCGCAATAGTTTGCGTAATTATTAATCAACTAGATTGTGGACTTTGAGAGATAGATGTGTTAACCATTGTAATAGAAAATTTAGGGCTTTCCTGCTATCAATCAGCAGTGTTTTCCTGTGCTTATTTAGTACACCTACATAATTGCGACAATCAACTGACATACATTGAATGACACTGTATATTAACTTACACTCTTTCCTTTGCTTTTGTAAACTACCAAGGCCATGGAATATGCTAAAACGGTTCCGAAACCCAAACCTGCGCCAGCAAAAGCAAAGAGCAGCAACGAGAAGGCAGGAAGGGGTGTATTCGGTAAGCAGGTGGAACTGGACCCGTCGCACAGCGTGCTGCTGGACATGCTGCAGAAAAGGCACGAAGCAGAGAAGCAAATGGTGGCTGCTTTCAAAGCAATGCATGTAAGCTGATAGGCACGTGGCTTGTGTAACACAAGAGAAAGGTCAGACTCTGACAATTAAACTGGTGTCCTGAAGCTGCACTTCTAACGAATGAGAATCACACGCTACTTTTATCTTTTATGCACTCACAATCACCGGGTAGGGCAGTAATGCCAGTCTTACAGTGGTACATAAAGAGCGTTTCGGCCACAAAATACACAGTCAGTTTACTTTACAGTGTATTCTGTGAAGCGCTTGAAGAAGTCTCAAAGACGTGATAAGGCGCCATATCAAATGCAAGGATTATTATTATGCATAATAGCAGCCGATGAAAACATGCAAGTCTGTTCTGAACATTTCAGTCTTCCCTTTCAGGCTTATAAGCTTTATGAAGATCACAAGTCGATGACTTACGTTATTAGTGCTGGGGGCACGAACCTGAAATCCTTGAATCTAACAAAATGAGTTAGAGATTTATAAAATTAGTATTTTCGCTGTTTTGTTTTTTCCAGTGTGTAGCTGCAATGGCTGTACAATCGGCAAAAGCCACAAATGCATTCACTCCGGAGGTTTGTGGAGGTGCAGAATGTTGAGGCTTTTGATCACCCTCTGAAATTCTAAATGAAGATTAGAAGTCCACCAATAATTGCAATTATTTGTAATATACGCATGTATTAATATTTGTGTGTCCATTTTGTGTCCAGCACTTCCCATGCTCCGTTACTGGTAAATGGCAGCATACTTTCCCTTCAGAGACAAATGGAACTGCTCCTGAGCAATGTTAAAAATACTCTCATGCAATTTATCTTGTTACACACGCTGTCCAAAACCTCAACTAATTTTCACTGAAGACCCTGCAGAAGAACTCACCAGACCAATCTCCATAATTCACTACGCATTGTGATTTAGTCACGAAATGTCGTGAATTATCTGTAAAATAGATGTGAATAATACACATGATTCTCAATTTATCATAAGGTCAAAGAAAGCCCACTGTCTTCCAACAAAAGCAACTGAAGCAGGCAAAAATCAGCCGAACGAAACTGGAAATAGGGTGCCTTTGAGGTGTTAAAAATTTTCTTTTAATAAATTATTGGCTGTTTTACCTTGAGTTTTAAATTAAACGTTGACATTTGTTAGTTCTAGAAGCATTAACAACATTTGTGTTTTTTCTGATTAGCTTAGTAAAGTGCGCATTGAAGTAAAATGAACCATTTATAAAAAATGTTATTGCTGATCAAGCGAGTGCATCATTTATACCATCACAACCCAGAGTTATGCAGTTCCCTAGCTGTTCGGACAGTATATTTTTACTGATATTATTTGATACAATGCCTATAACTTTGAAATACCTCCAACAGATCGACAGCATCTCCAACAGTGCAGTGCTCCCCCATACTTCTCTGGAGTGAGCTCAAAGTCCCAACTTAGGTCTTCAACCCATAACCTTCTCACCCAGAGGGGAGAGTGCTAGCAGCTGAGCCAGGCTGAACAACCACTGTAGTGGGAATCACAAGTTCTGTAAAATGCTGCAAATGTTTGTAGAGAATGATAATGAATGCCCTGTGTCCTCTTCCCTTTCAGAATCGCTCGTCCCTTTCTCTTTCCGTCTCTCCTCTCCTCCTCCTCCTCTCACTCCGTCGTGCAGTTTGTGCACCTGCTGCTATATTCAGCCAGAATTAAATGGCCTTTCAAGCCCTGAATATCAGCATATATCCTCATTCACGGCTGGTTCTGCAAATGGGTCATAAAATGATGACACTTTGAAGTGATTCTCATTAGGCATAAACTTGTTCTCTGTACTTAAAAGTGATAATCCCCCCGTAATCCAAATTTGAAGCACCTATTTCTTTAATGGAACCTTTAGATGAATATCAAAGAGCTATTTACTCGTATGTAATATTTTAATTAGATTGCATTCCCATTTAACCCATCACAGACTCTTTGATGCTCTGTGTGTGTTTAGTGTTTAGCCTCAGATGCGTGAGGTAATGAATACTGGACCTTTTGATTTAATGAGAGATCTGCCTTTCCAGTTCGACTCTGTTTGCATCCTTTTATTCCCCGACTATAGAATTCAGTTAATTGAAGGAGTCTCTTACCACCACACATTAAGGAGGATGAATTAGCATCCCTTTTCTGATTAGAAAGCATAGACAGGGTTGTCTCTTTGATGTGTAGCCTGGACTGAAGCAGACAGCAGTCCTCTGAAAATGAGCTGATGGGCTTGTTATGAGGATAAAATGCAGATGCGCCCATGTGTTGCAAAATGCTTAATCTCTTAATTGATCACCTTCCACACTGCCTAGTTCCCTCGACCATCTTTTAAAGGATGTTTGCTTAATACTGTATATCAGAATCGCATTTGAGAAAAATAGTAGTCACTTGCGACACAAACCAATTCCCTTTCTTTCCAGCTTTATTATTTGTTCGGCCAGTTTACTGCCCCTTGCTCTTCTCCTTTCTCTAGAACTTGCACCAGAGTTCTGTTCCATGGATGCCAGTCACCCTCCAATATCTCACCCAAGTAGACTATTCATGTGTAGCCCCTAGACAGTGAGAGTCAACATTGAAGGCTATCACGGAAGAGCCTCTTCCTTACCTACCATACACATGAGTGCACTATACAGCAAGCGATGACTGAATAGTGATCAAGAATGCAACCGGGCTTGATTTTTATCTCCTTCGCTTGAGACTGCAAGGCTAATTTGTAGGGTTGTGAGATTTCATTTTAATATGCAGTTTCTTTGTGATATGAATGTAAAGACGGCACCACTCAGAACAAGACCATTCGTGCCTTTTCTCGATGGGTGACATTTCAAAGGTACCGACCATTTTTGCTATGACTGTACCTCGTACTAAAAGGAATTGTTTTAATCTTCTTTGCTAATAAATGAGAATGCAAATGCTTTTCTGGTTGATTGGGTACTGTATTGAGTAAGGGCAAAATCTGCAGATTGCACAGTTGTTCATCTGGTGACTGGTGACTTTGGAGTAAATGTGAGTCGATTTCAAGGAAAGCAAGTGTGATAATTTGGTATTTATAGTAATCCGTAACACGGGCGGTTCTGCCGAAGAAAGCCATTGTATTAGAACTGTTGGGTGAAGGTGAGTGAGTTCTGGTAGAGAGCAAACTATACGGTAATTAATAATAGAGTTAGAAATAGAGTTGTTAATGAGAGGGCACAAATTCAAAGTAAACGTAAATCTGAAAGTAACTACACAGGTAGGTAAGGCTATATAAAAAAAAACATTGGGGTTTGGGCTTTATATCCAGTAGAATAGAATATAAAAATGAGGAGGTTATGTTAAATTTCAACAAAACTTTGGTTAAACCGTGTGTACTGGAATAGCATGTCCAATTCTGGTCTCCACACTTCAAGAAGGATAAGAAGGATATACAGTAGCAGCGATGGAAAGAGTCCAGTGAGGTTCACACAGGATGATACCAGAGCTGGTAGGTTGCTGCGATCAGGGTAGAATGGATAGGTTAGGCCTTTGTTCGTTAGAGAAGAGACGTTTAAAGGGGGGTGGGTGGGCCGGGGAACCTCATAGAAGTTTTAAAATTATAAAAGGGTTTGATAAGGTTCAAATCAATCTATCTAATTTATTCCTGAAACACGTTTTATGATTATTAACAGAAAAGTCACCCACAGCTAATTTAAATAACCAACAATCGGTGTGTGGTGTAAAGTATATCTTAGCTTTTTTCTCTTGGAGCTCACCATAACGCACATATTATACACCGACATGTGTACCGTGTCGTGTCCTAGCACTCACTTCGCAGCCAGGTGCATCAACCACTTGTTTCCTCTATCGTAACTAGCCTGTAATAATTAGGAAATGAAATCTCATTAGCTATGATTACTGAGTAAGTGGTTAAAACCACAAAGATCACTGAATTACTCATCATCAGTCCCACAAAATTGCAATGTTTTCTGATATTAAATCACAATGTTGTGCCAAATTCTGCTTGAACAACACACACAGCCCATAGTTCAGCACACAATGAACAGCAGCAATAGACTGACAGGGTTGACATGAGCAACACTTAATCGAGAATAAAATACTAGAAGGGAAATATTCAAAATGTACTGTTGAATATATAACAGTCATTGCCTCCTACGTGATTTAGTGCCTTATCGTGCAAACCATTTCACATTTTTTCTGTGAAACATAGTAAAAAAAAACATTGGCACTTAATCCACGACTGTTTGTGGGACACTGTTTGTGGGACACTGCAATCGCCCAACAAAATACAGTCACTTTACCCTATATCCTGCGAAGCGCTTTGAGAGGTCTCAACGACTTGACCAGGTGCTGTATCAAACGCAAGGATTATTATTATTAATATATTTCTGTATCTGGGCTATTTTTTTAAATTGTCAGGGAAGCAACGGCTAGGACAGAAAAGGAAAGGAAGCCACTTTAGCTGTGAATTGGTTTCATTATCACAGCGGCATGTCACGGAGCAAGCTCCTGCTGTCCTGACGCTTACACTACTCAAGAGTCTGACTACTGTCTGATGCATCAGAAGATGTAACCAACCATGGTGCAGAAACAGCAGGGGATTAATCTGCAGGTCAATGGTTCTGCAACCACAGACTGACACAAAGAAAGATGTGTTTATACTGTACAGAAAACAAGGGGAAGCCGATGGTGGGGCTGGTTTTTGAGGTGAATGACCATTTCAACAGACTGGAACAGACCAGGCAATTTACGTAGGGAGACTTGGCAGAAAATCTAAATGTCAACCCCTAAAGTGAATGCACAATCAATTCACTTTACAGTATCCTGCGAAGCGCTTTGAGACGTCTCGAAGAGGTGATAAGGCGCCATATCAAGCGCTAGGATTATTGACCTGTCTCTCCGTTCATTCACTCACTCACTCACCCTCTAGCCTCCCGTTGCACAGCAAGCTTTAGGAAAAACACCAGAGGGACATCTCAGGTTTTCCTCATCTTTTGGGATTGAATGTGGGTTGCGAGTGTTAATGTGGAGCAGAAAGTAATGGCAGGAACTCCACTGCGATTATTCAGCTGGTTAGACGCCAGCAGTTACCCCCCCCAAAGCAAACTCTGGGCTCCCCAAGCTCCTGACCGGTAAATGCGTGTGTCATAGTGCCCACACATCAACGTCAAGCTAATTCAGCCAATTCAGGATTCATCGAAAGAATCAGCTTGGGAAACCAAGCGAAACATTGAGCAGAAAGGAGCAAAGATGAAACAGGAGGAGATATAAGCCTAGAACTGATGTTCAGGCGGGTCTAGGGTTGGGCAATTGCAGGCTTGTCTGTGGAAGAGAAGCAAGAGGAAAACTTAGAGCAACTTGCTAATGGCTTATCAGTGCAGTGAGAAACAGTTACCTGGTGCAGTGTGTGTGTGTAACCTCATGCATCAGTTATACTATAATATTGTTGTTATAATTGTAGTGTGACATCATGTGTCCAACACAGCCTCTCTGACCAACTGTGACCAAGACCTGGTTACCGATCCAGTGTTATTAAACATTGTGAGTAAGTGGCAATGGGCTCTGTAACTAATTTCCTAGCCACCTTCTCTCTGAAAAGGGAGAGACTCTTACCTGGGAGTAAAGTTGCGCCATCTGGGACCTCATTCCAGGAGGCCATTCGTGTGGGAGATGGAGAGGGAGCGAGTGTCGGCAGGGTATCTGAATACAGCCAACCGAATCTGGTCTCCACCAGCGTCCAGTCATTCACATTCTCCAGCAAATAGTCTTTGTGAATAGCCATCTGGGGTGGGAGTGTGTGTGTGTGTGTGGAGGGACTCTTTGTCTGCCTCAAACCAGGACTGAGAACATGTGTAACCCCAATTGCTGTCATCAGTCAACCTGGGAGACCATAGGAGAAAAGAGTGTGTGTATGGTCTAGTCATCATCCAGTCATCATTGGCTCATCAGAGCAACTGGTAAACAATAATTTAGCACCGTTCACTGAAAGGCACATCTTGGAGAGCTCTACAGCACGAGATTCACTGGAATTTAAGTGAATGCAACGGATGGCCCATAAGCGAAAATCAGATGAATCGCCACTTCATTACATTTTTTTTTTAAAAAAGGCGAATTTTTAGGTTAGAACTAAATATAGAATCAAAATAAATCGGGAGGACAACTCCTCTTTGGATCAGAGGGACTTGATGATTAATCAATCAATCAATCAATCAATCAATCAATCAATCAATCAATCAAATTCATGACTCGACTGAAAAAAGCATGTTGATCTGGAGATAAATTATATATATGTGTGTGTATAAAAATATAAGTGGATGTTATATAGGCAAAACTGTCCAGCCAAGAGACAGCAATGACCCACAAACAAGAATACGTGGCTCTTTGATAATATTTAACAAGCTAATAATTAAAGATTTTTGGACTGTCGATACATTTTACAGTCACGCCTCAACTTGACTGCAGTGTGGCAGAGATTGATACCGTTGCCAACACTGAAATGTCCCATTCCACGACCATTTCCTGCCGGTGAGCTTGGAGAAAAGGGATGCAAATGGCGGAGATTCGACGTGAAAAACACCTCGAATAAGAAACGCTAGGGATTCCAGAACCCAATGGAGCAGCAGCAAAAAAGCCTCGAGACAACCCGAGAGAGTGCAATCAGTTTCGGTTTGACGTTTGACACAGAGAGCGCAGAGAGAAGGGAAAGCTTGTCGGGAGGGTGGTGTGGCGTTTGAGGAAAACGAGGGTTATTTTAGTGAGATGCTAAATATACAGACTAGACAACACTTTCCTGCGAATGGGTTTCCATCCGTTCTCCGGCACGTTGCGTTTTCATTTTGTCTACATATTTATTTGATCCGAAATGGTACAGAAACAAGTTCAGCAATCGTAAGCGACGGTTGAAAAATTCAACACAACTTGATAGACTGCGTATACTAACGTAAGTGAGTTCAGAAGTAATAAGCAATTTGAACATTGACACGGGCAGTTTTAAACGAAAAAAAACCACGCCTTTAAAAAAAAACCAAGTAGTTTTGGAGAGAAATCTAACGTGGAAATTAATGCTTACGTTTTACACTTTTAAAGGAATTCATATTTTATTCACAGGAATAACATTTGAGATTGTTTGCGAGACCCAACAAGTGCTACAGATGGACAGAAATCCGTACCAAATAATACATATTTTTTCCTGCAGAAATTACCTGACAGATATAAACATTAAATTTGCATCAATCGACAAATATACATGAGAGAAAATCAGATTTAAAGACTTTCAGAATTCAGAATTAAATATTTCTGGGGTGGGAGTGGGGGGGGGGGGGAAGGATAGTGATAATTGTCTGCCTTGTGTCCCCCACAAAATACACAGTCAATTCACTTTACAATATATTCTGCGAAGCCCTTTGAGACGTCTCAACGAAGTGATAAGTAAGGCGCTATATCAAATGCAAGGATCATTATTACTATTAGAATTATTATTATTATTATTATTATTATCATCTCAGGATGATCAGTTGTTAAACAGGATAAACTCTCTGGCCCACACACCACAGCCAGAGAAAGAAAATCTTTGATAAATTTTGCCTTTTCTTTTAAAACATCATCTGTTAATGGCTTTAATAACCAGACGTGAGCGGTTCGTTTTCAGCAGAACAAATGTCGTCGTCTTCGATGATATCCACATCATCCTCGTTGTCCAGAATGAATGTGTTCTGGGGGGTGATGGGTTTAGCCTCTGGAGTGCTTTTCTGACTGAATTCTGCTTCACCGGGACTCGTCTCCACACAGTGCTTGTCGCTGGGAGAGTGTTTCTGTCCCAAATCTTCCTGACTTTTCCTTAACTGCTTTTTGTGTTTCATTCTTCGGTTCTGAAACCACGTTTTAACCTGTAAAAAAAAAAGGACGCACACACACACACACACACAGTGTGACAGACCAACTTATTCATTCAGACTCCACACCATTCTGTTGAAAACTTAATCGTTTAAACTCAACACACGTTGATGTATTCTGTGAAGCGCTTTGAGACGTCTCACCGACGTGATAAGGGGCTATATCAAATGCAAAGATTATTATTATTATTATTTAACACTCATATAAGTGAGTATTATAAACCCAATTAATATTAAAGTATTTAATACATACTTATTAATTTACACTCAACACAAATGTCATGAAAATGTATTCGTTTAGATTCAGCACAAAGTTGTATGAACAAAATATTCAATTAGAACTCAACACAATTGTCTTTTTTCAATGAAAATCCAGTGTATTCATTAAGACCTCAACGCAAAAGCATCAGCCTGGGTGATGTTCTTTGCAGAAATGACAACCCCAACGAGAAATACTTTGCTCCAAAAGAAAATGCCAATTCAAATCTGTGGCGGAGCGTTTCAAGTTAATTCAATTCACCAGAATTTAACGTTTTTTTTTTAACCTTTCACCACTGAGGACAGAAACAGAAACAGACCCATTTGCAGCGCGTTTGAAAGTGACTATTTCTGTTGAAAATACTGCATCCGAACCCAGTCAATGTATTAATAATGGAAGGATTTATTAGCAATAAACGAATGCCCATCGAAGGACTGAAAATAGTGGGCAATGCTGACAGTGAAAGCTGCTTTAACGCCGAAAATTTCCCCCCCCCACCGCCAGCCTTAATTTTCTTTGAAAAGTGGATTTTTCTTTCACGTTCGGTCTCGATTTGGAACCGTTTTTTTTCTCGTTAAAGAAACGGTAAAAAGAAAAAAAAAAAATCACTTCCCGGATAATGATCGAATTTGACATTTTTTTCAAATGTATATTACATCGACATTATGTGGTAAGATTTTTTTTTAACCCGGGTTAAAAACCAAAATGGCAACAAAAAAAAAGGGATTTGAAATTAAATTTCCCAAGCAGTTGGCGAGGGCAAACGAAATAATAAGCATAATAAAGTATAATAAGATTAATAAGTATAAAAATCCATACATTTGATATAGTATTTGAAAGGGAGCACATGAGATGTGATGGTGGAAATGTGAAGCTGATCAACACAGCATCTAAACTCTCTTCCAAAACCATCCTCCCCTGCAATAATTCAACCAACATTGACTCCCAGTTCTTTGCTCTGTTCGCTCACTAAATTGTGAGGCCAGTTTTTTGGGTGTCAGATTCGACCAAATATATATAGAGTTCTCAATCTCTTTTGCTCGTTTGCAACACAATTAAGTTTGATTCAAAGAGAGTTTAGATTTCCTTTTGGTCAGTCTGGACTACAGTGCTGCTGGTGCAAGAGAGAGAAACACACACGTACCCTGTGACCCATAAAATCAGTAGACAATGAGAATCTTCACTTCAACCTGACTGGCTGTGATGTTATATGTTTAATGGGGGGGGTGGGGGGGAGGGGGTTGAGGATGGATGCCTGGCAGAGAGGGCAGCCCAGAGTGGGCAACTGGTTCCTGTCTCTAACAATGACCTCCGGTCTACGCTTCCTTCACTCAACAACTTTTGAATCAAGTTTGGGTGTGAGATTCGACCCATCGTTGACTGGCGATGGGGGGGTTGAGTGGGTGATGGGGTGTTGAGTGGCAAAGCTTCCCTGTGTGGCTTTCCCCCCACCCCCACCTCCCCCTCACCCACCAGCCCACACCGCCAGGCCCTACCTGTGTCTCGGACAGGCTGAGTACTGTTGCCAGCTCCACTCTCTCGGGCGTTGACAGGTAGCGTTGTACCTCAAAGCGCTTCTCCAAGCCCGAGAGCTGGGAATCGGAGAAGACAGTCCTGGCTTTACGCCTCCGGCAGTGTTTACCCGGCAGCTCGGGGGGGTGTGGGAACAGGGCCGGGACGTGCATTCCTACTGAGAGAGAGAGAGAGAACACAACAGAATGTCCTAAAAGAAGAACTTCCAATCGTAATCCAATTACACCCTAAACCTGCGCATGGAAGCTCACACTCAACCTGCACAACAATAACTGGATCACACTCACTGATCCAACTTCATTATCTGTCCCTTTTCTGTTGTAATAAGAACATTAATTAATAATAATACTTAATAATAAAAATCCCGGCATTTGATACAGCGCCTTGTCACGTCTTCGAGGCGCTTCACAGAATATACTGCAAAGTGAATTGACTGCGTATTAATAATAATAATAAATCTCTTATCCGCGCTTTCACCTCAGTCCTTCCTAGCAAACAATTCCAGCTATTAATTATTTGCTGTGTAATATAGTACCTCGTGGTATCTGCCCCGTAATTGTCCTTATATCTCTAAATAATAATAATACTGTAATTATTGTTGTGTTACAATTGTTAAAATGTCCAGAATTGCCTGTCTGCTCTCAGAACAAATCCAGTTCATTGACCTAAAATTGGCGACGTATATTTATGGCATTAATTCCCTTGCACAACAAACGTTCACATCCACCTGCCAACGTGCGAATATTTAACAGATTTAAACCCTGTGTGAACAGGTTTTGCTGTCAATATTTATCGCACTCTTCACGATTCTTTTACTGATCTTTATTCGTTGCCACGTTAGGGTGTCTCTGCCCACAGCTAACGTGGCAACGAATAAAGATCAGTAAAAGACAAAACACAGCGTTTAGCCTTCAGTTATTACCCTTAAGGGGCAATATGTTCGAGGTCTTTAAGATTAAAAGCAAAAAAACAATAATAAATTGGTCATTTTCAATCTACGACTGTTTGTGGGACATTGCTGTGCCCAATTGGCTGCCGCGTTCGCCCACAAACATACAGTCAGTTCACTTTAGAGTCTATTCTGTGAAGCGCTTTGGGACGTCCTCCTGACGTGAAAAGCGCTATATCAAATGCAAGGATTATTATTATTATTATTCTGTGAAGCGCTTTGGGGTGTCGAGAAGACCTGTAAAGCGCTATATCAAATGCAAGGATTATTATTATTATTATTATTATTCTAAAGGGACTGGATAACCTGTAGACCAGGATAAACTGTTTTATTTTGTACTGAACAGTGGGACCACACAACCCAATATAGACAAGAGTCCTCTGGTTCTACAGTTGAAAGGGGGTGGGGTGGGGGTGGGGGGGGGGTAATAAAAAAGGGGGTAATTTCAGGTGGGAAACTCGGAACAAATGTGTGGAAACTATCTGGTAGTAAATAGACGGACCAGGTTTCCTCGGGAGACGGCGGAAGCAGACGGCGTCGCTTCTTCCAAGAACAAGTCAGACGGATTCCTTGTTGGAAATAATATCTGGGGAGACTGGGATGTGGTTTGGGACAGGACATGTCCAGGGTGGGGGAAGCTGAACTGGATGGACTGGTGGTCTTGTCATTTTTTTTTTGTGTGTGTGTGTTGTAATAATCAGTGAGATATCTCTGGGCTCAGGGACTTGGGGTGGGCTTCCATTTGGAGTTTGCAGGGAGGGGGGGGGGGGTGTTTTTTTTTCCAGGGGAAAGTATTTTGTCCTTCTTAAATCACCAATAAAATCCTCCATCAGTTGCTTTCACTCTCTGACACACACACACACACCTACCCAACAAGGTGGCAAATCCTGCCGTTTAACAGCAGGGGCTTAGACACCCCCAGAGGACCTCCCAAACCTCCATATAATTTGGCTCACAGAGTACACAGACGGTTCACTTCACGGGATATTATTTTCTCTGAGTCGCTTTGAGTCGCCTCCATCATTCGATAAAAGGCGCCTCGTCAAACGCAAGTGCTGTGGTGATGGTTGTGGGCTTTTTCGATGGGATCACAAGGGCTTAATACATGTGAAATGCATTGTTAAATAGTGGTGGGAATGATATATATATATATTTTTTTTTTCCTCCCTTTCTTTAAAGCCCAAACTCAAGACGGTTCCTCGGCTGCAGAGCTCAGACACAACTCCCACCGCTCAGAGCCGACTTCGGCGGCTCAGACATTTCAGTCGGAATATTAACGTTAAAACATTAATAAAACAATTGGGGGGTTTGTTTGTTTGTTTGTTTGTTTGTTTGTTTGTTTGGTTGTTTGTTCGTTTTTTTTCAACAAAAAAAAATAACGCTCCAGAAATAAAACGTTTCCGAAGAATGTTATTTGCATTAAAAAAAATCCGATCATTTCGAAATCTTTGCACTGTCGGAAAATCGCTCTCTAATTACCGAATTATATATTGCACAATACACATATATTTATATTTACATTTATACACATATATATGTGCAAACAATTCCTTAAACACTGGGGATGCAAAGCGGATTGAATGTGAGACCTCTGAGCGTTTCAATTCAGATCCCCTCAAAAAACAGCCCATTTCTGCCAAAATAGCCCCAAAGTTGTGGCTACGGAGTGAAATAATAATAATATATATACACATTTCATACAAATAACGGCTTATAATTCATGTCACCAGAGCTGAGAGCTCAGATCGAAAGGTAACTCAAGCCTTTGACTGTTTAAAACGGTTTAAACCCGAAATCTAACTGTTCGAAGTGACTTACATTTCGAGTACAACCGTTTTAAATTCGCTGAGGTTCGGTGTAGAAACGATCTGATGTGACTTAACTTCGAAATAAAACGATTTAAAAGAAAAGAAGAAAAGAAAAGGACCCGAAACATTTATTCCAATAAAGTAGAAATACCGATCAGAGCCGCAAATGGTGAGACACAAACCGTTTGAATTGGGAAAGTTTTGCATCGATGCGAAAGGGGAGAAAAAAAATAGAAGATTTACGTGAAATAAAAGTTTTACACAGAAGCACTTTCCCTTCCGATCGGATTTCATTCACAGATACTATTTTCTTTTGCGTCGTAATTCCCAAACGTCGCCTTCGCAAAAGATTATTATTTTATTCCATTTAATTTCATTTCATTTTGTTTTATTTCGTTTTGTTTGGTTTTGTTTTGTTTTACTCTATTCCCTCTCAGTGCGGCTCAGAACCAAATATTGGAGAAATAAAATAATATACGACAAATATTGGGGAAATAAAATAATAACCACAACAGATTGAGTGAAACACAACTGATAAACATCTGCACAATAAAGAATAACGGCCCCGAAAGGTCGTTTCACTGCACAACGGAAAAGTGTTGTAGAACAGATAGATATTACACATATTATATCTTATTATACATAACCAAACTATTTAAAAATCCCTTAAATTTAACATCAAACTATTTAAAATTGCTTTAACGCGATCGAAAGCTATAATACTAAAAATAATAATATATTCCTTTGGCGTAACGTATAATATTATATATAGATATATATCTTTAAAAAATATGCATTGAAAGCAATATATCAAACTCCACTTTCTGTGGCTGTTTCTACAGGTTAATTGCGACCTGAAAAACCAGTGCCTTCTGCACAGAGAGAGGGGAGAGAAACACATACACACACACCCACACACACTCACACACAGACAGATACACACCCACACACACCACACACTCACACAGACACACATACACACAGACACCAACAGACACACACACACCCACACACACTCACACACAGACAGATACACACCCACACACACCCACACACTCACACAGACACACATACACACACAACCCCCACCCCCACACCCACACCCACACAGACACACACACACCCATACACACACACACATACATACACACACTCACACAGACACACATAGACACACATACACACAGACACCAACAGACACACACACACCCACACACTCACACACCCACACACTCACACACCCACACACTCACACACCCACACACACACACCCCCACACCCACACACACCCCCACTCCAGCAGGGAACCAATACAGATGACCTCTTTAGTTCCTTAGCATCCATGTAGAGTGGGTGTCCCCCCACCCCACCACCCTTTCCAGAGTGTGGGTAGGCTTACCTGGGGAGGTGAGGAAGTAAGGGTGATGGTGCTCAGGCTTGTGTAGAGGGTGGTGGGGGTGAGGGGCCAGGATGGTGGGTGTTGGCATCAGAGGGTACCCATACTCCAGCAAAGGGACTCGAGAAGCCAAGGAACTGGCAAAGGAGACTGGAGGCAGGTCTCTCAGAGGCTTGGGCTTGTGCAGCAGAATATCTTCGATGAAGAAGGAGGTGGGTCGGTGTTGGGCAGACACCTGGTGCACCTGGGAGGTGAAATTCAGGTTCATCTTAGACTTTCACTGGAACAGATGTTGGATCCAGAGGTTGGGGTGAGGGGTGTCGTTGACTCTTGTGCACTGTGCTGAAGGTCTCAAGATAAGTGACAGTCAAGCCCCCTCTCTCTGTATGTATGTATGTATGTATGTGTGTGTGTGTGTGTGTGTCTCTCTCTCTCTCTGTGTGTGTATGTTTTTGTTCCTTCCTTTATTGTCGGGAAATTGGTGGCCAATGGCTTTATTAGGGGGTGTCACAGATTTGGAAAGGGATCTCAACACGTCAATTCAGTGAACTGAAGAACTGCAGCTCAGGATGAAATAGGCCAATGATCAGCCAATGAGAGGCATTGGGGAAGGAGGGAGGGAGGGAGAGAGGGAAGGAGGGAGGGAGAGAAGAAGAGGGATTAATTAGGAGAGGGATCAGCTGTTTGGGAGGAGGTGAGTGGAGCTGTCCTGGTGCTGAAAGCATATCACAAGGAGTTGAACCAACTTTTTTCCCCCCATACTCTGGTCTCTACACCCACACTTTGTGCAGTGGTTTTCCTCAATGAATTCGAGCCCATTGATTGCTGCTCTCACTGATTTACAATCAACACCATATGCACATCCAGATCATCTGCCCCCAATGGCCCAAATTCAGGAGATACCTCCTCCTCAACAGGTGTGATCAAAGTTACAAGTAGTTTGTGATTCGATCCCTACTGATGTTTGGGTTTATAATTCAATGATAATTTGTTCAATCTTCTCAGAACTCACCCAGTCTTTTCTCCAATATACTGTATATATATATAAATATTATATATATATATATACACATATATAGAAACGAAGTTAAGAAATTGACCAGTTTAACCCTTCGGAAATATCAAAGGGAAAGTTGCTGAAAGAAAAATAAGGACACTCCACAAGATGGAAATGTCATCATTTAATTCGCAGGACAGTGTGGAGGGTCAAAAAAATAATATCCAACCCTTGGAAGCAACAACTCCTCGTACAATACACAGCTTCACACAAGTTACATATGATACCACTTGTGTTCAAGTTTGGCCCAATTCAATCTTTGCATGAGTCATATTAAAGGTTAGGATCCCAACTGCCACGACTTATTTGAGATAAACATTATTATTATTATTATTATTGTTATTTTTGTTTGTTTCCTTGGTTAGAGTGACAGACCGCCACTCACCTGTGTGTCTTTCTGTGCATATCCTTCCCAAATGTCCTGTTAATGTGGCAGATTTCTGTCCGTTTGCTTTCCTGCACAAAATCGTGCGGACTTTAAACTCTTGTCCTAAATGTCTACAGTTACATGCTCTTCCGCCAGCGAAGAAAATATGATTGCACCTTAAAAAAAATGACTATTAATAATAATTTGGTCGCTGAATCCACGACCGTGGGTGGGACACCGCTGTGTGCCATTGATTGGCTGCTGAGTTTCACCCACAAAATGGACAGTCACTCCATTTTACGGTGTATTTTGTGCTTTAAGCGCTTTGAGACGTCTCGGAGACGCGATAAGACGCTGCATCGGATGCAGGGATTACTCTTAGCAAAATTCAGCCATTAACCCAGCTTGTTTCATCTCACCTGAATCTTTTTCTTACCCCCCCCCACCCATCCTCCCACGCCCCACTCTCCCCCCCCCCCACCCTCTCCTGTTTATTCGGAAACGCAGCAGAAACTGCGGCGGAAGATAATTTCAGCTCATTTTCCATCAAATTGCCGTAATTATTGACATTAAACTCGGGAAATGACAAGACGCTCCTCTGCAGCTCTCCTCCTTGCCCGGGCCTAATTTGTTGAAATCGAGTTGCCATCACAGTTCCAATCATGTTATTAATGTGCAAAGTGGCTCAATAGAGGCAGGATTCTGGCAGCCATGCTATTAGATAATTAGGGAAGATGTTAAGAGAGAGGAGAATGCTAATCCTTGCGCCACCGAGACTGGATTTCCATCCGATCAGGCAGGTAAAAAAAAAAACCAACAACAAATTAATTTCTAGAATCAATTAGTTCTTAAAAGAACATCACTTTCCCAAGTGCCAGGTTTTTTTTGTCTTACATATGCATGAGGGGAAATCTGGCCCTGGCAAACAGGAATATTTGAATAAATATGCGACTTTGCAAGACATCTAAACCTTATTGGTATATATATATGTATATGTGTATATATTGATAAATAAATATGTCACTTGGCAAAGCATGCAAAACATACTTTATATATTTGGATAAATGTGTGACTTTGCAAAAATGTAAATGCTGTTTTCTACATTTTAAAATATACGTCACTTCGCCTCTTTTTATACATTTGAATGAATGTGTGACTTTGCAAAGGATCGAAATTATATATTATATGTATATTTGAACCATATTTTATTTATTTATTTTGATAAACGTGCGACTCTGCAAAAAAATATATAAACCAGATTCAAGATGAAGGTCTGAGACTGCGACGGGGCTAATATGGTTGCCATTTTTGCAGCGTGATATATGTATATGTACATTAAAATATTCCTGTTTACAAGCTTTGCATTTCCCTCCATTTTCTCCATCAATTTTTAAATTCATCAACCTGTCCCCTCTCTCCATCTCACTCTCCATATCTCTCTCTCTCTCTCTCTCTGTCTCTCGCTTTCTCTCTCTCCCTCCCATTCCTGGGCCTGAGCGACAACCCACTGTTCGTACTTTGAACGTTAGCCGGACTGAGACTGATTAGAAACACAACAGGGTAACTCGCTGTTGTTAGGGGCGCGAATGGGAATGGAAATGAATTAATGGCGATGGAAACTGGGTTAATGTTCAGCTTGTCAGTGGCGTCAGTGCCGGGGAATAAGGCGAAGCTGCTTTGCACCCAATTTCATCAAGCGAATGGTCTGCTGTTGGGATCCCGCGGCCCGGCTCCAGCGTTCTTAAGAGGCACCTGTTTCTAAGCAGCTTCTGGGAAGATTAAAGTCCATTTTGGATTTGATTTTGTCGCCTGACAACAACAGCAGCATTTTCGCGCAAAATGCACAGACTTTAAGTACTTCAATAGAATATATTCCGTGAAGCGCTTTGAGACGTCTCAAAGATATATTAAATGCAAGGATTATTATTATTATTATTATAACAATACTTTTGTATTTGTATAGTGCCCTTTCACCACATTCAACTACTGTTTCAACCAAAGTTATGATTTGGTTTAATATTCCACACTGTGGGATTAATTATGTGACCATAGTTACCCTGCTATTTTCAAATTATCATGAAATCCTTTTTTTTTAATGTTGGGTGAATATTAATGGGAAACGGAACCCAACGTTGAGAGAGTAATTTTTATTTTACCGTTAATTTTACAGTAAAATTTGAGTTAAAGATTTGCTGTGTTTGGTAAATGGTGAACTCACAGGTTGAAGCTTCTTGTAACGTCAGACTATGCTACTGGGCAAGAGACCCAAATAATGTGTCTTTCCCCCAATGTGGAAGTCTCGCTTTTGCTCCCTCCCCACTCTTCTCTGATATTAATAGCAGAGGTTTGAGCTGTGAATGGAAAGACTTGATGTGCAGACAATCGGAATGACAGTATCAAGAGGCAAGGTCGCCGTCAACTCTGAACTCACTGAAAACACGATTGAGAGTGTAAAAGGCTGTCACTAAATGAGACAATAATGTAAAGTTGAAGCAGAATCCAGATGCATTTAACCCTCTACTTGTGGGGTTGATTGCAAACTGCAAAGGTGAGTTCTCTCCCGCCTGGGGTGTCCTTATTATTAACGGGGAGCGTCAAACTCCTCTCTCCGAGTCGCATGCAAACTATATTTCGGAAATATTTACATTGGATATTTGGAATGTTTTTTCCTCTGGTAAATATTGGTCCAACTCAGGGGACGAGCACTGCGTATTTTGCGGATGAGACGCAGCAGCCAATTGCGCAAAGCAGTGCCCCACAAAACAGCCGTGGATTGGGTGACCAAATTATTATTATTATAATGTTTTTTTTGTGGGGGGGGGGGAGGGTCGTAATGGGAATGTCGAGGCGACAGCTTGTTATACTGCCTAATCATTCTAGGTGGTGCTGTTAAAAAGAAAAGAAAATGAGAATGTTGGAAATGCGTCAGTGTCTGAAAGGCCCAAAGTGCTGTTTTCTCTCTGTGGCTCTCTCAGGCGCTGACTCATTTACCTCGGATTTGCAGCGTTTTATACTGGAAGTTCTTGCCGGAAAGTTATTTTGAGACTTTGGAAAGGTTTAAGAGGCCAGAGCAGAGAAGGAAACAGTGTCACCGCGGCTTGGAATCAAGGCCTCGAGGCGCTTGATTTATTTTACACCGTCCTTTTCCCATTATTTTCGGACAGAATTGCTTAGCTCTTTATCAGAAAAGAGCGATTTATAAATTGCTCAGCGCTTGTCATAATCTGCTTGTTTTGATTTGTCACGTCAGGATTAAGAAGCAACTAATTAAGATAAGTGTTTGGCTTTTTAAATAGCAACGATACGTTTTGCCCACAAAATCCACTCTACAGCATAGCCTGTGAAGCGCTTTGAGACGTTTCGATGACGTGAATAAGTAGCTATATCAAATGCAAGGATTATTCTTATTCTCGTTATGAGTTTGATGTCCGGTTTCATGTTTTCTCACTGAAACTATCATATTCATATCACGTCAGAGAATGAATGTAAACACAAAGATACAGACACGCAAATTGACAGATACAGTCGCGCACGTTAACATTAATCCCGTAACAGACGGTTCTGTATCTCAACCAAGCGGTCATTCTTATAATAATAATAATCCTTGCATTTGATATAGCACCTTATCACGTCGAGACGTCTCAATGCGCTTCATAGAATTTACTGTGAAACGAATTGACTGTGTAATCTTATTCTTCATTCATGAGCTACAGTAACTCATCAACTCAAGGGAAAAGGGCACAGTGACGAGTTACCAGGAGTTAGGCGGGCACATAAATACGTAAATGAATGTGTCTGGGTATTGACAACAAGATGACTTCAGTGGCATTGACAAGTTCAGGCAGGGTCGAGTTATCAGGAGTTTTCTGTGCGATAGTGAATGAGTGTTTGACCGCGGTTGGTGTGGGCGTATCACAACGGATCCAATCTATAGAGCGTAGTACGGTCCCAGAACAATCACACGACGCCAGAACCCACGAGGCTCTCAGGGCTAATCATGTCCTACACAAAGGGTATTTGGCTTTCACCTCACATCATTAATAATGAACATAAAAGAACACCTGGCTGGAACGGGTGAAATATTCCCCTAATAAAAAAAAATGTAAAATTCTTTTTTTTTAAAAAAAAAGCAGTCTTTTTTTCTTAAATAAAAGTTACTTTTTAATAATGCAGAACAATGTTACGTCCAATTTACGGTAACGCTCTGGAAGGCAAACACTGTTGTTGAATTCCAGACCAGAAATATTTAGCTTTTAAATCAAATAACCCAGCTTTCAAAAGTGTGGGTTTTTTTTTGTGCTTCACTTATTTTTAATGAACGCCCACTGTGAAAAAGCTTTCAGACGAGGATACCGAGAGGTAAGTGCTTTATTATCTGCCTCACTGCATCTTGTGTATGAACCGCTTCGCACAAAGGTTTGACACCTATTTAGATTAGAATGAGGTTCTAGTTGTACATTTCACATCAATGCCCTTTATTGCTGACTCGGTGTTAAGCCTCTATATTTGTGCTGTAGGCCTTACACTTTCCTTCACATCTGATGTTCATTTCCATTACCTAATAATAATAATAATAATAATATTTGCATTTGATATTGCACCGCATCACGTCATTGAGACGTCTCAAAGCCCTTCACAGTATATACTGAAAAGTGGATTAACTGTGTGTTTTTGAGACCGAAACACGGCAGCCAATTGCGCACAGCAGTGTCCCACAAGCAGTCGTGGATTGAGTGACTAAATTATTAGTATTTTTTTTTGAGGGGTCTATTACCCCCCGGAAAACAATCTGCCAATTGACTAACAACCGGGTTCCTACTCACTGCGAGGTAAACAGTTCTACTTTCTAGAATACTTCATCAAGACTATTTAAGAATAAGACAGCTCTTTTCTGGAACATAGATTCACTTTTATTAGTAGTAATAAAAAAGTCCATATTAGGCAGAACTAAGAAAAACCATGACTTCAATTTAATCTCACTTTTTGGCTCAGTACACTAAAAATATGAGTAAATAGAAATAAATGCCGTCTCATAAATAAAGACATACGTTAAGCAATGACCTGTGCATCACTTTATTACCTGGTAGAGAAATTCCACACTATGTTCCCGAAAAAAGTTAAACATGCGTCCAAAGCCTCTTTAAAAACTTTATTCCTCAGAATGGGGTAATTGGGAAAGTACAGTATAATCGTTAGCTTCAGGAATTCAGCCTCAATTTCTTTCAGTTTGTGTCTACAGTCTCACTAATTAACTCTCTAAAGTCATTAGCCGTTTCAAAGAGAATGGAAAAGTACCGCTTGATAATACTGGACATTAAATACTTATTGTCTGTCCTCCGTAGTTTTCCACTGTTTAAATGTCTTCTTGATTCTAACGAGGAGCTGGACTTCGTGGGCTCTCGTGCATGCGGTAAGCGCACATGTAGAAAATTCCTGGAAGAGAACATAGCGTTGGATTCGGTTACGTCAGTTGACCCACGCTGAGGGGCAACGCTGAAGATAAACCGATTTTTTTTTTTTTGCAAGGCCAGGGGTTAATAATAATAATAATCCTTGCATTTGACACAGCGCCTTATCACGTCGTTGAGGCGTCTCGAAGCGCTTCACGGGGATACGCTGTAAAGTGGAGTGACCGTGGGTTTTGCGGGCGAAAGAAAAAGTGCAGCCACTCGTACACAGCGGATGACAGGCAGAGAGAGAGAGAGAGCGTTCACATTCCATCCCAACCATCTAGCAAGCGAATAATCATGTCGCACGTCACAATTTCCACCCTAACGCCTGAGCATTTAGGCAGAGCTGATCCGGCAAAGTGGGGGGGGGGGTGTGTTTCGGTGTTTTCCAGAGTCGTTCTGGTTCTTACCTGCAAAGAAGGTGAGGACCACAGCCACCCAGCCTATGATGTAGGACCAGGAGAAGCGCCAATTGCCATAGCGCTTGCCGTAATAATTTACCGTCACCCCGGTGTATATAGCCATGGCCAGTAACACAAAGATACCTGCAACGCAAAGCCCGCCGTTAGCGCAGGAAAAGCCCAGCATCCGCTCCGGTCATCGGTCGCGACGGTTTGCGAATTGGTTTCGACTACAAATCGCATTGGCACACAGCGCCTTTCCACGTCGGGAGGACGTCCCAAGGCGCTGCTGTTAGGTTTCCCCCAACTCACATGAAGTGAAGTACAGGATGCCCGCCGCAAACGTTTTATCAAATCTGTTGAAGGAGGAGTAATGGGTGAAAGCCATGATGCCAATGACTATGCCAATGAAACATGCAAGGAGGGAAAGGATCATGAACGCTCGTGTGGCATCCCAATACGCTGGAAAGAGAGAACAGAAGCGTGAGATGATGATAATAATAATAATAATAATAATAATAATCCTCGCATTTGATACAGCGCCTTATCACGTCTTCGAGACGTCTCAAAGCGTTTCACAGGATAGACTGTAAAGTGCAGTGACTGTATATTTTGTGGATGAAACGTGGCAGCCAATTGCGCACAGTAGTCTCAGTCGTGGATTTGAAGTGACCAATTTATTATTATGATTAATTAATTAATGCTAATTATTATTGATTATTATTTAAGGTCAAACAGAATTGTCGCTGGCCTTGAAGGCAAGAGCACGATCCTGTTCGTTTCCGTTATTTATGTCAAACCACAGCAAGAAGAAAATAATTCAACCAGTCTGTATTGAAAACATACATTAATACTTCTCCGTAATCTCCCTCCCATTTAAAAGGGTCTTTCTCAGCCCAATCTTTCCAATTTTGATGAATCACATGAGGCTAGCAGCTGCCTTTCCTGATGGTGAAGTCCTTTATATAATAATAATAATAATAATAATAATAATAACAGTAATAATAATAATCTTTACATTTGGTGCAGAGCCTCTCATGTTCCTGTTACCAGATCGTATGTGCTACGCGATTTGATACGTCCCTGGTCATTGATAACACGCTATCTGCTCACGCGCTCACGTCCAGTCGGATTTTTGCGGTTAAACTGGACGTTGTTGGCGTGTGGGGGCGGGGGGGGGGGAAAATTTCCACGTGTGGGGGGTGGCGTGCGTACGTGGAGCTCTCGGGCTGCTGTGAGTTGGGCGCCCTTAAGCATGGCGATGGGTTTCCGCATGGGTCAGGCTGGCATTGGTTCACCCCCCACCACCACCCTCCGCATTGATGTACGGCTGATTCGCTGGGCAGACGGTGCGCTTACCGACACTGTCAGTGTGTATGTAACATTTGCCCGGCACGCAGTATCTCCAGAGGCCCTGGTGCATGAAATTGCCGGAGTGACGGTATTGCATCCAGTAATCCGTCGCCGTGGAAACGACGAGCAGTATGTTGCCCACGCCGGCACAGAACAGGCCTCCTCCCATGAAACTGTACATCTTGTTGCCGAGATTCTCGCTGCGAAGAGGAAAGGCGCGAGTTAGCACCGTCCCCACACCCAGCGACGGACTCGGACACATCGGTGAGCGCCCGATCGTCGCTTCACCACCTGATTGCCACCCGCGTCCTCCTTCTCATAATGACCCTGGCGCTCGATTCGGCGCCTCGTCGCGTGGCTGAGACCCCTCGAAGCGCTTCGCAGAATATGCCGCGAAGCGAATCGGCTGCGCATGTTGCGGGTGAAGCGCGGCAGCCAATCGCGTCTCGCAGTGTCCGGGCACACAGTCGAGGATCGAGTGACCAAATTATTGTGTTGTTTTTTTGAAGGGATTATTATCCCCGGAAAGTGATCCGTCCATTCACGAGCAACCGGGCGCCTTACTTACTGCCAAGTAAACAGAGGCGAGTGGAGTAAGGAAACTTACCTAAGGTACACACGCGCACACGCACACATACACACGCACACGCGCGCGCGCGCGCGCACACACACTTTGATAACTGCAACTTGAAAAAAATTACAATGATGGGTTATAGAATAAATCGAAACACCTTCTAAGGGAAACGTTTTTTGCCTGTTTTTTCGGGCGTTTCCACGGATTGGTTCCTGCCGCAGTTTGGCAAGTCTCAAGGGGTATAAATGCAGAGGAGGAGCTTTGCCAAACGGGGAGGAACTGAGCGTTACAGCAACAGGGCAAATGATAGCAAATTCTCACTTACACTCACTCAGTCTCACCCCGGATTACAATGTGATCAATGTTAGCTTCACTGTCCATAACCTCACCGTGATGGGATAAGCTATAGTCAGGACAGGCGCAAACAAGTTGAGGGTTGGACTTTAAGTGAACAGGTATAATTACCAGTAAAGTGTGTAGATTAGGGTTGACTGTTAAATGAATGCAACAGGGTGCAACACTATGACATTACACTCTATATTAAATTGCAAGTATGGTTATGGTTTGCAGCACAGTTTGACATTTTACACACCACGAGACACATAGAATAGAGCAAGGCTTTGCACTGGAGAGGCGTTCGCCCCAGCAACGGAATCACACGTTAAGTAAATTCACGTCCTCCCCTTCGACAAAGCGTTTGAGAGTTTTAAAGTTAAAGGCAGGATGAAAAATACGAACCCGCGTAACAAAGATCATAGCACCCACAGTCGTGACTTTTTATACAGATAAATGTAGATCAATAAAAAAATAATCTTTCTTACCCTGGGCTCCCCTGTTTGTGGTCACTTACTCACTCACTCACTCTCTCAGCAGTCTGCAGGCTCCAGCCGCACAACACACAGTCCAGTCACTCTCCCCACACTGTTTTGTCAGAGGTGGCAAAAAAAAAGCCCAGCATTGCACGAAAGCATTGTGTTGCCACAATAAGTGGGCACAAAACAGATGATTACCCTGAGCTGTGTTTGTGAAGCCCGGAATGTGCTGAGCACAAACCGACATGGAGAGAAACTTGCAGCATCTGCGTTTACTAAGCTGATGATGGCCACAGTTTCTATTCACAGCGATTGCAGAGGTAATCAGGTGTATGCTTCGTAAATAATAGCCCAGCCCTGCTGTGCAATGTCAAACTGTTCTATCAACAGATTGTTTATTTAGTCCACAAATACTACACACGGCTCAGATATCTGCACCCCGGCCTCTAGCCTTGCTTCATTGCTTCGCTGCAGAAGTCTTTGAACCAGTCGTCATGATAATAATTATAAAAATAAATAATCCTTGCATTTGGCGTCGGGCCTTATCACGTCATCGAGAGACGCCCCAAAGCGCTTCACAGGGTGTATTGTAAAGCGCAATGACCGTGAATTTTGTGGGCGAAACGCGGCGGCCAAATGCGCACGGCAGCGTCCCACGAACAGTCGTGGATTGAGTCATCAATTTTATTTGTGGGATTGTTTGGCCGGGATACACCGGGAGAGAGAGAGAAACTCCCTTTGGTTTTCGAATACCTTTGGTTTTCGGTTTTAACGTCTCATCCGAAAGGTGGCGTCTCCGAAAATGCAACAGCCCCCATCGCTGCATTGCAGTGATAGCTTAGACAACGTGGAGGGAGCGTGCCTTGTTGTGCAAGACCAAATATTATGGATGGAAAACAACGGCGTGAGTACAATTGTGTAACTGGTGCAGTCACAGCAACCCATCGGCAGCGGAACCCATTGGGGAGCAGCGGAAACATATCACTGCCCGCCCCCACCACCAAAAAATATTTGAGTGCATTTCAGAAATACTTCCCTGTCTCCTGTGCTCGGGGTGGGCTGGTATGGACTGGTACGGTACACGAGCAACGATTTAGCTTTAGGAATCGGGGGGCTTTGTTACGCCCCTGATCAAGAGTAAAATCCACCTTTAAAATATTGTAATCGTACACAGTGAAGGTTTTGACAAGAACGATGTTACTAATAACGTTTCGCCCACAAAATACATAGTCAATTCACTTTACAGTATATCCTGTGAAGCGCTTTGAAACGTCTCGAAGGGGCGAAATCAAATGCAAGGATTATTATTATTATTATTGATTGATATTACAGCTTCCCCCCCCCCTCACCCGCAGCTCTGGCTTGAGAATGAAATTCAACGTCTTTTCCAATCCCCAAGTACATGTCTTTGTGTGCGGGAGATCTGTCTTGTTTCTGGATCAAAGGCTGACAAGTGCTTTCACCATCTCTCTCTCTGTGTCCCACCTCAATGCTCAGGGCATCTCAATAGCTGCATCGCTTATTCGCTATTACACAGGGAAATTATTTTGTTTTAGTTTCACTAATTAGCTTCAACCACTGCCATCTTCAAAGGTGCAGTGACGGGAGATGATCCAACAGCAAAGTAAGTGCAAACCTCTATTGTATTCCCGCTAATTATATTTTTAAATCAAGTTTTATAACAATAATGTGTTTCTCCGACTGTTCTTTCAGTGAACAAAAATGGAAATTCAAGTTAAGCGGCTGATTATTATCGTCAACATGTTTTTCACGTTGTTAAAATATTCAAGGGGTAATTATTCATGATTCCGGCCGGATTTGCCCTCACCAACCAATTGATACGCAAACAGAAACAGAGACGCAAAGAAAGAAGTCTGGGGTTTGTCATTATTATCATGAAATACATAAACAGGCGTATAAGCCACTGGAAATCTAGCTACACAATCACACTGTCAGTAAAGTCATCAAAAGGCTGGAGTAACGGGAATTAGGGATGGAATGTGGACACTGCATTCGCTTCCCAAATCCTCTCTTTGCTGTTACAAGACAGGGAATAGTGACTGTGTACGTGTATGAAGCTGTGTGGGTCAGTTTGCGTGTGGGTGTGTGTATGTGTGTGTGTGTGTGTGTGTGTGTGTGTACCCGAGTTGGGGTCCCAGCTCCAATCCTTGGGGAACATTAATTCTCATTGCTCCCTTTGTTACTGACTCTTTGCTCCCAATTTCCTGAACGCGACACAATATTGCCCAACTTTGCCTTCCATTATTCGCCCGGAGTATAAAACAAGGTAACGTTCGGAGTCGCCACGGCAAAGATGAGCTTTATGGCCCGTTCTCGTTCCCAAATCTTTCTCTCCCTTGTGAGTTTTAGTTTCCTTCAAGCTTAGGCCAACGTCTCACGCACAGCGAACAAGCCTTTGCTCAGGAAACTCGGACACACAGTTGTTCCATTTAGCTGCATATTGCTGGCGTTATGGCTTTATTACCAAATCACACATCAAGTGCTAGCCACAGACACTTGGAGATTGTTGCCTCTAGAAAATAAGTGGGCAATGAGCTTCTCCTGCACACCCCCAGGATAAGGGATGCACAAATCGATGTAAGCTGGCAACAGGTAAAGTAAGCAATCCAAATGTATATTTACAAGTACTCCTATCTCTATACACACAGACACATTTTGCTCGACCCCTGTCCTTGCTGAAACACCGGCCTCGCTTTCCTGTCCACCCTCGTGTGATTACACTCACCCACACCAAAGTGACAGTTATTGACATGGCATCAAATGGAATCAGGCCTCCAGATAAGAGGCCATTCGGGTTTATCGCACTTGCGCTGTGATTCAATGATCATTTTCGAGTCGCGAAGAGAAAGATCCAAAGATATTCCATCGGTTTCTAACATATTTCAGGAAGTGGAGTCAAACCTGATTATTTGGAGTTGAGGTACAGATCAGCCATTATCTAATAGAATGGCGGAACAGGCTTGAGGGTCATCTCCTGTTCCTATATGTATATATTATATGCATTAGCTGTGTGCAATTGGCTCCCATGTTTCACCCAGAAAATATACAGCCAATTCGCTTTACAGTGTATTCTGTGAAGTACTTTGAAACGTCTCGAAAATGTGATGAGGCACTATATCAAATTCAAGGATTATTATTACTATTATTATGATTATTATTATCTGGGGGATAAAGGCTGGGAAATGTTCTAAACCATATTGAATTGCAAAATTTGTATTTTACTGCATTATTTATTGAGCAGCGAAATGTTTAATCGATTTTTTTACACATATAATGTATAAAGTAAAGATTCATTCAACGAGTTGGGTCTCAAAGGGCTGAGCTGAGAGCTTCTGAGTGAAAGGCACAATTGAACAATTCCTCGGGCGGGATATGGGATTCAAGTGAAGGGTGTAGGATTCCATATGTTTGTTTAATTTAAAAAAAACACTTCACTCGGTCTCAGAATTAAGGAGTCTTGTTCTCTCTTTCATGTTGGACCCTGGTACCAAATGGACATTTATTTTTCACCATTTAACTGCCTCTAAGATGAAAGGATGGTATCTGGGTTATTTCTTGCATTAGACAGTGAAGCAGAGACAGACCTTGCCTCAGAGAGAGGGCGATAAAGAAAAAAGCAGGATATTTTATATTACATTCTATGACCTTTATTTAACTCAATTCTAACTGAAACCACAGATTCCAGGCCGACCAACCCTTAAGTGGCACTTACAGCGAAATAAAGTATTTCTCCATTTGACAAATGCATCTTCAAATAAATATTTTGAATCTCAGCTTACAGTTAAGAATCAAAAAAANTGCATGTTTGCTTAGCGTGGCGCTCTGTACCAAGGCTGGAAGGTTCAGATTGTTTTTATGTTAAATAATTCTTTAAACATTGAACAGGTCTGTTCCGACAATGTAGTCAATTAATTTACATAGCACTGTAATATCTTAGTCAGCGGGATTCCATTCGGATACTCTGTTGAAATTTAATGATGGAATACTATGATAGGCATTGACATTTGAATAATCTATAATATCAGATGTAACTTCTCAGTGCTGTGCTTGAGGTCTGCGCATCTGAGGATTGGAAATTCACATGGTCTCAGCTTGTAGGACAACTGTGTCTTAACAGGCTCCCTAGCGAGACAGCGTCAATTAAATTGAGTCCTCAGCATCCAACTGGCTCTGGTCAATAACACGAAGATCTGGAGCAGGCCTACACTGAACCAATTTCCTGTCTAACCTGTTCAGATCTGCTCCAGGATAGATGAACCTGGGTAGGCTATGCCTTTTTTTTTCCACGCGAGAAGAGGCTATTTAAGGGGGGGATGTAAAGAAGGGTTTCATACGGTTAGCAATAAAAGGCTGTTTCCCTGGTTGGACAATCCTTTACCGGGGAGACAAGTATACGATACTGACTAGGAAGGTTTAGATGAGCATTTAGGGGGAACTATTTCACCCAGAGGGTAGTGAGACTGTGGAACTCATTACCTGAAGCGGTGGTTGAATCAGATAATGAGATGCATTCAAGCGGAAGCTAAATCTTCACATGAGAGTAAAAGAATGGGTGGAGACTTGCGTGGAGAGTAAACACCAGCACGGACTACTTGGGCCTGTCTCTGTGATGTCCAGTCTTTGTAAATCTTTGTAGATGGACCAAACTCAAGAGGTGATCTTCACCTTTCCCTGGGCTTCAAACAGAATTCTTGTTGTTTGAGTCTTGTCTTGAGTGACGATTTCAGAGGTAGTTTTGATGATCATACAGTTTAGGAAGGAAAACAGCCATGAGAGTAATTATAAAACTCTCCCACCTTTAAAACACCAACTAAGCAGTAGGATATTAGATAGTCCTGAAACTCACATCCTGTATTATTTTAGTCCAACTTTCTCCTGCTTGAAACAATTCAGAAACAAGCAGTGGAAGGTGAAAGTATCAGATGCAGTTACTGTGGGAACAATCTCGTTGCGTGGACTTTTTTCATGTATTTCATGGACCAATTTTATTTTCAATCCAGCGATTTTTTTTCCCCCAGTAACTTCTTTGATCATTGACACGGGTTCCTATAGTCAAAGGGTCCTCAGTTGGTTTGGAGGGGAGGTAATTTGGCTGCATCCCCTTTTATCTCAGATCAGATAATAGGATCTAATCATCATCTGTAGGAGATTGGCACAATTGCTAGATTCTGTGCAAGCCTCATTTTATTGCAGGATGCATTGAAACCATTGCATTAAAATCATACAGATGCTCCAGCCTCTTCTGTCACGGCGGTTGGTAAGAACTATTGGTGAGACAATCATTTAACTTTTTCAATATTTATGTATTCCTGTTCATCATCACCGCACGTTCAGCTCTATGTTATTGATAGAGTGCGTAGCATTCGGGAGAGGGAGGCAATTGCGGAAACTTGTGTTCGATGGGAGCTGGGAAGGTGTATCTGCAAGGCACAGCTGTTGAGCACATCTGTTTTTGCTCCAATTCTTTCCCCTTTTATTCCTCCACAATGCTGCTGAAATTGTTGAGGTACAGGTCTACATGCTCTGGCAGTCACCAAGCACCTCCTCTTTACATCTCAGCCTCAACAGTGAATGTCGACAGACCAATTGACTCAATAATAATAATAATAATAATAATAATACTTGCATGCAAGTAGTTAGAGCGCCTTATCAGGTCATCTCAAAGCTTTCGCAGAACGTATTGTAAAGCGAATCGACTGCGGTGTATTGCGGGCAAAACGCGGCAGCCAATTGCGCACGGCAGTGTCCCACAAACAGTCGGGGATGAGTAACCTTGTTTTATTTATTTATTTATTTTGTGGAGGGATTATTACCCTAACAAATAGGTTCCAACTTGCTGCTAGGTAAACAGAGACGAGCAGAGTGAGGAAACTAGCCTAAAGTTTCGCCTTGCCCGGGAATCGAACCGGGGTCCTCTCCTTGCGAGGCGAGCCCTCTACCGTGCCTTCACCTTCCCTCTCTACTCTCTACACCCTCCTCGCTCCCTCCCTTCCCGCCCCTCACCCTGACCATTTCCCCCCTCCTCGCTCCCTCCCTTCCCTCCCCTCACCCTGACCATTCCCCCCTCCTCGCTCCCTTCCTTCCCTCCCCTACCCTGACCATCTCCCCCCTCCTCCCTCCCTCCCTTCCCACCCCTCCCCTGACCATTTCCCCCCTCCTCGCTCCTCCTTCCCTCCCCTACCCTGACCATCTCCCCCCTCCTCGCTCCCTCCCTTCCCTCCTCTCACCCTGACCATCTCCCCCCTGCTCGGGTCCCGACCCAACTGTCCAGCGCCTTGGGACGTCCTCCCGACGTGAAAGGCGCTCTATAAATGCAATCGTGTTATTGTCGTTGTTTTTCAGTACATTTATTCACTGATTCATTGACAGAACTTATCATTTTTTCTCTCTCGCTCTCTGGCGTTGCTTCAGTTATATCAACGCTTCCAAACAGGAGTGTAATAATGATATGTTTGTTGGCTGTTTTGCCCTGCCCAGAGTTCAAGATGAAGCGAGTCTCACGTCTCTATTGAAATTCATTTAGTGACATTCAACAAACCAGCAATTTCAATATCTCTGCTGTCGAACTAATAAAAATGGCAAGCCAGACAAGCTTTGTTGCCATGTTGCTCTACTACATTAGCAATAAAACCATCCACTTAAACACTTAAATGAATATATCAAGAAACTAATTCATCATTTGTGATCCCATGATTTAAGTAGAAGCCTCTTTAATTTTCTCCCCATTTTGCTTCATTTGCAATTTGAGCACAGGCGAGATTGCTGTGTGGAAAGGCGCACTGAAATTGCCACACTTAAGTCCTTTCATTTCCCCCGTAATTAAATAATTGAAATTCTTGTCAGCGCTGGAGCTTTAACGCCACACAAATGCTGGGACTGATGGTAAAAATTGCCTTTTTACTTTCGAGAGGAAGCCAGGTTTATTTCGTCGATGGCTGGCAGAACACTTTACTCATCTGTCTGTCAGAGATGTACTGTGGCCATTAACTGCCTGCTTGGAGAAATGATGGGAGACATCTTTACAGCTCTTGGAAGGTGATTGCTTTGCCTAATGCTTGGCGGAAATGGAACCCAACCACTTGTATCCCATTTTCTTCAATGCTACTGCAGTCCATTACTACTGCACCTTTGAAATCTTCCATTATCTGCCTCTAAAAGATAGCTCACCTTGTACTATTTTTATTTTCTGTTTTCTTTCACAGTCCCGTAACGTATCTTGATAGAAGTTGCCTTGCTCTTTTATATATGATTCCTGTTGCCATAACAATTTGAATCCCCTTTGTGAGAGCTGATTTGTCTTTTCTTTAGGGTGATTCACTCAGTCGCGGGAGCCGTAATCTACAAAGCTCTGAAAGGCTCCAGAAAGCTTCATGCGAAAAGAAGGAAGGAGAGTGCAGTCCTCGCGAAATTCTCCAAGTGTGTGCATTTTTTTCTGGCAGAAATTGATAAATAAATACATTTGGAAATAGATAAATTTGGAAATGGATAAATTTGGAAATAAATAAATTTGGAAATAAATAAATTTGGAAATAAAAATTGGTCTGTTTTCCCCTTAGAAAAACTAAGGAAAGATCATTTTTTTTTTTGCTGTAGCGTGGAGTCCTGTAGCTCCAGTGGTTAGAGCACTCGCCTCGGAAGCGAGATACCCAGGTTCGGTCCCGGGGCAGGGCAATACCTTAGTCAAGTTTCCTTACTACACTCGCCTCTGTTTACCCAGCAGTAAGTAGGAACCCTGTTGTTAGTCGATTGGCGGATCGCTTTTCCGGGAGTAATAATCCCTTCACCAAATAAATAAATAAATGAATAATAATTTGGTCACTTGATCCACGACTAAGGTGGGACGTGAATCCACAGCCTTCTGACTGAGGCGAGAGAGAGAGTGCTACCGCTGACACACAAAAGAAGGTTGACCTATCAACGAGTTGTGTTTCTAACCTGTGATGGAAAAGTGCGACCGTTATCGCTGAAGACAATCGCCCCGAATTAATTAATGTTTCTCTATTTGCTGATCAGTCCTTTCTGTGTGAGCTGGGATAGAGATAAGCGCATGATTTGACCTAAACCAATAAACGTTGCATAGCTTTAAAAACTCGTAGGCTGGTGGTGGGTCTCAAGTATTGACTGCTCTGTAGTCTCGCTGTCTGTCTTCCTATCAGTTACAATGCAACACAAGAGATATTTAGCTTTCGATGTCTTGGCTGCTATTGTTTGAAATGAGCTGGAGTGTAGTTTGAAACAACTTTCCTTTCCGAGAAGAATAGGAGGCGCTTTTTGAAGGACAGCAGGACGTCTGGGCTAAGCATTGGTTCTATTCATCGCAGCCACCTTGTTAGCGTGTAATAAATGTGGAAGTCAGAATCAATTACTCTATCTGCACAAGGCAGATGCCACTTCAGGGCAAGTTGCGTAGGGAGGAGCGAAGGCTGAAAATGTCCTCGCACCGGGCCACGCTGAGTTTACACCAAGCTAATTGAGTTCTCGCTGGTAATTTTCGACTCCTAAGTGAGCAAAGAAAATGACATCTTACAGCTTCATCTGCCTGGGCGCTGAGGGGGAAAATGTGCCCAGAGCAGTGGATCTGCAGCATAATCCCCTGGGGAGGTCAACCGGGACTCAGACCCACAACATGGTGCGCTGTGGTGATCGTCGCAGTGAAGGTCCAACACTGCTAATATGATTGTTGCTTCTCTGAACGCAGCCTCACAGCGTAGACTGCCTGGGATTCTGATTCTTATGCGCGACAGAAATGCTGCCTTCATCGTGCAGTCCTGCAGCTTAGTGGTGAGAGCACTTGTCTTACAACCGAGAGGACCCGGGTTCAATTCCCGGCAGGGCGAAACCTTGGGCAAGTTTCCTTACTCCACACGCCTCTGGTTACCCAGCAGTAAGTAGGAACTCGGTTGTTAGTCAATTGGTGGATCGCTTTTCCGGGGATTGGGGATTTGTCTGCTAAAACTTCCTTTGCCTGTGTATCCACCGTGTGTTATTCAGAAGCACTCTGTGGTATCACTCTGCGTTGCTCTCTACAGCACTCTGTAGTGTCACGGACATGAGAGCATTTGAGTCTTTTAAGCAACAGGTTAACAAATGCCATTGAACAGACTGCCATTGAGAGAAGGAGATAGCTTAATCAACAAAGTGTAAGGAGAAACATCCAATGCGAAAACCTTAAGGTGATGTCGAAGGTTTTATTAGTATAGCAAGTTGTAATTTGTATAGCAACACTACGCCTTGCACAAAAACAAATATTTTGGCAATTTTAACACATTTGTAAAATAATTTAGCAAAACTGTGCCATAGTACGGCAAAGATGTGTGGCACGAGGAGACGCACACACAGATAAAAGATGCATGGAAATGAGAGGGGCTTATTGCACAGCAATTTGTCAATTTTCTAAGACTAATATATATGTCTTACTTGGCCTCCGGTAGTTGTTCAGATTACAACCTTGGTGATGTAATCCAAGCCAAGATATTAACGCAGGGTTACATTGTCACTTAACCCGCTTCCAGCGACGTGAAATGATGTAACCTCATCAACAGGAACACATTGCGTTCCTTCATCCCGAGTGAATTAATATCATTTCAAAGCAATGGGGAAACCTTCCAGCTCAGTTTGTAACAAGCAGCTGCTGGGTTCCCATTGATCCGGTCAGAACATCACCGCGGTTGAATAGAGAGGGGAGTTTCTGGGTCAGTTGTGATGTACTCAATGGCATGATGATCCCACTAGACTCAGACAGTGCTGGGAGAAGATTGCTCCCAGCTATTCCCCGAACATTTCCCTGACATGTATATTCAAACACAAGGTCTAGGGAGAACAATGCGTCCTGCTGGGTGGATCAACCGTAGGGAAACCGTATGGAAGAGCAATCACCAGCTCTCCTCCTCTCTCCCCCGCCAATCCATTATTCACAGCTAATTCTAGACTCAACACATGACAGAGTTTGAACACAGCTCAAACCCCAATAGTCAAAATAGTCAAAAGAGATGCTGGTGTCAAACTTTTCTATCTTTGTTGTGAAGACTATCAGGGATATTCGAAAAGCGTTGGAGACAACATGTTGAAAATAAAGCGTGGCTTAAAGCAATGCAAGAGAGATTTGTATAGGGGCTATAATAGCAATATGTCTCATCATGTTTCACAGTAGTTATTGCCATGTGAATGCGTGTTTCACAGGCTGGTTTGTTCAACCTTTTTTTGTTGGTGTATTTCAACGATGCTATTGTAAGGTCAACTTAGAGCAAGACGTTATTCTTTAATTTAAATAATTGTTTTATTTCTTTTGCTAACATATTTCTAATAATAATAATAATCCTTGCATTTGATTTTGGCATCTTATCACATTGCTGAAACGTACCCAAGCGATTCACAGGATATACACTGTAAAGCTGCAGTGACCATAAAGTAGACGAATGCGGCAGCCAGTTTTCCAAGCAAAAATGTTCCACAAATATTGGGGGATTTGTTGGCCAGGATATTGGGAGAAATCTGGGCAGGTAAATATTAAGGAGGGGGAAATCTACCCTCTCCCAGACAAAAAAAATAACATTTCCTTGAGCAAACAGGCTGGGCCTGAGATCACCAGAGCAATCAGTGAAACATTAACCAAACGTGGAAAGTAAATATTAAACGCACCAACGTGGACCGGAGAATTTACAAAATATACAACTCCCGTGTATAAATAAATACATGCTGGACGTCGGAAATTCAGAAGGAAGAAACCACTCAATGGGATGGGTGTGCTGCCACCATGTGAGTGATAGTTATTGGTAACGAGAGTTGTGGAACACTGCAAATGACCCTGTGATTCAAGTCACGTATTCCCCAAAAAGCTAGATTGGGGATTTGTGTGTTGAAGCTCCCTTGGCCTCTTTGGATCAGGTACACAATGTTTTTATTTGGATTCTTCTGAGTCTCAGCAATTGGGGACAGGGAATCCTCCCATTCAGCTCTTGTTAATCCTGCAAACCAAAGCCCTGTTGGGTAGAGTGGTCCTAGCTGGACAATTTTTATCTGTGGGATTATTGGTCAAGGGAAAAACTCCCTTCTCCTTTTGTACAGTGCCATGGATTTTTAATGTTCACCTGAACAAGCAGGAGGAACCTCAATCTCTCATATCATCTGAAGAATGTCCTCTCCAAGAATGTAGCACTCCACTAGCATTGAAGTGTCTATGCATTCAAAGTCCGGGCATGAGTCTTGAACCCACATCCGAGACGTTATCGCTTGATTTATGGCATGAAGTACGATTCTAATGTACACATTTTTTTTCATTTTGTGTTTTGGCAAAATCTATGGCATAAAATTAGAATAATCCTAATAATCCTTGCATTTGATATAGCGCTTTAGCGCATCTTCCGGACGTCTGAAAGTGCTTCACAGAATTTACTGTAACGTGAATTGACCGTAGGTTTCGTGGGTGAAATTTGTGGATGTTTCACATCGCTTTCGATGCGATAAAACGGTGACATTTCAGCCCTTTATTGCGCCGTCTGTGTCATTCTTTCCAAACAGCAAAATTCCGTTTGCCCAGGGTTTGCGGCTTGGAGGAAAGATTTTTATAGACTCACTCTCATAGCGATATGTATAAAAGCCAAGAGTGACAGCAACACTTCCGATCAACGGGAAGAACAGAGGAGGTCCAGCTTTCGCACATTGAATACAATTCAATAGAAGCGAGTTTGAAAGGAAATTTATTTTACTTCCCAAAACCAACAGCAATCTGCTCCGGTTCCAAAACAATGGGGCATCCAATTAAAGGCAGTGGTACAAGACGGCTGGTGTAATGAGAGGCAGGTGGTCCTCTGTTGAGCTCAGTTCTTGGTCCCATGTTGTAAAGGCAAAGATCGAGCCTTTAGTGGTCGCTTCAGCTGAGAGGTCCATTAATTGCCTCGGAGAGCAAACCGGCTCCTTTATGTGTCAGCTAACATCTCCAGGTGAGTTATTTCAACGCAAAGTGTATAAAGAGCATGCCGGAGAATGGAGATGAGAGATGTTATTGATTATCCATGCAGTCGCCGTTTATTCTGCACAATGGGTTTTTTTTTCAACAGCAAATTTATAGACTGGAGATTTCTTCAACTTCATTGCAGTGACACCATCAAAGTGTGAATGGTCCACATGTGATCAATGCTATTACTGTCTGTAGTCATAATCCATAGGATTAGCCTCTTTCTCTCTCTACCTCTCTTTCTCCAGCTCAATGTGCCTGGACTTTCTTTGTTGTATCAAAACCAATATGGTAATCAGTCATCATCTCACTGCTCCATCCCACATCCTTTACCTCTTCCCTTGGCTGAATCAGGACTCATCACCTCCTACTCAAATTCATTCTTTCCCAGAACCTAAAGATTGCGAAATTCCTTTTCTCTTTCAGATTCCCTTCTTGCTACACACTTAAATTCCAAGTTTGACCTCACTTACCCTGACTTTCTGATTTATCTTGCAGCGTCTCCTACTCTTGAGATGTTTTGAGATGCCTCGATGATGCATCAAGGTGCTGCATTGAATGCAAGGATTTCTATCGAGTCCTGTAGCTCGGTGGTCAGAGCGCTCGTCTCACAAGCAAGAGAATCTGGGTTTCATTCCCGGGCAGGGCGAAACCTCAGGCGAGTTTCCTTACGCTGCGCGCCTCTGTTTACTGAGCAGCAAGTAGGAACCCGGTTGTTTATCAATTGGTGGATCGCTTTCTGGAGATAATTATCCCTTCAAAAAACTATGGTGAGTATGACTGCCGCTGGCCTGAGTGTGTGAGAGAGTAAATGTGAGGCAATTGCATACATGTCAACGTGTCATCTCACCTCACTCTCTCCCCCCCCACTCCTCTCTCCTCCCCCCTATCCACAGGCAGGTTATTTTAACAACAGGTTAAATTTTCTCTGGTATAAAACATGTGTTTATACCGGATCATCTTTAGTGTCAATGAATTCTCCTCCCCTCGTTTCCGTCTCGCTCGCATTGCTGTTAAACACACAGTGAATTATGCTCTGAGGTTTAAGTGTAAGGCTGACAGCCATTGCCTCCCTCTCTGTAATTTGTTTTTCAGCTTTACCTCTCTTCGGCGACGAGTTTCATTTTCTCTGAGGCAGTGTGTACATAATACCTCAAATTAGGTGCACATTAGCCATTCTTTCCTCCCGGTTTGTCCCTGTAACCTGCTGTTAATTCATAATAGCCTTAATATTTTGCTTTTATTCCAAATTCAACTCTCCATCGTGATTGCCGCTGTCTGGCTAAAGCACAAATCTTCCACTTCGGTGATAATTAGGGGCCAACTGCTAGTAATTATTGCCTTTATTAGTCGGTCTTTTCAATTAGACCCTTCAGAATGTTACACACGATACCTGGACTTCCTTATTACACGCTTACTACATTTCAATGTAACTCCTAATTGAGGCCTCACACGGAGTAAATACACGTTTCTACCTCGTTGCTTGAAATGAGAATCGTTTTCTTTGTAAAGTCTAATTTATTTTCACTCTCTCAGCCAACAACCTTCCCCAACCTCCTCAGAAGGCAGTGAAACAGCTTTCCCCCCCCCCCCCAGACAATGACACCTTGCGTTTACACAGTGCCTTTCGCATAGGATGAACGTATTGAAGTGCTTCTCGGAGGCGATACAAAGCAGCGGGGAGGGGAGGAAGGAGACTTTACGAATGTTGCCCAAAGGCTCAGTCGCAGCGTTAGGTTTTCAAGGAAGCTTTCAAGCTATAGACTGAAGGAGCAAATCGAAAGACGTTTGGGAGGGAGTTGTAGAGAGCAGCTATACGCTTGATCACCAATAACAGAGAGAATATTACCTGACTACCTTTACTGATCATAATTAGTATTTACACAGCGGCTTTCACATAGAAATAAGCGTCTCCCAGCAATTTATAAAATATAATTGATCTGAACTGAATTGACCGCTGTTGTACAGGAGCTAATCAGCACTCGCTACGTCTAGTAAACAACAAGGAGATGAGCAGCCCAATTTCATTTGAATTTGAAGTTAAATTTGAATGAAGAGAGATAAAAAACAGACTGAGTTAACCGGGAGAGTTTTGCCCACAAATTTTGCCCAGTCAATTCACTTTACAGTATATTCTGTAAAGCGCTTTGAGACGTCTCAACGACATGATAAGGAGCCGTATCAAACACAAGAATATAAGTCTTCGGCATTTCTTTGAAATAACAATCCTTCCATTTGATTCAGCCCTTTTCACTTTGGCAGGACGTGTCAAAGCTTTTCACAGGATTTTACGTTAAAGTATAGTAACCACACATTTTATGGGCGAATTAGTCGGCCAATTTACATACCGCAATGTCCCACAAACAGCCCTGTCGTGAATGAACAATTTTATCGGGGGATTGTCAACGAGACACCAGAAGAAAGTCCCTTTGCTTTTTGAATATACAATGGGATCCTTAACGTCCACCTGAACTGGGAAACTGTCCTCGGGTTTCACATCTGATCCCTTCAAAAAAAAAATAATAATAATGTGGTCACTCAATCCGCGACGCTGCCCTGCACAGTTGGCTGCTGCATTTCATCCACAAAACACTCAGTGACTACACTTTAGAGCATATCCTGTGAAGCGCTAAACAGAGGCATGTGGAGTAAGGCCTAAGGTTTTGCCTCTCCCGGGAATCGAACGCGGGTCATGTCGAGGAGTGCTCTAACCAGTACACCACAGGACTCTACCATTATTAATATTATTATTAATTGTTCAGAATGATTAGCAGACGTGATTACTGTGAACTCAACGAGACCCGGCTGTGCGGAGCATCTACCTGGGCTCTTTAAGCTGCCTGAGGCGCAGTGGAAAGGGGAATTGCCAATAAAAGCCAAGCAATCACTTAACCCGGGCTCCTCGCTGTTCGCAAAGAAAATCCAACAGCAATTAGCCGGTTTGAACTGTTCCAAAATAAAGATTGGAAGAAACGACCGAAACCAGCTGATAAAATACCTGCTCTGGAGCCCGTGAATCCCCCCCAGCGGGAGAGCAATTACTGCGTGATGGAAACTAGGAAACTGAGGCACAAATAGTCACCGGCTCAGCAGGGTTAGGTCGGGCTGGACGTACTCTCCGGGGATAATTGACCGGCACCTATAGAAGAGTCGATTTCTTTCGCGTCGTGCATTAGAATAGGACAATTGAAATGAAGAGGCGATTTTTAATTAGAGATCTATAGTAAACTGTCGAAAGTGTTTGGTGACAGAAAAATCAATTTGATCTAATATTACCATCAAAGGTAGAATTAAATACTATTTTAGCACAGATGGGCCTGGAACAGGTTATTTTCCTGACCTGCATTCTCCCCACTCCACTAGCTCCGGCCTCCTGTTTATCCCTCGTCCCCTCCGCTCCACCATTGGCGGCCGTGCTTTCAGCCACTACGCCCCAAAGCTTTGGAACATCTCCCCCAATCCCTCTGCCTTGCCCCCCCCTCCACCCCCCTCCTTCCTCTTATTTAGATCACTGAAGTCCTTGCTCTGTATCCTTGATTTCACAACATTCGCCAATTAATTGACAATTATCAAGCGCATTTAAGCACAATATATCACACAGGAACCTTTGCACACATGCAAATCTCATGTAACTCAAAGATCATCTACGTTACACAGGAATGTAGTTCTGTCCTATTAAATCTGATTATACAGTATTGTGTAATTCACTGGATGATCAAATTACAACTCACACACCAGAATATATGACAAACAACTGATCTATCTCCTGTCTACATTTATCCTCAGAGTTAAACCTCGAAAGGACACCGACTGAGGTTTGTAGGAATGTTTGATTAGACGCTTTGATTGCTTCGGCAATGTTGCATGTTTATGTAAAGATTGAGTGTGAGGTTGTTTGCTGTGAAGTATACAAACTATATCCGAGTGTCGCAAGACTCATTTGTGACCTTGTTTTAGGTTAATGAGGAAGGACAGTAAGTATGGTGCATTGCAAAAACAAGGCACATATTTGTTTAAAACTATTGTCTCAGTACAAAGCCATTCATATTGTTAGCACTGATAGACTGAACATAATGGAAACATTACTTGTTTTCATACCCACTGCATTCTGGAGTACCAACCTTGTAAATGAAGCAATGATTTAGCATTTTAGTGACTGTGTTAGCGCTGATAAGAGACAGGGGCAAGATAATGCCTGAAATATTTGTCAAATCACAAGTAGGCTGACTGCGGCAGAACAGAGTATTAAAACTAATTTCTATCACATCTCCGCTATTTCCTGGAGGAAGATAGGGTCAGCACAGGTTGAGAGAACACAAAATGAGCAGCTGTCTCTCAGCGTCGGGGAATACAGAAATCCAAGCTCGGGGAAAACAGAGTAGACCGAATGTTAATATTTTTAAAATTGGAAATATATATATCTTCATAGAAACACGGTGCATTTTTTTATTTAATTTTCCTATTCCGTGAATTTGATATGTATGTTTGAACGTGATCCCAATATCCTCGCTACATACTGAATAATAATTTTTGGTGGTATTTTATTTTAAGAGCTTAAGAAGGGAATGTAAATGTTCCGATGTTTATTGGAATTAATAGTTGAACAATAGGAAATGAGTCATTTGTGGAAATTGACTGAAGGGGTTTGTGTGTCGGGATGTTTGATGGTGGAGAATGGTTTGCTACCTGTGGCAGACGTTTCCCCTAATGCTATTTTTTAAGATGGAAATCAAGTCTTAAATTCTTTCAATTGGTGGACCGGTTAAGCCACAACATTCTGATGAGAGGTTGCGTAGACTTACATGGGGTGAAACAGCACAAAAATAGGCCATTAGGTCCAACCAGTCCATACCACACAATCCTCCATCCTTCTTATTCCCCACTCCTATACCCTCCTGAATATATCTCTATTCCCTTCTCCCTCCGTCGAGCTTCCTCTTAAATACGTTGACCCTATTTAGCTTCAACCACAGCTTCCAGCAGTGAGTTCCACTCTCTCAACGCCCTCTGCGTAAAACGTTCCTCCTCTACTGATTAGATCTGCTAGGTTCTGTTGTTTGGCAAACATAAACAACCGCAAGCAACAACAATTTGCGCAAATTAGTGGTGCTTTTCACCGCACAGTGCGCTCACAACTGGAAGGGCGGTCGAAGAGACATGGGAGAAGGACTAAGGCGGAGCGCCTGAATGTTTGGCCATCAATGAAGGGGTTGAGAGACTGACAGCAGCAGCAACTCTCAGCCCTTCACAACGGTTCATAACAAAACAATCCTCTTTTCTCATGGTGTGGTAGCGTTCACACACGCCCTACGTTCAATGTAGTTTACAGTAACCGAGTCAGAACAGTCTGAAATTCAATACAGGTTAATTCGTGCGACAAGTTAGCACTTGACCAATTCCAATAATATCAGCAAGAGGTCATGATCAATCTGCGTTTTTATCGAACGACAGACACATCCCCATCACTGCCGCAGCAGCTCAGAGTTTCATAGTAACGCTGAGATGTTGCTTAATGGGGGGGGGGCTGTAAGCTCACTACAAGGCAAGGCCTTAGTACACAGGCAGACGGGCAGAGTGCACTGTGCTGTATCTGCGTTACGTTAAATGTTGCCTCGTGACGGACAATAAAACCCTCAGACTCCCCCAGTTCTACCTTAGTCTCAGCCCGCAAGAGCATTTCATCTGAAAATTTAAGCAAATTAATTTGCACGCAGCAATCTGTTGACCCACAGTGAGTCACAGATTTTTTTACTTGGGGGAATTTGTTGGCCAGGACACCGAGAGAGAGAAACTCCCTTCTCTTTTCAAATAGAGCCATAGGATCTTTAAGACTCTGCACCTCCAATACTGCAGCACATCCCTTGAACCCATAACCTTGCGGCTCAGAGGCGAGAACGCTCCCAACTGACACCCAAAAAAGGAGTTGAAGGAACATATTCCGGTGTCAGTGGTTTAGGTACACGGTGGGTCTTATTAGAAATAACGACGGCAGACACCTCACTGAGCCACGGATGGCAAAAACTCCCTTTGGGCTCCGTCTCTTAGAAATAATCGCATTCAAACGTCGAAGGAGGTGAGTCGTGTATAACAATGATTTGTTACATGATTTATGCTCGCACACAAGAGTGTTACAGAATATGTTTCCGTGTTGAAGCACTCCCAACTCGAGGCAGTGAGTGAGCGAGGGATGCAAATGTCATTGACACTGAAGTTGCATTAAACCTTCCCATCAAGGGCAATAATGGAATAAAGGCCGCCGTGGAGCTAGTTTCCCAGTCAATATTCTTTATTTTGCTGCATAAACCTTGTTTCATCTTCTTCACAGACCATTAGGAGGAGTCGATTTGCTGTCAATTGCTGTCTCAGACAGCTACATTAATGCAGGCTCACAAAAAGACCACACATTGCTTTCTCACTTCACTCCCTTTCAAATTAGAGCGTAATGCTGCCTCCTCACAGCTTGTGACATGTTAACACTATCAGCTATTTGTTGTGATTGGCCTTAATACACTGTGTCTAAAGATTTCATCAGCCCGTTGATGACAGAAATAAACCACTATCCACTGGGAAATTGCGCTGATTAATAGAATTAGGCATTGTGGCGAATCAGTATAAAGGTGGGCATGTGGGCCCTCCCGAGAGACACGGAGCTTGAAGGAGATTTTTGTTGGAGGATGGAGACAGGCACTGAGGTAACCTGGATCCCTGTGTGTTTGGCTGACCAAGTCTTGCTTCGCTGCTCGAGAGACGAAAGTAAGATCGGACCTTGCTTCAAACTCACGGCACCGATCCTCAACGGTGAGGTTTGCCACTCACCTGAAAAAATTTTGTGCGGAAACAATCCTCCCTAACCCTTCACTCCCTTTTTGTCATTGCAAAGCACAAAGGGCGCCGTTATTTTCTATTTATCCCTTCAAAACCTTTCCCAATTTTGACCCCTTTACGATCTTTTCCATTCCAATGAAAAGTGATCCAGTTTTTTGAACTTATCCCCATAACTATAAGCTGTTTGTGTGGGACACTGCCGTGTGCGATTGGCTGTTGCGTTTCGCCCACAAAATGCAGTCACTGCACTTTACTGTATATTCTGTGAAGCCAGCGCTTTGAGACATCTCAAAACAGCGCTGTATCGGAGACGAGGGTTATTATTAGTAACGTTATCTGTGCGCACCTCATTGAAAGCGACGCGAATTCCGCGCCAAATGGAAATCCACTTGTGCGTGACTTCCTTCCACGTAGAAACCAAAGGTGTGACACGGCACAGTTCTAAACGAAGCCAACGCCAAGGCTGTTGAGCGACGTGTCACTCACAACTGGGCAGACGCCAAAACCATTGACGACGACAGCAAGTTGCATTTATGTGCCCACCATTCACATAGTGTAACGGCCGATGTGGAGTCACGGGGGGGGGGGGGGCTCTTAGGGCGTGCCTCTGTATTCCAGCACCGGTTGCAGGTGCTTCAGTGGGTATTTGATAGGAGTGTTACAAGGTACGATGCCCAGTCTCAACCGCCGCGGAGAACACAGACGTGACCCACTCCTGAGATAAAGCAGCAAATCTAAACAGTCGCAGGTTGCGTTCAGTTCAGCTCACAGTCATTCAGTTCCGTGGCAGCCTAATGCCCTCCAAAGGCCATGAGAGGTAGTGAGTACGGTGTGATCCCCCACCCACCCCCCCCTTTCCTTGGATCCAATCCCACCTTTGTAAAGCGCTCTGAGACGTCGGGCTACGTGAGGGCCGCTATATGTCACTGCAATTTGTTGTCACTTCTCGGGATCAAAAGCACTTTACCGCAGTCGAGCGTCTGCGATATCCGGACGCCGCTGCTATTTTAGCAAGTGATTAAAAAAAAAAGTTGTTTTCTGTTTATTTACTGAAGCCGGAAATTCATTCACTTCGTGGCAGACACGGCCACTTCCAGTGAGGCACTTTGAGACCTCCTCTTGTTGTGAATCGTACTGTAAGAAATGCAAGGAATATTATTATTACTATTATTATTATTAGACACCTTTTCCTTTTGCTTTGTACGGATCCTATAATGAGATGCCTGAAATTGTACACAATACATCCTTCTGACGTGATAAGGCGCCTTGTCAAGTGTAAAGATTATTAATAATAATAATAATAGTAATACTCCAGCTGTGGCCTATTTAACGGCTCGCACAAGTTTAACATTTCCTTTTGAAGTATCTTGTAACTTGCTTTTAAGCTTTCGAACTTTTCCGGTGGACAGAATTCCCCAGCAATTTCCAATTTTGCCGGGACTCGTCAGGAGTCTGTCAGCCTCTGAGCCGCACGTGACAAGGTGAGAGAGTCTGTGACGGACACTGGGCGAGTGTTAAAGAAAGAACATCTGTTGCTGTTTCCCCCTTTCAGATGAGAAACGACTGTAGTTCCCTCTGTCTTTAATGCCACTTCATGGGAAGGGATGAGCCAGGGATTCGGTGCTTTATCTGCCTCCAGCTTCAATTAAAGCCCTTTGCACGAGTGTGATAGGTTTAGTGTGAGCTGAGCTTGGCTTGATGGCTGTCTCTCTCAGCAGCAGGAATCTAAACCCTTTAGCTCAATCGGTTTGTATAAGATAAAGAAAGCATAAAACTAGTTCTCTGTCGTTGTGTTTGATGGGAGAACTTTGCGGGAGAAATACAGCAGCCAATCGCGCACGGCGGCGTCCCACGGTCACGGACTGAGTGACCAAATTATTTTTGTTTATTTGGAAGGAATTATTAACCTTAGAAAAGCCATCCGGGATCCTACTCAATGCTGGGTAAACAGAGGCGTGTGTGTCGAGTGAGGAAACTTGCATAAGGTTTCGACCTGCCCGGGAATCGAACCCAGGCCCTCCCGCTTGCGAGGCGAGTCGTGCTCACCAATACGCTACAGGGCTCCGGTTTAGGCAGGCGGTGCAGATACTGAAGTCAGCGCTTGCACAGACATTCACTGAACTGATTGAGCTGCTCGCACAGCGAAGCTCGGAGTTGTCAGACAGACACCCCCCCCCCCCCCACTCCCTCTCCCTTTCTACCCACCGTGGCCTCTCCCTCCCCCCCCACCCTCGCCCCCACCCCTCCCCAGTCCCCCCAAGCTCATGCTGCTTCATAATTGCATGTTGCAGCAGAGTTTGGGAAGAGGCCCCAGGCCCTATTAGGGCTGATTATGGCGCTCCACTAAATCCGGGATTAACGGCCTTAATCCGAGGCAGAACAGAGCAGATCTTTGTCAGGATCTGTGGGCAGATGCTGGAAACCAGCCGGGGAGAGACAAGGATGGGAGATAATCGCCAAAAAAACTTGTTCCTCCGTCAATCCTATTCTGTTACGAAGATTACTGAGATACGGTCTGATGGTTCTGATGAGAGGAGCGAAGGAAAACAGATCAGGGTAACAACTTCAAGCAAGAATAGGAGTTAGAGGCTTATTCAGATAATGTCACAGGCGTAACCTGCCATCACTCGTCTTCATTGCTTCCTGCACATTCGCAGACTGAACGGCTTCCTCATCATATCATTACGGGGAAAGACAAGCTGATTCTTTTGTCCCTTTTTTTAAACAATGTCAAATGATCGTTTTAAAACACTTTTACACTTTTTGCAGAGAGCCATCAGTCACTTAGGCAAGTGAGTGGCACTTCTGTGGCGAAACACTGGGCTGCAGCTTTGATTCACTGCGTTATTGACACCGTTGATTGCACCAAACATGAAAGGGAATGAGAGCCAATACAGTGCCACCCATCCGCCTCGCCCACGATTGCTACACGTGACACTGCGCTGGGGGAGTGAGTGCACGCCGGGCTGCGGGAGAGAATCGTTATTGTTATTATTATTATTATTATTAATTCGATTTTTGGCTGACGCACACATTTCCAGGTTAGAGCAGACAGCACAGCACGTCCACGGAGCTGACAGCTCAGCAAATGGCTGAGCATGCAGGGCCGAGATCGAACCTGGCCAACACCGAAAGAGCCTGGCAATGAGCGAGCCTGACGTTCAGTCAGCAGATGCTCAACAGCCGATCTGCAGTCCCCGTAGCGTAGTGATTAGAGCACTCGCCTCGCGTGCGAGAGGTTCTGGGTTCAATTCCCAGGCAGGGCAAAACCCTAAATAAGTTTCCACTTGCCTTTGTTTACTGAGCAGTAATTAGGAACCCGGTTGTTAGTCGATTGGAGCATTATTTTCCTGGGGTAATAATAATGCCTCCCCCCCCCGTCCCCTCCCAAAAAAATGTGGTGATTCAATCCACAACTGCTTGCTGTGGGCAATTGGCTTCCGCGTTTCGCCCACATCTTGATGCTTCAGGAACTACACAAGGAACACCAGGATCATTTTTTTTTACCCTGAACACTGCACAGTGGCAGCTGTCGCGCTGGGGAGAGAGAGAAAAAAATTCCTGCACTCTTGGAACGTTTCAGTCGGTGGAAATCAGTGACGGAAATGAAGTTCGCAGGGGATATGATTTGGCAAACAAGATTATTGGGTTCATTGAAGGAAGACATATCTCGCCTTAGATATATAAAGAGAAAGATTGTAAAATCCATGCTCTAACAAGATAATCCGTCACCACGAAGCTGCCTCTGAATTGTGTTAACATATCAACTGAAAGCATTCGGCCACTTCAGAGACTGCTCTCGGGTTAAACGTCTTGGAGACAGTGACTAGTCTGTGCAAAACAAGGAATCCTTTATTTGTGTGAATTATTCTGCGCTGTATGTCCTGTGACTTATATAGTCCAACTTTCCTCTGACACACAGGCTGCATTCAGTCACGAATAATCCATGTGATTTACTGATGCTGGGCCAGTGGGGGTTGGGGAGGGGGAGAGGGAAGGGGGGAGGTGGGAGGGTTGAGGGTAGGATAGAGGAACAGGCGGGTGGGTGGTGGGGGGTCTTTGAGGACGTGGAAATTGGAGGTTTTTGTTCCGAAATTCTTTTAAAGGGCACGTTTCGGAACGTTTTGCTCCTTTTCAGAAAAAGAGGCGGAAATAAATTTGTCTTCTGTTCTCCTCTCTACGACAGCACTCTGGAGCGGAGTCTTGAATTGGGAACGGCACTCGTTGGGTTAACGGGAGGAGAACGGAACGCAAAGAGCTCGAGAAACGTATCGTAAAGGGCAGCGAGTCGCAACTCTTCTTAAAGCTGGCGTGTGTGAGGGCGCTGCAGGTAAAGTGGTCCCCACACAGCATGGCGAGGGCTGGTGAGTAACACTGACCGTACCTCACATCCCTTCCCTTCCCTCGGCGGGATTTTGTCTCGGGCACGGTTCCCTGGCCCCCTTTTCCACTGTGTTTGATTGGAGGCATTTTGCCGGGGGAGCGAGTCAAACATAGTGAGAGCAAGAGACTCACACTCTTACTTCGGAGGCTCGGACTTACCTTAATAATAATAATAATCCATTTGATACGGCGCCTTAGCACATCTTCGAGACGTCTCAAAGCGCTTCACAGAATATACTCTATGTAGTGGCTGTATATTTTGTGGCCAAATATGGCAGCCAATTGCCCACAGCAGTGTCCCACGAACAGTCGTGACTGATATACTACCTTCGCTATTATAAACACTCAACTAACTATTGAGATATTAACGGGTTCCTTGTTGCATTCTAACACCAAGCAGCTTTGACTCTACTATTCGCTGAAAAATTGTCCGCCAACAAGTAAGGCACATTGTAAATGTGTTTCCTCTCCCTTGCTCTCCCTCTCCCTCTCTCTCCGGCAGGATTTGGCAGTAACCGTAGATCCATATGCGGAGACGTCATTGTTTTCCCGAGGTAGGTGACCAGCGACAAAACCACGAAACACACGAACAAACAAACAATTAACTATTTAGAAAGCACCCAGTCACCCACTGAGCTACTGATGGACAAACTAGACACTGACTGCGTGGAAAGAGACGTTTGTGGCGAAGATTTGCTATCAAAGCCCAAGAGCTGGGGGTTATATCAATCCCGAGGGCGATTATATCGCCGCTTACCCAAGTTGTGACACTTTGTGATGAAGTTGAGGAACTACAATGTCTCTCTGTAGCTCTGTAATTCCCTTGCGCCCAGTCAGTGTGCTTGTGTTACAGAAAGAAATACATGACGGTACGTTGCCACATCAGGCTGGTGGAAGTTGCCTGTCCTACCTGGTCACCCCTGACCCCAGAATCCCAGGACCAGTTGCCTGACCTGTCGGGGTTCGGGCTGTATGCCATCGGATACAACACCCGGTGGAACCCCAAGGTCCGTTACTACATGACCAAACTGAGCAGCCGAGGGTCGAAGCTCCTCGAGTCCTTCTTCACCCCGGAGGGGAAGGGTCAGAAGGCGGTCGAGAAGAAAGTGCAGGCGAAGAAATGGAAGAGCGTGTTCTACAAGTACGTGGAAATGACGGCCAGCGAGATGGAGTGTCTGCAGCTGCTGCAGAGAGTCAAGTGGATGCCACTCCGTCACTGCACTTCGGAGGACGTCCTCTCGCGCATCACGGAGGAGAGCGGGCTCCTGGCGTTGGGTTACAGCGGACACGGCACCGAGGTCAGTCACTGTCCGCCATGTGCTGCGCCTTGACTCAGCTCGTGGAGGGCTCTGGGACGCTACCCTGAGTGAGGGGCGCTATATCATGCAAGTTGTTGTTTCTGCTGTTTTTGTTTTGTTGTTGTTGTTGTTGTTGTTTGTCAGCGAGTTCAGGCAGAGAGCGAGCGCAATGCAGTAACCCGACACAGGCAAGGAGCGATTGGACCGCAGAGGACCCCGAAATACACAGTCACAGGCGCTTTACATCGCATTTCCTGTGAAGCGCTCGGAGACGTCTCAATGACGTGATAAGGCGCTGCATCAAAGCATTTCACGGAGTCTTTTGCGAAGTGGATTCACTGTATTTTATGGGTCAAAGGCATCAGTCAGCCAATCGCGCACGACGGGCTCTCGCAAACAGCCGTGCATTGAGTGACCAATTGTTTTAAAACAAATTACCCCAAATCTGGAATAATATAATAACAGCTCTTTGGCATTTAGTTTTTAATTGAATAGTCTTCATTGAAACGTCTCTCGCTTCAGGTGAGACTGGATGTGTCAGCACTGGATGGGAGTGAAGACTGGGCTGAGGGAACGAGCGAGGAGCAAGCCATGTCCCCGGAGTCTGACACAGAGCGAGATGCTGAGATCGGCGGGATGAACCAGGTCAATTACTGCTACGTTGAGGTGGTGACGATCAACATCCGAGAGTTTCTGGTGAAGCTTCTGCAGCGGCCCGGGGCCACGATCCAGGATGGTCACTCGTGCGCCGACATCCACCATTTCATCTGGCACCCAAGCGGCACGGACCAGAACAAGCTCTACTGCAAGTGGTACCCTGTGCGTCCCGAAATCCTGAACCAAGGCTGCGTGAGGGAGTGCCTGGAGTCCGCCCTGGGACACCGGCTGAAATACAACGCTCCCGGCACGTGCAGAGAGAGATAACGGCAGCTCAACCCCGGTGTGCGATTTCAACACCCAAAGATTTCGCTTGAGAGCCCTCGCTCTGTCGCTTGGTCCTGTTATTCATCCAGCAGCACGAGCAAATAATAATAATAATAATAATAATAATCCTCGCGTTTGACACAGCGCCTTATCACGTTGCTGAGACTTCTCAATGCGCTTCCCAGCATCTACTGCAAAGTGAATTGACTGTATCTTTTGTGGGTGAAACTCAGCAGCGTCCCCACAAACAGTCGTGGATTGAGTGACTAAATTATTCTTCTTATTTTTTTGGGGGGGGGGAGGGATTATTACCCCCGGAAAAGTGATTCGCTGATCGATTAACAATTGGGTTCCTATTTACTGCGAGATAAACAGAGGAGTGTGGAGTAACGAAACTTGCCTAATGTTTTGCCCCAGCCGGGAATCGAACCCAGGTCCTCTCGCTTGCAAAGCGAGCACTCTAACCGTTACGCTACAGGGCTCCAAATCTGCTTATTAACAACTTATCATGTGGCTTTTCAGGTGTTAGTGACAGGCAGCATCATAGAGGGCTGCTCTGTCGCTGAAGGTTAGAAAGGGGGGTAGTTTACTGATAAAGGGGCTGAAGTTCCGGTCCCAGTTACCCATCGTGACTTTGGCAATGGCGACATTATAATGACGACATCTCATTAGCGGCCAACGCTGACCTTCATGGAACATCAACTGGAATTTCCGCCCCAAAACCTCCAATTTGTATTTGGCAAAGACAAAAGACAAAGACAAATCAAAGTCTGATTAAAAATATTAAAATAAAAATGATAACAAATGGTTGAGTGTCATTGATTGAAATATTTCAGAATATGTCTGTTATTAGTGTATTATTGTTAGTGTGTTATATGTGTATCCAAGCCAAACAGAGAATATAACCAGCTAAAACCACATAGGTTGACGTTGAGAGCGCTGTCTGTCAAGCTTTCCCGCTGCTTGCCCAGTTAGGACCACCCTACCCATCAGGGCGTTCGTTTGGCCCCTTCCCATTGAGCCATGATTATACTTTGTACATTGAGCTGCATTGTACTTCAGCTGAGACGTTAAATTGAGCTTCTCTCTCTGCCTATTCAGGTGTACGTTAAGGATAGCACAGCCCTCTGTTCAAACAGAGAAAAGAGTTTCCGGATGAAAAGCGATCGTTCACTTCACGGCTGTTTGTGCGACGCTGAGCGGGAGATGAAATGTTTCATTGTCGTATTCATCTTCATGGCTTTAATGAGCAGGAAGTTCGCTCTCCGCCAAGCTAAAAATAACCCGACTGAATTCAGCCGGCTTACGAAATCTTTCCAACATAAAACAGACTTTGTGGACATCTTATTAAAGTGTTACGGATATGTAAGAATGCGGGCGCGTGGGTCATGCTCAGCGGCAAGTACGACACGACAGCCTAGTGTGTATTTTAGGGGGTCAGCCGGATGTCTGACACATGTGGAAACCCGTCGCCGTGCTTAAGAACGTCCAAACCAAACCAAACAGAGAGTTCGAGGAGTCAAAATCAACAACATGCATTTATACAGCGTCCGTCCGTCCTTCACACGGCGTAGCGTCCTGGAGAGCTTGACAGTGGTGGAGTCTGATGACGAGGCAGTAGGGGGAGAGGGATGGGGGGGAGGAGGCCATACGCACGATCAAAAAGGAAGGTCTTTAGGCAGGATTTGAAAGAGGGTCGGGAGGGGGCGAGGCGGAGGGATTGAGGGAGGGAGTTCCAGAGGACGCCATCTGATTGCCTGGATTTCTCGAGGAGATGAAAGAGGGAAAGATATTCTCCTTCTCTACAGAGCTGTATGAGGCTGACGGGTCTTCTATTGAGGGAACATTTTCAGTAATGAAAAAGATGAAAGCGTTTTAAATTGGAGAAAATTCTGATGGCAAATTCCCTGAAGCGGCAGATTAAGGATTGATCTGGACTCTTTGAAAATCGTCTTACATTCTAATGATGTTCCACATCTTCGCCACGATTGCTCTGACCCTCTTTCTCTCTCTCTCTCTCTTTGCTCTTTAATCTGTTAATATTTCGAGAGGTTACAGGAATGGCCAGAAACAGGGAACCCAAAATACATCACTTAACGCAGAGCAACAGCAGAGTTCAGAGTGAGCGAAGGACGTCTCTGAGACTTCTTTCTGACAAGTTCGGATCAGTAATCCGATTGCGTCTCATTTTGCAAAGTAAATAGCAATGGAGCTTTTCAAGTATTAACTAATTGCCGAATCGTTTCATCTGGTTTCTCTTTGAACTCTGTCAATACTCAGGAAAGCATCGGCGATTTTATTCAGTGCTAGCAGAGGGCGCCACTGCAGCAGTAATATTTTATTCAATTGATAAAATGTACATATATATATATATATATACATCTGTACTGGACAGAACAATTTGCACTTAGGATGAATGGAATCTAAGAGCAAGGAGATGTTACTCCAGTTACATCAGACTTCATTTGGAGTGTACTGGCTTCAGTTATGGGCAATCAGTTCAAGAGGAGGTTAAGTGGTGACCTGTTTGAGAACCAGTATTTAAAAATAATGAAAAGAATTGATAGCTGAGGCAGCGGACCACTCTTATAATAATAATAACCCTTGCGATTGACATAGCGCCTTATCACGTACGTCTTTGAGACGTCTTAAAGCGCGTCACAGAATACACTGTGAAGTGAATTGACTGTATATTTTGTGGGGGAAACTCGGCAGCCGATTCCTTACATCTGCTTTGGGAAGAGAGAGATTGCAACTGGGTCGACTGCACATCTGACACTGGCTTCACCAATCTACAAGATCGGATTTGTTTTGTCAGCGCTCTCGGTTCCGAACCCTGATTAATTCTCGTTCCCTCTATCGTGCCCCAGATCTCAACAAATAACAGAGATAACATCACAGGGTTAAAATAATGAACTTTAAAACGTTGTGTCGAGACTGGGTTTAGTTTTTGCAGGTGGGCAAGGTGATTTTCCACGCCGTACAGATGTCAACAACAAAAAAACCTAAGCAGTTTATGAGGACTCGGTGTGCTGGATGTTCTGCTGAGACGAGGTAAAGTGACTTTGAAGAATTTCCACTGATGAAGCAAAACAGTGGTTGAAACAATAATAGGTTACCCTCCTTGGTGGGAGGAGGGAGTAAGTGGTGGGGGGTGGTGGTGGGGTGGGGGGGGTCTCCTTGGAGCTGAGCTGACACCGAGGTGACATGCTGGAATCGATCCAGCCCTCTGTGGAGGTCTCGGTAGGGTTCCTGAGACACCCTTCCAGAAAAAAATAATGGTTTGGTCATTCAATCCACGACTGTCTCTGGGACGCTGCTTTGTGCAATCGACTTCCGCATTTCGCCCCCAAACTATGCAGTCAATCCACTTTGCAGTATATCCTGTGAAGTGCTTTGAGACGTCTCAGCGACCGGAGGGGGACCTGTATCAAATTCAAGGATAATTATTATTACTATTACTATTACGTTTCAGGTTGTACCGAATTGTGGCAATTTAATTCACGTTTCGTTTGGAACCTGTTTCTTTTGCAGATCTTACAAATAACTAGAGGTCAAGGGAAGACTGAGCGAAATAATTCTCTGCAATCCTGCCTGATCTCAAGCGTTATGGCAAAAACCTTCTTACCAGCTATCAATGGGTGTCATTTCAGGTCTCGAATGAGCACTGACTTGTGGTTTGAGCGAATACGATTCTGGTTAAGGGTATTTTAACGGACATTTCACACTCTAACCTTATAGGACTCTTAGACACCAGTTGCTTTCATGCAAATGGACTGCACTGTGCTGCGCTGCACTGAGTGAGATGCAACAAGGCTGTGTTGCCTCGTGAGTCACACTCATAGATGGAGCACTGACTTACAGTAAAGTCAAGGCTTCTTAAGCAAGTAGCACGACCGCAGCATTTCTCCTTGGTCTGAAACTCTCTCACTGTATCAGAGGACAGAGCTTCCTGTAAAGTCACACCTGCTAAGCGCAAGTGCTAACTCTTGTACACATTGCTGAATTGCTGCTCACCTGTCCACCTCTTTTATGTATAACATTCACACCGAAACTAACGCAATAGCAAAAACCCCAGTGACACCTCCCACGTCACGTTTCCACCGTTTGCATCTGAATATAAATATTATTATTATATATATATTATTATGATATAAAAGCAACCATTAGTTCTCGCCCTCGCCCTCCCCTTCGCCAACGAACCATCCAACGGATCTCAGTTCAGATGCCAAAGTTGATGTCCACCACAACCTCCAGCTAACCGATATGAATCAAAAAATGGGAACGATCTATTCATCTGGAGGGCTCTGCTCAGGGACAAGGATATAAAAGTGAGAAGTATAAAAGTGAGGAGGCGGTGGTGAATTTGTACGATACTCGGAAGGGCAGACCAGTCACTGGGGGGCAGGGAATCATCCCACTCAGCTCCCGTTAACCCAGCAAGCCAAAGCCCTCACAGGTAAGGTGGTCCTGGCTGGACAAGCAGAGGGAAAGCTTGCCGGACAGCAGCATAAAGGCAAGCTCTGTGGTTTTGGCTGGTCCGACTCCAGCAATTTCCCCAACACACACTCGGGGGTTTCCAAGCCTTGGCTGATGCCAAGCTGCGTCTAATACTTCCAGAATTAGGTAAGCAGAATGCGTCCCTCCAGCGGGGGAGAGAGAGAGAGAGAGCGCGAGAGAGAGAGATAACAATCTATCTCTGGGATTTCCATGTGTAGGTGGGATGCATGAAATTCTCAGCTGGGTTTGGAGACTCTTCAGCACGGTGATGGGCTTCCGCGCGTGTCAGACGATCGGCTGACCAAAAAAATGGGATATGAATCAAATCCACTGACTCAGCGCAGCCCAGAGATCAATCACTTGTTTTACAGGTATTCAGATGTGGACAGAGGTGAAAGGTAAACATAGCCATTGATCTGCTGTGTGGTGGAGAGGTGATGGTGCTCCTGAGGTTAGCGAAAAAATTGGCACTCGCAAACAACTAGCAACGGAGCTTGACCTCAAAAACCTTGTCATATGTTTTTGTAATGCTCACTTTGAGCATCCGTCTGACAAGAATTTCTCACCTCTCACAGGGTTTTCACTTTCTCACACTTTAGGCGGGTAAACAAGTCAACGAACATTACTGTGAGTTTCTTGTTTGTGAACAAGTTGAACCACGGGTCTGGACTCACCAGAGGCTGATCACCATCAGCACAGGTATTCTCTGGCCACTTCCAGTCAAACCTTGCGAATCTTCAGAGATTCCCATTAATTGTGATGCCACCGTTGGGTCACACGCACACAGCACCCTCTCTCAGGGTGTGGGCATGCCTCAGTCAGCAAGTAATAATAATAATAATCCTCGCATTTGATATAGCGTCTTATCATGCCTTCAAGACATCTCAAAGCACCTCACAGGATATACTGTAAAGTGAATTGATTGTGTATTTTTGTGGGCGAAATGCGGCAGCCAATTAATTACGCACAGCAGCGTCCCACATCGCTGATTAGTGACCAAATTATTTTTGTTTATTTTGAAGGAATTATTACCTCTAGAAAAGCGATCCGCTGATCGACTAACAACTGGGTTCCTACTTGCTGCGAGGTAAACAGCGGTGTGTGTGTGGGTGTGGGTGTGGCGTAAGGAAACTTGCTCAACGTTTCGCCCGGCCCCGGGAATCGAACCCAGGTCCTCTTGCTGGCGAGGCAAGTGCTCTAAACCACTGAGCTACAGGACTCCGCAAACGCAAGCTTTCTTTACTCAGTCACAGTGTGACAGGAGGTGACATACGGTCAACAGCACAGTCTACAATGCAGCATTCAAGCAATCTTGTTTCCTCTTCCTGTACCACTTTACCACGTCCTGTGGTCTGGCAACTAATGGCTGCCTTACTGCCGTGCCCTGACAGAAAGCTGCCTCAGGAAATAGCACTGATGAATAGCTTCACTTAACATTTACCTTTGAACCCCAGCTCCAGTCTTGGCCTCATTGGTTAGAGGTTGAAACGTATTTTTCTACCCAATGTTATTCTCCTGATGCTGCGTCAATGTTTCTTCCAGCAGAGTTTCAGCTTCAATCGCTCTCAGCGAGCGATCAGACACCGAGAAACAAGTGAGTCAGAAAAACTTCTTACAGCAAAGTAGATCAAAATCACCTTTATTTTTCCACAGAATGTGATACATCGAAAGGTTGAACTGAATACGTTCCGAGCATTTACATCAAACGATCAGATACTCTGGCAAGTGGGGAACTATGTAAATCACACCTCTGCAAAACAATTGATTCAGCATCTGCCGGAGATGGATTCTTAACGAGAACTGATTGAATAGGTAGATATTCTACCTTTGGTCTTGATGAGGATTTGTCAGTGGCATTCTGCGCAAGTGGATGGGTGGTGTGTGTGTGTGTGTGTGTGTGTGTGTGCGCGCGCGCGCGTGTGTGTGGTGGGGGAATTTGATTCAACAATGTACATGAATAGAGAAACACGCACACACTCATACATACATACATGTATGCATATTACATGCGACATATATACATACATACATATATTACAGGCACACTACAACAACAAGTTACACTTGTATAGCATGCTTCACATCGGAAAGACATCCCCGGACACTTTTGACAATGCTGCAACTGCATTGGAGTGTCAGCAGAGACTAAATAATGATAACATTATAACATAATCCCTTGCATTTGATATAGCGCCTTATCACGTCTTCAAGGGTTCCAACTCCATTGAACTCACAAGCTTCTGACTTAGAGGTGACTGCGCTACCCACAGGGCTCGGCTGGCACCACTTAAAAACTTAATCATTGCAACAAGAACGAGCGAGTGCAAGACTGATAAAATCAACATCTTCTCTCTGCTGAAAGAGCAAAGGAATCAGATCAAAGAAGATGTCTGTTTTGTACATCTGGGGCGGATGAAGATTGCCGCGATGGGAGATTTAAATTGGCTCATTTTAAATGTAACATCACATTTGAACCACCTTCATTGGTTCTGAACGACAGACACCTCCCCTCTCTCCCCAAACAATGTCAAACTCCGCCAATGTTAAATGCTCTCCGAGATTCTACCCGGCCTGTAGGGCGCTATATAAAAGCACGTTGTTATTGCTCTAGGCTGCAATTTCCGAAGGGAAAAGGGAAACCCGCCATTTCTTATTAACTCTGAGCATTACGTGGATTTGAATTGCATTGTTGAAGAGCTTTCCTCTGCCTCACCCACAAAAATACACAGTCGATTCACTTTACAGTATATTCGGTGAAGCGCTTGAGATATATCGGGACTTTGAACTCACATAGTCCAGACTGGCGCTCCAATGCAGTGCTGGGGGCAGAGGTGTATTGTCGGAGGTGATGTCCTTTGAATAAGATATTAAACCGAGGTCCTGTCTGCCTGTTCGGGTGGATGATAAAGACCCCGTGGCACTATTTAAAAAGAGAAAGGCATTTCTCCCGTTGTCCTGGCCAACGATCCCCCCAAAACAAAATCAATCTTTCACTTCATGGCTGTGAACGTACAAATTGTCAGTCGTGTCCCCCAACAAAACACACAGTTACTACAATTTACGGTAAATCCTTTTGAAACGTCCTCCCAGCACAAAAGGCCCTGCGTGAAATGTAAATAGTATTATTTTGCACCAATGATCAATTTAAAGGGTTAACTCTCCAAAAAGAAAATCTGGTTTTTATTGCTCTTTTTCAATGTCCACGCAGGTTAAAAGATATGAAAAGGACAGAAAAGGAAAACCATGGTTAGACACGTCTGAATTATAGTTATAATGCACAAGTTTGAAGTCTGGACAGTTCGCACGAGAGAGGGCTGAACAGTCAGCACAGAAACACCGGCAACACACAACGAGGCAAATCTCCTGTAATTTATCTCTTGCTGCCTCTCCAGCCTGGTCCAGTCGATTTGATTTGTCCCATTAGTGAAGTAGCTTCAATACGTTTTGAGAGGAACGGAAAGCAAGACAAGTCGGTTCCTCTCTCGGATGCTTACATTCTAGCGGTGAATTTATTTCTCAGGTTCTGGCTTGAGACATGGACTGCAGCGTACTCTGTTTCCTCAGCTACCGCTTGGTTGTGGTAAGGTGAACCGCTCGCGTCTTTAGACCTTGTCTTGTTTTCTCTGGCTGCAATATACGGGCGATGCTGCAATGTTGGGGAACAGAACAGGTTATTTAATGCTCAATCCTTCCAAAAGATATGGTTGATTTCGCTTCCCTCATCCCACCCCCACCCCAACACCTGAACATGTGAAGTGCTTATGAGACACTTTGATAATAATAATAATAATAATAATAATAATAATAATAATGGTTGCATTTGATACAGGGATGTCCTTCTGACGTGAAAGGCGCTATACAAATGTAATTTTGTATTGTACAGCTAATCACGTCATTGAGACTTCCCAAAGCGCTTAAAGGAATATCCCGTAAAGTGTAGTGACTGTGGCTTTTGTGAACAAAATGAGGCACTGGATAAAGGTAAGTCTTTGTATTGTGAGATTGTACCTCGGGCTTGTGTGTGTGACCTCGGGGTTTTGGTCTCCGAATCATGATGTCCGCGTAGGACACTTCATTCTCTTCCTCTGGTTTATGGTCGTCAATGGAAAGGGAACCTAAGGGAAAAAAACCTAACACTTTCAGTCATTCATTCCGCTTTAAAACAAGCTATGTGTCTTGAGATTGAATGGTGTTTGACTTACACTGTGCAGGTGTCTGGTGTTTGGGAAGAGCTTTCTTCTGCACCTCTGCATATATTGTATCTGAAAGTTCCAGCAAAAAAGGACAACATGAGTAAGGGTGAGATTGGCAAATTTCCAGTATAATAATAAATATCCTTATAATATTAATAAAGGTAATAATTCTTCCATTTGATATAGCGCAGTATCGCGTCTTCGAAACGCCTCAAAGCGCTTTTGCAGAATATACTGTAAAGTGAATTGACCGGATATTTTGTGGGCGAAACACAGTTGATACACAGCGCCTAATAATGTTGAAACATACTTCACAGGATTTACTGTAAAGTGACTGAATTTGTAGGCGAATGCAGCATTCAATTTGTGCCCAGAAATATCCCACGAACAGCTATGAAGTTAATCACCATTCTTTTTCTCTGTTGGACGGTTGGTCAGAACACAGGGAGAAACTCCCTTATTTCTTCAAACAGTGCCAAGGAATCTTTATTGTCCCCCTGAACAGGCAGATGGGACCTTTGATTTAATGTCTTATCTGCAGGACAGCACCTCAGAAAATGCTGCTCCCCCATGGAATATTAGCCTCTGTGTAAAACAAATTCACCTAATCTTCCCCTTTTTTCCTGGGCTAACTATTGTGAAATGATACCCTCAAGGCACTGACTCACAAAGCAGTGGAAATAAAACCCCTCGTAAAGGCCTCAATCTTCTCTGTTCCAATGAAAATAGGTCGAGTTCTTCTAGTCTCTGCCTTCGTGTCAAACCACTCATAATAATAATAATACTTGTGTTTGATAGGGCTCCTTATCACGTGTTTGAAATGTCTCAAAGTGCTTCGTAGAATATATTGTAAAGCGAATTGACCGTGTGTTGTTTTGTGGGCGAAACACTCATCCTGGTAAATCTCCTCTGCACCATTTCTATGGCTCTGAAATCCTTCCTAAAGTGGGGTGACCTAAATTGGACCTACTAATCCAAAGGCTAAGACCATGAGAACATTTGGGGCTGAGCAGAGGAGTACGATTTCTTACTGCACCAATGAACGTTCGTTCAGAAGCATATCATTCAGTGACACACGTACCGGTTTCATTGATGTGGCTTGGATGCTCATTGCTTTCTGGACTGAAAGAGAGCAAAACACAGTCCTGTTATTCTGGTGACATATAGACCACGCCTTACTACGGTGTGACTCACACTCTCTCTCACACACACACTGAGCCTCTCGACATCTAAATACAGTTAAACGCTTGTAACTGAATACAACTAAAGCACTTCTAAATACAATTATCATCATTCTTCCACCTGGGTCAGTGGTTGGTCCGTGCGCTGTTGGAAAGAAAACATGTGAGGTGGGGGTGTGGGGGGGGTGTGAGTGGGGGGATGGGGCAGGTAATAGGAATTTGTGAACAACTTGTAGGCGTCCTTTTATGAGCAGAAAAGCGAGAAATGAAAGGCCCACATAGCCAAACCACAAGTTGTATAATCGTCACTGCTTGTGAGATTTCACAGAGGGTATTAAATAAATAAATAGTACAAATCTGTATTCAATGCAAAGCAAAATGCAACAGGTTCTGCAAAGGTAATTTACCAATTTACCGCCAGTCGATGAGGTCACCTTATCTTGGTTAAGCGATGGGCAAAGTGCAACGATCTGTCAGTGTTTTACTGTGCGGTTTTGTGAAGGTAATACTTTGTGAGCTGGTACACTTCGAACCATTAACCACCGCAACAGTCGTATTGTGCACAGCTTTGCTTTGAAATCTTCCAACGCTTCACGCGGGGGGCTGCTTTTCTGTGCTCCGATCGATTAAAAGCGATTGCCTTTTCCTCAACTTGAAATCGGAAGAAGAGAGTCCAGTAAAACTCACCTAAGTCTGATCTGTAGAAGTTGTACAATCGCCTAAGTCGTCGTACATCTGCCCAAGTCCCATTCAAGAATTTATATTCTATCCAAGTTTCACGTATCTTATACTTTGCATAAACCATATTAAATGTTCGTACCCAACTGATACGACTTATGTGAGGTTAACTGTACTGCACTATCGCTTTATGAGCATTCCAGCATTCTCTGTACACACTTCTGTTTCTCCGTTCACGTTACAAAAGTGCTCAAAAAATGTACAGAACATTTTTGCTGACAACCAAGTGAGGGGGGAGCCCAACACATCACTAATTCCTGTCATTGAATCGGCTGCTAAATTAATTTAATCTAATTTAATTAATTTAGCAGCTTTTCGACAACAAGAAATAGATTGTGCAAAGCGCTTTGGTGTTTAAAGCTAATGAAATGGCAACTGAGTACAGATTTGTACTGATAATATGTGTTATCCGCTTCTAAACCTCACTTGCTATGACTTATATAAGTTGTGGTTTGGAGACGTGGGCATTTCGCTCTCTCTTCTGTCTGTTGCAGATTGTGTAGAGAAGGCACACTGGCTGCAGAGCAACTCCCCAAGAGGAGACAATCCAGTAATAACTGGCCAAAGCTTGTCAGCGGAGGAGACATAGCGTTACTGACACAGGGCGATTGCTGCAACAACAACAACAACAACAACAAGTTACATTTCCATGGCGCCTTTCACGTCGGGAGGATGTCCCAAGGCGCTGGACAGTCAAGGATTTGTACTTGAGCTGGGGATTGGGATCAGGAGGGGTGAAGGGTAAGGGGAGGGGCGTGACTGAAGGACCGGTCGACGAGGAAGGTCTTGAGACAAAAACAACAACAGCAATAAGATTTCATTCATAGAGCGCCTTTCACGTCGGGAGGACGTCCCAAGGCGCTAGACCGTTGGCTCGGGACCCAAGCAGGGGGGAAATGGTCAGGGTGAGGGGAGGGAAGGGAGGGAGCGAAGAGGGGGTAGAGAGTTGAGAGGGGAGCTGAAGGCACGGTCGAAGAGAAAAATCTTGAGACCGGCCTTGAAGGAGGAAAGGGAGGAAGCGGCGAAGGCACTGGGGGATGGAGTTCCAGAGCCTCGGGGCTGAGAGGCTGATGTTGGAGCAGGAAAGGGCAGGGGACACACAGAGCCCGCTGAGTGGAGGGAGCGGACAGGTGGGTGAGGAGTTAGTAGGTCACAGAGGTAGGGGTGGACCTTAACGTTAATAAACATAGCAACCGGCCATCGAAATTTGCACAGTTCAACCCAACGATCGTTGGTAATTACTCTCAAGCGTAGTGATTGTATGTTTGTAGGCAACTTGCCCATGGTTTGGTCCCACAAATAGCCATGAAGTTAAGGTATATTTACCTGGAGGATGGTTGAACATCGATCTGAATAGTCTGACAGGGGCTTTCTCTCATCCGAAAGACGAGAGTAAGAGAAAGATGACACCTGTGATATTTTACAGCTCTCCCAGTACTGCACTGGAATCTCAGGTAGCGAGCTCACAGCCCGATGTGGGTTGTCAACCCACAAACTTCTGACTAAAGGGTGAGAGTGTTGTGTCACCACTGAGCCAAGCCGACACAATCAATGATCCCAACACGCTTTGTTGCGCTTAATTTCTTTAGGCAGCGCAATAAAAGGCAGTTTCCTTGCTGACGCAATTTGCTAGCAACAGCGCACTCGACAAGAGCTGCAGGAAGAATAATGATGAAGGTTCCCAGAGATTCTTACCTCAGCTCGATGGCCTCAGCACCCGGCTCTGAAAAGAGAAAGACTTTTACGGAGGACACATTTAGAGCCCAACTAAGTACAAGTGAATAACATTTGATTCCCAGGTCAACATGACGTGGAGTTATCTGCATACCATACATCGTAGCAGCGCTGTAACCCTTTACCAGAATTGCCGTACAGTATTGTATTCACAGGAAAGCTGTAGGCGTTTGTGTTCACTTCTGCTTTTCTCTTCGCAGTGCCGGCAAAGCTGATTGAGCTTAAAAGTGGAGCAAAGTAAAGAGGCACATCTTACCCTGGGAAGTCATTCCCGCGCACACTATTTCAACATGTTGTCTTAGGTTCCAACCGAAAGCGCTTCACACGCACCAAGCAAAGAGGAAGAGCCAAGAGTGCTTGCAATTGATTTTAATTGGTTTCTCTTCTGCTTTCTGTCCTTTTCTGGTTGAAGCAGTGAGAACCGATGCCACGGTTGACCAGCCTTCCTGACCTTGTGAAAGTGCTGAATGTTTTACTGCGGTTGTTTTGGTTCAAGATGGATCACAAATCTGACTGATTAAAGTGTGATTACTGCCCGCCCTGTGATAACTCCTCTCACATCCTAGTTGGTGATATCGACTATCGCGCTTTGAACAATTTTTTCGAAAAGGTACCCTAAACGCAGTAAACGGAAACGATTTAAAATGATAATTGATTTCAACTCAATGATAATAATAATCCTCGCATTTGACATAGCGCCTCATCACGTCATTGAGACACCTCAAAGCCCTTCGCAGAATACACTGTAAACTGGAGGGACTGTGTGTATGTCGTGGGCGAAATGCGGCAGCTGTTTGAGCAGATCTCAATCTCAATGCCCTGTCCTTTCACTTTACCCGTTAATACCAAACTCTGTCTGCCTGTCTGTCTCGTTAAACATCACTAATGATTCATCCTCTACAGATTTCTGGGTCCAAGCAATCCATATCTGCTCAAGCCTCCGAGTGAGGAGATGCTCACAAAATGCTCACATAACTTTCACACCAGAAACGGACTGAAAACCAAGACTCCCTCCCCCCATGTTGTACAGTTAAAAGTGTCGCTGTTTCTACCTCGGAGCAAAGAATATAGATATACACAGGATCTGGTAGCATTGGAGAGAGTTCCACCATAGCTTTGCGAGTGGATAAAACTAACAAGAAAGGCTGAACAGATTATAGTTTTATTCTCTGGAGATGGGATGATTGAAAGGGGGACCTGATGCGGCGTTTAAAACTGTGAAAGGATTCAGTAAAGGGGACACTAATGGTAGTTTCCACTTATTGTTGAGTGCAACACCAAGGAGATATACATTTACGATAGTCATCAACAGATCTAAATCAGACTTTAGGGAGGAAATTCCTCAAGCAGAGTGTGGTGAAAATGTGGAACTCACTGCTGTAAGCTGTGGTTGAAGTAAATGGTACTAATGTACTGAAGAGGAAACTTAATGCAGTATATAAGAAAATTTCAGAAGGGAAAAGATATTATTATGTTTAATAATAATCCTTTGCATTTGATGTTGCGCCTTATCACCTTGTTAGGACGTCTCAAAGTGTTTTGAAGGATATACTGCAAAGTCAATTGACTGTGAATGTTTTGGGCGACAGATACAGTGGAAAGTGAATTGACTGTGCGTTTTGTGGATGGAATAAGCCATTGTCAAAACAGGACACGGCATAAATGTGTTACTTTGTGCCAACCACAGCTTTTTACAGCTCACGAGTGATGTTGGAGCCGAGGTTAACACCTCTGCCCAAGGCGATTGCTTTGTCTCACCTTTCAGTCGCCGTTTCATCACCCAGCAGGCGATTGTCAGCGCACACACCACAGCTATCACCGTCACAGGCAGCCACACACAAATCAGCTTCTGGTCTGTGAACGAGAACGCAGCAAAGTCACAGCCTTGCCACTTGCTTACAAACAGGAGTCCTGCAGCGTAGTGGTTAGCACCCTTGCCTCGCATGCGAGAGGAGCCGGGTTCAATTCCCAGGCAGGATGAAACCTTCGTCACGTTTCCTCGCTCCACATGCAGTGTAGCCAACAGTAAGTAGGAACCCGTTTATTAGTTCGATTGGTGGATCGCTTTCCGGGGTTAGTAACCCCTACCAAGACTGGATGTTTGTGTTTGGCTGCCGCATTTTGCCCACAAAATATACCATGTACAAATACAAATACACTTCACAATATATTTTGCCTACGAAATATACGATTGACTCACTTCACAGACACTTCACAGAATATCCTGTGAAGCACTTTGGGACATCTCGAAGATGTGATAAGGCGCTATATCAAATGCAAGAGTTATTATTATTATTGTTATTATTATTATTATTATTATTAAGAGTGTTAATCGCAATAGTTTGCAGTTCTATTATGATCAACAAATCTATTTGTTTCAAAACTGTTGAGCGCACAGAATATTAAACCAACTCAGTTCAAAAGCTTTGTAAATGGAGAATTAATTGAATCTTATCCGGGGCTTCGTATGTCACAGATAGGCAAAGATCTGGTTACAGTCTCACCAGCAGCGCTCTGTGTCTCTGTCAGGCGCGAAGGGGGAATATAAACACACACGGGTTGTTCTTGACGACCGTTGCAGAAAAGTTGTCAAAGTTGTGAGGTTGTAAATTACAATCTCCTGTGAAATCTGTTGGCGTTTTGCTTCATTTGATGAAAAACAATTTAATTTCCTCTTCTCTCACACAAGGGGTTGAGCCATGTTTATATAGTTACTTTTAGCACAAGTCAGCCTCCAATACCTCAACCACGTGCAAGTCTAGAGAGTGACCGTTAGCTGTGTCCCCCTCACAGCCCGCGCTCTTTCCTGCCAGCACTTGCACTAATAAACTGGGGCATTCTGTAAGCCTGTAAGAGGCAAAGGCAACTTAATGTATACATGAGGGAGAAGGGAATAGAGAGATATTGGATAGGGGATAATTATAATAATAATAATAATCCTTGCATTTGATGTAGCACCTTATCAACTCGTTCAGACGCCCCATAATAATGTACAGGAAGAAGGAACAAGCCAATATGCTGCCCCGTTTGCCCACAAAACACAGTGACCACACTTTATATTCCTTTGAGACCGTCCTCCCGACTCGAAAGACGCTTTTACCGAATGTATTTTCATTAACATGACTATTTTCAAATAAACCAGATATTCTAAGCAACCCTTTCTGAGACTCAGGAAGTGAGAAGTAAAGCCACGAATTTTGTCTGAACGATTTGGCAGTGAAACCTATTGCGTTTCATTTTACTCACTGTGAGGTTGTAATGTTATCGAAATTTCTGTCTTGTTGTGGCCGTGCTTGTTGGTTGCCTCGCACACATATATTCCGTGTTGCAGAAGCTTGAAGCTGGTTGAGTTTATGGTAAGTGTGCCCTGAGTTTGGTTCGTCTCCGCAAGTGTCTCTTCACCCTTCTTCCACTTTACTGAGGCCTGTGGGTTACTGTCCACAAAGCAGGTCAGTTCCAGGAAGGAGCCCATAGGGACAGGGATGGAGGTGGTCACAGGCAGGTATTTGGCTTGTTCCTTTGTCCTGTACTTTATGATGGGATCCTGGGGACCATCTAACGGGGAAACGGAACAAGAATTGTTATACATAACAATCAGACAATAATAATAATAATAATAAAAATCCTTGCATTTAATTATTAGGTCTTCGAGGCGTCTCAAGACACTTCACTAGATATACTGTAAAGTGAATTGAGTGTATATTTTGTGGGTGAAACGATAAAACAAAAGGTTCTGTTAGACAATGACAGATGGCAACAGGAATTAATAGGAATAAATACTCTTCAAGGTTACAGGAAGAAATTTTAACATGGAAATAATGACACTTACACTCAATATTCAGTCTGACCTCAGCCCGAGCTGCAGCTGTGTGAATGTCGGGGTTGATCTGACACACACACACACTCCTATTATCTCTGAGCTCAGCAGTAATCTTGAGATGGCTGGTGATAAATTTTGTGCTTTCGTTTCTTCCAGAGTCCGTGGGGACTGTGCCATTGACATTCTTTCCATGAAGTACACAGATGAAGGAGAGACTGAAGGAACGATATACTAGAGCAGAGCAGTTTAGGGTAGACTCGCGTCCTTTCACCAGGACAGATGGAGAGATGCGTGGAGTTTCTGGAGAAGAGAAAGTTCAGGTATGAACGTACAAGAGTGGGTCGATGTTAGTGGTGATAATGCCGTCACTTTACAGCAATGCATAATAGTAATCATTGCATTAGGTGTAGTGCCTTTCACATAGAGAGGACATCTCAAAGTGCTTTGCAGGATTTATTGAAGGGACTGTCTGTTTGTAAGAAGACACGGCAGCCCAATTTCGTAGAACAATTTCCCACCAACAGTCCTGAAATGGAGAAGCTCTCTTCTCATTTCGAATAGTGCCAGGGGATCTTAAATTCCACCTGAACACATAGACAAGGACCTCGGTTTAACATCTCATATGAAGGACAATGGAACACATCTCAGCACAGCACTGGAGTTGGAGCATCAGCCGAGACAGTGAGTGTAAGGCTCGACGCGGGGCTTGAACCCACAACCTTCTGATTCAGAGGCAAGAGTGCTATCAACTGCCCGGGCCGACTGACGTGTATTTGGCAGAGGTACGTTGCAAGCTTTCAACATGCGGAGAGAGAGCACGAGTTGGAGGGGCTCGGGGATGGAGTTCCAGTCAGCGGGAGGCGGAATGGCTGAAAATACGACCCACCAACATGAATCCTATCAAAACAAGAACTCCGGGGGTCCCAAATTCCAACTAGTTTCAGCCGTCAGACCATTCACCTCAAGCTTCTCCTTGCGCAGAATCGTGGTCAATTCTTAAATTCAGTTTTTGAAAACTATCCGACTGTAGTTCTTTTAAAAAAAAAGAAACAGAAATAAGATTGAATTTCTAAATATTTCCCCCCCCCAAAAAAAAAAATTAAGACAATGGCCTTCAGGCTAAAACCAGGTGAAACTTTAGTTCTGGTGTGCTAAGCATAACCCTGATTTACCCACTTCCTAACATAAATATACTTTACCGTAAATACGTAACCGAGTTCCTCCACCGATTTTCTCCACAGTCCCGTTTTCTGCGGTCACGATAACCTCACAGTAATACGTATAAGCAGATTCTCCAGGAGAAACATTTGCAATCTTCACTGATGTCCAACAGCTAACGACCCCTTTGTGTTCACTGCAGTTCTCATTATTCTTCTCCAGGATAACAGGAGGTTTCTGAAAGCCCCGATACCACGCTGCATAAACCTGATTGCTTTGTATTCCAGTGCAATTATAGGTACAGTTTAAAGTGACCGATTCCCCTCTCCTTACGTTGACCTCGCGAGGCTGAGTCACCTCCAGGATCCGTCCACCTGGTGAGACAATAAGAATAATAAGAATATTCCTTGCATTTGATACAGCGCCTTATCATGTCGTTGAGACGTCTCAAAGCGCTTCACAGAATATACTATAGACTGTATTTTGAGGGCGAAATAAAGTCTGTCAGGATCTCAGCAAAATAAAAGTACCAAGATTTAATGTAAACTAATAAGGAACGACAGTAATTTATATCAAACACTATTTTGGGCTCTAATGAAATGCAAATTAAATTACAAAACGTTGATTTGTCTGTTTCAGATCAATGAGACATTTTCGGGTAGGATTTTCTGTAATGTTATTCAACTTGTTTTTATTAAACTTTTTAATGAAACCGTGAACCTCTCGCTTGGCACACACTGCTCCTTATTCCCAGCCAAATCACACACAATTTCGCCCAAGTCGGTTCCCCCTGTCTCCGTCTCCCTGATGTCACGTTAGGAAGATTTAATTGCAACGAAAAAGCCTTCGGGTGTCACAAGATGAGGATCGAATCGTTCAGAAATCATCTCCGGCCGTACCCGGGAGTGCCAGCCCATCCCGGAACAAAACAGAAAGCTGAACGTTTCAGCAAATAAAAAATTTAAACGGTGAAATCGACACATCGAGTAAAGTTATAAAGGATTTTTAGGACATCCGTATTACACACTCACATTGTTATAGACAACAACAGTAAACCCTGGTATTTGATACGGCGCCTCATTACTTTGCCAAGGCGTCCAAAAGTGCTTCCAGGATTTACCGTAAAGTGGATTTGGTGGATGAAACACCAGCACTGCGATGCCCCACAAACAGCGGTGGAGCATTTGAATCATTGTTGAATCATGAGCAGTCACACGGATGAATCTCTACCGAGAAAGAGTAACTAACTCACCATGTGCCCCAGCAAGCAGAGTAAAGAGCAGGCTTGGAAATAGCAACATCCCAGTGGCAACTCTGCCGTCAATCCTTTATTCCTGGCGTTCCTCAGAATGTCTCAGTGTGTTGCATGGCACGGCACGCAAGCTTGGCCAGACAAGAAGCCCACATCTCAGTCTGGAGGAAGCCTCGAAGTGCAAATTCGACTGAATGCCATTGTTTCCGACCCAGATTAGGAGGAAGTTGCGTGAATAAGGAAGGAGCTTTTTTTTTTCTTCTTCTTCGGTGCAATGCTTTCTGTCAGGATGTGATTGAACCTGTACAGAGTACTGATCCAAATCTGGTAGCAGTTGCACACACACACACACACGCGCGCGCACGCACGCACGCACAGGAGGTTCACAATCTCCCAAAGGCCAAAAGTAGCCAATGTTACCACGTAATCTAAGTTGCAACGCCAAATGTCACCTGCTTCGGTCTGTCCCACTTTTTTTTCTGAGTCAGAAAATTGTGGGTGGAAGTCGACATAGGGCTTTGAACTCACAGACTAGACTGACGCTTTAATGCAGTGTTGGGGAGAATCCAGAGACATTACTTTGCCTAAAGGGTGCTCTGCAAATGTAAGTTGTTCTTGTTGAATAGACCTTAACTGAGGTTCCATCTCTGCGTTAAAGTTGACGTTAAAGATCTTATCTTCAGAAAGTGAGAGAGTTATTCCCTGAAAACTGGTCAACAATCCCTCAGGTACTCCTAAAATAGGTCACTGCTATTTTTTTTCTGAGACATTGCTGCACGCAAATTGACTGCCACGTTGGCCTGTAAAGCACACAGTCACTGCACTTTCTATAATAATATATAATAACCCTTGCATTTCATACAGCGTTTTCCCGTCTTCCAGGCGTCTCAAAGCGCTTCACAGAATATACTGTAAAGTGAGTTACTGTATATTTGTGGGTAAAACGCAGCGGCCAATTGCGCACAGCAGCGTCCCCACAAACAGTCGTGGATTGAGTGATCAGTAATTATTGTTTTTTTNGTTGTTCTGTTTTCTTGAGGGATTATTATCAGGCGTGTGGAGTAAGGAAACTTAGCCATTGCTTTGCCCTGCTGGGAATTGAACCCAGGTCTCTCGCTTGTAAGGCGAGTGCTCTAACCACTGAACTACAGGTCTCCACAACTACAGTACACGCACGTCACCATGTAGGGGACAGGAGGAGAAACCAGTTGTCGAGACAAAAAAGCTGTAGAGACAATACCCCCACCTTTGTACCTTTGCAACACTTTCCTCTTTGACCGTGGCTACTGTCACCCGCACTCCCCCACCCCCACCCAACCCCCTCACCAACCTCCAACCCCCCCGCCCACCCCGACCCTCTCTGGCTCGGCATCAAGCTCCGTCACTGTTGAGCTCTCCGAGATGCTACCCTGTGTGAAGGGTGCTGCGTAAGTGCAAGTAGTTATAATAATAATAATAATAATAATAATAATCCTTGCATTTGATATAGCGCTTTTCACGTCGGGAGAACGTCCCAAAGCGCTTCACAGAACACACTGTAAAGTGAATTGACTGTATATTTGTGGGCGAACGCGGCAGCCAATTGCGCACAGCAATGTCCCACAAACAGTCGTAGATTGAAAATGACCAATTTATTATTGTTTTTTTTTTGAAGGGATTATTATTAGACTCTGTGTGGAGTAAGGAAACTTGCCCGAGGTTTCGCCCTCTGCCTGGAATTGAACTCAGGTCTCTCGCTTGCAAAGCGAGTGCTCTAACCACTGAGCTACAGGACTCCACAAGTAGTTGTTGAGCCATCTCAATAACATCAGAAGTACAACACGCAGAATCGCTTTGATTGGCAGGACAGACCACAGAGCCCCAAATTCTCAACACCTCACGCAACCCTGTTAGGCCAAGTGCTTCTGTTCCAGTGGCACCTGGTGGATCTGAAGTGTTACTGTGCACAAACACTGATCCGTTTAACTCAGCGAATTACAGCGCCCAGCATTCACACTTGATAATAATAATCCTCGCATTTGATACAGCGCCTCGTCACGTCTTCGAGACGTCTCAAAGTGCTTCACGGGATATACTGTAAGGTGAATTGACTGCGTATTTTGTGGGCCAAATGCGACATAGGAAATACCAGACAATAAAAGACCAAGGTCTATCCATTTCACCTTCCACCATCCTGGCGGTCGCTTGCACATGTCAACGTTCTGAACTACTCACACGGTTTAATCCCGAAATATTATTTCCGAAAAGAAATCGATCTAATTTGCATTTGAATCAACACTTGCTGCTGCCGGCATCTCCCTTAGGGAGCCTGGTTTACAGATTTATTTTGTATTGATTGTTCCTCTGTCTCGGTTATTGCCCCTTGTCTGGGCGACAGGATGCTGATCTGCACCTTCTCTTAGCTCCTCACGTGTGGCCCAGGCAATGATCAGCCAGGCGTGGTCCACCCATGGTGTATAAGATCTAGGCAGTATCTCTCAGTGAGTTCAGTTCCTGTCGAGAGACAGCTTTGAGCTCGTGAGCCTCAGACGCTGGCTCAGCTTCAGTTTGCGGCTGATTTACACCATCTGGTGGTGAGAGTGTCGTTCAGCAAACACTGTGTCAGGCTGTTCTGCCACCAAGTGTCCAAAACTGTTCATTCCCAAGCGATTGGTGACTACGACTCAGGCCGGGCGATGGGTTCAGTGGTTTACGAGCGCTAGACGTTTTATCTTGTCCAACAGTGGAACGGCCTGCGGGTGAAGTGGGGGGTAAATTCAAAACAAATCTGCGCAAACACTACTCCATTGAACGAGTAGTAAACGTACGGAACAGATCCCTAGGGAGACGAGCAGAAAGTGTTGGTTCTTTCAAGAACCAATTAGATTTCTATTAGAAAATAATATCTCGCGCATACAGTATATAGTTTGGGACATGTCAAGCGATTGCCAGGATGTGGTGGAAGACAAACTGGATGGACCTTGATCTTTCTCCGAGCAAATTTTTATGTTCTTAGGTAAATCTCTTTCTCACATCTAACATGATTACTTTTTTAACATGATTAACAGGTTGAGGAATGCCAACATGTCACAAGCTAACCCCAGTGTTTGTATGGATGTGGACAGGGTAAAAATCCTGCAGAGTATAGAGTTACGTCTGGAAGCTCAGCTCCAGGGTGGATGCTGCAGACCGGAGCTTGTTTCTCAGCACTGATACTATTTAAGGTCATAAAAGTATTAAAGTATTCAACTGCTGTGCGCAATTAGCTGCCTCGTTTTGTCTACAAAGTGCACAGTCAATTCACTTTACAGTGTATTCTGTGAAGCGCTTTGGGACGTCTCGAAGATGTGATAATGCGCTATATCAAATGGAAGAATTATTATTATTATTACACTCCGTGTGAGGTGCCCATTGCTGGATCTTCTCACCAGCTTACTGCAGACAATTAGCATAACTGTGGGTAGGAAATGTAACTCAGGATGCCAGCTGTCCACACCGCTAAAAGCTCTTGTGAGTAACTTATAGCACAGAGCTCAGTGATCGAGCCTTTTTATTGCGGTCTAACTACCTGGAGTTCTGACTCTAGTGCGTGGAATCAAAGATATTAATACGATAAGAATGATTCCTCTCTGAGGCAGGTATAAACATGAGCTGAAGACTGTACTATCAGGAGAATCTTAACACTGACTCAGTGCAGGTGGTAATAAACCATTGGGGCTTTATCCACTGAGGGAGAGGAGATGTGGTAGAGGGCTTTACCGGGTCAATACTGTTTCCTTTAGGTGAGGTCAGTAACTAGATGGCCGAAGTTTGTTAACAGAATCGCTGAGAGAGGTCAATGGGACGTTCTTCACTCGGAGGGTTGTACTAACTTTGTTGCCATACTTGACTGCCGTTGGATGCAATTCAATTCTCTATTTAACTGTATTTAGTTTGAATCAAATGGTTGACCGAAAATTTGTGAGTCTTTATGTGGTTCGTGACCACAATCGAGACAATCGAGCTCACAAGGATGGATGAAAATAAATCTTTCAAACCCATGTAGAGACAAGGTCAGGATAGAGAGGACGACAGAGACAGCAAGTGATGGAGCGAAAGGCAGAGAGAGAGAGACACAGAGATTCATTGAAAAACATAAGGTACACTAATAATAATAACAATAATAATCCTCGCATTTGACACAGCGCCTTATCACATCTTCGAGACGTCCCAAAGGAAAAAACTTCCTGCCTATTGCCCTGCTGGAGTGAACCACTTCACCAGTCAGTAAATAAAAAACACTCCAGAAACAGCTGTTACTGGTCTGTGTGTGTGCCTGGAGTTTCCACACCAGATGGTCAGGTCAAGGTGACGGGTAAAAGAATTTCCCTGATGATGGAGCCAGCCTGTTGCTCCCCACCCAAACTTGTCCATGGCCCCCTCCCCCCCCCCCCACTGATCACCATCGTACTCCAGCGCATGATGGTAAGTAGCCAATGCACTCCACATGCACCACACAGGAGATATCAGAAATTGCACCTCGTCTCTGTCTTACAAATCGACGTTGGGCAGAATTGGTGGAAGCTCAAACTCAGGCTGACTTTGGCCCGTGTGAGGCAGGGCTGATGTGAGCGTGGTGGGTCTGTGACCTGCAGGATGCTCAGGTATCTATTTCAAGCGAGAGAGAGAGCAATGAGGGTAAGAGCGGGGGAGTGGAACTAGTTTGTTAGCTCTTTCAAATGGCCTCCTTCTGTACTAAGATCCTATGATTCTAAGAGAGTTTTTTATCGAATGAGACAGCGTGAAAATACGTCCACATGACAGAGAGGGAATAGAGGTGACTGAGAGTGGAGAATAGGAGGGACGAAGCTCTTGTGAAGGATAAACACTGGCGCGGACTAGTTGGGCCAAATGGCCTATTTAAAATGCCGCCTTATTCTATGAGAGCCTGAGAGGGTTTTTGGAGTTATTGAGAGGCGATATAATTGCGTTCTTTAAGACTCCAAAGCAACTAGATGATGTAGACCATTGTTTCATCCTGCACATTACGGTAGAACCATTGGACACAGCCTGTGACTGAAAGGGGCTGAATTCAAAACAAATCTGTGTTCCCCCAACACCGAGTTGAAGTGTCTGTCTGGACTGTGAGTTCAAAGTCCCGAAGCGAGGCTCGAACCCACAACTTGTGACTCGGAGGCAGGTGTGCTAGAAGCTGAACCAGGCGGACACCTATCTATATTGGTTCACGTTTGTAGAACAACATTGAGAAGATAATTGGCATCAGTGTAAATATTAATTGTATATGACCCGACTCTCATTACATTGTGTGTTGAAAAGGCTGGTGACAGATACCCACTCAGTGAATCGGAAAATGGTGCCGTCTTTATACCCTAACCTGTCACTGTCAAAGAACGAAACGGAAGAACCAGAGGGGAGATTCCAAATGTTTCTCTTGGGCAATCTGCTTAAACGTATTACTGTGAGGTCACCGTGATCGCGGAAAACGGGACTGTGGAGAAAATAGGTGGAGGAACTCGGTTACGTGTTTACGGTAAAGTTTATTTATTGTAATACATAACATGTCGGAGCAGGAGTAGGTCATTTGGCCCTTCGAGCCTCTGCCCCGCCATTCAATCATGGCTGATCTTCTAATCTACCAACAGCTAACACCATAACACTACTATGCTTGGCAAAGCAGCACCATTTATGGGGCTATAGTCACCACCTCTGTCACCTTTCTTGAAGATGTGAACCACATTTGAGGCTTCTAACCTGTTGCAACAGACAGGAAAGGGCACTGCAGAGGTAGGGCCGCAGAAACCCCTGAGTTGGGTTCCCGGTTGATGGTGAATTGTCTGCTCTCGGTCCTTAGTTTCCAGGAAAACTTCCTGAGAACCGCACTGCTGAATCCTAGTTTATAATGGACCTTTTTTTTTGCAGTGAATGGCCGTGGAAATAATGTTAAAAAAACAGACAAACTAGTTAAGTGCATAATAATAATGATAATAATGATTATTATTATAATAATTGTTGTATTTGATTATGGCGCCTTATCACTTCATTTTACAATACATGCCTGTGAAGCGCTTTGAGACGTCTCAATGATGCGGATGCAATGAAAGGATTATTTATTATCACGCTGTTGAGATGTCTCAAAGCGCTTCAGACAGTATACTGTAAGGTGGATTGGCTGTGCGTTTTGTGGGCGAAACGGAGAGATTCCGCGTTGCAGAAGGAAGTGTCGCTTTCATTTGCTTCAACGTTTCAGTCCGGGATTCCGCACCGATAATCTGGCCTCCTCAGGAAGTATTAAGAGCAGGAGCCAGATCTGCCGTGCGTTGTGGAGGATAACAAGTCCTGATCGCCCACCCCGCCCTTCAGCACTTACCCATCAAAATCACCTTCTGAATCGTACAGGAAAGTGCTGACTTTACGAGTCAGTGGAACTTTACGTCCGATTTCTCTCTGCGGAAACCAGCGGCAGGAACGGAAACATTCTCCAGTTCAGAAGTGATTGAAATGGAACAAATTGATGCATTTAAGAGGAAGGAAGACACACACAACAACAACAACAACAACAAGATTCCATTTATAAAGCGCCTTTCACGTCAGGAGGACGTCCCAAGGCGCTGCACAGTTGGGTCATGACCCGAGCAGGGGGGAAATGGTCAGGGTGAGGGGAGGGAAGGGAGGGAGCGAGGAGGGGGAAGAGAGTCGAGAGGGGAGCTGAAGGCACGGTCAAAGAGAAAGGTTTTGAGACCGGCCTTGAAGGAGGAAAGGGAAGAAGCGGCGAAGGCACTGGGGGATGGAGTTCCAGAGCCTCGGGGCTGAGAGGCTGAAGGCCCGACCACCGATGGTAGGGCGGTTGGCGGAGAAGGGTTTCTGTTCATCTGGCCGTTCTTTAGTGTAATGCCCCCCATCTTTTTTCCAAAACAAAATTGAACTTTTTTTTTAGTCCTAGCTGCGCGAACGGACGTTGAATGAAATGTTTAGTGGTAGATTTATTGTTGAGTCGCTATCCTTCAAAGGAACGTGGAAAATATTCCCAATCTCCCGATGCAAGTTTTCCAGATTGGATCAGAAAATTCCTAAGTCGGTGATGATAATTGTCCCATCGCGTCACAGGCCGCGGATGTCCCCACATTACACGCACTGTTTTTGGGGAGGTTTTCTCTTGTAAGTTGCTGTGCCACAGTTCATAAATCATTCCCTCTTCCCCTCGAGTCAGGGACTACAGTCCGAATCCCATTCGAATGGCATAGTCCAGTCTTGACATGTTGTAAAGCCATGTTCTAGGTATCAGGAGGTTCCAGGTCACTAACAGGACAGTGAGGAACCACAGGAAGCTAGAAGCTAATGGAGAGGGAAAAAATCAATTAGGAAAACATTAATATAAACCGCAAGATTTCAAGATTGGTTGGATGTAGAAGGCCCTACATCACAGCATCAATCGCGTGTCTGCCTGCCTCAGTCGGAAGAACTCTTACCTCTGAGTCAGAAGGCTGTGGGTTCAAACCCCCCCATATCGGGACCTTAAATTCAACAGTCGAGTGCAGTGCTGCAAGTGCGAAGCACGTCGGAGGTGCCATCCTTTGGATCAGATGTTAAGCCGAGGTCCCGTCTGCCTGTTCAGGTGGATGTTACAAGATCCCATGGCACTATTCGAAAAGAGAAGGGAGTTTCTCCTGGTGTCCTGGCCAACAATCATGGCTGTTTGTGGGACATTGCTGTGCACAATGCCCCACAACGGACAATGCAACCGACCCGTAGCACTGCATTGGAATGTCATTTAAGACCATGTGTGGCCAACTTGTGGCCCACGACTCATCAAGAAGTGCTTGGCCCCCACTGGGTAAATCTGCGTCTGATCGTTGGTGCCTTTCCCGAATTTTCTTGATTGAATATTTCTTGATTTAGCCGCGATCCAAAAAATACTGAATCAAGAAAATGTAGCGTAAAGGTTCTTTCACAAACGTAAAGTTTGGCCCCCACTGGTTTAGACTGATGTGACTGATGTGTGTGCTTGAACCCGCAACCTTCTGACTCAGAGGCGAGATGGCTGCCCACGGACTCTTCATCACCTCTTAATTTTGAATTCTTTTAACAGGGAACTCGATGGATGTTTGAAGTGGGGAAACATTAACGAACAGTAGAATGGGATCAGATATCCCCTGGTAAAGAGAAAACACCAGTTGTGGTTTGCTGGGCCAAGCTGCTTGTTTCTGCGCTGTAAAGTTGTACGATTCGGTGATTAAGGGGAATAAAATGTAGTGATAAATGAACCAGGTGAAGATACGAGACATCAACATTTGTTGTCTAAACCCACCCTGAGGAACTGTCTGTGTTTAGACTGAATGAACAGTGAGCAATTGTACTACAACCCTCTCTCAGCTCCACGGGGTGTAGTTTAGAGGGGATTGCTCAGGCTGCTTTGCCTAAATCGGATATCTTTGATGATTCGTGAAAAGGAAAAAAAATGGAACAAAACCGGTTCCCTGTTCCTGAGTCCCCGGATTCGTCACCAGTTCACAGCTGTAAAACTAGACTGAATAGTTTCATGAACGTTTAACCCAACACCACACAAAGCACACCTCATCGTCTTTCCCAGACCAAAAGCGCTTTATCAATTGTATGATGTGTTGTAAGGCGGTTATATTTAGCGCAGGGAACCAGCTTGTGAGCTGAATGAAATTAACGAGTTCCCCCCTATATAACAGCAAGGCCCCAGGACCCCGCTTAACCCACTCTCTAACAAGGCACTTAATTACTGCGTCACCTTTGGCAATCATCATAATAATAATAAAAATAATAATCCTGGCATTTGATACAACTCCTTTCATGTTGCCGAGATTTTTCAAAGCGCTTCGCAGGATTACGGGCATTATAAAGGCATATTGAAAAAACCTAGGGAAACGAAAAGATCTGACATGATAATAGTCTGAACACTAATCCTTGCACTCGATGCCTGATCAACAAGCTGGTTGGTGGGTGAACAAGTTCCTTCCGCTCCTGTGCCTCACCTGTTAGTGAGCTCCCTCCATTTCTTGAACGTGCCATTTCTGTCACAAACACAAAGGCACGGTTTGAGTGTGAGCCGCAAACAACAGCAACGACAACAACAAATGACATTTACACAGTGCCTTTTGCGTTGGGAGGACGTCCCAAGGCGCTGGATAGTCGGGGTTTGGACCCGGGCTGGGAGCTGGGATCAGGAGACAGAGGGTAGGAGGGTTGGGGTAGGAGGGTTGGGGTAGGAGGGTTGGGGTAGGAGGGTGACCGAAAGCAAGGTCAAAGAGAAGGATCCTGAGACAGGCCCTTTGCTTGAAGGAGGCAAGTGAGGGGGCAAAATCTCTTGAGATATTTATCTAGTTTTCTTTTCTCCATCATTTCAAAGTCTTCGCAAATTGAATTTTCTTTGAACTATTTCAAGCAGCCTGGAATAGACATTCAGCAGAGGTGATAATAGATTGTGTGTCATTTATTTGCACACGCTATGTGCTGGTGCCAGTAAGTGTTGTGCCCACATCCGAAGCGACACTATAGCAACTGGCGTTTTGAATGAGAAAAAAACACAAGAAACCTCATGATCTGTGATTAGATATTTGCTGAGCAGCGTATTTACAGATAACAAGCTCCGCCTCAGGCTTTTCCCCTCCACTTTATCCCGCTTCAGCAAACCTGACGCAAAGCAATTGAAATCGAAGGCGTTTGCAAAAAGGCAGTTGCCGCGAATTGTACAAATTCAAGCAGAAACTGGAAGTCACAGTCAGCACAGGGAAGGGGTTGCCCTTTCACTCCTATAGAAACCGAACCCGAGAATGGTTTATTAGCAGATTAGCAGATTACTTATTGAGCGTGGCAGAGGTGAGAAACACTATCTCACACTGTTTGAATTGCAAATGTATCTGTCACGGGGTTTCAGCTCGGTTTAATGTCACAGCTCAAGATAGGACTGGGTTGAGCACTGAACTGAATCAGGAGCTGATACTGTTTCCATGGAACAAAGATGGTTGAGGGGTGACCTGATAAGGGATGTCGAGAGGCAATGGAGAGAAATTATTTCCACATGGAGGCCAATTGCAGTTTCCCACAAACAGTCGTAAACAATATTTACTTTGTTCATAATAGAACAAGCTAAATATTTGAAGGAGACTTTCGACAGGAAGGCACTAGTCTTGTAAAACCACAAACTGTCTGCAGAACAACCAAGCAATGAATGTAATGTGGCATTAAAGATTGAATGTGGTGTTGGAAATATTTAGCCATCTGTTTTTGCTTTAACTTTGTAAAGTATCGGCTGACTGCTATTTGGTCAGAGAGGAATTACTGCAGTTTCATTTCACAAGGTCACAAGCCACAAAACGCTAAGCTTTCTGCTTTAATGCTTTCTTCATGGAGGGACAAACCTTCCAATGGATCAAATGCAGAACATTCAAAACTCTCAAGACTGGTGAGAGGGATAGCGCTCATTTCTGAAGGCAAAGAAGCAGCGGGTCATTGCTAGGGGAGTTAGGTCAAAATGGGGGGGAGGTATTAAGCGGAGGTGCCTCAGGGGTCTGTACTGTTTCTCGTATATATTAACCACCTGGATATATTTTTAGTGTGTTTCCTGGTAAAAACTTCTGGCCAGTAGTCATACGTTTGCTCTCTCCTATTCATACTGTTTCTCAATCCCTCCCCACCCTCCCCCCACACACACTTTGAATCCCTTACGACTGTAATAGGTTCCCTGATTGTTGTAATATTGAAAGCATTTTTGGTAGTTATGTTTTGAATTTGCTGCTCTGGCAATTTCAGTTCTCCATTGGGTTCCCTAATCTCTTTTTACAAATCTCTTTGTGTACGTTCAGCCTAATTGTCGACTTTGCCTTTCTCACTACAAGCTTCATAAATGTTCACTGTCTTCTTTATCTCCCTTTTCTTTTTCCCGTAGATCCATTGTGATGTGTTTTTTGTTTAGTGTGTCTTTGTTGTGATTGCTTTTTTTTAAAAGAAAGGAGAGGTAAAGAGTAAGAATTTTTTTTGCCAGCCAGTTGGGACACGTGTAAAAACCCATCAATGTGGCTTACGAGTGTGTAAACCAGACTGAGAATTCCACATATCATACATATCACTTCCACAATGAAATTTCCCTATGTCTGGAATTGAATGCGCACTCTCTCCCCAGAGGGATACATCCTGTTTAGCTAATTTCAGAGAGTATTAAGTGCAGGTTTTAGAGACAGGCTTAAGGACTCCAGATTGTGTGGCATGGCGCTGTTGGAATGTAACTGCATAGCTTGCCGACTGAGAGTGTGTCGGGAAAGTTTCCCTTGGCTTGTCCAGTTAAGACTACCCTACCTCTTGGGGCTTTGGCTTTGTAGGAGCTTCTCCCAAGTCCTGCTGATGAGCCAGGCTGACTGGTCTGACATCAGCAGTACCCAGGAGTACTGAGGACGGACTTGCCTGGTTCAAGAATTACACCATAGAGACTATCACACTTGATGCTGACATTCTGTTACCAAGCATGTCACGTTGGAGCCAGCTGAGCCTTCGGATAGAGAGAGGGGGGAAGGAAAGGGAGGATCAGGGGGGGAGGGGTCGGGGGCGGAAGAGAGAATGAAACAGAAACGGACAGATAACTACAGAGAGGGAGAGACTCACACACATTAGAGATAGGCAGACAGACAGAGAGAGTGAGGGAGAGAAAGGGAGAACAAGGGACATAGGGAATATTTAGGGTTACTTACCAGTCACATTCAATTCAATGAAGCAATTGATGGATTTCTTTTTGTAAAACACACGGCAAGAATACTGGCCAGAAGCTGAAATGGTTGCTTCGGGGATCATCAAGGACACTTGTATGTTGGTGGACGATGGCTTGTATCCATCACAACGTTTTACCTGCCCATGGTATACGTAACAAATTTCTTTCTCACCAAGTTTCCACTGCACGGTGGTTTCCTCTTCACTATACATTAAAGGATTCTCACAAGACAGCATCACTTTCTCACCGATATATACATGTTTAACGGTGGAGGTGTCCGCTTAAGAAAGAAAACAAATTGATATTAATTGCTTTCCTCAGCTACCCAACATTCCTCTCAGAAGCGTCGAACATTCCAGAACAGTTGCACCAAGCCTATCCGCAACGACAGCTTCAACGCCAACTTGTATTGCCTGGCGCCTTTCACGCTGGGTAGTGTCCCAGAGCGCTTGACAATGTCGGAGTCTGACCCCGAGGCACGGGGAGAGGGAGGGAGGAGGTGACTGTAAGCACGATTAAAAAGGAAAGTCTTTAGGCGGGATAAATGACGTCGAAGCACCTCCCCATCTCCCTGATCCAACCCCACTCCATTGCTCAGCCCTCCTCTCTCTTGACCTCTTTCACTCTACCCCTCCATTAACTATGCCACCATTGGTGGTCAGGCTTTCAACCTATCTGCCCAACTCCCTGGAACTGCATCCCGGAGTCCTTCTGCCTCGACCCTTCCCTTGCCTTCTTCAAGGTCCATCTCAAGACCTTCCTCTTTGACCACACCTTCGGTCATCTTAACCCCCTCCACCCACCACCAGCCTTTGGCCCCCACCCCTCCTGAATTCAACCCCCAGCTCGGGAGCAAACTCTCAACTGTCCAGCGCCTGGGTCATCCTCATGAAGTGAAAGTTCCTCCATAAATTCAACGTGTTGTTGTTATGCTTAACATATGTCAAACAAGCCCTTCATCACCTCTGTAATCACGAGGTGTTCAGTTACACTTCACGTTTTACGGTAACCTTCCTCGTACGTTAACCTTCTCAATTTCTTATGAATCGCTGACGATAACCAGAAATCATCGCCTTGGCATTTGTGTAGGACATACCACATTCACACTTGTACAACTGCCATCCACCCATTCTGATTTGTCAAGAGTGGGAGGTTCGGATGGTAGTTGCAGGTTAGTCAAATCAAATGTTGTTTGTTCCTACACAATTGATCAAGTTGATATAGCCAGAGACTGAGGGCTGTGCGGAACCGTCCAAACTTTTTATCCTTTAGTCTCATGGTCTGAACCCTGTTTCTCACAGGATGTGGTACATTATCTAACTTGTTTAACTCACAACGTCGAGATGTTGTGGATGTGTAGCAGATTAGTCAACTCAAAGAGTTAATTTTAGCTTCGGCTCGCCAGAGGAAACGTATTCTGAATAAAGACGTCTAAATTCTGTCACTTGACAGTCACTTTGACGTCGGGTATCCTGCCTAAAGACCTTTCCTTTTTCAATGAAAAAGTCTAAAAAGTACTTAGTCTAAATAAATAAAGACTAAATAAATAAAATACATTTCAAAAACTTTGAGCCATTATTAATTTGGGAGGTTAAAAGGGTCTCAGGCTAAGAACTAAGTGAACTTCAAGCCTTTGTTCTGAGAATGCTTCTGGTGCAGGTTCCTCTGATAGAACCATTACAATTATAAAAATGATAATCCTTGCATTTGATACAGCGCCTTATCCCATCCGCGAGACGTTTCGAAGCGCTTCACGGAATATACTGTAGAGTGAATTGATCGGATATTATGTGGGCGAAACGCGGCAGCCAAATGCGCACAGCAGCGTCCCCACAAACAGTCGTGGATTTAGTGACCAAATGATTATAATTTTTTTTTGAAGGGATTATTACTGCTGGAAAAGCGATCCTCCAATTGACTAGTAATTGGGTTCCTACTTACTGCCGGGTAAACAGGAGCGAGTGGAGTAAGGGACTTGTCTAACCTTGTTAATTTAGTCAAACTTACCAGCGGCTCTTCCCTCTTGTGACACATGTCTCATGAAGACGACAAAGATGGCTAGAGCTATGTTGAGCATGATTGAAGATCAGATGAGGAAAGCTGTAAAGCAAGCATAGGCCTGAATGTGGGCACATTCGCAAAACTACTTTAAGATCTAACGCTAGGATCTCGGAATACAAACACAGAGTGAAGGTAAGTAATGAGAAGATTGCCAACAAAAACAAGCCGGCTTCCAGACAGCCTGGAGTTCTTCAGGCAAATAAGGGTTGGGGCATGAACAGGTTTAGTAAAAAGAATAATCCTTACACAGCAGAGAGATAATATTGAAGGTTCTTTCTGAACTTGGAATCATAGGATCTTGCAGCACAGAAGGAGGCCATTCGGCCCATCGTGCCTGTGCTTACCCAACTAGTATCACTCCCCCGCTCTTTCCCCATAGCCTTGGAATTTTTTTCCTTTTCAAGTATATGATTTTTTCCTTTTCAAGTAACTGATGACTGAGTCCACTGTTTGTCTAGATACCGAGCTCAGGAGAAGCGAGAGCAGCCTCATTGAACAAACACAAGAGCTTGGATTTCTGATACAAACATTGGGAGGAAAAATCCCTGGTAATTGTCCAGCCCCACAGTTGGGGCTAGATTCCAAGAAGAATGTTCTCTTCAAGTCTCTGCTTGCAAATAACTCCTCATCAATCAACCGATGGTAAACACATCTCATTTAATTCACAGTCTCGCCCACGCCAAAAAGCACAACTCCATATTGGTTCTCCTTGATCCACGCCTTTGTTGCCTCCAGAATTCTTTCTCTGATGCCTGACCCTCCTTGACCACGTACCCCGCTCCACTCACCCACAGTTCATCCTCTCACATCCTTACCTACACTGAGCTTAGTAAAGCCATCACCCCACCCTCTCCAGGCTCCCTGACTCTCAGCAAAGCGATCCACCAAACGAATAGCAATTGGGTTCCTACTTACTGCTCGAGCGTGTGGATGAAGGAAACTTGCCTAAGTTTTCACCCCGCCCTGGAATCGAACCGTGACCTCTCGCTTGTGAAGCGAGCGCACAAGCTCCTGACTCTCATCGACAAAGACCTACCCTATTGCGCACAGACCCTCTTCCTGCCTCCTGCCACCCTCCGACTCTCTCATTATAGGGTATTCAGAACAGAACAGGTTCCCTGCCAATGGATTTCTCCCATCAGTAAACATCCTGAGTAAATAGTTCTGAGGAACTTAGTTTAAAGCTAGTCCTAAATCAGGGATTGCCTACACACCTGCCTAACCCCAGAAAAGAAACCAGTCTGACAAACTGCATCACAACCTGCCACAACACACTTTTAGCTGCGAGGCACACTCAGTTATATATCACTTTCATTTCTTGGGGTGTCACCTGCAGTAAGATTACCTGCAGTGGGGAGCTCACGATCATTCGCTTGTATATCATGGGCTTGGTGTCTACCTTGATAGATTTGCGGAGAGGTCACCAATTGTAACTGAAACCCTGCACATCCAACTGATGGGAACATCGCTCAATGGGTAGGCATGTGTGTGTGTCCGGGTTGCGCCCGGATAATGGCGGTTATCCTCTCGCACAGTTAATGCCGAGGTGAGCTGCCAATCAAGAGGTTTGGAAGGAGTATCTGCTACCTGCCTCATGAGGGCTCAAATCTGGACTGAAATTATTGCGATGACATATGGACAACTCGTGACTGTTCTCCTGGGCAGAAGACAATCAGGGCTGAACTGGCTCCACTGTCGTGTTCCCAGCAATGAAATACTAGAATTAAGTAGGTTCTCTGTAGCAAGTGACAATAAATAGCCTTGGGCTTGAGTCAGGCAGGTCCACGCCTCTAAGTGACTGTTGATGACAGCTCATCCAGTTTGGCTCATAAGCAATACTTGGGTGGTTGGATCACAAGGTTTTTTCCATATGACTCCTGTTAAAACCCACAAATGACACTATAACAGATAGAATTAGCAGAAAGCTTGCCAGACAGTGATCTCAGTAACAAGTTTCATGCTTTTAGAGCCATAGAAACTGTACGACGTCTTAGGAGGCCATTCAATCCATTTTCTCTTGGTGTTTGCTGCTCTCAGAACCCATCGTGCTTTAATGATAATAATAATCCCTCCAAAGTAAAACAAAAAGAATTGGCCTCTCAATCCATGACTGTTCGTGGGGCACTGCCGTGTGTGTTTGTGCCACGAAATACACAGTCAATCCATTTTACAATATATCCTGTGAAGCGCTTTGAGACTTCTCAACGAAGTGATAATGCGCGATATCAAATGCAGGATTTATTATTATTTCTAAAGCACGGTGTTGTGTTTCTACATGTGTCGGACACACGGCTGACCCCAAAATTATTGTGTGGGTGTATGTTTTCCGACAATTCCACAGTCATTGCCTCATTACATACCAGGATTATTATTAATATTATATCATTTTCCACCACTAAGCTGACAGACGTTAAAAGACTGAGGAACATCTGCAGTTCAGTACAATCCCAAGAGAAAATTCGTACTGGAAAACAACTTCTGCAAAGTTGAGGTAACCAAAGTGAAAATCACAATAAATGCATCTGGAAACTCCCTTCACAGACTGCCAGCATCGTTTTCCGTTGTTAGCCTCACTTCTGACAGTAACTGTAACCTCATTCTTATATCTCAAAAACACTTATAAATGGGTCACTCAATCCACGACTGTTTGATGGACGCTGCTGTGCGCAATTGCTTGCTGTGTTTCGCCCACAAAACATACAGTATATTCTGCGAAGCGCTTTGAGACGTTTCGAAGACGCGATACTGCGCTATATCAAATGAAATAATTATTATCTTTATTAACATTACAAGGATATTTATTATTATACTGAAGATTTGCCAATCTCACCCATACTCATGTTGTCCCTTTTTACATATTTGTGCCTATAATTCTCTGGAATATAGAAGAATTAGAGGGGATCTTATAGAAACCTATCAGATCATCAAAGGGCAATGATAGAGTAGATAGTGGGAGATTGTTTCCCCGGTTGGAGAAACTAAAACCAGGGGTCACAACCTTAAAATCAGAGGCAGCCCTTTCGCACTGAGTTGAGGAAAAAACTTCTTCACTCAAAGGGCAGTGAATGTATGGAACTGAAAGACCCGATAAGGCGCTGTATCAAATGCAAGGATTATTAAATGTTATTATCTGCTCTGTTAACACTAACAACGTGCTCTTGTCTATACTCGATAGCATTTCCCTGTGGAGCACTTTGTGGCATTTCAAAGTTACATGCACTAAATCCGTGCGAAGGATTATGAAGGTTTCTGGAATCCCCCAGCCCCTAGAGCTCAATCTCCCCCCACCTTCTCCTCCATCCCCTGCGCTCAGATTACGTGTTGCGACTCAGACCAACCCTCAGACGCGCACTCTGAAGCCAGACTTCTTTCTCCTGTGTTCCAACGCAAAGGTGAAGGACAAGAAAGATACCGAACTCTTCCCCCCCACCCCCCCTTTCAGGTTGTTTGTGGCGGGTTTCTGTGCCAAATCTGCTGCTGCTGCTTTCACAAAATCCGGTCACTGAACCTGACGCTGTATTCTGTGACTTTGAAATGTCCGGCTTATGCGAACTGCTGGTTCGTGTTTTTAATCTTACATCAAATGTTATTCATAATAACAGCGTTAACAAGAAGAACTGGAAATAGACACGACCATTAACCTCGAAGTCTTTCCTGATAGGGAACTATTTTTGATTCCCTCCTCCACACCATCCCCCCAACCACCACTGTTCAGCACCACGGGAACATCCTCCTGACACGCAGCGTTCAAGTTGTTGATCCATTTTACCATCTCATTGTTTGGATGCTTAGCAGTCCCTTAAGCTTCATTTTACATCACTCAGTGACTTTTATCCCTCGAGCAGACTTCTTTTGTTGTTTTGAATTTTGTTTTGTTATTTCATTCATACACTGAGATACACAAAAGCTGCTTACAGAGTAGGAAAGATTCGCAGAGGGTAGCTCGGGAAACAAATACAGAGAGTAAATCATAAAAAAATGAAAATGACATCTCTACGACGTGATAAGGGGCTGCGTCAAATGCGAGGATTATTATCATTATTATTAGGACACACAAAGCAAAGAAAGGGGGAGAAGCAAATTGGAAACCATCCAAATTTCTCGGATGGGTTAGACACAAAGGAGAGTTGAAGTGAGGAGGAGAGAGAGAGAGAGAAAGAGAGAGAAGTACAGGTGACACGCAAATGATTCAAACGATAAAAGGCTCAACTTACCAGAAGCTGTGAGTCAAGGCGACTGAGACAGGCTTTGACTCACGCAAAACTGTTAGCTGCGCTGCTAGAGGGAGGAGGCAATGGCAGACAGTGCCTTCTGTATGGGAGGAGTTGAATTCAGGACTTCCTGCTGCATTGTGGAAACTTATCTGTTCAAGCTCTCGAGAGGTTGTATGTTGTGCACGCTGGGGGACGTTTCTGGATTGTGTTTAAAGGGAGTGATCCCCCCTCAAAACCTGTGCACATTTGTGTGTTGTTAACCTATCCGCACTCCCCCTAAAGGGTCGGAAGGGTGTGGGGCGGGAGGGTGGTGTGGGGGAGAGGGGGGATAATATATTCTGTGAAGCGCTTTGAGATGTCTCAATGACGTGATAGGGCGCAATATCAAATGCAAGGATTATTATTATTATTAACCTGCCAACTGAGCCTATGTACCATCTGAGTTCTAGTTTTAATGCAGTCTGAAATAAGTCAGTGCTCACTGAGTTCCCTTCGGTAGGTTGAATGATAGTGTACCAGTGAGATATTTGTTAATTGCATGAACTGAAGTGTCTCAAATATATAAACTTTAAGTTTCAACACTTTGTACGTTAGATTGGAGAAGCCATTTTGTCTGAGGTACTATTATACCTGTCACTACAAGAGCAACAACAACAAGATTATATTTGTACAGCGCCTTTCACGTCGGGCGGACGTCCCAAGGCGCTGGACAGTGACAGCATTTCAAACCCGAGCTGGGGTCAGGGGGAAGAAGGGAGGGGAGGGGAAGGGGGGTGGCCGATGGCATGGTCGAAGAGGAGGGTCTTGAGATGGGACTTGAAGGAGGATAAGGAGGGGGCGAGGCGGAGTGATTGGGGGATGCAATTCCAGAGGTTGGGGGCAGAGTGGCTGAAGGCTCTCCCTCCAATGGTGGGTCGGAGGCCGTGGAGCAGTCAGAGCCGGCTGAGCGGAGGGAGCGGGCGGGTTGGTGGAAGGTCGCAGAGGTAGGGTGGGGCGAGTTACTAACTTCTACAAGTTAGAACGCAGGTAACCAAACAAACAGGATCTTGTGGTTACTAAATTCACACTTCTTTTGTGTATTAGTTTTGCACATTTTGCCTTCAAAATGTAATTCGTATCAGAACACAGTGTGAGATGCTGTATTGATGTCTGGCTGTATCACAGCCAAAGTGATCATAATAATCCTCATGTTTCATACAGTGCCTATAATATTAAAACGCTTCTCAGGTAACTGCTGTCAGGTGTGGTGACTGTTTATTTTGTAATCAAGAAGTAAGGCTCACCTCCATCAATGCAACGCACCCACAAGCACTAAATTGGACTTGCAGCCCGCCCTACACTGTGTGAGTTCAAATTTCCAACACGTGGTGATAACCCACACACTTCCGACTCAGGCGAGAGTTCAATCAACAACAAAACAACAAAATTACATTGACTCGGTGTCTTTCACATCAAAAGGTTGTTAGCAAGGGGCTGGACAGTTGAGGGTTGGCACCCGAGTTAGGGGTTGGAACCAGGAGGGATGGAGGATAGGGGCAGTGGGAGTGTGGCCAAAAGCACAAGCCAGGCTGACATGTATGTATATTGTATTGCTGAGCTTTGATTTTTTGGGGGGGTCATCCGGATGTCTGACCCATGTGGAAACCCATCACCGTGCTTAAGAGTATCCAACTGAACTGAGAATTCCATGCATCCCACCGTAGACACAACAGGGAAAAAGATGGGATGACAGTAATAATAATGATGATAATAATAAAAGCATTCTAGTGAGAGCGCGAGCACTCAATCCACGACTGTGTGTGGGACGCTGCTGTGCGCAATTGGCTGCCGCGTTTCGCCCACAAAATATACAGTCAATTCGCTTTGAAATATATTCTGGGACGTGCTCAAAGATGCGATAAGGCGCTATATCAAATTCAAGGATTAGTATTGTTATTATTATTGTTACAACACTGAACATTCGGAATATTACAGATAAAATACAAGATTTGAGAGAGGCCCTGCGAGGTTAACAGCTGAACAGAGGCTGACCACAGCCCAGAGAGATCACCAAATAAATATAGGGATATAAGAAAGTCAGTGAAAGGATTCTCCCAGGGTGAGAGAAAGGAAGGCAGTAAATGCCTGATAAAAGCCTGATAGCAGTGGGAGTCAGGTTGGGCTGAGGAAGGAGAAGAGGATGTGAAACAAAGAGGGGATTCTTCTGGTTGTGATGATGCAACAGATTTGTGCATTTAATAATAATAACAACAATAATAAGATTAATCCTTGCATTTGATATAGAGCCTTATCAAAGCGTTTTACGGAATATAACAGCATTTGTGGGTGAAATGCTGTTATATTTGCTAATTGCGCATGGATCAAGGAAGGATTAATTGTCCCGGGAGAAGAATTAATCCTGTAGCACTGAATGGAGGGTATTGGGAGGGAGGAGATTCTTGGGTGTGGAGAAAAGGCAAATATAAATAGTTGTTGTTGTGAAGGTAAATCTGTGCTCAATAATACATAGGACTCTTTGAGCAAATCAGCTGATGACAAAGTTTCAGCGTGACACAAATTTATAATTACTGAGACTTGCCCTGGGCTCCCAGTTTGCTTAATTGGAGAATCTGCTCTCTGATCAGAGGTTTAAAACCTGCAGGGAATTTCCCGTCTTCTCCAGAGCTAAAAACAACATAAAGGCAGAATATTTAAAGAGGAGGATGTGGGATACCAGATCGCTTACCCGCAAAAAAACAAATTGAATTCATATGGCACCCTACGCGTAAGTGAGTAAGCTTTACTTTCTTAATGACGAAATAGCGTACGCGCAGTTTGGATGTCAAACAGTTGTTTCCATTATTATAATTCCCCACTCAATGATTATACAAAGAGCAAATACCAACAACCTTGATACATGATAATGAGAGGAACTAGGTGATCAGAGAATTTAGGCAATGATCCTGATTACCTATAATAATAATAATAATATAATAATAATCCTTGCATTTGATATAGCGCCTTAACACGTTTTCGAGACGTCTTAAAGCCTGGGGGTGCAGTAGACAGCCGGGGGTGTCATCAGATTTGCATCTCATTGAACTCTCTATTTTTATATCTGATTGATTATTGGTAATTGTGAAGCCCAAACCAATCAAAAGGTGTAACACGCCTTGATTAGAACTCATAGGCTCAATGCTGTGAGGCTCAAACATTTAGTTGTGTTCAAACTGCCAGATGGTCAATTATTGGACTTTAAACCAAATAATTACTTTCAATTTCATCCCCTTCCCCTGACCCAGTAGATATTGTCCTGATAAACAAAAAGGAGGTGGGGAGAGAGCTCTAACAAGTTGGTGAAGAACGAACCCACCCAAAACAAGGTGGATGCATTGAGCGCTCATAACCTTTGCCAACAACAGAGAGCAGTGTTGGACCAACAGACTTTCCATTTCAGCAACGCCATCTCCAGACACAAACGTGATACTACAGATGGTTTGTGCTCTCTGGTTTGCCTACATCAGAGGACTATATAATAATAATAATCCTTGCATTTGACATAGCACCTTATCACATCTTCAAGACGTCTCAGAGAGCTTCACAGAATATACTGTAAAGTGGATTGACTGTGTATTTTGTGGGTGAAATGTGGAGTCCTAAAGCTCAGTGGTTAGAGCGCTTGCCTCACAAGCAAGCGACTTGGTTTCTATTCCCGGTACGGTAAACATTGGGCAAGTTCCTCACACCTCTGTTTACCTAGCAATAAGTAGGAAGCCAGTTGTAAGTCGATTGGTGGATCATTTTGCCGGGGATAATGATTCCTCCAAAAACAATAATAAATTGGTCATTTTCAATCTACGACTGTTTGTGGGACATTGCTGTGCGCAATTGGCTGCCGCGTTCGCCCACAAATATACAGTCAATTCACTTTATAGTATGTTCTGTGAAGCGCTTTGGGACGTCTTCCTGACGTGAAAAGCGCTATATCAAATGCAAGGATTATTATTATTATTACTCAATCCACGACTGTTTGTGGGACACTACTGTGCACAATTGTCTGTCAAGTTTAATGGCCTATTTCCGTGCATAAATGAATGTGGGAAACCCACATTGCTCATCCCGTTCTGTTCCTTGTACAATAACAAAATAACAAATGATACGTCGTCACCAGATGTATTTTCAGTATCTTATTTTCACTCACTTTCAGACGGTTTGGTATTAACTCTTTCCTTACGTATTGGCACTGATTTGTTGATGCATTTGCCACACAGTCATTGCCCTTCAAGGTAACTAATTACGTGAAGCGCTTTGTGACATTTTACAACGCTAATTTACATTTGTATAGTGCCTTTCACGTCAGGAGGACATCCCAAGGCGTCCTTCTTTAAGATGTTGCATCATCAAGTGAAAGAATAATTTTGATTCAAAGTTTTATCGGACATGGATTTCAAAGTGATATGATTAATGTCACAATTCGCACTTGTGGCCCCTGACACTTTCGGAGAGTTTCACAAGTTGGGAAAGATGGAGAACAGTGTGGGAGGTGGTGACAAATCCTTTCTTTCTCGTGAGTTGGAGCAGTTTTGAGTCCTTTCCCACGCCCGCATGTCTCTATCCTTGCTGTTCCTCTGCAATTAGATCCAACCCACACTTCTCTTTGTTATACTGGATAAAAAAAAACAACTCTCAGTACAGATTGGGAAAGATTTCCATTCAACAGATCCCTGTTGGTTACTGGGTGTGTTTTACCTGGTGCAAAACCAGGTTGAAATCTTCACCTCACCGCTTTTCCCAACACTATCTCATTTGTTCTTGAAGGAATCAACACTTTCTGTTTTCACCGTCGCCCAAGGAGCCTGTTCCATACATTTACTACTCGCTCACTCAAATAGTGTTTCCGCAGAAGATAAAGGAGTTTATCGTGGTCTACGTTGTCTAGTCATTTATTTTAAAAATCTTACATAAAAAATTATGTAAAAGGCAGAGAGAGTCATCTACAGTCATACTCCAGAGATTTCAGAATAAGACCGGGAGGCAGTTCAATGAGATCTAATAAACTGGTAGAACAACAACAACAAAATTATATTTTTAAAAGCGCCTTTCACGTCGGGAGGACATCTCAAGGCTCGATGTGCTGAATGGACTCCTCCTGTTCCTATATCCCAATATTAAACCATACACCCACAAAAGAGTGATACGAGAATTGACATCACGCGGATTAAAATACTTGTTCAGTTTTGTTGAGGATGTTAACTCGAAACCTACATCTCAAAGACGTGATATATCAAATGCACGGATTATTATTGCGCTATTGTTTCTCTTCCCTTTGAGATCTGTCAATCTCTCTTTTGATGTCTTGTACAATGCGTTTTGTGCCATTGCTCTTCGGGCCTCTTGTTTATTTAAGCCACCCAGTAAGACACGTTCTCACAGTGAATCTCAAGCCTCCACACATACACAATTCAAACAAGGGCTGTTTTCTCATTGAATTTCACCTCTTTCTGACTTGTGCTGTCACGTTGGTGTTAATCACTTCAAACCGGTGGAACTGCAACTGGCGGAGGGGAGAGGAGAGGGTGTGGTGGGGACGAATTCAAAGAGGTATTATTTGAAATAAGCTGATTTTGTTGTTTGCAACTGATTCGCAACACTCTGGAAACGTACTGCCAGCAGAGAGCAAGAAAAGATAAGACCAAAGCCATAAGGCGTTTGAGTTCCCAATCGAGGTGTAAAAGGTTGAGGCAGAGGAACATGGTCAGCAGTGTACCTCACCTGGTGATATTCGAGGACTCGAGGAGCGTATTAAAACATCCCACAAGAAAAACTTTACTGTAAATTTGTTACATTGCAAACAGAAAAGAACCATAGAAATATACATGTCCGGCACCATTCGTATTGACTCCAATTATACCAACTTTCCTGGTCCCAATTCTTGTCTCTTTTCCCAAATTAATTTCCATTTAACAGAACTCAAGGTCTCACACACGATCCATTAGCTTCCCCATTTCTGCTTTGCCGCAGATAGACAAGAGAGTTGAATAGTTAGAGGCATTAAAGGGATGTGGCAAAATGCCTTATTGGCAATTTTTACTTTGCAGTTCACTGTTTCAGTCTTACTAGACACATAGATTTACACAGTTTTATACCATCATTTCAACCCCACCAGTAAACGTCATCCAGTGCTGTGTGTGACATCTGTGTCTCTTCTGATTTCCCCCTTTGGACCTTCTAATAAAATACACCAGTCAGGACTAACGCTAAGAGAGTCGCCAACAAAGGCTGAACAGAACCTGCACGGGACACAGAGGAGAAGTGGTGAGCAATCTCAAACAACAGTGAGCGAGATTTACAACATAAAAGCAGTTTGCCATTGCGAGCCACACATGTAATAACAATAATAAGTCAGCCAGCCAGTCACTCAGTCAAATACGCACTTAGTTACATACTCACGCAGTCAAGACACTCACTTTGTGAGCCAGATACTCAACACGGTCAGACATACACACAACTCACTCACTCAGTGAGACAGATACTCACTCCATCAAACACTCCGTCACACACTCACTCAGTCAGATACACATTTACTCAGCTAAACACTCGGCGACTAAAGATGCGGCATTGTATAAATTCAATAGGATCAAAAGCCAGGATAGCAACAAGTTTGTATGAAGGGTGGAAATTATGCTACAACAAAATGATTAAATCCCTGAAATAATACATCCTAAGCCAAACACGCGCCATACAACTCCGAGACACAGAGCGGGCTGAGGAAGACAGTGAGGAAGGGAAGACTGAGGGAGAAAAGGAAGAATCAGAAGTAAATAACAGTGTATGTGAGACAACTCCATTCATGTAAAAGAGCACCTCACGTACACCTGGAGACCAGGTGATGGGCAATCACTGCTCACCTGCACCTCCTTTAATTTGAATATTCTCATTCAAGGCTTTCAGCTGATTCGATGAAAGCGCCCGCTTCTGGGCTGCAGTCACACTGGCAGAGTTTCGTACTCCCAAGTTTTTGATTTGCTCCACTGACATTGCCTAAAACAACAATAACAACTTGAGTTCACACAGCGCCCTTCACACGGAGTGCTTAACAGTGATGGAGCTTGACGCGAACCCAGGTAGAGAGGGGAGGTAACAATAAATCCTTGGATTTGACGTAGCACCTCATCACGTTGTTCAGACGTCTCAAAGCGCTTCACAGGATATGCTGTAAAATGTATTTTGTGGGTGAAATATGCTATTGGAACACCCGATCAAACACTAGGGGTTGAACTGAATCCATAATGGATTTTAAAAAGGGAATTAGACAAATATTGGAAAAAGGGAGAAATATAACACGGTGCGGGAAATTGTCCGGGCAGTGAGACAAACGGAGAGGTCCTTGTGAGAGCCAACACAGGCATGATAGGTGAATGGCTTCCCTCTGTGCTGGGAGATTCTCGGTGCTGAGCACAGGTCTGGGCACAGCTTTCCACCAGTGTTGGGACATCCCGACGTGAAAGGTGCCATACAAATGTAATTATTTTGTACTGTGTCACTGATCACTTACTGATAACACCTTGGGAGGCATGAGGACAATGGACTGTGGTGTCAGGAACATCACCGACGAGGTTGAAAGTTCAGCCATTTCTTCGGCACTGACTCCGGCTGCAGATAAAAAGGAAGCAAAGGTTGATGAGATTGACAATAAGCGTAAATTACACATATCCTAAACCATCGCAGTCTTCCAACCTTTTGCCGGCTTAGGACCGGATGCCCTATTTGAGAAATGTCCACGGACCATATAAGCAATACTTTTGCGATTCCCTCCCAGTAACATAATATTTACAGGTTATGGAGCGAGCAGGCGGGCCAGACGAAATGTAGGACTGTCTTTCAGAAGAGATGTTGAACCGAGATCCCGTCAATCTATTCAGGTGGACATTAAAGATCCCATAGTAGTATTCTAAAAGAGAAGGGAATTTCTCCTGGACATATCCAGGCCAACAATCCTCCATATTTATGGCTCATTCACCTCCCAGCTGTTTGGGACAGTTTTGATGTTAGCGGCACATCAAATGCAAAATCTATTATTACAGTAAACAGTATTGACTGGGTGTTGGGTATTGAGTGGATATGGTATTGAATACTCAATGGCTCTCAACGCTCTTACCTGCTATTGTTCCAATCTCCTGAAGCTCAGCACCCGTCCACTCTTTCACAGGGATAAATGCCTCCACTGCCTTGTCCTTCAAAGCAGAAAGTGTGATTACGTTGGGGCACATGTTCTCCCCAATGTCCCTGGCAGAAGACCTGTGGAACGTGAAGCAAAAGCTAGCACTGGCGGCAGTCTGGTAATCAGCAACAGAGTTTGTATTCAACCCACCACAATACTGGTTCTGGTGTTCTCACTAAACCAAAATACTAGACTTTTCTGTTTCCTCTCTCCTCATGCTAACTTTCATCTCAATGTATCAAGCTTTGCTGATAGCTTTTTATCCTGATAACTAATCGCAGAGCCCCATTCATAGGAATATAGGAACAGGAGTAGGCCATTCAGTCCTTCGAGCCTGTTCCGTCTCTTCGAACTTTCCCGTGGAGTGACGACTTATCAGGAGATTAATGTAGTCGGTTCCTTAAACTCCAGTTCCAAAGCTTAGATACACGTTAAACTTATGTATGGAAACACACTGGAGTCTAGACACACACACACAGACAGACTACAGGGAACATACTACACGTTCAGGGCATTTTACCTGAAAGATGTCACATTAATTTTGCGGATTTGGGTCAGGTTCAAGGTACAGATGAAATAGCCCAGGCTGCTCAGCTGAGTGCTGCTCAGAGTCTCCACTCCTTGACCAGCCAACAGCTCCTCCACAATAAACTTGGCTCGAGACGAATACTGTTTTACAAAAGAAAGTTAGTAAATCATTACCGGTGTGTTTCAAAATGTAATGTGCTTCTTTCTCCACAGATTTCTCCTACGAAACACTACTTCAGTGAGCGAGTAGTAAACTTATGGAACAGGCTCCCGAGGTAGGCAGACGGTGGAAAAGAAAATGTTTGCTTCAAGAACAAATTAGATAGATTTCGGTTAGGAAACAGTATCTCGGGATATAGTATATAGTTTGGGATGCGTACATGAGGTGGAAGAGAACAGTGGGTATAGGTGAGTGGAAGAGGAGCAGTGGGAGAATAAAGCACAATGTGGTGGTTGGGCGAACCACTTAAATAATTTCTCTGGTGTAACCAGAGGAGCCGTCGGAGATTTGGCCCCAAATCTACTGGTGGTTGGAAGGGGGTTCCTTACATTGTCAGTCGCCCATTCCTTGTACTCCGAAATTGCTCCAATGGTGTCAGTGTCAATGTTTTTGAAATGTTGCTTGACTTCATCTTCAGTGAAGAACAGTGTGATCTTCTTCAGGGAGGCAAGCTGGTCGTTTGTGAGGCTTGAGCCGTAAGCCTGAGGAGAGAAGGACAAGGCAGGTGAGGGCGAGGTGGGGTTGGCAGGATGGGCATGTTCCCACCCTATTGCGAAACTATCTTTTTACGTTGCGTGTGGAAATTGTAGGCATTAGAGCATTGCGCAAGTCATTTCTTGAGACGTCTCAAAGCGCTTCAGAGGAATATACTGCAAAGTGAATTGACCGTGTATTTAAAATATAAAGTCTTGGAAACAGCCTCCGAGTCTTCGGGTAGAGATTCCCCATGTACCTGAGCCCAACCTGCAGCTGAGATCTATGATGCTACCGTGGGTGCAAGTGGTTGCTGAGTGCGTTCAGCCCCTCACCTTCACAGCTATGGATTTTAAAGCTTTCAGCTGCTCATCGCTGAGGGTTGGAATGTCCGTCAGCATTTCTACTGAGTCTATGAAGGTCTGAGGTTTCATACAAGCCAGCTGCTCAGCAGTCCAGAAGCTGTTTGACTGGCCAAGGTTCAGTATCTGCTCTACGGTCGGGCGATAAGCACATTCTGAAATAAAACATGTATGAGAGATTTTACCCATCGTCCCTTTGTGCGCAAGAAAGATAAATGTCTGGGCGTCTTTTTAAAATGTGATTTTGTAGTACATTGCCACCCCACCCCACCCACCCCCTCTCTCCGGTAGTGAATGTGATTACCCACCTTCACCTTCACGGAATAGTGTCGAATAACAAAAACAATATTCACAAACTGGACTTGTGTTAATCATCACTTCTGGATCGCAAGATTCACAAATGTCAATATTCAAATCATGAGTTGGGAAAGTCCGATAAAAGGCTATTTGTTTCTCCTCGGCAGTTTGCTCACAACAAGATGCGGTGGGTAAATACGGCTTATTATTGGACTCGCGTGTCACTGAGCTCAAGGTGCCAGTCACTCTTATTGCCTTTGTAACCTCATGGTCACCTACCTGTCTCCCTGCGCCTCCTCTTGCTATCCTGGGAATCCTTCTGAAGAATGAAGAACTTCTCGTAAAGTAGAGAGAAGTCAGCGGTATTGTTAAAGTCGGAAATTATAAATCCCTGAGGTGGGGTGTGAGAGTCAAGGAGCTGCTGAAATACAGCTGTGGTATACTCCTAGAGGAGAAAAAAGACCCTGTGTTAGATGCTTCTGAAGATTTATAATGTATTAATAGGTCCTAAATGCAGCGCTGTACTATTTGAATTTAATCTTTTGGAATAACTAACAATAATCCTTCGGATGAGATGTTAAACCGAGGTCTCTACGTTGCCTGTTTAGATAGACGTTAAACATCCCATGGTGCTATTCGAAGAGAGAAGGCAGCTTCTTTCTCCGAGTGTCTTGGCTGACAATCCCTCAAATAAGATCGGTCACTCGCTCCGTGGCTATTTGTGAGACACTGTTGAGCGCAAACTGGCTACTGCGTTTCACCCCCAAACTATGTCTGATTCCAAGCTCTGACGTGGGGCTTGAACCCACAAGCCTTCTGACTCAGAAGTGGGAGTGCTATCCCGGAGCAAGACTAACACACAGTTTAGCTGCCCTGGTTTTTGTGTACTCACATTGTTGGGGATCAATTTGATGTCATCCTTGTTTAGCACCTCGAGCAGACTGCCCAGCTGGCTCAGGGTATCAACCGTCCAATCCGCGGGAGATCTGAAAAAAAAAAATGATTTGACACCTTGCTCGTGATAATCCTTGTATTTTACATTGCGTTTATAATAATAATAATAATAATGTTTGCATTTGATAATAGGATTTTATCAGCCTTCGAGAGGTCTCAAAGCACTTCACAGAATATACTGTCAAGTTTATTTTTGGACCGAATCGCGGCAGCCAATTTGCGCACAGCAATTAGCATCGTGTCAATAATTTGATAATTATTCTAATTCTTAGAATGTTGAGGTAGCGCTAAGGGCCTGACATAGAATGGCTCTCAAGTAGAATGACTTACTAGTTGCAGGGTAACGCGATACCCATTTTGTACACAGCAAAGACTGACAACACACGACTATTGGTGTTAATTATTTCTCACACTTGTGCCATGCTTACGAATAGATTGAGATGATCTTGTTTCTAAGTGCCTCTTTCTTCTTCCCCTCAAACCGGCCACATTGGCGGAGCTGGTCCATGATCTCTGGGAAGACTGCGTCATTAATGTTCTTGACCTCATCCGCGGAGAACGCACAGACCAGGGGTCCTAGGCTGTTGCCCTGATCCTCCGTCAGTGAGGAGGCTGTCATTTTCTGTTCAATGCAAAGACCCGATCAGTAGAATCATAGAATTGCACAGCACAGAAGGAGGCCGTTTGGCCCCATCGCGTCCGTGTATTTGATGGGCGATTCCCGTGTATCTCAGCGCCCGGCTGACCCCAAAACAATAAGATCTGGAAAACGTACCAAGCAATCCTTGGCATAACCGAGGAGAGCTGTGCGCCTCGCTGCGACACGGGGAAGCACTGTGATGTTAGTCTGGCTCAGCAGCTCCAACACATTCGAGCATAAAGCTTGTGGGATAAGGTTCAAGTCATCTATAGACCTGAAAAATATACATGTTCGGAAACAGTCGGTCACACGCGACAACAACTTGCATTTACATAGTGCCCTTCACGACCTGGAGCACTTGCACACCTGCTCACAGCCAGATAATACATAATAAGCCTTATACAGGGTGAGCAAAATGTTGTGACACCGTTACAATGTCTAATAAGTCCTAAAGATATTATGATAGTTTTTTTTAAATAGATAAAAGGATAGCTGAAAAATAAGACATTTTGGCCACATGTATTTGAGAGAGAGTGTCTTTTTCCGTCCAGAGAACATCTCAAAACAAATTTCAGGACACACTTACGGCTCAAAGAGCAGGTAGGGGGCAGGCAACTGTTCGATTTTGTCCGCAGTCAAACTGCTGAAATAATCTGGATTTGCCGACTTCTGAACCTTGAAGAACCTGGCAGCAGAGCATCGGATCTGTGAGAGGCAGAGGCCATTACAACAAACCTTAGAATGTGTGGGACCAACTGCCCCGTCTGCCCTTTCACACTAACTGCATCCGCACTTTCACTCTCTCTCACACGCACTCACTCACACCCTGTACACTCACTGTGCGCTCTCCTCACTCTGTACCTGCTCAGCCATTGCTCGTGGATTCCTTGCCAGACTCCTCACCACCTCAGCCTTCAGCGAGCTGATCAGCTTGCACCCAATTCCTTTCACTGCATCCTTCAGTTTACTGTAATGATGAACAAAGAGACGTTTAACAGAGGCGAGAAAAAGCCCGACTTCAGAGCGAAGTAGCAAGCACAAGCTTCACCGACTGACCGTCCTCCCAGGGAGGGAGGGTCCATAGTATTCCACTAATGACAGCACATCGGCAGGACCTGGAAGGACAGACCGGTCAGTGGAAGTAGGGAATCCTCCCAGTCAACTCCTGTTAACCCGGCAAGCCAAAGCCCAATAGGGTCAGCCTTGTCTATCTGTGGCTCCCAAGGGACAAATGACACATCACTTGAAGGAAGGTTTTCAACCGTAAAATACAAGATAACTTTGTCTCACCCAATGTTCTCCATGTTATTGAGTTTGTCCTTAATATGACTAATCAGTGCGATGGCCTGGAGAAACACAGAAAATGCATCAGTACAAAGTTAGGAAATATTTCAATTACTCAATCAGAACAGCCTGATACACAGTGTAACGCAGTCTGACACTCAGCCCCGCTCTGGCAGTAATGCCCGTCCCCTGCAGTACTGCCCCTCCTCCGCAGTGCTGGCCCCCTCCCCAATCGACGCCCATCGCTGACCTGGCCAGTTTTCCACGGTTTGCTCTGACTCAGGAAGTCCAACGTGACGACATCGTCACCAGCGTTTTGCAGTTCGTTGAGTGGCACCTCAGAAATGAGAGACTCGGGAAGTTTCTGCAGAGCCGAGCTGACTTTTACGGACCTCAAGATCTGTGTGATTAAAATAAATTCTGTTTGCATCTGAGAGTTCAGTCGATCTGGAAATGCACTGCCTGAAAGAAAGGGTGGCGGAAGTAGATTTGATAGCAGTTTTCCAAAGGGAATTGGATATGAAAAGGATTTTTTTTTTGCAGGTTTATGGAGTAAGAACGGGGGGGGAGTGGGACTGGTCGGTAGCTTTTTCAAAGAGCCGGTAAAGGCACATTGGGCCAAATGCCCTCCTTCTGTGCTGTAAGTTTCTATGATCCTATGATAATGCAATGACTTACAGAGTTCACGATCGACCGCTTCTGCAATGATTCCAGCTCCTTGGATGACTCAGCCACAGCTTTATCTTCCATGGTATCCAGTAGTTCGCTCCCGTTCATTTTCTCAAAATCCATTGTGTTGAGGCCGGCCATCAAGGAGTTCAGTTGCTTCAAATCCTTGGCTGTGAACGTCTGTTAGCGCGTAGGAAGAAACACAAAGCAGAGATGTTAGTGTGCAGGTTGGTACACAGAGCAGCTCAAAGAAGTTACAACTTCTGAAGTGACCTTAAAACAAAGGGAAAAAATAACCGATGGAAGAGAGGACAAGACACTGGACTTAACGTACACTTATTTTAATACACCTCTTCGTAAGATTACTACTACTAATAATAATCCTTGCATTTGATATATCGCCTCATCGTGACATTGAGATGTTTTAAATCTCTTCACAGGATCTACTGTATAGTGAATTGACTGTGTATTAGGAGTCCTGTAGTTCAGTCGCAAGCGAGAGACTTGGGTTCGATTCCTGGCAGGGCGAAACCTTATGCAAGTTTCCTTACTCCACGCGCCTGAGAATAATCCCTCAAGAAAAAAAGCAATGATAAATTAGTCACTTCAACCCACGACTGTTTGTGGGACGCTGCTGTGCGCAATTGGCTGTCGCGTTTCGCCCACAAATATACAGTCAATTCACTTTATTTTGTCAAGCGCTTTGAGACGTTTAAAAGACGTGAAAAGCGCTTTATCAAATGCAAGCATTATTATTATTATTATTATGTTGGCGAAAAGTGGCAGCCAATTGCGCACAGCAGTGTCCCACAAACAGTCGTGGACTGAGTGACCAACTTATTATTATTAACTATTTTTTTGAAGGGTTTATTACTCCCAGAAAGCGGTCCACCAACCTACTCACAATCGGCTTCCTACGTACTGCTAGGTAACAGAGGCGTGTGAAGTAAGGAAACTTGCTCTGCTTTGCTCTGTCAAGAAATCAAACCGAGGTCCTCTGGCTTCCGAGACCAATGTTCTAACCAATACCCTACAGGACTCCTATTGAGATCTTGTGAAGTCTGTCGTAAAGTTTGACACTATTCTAAAGCGAATGTTACGATTCCCTTGGACAAAATTACAAAGTCATACAAACAACATTCCAGTGATTTACACTCACATCGTGAAGTGACTTGATCTTTCTGATCAGAATTTTGCGTTGACCACGAGACCACTTTTTGATTTTACCCAGAGAAAGAACGGTTTGATTCACAGTATCATTGCTCATACTGGACACTTGGCTGACTGTTAATTCGGTCAAGGCTTCTCCCAGTTTGTCTATTTTCTCCGGGGTCAGCGTCTCAACATTTGTGTCCTTCACCAGTCTCTGTAAGATCTGTGGAAACAGTCTGCGGTAGTAACTCAACAAAGAATTGGGACTAAGTCAGTGAGTACTAATCAATCCTCTCAATAAAGCACCCTATCACATCACTGGAATGCCTCAAAGCCCTTCACGAGATTCACTGTGCAGTTTGTAGGGGGGAAGTGGCAACCGATTTCCTCAGAGCAACGAAAGGGCGGTGGAAACAAATTCAATAATAACTTTCAGGAGGGAATTGGATATATAGCTGAAAGGGGAAAAAAAAAATTGCAGGGCTATGGGGAAAGAGCAGGACTAATTGGATAGGTTTTTCAGAGAGCCGGTGTAGATAGGATGGGCTAAATGGCCTCCTTCTACGCTGTAGAATTCTATGAAATCCAAACGAAGAACAAAAAATGAGAATGACAACTCCAGAGAATTCACTGCCTTCCAATGATGGCCTAAGGACCCAAACTGTGTAGGATTGATATATCATGCACTCACCCCCTGCACATTATTGCTGCAGTTCTCCAGCGATTTCACTAAAGCGAACATGAAGTTATCGTTAGGAGATTTCAAGTCTTTTTTAGGATAAAAACACACCAACTGACCGAGCCTGCAGATAAAAGAATGATCTGAATTACATTCGATGCCACACTTCATGACAAGATCACAAGAGAGGCTAAAATAAAATAAAAAAGGCCCTTCGGCCTCTCTGATCTCACCACTCCAGAACATCCATCCTACCGCCCTCCCATCACAAAATCAAGCTGCTTTTAAAAGGAATCCACTGTGCTGGCCTCAACCACCCATTCATTCAATAAGTTAAGGAATACTTCAAGGAAGTATAAGTTCAAGTTGTTGCTGTAATCAGGCTGAGTGATATGCATACCTATCGAAAAATTTAGGATCCTTGATGTCCACATTGGTGCATTGATTAAGTCCTTTCAGCAGTATTTGGGCTTGCACTGGTGTGAGGTGATGCAGCCTGTCCAACAGGTCAGAGGAGCTGTTGAAAAACTGACAAATCTGTAGGGGAAAAACAAAATAATAGTAATAATAATAATAAAAATAGTCCTTGCATTTGGGAGGACGTCCCAAAGTGCTTCATAGGATATACTATAAAGTGCAAAGGCCATGTGAGCCCTATTTTGGTGGTGTTATTGATGATGTTTTGAATTGGGTTCAAAAAAACAAACATCTTAAAATAAAGAAGCTCCCGAAATGGCAAGGGAGAGATTTCAGTCTTAAATTTTCATCTCCCTGAGAAGGGACATCCTGCTGAAATCTGTTCCGTGTTAGACTCTTACCGTGCTGTTATGATCTCCTCCCAGGCCCTTCAAGGTGGAGCTCGGAGCTTGGATAATGAAGCGATCGAGTAGCAGAAGAACTTCCAAAGTGATCCAGTTGCCTTTATCTTTTCCACCTTGACCTGAAGAGAAGAAAACCCAGACAAGGCAGTCACTTGATTGGAAATTAAAGCCTGAGTATCATTGGTGGGAAACTGAGACATCTTGAAGACTTGATAAGGCATGATATCAAATGCAAGGATTATTATTATTACTACAGGTCAACGGGACTGAAAGGATTGCTCTTTAAAAGAGCCAGCACAGACACGATAGGCCGAATGGACTTCTTCTGTGCTGTAAATTTCTATGGTTGTAAGGACCACAACTTTTGGTAAGCAATGTAATATCCACCAATGTTGGAGATAATAATAATAATAATCCTTGCATTTGATTTAGCAACTTATCACATCTTCGAGATGTCTTGAAATGCTTCACAGAATACACTGTAAAGTGAATTAACTGTATACTTTGTTGGCGAATCGTTGATAAATATTTGTACCAGATGCATAAGTCATTTGAATTCCTATTTTAGTTATCTCACCTTTGTCCTTGTTCTTTTTGGATTTGTCAGTTTCCTCTGGTTTCCCATGCTCAACAGGTCTAGAGGGACCATTTTCTTCCTGGTAGATAGACTTCACCCAGTTGTAAACTTGTTTCCTGGTACCAGGGATTAGGTCATCATATCTTTCAACCAAAGCCTTCATCCTGAAAGAGATGGAAACTCTCAGAGAGAGCTTTCTCCAACCAGAGCTTTTCTAAACACTCAACATACTAGAGCAAGACTGTAATAATAATAATACTTGCATTTGATATAGCGCCTTATCACATCCTTTTGAGACGTCTCAAAGCGCCTCACAGAATATACTGTACAGTGAATTGACTGCATATTTTGTGGGCAAAACGGAAAAGATTGCAGCGTACAAGGTCATGGAAAGATTTGAGAGAATTTCAGCGCCTCGGGACATCCGACGTGAAAGCAGCCATATAAATGTAATTTTGTATTGTATTATGTTACCACAAACCAATCCTCTCCGTTATACTGAGGTGTAAAGAAAGGAAAACAAAACAAACCTCCTGTTGAATAACAAATTAAAACGGAGCACATCTGCCACTTACAGGTACTTCAGATTCGAAAGAGTGATATTCAGGCTGAAGGATTTGACACAGCCTGGACTCAGGAGATTGAGTTTGTCCCCCAGATCTCGAAGGCATTCACTGATGTTTCCTGAATCACTCAGGTTGAGTCTCAGATCCACTTCCCATCCATGGCACTTGCCTGACATCTGCAATTCAAACAACGGGAATACATCTAGCGATCATTTATGTCTGTCTATAGGAATCTTTTAATGAGAGCTAAAGCAGAAAGCCCTTTACCCCATGTTACTGTAAGAATTAACACTGCTCCCATATTCACTGAAAAGGAAAGGATTTTCTCCCAGTATCCTGGCCAACAGTGTCCCTGATAATAATAATAATAATAATATTGCTGTGCGTAATTGACTCACTCGCCTACAAAAAACACAGTCAATCCACTTTAGAGTATATGCTGTGAAGCGTTTTGAGATATCTCAATGATGTGATAAGGTCCTACATAAAATGTAAGGATTATTATTATTTATTAAGGTTGTGTACAACAGCATATGGGAGGAAGGAAAGACTGCGGGATGGAAAGAGCTCCCAAGCCCTAGATCCTAGAGAGAATAGGTATTGCAAAGGGGCAGTAAATAATTGAGCCCCAAAGTCTCTCCCCTTGAATGCCTTTCAGGACTATTGGATGTTTGACCTCCGAATAGTTCATTAAAATTGATTACCTCATTGTGGTCTTCATTATTGTGTTTACCTGTCAGAAAAAAAAACACGAATGTTAATTTCTGGATTCTGTAGATGTTATTCATCAAAAGATTATCCATGGAGTCAGGATATTGCTTCTCATAACATATCCTTTCACGCTCTGAGTTAGAATCTTAAATTCACACCCTCTTGTCTTGAAATAGTTCCTCATCATTTCTCTTCTTAAAAGACTTCTCATTTTCACTCCTCAGCCTTCCCTGCTCCAATGTTAAGAGTCCCAACCTCTACAACCTCTCCTCCGAGCACTCACTTCTGCTATTGTCCTCATAAATCTATTACAGCAGTGATGGGAAACCCAGAGTAAGGTGTAAGTCAGGTCTGTGACTAATCAGTCAATTGGGACAAATTAAGGTTTTCACTTTGCTTTATTGTTGGAAAAGAGACCTTTGGAATTCAGCCAGGATTTTGGGCTAAATTCAGTCAGTAATGGTACAAATGTTTGCAGCGACTCCTTCAAGCACCATACCTCAAACCCAACACTGCTCAAATCCTCATCTACTCTTGTGTTACCTCCCACCTGGACTTCTCGAATGCCTTCCTCACCAGTCTCCCAAGTCCACCATTTATTAAGATCCAACTCTCTGGATAGGCTTCAAACACCCCATTGTTCATCACTTCGAGACCCTATTTTGCATGAAGGATGCTGTATAAAGGCAAGTTGTTTTAAGATCACATTCAATAACACAAAATATGTCGTTTTACTCAGTCCGACACCCACTCCATGACCCTGGAGTCTCACTATGCTTCCAAAACGCACCCCCAATGCCTCTTACACAGGTCTGGATTGCTCTGGATGACGAGGCGTCTGCCTTGCTCCTTGTTTAATTAGGTCTGTGTCTCTAAGGACCGTTCATGAGACAGTTCATCAACTCTGAGAAACCCAGACATAACAACAACACTTTAATTGATACAGTGCTCTTCAATGGAGTGCTTCACGTTGACGGATTTGTTGCCGGGTTAGGAGGAAGGGCAGGGAGGTGACCAATAGCGACAACGACAACTTGCATTGATGTAGCAGCCCTCACGCCAGGGTAGCATCCTGGGGCACGTGACCAGTGGTGTAACAGCGCCCTTCCCAATTCCAACATCTAAAATTTCGCTTATCTGCACCGCCTTGGAACATCAGGACATCAACCTTTACTGAAGTGTGCACCAGAATGAGAGAGTCAGCAGGTTTTCGGTGGTAGGTGTAAGGGAATGGCGCAGGAGGCTGATGTGTTGGAGGTCAAGGAAAGCAACCCTCTGCCTCCTGTTTTGGCATCTGTGACAAGGCTTACCTGTTGCCAGGCTGACCAGGCTCACGCAGAAGAGGCAGAGGAGAACAGGGTGAGATGTCAACCCCATGTTAGCCGGATATCCACTCTTTACTGCTGCTCGATAAACAGGATTCAAACCTTCAACAAATGAAAGACATTCAAGGTTACATCCAGCGCCTGGGATCATGTGCGCAATTGTGCAAAGCAATTAAAAGTGATCCTTAAAAGTAAACAGAGCTGTTAAATCGGACGGCAATATCAACTTTAGGATGAATTGATTCTAAATTAATCAGAGATGAATTGAGGACATGAAAAGTATTATGTCTTTTACAGTGCGGTCTGTTATTGGCTACTGGTTGATAATATGAAATAACCTTTTCCTGTTAAATGATATAAGAGCTGACTTCAGCTTTAATGGTTAAAACAAAAAAACAGGTGGACCGGGGACAAAAAAGTATGAACTCTGAATGGGAAAATGAGCTAATGGAAAGGCTCTGTAGGTAAACAAGAGTGAGCGATGTGTCTGAATGTGTTCAGTCCTGCAATGCATTCTTGCGATCTGGCAGATTTCCGATTTAGGGAACCGACCAAACTGGTCGCTGGGTGACTCGGTTTGTGTCAGCTTTAGTGAGATGGCCTGCGTAAAACTCAAACCCTCTCTGTCAAGTCTCACACAATGTTTATTCCCTTAACAGTCATCATTGTAAAGTCCTGTAGCTCCAGTGGTTACAGCACTCGCCTCACAAGCCAGAGACCGGGGTTCTATTCCCGGCCGGCCGGGTGAAATGTTGGCCAAGTTTCCTTACTCCCCACGCCTCTGTTTACCCAGCAGTAAGTAGGAACCCGGTTGTTAGTCGATTGGCACAGATCGCTTTTCCAGGGATAATAATCCTTCAAAAAAGCCAATAATAATTTAGTCACTCAGTCCACGACTGTTTGTGGGACACTGCTGTGCGCAATTGGCTGCTGCGTTTGGCCCACGAATATACAGTCAATTCGCTTTACAGTATATTCTGTGAAGCGCTTAGAGACGTCTAGAAGACGTGAAAAGCATTATATCAAATGCAAGGATTATTATTATTATTATCACTTCTCGCCTACCTTCGCTGACCGGGGTTTAAGATAAACACATATTGAGTAACTTGTATTTTTAAACGCTTTTCTTCTTACGTCATAATTTACGCAAATTCACCTTACGCAAATTCACAGTCAGATTCACCCACACAGATACAAACCCACAGAAAGACAAAATCACACACAGATGCTCACAGAGACACACACACACACAGAGATGATAATAGATACAGACAATCATATACAAAGATATGCAAAAATCACACACACGCATACACACAACTTCGTGCAGACAGATACACGCGGATCTGATAGATTACTCCTCTGGCGAATAAATAAAGATAGTCAAACAAAGTAAAAACCTGTTGTTAAGTTTGATAAAGTAGCAGCAGAATTTCAGTCAGTAATTATTGACATGTTTCAGCTCTGACGCACCAATTACTGAGAAATAGTGTTTTTGAGCAATGGAATGCCAGTTAACACAGCCACTAACTAAGTCTATGAATGAAGCAGCTTCCAACAGTGCCTCACGGCTCGCAAAAGGACATCTCTGTCACGCACACCCAAGGCACGAATCTAAAGCCACAACGAAATAATTTTTTGAAAGAAAAGTATTTTTTGCGCAGAAGACATTTTGAGGAGGGGGGGGAGATCCGCCCACTCAGCAACTGTTAACCCTGAAGGAAAGGCATAGAGGTGTCAGCACTTGAAATGTTTCTGTCTCTTCGCGACGACATCAAACATGCTATGAGATGCCGTTATATTTTTTATCCCTGTACGTATTTCATAACTTTCCAATGGGATGATGTGGATCTGAACTGAAAGGCCAACATTGTCAGTACTCGCTGTCAAATCACTACCAATGCTGGTTAGACCCAAGGCACACTCTGGGCTCCCCCCCCCCGCCAGCCTTGGCTCTTGCCAACCTGCGCCCACAAATATACGGTCAATTCACCTTACAGTATATTCTGTGAAGCGCTTTGAGACGTCCAGAGGACGTGAAAAGCGCTACATCAAACGCAAGGATTATTATTTATTAATATTATTATTATAATATTTCCCGGAGGATGCAACCCTTCGAGAGAGCGCATTCCATTCCAACAATCTATCTCTGGGATTTCCATGTGTTGATGGGATGTGTGGAATTGTCAGTTTGGTTTGGAGTCTCTTAAGCCCGGGTCAAAGGGTTTCCGCACGTGTCAGACACCCGGCTGACCAAAACAAAAGCTCTACCAAAGTAGTATTAGTAAAAATGCAGGATATGATGTACAAAGAATTGTTTTTTATAAATCTCTAACATTGCATTTGATATAACGCCTTATCACGTCATTGAGACGCCTGAAAGCACTTCACAGAGAATATCGTAAGTGGAATATCTTGTGAGTGAAATGTATGATATGAATGATATAAGCTATGAATTTGTCTTCCAATAGTCATCAATTCAAATGGACGGGAGATTGGCTCTTACATGTCAGGAATATTTAGAAGACTGACGAAATTTAAACAATGAAGTTGAGTAAGTATTTTACCGAAACACCAAATACTGGGCGAGTGACTCACATTAAATCTATGGAGAAATAAGCAAATTTCAACACAATGATTGGAGGGAGGAGGAGAGCCGTGTAGAACTAGCAACATCACTAAAAAATAGTCAACAAATTGATCCTTTGCTTCACAAGATATTTGTGGCACTTTACTGTGAGCAAACTGGCGACCGTTTTACTACAAATATAAAATGCAGCATTTCCCCTGAAACACTGAGACATTTTGATGATATAGGTGCTTAAAAATGATCGGCTGCCGTCAATATCTAACCCTTTGCCTTTGGGTGTTAGATGTAAGGGATTGAGTCAGCAGAGAAGTTATGATCTGATAATCTCACTTTGTAATACCCAAATTGCAAAATGAATAATCCCGACATTATTAGAGATAAAAAAAAATTGTGTCACAATTCATTCGAGGAATAGGGTGGAAGTTTGGGAAGAATTGTTTTTATATGAGTAATGTAAATGATTATACTTACAACCATTTATGTTTTGTAACAGGCAAGACCATTGGCACAATTGGTCTCTGCCCGAGGTGAAAAAAAACCCCCTTTTTGAGACCAAAATTCCACCTGATCTCAACCTGTTAGGAGTGTGTTTGTCGTGAGTCACAGCAATGACCCACAAACAGCCGTGGATGGAGCGACTGACTTTATCTGAGGGAATGGTTGGCCAGGATTCTGGGAGAGAGAGAGAGAGAGAGACAACTCCCTTCTCTTTCCAAGGAGCACAGAGGAAAATAAATTGATTTTAGCTCTGTATTCCAAATTTAGATCCCAAATTCAGTCAGGGGGCAAGACAGTTTATTCATTTTAAACTACAAAGTTATTCTGTTTGTGTAACGTTGTCCAGAAGTTGGCAGTTTGTTGAATTTCAATGTTAACTCCGTTGCTCTTTTTCTCAAAAGAGCGAACAGAAAACTGGCTTCAAAATTAAGAAAATATTTCAGAATTTGTCAAATTTCAGACACACTGAAGTGTTGCGTAAACCAAGTAAATCTGCAACTGGGTAGGAATTCTCCCCGAAGTATCTGGTTTCACACACAGCTGTCTTGACTCAAAACTCGTGCTTTGAACATTAAGGGCCTGACTTGGCTTTGGATCAATGAAGGATTATTGATGCGGAAACCGGTGTTCAAGGTGTCTTTAACATCCACCTGAACAAACAAACAAACAACAACAATTTGCATTTATATAGCACCCCTCATGCAAGGTAGCAGCCCAGAGAACAAAGAGATAAGACCTCAGTTTAACGTAATAATAATAATAATCCTTGCATTTGATATAGCGCTTTTCACGTCGGGAGGACGTCCCAAAGCGCTTCACAGAACACACTGTAAAGTGAATTGACTGTATATTTGTGGGCGAACGCGGCAGCCAATTGCGCACAAACAGTCGTGGATTGAAAATGACCAATTTTATTATTGTTTTTGGAGGGATTATTATTAGGCTCTGTGTGGAGTAAGGAAACTTGCCCGAGGTTTCGCCCTCTGCCTGGAATTGAACTCAGGTCTCTCACTTGCAGGACTCCACTAGGCGCTGTATCAAATTCAAAGATTATTATTATTATTATTCTATCTGCTCCACTGCAACTTGTTAAATTCATGAACAATTTAAATTTGTATGAACATTAAGAGTAAAACCCTTTGTCTCACGTTAGACACTGAGCAGCGGGTGAGACTTACCTCTGTCTGGAAGGTGTCTTCTCCTCTGTGTTCAGCTCAATACTCACCTGTATCTACCTGTAAGGATTCAGGGCGGGGAAAGAATGCTTTTAATCCTATCTCTCTCTCTCTCTCTCAGCCTCACCTGGTGAAGCTGCTCCCAGCAAATGAGGTACGATCAGATGATTTACCTTCGACGTTCGCTGTTCCAGGTGGGTTTGAGTTACACAATTCCTCTTCAATGAGGAGGATAATTCTGGTTTCACATTAAGCAATCCCACAATCTAAGCCCACTCTGTGTCCTTTCACCGAGGCTGTGCTTCTTCCTCCCTCCCAGGGTTTTGTGGACAACACATGCTTGATACTCAATAATCTAAAAGGCGATACAACAGAACCTACCCAAGGCTCCCTCAGGGATTCACGTCAGGGAGACACAATGCAGGTCACGAGTAAACAGTGAGCTTGTAGGCTCTACCATCTGCCTGTAGCCGAGAGACTGATCCCACCAGACGCACAACATATCACAACACCAACAAACTGCATCTCTGCAGCACCTTTCGCGTTGGATAATATCTCAAAAGTGCTTCGTGAGAGCAAACGTACGCTTACAAATACAGTCACTATCCTCTACAGTAAATCCGGTGAAGCAGACCCTGCGATAATAATAATAATATACGATGATAAGCCTTGCATTTGATACAGCGCCTTATCACATCGTTGCGACGTCTCAAAGCGCTTCACAGTATACGCTGTAAAGTAAATTGACTGTATTTTGCGTGGGCGAAACGTGGCAGCTGATTGCGCACAGCAGTGTCCCACAAACAGTCGGTTTGTGCAGATCTAATGCAAGGATTATTATTATCCAGAGGTGAGACTGAGGCAGACCGATAGCAATAGTGCTGGGATGGATCTGAGAGGCTTTACCAGACAGCGCAGCGCTCATGAGCGTTCAGTCCGTTGCCTGGGTTTTCAGAAAAACAAACATTTGTTCTAGTTTGTTTGATCAAATGTTGTAAGACAGCCACAGGCACAAAGCGCTTGTCTGTGAGACAATAAACTTGTTTTTTGTGATAATAATAATAATAATCCTTGCATTTGATATATAGCGACTTATCCCCTCTTCGAGACGTCTCAAAGCGCTTCACAGAATATGCTGTAAAGTGAATTGACAGTATATTTTGTGGGCGAAACTAGATATTCCCTTTAACATAGGAACGTAGCAAAACAAGAGCTCATCGAGTCTGTTCTGGGAGTCATTAGATCTTAGTGGATTCCAATGCCCTGCCCTGTCCTTTCTCTCTTTGCCTCAATTCTTTTGTACACAGAGCACAATGCGGATTTCCAAGAGAGATTAAACATGTTTTTTTTTGTGTGTGTGTTCGAGCAACGATGAGGTCAGGTGCAGAGTCAAACCTGAATGTTAAGAGTGAGAGGAGCCTCAGATATAAGTGCTCTGGGACACTATCCCGCATGAATGGCACTACATAAAGCAAGCTGTTGTTGACTGCAGTATTTCCTCAACCTCATCCCTCTCCTTTTCCTGAATCCCAAGCTGCACCTCTTTGCCCCCTCCTGTTAATAGACATCATCAACCTCTCCGACTACCAACACAGTTTCCACCTCCTTCAAAATAGCTGTCATCACCCCCACCCCACTCCTCAAACAACCTTCCCTTGACCCATAACTGTTCTCTAACTATTATCTTATCTCCAACCTCCCTTTCCTCTCCAAGGTACTCCAAGGAATGAGTCGCTATCTGTGACCTGGGCTTTCTCTGCCGCCTTGTTCTTCCTGATCTCTCCCTCAGTCCTCTCCTCTTTAATATCTCCCGCTCATGATATCAACCACAGGTCACCCCCACCACCTTGGCCCTCACATCCCCAAGTCCAGCTAGAAACCCTCAACTGTCCAACACCTTGGGAATTCCCTTGAAGTGACAGGTGCTACGTAAGTGCAATTTGTTGTTGTTGTTGTTGTCGCTGCTGCTGCTACAGGAGACTTAGGGGGAAGGAACCACAAGCAACTCTTAATTGGGGATCTAACTTAATTTGGAGCAACAGCAACAACAACAACAAGATTGCATTTATAGAGCGCCTTTCACATCGGGAGGACTTCCTAAGGCGCTGGACAGTTGGATCAGGACCCGAGCACTGGGGGGGAAATGGTCAGGGTGACGGGAGGGAAAGGAGGGAGGGGGTAGAGAGTCGAGAGGGGAGCTGAAGGCTGAAGGTCAAAGAGAAAGGTCTTGAGACCGGCCTTGAAGGAGGAAAGGGAGGAAGCGGCGAAGGCACTGGGGGATGGAGTTCCAGAGCCTCGGGGCTGAGAGGCTGAAGGCCCGGCCACCGATGGTAGGGCGGTTGGGGCGGGGGATGTGGAGCAGACCGGAGCCAGAGGAACGGAGGGTACGGGTAGGTGAGTAGGGGGATAGTAACAACCTCCATTTATATAGCACCTTTCACATGGGATAGAGTTCCGGAGCTATCTCATTACAGGTACTTCCTATTCCATGTACACATTTACGTGAATTAGGATTTATTTAGAAAAAATTCCACTTTCCCGCCATCAATTACATTAATTTTGTGTCTTCAAAGTGTAGCCTCGTTAATATGGAAATGAACTTCACTCGAATAATATTATGGAGATAATTGTTTTTCATCCATCATACAGTTAGGACACAATAAACGGAACTGAGCATAATAACTGGTTATTTCAAGCAATTAAAACACAATCAAAGATGTTACAGTTCAGTAGTATGTAAATGAGCTTCACTGTCAGGTTTGTTCGCTGCAGCTAATGGTCTGTTTGTAACAGATTAGACTGGATCACCTTACGTGAACCTTCTCTCATTACAGCCTTGCTTTCCTAGCCAAAGAGAGAGCGAAGCAGAGCTGACGTGCTCTGTATAACCAACTTGCTGGGCGTTGAATATTGGGGTTTATAAATAATCCTTGCATTTGATACAGTGCCTTATCACATTTACATTTACATGTGCTGCCAGGATAGAGTAGATATAAATTTACATTTATACAGTGACTTTCATGTCCGGAGGACATCACACGGCCCTTACCAATTCTAGTTTGGCATCTGAGCTTGGGGTGGGAGCTGAGGGGGATGGGTCGGAGAAAGATGACTGTGTGGTCAAAGAAGTAAGTCTTGAGATGGGCCTTGATTGAGATATTAAGATTGTGAAGAGGTAGTAAATGGAGAGGTTCTGAAGAAGATTTCTTCTCCCAGAGAGTTGGGTTGGAACACTTTATCAGGGATATCTGCTAGAGTGGAATCAATTGGGAACCTTTAAAAAGAATTGGATCAGCAAATGGTGAGGAAGTATTAGAGGGATGAGGACAGTAGTTTATTTGAGCAGCAAACACCCACATGAAAAAAATGGGCTGAATAACCTCTTGCTGTGTCACGCCTATCTCTGGCTCTGTGTACCATAAGCGCTGAACAGACAAGGAAACTCCCAGTCTGTTGAAATATATAAAAACCTCATATTTGCATCATGTGCGCTTTGCCCACAAAATATACAGTCACTACACTTTACAACAGACCCTGTGAAGCGCTTTGAGACGTCTCACTGACATGATAAGGCGCTATATCAAATGCAAGGATTATTATTACTACTATTATTATGATGTAAAGCATGAGGTGGGTTCTCAATCTAAGTCTTGCAATCTGGAAGTCAGATCATTGCCATCAGTTGAAGGCTGAGCTGTCTGTTACAATTTAAGGCTCTTTCTACAACAATAATAATAATTGCGCTTAATACAGCACCTTATCACGTCATCGAGACGTCTCAAAGCGCTTCACGGATTGGATACTGTAAAACGGATTGACTATTTGGTCTGAATGGCCTGTTTCCATGCTGTTACATCCATGTAAAAGCATGTAAAACCTTTATGATACCAACACAGTTGGGTGCACAAAAAGACTATATGTTAATGTATACAGTTTCTCTCTTTGTAAAAGACTGAATATTTAACCCTGCGGTCACTATAAAATGAGTTGTTAAGAGAGTGCCACTGTACGTGTCTGGGCCTGTCACACGCACTGCACAACCTACATCTCCTTTTTCCATCTCTGTCTCTCAAGACACACTCACTCTCCAAGTATCGTTAATACCGTCACAAAGCCCTGCACAGGTAATTGTGCAAAGAGGGAGAGACAGACCCACAACACATGGTGTGGGAGCCCGGAACAGTTGGCTCCTCATTCTCCCTGGTGAGCACTGTCCTGTCACCCATTACGTGATCCTGTAGATGAAACAAGAATACCACATAAGATTCAGTTAAATCATGTTGTCAGGCTGCACCACATGCATCCTGTAGCGTAGTGGTTAGAGCACTCGCCTCGCAAGCAAGAGGACCTGGGTTTGATTCCCGGACGGGTTGAAACCTCAGGCAAGTTCCTTACTCCACACCCCTCCGTTTACCAAACGGTAAGTAGAAACCAGATTGTTAATCAATTGGCGGATCGCTTTCCCGGGGATAATAATCCCTTCAAAAAAAAACAGCAGTAATAATTTGGTCATGTAGATGTGACAAAGCGCTATGTGAAATGCAAGAATTATTATTATTTTTAACTCAATAACATTAATAGAGAAAGCTGGTATGTTGTGACTCGGAGCTGTGACATTACTTTGTATTTCTGCACCAGGACCGATGGACATATGACTGGAGGGCATCGATTTATGGTAACTAGCAAGCGAGATTGGCGGATTTGTTTACACCGAGACATGTGGAATGCGTTGCCACAAGCAGTGATTGAAGCGGAATAAATAGTAGCTTTCAATAAGGAAGTAAATCGATGTCTAAGGAGGAAAGATCTGCCGAGGTATGGGCAAATGGCAGGTAATTGTACAATAAGTGCATTGCTTTTTCACATACAAAATGAGGTAAAAGGTCTTTTTCTGTGCTATAAATTTCTATGGTTTCTGAGTATAAAAGCGAGGAGGTGATTTTGAATTTGCATAGAGCCCTGGTTTGAGCACATCTGGAGCACTGTGTCCAATTCTGGTCTTCCCCCTAAAACAGCAGTGATGGAAAGAGTACAGTGTAGATTCATCAGCATGATACCAGGACAGGCAAGTTACTGCTGTCGGGATAGACTGGATAAGTTCGGCCTTTGGTCGACAGATTAGGGGCATTTAAGAAGTGACCATATAGAGGTGTTTAAAGCTATTAAAGATAAGTTTAGCATAAATAGGGTGTTCCCATTTGTTGGGCAGTCCATAACCAGGGGACACAAGTATAAGATAGCGACTAGCGAGGGGGGAATCTAAAAGAGAATTTAGAAAGATCTATTTCACGCAGAGAATAGTGAGAATGTGGACCTCGATGCCCAAAGTACAACAACAACTTGGGTCTGTGTAGCACCCTTCGCGCAGGGCAGGTTCCCGCAGCACGGCAAACGGCTAGAGTTTAGAGTTGCAAAGGGCAATTTCAGGACAGATACCAGACACCAAAAGTCGTGGTTGAAGCAGATAGTTCAGCTGCGTTTAAGAGCAAGCTAGATCTTCACATGAGGGAAAGGGGAATAGAAGGGTATGAGAGGGACAAAGGAGTGAGTATAAGTGGAATATAAACGTTGTTGTGTGACTTTGCTGTGCGCAAGTAGTCTGCCATTTCCCTCTACAAAATAGCTATCTATCATCTAAGATATCCATCACCATCACTACACTTCATAGTGAATCCTGTTAACCCATCCTTTGAGACATCCTTAAGACATGACAGCCACTATGTGAAATGCGAGGATTATTACCCTGATACTGTGATAAACTCTGGTGAAAACTGCACTTTCTTGTCATGTGGGAAAAAAGCATTTGGAAACAGGGAATACCACACCCTGAGCAGCTCGCCGTGTGCCAGCCCCGCGCTTCCCTCACCCACCCACACCCCCGCTTCGCAGGGAACACCCACCCCCCCAACCCCCCAGGAAAACACACACACCTCACACGAGGTAAATGTCATGAAGAAATTTTTTCCATTTTATTTCGTACATATTTTAAAATTTGTACACAATTTCAAGTCATTTCATACATTAGAGCAGCAACTAGGGTATAGCAGTCGCAGGGATCTGGGGGGGGGGTGGGGCTGGGGGGTCGGTGGGTGGGGGGGTGGAGAGGGGAGGTGAGAAGAGGAGAGAGACGAGAGACACGTTGAGAATTCTTTTTCACTATAATCTTACCGATTACGGGTGAGACGCAGAAAGTAGCATTTTACAAATTTGTACGAGATCAAAGGGGCGTGCGAGGGCACACGCGTGTGAGTGCCTGTGCGAGTGAGTGTGCGTGCGTGCGTGCGTGCGTGCGTGGGTGGGTGCGTGCGGGTGAGTGTGAAGGTGCGCCACATCCACTTAAAAGAGGAACCGCACTGAATTCCCATTGATAACACACCCAGCTTTCACGTCTCCATGTAAAGAACAGCACAGCCACCAAGAACCACCTACTGGACAGCACTTTTGTTTAAGCGGGTACGACAGACAATAGCGGACACCGAAAGGAAAATCAGTCACGATCTCGAAACCGAGTGCGTTATAAAGACCAAAAAAGGGGGCTCCGAAAACAACAAAAAAAAACCCCAATGTTTCACAGCGGACCTGACCCGGGATAATTATCCGGCTGTATCCGCCGTGAAACACTGTGGGGATTTTTTTTTCCCCGCCCCGTTAACTGGTGCGACACACCGGGAAGTGGGGCTCGAGGCCTCCCTTCTCTCTGTCACAAAGCGGGTTGGTGATTTCCCCCCCACCCCCTCCTCGTCACCCAGGGCAGGGGTGGGGGGGGTGTTGGTGGTGGTGGTGGGGGAGGGTGTGTGTGGGGGGGAGGGGGGTGGCGACAGTGTGTGTGTGTGTGTGGGGGGGGTGGGGTCCACGGTGTGGGGGGTTGGGGGGGGGGCAGGGGGAAGTGGGGGTGTGGGGGGTAATGAGCATTAAATGAGTCTCCTGAGTTCTGTTTAAAAAAAATTAAGAAAAAAATAGCAAAGCGCATCCCATCAGAGAATGACGTGTGTTAGAAGGTGTTTTACTGTATAGCAATTACACTGCATCCTTATTAATAAAACATAGACCATCACAAGGTACAGTAATGTTAACAGTGGTACATTAATCAGTCACACCAGAGAGGAGACAAGGAAAGCATTATTTTACAGAGGCAAAGTCTTTTTAAGTAGAACACTTCAGCAACCAGAAAACATTCTCGGACTTGCTTAAACAGATAACAAGAAGACCGTCTCGAACCGCGGTAACAGCCCCCCCACCCCGCCCCCCAACTCTGTGACGCAGACTAGGCTCAACGCTCGGCCCCAATTCAATGTGACGGGGATGGATTTTGGGGTGACCCTCCCTCGCAACGTGTGACTGCTCCTGAATTCAGCTGACTGCGCACCTTGGGGAATCCTACCCGTGGGATCGGACTGGCGAGCTTCGCACGACAGCGACGGCTGGCAAAATAATTAGCGGCAGCCACCACCGCACCCCCCCCCCCCACCCCACCACCACCCCGCCGCCGCCACCCCACCCACCAGGAATTTTCAAAGTGACCCCCACCAAAATGATGTGAGGAAAGAGGGGGGCGGGGGGGAATGGGACACAATTCTTTTGGGTCAGCCGGGCGTCTTGCCGCACGCGTGACCCTGCTCAAGGGTAGCGAAACCAAGCGGAGACGTGGAAATTCCAGAGATACGATTTGTCGGGAATGGAATGCATTGGAATGCGCACTCTCTCCCCCGCAGCGACGAATCCCCCCTTTACCTAGGTCCGGGTTTACAAGCAGCTGTCTTTTACTGAGGGGAGAGAGGGAGAGCGAACGAGCGAGCGAGAGAGAAAGAGAGCAAAGGGGAATGAGATTCAAGTAGATGGCTCCATTGTGAGAGCGAATGGGGCCTTTTTGCTGTGAACCTTCTAAGATTCTGTAGAGTGACGATCCCTTCGGGTATCGTGGGCTCTTTTGAGATTTCCGATATCCTAAAGAAGTATTGATATTACGAAGTTATGATTCCCCGGTCCCTTACATTGCGCCATTGTGCCTGCATATATTTAGGATTGATGGGAAGCTGTCGATTTTTTTCCCCCCCCCTATCGAGAGAACTGCAACATGCCCCAGCAAGTCTAACCTCCATGTTGCAAGTTTCTGTCTGCAATCGAGAACTGACAGTGTTTATTTCTGTGAGAGCAACTCCCAATGAATCACCCAGCGTGACTCACTGCTCGCAAACTGTACAGACTTGATGGAGACCGTGGGGCGAGCAGTTATTCCGTGTGGGAGTAGTGCTAATAACAATCCCTGCATTCGATGCAGCACTAAGGTCTCTCGTCGTGGAGACAGCTCAAAGTGCTTCTCAAAGTGCTTCAGAGAATAAACTCTTAAAAGTAGCCACTGTGTGTTTTGTGGGCAATACGCGGCAGCCAATTGCACAGCCCAAACGTCATGGATTGAGTGACCAAATTATTATTATTATTATTATGTGCAATATTTAGGTTGCAGCTCCCTTAGCTGAACGCGCTGATCAGAATTTGTGTTTATAATAATAATAATAAGGATTATTTTAAAGCCAGGTTGGCTGCAGAGACTGTAAGCAGCCAGAGGCTGAACTGACGTCTCTCTCTGCACCAAACATCGCTTTAAACGCTGAGCTCAAAAACGTGGCGAGGACAAAGCAGGTTAGTGGTCTCACCTCGTGGCAGCTGAGAGGACGCGCTGCTGATCTGTAAGCCGTTTGGCTGCTGCGAATCAATGTCCTCTCTCGACTCTCTACCCCCTCCTCGCCCCCTCCCTTCCCTCCCCTCACCCTGATCATCTCCCCCCAATGCTCGGGTCCTGACCCAACTGTACAGCGCCTTGGGACGTCCTCCCGACGTGAAAGGCGCTCTATAAATGGAATCTTGTTGTTGTTGTCTAACGGCCGCCAGAAATGTACAGCAGCAGCAACGACAACTTGCACTTACGTAGCACCCTTCGAGCAGGGTAGGGTCTGGGACAGTGGCGGAGCCTGACACCGAGCTAGGGTTTGTGTGTGTGTCTGTGTGGTGGGGGGTTGGGGGGGGGGGGGAGGGAGAGGAGCATGTGGCCGAAATGTAATGAGAATATTGCCAGTTTGGCCAACGAGGTTCCTTTCGAGAACGTTTAGCCCTTTGTCCAGTCTCACACTCGACTACACGCTAATGGTGAGCCCTCGACACCAACAGGGCTGCTCACGCCCGCGGCTCACCTTCAAACAAAGGGCCCGTTTAACGGGACGAAGGTCGGGGCTTTGCAACGGGAAGGGTCACGGCTGGACCCCCCCCACCGCACCCATAAGCCACCCCTGAGCTGAGGCCAAGGCTCCCAGGGCCAACCCTGTGTGAAACAGCAGTCGAATGAGATGGGACTATGTTAGGATTGTACAGGAACTTTTCTTATTAAAAAAGGCTCAGCATCGCACAGCCCTCCCGCAACTCAACACACAGCAGCGTGTGTTTTTCTTCGACCCAGCCGGGTGTCTGACGCACGCGGAAACCCATCGCCGCGCCTAAGATTATTCAGAGGTCACGTCAAAGAGAAATAGTATTTTTTTTCCCCGAACTTGTCGTTTTCTGAAATAGCCACAAGAGGGAGAGGACGGGGGCTGAACATAGCCCGGGAAATAATTCCTCCCCCCGAGAAGAAATAAAAGACGTGGTTTGCGGAGCTCGCGCTGTGTTCAGGACACTGGCATCACCTGTCCAGGTGTCATCACACGCGGTGCCGTGAGAGGGGCTGTGGTCTGAGACCCACGTTATTTAACGGATCGGAGGCCAGAGAGCAGCCACTGTGTCACTCTCACCCCGTGATTTTCTCCCCGTGACTCCCTCTCTGTAACTCTCTCTCTGTAACTCTCCCTCTGTACCTCTCTCTCTGTACCTCTCTCTCTGTAACTCTCTCTCTCTGTAGCTCTCCCTCTCCGATCCCACATCGGATCACCGCACGATCACCAGACAGGCCCTACGAGCCCTTGTTTTATTGCTAACAATTATTAGCGACAGGTCTATTCATTTATTTGACAATATTAAAGTCTGACCTCTCCTCTGGGCTTGAGCTGAGCCACTTTCCTGCTGAAAAGGCCAATCGTTCTGGTGTATAAACACAACAGAAGCCAACACAGCATCGAGGGAATGAGTGACATTTTTTTTTACAGCTTGAATTTTTAAAGTAACACCATTTTTTTTGGGGGGGGTGGTGGGCAAAAGGCAACCTGACATGGTCCCGACCCTAAGGTTTCCCACAGGCAGTCAGGTGCAGGGTACGAATGGGAAAGATACAGATCGGAACTGAACTTGATGTTACTGCTGCTACAGCCGGTCGTGACCACCAACAAACCAACCAACAACTCGCACTTACTCAGCGCCCCTCATGCAGGGTAATGCCCCAGAGCGCTCGACAGTGGCGGGAGCACGACCCCCCCAAAGCCGGAGAGAGTTCCGGATTTCAAGGGTAGAGCGGCCACCGCTGGCGGAACGGAGGGCACCGGGGAGAAGCCGGAGGCTGGAGCCAGTCGATCGGAGGCAACGGGTAGTGGGGTTGGGAAGTACGCAGGTCGGGGAGGTGTGTGGGAGGGGGTGGGGAGAATGGTGGGGAGGGGGAGGGGTGCCAGGGCCGGAGGGGATTCGGAGACGAGTGTGAGGATCTGGAAATCGATCCGTTCGGTGATAGGGAGCCAGTGGAGCCTGGCGGGGACTGACTGGCGTGATGATGGTAATGCACACTGACTGACACGAGAGCAGCTCAGCAGCCTGAGGGGAGCAAGCTCCTAGCCTCTGTGGGTTAGTACTGCGCCAAGACAGAGAGTGCAAACAGTCTTCTCGTAAAGCCGAGCATTTAAGGAGACCAGTGCAACCGAAAAAGAGACCAGGTCAGACGACAACTCACAGCACATCTTCACAAAATATAACAATAGATCTTCGTATGTACAGTTGATATCTACAGCTCATATGCAACGGCCTGGGTATTACTTTGAATGAAACGCCATTTGACGCAGTCGTCAGTGCAGAGGGCTTCACTGGTTTCGAGGGAGAGAGAGAGAGCAAGAGAGAGAAAGAAAGGATTCGAAAGAAAGCACAGATTCCCCGTAATTCTGGTTCTGACACTGGCAACTCATCCAGATTCTGTAGCTGAAACGTGTATGTTTCTAATGAGAAACATCTCTCTGTGACTTTCTCTCTCTCATTCTGTCCGTGACTCTCTCTCTCTCTCTCTCTCTCCAAGGCTTTCTCTGTGTGACTTACTCATTAGTTTTGAAGCTTGTATGTTTCAAAACTAATGAGAGCTCCTCTGTTCCAGAGGCAGTAACACTGAACGCGTTATCACTGACAGATACGGAAATTTGGGGGAATTTATGCTTTTAGTGTTAGGTGGTGAAGTGAGTGATCACTTGGCAGTCAGGTACACGATTACTTGGTGAGAGATCCACAGCCCCCATCAGGCTATAAGCTGTGCTTACCTTCACTATATAACAATTATTCCGTGCAGTGCCTTCAACAGAATCAAGATTGAGTTGCAGACAGATTACACTGACACTCTTTATGCTGTTAAGAATGTTTTCGCTTTCAATTAAATCCTAGAGTGTGGCATAATAATGATAACACTATGAATAATAATCCTTGCATTTGACACAGCGCCTCGTAACATCATTGAGACGTCTCAAAGCTCTTCACAGACTATATTGTAAAGTGGAGTGACTGTGTCTTTTGTGGGCGAAAATAGGCCACCAAAGATAAGTTGGGGGGGTGAGGTGGATGATGGGTGAGGTGGATGAGGTGGGGGTGAGAACTTTCACTGTGTTGTTGCCAATGAGCTGAGTCCATGTTCTGAGCTGACAGCTAATGACAACAATATCCATTGGGCTAACATGAATATAAAAAAAAGTCCTCCAAATCCCAGTCACTGGAGCCAAACTTCAGGTGTCAGGTTTGCGCTCATCCCTATAGGTCGGTCGGGTTAAAGAAAGGATCGTGGACCTGAGACCCTTTTAGGAATAATGTGGGTTTGTTTCTTTTGGGGGTGATTTATGCAGCAAAGCCTCAAATTCACCAAAAAAGTTCTGCAGCCCTGAGCCGCGTGGAAATGCCAACCCGCACTCTCAGTACGCGACACGGCCACATCTAACTAAACTGCTGCGCGTTATAGAAACAAAATCAGGGAAAAATACAAAAATACGGATAAGAACCCTCATCAACCCGGCCTCGCCCAGCCTCAAGACGGCAGCCAGGAGGCGGGAGAGAAAGGGCACGGGAAGAGTCTGTGTTTGGCGTCTCTTTGCTTAGGTAATGGCCGAAAAGGTAATTAGTAACCTCCACCCTTCCACCACCTTTCCCCACCGGCCCCCCGCCTCCCCTACCCTCCCCCACCCCCACCCCCGCCCCGCGCCTGCCCCCGAGAAAAAAAAAGAAGCAAGTCAAGAGCTGTAGACTCAAAGCGGTTAGAATTTAACCTGGAAATTCTGTAGCTTCATTTCAAACAAGATGGGGCAGGCAGCAAAAAAAAACATCTCCCTCGGATTACTGTTCCCAGACTTTCAGCCACAGCGACGTGTATCAGTGTCAATATTAAAACTCTGACTGTTCAGCTACTCTGGGCGTTTGATGATCGTGGAGTCCTGTAGCTCAATGGTTAGAGCACTCGCTTTGCAAGTGAGAGACCCGAGTTCAATTCCCGGCGAAACCTTGGGCAAGTTTCCTTACTCCACACAGAGCCTAATAATAATCCTCCAAAACCAAAAACAATAATAAATTGGTCATTTTCAATCTACGACTGTTTGTGGGACATTGCTGTGCGCAATTGGCTGCCGCGTTCGCCCACAAATATACAATCAATTCACTTTACAGTGTGTTCTGTGTAGCGCTTTGGGACGTCCTCCTGACGTGAAAAGCGCTATATCAAATGCAAGGATTATTATTATTATCAACCGGAATCTTTTACCCCCCAAAACACTTGAGGATACAACTTGCGACCCCACCCCCCCCCACCCCCGAAACCTCCTGCACCTTTTCACCCCCACCGTATCCCTTCCCACTTCCAGAAAGTCAAACCGTTTCCGCGTGTCTCCCACCCGGGGCTGGAAACCCAACAAGGGAGACAGTAACACTAGAAGTTTACGAGAACGTTAAGAGGGTTGTATGACCTCTGTGTGGGTCCTGATGGCTGATGTTGGGACAGTGTTGGCAGAAGGTCTTGTGGGTTGATCGTGCGATAAGATGTCAGACTACAGCGCACACAGGAACTCAATCCCAGTTACTCATTCACTCAATTCCATATTCTCATCAGCGGCTAAACCACAGTCACCTTTCCAGTCACCTGCCTTGCGTTTCACAACTCCTCTGGGGTATCTCAGCCAACTCCACTCCCTCCAACCTCCTCCATCCCCGCCTCCGTCCAGGTGTCGGACACCCTGGCTTGAAAAGCACAGCCATCATCACCAAACCATCAGCGAGAGCGCTGTGTTGGTCAGCGTCCCGGCTCGGGGGGGGGGGGGGGGAGATAGCGATTAGACACAAAACTCTCACATAGGCAGCCGGAGTTTAAAGGGTAACACTGTGCACATTTAATAATTGGTTCTTGACCGAAACGCATCAAATGCCAAACAGAATGAGAGGAATGCCGCGTCTTTAAGCAATCACACGACTTTCGTTGCGGGTTATAAAGCTTAGTCAGCAAAGATCCCAAATACACAGAGTGCTGGGCGGGGGATGTATTTCATACGGCTATCACTCTCTCTCGCACACTGATAATTTTTGGCCAATTTCAACTGCAAGTTTCAAGGAAGATCTCAACAGGAATCACACACACGCGCGCCTTTTTTGCACCGACCGACTGCGGTTCGTGTGAATAGAATTACACGATGGGATGTGAAGCTAAAGACTTCTACAGTTACTTTAACGTACGTGACGGATACAATCGTATTAGTTTCTCCACACTTTATATATTATAGTGATAGCTGATATGGGCCTAGACATTAGTGAGATATATTTCTGGAATATATTTGCTTTTAAGATAAAGATTCTGATATTTAATGTAAAACTGCCCCGTATTTTTTTTTGTGTGTTTTTTTTTTCGGCTACAGGCGATATTACATTGGTTTGTCTGGTAGCCTTGAAACACTGTAGGTGGGGTGTAGTATATGGTTGATGTGATAAAACCACAGACAAGCTTCACTGTATGGGAGGTCGAGACTGGTAAAGGAATACCGCATAAATAAGCATCATTGGAAAGCATTAAAACCCTGCGGACGTTACATCAGCTAAAAGATGGGAGGTTAGAAGGGAACCTGTCACTGAGCTAAGGATTCTGAGAATGATTACGCACTAGCACCCTGCAGCCAACAGAGGGGAAAACATACCAGTTATGGAGTCACGGGAAAAAAAAAACAAGTACTTGTCAGCACAGAATCAAATCTATCGGCGATGTTTTCGTAGCCTGTACGTAACCTGTGCAGGATAAGAGTTTATTTCGTTCTGTTCGGGTTAGAGGCAGTGCGCTGTTCAAATGGCACGGACACCAGGTCAAAACTTGAAGAGGAAGTGAACGAAGATTATCACCAGCAGCCAGAGAGAAGAGGTCATCCCCGCAGGTGCGTTGTTGTGGTCCTGGACTGCTCCGGGTCCTGAGGAGAAACCAACCAGGTAGCCATCATCATCATCAGCGAGCCGCATTGCTTCTGAATCACAGAGAGACACTCTGCACCCTGTTCTCTCTCTCTCTCTTTCTGAAATACATCTGTTAGATGCCTGTGCACTGCCTCGTTCATCAGTCCCCATCTTCTAAGAGACTGAATCCCCTGCGTACACCGTATGTGTGGTGTATCGGGTTATAATATACAATAATAACCCTTGCATTTGATACAGCGCCTTATCACGTCTTCGAGACGTCTCAAAGCGCTTCACGGGATCCACCGTAAAGTGTACTGACTGTACATTTTGTGGGCGAAACGCAGCAGCCAAATGTGCACAGCAGCGTCCCAGAAATTTAGCGTGGGTCTCCGAGGAACCTGCACCTGAGCACAAGAGGACTTTGGAAGCGAGGAGGGAAACTAGGAGACTGAGATATAGGCCAAAGGCAGGCGAGAAGCAGCCCAGGGAAGAGATAGTGAGGCTCTTCTAAGGGGACAGTCAAGATTAACTGCTCGTTTTATCATGCAGCTTCACCCCTCGTCCGTGACACATCTGGTAAAAGTCTGACTGATGAGGGTAAAGTGGATTAACTGTGTATTTTGTAGGTGAAACACAGCAGCCAATTGCGCACAGCAGTGTCCCACAAACTAATCGTGGATTGAGTGACCAAATTATTATTATTATACTGCGTGTGGGGTATATTGGGCTAGCACATGAAATGCTTACCAACTTTGCCCTGTCTGTTACAGTGCTGAACCTTCCTACCACGTCAGAGCGTAGACTATGAGTATGTAAGTAAATAGAGGAAAAACTGTTTCCTTTCATTGGGGAATTTGGTGGCAAGAGTGAGCAGTCATTACTGTCAGCAAAGGAAGCAGGGAGAGGTCGATGGGACTTTCTTCACTCAGGGTGTGGCATTCATTACTAGAAGTGTGAGGAATCATTCAAAGGGGAACCGGGAAAGCATCGAAACGATAAAAAAAAGAAAAGATGCGAAGACAGAGAGAGCAAAAAGTGGGGTTAATATTGAACGGTGACAATACAAATATGATGGGCCGAACAGCCTCCTGTTCTGAAGCTTTGATGTGGCTTCAAAGACCTGCCAGGAGGAAGGGCGGGTGGCAGGAGGTGCAGATAACGACAAATAATAATCCTTGCATTTGATACAGCGCCTTATCGCGTTGTTGAGATGTCTCAAAGAGCTTCACAGGACATACTGTGAAGTGAACGCCCCAAAACTCTGGAACACTCTTACTCTAATCCCTCCGCCTTGCTCCCTCCTTCACCATCACCTCCCCCCCTTCCCCCTGGCTCGGTGTTGTGCTCCGCCACTGTCAAGCGCTCTGGAACGCCACCCTGCGTGAGGGGGCGCTGTGTAAATGCAAGTTGTTGTCCAATTGACTGTGTGTTTTGTGGCGAATCGAATGTCAAGAGGGATGTCTGCTGTTACAGCGTCCGTTGCCTACACAGCTGGTACCCTCTCATGTACCACAGCCCAACACAAGGGGATCCAGTCTCTTTAATCCTAATCTCAGCCTTGCCCCAGTCACCGCACATTTGTTCAAACCACTGCCTTCGCAAGAAGACAAACCCGCTGGAAATGCCCGGGGAACTCAGGCTACACGTTTCCTGTTCTGACGTACTCTCTTCCTCCTCATTACGCTGATCACTCTTTGAAGAGCGTCTCGCTATTAATCCGACATCACCTGTTAACACTCAGTAGGCAATGAAAGTTACTCTGGGGCTAAAGTTTGCATTTTCTAAAGAGTTTTCTTGTGTTAATTAACACCAGGAACACCGACCCCTTGGTTCCAGTGCAGTCAGCTCTCCCCTTTTTAGAAGCCGTCATCACCATCTTTGATTTCATTGCGACAAGTATAGGAACAGAGGAAAACAGTGCAGAGACAGAAAGAGGCCATTCAGCCCATTGAACCTGTTGCACCAGTTTATTAGAGCTTGGTGGATCTTTTAATCTCTATCGGCCCTTGTGCCTGTACTGCACAGACTGTCTGTCTGTTCCTCATTTAAGAATCCAATACGGTTTGTCCCCGGTGCCCTCCGTTCCACCATTGATAGCCGTGCTTTTAGCCAATATGTCCCGAAACTCTGGAACACCCTAACCCTCTGCCTTGCCCCCTCCTTCCCCATCTTCAGGTGGCGCTCGAAGACCTTCTTCGTCTTCTACCGTGCCTACGGTCACCTCCCCTCTCTCCCGGCTTGGCATCGTCCTCCGCCACTGTCAAGCGCTCTGGGACTCTACCCTGCGTGAGGGGCGTTATATGAATGTAAGCTGCCGGTTGTTGTATACCATTTTAACTCTTGTAAATTCGAGCTATTGAGGTGGGGTCGTAAGTAATTATTTGGGATATGTGACAAGAATGAAAAGAGTTGACTTGCTGTGTGATGCCAAATTGTGGAATGCCAAAGGGGAACTCACTTCCCCTCATCTCTTTATACCCTCACTTGGCTCCTGACCCCTTTCACCCCTTTCACCACACATATATTTATTTATTCCCCCAAAACCATCAAGAAATACGCAGTGAAATTCACGTTCCCAAAAATATAAGAGTCTCCAGATCTGGCAGCCTTAGGCTCAAGGCTTTGTGATCGATCAGAGGGAAGGGAAAAAAAATGTTTTGGTCAGGAGAAGTTTGCATTCGCTTCTCTTTAACAAATCGCTGCTGGAAAATAAACCACAAAATGTTACAGCTCCCCACTGCGGCCAGAAATGCACAGTACAACACATTTGGTCTCCGCCCGATTGAAATCAAAACTGCTGGTGACAACATCTGAAAGAAGGCGAGTCGACTGCGCAGGAGGGATGAGCTGTCATCTGTGTTAATTAACACCAGGTAACCTTCAACATTCACAAAGCTTCCCACCGTGTTTTACTGTTTAACACAAGATGGGGCAAAATTTGCGGTATTCTTTAATACCTTCCTTGACTTAATTAATGCAGCTTTAATTAACACCACTGATTGTTGAGATCATTATTATGGGCTAGAATGTCAGCTAGTTTTTTTTTAAGCCTCACATTAAACCCGTTGTAATAGTGCGACGATATCCAGCATCCTCCTCTACCCCTCTCCCCGCCCTCTCAGCCGAAAGTGCTGGCTCTATTTGGCCTCGGCACCAATCATAAATAAAAAAAAAAAATCTGGGCCGTGTTGAGCGCAATTTTCACCGCTCACCTAAACACACACCCAGAAGATCAGTATTAAAAAATAAAGATTATACTTACCCGACTTTCTAAGGCTCGAAAAACTAAAACTCTAATCTCTCGCTCTTGGCTAGAATCCAAGATCCGTTTGAAAATCAGAGCAAGGCAGGACACTAGTTAGTCAGGGGATTACAACAGGGTTTGTGTGAGCCAGCTCACTTTTCTAGCTCATAATGATCCACACAATAGCGATGCTAATTAAAACCAGTGATAATTAATTAAAGGGTACAGGCTTAAGGAATACACTAGATGTTGCCCCACTTTTGAATAAAACAGGAAGAAGCAACAAATCCTTCGAACGACTTTTGTGCTAACCACACATTAACCACATTACAAGCTTTGCTAAGTCAGCACAGGGAGAAATTAATTTGCCAGCAAACATTTGTGTTAAATAAATACATGATTTCAAACCACATAACCACATCTGGAGGGAGGGGAAAAAAAACGATTAGCTTCCAAAGCACATGCCAACTCTGGTGAGATCATTTGTCTCTGCAGGATTTCCCACTCGGTGGGTCAGATCCAAGTCGTATTTTTTTGTTTTTTTTAGCAGGATTCGGCTTCACCCTGTTTCCCTGGACACATCACTCCGCAAAAAAANCCCTTTTCAAGCCTTTCACGCAAACACTTGAGAATCACGGCTAACAGTTTTGAAATGAAATCTAAACACTACGACCACAGAATTTCACACACATGCATATGTAGACAAAGGCATTCGGCACAGCAACTAAAACACTGAAAGCAGATTGCTAGGACTAGGCTAAATACTACACAATGGAAACACTACAAAGCAACAGAGAATTTATGGGGTTGGGATTTCAGGAATCGATTTTCTAGAACAAATTTAGTCGAAAAAAAGGAACCAATGGTGGTACCACAGACCAATTTCTCTGCGTTAATAGGTTAATTCAATATGTTAGGCACCAGTGTCTAGTTTTGCATGTTCAAGGGACACGACGACTGTTAAGTTGTAGTGCGGTTATCATTTTTCTTTCATGCACTTTTTCGAAAAAAAAACAAAAGAAACTTTTTTTTAATCTATTTCACAAACCTTTCCAATTTGCAAGAATTGTGGAAGTTTTCTCTTCTAAAGAAAAAAAAATCAAAGAAAGCGCAAAAACTCATGACCAACAATTTAAACGTCAAAAAATTAAGTTCGCAAACAACAAATGTGAAGGAGATTGCAGGAGAGAAGTTTCAGTGTTAGTTCTGTGAAGGGAGGCGAATGGTGGCGGAAACCGCATGCGCTGCTGAACTGGGCGGTGGGGGAGTGCGTAACAGGAGTGACTTCATGTGAAACCAGTCCCGTTACTCCCTGGAGCACCGGGGAAAACAGGAGTGAATGATTCCCTGCCAAGGGGAGAGGGTAACACTCGCAATGGAGTCAGACTGACTGATGGGCTGTGATATCAGGATATGCTAGCGTTATATAAGTGCAAGCTGTTGTTGTCGTCGGCACGTTAACTTGCCCTCGGCTGCTGTCAGGAAAGCTGGCACTGTCCTGGGTGGAGATGCCTCCCCTGTTTCAAACACTTTCCCGTCCTCCCTACATGGTTCAGCAGCCCAGCTGCGTTTGCTCCTGGTAGAGGCTGGACCTCTGTTGATGGCAGGCGTTTTAACAGAATCGGGACCTAAACGGAAGTGCGTCAGCACAGAAGTGCTTGAGGATTTGTGCAGGGGTTCCCCAGCACTCTGGGACGTCCTCCCCCTGACGTAAAAGGCACTATACAAATGTAATTTGTTGTTGTGTTGTTGGTCTTGACTTTACACCCTCCCGGCTCCAGGAGTGGGAACAGCACAGGTCAGGCAGTGCCACGGGCAGTGTTGGGTTTACCTGGGGCTTTTCTGTTAATAGAATACTGTTAATACTTCCCTTCGGAGAACTGTAACACAGGCGGGGTTTCCTACAGTAGACACTGAGGCCAGGACTTCACCAGCTTCAGAGAACAATTCAGATAGAGTCGGGTAATCTTCCCGTGGATGGAACATTTCATAAACAATGCCACTGTCTGGAGTGGGGCAATGTTTTAGGCTTCCTCTCTCCATATAAATTATGACTGTTGAAGAATCCTTTGTCCTGAGTGGCTAATCCCTTGGTACAAGGGGCGAGTTCCAGTAGACATATACCTCGTTGGGCAGGTTTATCTAATGACCTGGATGCTATATTGATGCCGGGAGTATGGAATCTGGAGGTAAACTGAAATGCATCGTCTTAGAAGGTCTTGAGATTTGTGCAGTTACTAAATTTGTTAGAAAGAATGTTGTTGATAATTAATTCGAGGAGAATATTTGCCCCGACCCCCAAAAGGAGAGAAACATAATCAGTGCAAAGTGTGAGGACGAGCAAATTGATGGCAGTCGCTAGCAATATCATGAGCTGTTAGTTTGACTGTTCTGTAATATTCCTCTATCTTCGAGCTCCGTCTAGTTTGTACTTAATGGGGTGAAATGACCATAGAAATGTCTTCCTCCCAACATGTATAACCTCACGCTTTTCTGCATTAAATCTTATCTGCCACCTCTCTGCCCAATCTACCAGTCGATCTGTGTCCTCCTACAGTTGCTTGCAATTTTCCTCACCATTAGCCACACTCCCTATTTTTATGTCGTTAGCAAACTTTACATCTCGTTTTGCAGCAAACATTTTGAAAAGCCTCCTCAAAAAAAAGCATGTGCATCACATCCACAGCCCTTTGCATAATTATCACAGGCGATGTGTGATAAAATGCCACTAGTTTCACCCCATAATCATGAGTGTCACGCAGTAAGTTTCAAACCCTGCCCAGAACAAGCCTCCGTGTGCGTTTGACCAGACTGCCCGAGTGTAGAAACACTGACTGCCCAGGGCCCTGGGAAGTCCTCCTGATGTGAAAGACGCTTCACAAATTTAATTTTGTTGTGGTTGTGGTAATTATTAATAATAATAATCCTTGCATTTCGATCTAGTGCCTTATCATGTCGTAAGACATCTTAAAGCCTAAACACAGAATGTACTGTGAAGTGAATCGACTGTATGTTGTGGGCAAAACGCGGCAGACAATTGTCCCTCATCTACTCCACCTCACCACTGGCCTGCGAGATGAACTTTCAAGGCAACCCTGCCCCCTGCTCTCTGAAACTCCATCCAGGAGGCCCCTCGGCCTCACCCTCCCTCCTCGCCTTCAAAACCTGTGTCAAGACCTCTCTCTTCAACAGCACTTATGACCAGATTTTTGCTTCCCTCCCCCTCCCCCCCAGCTCACATTCCCAGTCATATGAAGAGCTTTGAGCCATCCTCCTGCCGTGTGTAAATGTAATTTGCTGTTGTCTTTAGGTAACCAGCATAATTTTTGTCTGAGCTCTGACGAAAGGTCATCGACCTGAATCGTTTCCTCTCTCTCCATAGATGCTGCCTGACCTGCTAACGTGTTCCCAACGACTTCTGTCTTTATTTCATTCATGTCTGGGTTGCGCTCTCACCTAACGTTTCCTCAATAGAAATCAAGGAGATAGTGAGTGGACCGATACTGTCAGCCATTTCCTGTCACCTTTCACTGTTAGCAGAAGGCATCGGTCCAAAGGAAACAATAGGAACTTCCATTACTTTCAACAGGGACGTGTTTGTGTGGGTCTGTGGGGTGTTGGCGGGAGAGGTGGGGTGAGGGGGGGGGATGGGTTTGAGTGCTGGCTGTTGGCAAAGCTGGGTGAAGTGAGAAGTGAAGGAGTTAACATGATGAGGCATCTGAATCATTGCATCGATCAACACAACCACACAGGGCAGCAACAGCAATAGCGCATGTAGAGACAGCATCCCATTCCATCCTCTGGTCACCGAAAACCCATGTATGTGATTGCATTCTCCTTCACATTTTTCAGCGATCATTTCTCAATTTGAGGCCACTCCAGTTTCCCTGTGAGAGAAGGAGACTGCAGTGTGTTAAGAAGATTTTCATACTCAGAGAAAATGACTGGGTTTTGGATAAACGGTCGGATTTATCCTGGCACACGCTGAGGTCCGTGCTTCTCTCCACCGCGTGAATGACTGGCGAAGGCGATGCTGTCTCTCGCTTTGCAAATGAAAGCAAAATACACAGCCAAAAAATTAACAGCCTCGAAAACGTCACAGAGAAAGTGGTCCTGGAGGGCAAAGGTTATTGGGAACAAGTGGGAGGTCAGAGGAACCAGGTCAGAAACAAGGGCAGTTACTAAAATAATAATCATTATTATTCTCGTTTCTGTTTCTAACCATTTTAGAGACTAAACTACACTCGGCCTGAGAGTTCACAAAGACTCGTTAACACTAGGAAGGTTTCTGTGCTCGGAAGTTAGCTTTGCTTATGAGTGAGGCGGAAACAACACACGTGTTACTGTTAGCGTGATGATTACTTACATGGTGAAAATAAAAGAAGTTAAAAAGCAGAATATGCCAGGCCCATGAGATGGACAGAAAAAGGTAAAAAAAACAAAAGGAACAAAGAAAATAAGAGGTTAGTTAGACAGCAACGAACATGCGTAGTATGCCAGGACCCGCACTGACAGGACTATCAGAAACACCAACCCCAAACAGGTAATATTATCGTAATAATAAGCCTTGCATTTGACATAGCGCCTTATCATGTCGTCGAGACGTCTCAAAGCGCTTCACAGGATGCACTGTAAAGTGGAGTGACTGTATTTTATGGCGAAATGTGGCAGACAATTGCAGTGTCCCACAAACAGTCGTGCATTGAGCGATCAAATAATTATTACTTTTTTTAGGGGAGGGATTATTACCCCCGAAAGTGACCCGCCAATCGACTAAAAACCGGGTTCCTACTTACTGCTGGCTAAACAGAGGCGTGTGGAGTGAGGAAACTTGCCTAAGGTTTTGCTCTGACCCGCCCGGGAATCAAACTCACGTCTTCTCTCTTGCTCGCAATAAACGCGACTCATCATCGTGAAGTCAGAAGCCAGAGCTTCTCTGTCCAATTGCCTTTTGTTTTATCTTTTAGAACCGGTTATTATTTTATTATTTCCAACTGTTATTCCTCGCTCGTTTACCACCATCCCCACACCTCTACCCCCCTTCCCCGGGAGAGCTTTCCCCTCTCCGTACATTGCTTAACGAGGCATTATTCTTTTGCTCGACTGCTCTCCGTGTTTGTCGAGCTAAACCCTAAAGTGGACTTGCTCTCAGTCTGCGCAGGTGGTGTCAGTCGCTTCACCAGACTTCCACCCTCCACTGTCTTGAGACATCCTCCCAACATGGAAGGCACTATACAAATGTAATTTGTTGTTGTTGTCCGAGCTCGGGCACTCTCACTGTCAGCAGTAATCGCTTCTTAAGCAGTGATACGCAGTGCTGTTTGACAGGTACACCACTGATTAGCTTTCCACCCCACCCCCCCCCCCCACCCCCCCACCTCATCTAACTGACGCACAGCTTTTCAGCAGTCAGAACATTTGTCAAGACTTTTTATTCTCGTTATCTCCGGGCTCCTTGCACGTTGCCACGGAGGCAATTAACTCACTTAAGGTCCCCAATCATGTCATTAACCGTTAACTCGAGATTAATTCGAAAAATTTGTTCTACTCGTGGAACGATTTGGAAATATTTCAGGCCAAGTTATGAATACAAAAACCAATTACTGGTTAATAGATCTTGGGTGATGATGAGGAACATGATTAATGCGTGATAAACAAAAAGTTAAGGATGACATTGTGTAACATGGAGCAATCATATTTGGTGCAAAACCTCAGGAACTTGAAAGCTTATCCTCCTGAAGCAAGTCCAGTTCCCTGGCTCTCTAAAGCTGCCGTTTACGGTGATTTATGCCACTGTTTGTACACTGTTATCAATCAATTTAATATTTTAAAGTATTACGCGGCAGGATGGTGATAAATAAGACCTCTTTGCTGGCCGCTGACAGCGAAGATGAAATACTATTGATTTTTCATTTCTTTTACAGCAAACCGATGGGCAACCAAACGGCAGGCCTGGGTTTGTGCAGGTCTGGTGTGTGTGGACAACACAGAGAGGACCTTACTGCTGTAACTGTTACTGCCTCGCCACTCCCCCACTCCTCCCACTCCTCCCCCCCATTTGCCTCCTTCAAAACCCATCTCCTCTTTGACCGTGGCTTCGGTCACCCCCCGACTCCTACCCTCCCCGCCCTCCACCCCTCCCGATCCCAACCACCATCTCGGCTGCATATATCCCTGACTGCCCAGCGGCTTGGGACGTCCTCCTGACATGAAAGGCGCTGTGTAAGTGCAATTTGTTGTTGCTGTTGTAACTAAAAGGGAGATGACAGCCGACGTCAACGGGACAAGCTCTCTCTCTCTGGCCTCTTCACTCTATTCTAGATGTAGTTTGTCCGAACCAAGCACTGCCCATTTATTAACCGGCTGTTAACATGACCAGTTGAGGGCTGGGACGGCTAGCACCATGCTGTGGCGCTCTCTGGACGAGCTCGGAGACTTTTGATTCGATAGTTCCTGCGACAGAATTATGACGGAGGGAATGATCATATTTCTGATACGATAATTCAGAGGGCCGCCTGCCTGCTTTTGGCACTCAAGCCCTTGCCTGCGTCTGTTTGGTTCTATTTAGGAACCCTACAATAATCCTCGCCTTTGGCACGGCTCCTCATCACGTCATCAAAACGACGCACAGGGCTTCACGGGATACAACAGTGCGAGTGGAGTGACCGTGTATAGCTTGTGGGCGATATAGATTAATGAAACGGAGCCCTGGCAGTGCGGAGAGAGGTGTGTGGTGACCCCCCCCCCCCCACCCCCCCACTCCCCCACATCCCCACCCCTCCCCATCACACCCCCCCACCCGTGCAGGGAGAGAAGCTGAGAAGAAGCTGCAATGAAGCCAGAGAGGAGAGTGTCCGTACTGACCTTGATTCTGAGATGAGCTTGTTGGCTCACTTACTTCTACAAACCGGAAAAAATAGGGTGGGGTGGGTGTGGGTGGGTGGGGAGAGTGTGTGGGAGGTGGTGGGGGTGGGGGGGTTGTTGGGAAGAAAAGAAATGCAAAAAATACAGTTTACACAATCCGTTACAGTCAGGGTACTCAACATAAGTGAAGGCGTGACAACACACATGCAATAACATGGATTAGAAATGTGATGAGGTTAGTCTGTTCATGGTGGTGCAACATGGGACTGAGCGGAAGGAGGAGGGTGGGGGGGGGAATCAATCCACCTGCTCTTAATTGTGACGAGGCGGGTTAGACCGTGATCTGAGCGTGTTACATTGCCGACATGTTACTCTGCCATCTTAGCGTGTCACACTTTGGTCCCGGCGTGTTACAGTGTGACCTCGGCCTGGTTAGCGTGTTACTCTGCGGTCTCGGCGTGTCACGCTGGGAGCCTGACGTGATACCGCATGACCTCAGCGGGAACGAATGCGGACAAACATGCTTCGCTGATTAGAGCTGTGGCCGGTCACGGCACGAACGAGGGTGAGAGTGGGGGGGCTGACTGTGGACGAGGAGAGGAAATCTCTGAGCCATGACCCGTCGGGACGAAGCATTTGATGTGTGTCTCCCACCCTCTCTCCCTAACAACGGTCCTCAGCTGCTTAACCACAGCTCTTGCTCGATTTTCGGTGTCACCAGGTTAAGGTGGGGGGGGGGGGGGTCACCTACCAAAGAGCAGCACGCTGGTGTTAGAGAATCCCAGCTTGTTGATGGCCACACAGGTGTAGTTCCCGTAGTCCTCTTCCGAGACATTGAAGAAGGTTAGCATAGACTTGCCGTCTATGTTCTTAATCTGCACTCCGTTCAGTCCATTGGAGAGTCTGCCGGGCACAAGAGAGAAGCTCTCAGCTTGATTTTCGCCGATCATAAATCCTCCCGTGGCGAGCGTTCACTAACCTGTCCCGCCCAACTATCCTCGCTCAACCAACCAACCAACCAACCAATCAATCAACCAACCAACCAACCAACCAACTAATCAATCAATCAATCAATCACCTCACGGCTCTGTGTAAACTGTCCAGCCGCGCTCGCTTACAAAAACACTCGTGTTAGGCGTCCCTACTTTACTGCTAGTCAAACAGAGGTGTGCGCTTGCGTGGAGCGAGGAAACTCGTCCCCGGTTTCGCCCCCACCCCCCCCTCCTCCCCCCCCCAACCGGGGAATCGTATGGCTGGCGAGACGAGTGCTCTAACCCGTTGCACTACAGGGCTCCACGTGGCCAATGTTCTCGCCAGGGTGGCAGTGAGCTGCCAGCCGCTGAGCTCGGGGCGTGTGCATCCCTGATAATCAGACGGTTCGGGGGGACGGAGCAATGGGCAAACCTGAAGCTAAAACTCTCCCCGCCCTCCTGTGAAAACACTGAGATGCTCCGTCCACGGTGAACGGTCGAGCCCCGGGCTAGCAAGGGGCCCTGTCCCTGTCCTCCAGTGGCTGTAATGAGATCTGCAATGACGCGAAGTACCTCTGCTCTTCCTTGTACCATTCGAATTCCGCCAAGGGAACAGCGAAAGCCTCACACCTCAGGATTCCCTTCTGGCCGACTGCTGCCCCCACACTCCTGCCGTCCGACATGTAAGGCGCGTCTGCGCAGACCAGAGACAAGCACCGTGAGTGCGACAGCACTGAGTCCCGCTGATTCATTACACAGATTAAGTAATAATAATACTAGTAAATCCTTTCATTTGATGTAGCGCCTTATCACGTCTTCGAGACGTCTCAAAGCGCTCGGTATATTTCACTGCTTTGCGGGCGAAACACGGCAGCCAATTGCGCACAGCAGCGTTCCCCACAAACAGCCGCGGATTCAACTCAGGAATGAGGGGAGCAGCCAACCTGGGGAACATCGCGTATTAATCGGTCGCCGTTAATTCAGACGCAGCGGCTGGGACTCGAGACAGGATCTCGCTGAGAGAAATCAGAATTTTGCCATGAACCGGGCGACGGTTCCTCCCAACGACACCGCAGAGCGAAGCAAACGTTGGTCGATTCGAGAGAGAGAGAGAGAGAGAGAGGTGGAATTTGGGGATGCAAAATGTTAGAGGAAAAGGCAGACGGGAACGTGAGACAAGTGCCAGTGCGTATCGGTGGACAGTCTGGCCGAGGGGACTCGATAACAGTCACCCTTGCTTTTGGTATAGTTCCTTAACACACAGGAAGCAGGGAATTCTCAGTTTGGTTTGAATGCTCTTAAGCACGGGGTCGGGTTTCCGCGGGTGACAGACAGACAGACACTCGGCTGGCCAGAAAAAAAACATCAGAGAGCAAATTGGCTGTTGTGTTTGCCCGCAAATACACAGTCATTGAGTCTTCACTGCAAGCTCTTTGTGAGACATTTTCCTGTGCGAAAGTCCAAGCTGTCATTGCTGATGGGCGGTAATTACAGACTTCACGCCTGTGCCAATCATATTCCTTTGATACCACAAAGCCAAATGTTTTTTGCCCGAATTGTTTGCGAATAAAGTCGGCCCCTTGAGCGAGAGAGATGAATCCTCTATGCTTTAAGAGCTTTGTGACGACCAATTTGAAAGCGAAGGCAAATTAAGCATCTCAAAAAAGGGCTGAGGTTTTCATGTTATTATTGAACTAGGTCTAAAATGACAATTTGACTTCAGCGCTAATGACGAGCTCACAATCAATAGTTCAGACATCAGTCAATCTCCCGATTTTAATGGTCGTTTGAATGAACAGAAAGTGCACTCACCCCCATTAAAGGCAATGCTATAGAGAAAGGACTCGAGTTTGATTCCTGGGCGGGCTGAAACCTTAGGCAAGGTTCCTTACTCCACATACCTCTGTTTACATAGCAGTAAGTCGGAACCCGGTTGTTAGTCGATTTGGTTTCTGGGAGTAATATTTCCACCCTTCAGGGGGAGTGGGGTTATAGAGATTCGCAAGAAAAGACCCCCATTGACATAGGACCACCACAGATTCAGGGCCCAGATGAACCTGGGTTCAACTGTTTTTTCTGAAGATTAAGTTGGAGACTTATCTTCACCTCGAGACCACACAGGGAGAAATCGTAGAATCTTACAGCACAGATAGGAGGCCAGCCAGCCCATCGTGCTCTTTGGAAGTGCAACCCAATAAGTCCCGCTCCTTCCCAATACTCCTGCCGATTTTTCCTTTTCATGTAGCTATCTGATTCCCTTTTGAAAGTTGTCATTGAATCTCTTTCCGCCCACCACCCTTTCAGGCAGTGCATTCCAGACCAATGTCACTGTTTTTAATGGGGAAACTTGTCAGGTTGATAATAAGGAAACTTTCCGACTTGTTTATAAGATGTAGGTCGAGGCTGGTAAATTTAGGATTAAGGGGATTTACGCTTTAATTAGTTTGTGAGCCCTCCATTGTTGTGCTCTCTTGGTTTATACAGAGAGAGACCAAAAATTCGTGATGCCACTGCAATGTCCAATAAGTCTTAAAGAAATGTTTTTCTTTAGATAATAGGGTAGTTATCATGACGTTTTGGTCACCTTGTACATCTTGTGAGAAGGGGAGGAGACTAATAGCACAGTTCATTCTCTCAGAACATCTTAAATCTGCCTGAACGGGTGGTGGGTGGAAACAGATCCATTGACAACTTCCAAAAGGGAATTAGACAGGTACTTGAAAAGGAAAAATTTGCAGCGGTGTGGAGAAAATGTGGGGAAGTGGGACTGATTGGATAGCTCTTCCAAAGAGCTGGGACAGGCAGGATAACCTAATGGCCTCTTTCTGTGCTGTAATATTCTACGATGCTATGATCTGCTCCTCTGCAAAATACCCCTCTCCTTCTCGGCTTTCTCTGGGACTTGCTGTTCCCATGGCATCGAGGGCAGTGTCGGCAGGCAAGGGAGGGGAAATGGCTGTCGTGGGGTCAGGTACTGAGAGTGATGCTGCAGTCACGAGAGCCAGAGGTGGGCAAAGTGTTCTGTCGTCGACGCTAAATAAAAAAATTTCTTTTGCTCAGGTTCACACAGACCTTTTATGGCTTTTGAGCGTTAGCCCCGGAAAGCGATCCTCCAATCGACTAACAAACTGCGAGGTAAACAGAGGTGTGCGGAGCGAGGAAACTTGCCTATTGCTTCGTCCCATTCGGGGATCGAACCCGGTTCCTCTCGCTTGCGAGGCGAGTGCTCTAACCACTACGCTACGAGACTGCACTGTAAATAGCATTGCATTATACTGTCAGGCCCGGCTTTGCTCAGCTTAATGAGATCAACAAAACTCCCGGGAAGAAGTTGTTTGACTTACAGTTGACTATTATTTGGACTTTCCGTACATCAGGAGATGACACCTCATTCACCGCCTGGCACTCATAATCTCCCGCCTGCTCCTTGCTGATTCCTGTGATTTCCAAATACTCGTCTTCGCTGGCGAAACCTCGGACTGAAAAAGCAAGAAGAGACAGACGTGAAGCACAACACCTGACGGGCATCAAACTCTACTCACGTCTAGTCCGGTCAGTCCTGCAATCCTCTAGTTCATATTGGCCTGCGAGACCCTTTTGTCTGTGGTTTCCCCCCCACCCCACGACTCGCTGCCTCCGCTCGGCTGGCTCTCGCCTCCCGCTTGTACCCGCGTCCCCTCCGCTCCATCATCGGTGGCTGCGCTTTAAGCCACTACTCCCCGAAGCTTTGGAACTCTCTCCCTCAATCCCTCCGCCTCGCCCCCCTTCCCCCCTCCTTCCCCTCTTGAAGACCCTCCTCTTTGGAGCCAGCTGAGTGGAGGGAGCAGATGGGTCTATATGGAGTCAAAGCGCTCCAAGACACTGCCCGGCTCGAAGGTGCTACGTAAATGCAAGTTGTTATTGTTACCTTTGTTTCTAAGACGCAGAGAATGGTGGAAGATTCTGCAGTTCAATCGCCATTTGCACGTGATTTACACATTAAGCGCATAATAAACCCATTCTGTCTCTGTGCAGTAATAGCCAAGGCACCGAGTGGCAGAGATAGCACCAGAGAGCAGGTGAAAGGTGCAGCCATCCAAGTTGTTGTTGCTGCTGTTGTTGTTGTTGTTGTTGTTGTTGCCCAGTTCTCAGTCAGTCTGTGAGGTGTGTGTTGCGTGGGGCCTGACCCAACCCAAGCTGTAGCTGAGAGGCAGCGGAGCTCAATCAGCAGCTAAACCGCTTTATCGAGCGCAGATTGTCGAGTGACTTGAACTTTAACTCTGCTTCGAAACCCTCGGGCAAGTCATGAGTCACCACAGCTGTCACGGTCACAATTTGCACACGCGCATTTCCTCCGTCCGTGCACACACATGCAATGTAAGCGTACGGTCAGGGAGAGAGAGAGAGAGAGACTATAACAAATGATCGCTTCACAGCCCCTGGATTGGCTTGGCTGCCTTTTCGCTGGTAAGTTTGCGGGTCGCACGCGCTCAGTATTTTTATACCATTGAGTAAGAGTCAGGAGAGGCCCAGGGTGCAGCCGGCACCGAGCCTAGGAAGAGTTTGACGGAGGCTTTCAGTGATCAGGAACCGGTGACTCTTGTTTTGGTTCAGCCGGTTCAACCCATCACCATAAAAACGCTATCGAAATTGCCCAGTTATTGCTGTGGAATACTGGTAAATTGGGCCAATGCTGGGATACCGGGGAGACAAAGTCTTATTACGTTATAATAATTATTATAATAATCCTTGCATTTGATATAGCGTCTTATCATGTCTTAAAGATGTATATTTTGGGGCGAGAAACCTGGCAGCCAATATCTGCACAGCAGTGTCCCACAAACAGCCGTGGATTGAAGTGACCTAATTACTTTTTTTACATTTTATTTTTGAAGAGATTATTAATCCCGGAAAAGCGATCCGCCAGTCGACTAGTGACCGGGTTCGTACTTACTAAACAGGGGAGTGTGGAGTAAGGAAACTTGCCTAAGGTTTCTCCCCGCCCTGGAATCGAACCCGGGTCCTCTCGCTTGCGAGGCGAGTGCTCTAACCACTGAGCTACAGGTCTCCACGTTCAAACCTTGAGAACTTTGATGGAAGGGAGCTTGAAAGGAAGAGTTGGAGATAAGGCAAAGTGAGACATCGTATCTGCAGTAAAGTGGGTAATGAACTGAAAGACTGGGCAGAATAGATTTCAGGCTGTCTCCAACGCTCCCTCCAACATGAATAAAACACGCTGTGTTTCCTTTAGCTCGGACACTGTTAAATATTTCATGAAGCAACAGAACAGATAACATCTCCAAGCAGTGGGCCTCAAAGTTAACGGTGAAACAATGTGCAATGGCTGTCAATCAGCAGCGCGCGCGCAAACACACACACACACATGCTCGCGCGCCTGAGCAAGCAATATTCTTCACCCACTTCTCACGCAGAATGGTTTGAGGGGAAAGGAAGGGCTGAGGGGCTTGCGAGGCGTATCATTGCACCCGGTCTTAGCCTCTCCGAGCCTAGCGGCCCTGCAGCAATTTAAAACTATAGCTGCAGAACGCAGCACAGTACAGTAAAGTAACAACAACAACTTGGATTTATATGGCGCCCTCCACGCCGGACGGCGTCTCAGAGCGCTTCACAGCAACGGATCCCGGGACCGAGTCCAGGGGGAGGTGACCAAAGGCGCGGTCGAAAAGAAAGGGTCTTCAGCAGAGACCTGAAAATGGGAAGGGAGGGAGCGAGGGGAAGGGAGAGAGGAAGGGAGTTCCAGAGCTTTGGGGCATAGTGGCTGAAGGCACGGCCGCCGAGGGTGGAGCGGAAGACTCGGGGGAGTAGGAGTCAGGTAGTGGGTTGGGGAGTACGCAGGTTGGAGAGTTAGGGGGGTGCCAGGACACGAAGGGATTTGAAGGCAAGTGCGAGGATCTTGAAATGCTGCGCAGCTCATCATCTTACAGACAGAGTACAGCTCTTCAATGAGCCAATTACCTGTTTCAGCCATTAAGCCCTTTGGCAGATTGACAAACAGGACTCTGGCCCTTCAAAACAAGCTAATTAATGCTCTCACAATATTCAGTCACTGGAGAGGTTGGCAGCATCACTGCTCTCCGAGACTGTACCCATCACAGCAATGTTTATTCCTGCTAAATTAAACACCTTCATTTAATGAAGCGTGCGGAGGGATTATATATTTCCATGCAGAAACACACATACCCTGTGTTCGATCTGGATTCTTAATCATGAGGATTGGGTTATTCTGTTGAAAGAATAATCACCGATTCTGCCTTCCTCCTGTGCGTAAGTGATACAACTTCAACCCGAGGGCTTTACTGGATTTCCAATTTGTGGAGAAACGTTGGGCAAGTCTCCTTATTCCACACGCCTCCGTTTACCTAGCAGCAAGTAGGAACCCAGTTGTTGGTCGATTGGTGGTTCGCTTTTCAGAGGAAATAATTCCTAAAAAAAAATATGTTGTCAATCGACTGTTTGTGGGGACGCTGCTGTGCGCAATTGGCTGCTGCGTTTCTCCCACAAAACACACAGTCCCACTGTACAACATATTCTGTGAAGCGCTTTGAGACGTCTCAACGCCGTGATAAAGCGGAATATCAAATGCAAGGATTATTATTATTATTATTATTTCGGTCATCCTTCCCCTCCCCACTCCCCTGGGCTCCCACCTCCGGCCAGCAGTGTCAAGCTCCGACTCGAAAGGCATTATGTACAATTGTAAATTGCGTTGCAATTTTCCCTTTCCCCACACACTGTTTCTAAGGCAATGAAACAAGGTGAAGGCGAGGAGAGCGAATTATGTTTGGTAGTAACAGTAAGCCACAACCTATTTCGGTTCTGTGGTAAGTTTAATTAAATTGGTTCCCAAGATGGAAACAGCTGACAGATCTATCAAACCGACAAAACAACTCAGTGATTCTCAATCTCAGTGGTTCTACCATCAGTCTGCACGACTGGGTCTCTGGTCATGATGACGACTCTCAAATCAGGTTCCATATTTCCCAATTGGCTTTTCGAAAGTTTAATGAAGGTTCAGGCCAACTGAACGCACAAGAGTCTGTCCCGAATACTCAGCCTCTTTCATTCTGAATTCCGTAGGACAGTAAAAGGAATCCATTGTACTAGTCTTGGTCTTTGCTCCTCTGATGAAACGGTATCTGTCCTTGTGTCCTCTAATGTAAGGGAACCTCATTATAACACGGCCCCTGTGTCCAGTAGATCAAAGGTCATCTTTTAGGTGAAGTGCAAAAAGTTGCTGACTTCCAAGTCATCGTTGTGACTTGGGCACACTCTCGGGCAGCAGGAAGTGACACCAGTCGTACTTCACAAACACAGACGCGAAAACAAATACGCCCGCCCACACATAGGCAAACACACGCCCGCACACAAACCCAAACAAACAAGTGTGCGGACACGCACAGTACAACCAAACAAACAGCACGCCCGCAAACCTGGACAAACAATTGAAAAGGCTGCCCGATGCTGCGATGGGAGGATAGTGTCCTGGATGGATGAGATCAGATGGGCCGAAGGGCCTTCTTCATCCAGATCAATCTTGTGATCTTGTGAACGCACGTAGACATAAACACACACAAACCCAAACACACACACACACACACACTGTGTGAAAGCATAGAGCACATTGCACTCACTGTATGTTGTCACCCAATGTAATGCGTGTTACATTATTTATTCCCTCCTTACAGTAATGTGTAACAAACACTGGGGAGCAGGACTGGCTGATATTTGTCACCAGGAAAATCAACTTCACCAGCAAACCATTATCTCTGTTTTGGTCAGCCAGGTGTCTGACCCATCAGTCGGGTGATTGACTGACAGATCAGTGTAATGTTGCGGAGGAACTCTGCCGTGTGCCTCGTGTTAATCATCACATCAAACAGGTTAGGAAACTTCACAGCTGGTATCCTTCTCTCTTCCCCACTCCCCCCCTCTGCCTTGTGCGAAGAAATGGCCGGCATTGCCCTGGCCCGTTGAGAGCCATCGGCCATGATAGGAACACAGGAACAGAAGGAGGTCATGCAGCCCCTCGAGCCCGATCCCCATTCCATTTTGTTAGATCACGGCTGATCTGTACCTCAACTCCAATTGCCCGCCTTTGCCCCAGATCCCTTGATACCCTGACCTAACAGAAGTCTAACCACCACCACCACCACCACCAACAACAACAACAACTTGGATTTATATGGCGCCCTTCACACAGGGTAGCGTCCCAGAGCGTTTTGAAGTTGGTGGAGCACACGACTCAGTCTTGAAAATTTGAATGGATCCAGCGCACAACTATTACATAATAATAATAATAATAATACATCATTACATGCACCCATTTAACATGGGCAAGAGCAGAGTGAGGCGCATGGGGATTATCAGCTCCAGTCTAGAGACAGACACAAACCCTTAGTGTAAATAACATTTAAATGGATCATTAATTAACAAGAAGATTGGGTTGTACACCAGGAATTTTTTTTCTGCGCGGGACTTATTTATAGTCTGTGCGTAGCATCCCGCTGAGGAGCCTGATGGAACAGGAAGCCGTCTATCTCTGGAGAGAGTGAGTCACGCGTTTTAACGCTCTCGCTCCTGTCCCCGGTATTAATTGCATTGATCAGCCACCGGGGAGGGAAACAGGCCACAAAATGATCACTGACAATAGCTCGGAGCTGACGAGCTCCTGAGTCAGACACAATGAAACACAAGGTGCAGCATTAAACACACGGCCCTCTGTGGCAAGCGTTCCGTTCCTAGAATTCCCAGCTCTTCCCTCAGCGTAGCCAAGATAAATACACGCTGTGTTCAAATGTAATTAAATGTGATGAAGCATAACATTGCAATGCCCCGTTCTCATTTACTCTCGTTCCCGGCTAACCTCATCTGAAACGCACTCACCATTTGTAGACAAACTACTTACTGCTCTGAACTCACATTTACTGCTGATTGTCAGAGGCCGTATTATTCTCCTGCGAGAGAGAAACTGCTGGCTCTTTTCAAAATACCGCCGATAAATAAATTATATTTGCTCAAAACATCTCGCCTCGGCCCTGCCTCCGAGAGATGCTCTTTGTAAATCGTGGGCTGACGTCTCCCAGGCAACTCGGTCGATGTCTGATTAAGCCGTCAATCAATCCCACCAAAATCACTCAACAGGACACCCCCCCTCTTTCAAAGAGGGCTCAGGGAAGGGGTGCATACATACCAATCATGTGTTCGAATGCATTAAACTGTGTTCTCTCACAAAATATACAGTCAATTCACTTTACAGCATATCCTGCGAAGGGCTTTGAGATGTCTCAAAGATGTGATAAGGTGCTACATCAAATGCAAGGATTATTGTTATTATTATTCTCTCGTGGTTTGTATAACTATTTCCCACAGATGTACTCCGCCGTCTACACCATAGAGAATCAATCCTTCCATTCAACTGAGCCCAGAAAAATGGGTCTGTCTGCGTTGGGAGTTTATTGCTTCCGAAACAGTTTATTGCGTGTGTGTGTTAATGCTTACAAAACAGTGGGTATACTTGAACAATGCTATCAGCCTGGCTCAATCGATAGCGCTCTCGCCTCTGAGTCAGTAGTTTGTGGGTCAAGCCTCTAAGGTCATACTCTAGGCTCCAGTAGAGTTCTGGGGGCGTTCAGTATCATTGAAGGCGCCGCCCTTCGGAGGAGACGTTAAACCAAGTTCTCGTCTGCCTGCTCAGGTGGGCATTAAAGCTCCCGTGAGACTATTCGAAAAGAGAAGGGAGCTTCTCTCCCTCGGTGTCCAGGTCGACAATCCCCCGGATAAAATTAGTCACTCGCTCCACGGCTGTTTGCTAGACGTGTGCAAAATGATTGCCTTTATTTCGCGATCGAACGCGAGTCCTCTTGCTTGCGAGGCCAGAGCGGGCTAATCACTACACTGCGGCACCGCACAATTCTATTCTCCTTCGTGAACTTGACTCGTGTCGCTGTTTTGTTCAGAGACGCACAGTTAAGCAGTGACACTCTGCTGAATTGTACAGAGCCGCTGTTTTTCTCTAATGGACTTGCCACTAGGTGTCAGGCACGGATGTGGAAACGAGAAGCAGCTCCAGGGATATTGCGCGATCACTGGTAAGTGAAAGCAGGAGGAAATGGATGGCAGCAAGCTGAGCACGAAGGTGTAACCGTAGCTAACGGAGAGAGAGAGAGAGATAGAGAGCGAGAGAGAGGGAGAGAGAGAGCGCGGGCAGAGCCTTGAGGTGGGGGTGAGCATGGCGGAAAATATTCTGTCAGGACAGGTTAGGTGCAGGAAGCTGTTACTGCTTACTGCGCACGTCATGATATAACAACACAGTACAACTTGTATTTGTTTTGCGCTCATCACGTCGGGAGGATGTCTCAAAGCGCTTCGCAAGAGTCACTGTAAAGTGTCGTGACTGCGTTATTTTTTAGGCAAATGTGGCAGACAGCAGCGTCCCCACAAACAGCCAATGGAGCGAGTGACCAATTTTATCCGGGGGATTGTCGACCAGGACACCTTCTCTTTACAAATCGTGCCGTGGGATCTTTAGTGGTCACCTCAACAGGAACAGGACAGACATGACCTATTTCGTCCGACAGACGGCACTGCACTGGAGCGTGAGCTCAAAGCCTCCCGACTTGGGGCTTGAACCCACAGCCTTCCGACTCACAGCTGAGAGTGCTACCAACCGTGACAGGCTGACCCGTGGGCTGCCGCTGTAAAATCCACATGTGATTTGATTAGGAGATGATGCCCATCGCTTGAATCTGCCCAAACCTTAATTCTCTTTACCAACAACCTGATGGCTCTGCTTTCCCTGCTGTTGCCTCGAGGTGCTTGAAGTTTATTCTTTGGACCAAGTATTAACTTCCTCATAATTACACCGGTGAAGTGATGCGTCCGATCAATAAATGATACCAGGGCACAGAGCTCATTGCTGTTGGCTTAATGCACAGACTCGGTCCCATTACCTCGCGACTGAGAGGGGAAAACACTCATCAATACTGGGAGGATTAAAGTGCTTATTGGAACTGAGCCATTAATCTCTTTATTTATTGCGAACTGAAATACACTCTTGAGTTTCCAAAGTCTTTACATCGTGCTTGTAATAAGATCCCGTTTAATGCAGATTTATTTTTGAGAAGCGTCGAGCGCAGGCGGTGGTGGGGGGGGTTGGGAGTGGGGGGGTGGTGGGTTGGTGGCGTTGGGATGAAGTAGAACACTTTGAGGAGTTTTTCGCGAAAGGTTCAAGTTCTCCCAAAAACAATCAACAACAACGACGAATCAGAAGTACAAACCGTGCTCACTAAGCCACTGAACGTCTTATCTGAGGTGCTCTAATCTCTATTCAGTTGCAGCACATTTAAGAACCCTGTTGTTTGCTTTGCTTTTTTAGCAGATATCTGTTTCCGTCAGTCAGGCTTTTAATCTTGGAGAAAATAGGATGTTCTCTTGCTCAGTCAAAGCCCCACTGAGAGAAGCCCCTTGTGAATGGAGATAGAGGAAAACTTGGGTAACATTTGCTGCGTTCCTTACATAACGCTTTCCGTATCTTAATTAACGTTTTCAGGAGCACTGCACATTTATCCCTTAACTAATTATTACCAGCATTAAGTCTTACCTACCCCTGTAGTGACCTCCTACAGTCCAGTTACCATTAAAACAAACATAGGAAACTGATTAGAAAGTTTCTTTCTGATCCAGGCCACCAAAATGAGAGTCTAACTCCACAATTAGAGTGGTTAGAGCACTCGCCTCGCAAGCGAGAAACCTGTGTTCGATTCCCGGCAGGGAAACACCTTGGGCAAGTTTCCTTATTCCACATGCTTGATAATAATCCCTCAAGCAAAAAAGAATAATAAATTGGTCAAACAATCCACAAGTGAGCAATTGTCTTCCGCGTTTCGCTCACAAGTATACAGTCAATTCACTTTACAGTATACTCTGTGAAGCGCTTTGAGAAGTCTCGAAGACTTGAAAAGTGTATGTCAAATGCAAGGATTATTATTATTATTACTGTAATCAGGAATATAAATATTGAGATTTCTCTACGTGAAACCCAGTCTTCCGTTTGGAAGTTTTTTTTATATGTCTTATAATACTGACCAGACCGAGACCAGGGATAACTAAATGGACCAGGGAGATAAGGCCTTTGAGACCTCTGTCACTTTATCTTTCCTGGGAAAGCAAACCGGAGATCGGGAATAGGGCGGAACCCAGGTAACTATATTGCTGGGGATGACGTCTTAGTCTGAAAGCTATGGAGATTGAATCCAGATTGCAACATCCTGCATGCAAACCGGGTGTCACACTGAGCTGCGGTTGGAATAGCTTTCGCTCGGTTTCTGTCAGGGTGATAGAGCTGTCCACATATTTATTAATAAGCTCAGACATTGAGTGCTGCGCTCTCTCTCTCTCCATCTCTGTGTTTCTCCAGGGTATTATCCGCAGAACTCAGTCCGAGTGAATCTTAAGCTCCCTGCATCTCAAGCAGTGCTGGTGAAATGAGTTTGCCTGAAACACTGGTCCAACACAGAGCGTGAAAACATATTAAGGGCTTTGACAAGTGTATCTTCAACATGCATGCGTGCAGTTGCAGGTTAAGCAGAGACACAGTGCGAGACGTACAATAACTGCAAGGTGGATCTTTCCCCCTTTGCTCAGTCACAGAGAGAGACTTGTGTTTGATGCAGAGCCTTGTCCATATTGTGAAAGGGGGAGTAAATTATATGTCCCTTTGCCCACATTAATAATAATAACCCTTGCATTTGATATAGCTCCTTATCGCTTCGCGGAGACGTCTCAATTCACAGAATATATCGTAAAATGGATTGATTGTGTATCTTGTGGGCGAAACGCAGCAGCTGCACGCAGCAGCGTCCCACAAACGGCCTCGTGGCAAATTTTATTTCGGGAATTGTTGGCCAGCACCATCTTTAACGTCCAGTTGAATGGGCAGACGGAACCTCGGTATAACGTCTCATCCGAAAGACGGCACCTCTGACAATGCAAACCCCCACCCCCCACCCCCACCAGCACTGCATTAGAGTGTCAGCTCAAACTATATGAAACTCCACTCTCTCCCCAGTCCAGGAATCGTCTTTTTCTTTGTTCAGACTCCAGGTCTGACACTTATTCAGACCCGATCCGTAAACTGCAGAAACCTCGCTTGTAAGTTCGGATCAAAGTTAACAAAAATGCCATTAATTTGTGAGATCTTGGAGTTCAACACAGAAATGAATCAGAGAATTTTACAGAAGTAGAAGTAGGACATTCGGCCCATGGTGCCCGTGCCGGCTTTTTGAAAGAGGTGCCCAACTAGTCCCACTCCCCCCCCACCCCCCGCTCATACCCCATAGCCCTGCAAATCTTTGTAGAATCATCCTATAGATACACAACTGATTGATATTCCAGGGCCCGGGGAGCAAGACTTAGCACCTGCTTATTCAAATGTTGTTTAACAAAGCGTTGTTCAGGGTTAAAGAAAAATCTGTATTCGCAGTTGACTCACAGTATGAAAGACTGATGAGTTTCTTACACAACTCAGATAATGTACATATTCACAAGCTGGTAATTAATATTCCTGAGGTTCAGGTATTGCTTTTGTTTCCCCCACAAAGGACACTTAGCTATTATTAGCGTGTTGTGGATGTAAGTTGGGAACAAAAACTGGTGGCTCATTAGCGGAGAAAGATTCAATTCTGCAACCACAGAAGCGTGAAACAATAGGCTCATTACACACAGATATTCGAGCAATTGCTTCCTCTGGTATATCTCTCGGGATTCGCTCTCATGTAGGCACTTGCTATAGTCAGTGCGATGGGACCGAGTGTCTCGGGCAGAAGGGACAGAGAACTAATAATAATAATAACCCTTGCATTTGATAGAGCACCTTATCCCCTTGTTGAATGCCTCAAAACCCTTCACGTGGTATACTGTACAGTGTTGCGACTGTGTGTTTTTTTGGGCGAAACGCAGCAGCCAATTGCGCACAGCGGCCTCCCACAAACAGTCATGGATTGAGTGAATGACCAAATTATTATTATTGTTCTTATTGTTTTCGGAGGGATTATTACCCCCTGGACAAGCGATCCGCCAATCGACTAACAACAAGGGCAGCCACTCACAGTAAGGAAACTCTCAGTCTTTTTCGCTCCTTCTCAGTCTCCCCCGCCCCTCGCCCACCCACCCCACTCCCTTAAAAAAAGGAAGACAGCTCACTTGGAGTTGCCTTGATGCCAGTCAGTGACGGATGAGAGTTTGTTCCTTGGACCTGGTTCAGTGGCTCTCCGGGAATGTCAGGAGAGACCCACGCAGCAAAGTTCTGCTGATTCAGCAGTGCTGATGGTCAGTGTTCTCAGTCAATGATTGGGATGATAACTCATGTTGCCTGGGTAATAAATGAAGTGGCGGAGAGGAGAGCTAGACTTGCATTCACAGCGACTGAACTCGGAGGAGAGGAGCCAGAGTGGGAGAGAGAGAGACAGGGACGGAGAGAGAAAGAGGGAGCTTTTAATCAGCCTCAGCATATTCACCGCAATACCGTTACCTCTTGATTTAAGAGCTTGTAAACGTACACAACAGATTTGCAAACCAGAAATACGCTGAAAGGCACATTGTTAACTTTCCCAGCAGCGAGAGAACATTTACAAGGTAAATCCCCCTCCCGAATGCCCTGAAATATTTTGCTGCAGATACTTAGGCTGATAATAAAACAGCATTGAACAACGAACCATCACAGTAATTTAATGTTCACCATTAAATACATTTGGCCCACCTCTCAGACACCGGCCACAGAAAGGGCATCGCATAACCAACCTGGGCTAAATTTGAGAGATTTTCTAAAAACCTTACAATAATCCTTGGGAGTCGTTGTAACATAGTAGTTAGAGCGCTCGCCTCACAAGTGAGAGGAACCGGGTTCGTTTCCCGGTGGGGGAAATACCTTAGGCAAGTTACCTCGCTCCACACGCCTCTGTTTTCGGAGCAGCAAGTAGGAACCCGGTTGTCAGACGTTTGTGGGATTGCTTTCGGGGGTAATAATCCCTAAAAAAAAATAATTCTCTCATATCCACGCCTGTTTGTGGGACGCTGCTGTGCGCAATCGGCTGTCATTTTTCGCCTACAAAATAAACAGTCGTCACACTTTACAGTATATTCTGTGAAGCGCTCTGAGACGTCTCGAGAACGTGCTAAGGCGCTATATCGAATGCAAGGATTATTATACTTACATTGGATGTCGGGAGGACGTCTCAAAGCACTGTTTTACTGCAAAGGGTAGTGACTGTGTATTCTGCCTGGGTGATTTGCACGGAAGGATAAGGTAGCCACTGTGACAGGGAGGAGAGGCAAGGAGAGAGATATGAAACAGATAGCGAGGCGAAGGGGACGGGTCACAGAGTGTTGTGTTCAGCAGAACACCGTGGGGAGAAACAGAGAGAGTGCAAATATACTAACACAATTGAACGGCAAAGGGTCTGACAGAAAAAAGCTTTGGCAATCTCCTGGGAAGTTTGTGCAACTCATGGTAAAATCTCTATTGACTTCATATCAGTTAACGTTAACTGTGGACGGGCTGAGCAGGATTTAATGTTGTTCTGAATGACGGCTGCCTCTCTAATGGTGCTGTGACAAGCGGCTTTTAAGATGGGGCTGTGAGTCGGCTGGGTTTTATAGACATAAATGCTCGTTAGCAATAAATAAATCCAATTTCCGATACCTCCAGAAATTAAATTAATTTCAGAACCAGTGTCTCTCGTGCTATAAACCCCCCCCCACCCCCCACCACAAAACTATTCATTTCTTCTTGGTCGATTGGTGCAATTAAAGAGTTTTCAACCCAGGCCCACGATTATTTAAAGAGTTTTAAACCCAGGCCCACTTATTTGTGGCGTTTTGAAACGGTATAATTTAAGTACCAATTACAGTAGTATAGGGCACACAGGACACACAGTTAATCCTCTTCGCCACAGTGATATTTCTGCACCAGCTATAACATGCTGACTTTATCCATTTGCTGCTAAACTTTTTATTGCTCTGACTTCTGGCCATGAATTCCTGTGTGAATAACTTTCAAAGGGGCTTCATTCGATATTAACTAAGTTTTATAAATAGATCCTCCCAGTAACTGTAAGTTTCCTCTTATATATATATTTTAGAAACACATAAAATTGGAACATGCAAAGTTCCTTTAACACCCTCATTTTCTCATCTACCCTGAATGCCCAGCTTCACAAGAGCATTGATGTGCCAAGGAGATTCACAGGACAATTCTAAGCTCGAGCTCACCAAACTGAATTTGTTTTCATTGAGGGTTAAAAAAAAAAGCATTGAAGAGGGGGCAGAGGAATTTGGGGACACGATTAGGGGAACATTATGGGATACAGTACATAGGTAGTTCGGGACACATGTGCTTGTGACCGTCAGGAAGGTGAGCTAAACAGACCTTGGTCTTTCTTTCGTCTGCATTTCTTATGTTCCAATGATCCAGATCTTTAAAACAACACGGTTTATTTGATGTCAGTGTGTTGAACGTTGAACGTGTGACAGAACAGAGTTTTACAATGTAATAGCTTCAAAATTGGGACTCGAAATGAGAAGCTTTACAGTGCAGTGGACAATAATAACAGAATAATATTCCTTGCATTTGATACAGCGCCTTATCACTTCTTCGAGACGTCTCAAAGCGCTTCGCAGGATATACGGTAACGTCGAGTGACCGAATATTTCTGGGCAAAACGATAATAATAGAGTGGGGGGAGGCAGAGAGATTTGGGCAGAGAGGTTGAGAAAGTGAGGGACGTTGTGGCCTGGAAGCTCAGCTGCTGTTGGTTGGGTGGAAGTGGCGAGGAATTGGTAGGAAGTCTTTGCCTTTGAGGAGCTGAGGCGATGGGAATGGGAGTGAGCGCAAGCCATCAGTGGGAAGGAACAACTACGGGGGAAAAGATTTTAAGACAGCCTCTCACAAGCTTCAGGTCTGTTTGTTGCAGTGTTTTCCATTCCAGGTATCCGGCTTGAACATAGACTTCAAAGAGTTAAGTTTAGCGCATCACCATTCTTAATTAGAAAGCTGAGGGATTGGCTTGTGGGGTGATGGTGGCTGGGAGGCAGACGGGTGCTGAGCTGACCTTTACAGATAGCAGAGATAATTAAATCGGCTACACAAACCTTGCCATTCATTACGGGAAGGCTGACTGATTATTGTTAGCCAGTGTGTGAGGTCGAGAGAGACCCAGTCCGCGCACTGCAATACCTCATTAAAAGGTGCTGGACGGAAGGTGTTTGAGTGAACGCCCTTGGATTGCCTTCTCTGACTCGACCTGTGTGACCCTGTGTCAGGGCTGGCGAGACGCATTTCAATCTGTTTGAGGATGTGAAATTAAATCATCTGCCACGATTTAATAAACTGACTGGGTCGAGTCAGAAGGTCGTGGGTGCAAGGATTGGAACTTTGTTATTCGTAATAATAATGTTTCCATTTGATATAGTGCCTTATCACGTCCTTGAGACGTCTCAAAGTTCGACACAGAATATACCGTAAAGTGAATTGACTATATTTTGTGAAACTTTGAATCCATACAGTGTGAATCCATATGTTCGCCCACAAATATACAGTCAATTCACTTTACAGTGTATTCTGTGAAGCGCTTTGGGACGTATAGAAGACGTGAAAAGCGCTATATCAATAGCAAGGATTATTATTATTATTAGTGTCTAGGATGACACTCAAATCCAGTACTGGGGGGAGTGCTCCATCGAAGGAGATGCCATCCTTCAGAAGAGACATTAAACCAAGGTCTCGTCTGCCCATTCAGGCGGATGTGAAAGATCGTGCGGCTCCATTCGAAAAGAGAAGAGAGTCTCTCCTTTAAGTAGACAATGAACACTTTGCAGCTGTTGTCCCGAGGTGACAGGTGCTGCCGCAGAGACTGGTATCAGTACAAACTAACTGGACAGTCTCAATGGCTCCCTTTGTTCCTCTGCTCCTGTTGCCGGTATAAAACAAGACGGGTTTCATAGAACATCAAAGAATTTGCTGGGCGAAAAGAAGACCGAGGTCCATCTATTTCGCCTTCCACCATCAGGGCAGTCTCTTGACATGTCGCGTCCTGAACTACATACTGTATCCCGAGATATTATTTTCCAGCATAAATCATTTCTTGCTCGTCCGTTGTGGGTGTAATGATGGGGGGCAAAGGGGTTATACTTTGACACCTGCTTAATTAGAAATAATGATCACCACTGCAAGCTTAATTAGTGTTTATTGGTCATTAGTGCATCTTTGATGGGTAATGACCATTGATGCTGCTTTAATTGGGAGGTGTCAATCACTGATAAATGTATAATTGATACCCTATCGCTTTTAAACCGAACGTAACCGTTTGATGAATGAGACAGCATCGCCACGGCTCGAAGTACCTCTCTCCTCTCCCGAGCCTGATTCTCACTGCTCTGTGTCACGCGTGCTTTGTCTAGCGTCAATGCAAATAATCCTTGCATTTGATATAGCGCATCATCACCTCTCCTTGAGACGTCTCAGAGCGCTTCACAGGATATTTTTGTGGGCGAAATGCGTCAGCCAATCGCGCACAGCGGTGGTCCACAAACAGTCGTGACTTGAGGTATTATTACGATCCGCCAATCGACTAACACCCGTGTTCCTAGTTACTGCTGGGCGGAGGTGTGCGGAGTAAGGAAACTTGCCTAAGCTTTTGCCCCGCTCGGGAATCGAACCCGGGTCCTCTCGCTTGCCAGGCTAGCGCTCTACACTGCAGCACTCCACTGCAGATGTCAATGCAGAGAAACAAGACAGTAACAAGTGAAAGATCCGTGGAAACCAAGCAACGTTCCTTCAAGGATAGTGGGCGCGTGTGGTGCATGGGTAATGTGCTATTGAAATGCTGCTGTGAAACAAAATCTGCGTAGGGTGGAATGAGGAATACAAAAAAAGTTAGCAAGTGGTTTGACTGCCTGGTTGGCATCACCATCCTATTCAATGCCAATTCAATTTGAAACCCACCCCACCCGGTGCTTTGTGAGTTATCTTTTTTCTTTGCAAGCTGCGATTTGTACCAGAGCAGTTCGTCTCTGGTGCAAAATCACACCATCCCTGTCCAGACACTCGCCAGACAATTTTGAGCAGCACCGTAACCTTTCCGGTTCTCTCTCACTTCTCTTAACTGAATCGCGCTGTATTGATTTGTTGAAGTGTGAGCCACGCACGGCGGGAGGGGAACCTGACTGTCAAATAGCCATGCTCACGCTCCTGCGTAGTTCTGCCAGAAGAGCTTCAGAGAACCGGTGAGTCTAATACCCAGTTGAGCTTAGACCTAGAGAAGTACAGGGCGTTCACAGAGTCCTGTTACCCTTGCTTATTTTCTCATCCGTCCATGATACCCCACCTTTTTACGGACTTTCCATCACAGCGTCAAGCTGTTTTTCAAATGCGCAGTGTCCGAGCCTCAACCACCCTTCCTGGCAACCTCTACCGCCTTTGCCAGGAAGGCTTTCAGGCTTTCTGCCCCCACCCTTTGGAATTCCATCCCACAGTCCCTTCACCTCGCCCCCTCCCTCGACTCCCTCAAGGCCCATCTCAAGTCCTTCCTCTTTGATCGAGCCTTCGGTCACCCTCCTACCCCCCACCAGCCTCCCTGCCCTCCATTCCACCCGATTCCAACCACCAGCTCGGGCCCAAATCCTTGACTGTCCAGCGCCTTGGGACGTCCTCCCGACGTGAAATTTGTAAACGTTATTTGTTGTTGTTGTTTCTGCTGTGTTTTTGTTATCGTTTCACGTCAGGGGGACATCTTGAAGCACCTCACCAGGACTTACTGTGAAGGGTAGCGACTGCGTATTTTGTAGGTGAATGCAACAGCCAATTTGAAACAAACATTCACGAAATGGCACAGCCCCAAAATTTGCTGCGCTGACGTTGTGGCAGATTCAGCCGCAGGTTGTGTCAGAAGCAGATTCCCCAATGGGTCGAAATTCATTAAACAAAAGCCCTTGTTTATCCTGACGTTATGAATCGGTAATCTGCCACAGCTGCCCGCGTCTCCCCAGTGAGTTACAACAAATTCTCCAAATCCCGAGCAGCTGAAACAAGAGCGATATCTTGTCATGGGAGGGATGAGTGAAAGAGTGCGAGAGTGTCATTGTAGTGTCAGAATGGGCACAGGTTCAGTGCAGGTGGTTGAACCGCACAGCAACATTTCATCAGTCGGGAACTCTATAAGGGAACGAGTGCTGACAGGAGATAGGTTGAGATAATAAACTCCACAAAAATAATTTCAGGTGTGTGTACGGGCAGCAAAATAGGGTTCAGGGTTTTGAAGGGCAATTTCAGGACAGAGACCAGAAAGTATCTCTATATCCAGAGGGTGATTAACGCTGTTTCTCAAATGACGGCAGGATGCAGGCCTCGTTTAAGAAACAGCTCAATGTTACGATCGTAGGATTAGATATTAAACACGGGATTGTTGGCTGGGACTTCAGGAGAAACTCCCTCCTCTCTTTTTTTAAGAACTAAGAGACTTTACTGGTACAGAAATGCCTCTACCTAATTCAAATCCTTTCAACAACAACAACAACACACTGCATTTATATAGCACCTTTCACATTGGGAGGACCTCCCAGGTTACTGGACACCATAATGATAATAATCCTTGCAATTGATGCAGCGCCTCATCACGTCTTCGAGACGTCTCAAAGCGCTTCACAGAATATACTGCAAAGTGGATTGACTGGATATTTGTGGGTGAAACTCAGCACACAGCAGTGTCCCACAAACAGTCGTGGATCGGGCATTCGGGGAGCTGGAGGGTTAGGAACATAGGGTTGGATTCGGGTGGGAGTTGGGGCAGGGAAGATGTCCTAAGGCGCGGTCAAAGATGGAGGTAACAAACGGTATCGTCTGACAATCACAAAGCAAACTCTCCAGCTTTCAACTGAGGCTCCTTTCACGCAGAGGAGCAGAGAAAGAGGTCTCGGCTTAAGATACAGGTGTCCTACTTCATCTGAAGATTGGATGCTCCCCCGGAACAATAATCTTTAAATAAGAACCGCATTCAAAGCACACAATCCAGTAACTTGTTCTGCCTGGTGATGGTCATTACAGAGTATGAGCAGCACACAGCAAGGACAGCATCGCTGTTGGTTGTTGCCCAGTTGTGCGTCTGATCCGATTACACGCTTGAACGACGAGAAAGACACAAGACACAAATGCGCAGGTGGAGCAAATGCTGATTCAATTATTGCCAACATCAAAGGCCTGCATAGAGAGTGGGTGCCGTGCGGGGAGAGTGTCGAGAACAATCTTGCTGTGCGGTTAGAAATCGAAAATAAATAGGAAGTAAAATGCCACGGCAATAAAGAAACTCTGGTGCAGATGCAGCCCATGTAATGGACTTAATCTGCTACCTGAACTCTCCTGTCCTCAGAAACAGCTACGGAAGATGATTGGAGCTGCAATGAATTGACTTCAGCAGCGCTAGAAAACAAGTGGTATGCATAATGACGATATTCCCCTCAAGCAGCGCCGGGAAGATAAGGTGCATCTGTTACATTAGTCAGATTAGCATCTACACAAACAATAATAGATACTTTCATTCCAACAGTCTGTCCAACAGCAGGCGAGTCATCAATCATACTTAGACGGGCAGCGGGAAATGCAGACTCAGGCGCCAGTCAAGCTAACCGTCAGGGTTACACCTGCAACCAGAGAAACAATACCCAGAACATTAACCCACAAAACAAACTGGCGACAAACGCTTCTCTTGGAATGTGCTTTACATTAAACCCGAGAGAGAGAGAGAGAGAGAGAGGGGTAATTACCCTGTTCTTAACATCGTCACCCTTCCCTCTACCAACAGTTTGACACCCTTCGCTGTTGACTTATTATATGAAAGCCCGTTCGCCTCGCCAGCAAGAGGACCCGCCCGGGTTCGATTCCCGGGCGGGGCGAAAACTCAGGCAAGTTTCCTTACTCCACACACCAGGAGTAAGTCGGAACCCGATCGTTTAACCAATTAGTGGATTGTGATAATCCCTCCAAAAAAAATGGGGTCCCTCAATCCACGACTGTTTGTGGGGGACGCTGCTGGCGCAATCGGCTGCCGCTTTTCGCCCACAAAATACACAGTCAATCCACTTTACAATATATTCTGCATAATGCAAAAATAAATAACAGTGAAGAGGATTGTAAGCAGCTTCAGCGGAACACCGACAGATTAGCCGATTGGGCAGAGAAATGGCAAATGAAATTTAATGCCGACGTATGTGAGGAAGAGTAAGAACATACATATGTTGGCTGCTAAAATATTAAAAGCAGTGTAAGAGTTAACATGCATCAATCCTTAAAGGCAAGTGAATAAAGCTATCAAGAAAGCAAATTGAATCCTAGGTTTTATAAATAGAGGTAAAGAGTATAAAAGCAAAGAGGTTGTGCTAAGCTTATATAAATTGTTAGTTACACACAGTTAGAATACTATATCAAGTATTGATCACCCTTAGGCGCACTTCCTTATTCCACATGCCTCCGTTTACCTTGCAGTAAGTAGGAACCCAGTGGTTAAGTCGATTAGCGGATTTAAAAAAAATAATAATTTGGTTACTCAACCCACTGCTGTGTGCAATTGGCTGCTGAGTTTTGTCTAAAACTATACAATCAATTCACTTCACAGTATATTCTGTGAAGCGCTTTGAGACGTCTCAACGACGTGATGAGGTGCTGTATCACATACAAGGATTATTATTATAATAAATACAGATTTCACATGTGGGCAGTGCCAGAGGAAAGGAACAGGTGTAGTCAAGGGCAGGAGAACGGGGTTGGTTGGGTTCTGTGCGGACGACATTTATCTGTGGGATAAATAATGATTCCGTTGATGCGCTTTTATTAAAAAAAAACGTTAAGGGTTCAGCAAACGACCCATTTATAAGTTTGCGTGGCTTTTAATTTGCGAGGAATCGGGAGTCAGGAGGCACCAGGTTTCTGGAGCTCCGAGACTTCCAAACGGCAAGACAAACAACTTGAACTTGCCGCTAAATTACCTCAGATCATTCATCGGGACCTGTGCGTGTCTGCGAGGTTCCACCTCACCGGTCATAAACAATCTTCCGTGATTGATGCCCGCAGCTCTTAATCGTGTCATTAGCTCCCAACCCCAGAAACTTGTTAGCTCTAATGCGTTTGCTCTTTCAAAGCAACAAAAAAAAAGCTAAATGTAAACGGGAAATGCTCTGGGACCTAGGCTGTGTGAGGGCGCGCTATGTAAATGCAAGTTGTTGTTGTTGTTGGAAGAGGGGGGCTGGATGGTGCATCAATCTTGTGGCTAACTTTCTTTCTGTTGTTACAAATGACCTTCTGTCAGCGTCAGACTGGCTCCATCCGTGCTATCGAATGAGCCAGGCTGACCCCGTTCTACTGACTCGGGCCAACTGTGAATTTAATAATAGTATCAATAGTAATAATCCTCGCATTTGATATAGCGCCCGCCTTATCACGTCATTGAGACGTCTCGAAGCGCTTCACGGAATACACAGGATGTATTTTGTGGGCGAAACCCGGCAGCCAATTGAGCACAGCAGCGTCCACACAAGCGGTCGTGGGTTGATTGATGAAATGATTATTATTATTTGTTTTTGAAGGGACTATTACCCCCGGAAAGCGATCCTGGGGTAATAATCCCTTCAAAAAGGCAGTTGAGGGTCGAACGAGACACCAAGGTTCCACACTGGCTCAGTGAGGTGGAGACTGTACCTATGAATATTAATGCTGTCAGCGACTTAGGTGAGAAAGCGATGACAGGAGCCAAGCAGGAGTGCCTCGGGCTTGTTGACGCTCCATTGGAGAACATCAGCTCTCATATAGGACCTGATGTGTGACCAACAGCCCGTCAGGACAGCAGTGGTTGTGGAGTCGAGGGTAAAGAATAGTGACTGTATGTTGAAGCAAACCCAGCAGCCAATGTGCTGACGGCAGTGTCCCCCAAACAGCGTGAAGTGAATGACCAATTTTTATCTGGGGGATTGTTGGCCAGGACACCAGGAGTACGTCTCATTCCGAAGGACAGGACCTCCGACAACTCAGTGCTCTCCCACTCAAATATCAACCTCACTCAGCTGGGAGCACTCTGTCCTGTTGGCTATACAGCACGATAGTGGCTTCACATTCTCAGTCTGGATTTGCGCTCAAAGTGCGGTACAGAGTGAGTCTTTAAACTAAGGTCACAGCTGTCTTTCCAGGTAACGATCCCATGACACTATCGGAAAGGAAGAGGGAGTTTTTCTCAGTGTCCTCCAGATTAATCAATCATTTTCCTTATTGGTGTGTTGCAGGACTTTGCTGAGTGCAAAACGACTCCGTGTTTGTTTACAAAGAGTCGCAAAGCTTGACAGACAGCGATGCATATTTTTTTTGGGGGGGTGGGAGGATTTTTTGACGTTAAGTTAATTATCAGCCTTCAACCGCGAGCTCAGTTCCCCAACAAGGGAGCTTCAAATGAACCCGCAATCCAGCTGTTTAAATTCACACACACACTCGGCCTGGCATTATCATCCGCACACTCTCTGATAACTCTCCCAATTGCTGTACAGATTGTCACCGCCCAATCATCTTTGGTCAGAAGTACTTTTCATTACCCGATAGAGTGCTTTCGATTAGGAAAGGATTCAATAAGGTGGACTTTAATAGGTTGTTTCCACTTGTCGATGAGGCCAAAATGAGAAGACTTCAATATAAGATTGCTCTGCCTCAGAGCAGATCTGAACGGATGTGTAAGAGGACCGTCTGCTCACAGAGGGTGGAGCTCATTGCTGGAGGCTTCGGTTGAAGCAGAAAGCATCAATGTCTTTCTGATGAGACGTTAAACTGAGGTCCGGTCTGCCTGTTCAGGTGAACGCGAAAGATCCCATGGCCCTACTCAAAAAGAGAAAGGAGTTTCTCTCTCCTGGTGTCCTGGCCAACAACCCCCCCCAAATAAAATTGGTCGCTCGCTCGCTCCAGGGCTGGTTGTGGGGACACTGCTGTGTGCAATTGGCTGCTGCGTTTCAATTGCAAAGTACACAGTGGGAATATTTAGGGTGAAATTTACAGCGGGCGATAATTGTCGCAAGGAACTCCACATGACATTTCTAATAATAATAATAATAATCCTTGCATTTGAGCATTTGACATAGAGACTTATCACGCCTTCGAGACGTCGCAAAGCGCTTCACAGAAGTGGAGTGACTGTATATTTTGTGAGTCCCAGAGGAAGGCAACAGTTCGATTTCATCAGTGAGGACCTCGTTGAAAGTGTTCGTAACCTCTTCGTTTCACACCCACTTTGGTGCTGGTGGAACTGATGAGATGTTCACCCACCCCCCACCCCCCCAGCAGTAAAGGGACCGGTAGCTGGAAGCTGATTTGTATACCGTGATCACCTTGGGGTGGGGTAGAGGGAGGTCCCTGTGTGTTCGCCTGCTCCTGGACTCTCCATTAACGGCACTGTTCCAAAACAGAAGGCAATTTCTCTCTCTTCTCTCTCTCTCCCCCGGTTCCTGGCAAACAATCCCTCAAATAAAACTGGTCCCTCACCTTCATGGCTGTTTGTGGAACAAACTGAATTTCGCACCGTCAACAAGAACAAGTCACGTTTGCGTACCCGTAACGCCTTTTCCCGTCAGGAGGACGTCCCAATCCTCCCTTAAAAAAAACACCATACATTTGAAGACAAAAGTGGCCTCGCAGGCTACGGCTGTGCTGAATGAAACTGTACAGAATATTACTGTTAAGAGGTCAGCTGCCGAGAGGCACTGGGTGTTATTGCTGTGATCTGCTTATCCTGTGAGCCTCTGTAGTCTCCGTGGATTGCGTGCGGCTGACTCCCAGCCTGGGTGCCCGGAATAAAACAACTGATTGAGAGAAGCAGCCCCAAAGCTGCTAAAGCTGCTTTTTATTATGTTTGCACTTTGCAAGATCGTTCAGGGACCCGACACTTGCAATAATTGAAAGCGGGGCAGGTGAGATTTATTCTATTGACGTTTTGCAAATCAGTATTGTTCCAGCCTCCCTTCGCCAAGGCAGACAGGCTTTACTGGGACTTATCAAAGCTTCCTTTAATCGCCCACGAAACATACAGTCCACCCGCTTTGCAGTGTATCCTGTGAAGCGCTTTGAGACGTCTCGAAGACGTGATAAGGCGCTGCATCCAATGCAAGGATTCGTATTATAAATGCATTTTGTTTCAAATGGTTGTTTTAAACGAGCGGCAGTGGGTGAGACTGAAGGCGGTGCCCACTGGCAGTGAGGAGAAGTTAACAGAAGAGTATTAATGAACCGGTGCCAGGCATCGAGGTGCCAACCTTTCTGGCTGCAGGTCTGCCCCCCAAATAACAGGGTCCCCTACATCACCTGCACTGAAGGGTCTCGAAGGCTTGTTCAGGTTAATTACCAAAGCTCCCGCACGCACTAAACACTGCAGCTTCCCCGAAACGAATGAATTACATCAAAACTATTTAGTTGCAGAGGAAATGCATTGACATGACACACAGGGCGAGTCTGTCTCCTTTCAGGCTGGGTCACTCTCGCCTCTGGAGAGAAGAAGGTTGTGGGTTCAAACTCCCCGTCAGGATTTTAACCATATAGGAAGGTATACATTTGATGGGAAATGTTACCAAATAGACAGTGTTTTCATAGCTATTTTGTTCATCCATTACATTAAATTTCCTATGTTACTATAGATAAATGCAGTGGAAGTAAGAGTGTTAATTCCTGGGGCAAGTTTCCTCACTCCACTCGCCTAATAATAATCCCTCCGAAAAAACAAAAACAATAATAAATTGGTCAGTTTCAATCCAGGGCTGTTTGCGGGGGACGCTGCTGTGCGCCATTGGCTGCCGCGTTTCGCCCACAAATATACAATCAATCCACTTTGCAGCACATTCTGTGCAGCGCTTTGAGACGTCGAGAAGACGTGAAAAGCGCGATATCAAATGCAAGGATTATTATTATTATTATTATTTGAGCCTCACAGTCCAGGCTGACACTCCATTGCGGTGCTGGGGGGAGCCCTGTATTGTCAGTGTCTTGACACCCAAATCTACTGTTCCACTTCTAGTCACATTCCCACGCCCTGCGATGTCAGACATCAAAGCCTGACTGAGTGCTGACTCTCTGCAGTTTAATGGAAACAATGATGGAAACCCATCTTCCTCGGTCCCACCAACAGATTGACTTTGACAAGTCTCACCTTCACACATAAACAAGAAATCCCATCACTAAATCTTCATCTCTCCGAACTGCTTGTACCACAATCTTCTGCCACCCACTCCGCTCAGCTAACACAGGCTGTGCCTCCCCACCACTGCCTCCAGCGCTCTGCCCCCTTTACCTTTAAGTCGCACCTTAAAACCCACCGCTTTGATCCTGCTTTGCACCCCCCCACCTCGTGCTCCCTTGCTCTGTGTCTAACCCCATCACTGTAAAGCGCTCTCTCTCCCTCTCTTTCACACACACACTCTCTCTTTCCCTTTCTCAGATACACCCACACACACGATGTCATCCTTCTCACTCTCTCTGTCTGCCCTCTCTCTCTTTCTCTCTCTCTTACGCACACACACACATACTCCATCTGTCTCTCTCCGTCTTTCCCTGCCCATCCCTCTCTCTCTCTCTCTCTCTCTCACACACTCCCTCTCTCTCTAACACACACTCTCTTTCTCTCCCGCACGCACACACACACACACAAACTCTGTCTCCCTCCCTCCCTCTCGCTCCCTCTCTTTCACGCAGTGCGCCAAGGCTGGAGCTGTGACGGTGAGAGAAGAGGAGGGGAGGGGGAAGGAGAGGAAGTGGGAATGAGAGAGAGAGAGAGAGAGAGAACGTGGCTGAAGCAACCCAGTCTCTCCAGCTCCCGAGCTGCTCAGTGATCCGAGAGAGCGAGCAAAGGGAGAGAGGATAGGCGAGGGAGCAATCCGATGGGAAGTTCGGCTTATTTGCCCACAGCATCCTTTTAAAATCCTCAACAACCTGAACAACTCGAGTCATCTCAGAGCAGTCAGCCCACCGCACAGCGAGTGCGAGCGAGTGCAATTTATCAAACCAACTAAACAAACGATGTTTACATTATTAAATTACAAAGCTAATTCAGCTGAGATGGAACGGGAGCCATTTTCATCAATTATTACTGAAGTGAACTTAATTTTTCAATCAGGAACAAATGGCAAATGGGCCATTGGTGCATTCATAAGCAGTTTTAGCCGGGAATTTGCTAAAGAGTCATTATCATTATGGAATTATAAGTAATTTGCCGCAAAAGGAAAGGGCTGATTACAATAATTACAGCGAGGGTAGATTTTTTTTCTGCTTGAACTCTGCTGCTCCCCAGTCATGAGGCGTTTAATGTGATCAGACTGGTGATGGCCTTAGTTACCGGTTAACGCCAGTCTCTCTTCGTTCGTCCAATGCCCCCAGAGAAGCTTTGGGCCAATTAGCCCAGCGAGGTGCCAGCCTGGCTCGCTCGCTAACGCTCTCCAGTCGCCGAGTCAGACAAGTGTGTGGGTTCAAACCCCCTACATCAGAGGCCTTTGAGCCTTAGATGGTCGCGTGGCGCTATTGTGTGTCAGCCAGGCTCAGCGGTGATCAATACCCACACCGCATCCCTTTACCCCGTACGGCTGCGATACTGCGTAACATTTATGCAACGAGGGCCGGCCTCGTTTCGCCCACAAAAGATACACAGCCACTCCACTTTGCAGTAGACGCAGCGAAGAGCTTTGGGACGTCCCGATGACGTGATAAGGCACTGTGTCAAAGGCAAGGATTATTATTATTATTATTGTTATTATTGTTATTATTATTATGTACAGCGTCACATATTTAGTAAACAGAAAAAGGGAGCAGCGCAGGCGATCGAGAAGCTGAATGTCCCGCTGGGTGATTACAGGTGGTTTACTTTTTTTTTTTAATCGGAGTAAAACATTTGCTCGCTTGCAAACCAACAAGTCGAACGACTCTTGGACAGGTGGGTGGGTGACTGTGTGGGTGGGTGGGTGCATGGATGGGTGGGTGGTGGGTGCGTGGGTGGGTGGGTGGATGCGTGGATGGGTGGTGGGGTGGGTGGGTGCGTGGATGCGTGGGTGGGTGGGGTGGGGGTGGGTGGGGTGGGGGGGTGGTGGTGGGTGCGTGGATGGTGGGTGGGTGGGTGCGTGGATGGGTGGGTGGGGGTGTGGGTGGGTGCGTGGATGCGTGGGTGGGTGCGTGGATGGGTGGGTGGGGGTGTGGGTGGGTGCGTGGATGCGTGGGTGGGTGCGTGGATGCGTGGGTGGGTGGGCGACACAGGGATTTGACCCGTCATTTCAGTCGAGGACACCACCGCTGCAGTAACCCGCCGCGGCCGCCAGAGAGCAGACGAGGTTCCCATTCCAATGCAATGGGCAGGATTTTGGGGGGAAAATAATTCAGAGGTTTTTTTTTTGCAGGTGATTTTTCTTTTGTTTTTTTTCCCTCTCCGCACCTTCTATTTTTGTGGGAAAGCGCATTCCCGGCTCTGTTTGAGCTCCCGGCACTCTACCCCGCGTGAAGGGCGCGGGATAAATGCAAGTTGCGGTCGTTTGGTGAATAAAACGCTGTGAGCAGCTACGGAGATGTATCCCTTCTCTCTAATTAACGCCAGGGACCCATCGCTTTGATAGACACCGAGGCCTGGAACTCCACCTCGTCCCCACACTGTGACGAGGTTTTCATTTTAAAACCGAAGGCGGTGCAGAATTAGAATATTTGATAGCGATCCTTGCATTGCAGCTCGTGCCTTATCCACGTCACTGAGACGTCTCAAAGTATTGGTGATTGGGAGCATCGCTCGGCTCCTCTCTCTCTCGAGCCTTTTAATACATGTGGGTGCAGGTGCTGTTGATCTTTGTGTTGTTGTTGACATGATCGGGAGAGGCAGTAATCTGCTCCAAGGGTATAATAATAATAATAATAATAATAATAATAATAACCCTTGCATTTGATAAAGCGCCTCATCGCGTGGTTAAGATGTCTCAAGGAGCTTCACAGGACATAGTGTTAAGTGGAGTGACTGTATATTTTGTGGGCCAAACGCAGCAGCCCATTGCGCACAGCAGCGTCCCCACACAAACAGTCGTGGATTGAGTGACCAATTTATTTATTTACTTATTTATTTTGGAAGGGACTATTAACCCCGGAAAAGCGATCCGCCAGTCGACTAACAACCGGGTTCCTCCTTACTGCCCGGTAAACAGGTGTGCGGAGTAAGGGAACGTGCCCACCGTTTCGTTCGTCCTGCCGGGAATCAAACCTCTCGCTTGTGAAGCAAGTGCTGTAACCACTGAGCTACAGGATTCCACTTGCCCCGTATTACGGGACATGGAAAGGCCGATTAATTGGACTTGAGGTACAGGTCATCCAATTGGCGGAAAAGGCTCAAAGGGCTGAACGGCTTTGGCCTGATCCAGGTCGGAGAGAGAAGTCAGGGCTCACGAAAAGACAGCTGTTCTCCATTGATACGTGGGGGGAAAAAAAAGACGATTTTCCAGAACTTTCACTCCTAATTGTGAATGAAAACCGACATTAACAGAAGGAGAAAAAGCACAGCGACAGCACACACACTGGGCTCCGCAGCTCACAGTTTCCCTCTCGAAGCTAATTATTTTTATCGGCTTGAGGTATGACTGACCCGCATTTTCATTGATTTTTTTTTTTCTCAATCCACTTACAGTTTTTCTTTTACAGTGTCATACTTCAAGATTTTAATCGCTGACCCTCTCCTGCTGCTCCCGCTGTTCGGCTGCTTGTTTCTTCCGTCTAAAGATAGACGGCTCGTTGTTTCAGCGAGCTGCGGCTAGCGTGACTTGACAGCACACTTCAGCGGAACGAGTAACACGAAGCTTTGTGGTTTCGACCACATTTAACAACGATACTAATTTGGTCACTCAAGCCATACGACTGTTTGCGGGGACGCTGCTGTGCGCAATTGGCTGCCGCGTTCCGCCCACGAATTATACAGTCAGTTGACTTGACAGTATATCCTGCGAAGCGCTTCGAGACGATGCCTCACGATGTGATAAGGCGCTATATCTTTCTGGTCAGCTGAGTGTTCGACGCACGCAGAAACCCATCACCGCTGCTTAAGAGTCTCCAGACCAAACAGAATTTCTGTGCATCCCACTTACATACGGAAATCACAGCGATGGATTGTTGGACTGGAATACGCTCTCTCTCCCCTCTCTTTCTCTCCCTCTCTCTCTCTCTCTCTCCCTGGAGCGACCAATCCTGTTTACCTAATTGCGGATAGTTATAGGCGCAGTTTGGCAAGAGCCAAGGCTTGGGGGGAGCCCAGAGTACGCTTTGGGGTATCTGCTGGAGTCTGAGCTAAAACCGCAGAGCTTGCCATCCGTAGCGCTGTCTGGCCAAGCTTTCCCGCTGCTTGTCCAGCCAGGAACCAACCAACCTACTGTTAGGGCTTTGGCTTACAGGGTTAAACAGGAGCTGAGTGGGATGAACATCAGAACCCAAAGATGCACAGGAAGCTCAGCCGCTGTACACACAGAGCTCACATACTGCAAAGCTATTTAATAAATAGCAATTTGCAAGGCTTATACTCAGCCCAATTGCCTCCACTTTTGGGACTATGACGCATCGCTACTGTGGAGCTCAACACCAGTCAACGGTGCAATGCTTGAACTCCGCATAGGGGAGCAAACTCTCCCCTCAACCACAATATAGATCCCAGCTCAACGACCAAGAGAATGATGGACGACGTGAACACCAATGAACGCTGGTCGCAATAAATTGTGATGCGAGTTCCCCCATTCTCTGCAAAGATTAGCTACTCACTGAGAAAGGATATTTCGATCGACTCTTAATTAGCTTAAAAAAAACAACAAAACAACAAAAAATGATTAACCCAGAGGCCGCGATCGAGATACGGAGCCATTGATCGAATGCGTCAATGATGGGGGCAACAGACTGTCGAGGAACTTCATCCTGCAACAGAAGTCATTAGCAACTCCTGGTTCAATATCCATCTTATCCTCGTCAGTCAGCAGCACAACACCTCCTCAAGTCTCTCTTCATAAGAATGGCTGTACTGCTGCCCGCAAACCGTCTGCCGGGTTCGTCTGCGAAGACGCAACAGCAACAGCAACTCACATACAACGCACGTACAGAGCGTCTCGAACTGCTTGGCAGCGGGGGAGCCCGAAGCCGAGCTGGACACAGTCACTACACTTTCCAGTAAAATCCTTGCGTTTTGATGGCATGATAGGGCACTGTATTGAACGCGAGGATTATTATTATTATTATTATTATTATAATGAGGGGGGGGCTGTTGACAAAACTGTTCGCTGCAATAAAATCTATGAACTGAGAAAAAATGTAAAATATGTAACTATATTTCGTCCAGAAAATACACAGTCAGTCCACTTTACAATGTATTCTGTGAAGCGCTTTGAGACGTCTCAACGACGTGATGAGGCGCTGCGTCAAATGCAAGGATTATTATTATTATTAATATTAGAGTGGATCACTTGACTTGCGGGATTGACAAGGCTCTGTCTCTGGCAGTGATAACACAGAGCCCCTTCAAATACTATCATTAACGCAACAATAAACTTAGGTGAAAGGCAATTTCTTCTGAAAAATCCGTCATCAATCACTTGTGAACACTATCGATACACGGATTAATTATTACCCGGACACGAGGAGTTTGTCCTGGGAATTCTGGCGTGGTTTCCGTGTTAGCTCAGACAATGTCAGCCTTTCCGGCAGGTGGTCAATTTTTTGAATCGAAACTAAAACCAATCTTCGCTGAACCTCAACCCGTCTGACTGACACCAGGCGCTAAAAACTAGCAATCGTTTTGTTACTCCTTCAGGCAGAATGGGATTCGTCCGTGGGATGTGTGTGGAATGCGTGTCCATCTGCGGGCCTGTGTTTGTCTGTGTGTATCTGTTGGGTGGGAGGTTAATCTGTGTGTATGTGTGTGTGTGTCCGTCCGTCTGTGTTTGTATTATACGTACGTACGTGTGTGCATTTGTGCGTTTCTCCGCGTGTCTGTGTGGTGTGTGAACGTCACGTGCGCAGACGCTAATTACGTAACGAACGAAACGATATAATTGGTTGTAGGAATGGCAATTGTAGGACTGGTAATTTTCTGAGCCCAGTGCCAAGAGAGTTACCAACTGAGTCAGGCTGACACCTACCAAGGAGTGATGACAGAGAAGTCTAAATCTGTCACAGAATGATAAATTTAAACCTCCCGAAATATGGACCACAGTGAATACGAGGACAACAGTGAGACAGGCACCGCATCGCTCTCCCAGTGTCTGGCAGCAGCACAGGGCTGGGAGTGGGCAGACAAGTGAGAGAGAGAGAGAGAGAGAGAGAGAGAAAGAAGACTTAGCAAAGAACAAAGCAAAAGAAAAGCTACAAAACTCCTGAAATCCGCAGGGAGAAAATCAGGAGATAAAAGAATGTCAAGAAGGAAAGAGAATCAGAAATGAAACCATCCATCATGGGCCGAAACACAGGTAGGAAAGCAGATAAGGAGTGAATTACAGCAGCGCAAGATGTTGTCCTTCACTTGTTCTTGCTCTCAGTCGGAAGCTCGGATCTGTGCAAAACGAGGGGCACGTCTGTGAGCTGGGTAATGAGCCTCATAATAAAGTCTGGTGGCAATGGAGAAGTCAAGTCAGAACAAATGGAGGCTTTCAGAAAAATCTCAGAGAGACAGGCAGGGCCACCTCGGGTAATGTTTCCTACGTGTTCACGTTAGCAATTCATCCCGCAGTCAGACACCTGGGGGTGGGGGGGCGCACGGGGGCACAGGGAGACACTTTTATTGCGTCCAAGTCAGATGGTCTTGCTTTCGAAGGAGGTGGATTTAATGAGGGCTCTGAGTAGGAGAGGAGGGGCGAGGTTGAGGCGAGGAGAGGAAAGTGCCTCAGAGACGACACACAGTGTCAGAGACAGCGCGAGGATCCCGGGACTGCCGAGGAACACGGCAAATTCAACCGTGAAAACATGCGTGCGCGAGAAACCTTGCGCTGTAGTGTATTGGTTAGAGCACTCGCCTCGCACGCGAGTGGGGGTGGGGGTACCTGGGTTCGATTATTGGGGCAGGGCTAAATATTAGGCAAGTTTCGGAAAGCGATCCCCCAATCCGGGTTCCTACTTACTGCTGGGTAAGCAGAGGCACGTGGAGCTAGACAACCTGCCTAAGGTTTCCACCTGCCCGGGAAATCGAACCCCTGACTTGCTTTAGTCAGTGAGCGACACAACCACAGACGTACACAGTCCTTTCAGGCCTCGCTCCACTCGTGCACGTGGTCTGAACTGCACAGGGCACGTGAAAGGTTCACAAAGCAGAAGCCTCATCAATAGGACGCGCTCAGCTGAGTGAGCATCTTTCTCTGAGCTTCGCATTGACACTCTTTTTTTCCCCTCCCTCCCCCCTCCCTCCCCCCCGTAGCCCGGGAAGATACATATTCGGAGAGCGGAATTTGCACGCCGTTCCACGAAAGGCAGAACCCGCGCGGATCAGAAGGCAGCGGTCGAGAAAGCGGATGGGAACGTCCTACCGCAGCGGACGCCTTTCTTAATTAACACCACACCATCGATTTTACTTTGCAAATTTCCTTTCAATCCGCCATTATTCAGCGCTTATTCGGGTGGTCTGGTCATTATTTGGGTGGTCTGGTCTTCACACAAAGGTTCCTGCAGATTTATTACACTGAAGACCTGAGGGGAAAGATGTATGTGAATGGTGTGGAATAATACATAGGATTCTCTCCTGCCGTCCTGGTCAACAATTCATCCTCTTCCCCACCCACCCCCACCCCCAATAAGATTGGTCGATCATTTCATGGCTGTTTGTGGGTCACTGCTGTGTGTAACTTGACTGCTGCCCACAAAATACACAGTCACCGCACTTTACAATATATCCTGTGATGAAGCGCTTTGGGAAGTCCACCTGACGTGAAAGGCTCTGTACCAGAGAATCGCGAAATATCAGCCGTTAAATGGCTTCTGTCAAATCCCCAAATTTCCACTTTGGGAACATCAGATTACGCAGAACCGAGAATAGAACTTCACAGCGAAAATGGTTCTCTACTACTGAGAGACAGATAGAGGGAGAGAGAGACAGAGAGAGAGAGAGAGAGAGAGAGAGAGAGAAATTAGCCAACTTCACCAATGTGCTTTCAGCTTAAGGGTTAGAGTTCAAACGGCTGCATTAAATGTGAACTTTCATGTACAGCCGATATTAAATTCATCTCAAGTGCCGTGAGGAGGTGACCTGCTTCCAGCCAATGCCACCTCCTCCTCTTTACTAAAGCCTTTCCAAACCAAGGTGTACAAGTGATCAGACCCTATCAGAGCAGACGGGGCAAAGCCTTCGGCAAGTTTCCTCACTCCCTCCGCCTGCATCTGTTTACCAAGCAGTAGGTCGGAACCTGGTTGTTAGTGGATTGGCACATCGCTCTCCGGTTGTAATAATCCCTCCAAACCAAACACGGCTGTTTGTGGGGGACGCTGCTGGACGCAATTGGCTGCCTCGTTCCGCCCACAAAATATATACAGCCAATTCACTTTACAGTGTATCCTGTGAAGCGCTTTGAGACGTCGAGAAGACGTGAAAAGCGCGATATCATATGCAAGGATTATTATTATTGTTGTTATTGCTGACCGAGCCGGGCTAATTGTGAATCTGCCAAATGGTTTCGATCAGTTTTTTTTTCCGCACAGTGCGACGGTCTTTGATTCTTCGCCCCAGGCTGGCGAGAGAGGAACTGCCTGCTCGGGGCTGTCTGAGGGATGCACTTCAAAGGTTGCTGCTGGACGCTCAATCTTCTTGAAGTTCCACTTTTAATAGCCCCGCACTCCGCCAAGTTGCTAATCCTGCTCCCGTGATACTTGAACTCCATTAGCTATCTCATCCAGCAAACATTTCAATCAGATCTCGGCAGCGCTGCTTCCCGAGGAAAGAGACGAACGCCGGGCCTTATCTCCTCTGCTCTCTTTCTGGTCTCCTCTTTATCTGGAACTTTATGATAGAAGAGACGTATATCCGTTGTCGTTAGGAGCTGTGTACAGATCGGAGGAGGAGAGAGGAGAGGGAGGAGCAGAGAGGAGGGAGCAGAGGGGGTGGGGGGAGAGGAGAGAGGAGGTGGGTGCTTGAAGGGATACCTGCGCGAACCAGATTTCCGTCTGTACGTAATTAACTGGAAGCAATTGTATTCATAGGGTCTATAGAGAGAGAGAGAGAGAGAGACCACTTTACCCAGGGCCTCAGTTTGCTCGTGTGAAGTTAAATTTGTTTTACCCCAATACAATACTAACCTTCTCTGCGCGACATGTGGGCAGAGAGAGATAAACGCGGCAGCTGCCTTCGACTCAGGTTGTTCAATCTGAAGGTCCTGATAAGGCGGCTTATTGTGATTGTAATTGCCGGGAGAACGGGCCCCTTTGTTTCCCTGGCAGGTACATCCATTATCTCTGGCCCCGGAGCTCCAGGCAGCCTGAAAATTAATTGTCTTCCTCGTATCTTCCCTTTGTTCGGGGCGCCCGAGCGCGATTTCAAGGTGCCGAGAGAGAGAGAGAGAGAGAGAGAGAGAAAACCATTGCTTTGGCGTGGGTTTAGGAACCGCCTTCGCTGCGTGGAGGTCAGGGACAGCGAGCGAGAGCGGGTTTACTCTCTGTGCAGCGGGCGAGACTTTCCACCTCGTTGGCATTGCAGTCCGTGTAGCGGATGGTACGCTACGTAATAATAGAACCCTACCCTTCCACAATGCGGTGCCCCAAACTGCACAGCAACAACAACAACAACAACAACAACGTGTATTCGCAGAGCGTAGCCCCCTTCGAAGTGGGGCAGTGCCAGTTTCCCCCAGCGCCACAAAACCCCCTGCGTGGCCCCAACCCCTCTCTGCGTTAGCGGGCGAGGCATTGACTCGAACAGACACGGAGGAACTTCAGTCCCTTAGTGACTTGCTGACCTTGCCAGGGAGGCAGGAAGGATGTGAACATTTCCGGATTTTTTTAAAAGAAATATATATATACACATATATATATATATAGACGACAACAAACTTTTTATCCTGTATAACTTATTCCGGAGTTGTCTCCAAACATCAGCGTGTCTCAGGCTCCGAGTTTCAATCTGAACATCAATTTCCAGCCCAGTTGTTGAAACGTGGAGGTTTAATGGGCCGCACTGAATCTTTAAGGGACCTTGAAACAGGGATGCAGCTGGAATATTTAAAATTGGTTTCTTCATGATAGATTCTATTTATTAGAGCCAATAGATCACAGCTCCTCGGTCTCTCCCACACACGGCAGACACACACGCATACACTCTCTCTCTCTCTCTTTCTCTCCTGGCTTCCTCCAGCTCCAGTTAATTAAGCAAGATTACAGTTCAAGGATTACTGAAAAGATTTATTCAGTCTGGGCTGCGATAAATTATATTTATGTTGTGTTTACAAAGCACTTACACGACAAAGCAGTCAAAGTAATGTTGGCTTGTATCTTCAGACCAAACATGTGTACTTAAAGCATCTTTGTGAGACGCCGGAGTATATCCTTTAAGGTAGTAATAATAATAATAATAATCCTCGCATTTGATATGGCGCCTTATCACGTCTTTCGAGACGTCTCAAAGCGCTTCACAGAATGCACTGACAAGTGAATTGACTGTGTGTTTTGTGGGCGAAACGCGGCAGCCAATTGCGCACAGCAGCGTCCCCACAAACAACTGCACCACAACAACAACAAGATTCCATTTATAGAGCGCCTTTCACGTCGGGAGGACCTCCCAAGGCGCTGTACAGTTGGGTCAGGACCCGAGCATTGGGGGTGATGGTCAGGGTGAGGGGAGGGAAGGGAGGGAGCGAGGAGGGCTAATGTCCGTGCGTCTGCTACACACGCAGTCAGGCACAGGCTCCCTGCTAATTATTTGATAGAACTGATGTGTGCGGGCGGGTGTTTACTGTGAGCGGGCGTTTATTGAGTGCTATTGTGAATGGGTGTTCATGTGAGTGGGTGATCACTGTGAGCGGGTGTGGGTGTGCTTACTGTCACTGGGTGTTTGTCATTGTTTGTAGGTGTTTATCATGTGCAAGTAGGTTTTATGTTATCAAGTTGAAGGTGGAGCAAATGCCACCTGACTATACAAAGGAGTAGCGAGGGGTGAGAGCTTAATCACAACGCCAACAGTAATTATGGAAACGAGATTAATTACAAACAAATGCCGATATTCAAAACCACAATCCCTATCTCGCCAAACCTGAAACTAATTACTCTCCCGGTCGGAGAAACAGATTAACGAATCAGGCCGATTAGCATGTGAAAGCCGGCATAATTATGGCCAGAAACTGGACTCCCTTTGTCGTGAAATTAACCATCGCCCTAACCTAAAGGAATTGTACCCCACGCGCCACCGCAAACTCAGCTGTTCGCAGCCTGCAACAAACCTGGCGGAGCATGACACCGGGCCGGGGAGGGGAGGAGGTGACTGTAGGCGCGGTCGAAGAAGAAGGTCTTCAGGCGGGGACCTGAAGATGGGGAAGGAAAGGGGGCAAGCCGGAAGGATTGAGGGAGAGTGTTCCAGAGTTTCGGGGGCGTAATGGCTGGAAGTGCTGCCGCTGATGGTGGAAAGGAGGGCACGAGGGACAAGCAGAAGGCAGTCGTTAAACCCCGGTGAGCTTAAATTGGAGCGAGCGAGAGCGCGGGCGGCGGGGGGGGACGAGAGAAGGCTGCGGGGTGTCGGGAGTTCAAAGCTCGTCGCAGGCAGTCACTTTCATGTAAAATGATGAGAGAGCAAAGCCACGCTCTGTAAGGAGGGATGCTCACTCTGTGCATGACACACCACGCCGAGGCCTACAACTCCTCCGATCAATAACCTTGACAAGCTTGCCCCGAGCCCAGCAATCAATGCTCTAAACGCTTAGAGTTACAAGTGCTGCGCCTACTTATCCTTGGCGTGCGGAGATGGGGGAAGAGAAAAGCTGGATCCATTTCATGTGAAGTTTCGCTGCTTCACGGTAATTATTGTTAAGCGTAGTGACTGCTTTTTTTGATGGCAAATCGAGCCACCGTTATCGTACAGAAAGGTGCCGCATTCTACGAACGTTTCGCCCACAAAGTACACAGTGAATGCGCTCTACGTTAAATCATGTGAAACACTTTGAGGCCTCTCGATGACATGATAAGGCGCGTCATCAAAAATGCAAGGATTATTATGAGTGAGCAATTTATCTTTGCTGGGCTTCAGGACTCAGCCTGGTTCAAGGAATTAGAGAAAGGTTTAGGGGAAAGAAAAGGCAGGAGGAGTATGGTATTAAGAGAGCCAGCACAGGTACGGTAGCTAAATAGCCTCTTTCAGTCCTAACTATTTCTATGGTTCTGTAGTCATGCAAAGACTTAATGTTGAAACAGTGAACGCAGATTAGAGTCCTGGAATATTAGCCCAAGTCTCGTTGAGACGTTCAAACACACACAACCTCTGACCCACATAATGCAATTAATTAACAGCGACCGCGGGAAGTAGGTTCATTTCAGCTTTCAGTGATGTTCGCGGGAGTCAAGAATCAAAGGGAAATGTAATTAGGGAAAGCAGAGAGAGGAGAAGTTAACCAGGGAGACCAGGCCGGCAAATAACTGGGGCTAATTTTGCGACATCTCATAATTATCGCATCTAACCTGCTTTGAAACGCTGCAAATTTCACCCGGAGTGTGGGTGTCAGCCTGGCTCAGTCGGTAGTGTTCTCGCCTCTGATTCAGAAGGTCGTGGAGTCCTGTAACTCAGTGGTTAGAGCGCTCGCCTCGCAAGCGAGAGACCTGGGTTCGATTCCCGGGCAGGGCGAAACGATGGCTCAGTTTCCTTACTCCACCCGCCCGATAATAAGCCCTCAAGAAGAAACAAAGAATAATAATTTGGTCACTTCAATCCACGACTGTTTGTGGGGAGGCTGCTGTGCGCAAACGGCTGCTGCATTTCGCCCACAAAATATACAGTCAATTCACTTTACAATATCTTCTGTGAAGCGCTTTGAGACGTCTCAAAGACGTGGTAAGGCGCAATATCACAGGCAAGGATTGTTATTATTAATGTTATTATTATTATCTCCTCGTTGATTTCTCTCAAAGCGCTTCACAGGATATGCCTTCAAGTGGATTTGACTGTATTTTAGTGAGCAAAACGGTGCTCAGAATCCAAGTAACACAAAGCTCCCTGTTCATTTTATTCAACTTTTCCTTGTGGCAAGTCCTGGGGTTTGACACCAACTCAGTATCAGAGAGGAACTTGCGCACCATAGGCCATGAGCTGCACAAAGGGAGGTGGTAGACTACCATAGGTTTCTCCTGTCAAGAAAACACTTTGCTCAGACATAAGTACAGGCAACGATGTCTATCAAGCATTTAATTTAAGACTAAATATAGGTTCCTGAGTAGACACCTGCTGCACGGAGCACTAATTCACAATGCTTCGAGATAAAAGGCAGCCTTGCAAAGCACTCCTCACCCTTTCTTATCTTCCAATTTGATTCATACAATAAAAAATAAGTGAACTAACGGCTCCCATGTTAATGAATTGTGCTCGGGAATTGTGTCAACGCTTTTGTTTGATAAGGAATAATAATGTGGTAGTTAATGAGTCAGACGGATGTCTTCGTTGAACCGCTTTTTCGGCTTCAAGTCCGGTGCAAATCGGCGCTTGAGGAAGTTTTTATTTGGTGTTTTAGTTCAATGCCAATGACGTCGTGTGTCTGGTGTCTGACTCAGTGGAAACAGTGGGCGTCTGAGGTAATGGCACAGATCCTTACATTTGATTTACTGTCTTTCACATCTCAGGGCCTCGGTTTAATGCTGCCAGAAACCAGAGGGTACATCGACACTCATCCACACCTTATTGGAGCTACGTAACCTGCCATAATATAATACCAGCAGGTCACCCCAGCCCCACGATGCCGTTGAACCCATGACCTCAACTCAGGTTTGTACTTTGTTCCGGATGGAAAACACGATAGTACAAATAGCAGCAATAAACCTTCAGCAAATACAAATCGGCCTTTGAGGAACAGTAGCAGTGAACGTATATTCCGGTCACTCTCCCTCTCCCACACACACACACACACACGCAACGAGGAGAAGCTCTGCTCTGCATCTCGCCAGCTCCGACCCGCAATCCCACCAAGTCCTTCTCACTGAGGACGTTTTGCTTGTAACCAAATTAACCGCTACAAGGAACAATTTGGGGGAAAATTCTACCTTCTCCGGACATACACGCGCGAACCCACATCGAGTTGGCTTCTTTCCAAATGACTGCAACGGTTATTCTTGTCCGGTCAAGCTTCTGTATCAAGGGCGCTGTGTAAAATCTACCATCTCCGCGAATACGTGTGTGGACCCTGTTAATTAAAATCCCGTGGAAAACACACCCACCGATTCGGTCTGCGCCATTGCAATCGCATCAGAATTAGACTGGAAGCGTGACTCCTTGATGAGAAAGGGCTCGAGGCCCTTAACACTGACTGCATGGGTGGCGGAGCTGAGCAAGACAGTCATCAACAACAACAACAACGAATTACATTTATATAGCGCCTTTCAGGTCGGAAGGACGTCCCCCAAGGCGAATGTCTCAGTCGAGTAGAACACGTCCAATGCAGGAGCACAGAGACAATTACCCTTCAACCCAAATGGATTGGAGCACCTGAAATCTTCATTCCTCCTTCATTCCTCCTCAATCCCCACCCCCCCACCAACACCCCAACCCACCCACCTCCCACCCCCACCCCATACCTCTTCCGGTGTCCTGGCTTAGGCAGGACAACCCTACCTGGGGGAGAGAGGTGCCTCCATGTGACGACAGGTTCCGGGCGTCCGATGGCGAGGCAGAGTAGGGTCACATTGCTTCCCTCGTTCACAGAGATGCTGTTGGAGATATTGACGATCTGGGGCGGCACTAACAGGGGTCAAAAGAGAGAGAAAAAGACACGAGGATTAACGTTCCCGTTCGGTTCGGATAGGCCAGTCCCTCCGTTCGTCAGCCGGGCGCCACCTTGGTAGGATCTGCCTTTGTCCTGAAATAATAATTTATTCGCATTTGTCAGAGATTAGTAATATCATTTCATCTCACAGCTTCTCAGACAAATGGAAGTCTTTAAAACCTAATTAGATTCTGCCGCACGTACAGCCTTTTTATCTTGAACTGTAGAAATACCATCAAATCTGCAGCACCTTAATCTTTATTTACAGTCCAATCGCGAAGGAATATCAAAGTTTTCGGACGCAATCTCTGTGGGGTGCGGGGGGAAGTTCCGCCAGATTTATTCCAGTTTTGCAGCGTTTTTGGCAAATTGCTGAATTTATTCTGAACTTTGAAGTTGTTCTTCTGGTTTTTTTTTCTTAAGAGAAACGTCAAGAAAAGCGGCTTCGAAATCAAGATTAAATTTAAGAATTCGCCAAAACATTCTGAAATAATAATAATCGCGTATCGTTATTATGTTCTGAAATAATAATAATAATTATATATTGTTATTATACTCTGAAATAATAATCCTTGTGTTTGATATAGCGCCTTATCACACGGTTGAGACGTCAAAGAGTGCATCAAAGAATATGTTGTAAAATGGATTGACTGTGTATTTCGTGGGTAAAACTAACGCTAAGTTTAAGCAAACACGAAAGAAATAGAGTAAATCTACGAGTGGGTGCAATTTCTTCCCATTGTATGAATCCAATCTGTTCGTGAACTCTCCCTCTCCCTCCCCGATGAATTTGAAACCTCAGTTGATCTATTCAACGAGGAAAGGAAGTCGTCGCTTTATTTGGCTTCTGCAGTGTATTAAGATTTCATCCCCAGTCTGCGCGCAAACGACAGTGACACCGAACAGAATGAACAGCAGATAATAGTCAATTATTTGTTGAGTTCAATGGATAACACCGCCGCCTGCCAACGATGTTCGTGCTTGCTGGTGTGCTGCAGCACCTCTCTATTGTGAATGGTGGGTGAGGAGATGTTTTCAGGCTCTCTCTATTACTCCCACCTCATTTCATACCACCAGCCATCCACAGCTATGGTGGCTATTTTTAGCCGGAGCTGCTAAAAGGCACCAGCTTATTCAGACGTGCTGCACTTCGCAGGCGCTGGAGTGGGCCCCGCGATCCCACCGTTACAAATCTCAGACCGCTCGAAATTGTTGGGACGTTCTTCGGACCAGGCTTCAATTTTGGGAGCCATCCGAGAATGTTCCCGCGCAAGGCAGGCACGTGGCTCTGCACTTAGAGCGCCCGCCTCGCAAGCGAGGGGACCCGGGTTTGTTTCCCGAGCGGGGCAAAACCTTAGGCAAGTTTCCTTGCTCGTCTCTGTTAACCTAGCAGCGAGCAGGAACCCGGTTGCTCGTCGATTGGTGGATTCCCTGATGTTCCAAATCAAAGACCCAAATTCAGAATTCGCCACAATACCGCAGATTCTTGAACGTTAAGGCAAAATCTGCCCATGGGCTGAGAGTAGGTGGTTATCTGGCTGATGTTCACACTTATGTCGGGCAAAACAATCTTTGTCTTGAAGTGAAGAGAAAATGGTCCGAGAGAGGTTCTCCGAGTCTGTACTTTCATCCTTAAACGTAAGCATCAAATGAAAGGGTCACAGAGCCAACGCTGATTTATCTGCCAAGCTTCCAACAGCAGATCTGAATTGATGTGTGAGTTTCAAGACCCACAGCGAATGTTTCATCATTGTGCTGCTGTTAACGGAACAGAGATCGCAATCAGCCACGTGTCATCTGGCAGTTACTGTGCACAGTGCTATCCGCTCGCTCTCGATTCTCCCCCCAGCCTCACCTCCCCCCGGGGCAGGATACCGAGAGAGGAGTTAAGAACCTACGAATTTGCTGGCGAAAGAAGACCAAGGTCCATCTTGGCAGTCGTTGGACATGTCGTGTCCAAACTATATACTGTATCCAGAGATGTTATTTTCGATAAGAAATTTCTATAATGGCCGCAGACTGGTTTACGGCTCTGCTGGGCTCCGAATGAGTCAGTGAGTGAGTCAGTCAGTCACACAGCGAAACATGACAGAGGAGAAAATGAAAGAAAATCTCTGTGTTCCCAGCAAATAGATAGATAATGAGGTAATCGCCCAGAATGTGAAGAAATAGAAACACAAATAAATAAATAAATAAATGGTTATTAATAACTACAGGGAGCAGCAAGTGTTCAATCTGGCGTGTGTGTATAATAATAGTCAGAGTCTGTCCCGCTCAGTTACACAAATCTCTCCTTCATCTAATACTCTCAGTGAAAAGCATGAGAATGTGGGCGCTTTATCACAACGGCTGTTAAAGCCGAGGCTATGACAGCATTTAACAGGGAATTGGATCAATATTTGCGGAAAAAAATAGTGTTAAAGGGTGCAGGAACACAGCAAGGATTGGGATTAGAGAGCTCCTTGGAAAGCAATCCGCAAACAGCAGCACATTATATTTGTATAACGCCTTTCACATCAGGAGGACGTCCCAAGGCGCTGGACAGTCAGGGTTCCGGACCCGAGCTGAAACCCGGTTTCTTCTTCCCGCTCGGTAAACAGAGGTGTGTGGAGTTTCGGAAACTTGCCTAAGGTTTTGTCCTGCCTTAGAATCGAACCCGGGTCCTCTCGCTTGCTCTTTGCTCTTCCTCCAATACTGTGCAAACGCAGTTCGTAGGCAAGAGACCCGTGGACCTCGGGCGAGAAACATACACGTGTCATGTCCCAAATGATCTATTTTCAACCCGAGACACTATTTCTTACAGGAAATGATATCTGGGGATACGGTAAATAGTTTGGGACATGCCATGTGCAAGATGACTGCCAGGTTGGTGGAAGGTGAACTGGATGGACCTTGGACTCCTTGCGCCCAGCAGATTCTATATGCTCTTATTTTCCCCGTCTCCGAACCAGACATCGAGCCACGATTTTCAATAAGCCACACTCACAACGGTAATGCACTTTTTAATTAACTCTCAATAACAAAATGCTGCTCGGTCCTATCTGCAGCTATATTTTTATTTCCTCTGAAGAACTGATAAAGCCGCTGATAACATACACTCATTACAATTGCTGACAGGCCTCATATTTCATATGTCCTTTATTAAGCTCCTCAGGCACATTTCTCCTAGGATGAATAATTTACTATTGTCTCCCCCCCACCCCCACCTTGTTAAATAAGTTGGCACACCTTTTTTGTTTTCTCCCTGAACCCATAAATATCATGATTCTGGCAAACAATAATTAAATATGTATGAGTTGTTGCTTCATATCTTTTGAAGGTGATAAGGTTGTGAGCACCGACCTTTCCCGGAGATGGCCTTGGACTCTTCGGCGAGAGAGGACAAGGCTGTGTGTTGAGAGCGAGGTGAGACTTCACCCCACGAGGGGAAGCCGCAGGAGTATGGACGACAATCTCACGGCAAACGAGACCCACACTGTCCGGGTTGGGAAATAACCGATGGATAATGATCTTTAAAAGGCACTTTTTTTTNAATCTTCAAAATAAAACCTGGCAGCAGGGGACAGGAAGTGTTGCGGAGTTTCTCTCTCCTGGTGTCCTGGCCGAGAATCCCTCAGGTTAAATTGTTCTTTCACTCAGTGGGACTTTGCTGTGTGCGAATTGGCTGTCGCGTTTACCTACTATTCACTGTTCTTTACAGTAAATCCTGTGAAAAGCTTTGAGATGGCTTCTTGACATGAAAGGTGGCACAAGACGGCAAGGATTTTTTTTTGCCACACACAACGGGTGAGAGACTCAATGGGTGAGGGTGGGAGATGGAGATTTGCTGTTGGTTGAAGAACCAGGCCTCCGTCCCTCGAATAATGCCTTATTGCACGTCAACACTGGATCCACCGCTGATCCGCACAATGCAAACAACTGAAAGTGAGTGTTTCTTCCCCAGTCTCCATTACTGACAGCAACATACAATAAATGACCACCTTTGCTTTTAAGTGAATACCATACATTATCTGCTCGAGACAGAGGAGATAATGTATTTTCTCGGGTCAGAATGTCCTCCTATTCATTCCTATGGTAACCGGAGTAGCGATTAAGGGTAATTTTCTGTGCTGTCCATTCTCTCCATTGTGGGATTGTAATCTGTTCAGCGTTCAGTTTTCAAATAGCGCAGCCAGTGTGAATGTCTGTGAAGGACCTGTGTCATTGTAATAACAGCCTTGGATCATGACAAAGCCACCTCTCAAATCCTCCCTCTACCTGGCCCATCAGATTGATCAAAGGTTTAAATACCACATTGACAGCTAACTTTTGCCAACTTTAATTTCGGAGTTATGAAACCTCAGTCAAAGTTAGTTCTGACGGGGGTTTGAGTGAACTTACAAGAGTAGCAATTCCTCTTGGGTCAAGATTTACTCCATTATTAAACAACAATAATAATAATTTGTGGGGCACTGCTGTGCGCAATTGGCTGCCGTATTTCGCCCACAAAATGTACAATCAGTAAATCACTTTATGGTGTATTCTGTGAAGTGCTTGGAGTCGTCTCGAAGACATGAAAAGTCGCAGTGACAAAATGTAAGAATAAGTATTATTATCATTATTACCTGTACATTTCAGAGCCTCTTTTTTAACAATGGCAGAGAAGTAGCTTCGAAGTTGAGTCTGAATTTTGCCAAATTTTGGTCTCTCAGAAATACTGCGTAAATATAATAATAATCCTTGCATTTGATATAACGGCTTATCGCATCGTCGAGACGTCTCAAAGCCCTCCCCAGGATATACTGTAAAGTGAATTGACTGTATATTTTGTGGGCGAAACGCAGCAGCCAATTGCGCACCGCAGCGTCCCCACAAACAGTCGTGGATTGAGTGACCACATTTTTATTTCTTTATCTTATTTTTGAAGTGTATAATTAATTTTAAGCACATAATTGAGGAAACCTGTATAGATCTGAACATGGTTCGTCCGTGGGCTGTTAGTCTGGTCTCCGTTTGAGAACCCAGTCACTTTACACTTAATTTGGAGATCAAAATGAACCACAAGTCTCCTTTGGATTGAATGAAAAAACACACTAACTTTTACTGAAATTCACGGTTGAGGACATTCACTGAGCTTCCTGCTGCTCGGTGTAGACTATAGGCCATTAAATTTCCAGTGGCCCTCAGGCTTTCAGCCACGGGCTTAAGAAATCTTTTACGAGATTCGCCCAAGCTGACTGATTATAGACTCCAAATACCGAGAATACGGCAGGAGCTTTTATTAAGGCAGCCTCCAATTGGAGGTCTGTGATGTGTCTGTTGACCTTTCCTAGTAATTCATAGAATCACAGAATTATACAGCACAGAAGGAGGTCATTCGGCCCGTTGTGTGTGTGCCGGCTCTTTGCAAAGATTGATCCAATTCAATCCCTCTCCCCCGCTCTCTCCCCATAGCCCTGCAAACTTGTCCTCACCAAATAATTATCTACTCCTCTCTTAAAAGTTGTTATCAAATCGGCTTCCACTGCCCTTTCAGGCAATGCATTCCAGATCCAAACAACTCGCCGTGTGACAAAATTTCTCCTCCCCTCCCCTCCATTTCTTTTATCAACTATTTTAAATTGGTGTCCTCGGGTTACCGACCCACCCGCCAGTGGGAATAGTTTCTCCTTGTTCACCCTATCGAATCCCCTCATCTTTGAAAACTTCTATTAAGTTCCTCTTAACCTTCTCTGCTCCAAGGAGAATAATCCCGTCTTCTCTCGCCTCTCCTGATAACTGAAGTCTCTCATTCCTGGTACCATCCTGGTCAATCTCCTTTGCACCCTGTCCAATGCCCTGACATTCTTCCTCACGTGTGGGGCCCAGAAGTGAACACAGTCTCTGAGGCCTCACCAGTGTTTTATAAAGGTTCATCATAATTGCACTGTCTGAGTTACAAGTAGTGTCACCGTCATGGAAACTCTCCACAAAAAACCGTGTACAAACAGCACTAAGTACAAAAGTGGCCTTCACATCCCTTACTTCTCACTGTATAATAAGCCTCGGATTTAATACAGCGCCTTTCACATGTCAGGAGGACATATCTAAGCACTTTGCAGGATAAAATGTAAAGTGCAGTGACTGTACTTTGTCGACAAACATAGCAGCCAATTTGTGCACAACAACATCGTGCAAACCAGCAATGAAGTGAGTGATCAATTTTATTTGGAGGATTTGTTGGCCAGGAGACCGGGAGAGAAAGAGAAAGTCCCTTCTGTTTTCCGATTAGTGCCTGGGGATCTTTCAAGTCGAGGCAGACGGGATCTCGGTCATGAATTGAATGACCAAACTGTCAGAGTCCATATACCAACAGACACAAGGACCAGGGCTGAGAAGATTGCTCTACTTCACAGGCTTCAATCGTGAGAGTGGGCTGTGAAATGATGGAATAAAATTGACATTTATATGGTGCCTTTCGCATAGGATAAGCTTCACAGAGACAACAGGGAGTATCGTGATAGCAATGGAAGGAGAATTTAAAAGCATTGACCAAAGGCACGGCCAAGGAAATAGGATTTTTTCAAGAAGGTTTTGAAGAGGAGAACAGACAGAATAAAACCGTCTCTAATACCTCACAGACAGGGAAGGGAGCGAGGCCAATTGATGTCTAGGAATTGCTGTGAAAGAGTTCTGAAGAGCGAGGTGAACACAGACTGACCAGCTCACTTCCACTCAAAATCCAATTTACTCGGTAAAACCAGCAGTAAATAGCGAGTGGGACTTTTCTATCAGCCGTCTGTTAATTCCAACCTTTTCCTGTGAAAACTCGGAGAAATAAACACAGACCCAAACGCTTCCTGCTGGTGCTCAGTGCCTCGACAGAGAAGGGGAAAGATTTAATTTTAAGAGAACATGCTGCAAACCTCCAGCAGCCTCTGAATGCTCCTCAAGAGGAGCCAAGCCGGGCACAACAAAGTTCCTCTTGACAAGTGTCCTGAAATCCAGGCGAGGTGCTGTCTAAGCCTTTGCAGCAACTGATCCATAACATTTGGCTTCTGGTCTGACTTCTGCACAATTTATTCATAGAAAAGGAATTTTTACGGCAAAGCGGTTCAGTTGAAGTGTTTCGTTCTCCCACACATCCCACAAGGTAGACAGTAGCCTTGGGATGGGAGTGTTCACAATTCTCCGTGTTCGGCGATAGGAAGCGGAGGGGCCAAGTGGATTGACTGTGTGTTTGTGGGCGAAATAATTACAAGACAATTATTACGATCAAAGTGCTCCTTTTTGGTGTCTTATCAGCCGGTTAAATCCTCTTTAACGGCGCGTAAACCTCCTTCTCTCAAATCTACCGTGAATTTAACCGTGAAACCGCAGCTCACATTGGCAGGAAATCATTCACCTTTCAGTTCACATTCCATGCGATGTCCCTATGAAACATAGCAATTTTCCTTTAGTTGATGAAGACTAAGCCATGAAATTCAACAGCTCCTTAATTCAACACAATCATTGTTGCTCAAAACTCAATTTTTATTGATTATTATTATTAATAATTATTATTATTTAAGCCTCCATCTTGACCACTGCTTATGCACAGATCCATTCCCTTCTCCCCTGACTCTGAATTTCACCACATCCAACAGTAGAGGCTCAACACCCTGGTTGGTTTAAAACTGTAGTGACTGTATTTGTGGGCAAATCGCAAATTTGCTCATAGCAAACGCAAGGACTATTATTATTGTTAGACAAAGTGTGAAGTTACATGATTTAAACAGAGGGTCATTAACATGACCAAACACAGTGTTTGAAGTGGATTCTATAACAGCTTTTGAAAGGGTTTTAGGTAAAGAATTGAAAACGGGCAAAGAACGGGTGGCAATAATAGGGTGTGGGGAACCGGGCAGGGCAGGGGTGCCGAACGGACAGCTCTTTCAGAGACAGAACAAGTGTGAGAGCCTGCCTGTGTCCTGTAAAATACAGTGATTTTAAGACACGGCGGCAAATTATATTCGAATGTCTAACTTAATACAACAAGTCTGCTAGAAAGAGGCACGAGCCTCATTGGCTTGCTAAGGCAAGCTCAACCCATTTAATCAAAAGGTGATTAACGTTTAGCTCGGTATATTCCACCTTACAGTCAGCAAGGAGACATGACTTTGCTTCATTACCTCTTGCACTCAATAAGCCCAATTACTGCCTGGACTCATCCATCTCTGGGCTCTTCACATCGATTCTATTATAATGCCTGAGCTCTCAAAGAGTCAATGTTCTTCACACGTGCGCACACACGCACAACACACGTATACACATACAACACACACACACACACACACACAACACACACAGATGGCTTCGTTCCATTCTTGTTGGGAACGTGTGTTCGGTTTCTGGTCACCTTTCAAAATTTGGCTGTGCTCTCCTTTGCCAGGCCGGACACCATGGAGCCAGTTCAACCCCTGAGAGACCTCACTTTCCCTCCCCAACTACCCACACCCCCACCAACACACACACCCACACCCACCCGCACACACACGGAACAATCACAAGTTGGTTAAAAGTCTAACAACATAAGAACACAAAGAGGCCACTCAGCCTTTTCCACCAATTTATTAGATTACATCTTTTCTCCACATTAATACTCTTATTTCTCTCTCTCTCTCTCTCTCTCTGTCTGTCTATTTATCTACCTGTCTCTCTCTATCTATCTACCTCTCTGTCAACCTGTCCCTCTCTATCAACCTGTCCCTCTCTGTCAACCTGTCCCTCTCTGTCAACCTGTCCACTCTGTCAACCTGTCCGCCTCTGTCAACCTGTCCGTCTCTGTCATCCTGTCCCTCTGTCTTCCTGCCCCTCTCTGTATGTCTGTCCATCTGTCATCTCAATTAATCCTGTCTCTATGGACCCTTTGGATTGTGCGTTCCACATTCTCATGGCCTCAGTGTGAAGATTGGCTCCTGATCTCACATCTAACCTTAGCTCTAACATTAAGAGGATGTTCCCCTCTACCAACATTACACCAGACAACATTCGCCCACTCTGAGGAGTGAGGTGATATATAAACTTTGGTGTAATCAGATATCTAGTTCCCCATCCTGAATGCATGGTGACAACATGTGTCTGCCCCAAAATGGCAGGTTCCATTCCATTAGTGCCTATGACGGCAAAGCGTCTCAAAGCGTTTCAATCGCTTTGCATTTTTAGGTGAATTCAGCAGCCAATTTGTGCACAGCAATGGCCCACAAACAGCCAGGAAGCGAGTGACCAATTTATCCAGGAGATTGATGGCTACAACCCTGGGAAAACTCTTGTTCTCTTTTCAAACAGTGTCTTGTCTCGAGATAATTAATGTCCATCTGAAAAGAAGGATTGGATGTCACTTTAACCCAGTCTGATCCACAGCGTGGCAGCCTTGACATTCCCAGCCGTGTATTAAAGTGTCAGCCTGGAATATGCGAGTTCAAAGTCCTAACATAGGGAATGAACCTTCAGACTCAGAGCCGAGAGTGCTAACAAGTATGCCTCGCTGACACCTAATGTTAGACCAATCTTTCATACAATTATACAGCACAGAAGGAGGCCATTCAGCCCATTGTACCTGTGTCGGATCTTTGAAAGAACTACCAACTAGTCCCACTCCCCCCACTCTGTCCCCATAGCTCTGCAAATCTGTCCTCATCCCTTTGGTCTTGGATGAAAAGCATTGTCACTTACAGAGGAGTGCTCAGTTAAGAGTAATACGAATACTGAAGAGGTGTTCACTACAGAGTCACTCAATAGGAACAGGAGTAGGCCATTCAGTCCCTTGATCCTGTTCTGCCATTCTATTAAATCATGATCTATATTTCAACTATCTATATTTATTTATATATTTCTTCCATCTCCAGAGGAACAAGTTGAAATCCTTGTCCTCACCTTAGAGCCCTACACAGGTTTGTTCCGCTTTACCTCTGTGATCACCTAAAACCATACCAACCTGTCCACTCCCTCTGCCCTGCCTTCGGTCATCCTTCCTCCTCCAGCCCCTTTCCTCTCTGCACCCTGCAGATGAACAGTCTGTAAATGCTCTCTGTCTACTTATTTTCAGATATCTTATTTGAGATATTTTCAGAATCTTTTAATCCTAATCCCTCGCCCTTTTTGCCAATACCCCTTAATGCCTCCCCAACCTGAGTGTCTGTCTCGTCTATTGCCCATTCCCGGTGCCACTTTACATCTTTATTTTCGATATTTCTCTTCCTCGTTTCCCTATTAAATGTCTATCGTGGGTCAGTGAGATTTCACTGGACTGTGATACATTTCAGAATGTGTGACACCACATATTCCTCATCACACTGCAACCTCCGCACTTTACAGCAGCTCCTTCACTACAGCCAACACATTCTGGGCTGCAGACATGAAGATGGATGACAGCCCCTGTCCTATTATTGTACTCTTCATGCTCCATATTCTGCTCAAAGTTGTGTCCTTTCCCCTCCCCATTGATTCTATCACTTTCTCCCTCTTACAATTACCCTTTTAATGTTTCTGGGCATCTGCTCAGTAAGGTGGGAAATTGAAGGGCTGGCAAATGGAGCATCTCAATACAATGCTTCACGTCCAGGCCAGAGGCACAATGCAACTAACTCACTTTCTTGTGAATCTCAATCCCCCCCTCAATTCAACTTAAAGGGGCATTTCGGGAAACCAGACTCCAAGAGGACGTGAAGTATTCGTATCTCCATATTTATAATCCCATTTAATAAGACATGCATTCGATATAGAGCCTGATGATGTTGTTGAGATGTCTCAAAAAGCTTCACAGAATATATTGTAAAGTGAATTGACTCTGTATTTTGTGCGCGAAGCTTGGCAGCCAATTGCGCACAGCAGCATTCCACAAACAGTCATGGATTGAATGACCACATTTTTTTTTTCCTTTTTTATTGAGGGTTTATTGAATCAGGCTGACACCTTATTCTTGTTTCGAAATAGACAGATAGATATTCTATATAAATTCCAGGTAGATTCAATAACCTATCATTCTATGGATAGTCTATGAATCATGACTAATGTTTCCAACAAAATCTCGTCTTTATTCAGGTTTCCCCACTCTTCATTTCATCCCATAATTGAAAACAAATGTGCAGGGTGATAAGTTTCACATCAATGTTAGATCCCGTTGCCTTTGGCTTCCAAATGGGATGCATAATTCAAATTGACCTAAGGCTAGCTCACGAGAGAGAGAGAGAGAGAGAGAGAGAGAGAGTTAGAGATCTATGATCAGTTTTCCTCAATGTAATTACTCACTCATGTCATTAGGAACAATCATTTGGTGTGGAATGCATTTTGAAAAGTGCTGACAGCATTTCACCCTGTCCTGTCCGTTTGATCAGTACTAATGCATACGCATGAAGCCATCAAGACGGTTCATCACCATGAAAACAATTTTCAGATCAATAAATACTTCAAAACAAATCACAGACTCAGCCCAAGAAAGATTACAACTGCATTCAAACCTCCCGTGAGCTATCCTCCGACATCAGTCAGTGAGCAGCTGGTGGCGGAGTCAGAAGGGTGAGCAGTTAGGCCCCGTTTCAGAGCTTTGAACACACAAGTAAAAGTTGCCACCCCATCCCAGTGTTGGAAGGTGCCCTACATTGTCAAAGGCGCTGTAGGGCTCGAGGGACAAGCGGGAAGCTGGAGCTAGTCAGGCGGAGGCAGTGGGTAGCGGGTTGGGGAGTAAGCAGGTCGGAGAGGTAGGGAGGTTCCAGTGCATGAAGTAATTTAATTAATATTGTGGATCAACTCTGGATTATCTGTGTTTTCATTCAGCTGCTCTGAAGGAACACATCCTCTCACATATACCCCTGCTGGTCAGGTCCCTGCTATTGATTTCCTCTCACTGTGAGCCCTGCTCTGGTGCAGCTTCAATTTCATCTGAGAAAATTGAGACATCATCAAACGTACCGCACCACTTCAAACAGCGAGAGTTAGATACCCGAGGCATGACATTACACCCAGGCTTAACCTGCGAGACCACTTTGCCTTCAAATTTAAGACTGTGCAAAGTTCTTAAATCCAGTCTTAATGAAATCCAGCTCCGTGACTCTATCACCCCCACCTCCACTGGCTCCCCATTCTCCCCCGGAGAATAGAGTTCAAAATCCTCGTCCTGTATCCATTTCTACACTCTTCCCCCCCAGTTATAAGGCAAAGGACTGCGTGTGTGTAAGTGAGGAGTCAAGTGGATGAGCAGATTTCATTACACTGAGCGAGCAGCTATTTCTTGGGATCAATAGTGCTCAGAGATGAAATCCTCGCTGGGTTATTAATAGCAACATCAACCTTATTTGCAGCATAAACTCCCCTCTGCTCAATACTTCACCCACTTAAGATGGGAATATTAAAAGACCTGTTCGAACAGGAGGGGTCACAGCTTCAACATCCTCCCGTAGAAATGGAATGAAACGGGGTGAGGAGGGGGGAGAAACAGAGTCTCATTACAAACCGTTGCTCGTGATGTAAGCAGCTCTGCCCTCATTACAATCTGATCAAACTGCGGGGATGAGATTCCAATTAGATTCCTGCACAGACGTGGTTTAAATTCCCCAAAGGCTGATCGGGCCGATGCTGGAGATTGCCGAGTTTAAATAAAAATAAGTACAATCTTTGACACAGCGCCTTACCGTGTCAAAACAACTCAAAGCGCTGCGTGAGAGTCACTGTACAGTGTAGTGACTGTGCAATTTGCAGGTAAACGCAGCAGCCAACATACGCACAGCAACATCCCACGAACAGCTACGAAGTGACCAGGCCTCCCTCTGCCTCCCTGTCCTCCTGGTTCGGGTGGATGTTAAACATTCCATGGCGCTGTTCAAAAAGAGGAGCGAGTTTCTCTCTCCCAATGTCCTGGCCAACAATCCCCCAGATAAATTTGTCATTCAGATCATGGCTGTTTGTGTGACATTGCTGTGTGCAAATTGACTTCTGCATTCGCCCACAAAGTACCCGCAGTCAATCCACTTTACAGTGGATCCTGTGAAGTACTTTGAGACGTCTCGATGATGTGATAAGACGCTATACCAATTGCAAACATTATTATTACCATCACAACAGATGTTACTTCTTTTTATAATGGATCCGCAGGAGAATAATAAAGAACATGGTTCAAAAGAGTTAGGAAATATCTGAGAATTCACAGTCAGCTGTTCCTGCTGTAAGAACTCACCATCTTTCAGGTAAAGTAATTGCAGTCACGAAAGAACATATAGATTCCTCAAACTGAGAAATATGTTTCATTTTTCTTTTTGTTGGAAAACATAACTAAAAATAGCTCTTTCAAAGAGCCAGCACAATGGGCCCAAAGGCCTCCGTCTGTGCTGTAGGATTCTATGAAAATCGAACTTACAAGAAATAAACGGAGGCAGTTACGGTTATGGAGGAAGAAACAGTCCCAACACACACTCCTGTGGGCTCCACCTGTGCAGGATGACATCCAATCCTCTCTGGATCATAGAAATTTAAAAGCAGAGAAGAAGGCCAATTGGCCCATCGCACAGATGCGAGCTGACGATGGCAAATAGAGAGCAAGATAGAGGGAAGAGAGGGCAAGAAAGCGGAGGGAGTTCAAGCAAGAAACTCATCTGCATGCTGCACAGATGTAGCTTTAACCCCAGGTATCTGTCCTTGGCCGCGGAGAATGCATTGGGGATATTAACAATTGCATGATTACCTGTGGAACTCCATCCCCCAGTGCCTTCGCCACTTCCTCCCTTTCCTCCTTCAAGGCCGGTCTCAAGACCTTTCTCTTCGACCGTGTCTTCAGCTCCCCTCTCGACTCTCTACCCCCACCTCCCTCCCTTCCCTCCCCTCACCCTGACCATTTCCCCCCTCCTCGCTCCCTCCCTTGTTGTTGAATAATGAATATCGTAATAAAAAAATAAATTCACTTTAATAAATCCGTGTTAATAAACAATAATGCCTGCAGCCTAAAACATTGTGGCCTCACAGGTAATTATTGTCAAGGGCACCGGAGACCAATCTGAGCCCATCCTCATTCAGTTCCTGTTCCTCGAATGCAAACCCAGGAACAAAATGCCACAAACAGCCATGAGGCAAATGACAATTATTTTCTGTGTGATTGTTAGCCCTGACACCAGAAGAAACTCACTTTACTTTTATCCTATTATAATAATAATAATAATCCTTGCATTTGATATAGTGCTTTTTCACGTCTTCTAGACTTCTCAAAGCGCTTCGCAGAATATACTGTAAAGTGAATTGACCGTATATTTGTGGGCGAAACGCGGCCGCCAATTGCACACTGCAGCGTCCCCACAAACAGCCATGGATTGAAAATAACCAATTTATTATTACTTTTTGTTTATTGGAGGGATTATTATTAGATGTGTGGGGTGAGAAAACTTGCCCAAGGTTTCGCCACCCCTGCCTGGAATTGAACCCAGGTGTCTCGCTTGCCAGGCGAGAGCTCAAACCACTGAGCTACCGGACTCCACATTTATTTTATTATGAGGATCTTTGACATTAGAGACCAGGGCGTTGAAATGAGACCTCCTCTTCGAGCTATATCAAATGCAAGGATTTTATTATTAATTCTCTAAAGTCCTTCTTCATCCAAACCTCTCACTCTCTCTCTCTCTCTAACTCTCTGTGATGGTGTGAACACATCCACCAGGGGCAGATGGCTGCTCACACTACTTATTTGCTACGTGTGCAGCGTGTTTCAATGGGCCGGAGAAATTCGGATGATCAACACATTCGCTATCTGCAGCGAACCTGGTGCTATAATCCGTCACTAAACTTGTCGCCTGTTAATAAGCTCGGTATAGATCTCCGGGCCCCACTTCTCAGCCTTTCCGGACGTCCTCGATTTACATTCGCAAAAAATCGTTCATTTTTCCATCGCGCCTCCATTGGCGCCCTCGCAAATAACGTTCGCTCGTAATGCAGTGCTGTTGCCGGCTAGTCGCTGTCAAGAATCTCAACCAGGCTACGTTACCAGCAGCGCGGCATCTCCATGTAAAATCCTCCGCGGAGCGCTCTCTCAAGATTACATTTTAATGTTAAGCATAATCCTTGCATTTGATATAGCGTCTTATCGTGTCTTTGTCACTGTACTGCAAAGTGAATCAACCGTACATTTTGTGGGTGAAACTGCGGTGTCTGACAAACAGGCGTGGATTGAGGGACCCAATTTTTTATTGAGTATTAATGTCTAAAAGAATATCCAATTTGCTAATATTAAAATGGCTTTGAGGCCAGTATACCTGCTACCTTAAGTTTGAATTATTTCTAATTATTATTTCTGCCGGGTAAACTCCAGCAGTGGCTCAATGTGCACTCTGGGATCAAATCGGACTTTCACTAATCTGTGTCTAAACTCTCTGGGGGACGGGTGGGGGGGAGCAAAGGAGTGCCTTGGGGAGGCCTTGGGGAGAGACTGCATACTCCATACCAGACATAGGAAAAAATTCAGTACAAAACTGAAAACTTTCAGTGGTTCAGTTTGGCTACTCGCAAGGATATGGTCGTGGGTTTCCATGCGTCAGGCACTGGGGATGACCAAATAAAATGGAGCTGCATTATTTACAGTGTTGCTACTCTGCCCTGACCCTCGACCGAAGCCTTATCTTCTAGGATGTGATGCTCTGTGTTTGATATCTATTATTTTAGCCTCCAAAATATTGGGTGTGATGCACCCGGGTGGATGTTTTCGCAGAGCACTGCTCGTTTCAAATGATAAGGAATCTTTACTCCAGTATTAATGAGCCGGTTTCCACGTTAACTCTTTCAGGCCCACAGTCTCGCTGCTCCCCCCTGCCGACACCGACTCGAAAACGTGGAAGAGTTTCACAACAGATAAAAACCCACCACAATCCTTGCCTTTGATACAGGGTCTAAAACGCCCTCAAGGCACTTCACAGGGAATTACTGTCAAGCTACAGTGACTGTGTATTGGGAGGCAAATGCAGCAAACCTTCTGCGCACACTGCTAGTTCCCACAAGCAGCCGACGAGATCGGGAGATCAATTTATCGGGAGGATTGTTGGCCAGTACTAACTCCCTTCTCTCTTTTTCAAATAGTGCTGTGGGATCTTTAACGTCCACCCCAACAGGAAGCCTGACCTCAGTTTGAATGACACCTTATCTGAAAAATAGCACAACTTCCCAAAACAGAACCTTGGGATGTTCTCCCAACGTGAAAGGCGCTATACAAATGTAATTTTGTATTGTGTTGTATGGAGATCTGGACTGCGAGCTTGTCAGGACCTAGGGCTTGAACCCACAATCTTTTGACCTGTGAACCGAGCCAACAAGCTATCTGTGGATGCTCTGACATTGAAACCAAAGTCCTGGCGAATTGACCGCAAACTGCGGGAAGGAAGGTTCCAATGAGAGCGCTGGGAGTCCTGAAGCCGTGGTGTAACAAAGAGATATCCCAAATCACATGTTAATCAGACTCTGTAGAACATTAAGCCACTCCTAATGCTTGGAGGTGGTAACTCCTCCACATTCATCAGTGTAAGGTCATGCCTGACCGTGATTTGTTTCTGCAGATTAGCAGTTCATTAATCACAGAAGCACATCCCCTGATAATCCACCCAGGACATTGACTCCAGGCCAAAATGGAGCCAGGAATGTAAGAGTCATTGCGGATATTCATCGCTGTGGAACTGTGTCTGACTGAGTGCTTCACAACATCTGGGCACAGGAAACAAATTGAGCAGTTATCGAGGTTAAGTAATTCCGTTCCACCATTGCTTTCAGCCACTACGCCCAGAAACACCGTAACATACTCCCTCCCTCCCTCCCTTCCTTCCTCCCTTCCTCTTCCTTCCTTCCTTCCTTCCTTCCTTCCTTCCTTCCTTCCTTCCTCCCTCATTTTCAAGTTGCGCCTGAAGACCTTCCTGTTCGACTTTGGCTACGGTCACCTCCCCTTCCCCCGGCTCGGAGTCGTGCTCCGCCATTGTCAAGCGCTCTGGGACGTTGCCCCGCCCGAGGGGCGCTACAGAAATGCAAGTTGTTGTTGTTAAGCTGCCGACAACAACAACAACAACAACAACTACGTGCAAGATGCAGCACTGACATCACTTCCTTCCTGAAATGACATGAGCAGTGATTCCTGTAGGCAGACGCAACCGCTGATTCCCGCACAGTAATGCCCCACACATACACATGAACCGTATATCCAATTTAGAAGGAGGCAGCTCTCTGGGGAGAAACTCTCTTCACTTTTTGCGAACATTTTGCAGGGAAACGAGACCTCCAGTTTAATGGTCGTTACGCCTGATCGCTTAATATGAATATAAAATGCCTCCGCTCAACCCATGACTGTTTGTGGGACGCTGCCATACGCAATTGGCTGCTGCTTTTCGCCCGCAAAGGTCAATCCACCTTACCGTATATTCTGTGAAGCTCTTTGAGACGTCTCAACGACGTGATGAGGCGCTGTATCAAGTGCAAGGATTATTATTATTATAACCTACAATCCCCAACAACATTCCGACACACAGATAAGAATGATAGCCGTGTGAGGTGATATACTTCCAGTTAGTAGAAAGAGTCACCTCTTGCACAACTTGGATATCTTATCAAGGAATGCCTTAAGAAATGCCACAAATTAGCCTTCATCAATATGCAGAGTGCAATGCAATATTAAACTACTGATTACACTAAACATTAATTACTTGAACACTGTACCTGAATATTTTATGTTAATATATATTGCATGGGCTAAAATATTAATGCAACTGTGGAAAGCCAATAAAGTACAACTGTTAAAGAAATTGTGAAGTAAACGTCTTAGTAGAAGCACATAATTTCTAGACGTCTACAAGTGCCTTCATACCCTGGCACCTCCCACCACTCTGACCTGTTTACTCCACAACCCACTACCTGGTGCCTCAGCTCGACTGGATCCTGTCTCCTGCTTGTCCCTCGTGCCCTCCGTTCCACCATCGGTGGCCTCACTTTCAGCCACTACGCCCTGAAACTCCGGTACACTCTCCCTCGATCCCTCTCCCCCTTCGCCCCATCATCAGGTCTCGCCTGAAGACCTTCCTTTTCTACGGACACCTCCCCGGGCTGGGCATCGTGCTCCGTCACTGCGAAGAGCTCCTGAAATCTGCCCAGCGTGACTGTTGTCGTCGTCGAGGAAATGATGAGTTAGGTGATGATTGCTTTGTGATTGACTGTAAATCACAGCCAGTGAGTTACTGTTTGAGACCCACACAGAATGCGGCTACGTTTTCCTACAGTTGTCGTAATTTTGCAATTGTCGTTAAGTCTGCCTACCAGAGCTTCCCGTAATAAACAAGGGACTATGATATCAGGAAATCTACCAATCGCCATGGAGTAACCCATAAGATTGGTTCCATTCTGCGAGATTGATTATTGAATTGCCTTTCAGTATCAAACTGAAAATAACGCTGTGAGTTTCAGCACAGCACAATTGGAAATAGATTTGATGGGAATGTGTTTTATCTTGTTTGTCGGTCAGAGTTGGAGGTTAGTGGAGCTGCTAACTTGGTGCCTCCAGCAAGGTTTCGAGCAGAGACAGCAAATACACGTAAGGCTAGAGTAGCCAAATGCTTACCTCACTGCGACAATCTCTCTCACATCAACTCTCTGAATAACCAACGTTCGCCTACAAAACGCACAAGACTTGTCGTACCCTTTGATAAAGCCCTCCCGATGCGAAAGGCACCATATCAAATTTCACCCACAAAATACACAGTCAATTCACTTGACAGAGAGTATTCTGCGAAGCGCTTTGAGACGTCGCGAAGACGTGATAAGGCGCTATATCAAATGCAAGGATTATTCCTATCGTTATATTATTATTGTATCAAAAATACAAGGATTATTATTATTATCATCACAAGCGCTCGTTTTCCTCAGCCAAATCATTAAAGCTGAATGCTTCAGGTGTCGTTTTCCCTGTTGTATTAGCAAAGACTTAATGTTCTGGCCTGCGTCAAGCAATTTTTTGTCTCCCGTTTTGCTTTCCTTTTGTTTATCTCCCTCGTCCAGACCAAACAATTAACTTTTTGCCATCAGCAACGTAGTCATTGATACAAACCCAGCAGAGTCTAAGGAGGATATTGGCCACACGGCAAAAGTATAGGACATAATTTTGCAGATTTACTAATAATCAGAGTTGTTGGGATGGAGTACACCGTCCGAGGAGAGTGGTGGAGGCGGAGGCCATTGTGGTTCTCAAGAGAAGTAATAAAAGTAGTAATAATAAAAAAAATATACCTTGCATTTGACTATAGCGCCTCATCACATCCTCGAGACGTCTCAAAGCCCCTCACGGAATATACTGTAAAGTGAATTGACTGTGTATTTTGACTTCCCATCACTGTCCGTGTTTGCGTTATACAACAACACCACCAAAATGACATTTATAGAGCGCCTTTCACGTCGGGAGGACGTCCCAAAGCGCTAAACAGTCAGGTGTCGGGGCCCGAGAGTGGGGGAGGGGTGGTGTAGCGGGGAGGGAAGGCAGAGAGGTGGGAGGGAGACCAAAGGCACGGTAGAAGAGAAGGGTCTTGAGATCGGCCTTGAAGGAGGCGAGGGAGGAAGAGAGGCGAAGGGACCGCGGGATGGAGTTCCAGAGAGTGGGATGAAAGCCCGGCCACTGATGGTAGGGCGGGTCGGGCGGGAGACATGGAGCGGGCAGATTGGTAGGGAGTCAACGGATCAGAGAGGTCATGAGGGGCAGTGTGGAGAGCGACGAGTAGAGAGGCGGGGTGTGGGGGATGAGGGGGAGATAATGTCACTAACGGTCCATTGCACCCTCCACTCCTCTCCCCCTCCCCGCCCCAGTTGCAAATCCTGTCTCTACCACTGTGTTGTACCCTCTGCCCAACCCTGCACTGGAGATTGGCGCTTTAAGTGCTCTGGGATGCTATCCGCCTGGTGGGTGGTGGGGGGTTGGGGGGAGCACTACATAAATGCAAGTTGCCATTATCGCCCTCAACCCTGCGGCTCAACATCCCTTCCGACTCCGAGCCGAACGGAAAATCTTCGCCGGCTTCTCCAACACTAATATTTGGCTTTCGTAAGAATTAAACTAAAATCCTCCAGAGTCTAAAGCCGTGCAGAAAATGATTAGTTAATCAGAAACTCACTGCGCAGCATTTTAGAATAATCCCAGCTCAGCTCCTTACTCCATCCAGAAACTGCCTAGCGTACACACACTGGCTGGAAATAGAATTCCCTTGTTACCGTTGATGGATTGAAAAGAGCGCCACGTTACGCAAACAACAGAACAGAGACTAGGAAACGCATTAAGCTAAGTACAAACTAATACTGCGCAGCCCTTCCCGCTATAAATAGAGTCACTCCCTCACTGGCTATTGGCCCACAGGTCCACACTTCAATCCACTTTCACCGTTCAGTTAATAATCCGCTTACTGAACAACTCACGGCTGCCAGTTAGTGTCCATGACATGATAAGGCGCTGTATCATATGCAAGGTTTATTGTTATTACAGTGTGTGTTTGTGTGCGGGTGGAGGGTGTGCCCGAATGAGCGTGGGACTGAGAGTGTAAGAACGTAAGGGTTTACTGGACGAAAGAATACCGAGGTCTCTCTAGTTCACCTTCCACCATCCTGGCAGTCATGTCCCAAACTCCATACTGTACCCCCAGATATTATTTCCTAACAGAAATCCATCTCATTTGTTCTTAAATGTGTGCGCGCGTGTGAGTGTGTGTGTGTGTGTGTGTTGCGTGAATGTGTGAGAGTGGTTGAGTGTAGTTAAGCGACTGCGGGCGTGTGCGCGTCTTTGATTGAAACTATTCGCTCATCTACAGACAAGATTTATTCCATTCATTTTGACAAATTCAGTAAACATTAGGAGCGGAGTGAAAGCTCGCAGGCAGTGCCAGACGCAGGCAGTGCTGTCAGCGTTGTAATATGTGCAATTCGTGCTTTTTTACCGAATCCCTGAGTAACAAAAAAATTCACTTTGCCGTCACTAGTCAGAAGCGCTCTCGGGGGAACGGAAGGTGCGGACGCTGGAATTTCCACTCGCACCGCGGGTCACCAGCCAGCACACGCTTACACACTCGTTCACCCAGGCGGACGTACAAAACCGCTACACGTCCGTTCGCGCAGGCGAGTGTTAACGGCTTTACACCGTTGCTTGTGCGACACACTTGTAGCAGCCTTACACACTCACTCGTGCACACACGGACGATTGTGTAACGCTGTTACGCACTCGCTCGCGTAGGGGATTGTGTAAAGCTCTTACACACTCGGCCGCACGAGTGCACCGCTGAGCAGAAGGACATAGGGTCTCATCCCTCGGTGATTGGAAGGGGCGGAGTGTTGCACGCGGCGGGGGGCGCGGAGAGATGATTCCAGCCGGGGATCAGAGAGAGAGAGGGAGGGGTGGGGTGGGGGGGGGGGGGGGGAGAGGGAGAGAGAGAATGACAGCAGAGATGAGTTGGGGATGAGGATGAAAATGTGTAAATATTTTCCTGCACTAACATCAGGGTAAACCACAAGTCACAGCAGGGACACACTGAGACACATATCGGGTGCCTGTACAGGGATGACGCGGAGACGTCCAGTGACCACACTCCACGACACCTTTTATACCCCAGGAAACATCAACCTCGAAGACAGTTCCACCAACAAAACACAAGCTCCTCACACGCTGCTCTCCCCTCACAAACACTTAGCTGTTTCCTATTAGTCTGTGGCCCTTGGAAGATGAAATGGCTTCAAATGGCCTAAATTGCTTCACTTAAAGCCGTTTACTGAGCGGCGACCACTGATAACCTTCTCTGCGCTCCTTAACATTGCTACAAGCTATTTGGTCCACAATGCAATCTCCCCAGTCATAATTCCCCAAACATATTCGGGGTATCCACAAGTTGCCAGACAGTATGATAAGAGAGGGCATCTCTGACTAACCACTTGTTCTGATTCAAGTCTGTCGCTCACACTCTGACTCCTATCAAAAGGACAGTTACATACTTACTCCTTCCTTTCAGTCAAGATATTGCTTTGATTCCTGCACCGTCTAACGGCTGAAATTAGTTCTGTGCTTTTTGGTTTTTTTTTTCTTCCCCACTTCCCCAGCGCAGCAATCAATGGTAAAGGCGCTGGGTGATGGGGAGAAGCTGTCAGTTATTCCCTTGACATCTCCTGCCCCACTTTTCAACTCAGCGCTGCAGCTCGAAACAGAAATAACTACATCTGGGTGGCCCTGTGCAGCGAACAGTGCTAATACACCCAGTGTAGCCATCTAGAACCCCCCCAACTGTTTCCTTTCTCACACTGGCCTCCGCAGGTCTATCACCCGCACTCCCCCACAAATATACAGTCAATTCACTTTGCGGTATATTCTGTGAAGCGCTTTGAGACGTCACGAAGACACGATCGGGGGCTATGTTGAATGCAAGGATTATTATTATCCTTTGGTGCATCCTAAAGGATTGCTCTGGGTTTGTTTTTCCAATCCCATTTGTGCAATGGGTCACAGGGCCTCCTGCTGTGCTATGGATTTAACAACAATCCTTGCATTTGAATATAGCACCTTATCACATCGTTGAGAGACATCTCAAAGCGCTTCACAGAATGCATTGTAAAGTGGATTGATTGTAATTAATTAATTATTTAATTAAATGTAATGAACACAATACAGTGGGAAGCCATTCAGATAGATTTTTTGTCATCAGTGTCTGCGATTGCCCCCTCCTATGAATCTTAAACTCAATTCCCACTGTACAATGTAATTTGTGTAGGCAAAGTAGGCAGCCAATTACACACACAGCAATGTCCCCCAACTTAACATCCTATCCATGACGACACCCCCAACAGTCTATCGCAGTGTCAGCCTAAACTTTGGATAGCAATCCCAACGGGGCTCGAACCTTCTGACTCAGAGGCGAGATTTGCCATCGACTGAGCCATTTGTGTCTGTCTTACTGTCCCAATATTAATGGTCTCCAACTGATTTAAACCCATGAGCCAATAAGCATTTTAGACCCCATTAATCAGGTTAAATTCATTGTGATTGCCTTGCAAAAATCAATTTGGTATCTTTACGTCCACACGTTTTGAAGAATCCATTACTGGGTGTTTCTAAAGCTAATTATTATCGAGTGGGAATTTAACAATGTTGGATTGCTTCTTGCTTCAGCAAAATCTCTTGAATAAATAATCCAGCTACGACCTCCCTTCGGAGGAAATATGTGAGGCTTTGAACGCCACCCTGTGTCCGTAGGCTGAAAGTGCGTCCGCGTTGGAGAGGTTCGTGATAACAATAACCCTTGCATTTGATACAGCGCCTTATCATGTCGTTGAAACATCTCAAAGGGCTTCACAGAACTTACTGTTAAGTGGATTGATTGTATATTTTGTGGGCAAAACGCAGCAGGCAATTGCGCACAGCAGCGTCCCACAAACAGTCGCGGATCAAGTGACCAAATTATTATTATTAATTTTTTGAAGGGATTATTACCCCGAGAAAAGTAATCCGCCAAATGACTATAACTGGGTTCCTACTTACTGCTGGGTAACCAGTGTGGCCTAAGGAAACTGGCCCAACGTTTCGCCCTGCCCGGGAATCGAACCCAGGTCTCTCGCTTGCGAGGCGAGCGCTCTAACCGCTGATCTACAGGACTCCACGACTGGAACAGATTCACAAGATCGCAAGGTTGGTCTGGGCCACGGAGAAGTCCCCTCAGCACCTCAGATCTCATCGGAGAGAAAAAGGAAGAGAGAGAGAGAGAGAGAGAGAAGGGAGAAAGAAAGAGAGAGAGAGAAAGAGAGGAAAAAAAGCAAGAACAAAAGAAAGAATAAATGAATAAGTTTGTTGAGAGCTGCTGGAAACTACAGAAAGAGAGAGAGAAAGAGAGAGGTTTGATGACATTGTGAGAGAGCCTGGAGTGTACTCAGTGCCACCCTGCCAAGCTCACATCCATAACCTTTAATTGTAACTTTGGTTCAGCCTCAATTAATGACAAATTGAGAGGTGAAATGTTTCAATTAACATTAACACCTGTGAGAGGTGGAGATGATTTCACAAAACTGACGGTGTAAAACCAATGGCACCTTGTAATCCCAACAGCTGCAACCACATCATCCTGCAATAACACGCACTTTCACATTTAACACTTCATATCCACCTCATAACATTAATAATAAATAATAATAATCCTTGCATTTGATCGAGGGTTTTCAAGTCTTCGAGACGTCTCAAAGCGCTTCGCAGAACTTACTGTGAAGTGAATTGACTATATTTTGTGGGCGAAATGCGGCAGCCAATCGCGCACAGCAGCGTCCCCGTAAAACAGTCGTGGATTGAGCGACCAAATTATTTTTGCTTTTTTTTTCTTGAGGGATTGTTATCAGCCGTGCGGAGAAAGGAAACTTGCCCAAGGTTTCGCCCTGCTGGGAACCGAGAGCCCAGGTCTCTCGCTTGCGAGGCGAGTGCTCTAACCACTGAGCTACGGGACTCCACAGCTTAGAATTAAGATCTTAGATTTTTATACAGCCTTATCAGTTCAAAACCCCTCAAAGTACTTTACAATAACTGCTGTTAAGTAGAACGACAGCAAGTGATGCGAGTGAGAGCAATACTACACATCATTTGCTCAGCCCTCGATAGTTCTTGGGTTGAAGCTACACGTGTGGATTTTGAGTTCACGATCCAGGCTGTCTGCTCCGGTGCAGCACTGGGGAGGAGTGGAGGGTATAATGTCAGAGCTGCCGTCTTTCAGGTGAGATGTCAAACAAATATGCCTGTTCAGGTAGTCTGGGATGAATTGTTACTGTACACTTACTGGATTGGTAACTGCGTTGGGTTGGGTTGCTTTGCCCTGAGAGTGACTGCAAGCCATTGATGGCCGGAGACATCGTGAATTACTGAAGCTCCAATCGTTGAGCGTCGGTCAATAACTGATTATTGGCAATTACGACGACAAATGCTTCTTGTACAAAAAGGCGAACGGTGCAAGAGGAGCAAGGCTCTAATCTGAGAGCTCCGAATTTTGTGTCTGAATTCAAAGTGGTTTGTTAAATAAATAGATGTTTATACCACGTCTTATCAACAATACAACTGGACAAATAGCTAAAAAAAATTGTGACCAAACTAACACCCTTTGCAAGTTATCTGTGGATTTAAGATGACAGATAGACTGTGACGCTAAGCAAGACATATGCGCACTTACAGAAGGAGTTCAATTGGGAACTGAAACTTGTCTCAGTATTTTTCTCGCCCCAGAAGATGGTCTGAAACCAAAGAACAAGGCTCTCATTTCTCAGTCTGTGTCCACGTGAGAATTCTACCCCGATCTGGTGTTGAGACGCACTTGAGAATCGTCATCCAAACTGGACGCAATTGCTGTTCACCATTCCTAGCCTCTGAAGCTACTCTGGTGGAATAATTTAACACATTTGACAATCAATCAAAGGGCGTGCACAGCCATTAGTCACAATCACCAAGCACTTTCTCGGCTCTCACACAACGCGCATGTTAAATAAACCCAGTGCATTTGGCTGCATTCTGTTCTATAAACTGATGATAAATACCCCCAGCTCCTGTTTCTGGCAGACCAGCAGATGTAACAGTTATCCTAAAGTAACGGTCTAACAACATTTCTCCCAGCTTGTCCTTGATGACCAGTGGCGTCGCATTAAGTTCCTGGTTCAGATATTTGTGGCCAACAATCCAAGCTCAGAGAAGCCATTGAACCAGTGGAGTAGACGAGAGAGAGAGAGAGAGAGAGAGAGAGAGGGCTTCAAACTCCCAGTGGGAAAGGAATTCAGGGGGATGTTAAAGATCTCATAGCGCTCTTCAAAATGAGAGTGGAGTTCCTCCTCGTGTTCTGATTATCAATCCCTCAGTTAAATTCGGTCACTCAATCCACGACTGTTTGTGGGGGACGCTGCTGTGCGCAATTGGCTGCCGCGTTTCGCCCACAAAATTTACAGTCAATTCACTTGACAGGATATTCCGTGAAGCGCTTTGAGACGTCGCGAAGGCGTGATAAGGCGGTGCATCAAATGCAAGGATTATTGTTATTAAAATTGCTCATCCACTTCATGGCTGTTTGTGAGAACAAATTGGCTGCTGTGTTTGCCCACAAAGACGCAGTCACTGCGCTTCACAGTAAAAATCCTGCGAAGCGCTTTCAGACATCTTGATGCTGGAACGAGGCGCTCTATCAAAATGACAGATTATTATTAGTAGTAGTAGTAGTATCAAGAGATCTGTGACCTTTCACTTAACTATTGCAGGACTGGATTTGAATCTGAGTCTCAAGAGGTTAATGACCAGCAATGTTCCTCCTCTCTCCTGGACCATATTATAGGTAATTTATCAAATCTAACCTACTTAAGGCTAAACAGATCACATTAGTCGCTGATATAACTCCGCTTGTTCCCCCTCCCGCGCCACCCCTCAGTCCCCCCCATGCCCCCGAGAACCATCAGAGAGAAGCAGACTGTATCAAACCGTTAAGTGCACCAGTACTGTCCTTGTCCCATCCTTTATAATTAGAGTGTAAGGTCTCTGAAGTTCACACAGTTCTGGAAAAGATCACGACATGCCTAATGAAACACTTATTAATCTGTTAAACATATTAATCTTTCCAGGTTTCTCCCATTTTCCTCAATATTAATGCAGCTGAATATTTTAACAGCTCATTACTCTGGGTTGCAGTCTATACGGGAGAGGGACAATGAATCTCCGAGATTTAATGAGTCCCTCTGGTTATTGTATAATGTATTAAAACCTGGGCGCAAAAAAAGACAAGATTCTCTGTTCTTCCAAAGTAAGAGAAATAGAAAGGGCCGCAGATCATTAAATACGGGAGGGCAAGATTGTTACATCTTTAATTCATTTATACTGTTCGGTAATAAATACATTTACAGCTAATTGTAGCTCACGCTACACGGCTCCCAGGAGTTGGAGAAGTTAAATCGGAACAATGATTGTCCAGGGCCTTGGGACATCCTCCCAACGTGAAAGACGCTATACACATGTAATCGTGTTGTCGTTGTTGCTGGTTCGGTATCTGCGTCACATCCTAAACAAGATCACAGCAGAGGTGAGGATGAACAAGACCGGTTAACCCATCTGATCTCATCCCTTTCTCAACCAACCAACTCCCCGTTACAATTTGTTGGTCGAACGTATTGAACTATAAAATCTATGAAGCAACCACACTTTTTTCCTTCTGTTCATAACTTGGCTGCTAGTGTAAGGCCTCTCTACACTCTCAAGTGGGCTCAATGATATCTCTCCGTCATTCATTGTTGGCTCATTTCAGTGTGAAAAAGGACTAAGATGTCCTGAGCTTGAGTTCCTCTCTGTGGCATCCAACGTGTTGTTACTGAGACATCAGTCCAGTTACATTAAACGTGGCCACAAGCACTAACAAAGATGGCAGCCCAGAAAATCCTGGGAAGCCTACGAGACCAAATACTCCGGGAAAGTCAAAGGGTTTGGACAGGGGGAAGAGGGCGAGTTTCATACCAATCGTCAGTAACGAATGGAAAAACACAAGCTTTCGTAACAGCAAACAATCAGAGTAATAATAATCCTTGCATTTGATGTCACGCCTTATCTTCGAGGCGCCTCAAAGCGCTTCACAGAATATACTGTGAAGTGAAATTGACTGTGTGTTTTGTGGGCAGAACAAATCTCATCTGAAGGAGGCTTTCCACCTTGTTGCCCCTGAATTTCCTCCTAAAGGCACAGCCATTTAACGTTGGAAACAAAAGGTTTTGTGGCAGAATTAAGTGAATTGCGGTTTAATAACAAGCCCTGGTCACTGGCGCTCGGAGCTTTGAAGAGGATTTCAGCCCGTGGTAGAATACGTACTGTATTAAAAACACGCAATCTAAAATTGGCTCGCACATCTAAACATTCGTGGATTTTTTCCTTGAAGCGGGTGGGAGAGGGGGAAGAAATGTTGCATTAGGGACATGACAAAAGAATAATATCAGTCATTCATTCTTATATGTTCTGCCTTTAACGTTTCACATTCCACTCCTCGAACATATTAGTCTGTCACCCGCAGAACAGCGCTCGCAGATTATCTTCTGAGAAACGGCCACAATATCTCGCAATTAACAAGTCCGAGGAGAGGAAAGGGCCCCATTCATTCTGATGTCAGGCCCAAGTGGATTAGACTTTACAGAGCATTGGACTATGAATTCATTTGAAGATATTGATATAGAGTAAAGACTCCACTCGCTGGCCTGTCCAGGGTGTTGGTGATGGCTCGGTCACTCTCTCCATCACTATATTAGCGGAGACATGATTCTAAACACCCTGCTAGGCTTTCAGCAAAGCATCAAGACTTCAGGTACACACACTCTGACACCTAGTGGTTCAATGTATGAGATCTCTTAATAATCAATCTGAACCGTGTGAATGGGCCTCTGTGAAGTATTCCATCCTTCATTAAAAAAAATAAGAATAATTTGGTCACTCAATCCACAACTGTTTTGTGGGACGCTGCTGTGCGCGATTGGCTACCGTGTTTCTTGCACAAATATATATATATACAGACAATTCACTTTGCAGAATATTCTGTGAAGGGCTTTGAGATGTCTGAAATGCAAGGATTATTATTATTACAGCTCTCAAACACTCTCGGTTAAAGGATGTTAAGCGATGCAGAATCAACCTTGAATCTAACTCGCACCGACCAGCCCTGCCCAACCTCTGAGCGAAGGACGAGGGAAACATTCTGACACTGGACTTACTCACTTGCAAAGAACGGAAAACAGATGGGAGCGAGGATTGTCTGCATCACATTCTTACTGATTGTCGAGCTAACGATCGTGAAGAGCATATTAATCCAGAAGTAAACCAACAACAAACATTGATAGATTTATGTTTGCAGTAAAATATTAGCTGACAAAACACTTAAAAGTTATCTTCACCTGCTCGCTCTTCTACGGAGATTGAGCTCATGATGTTGGTGTAAACAGAGAGTAAAGCCTCATAGGAGACATTCAGTGGACACTGGGTCTTAGAGAACCATCAGATCATATTACGTAGCAGTGAGATGTTTTAGAAAACTTCCCATGACCTGAGAACGAGGAAAGCTTGAAGAGTGTGCGTCCTGGAGACAGCTACTCCTGTCTCTCCGGAGACACATCATTACAGTTTGTTTTCTCAAGCCTTCACACAGTTGTCCATTCCTTCGAATGCGTTCAACCGATTGCTTGCAGTCCAGATGTTCCCAAGTAATTGAAAGGCACATTTTCTTTCATTCAATCCCAGTTTATGTCTAAATTAGATTGCGGCATGGAATAGAATATCCATTAGGCAGCAACGGAACATGACGAGCATTCATTCCACTTGTGAGATGCTCCGAGGCTTTGAGCTCACAGACTGGATAAACAGAAGCATGTGGAGTGGTGACCTTGGGATGTCCTCGTGACGTGAAAGGCATTACACAAATATAATTTGCTGTTGTTGAGTAAGGAAACTTGCCTAAGGTTTCACCCCACCCGGGAATCGAACCCAGGTCCTCTCGCTTGCGAGGCGAGGGTTCCAACCACTGCGCTACACGACTCCACTAAGTAAACGTTACAACAGGCAAAGAAACTAACAGAGTCTGTAAACTTGTGATATGTCAGTGCTGAATGCAACACCCGTTTAATCCCACAGGCACCCTCCGTGGCGAACGACATTAAGCTGTTTGCTTTCCCAGCGTTCTGTCTCCTTTGTGTGGTTGCATCGCTCTGTTGCTGAGTGGACTTACGCGCACACACAATCAATACAAATTTAAGCAGAGTTTGAAAGCTGAAATTGGAACACACTCAGCGCAATTTGTCACAATCAGGTCTGTGCCATCTCCACCCAAATAAAACTCACATCTTACCCCCGAAACGCAGGCAAAACTGATCCTGTAATATGCAATAAAACGACCTGGGTTTGAGCAAGGGGATTTTCTTGTTTATTTCCACCCTTCATCTCCGGTTTTATGGAGCACAAAAGTCATTTACTATTGATTGGCTTGCTTTTATTGGGATGGCCATTGACACAAGGGCTAATAGAATCACTCACAATGCACTGGAACTGTAAAGGCTGAGGCTATCATGACAACAGTTCAAGTAAACAAACTCCGAATGCTACAGTAAATCCTCATTTTAATTTTGCTGGAAAAAAACACGGACGTGGTAGCCAATGGTGCAGTCTGGCTCGGCTTTGGAGCCCTGAGGAGGTCAGTTAATGGGGTGTTTAGCAGCCTGTACTCTATCACGTGAATGATTTTCATACTGCATTGATGTCCAACAGACACAAGGCTCACCAAAGGGTACCATAATAGACCACGGCACTATTCCAAAAAGACAAGGGAGTATTGGCCAACAATCCCCCGAATAAAATTGGTTGTTCATTTCCACGGCCTGTTTTGGGGACATTACTAATTGCAAATTGGCTGCTGGCTTCATCCACAAATACAGTCGTTGCTCTTTACAGTAAATTCCTGTGCAGCGTTTTGAGACCTTTGCCTGGCACGCGAGGTGCTTTATCAAATGCAAATAGAGCATCTTTCAGCCCATCATGTCTGTCCCAATGCTGCACGTTTCTCTAAATTGCCCTTTTTATTACAATTTCAACAACTGTTTATATTTATACAGCGCCTTTCGCAGTCGGGAAGATGTCTCAAAGCGCTTTACATAGCAGAAAGAGCAATATCGCTGACCTTATTAAGCCTTGTGTGAATGGGTATCCTAATAAAGAAAACAATTAACAGTACATAACATTTCTACTCTTATTATCAAGCCAATTTTACAGCTCTCTCCTCACATCCCTGAACGTCTGCACTGCTCAGAAACACAGTCAGTTCCATTTTGAGTGATTCTATCCTTCCGGTCTGAACAGCCACTTGTGGTGATGAAACCCACCCCTTCGGAGTCAATAGATTCCTTCAACCTCTCCCTCGCTGCTCGTGGGTTTAATAAAGTGCACCGGAGACACCAATAATCGTCTCAGACACCAAATAACAATCATTAAATCCATCAAAAACAGCATAAATTAAATATTTAACTCTAACTTGCCTGATAATGTATTTTGTGCGTCGCCCTGCCTCAGTCTGTAGCACCACTGAGTCAGCGGGTTGTGGGTTCAAGCCCCACATCGGGACTTTGAACTCGCAGTCTAAGATGACACTGGGGGAGTGTTGTACTGTCGGAGGTGCCGTTATTTGGATAAGACGTAAAACTGAGGACCTATTTGGCTGTTCACTCGGAATACAGTCACTGCACTTCACAGAAAATCCTGCAAAGCATTTTGAGACGATGTCCTGAAGTGAAAGGCACTATACCAAATGCAAGGTTATTATCATTTTTTTTCAAAAGTCCGTTTAAAGAAGAAATGACGGGTTTGCTTTTGACTGTATTTTGGATGATGGCAACAAGCCTGGCTTTTACAGACTCTCATCTCTGAGGGGCATTACTCAAAGCCGAGTGAGATAAATTACTTGCAATTTCCCCTCAATTAAAAGGCTTGCTTCTGTCAGGCAGAAAGCTCTGAATTGGTGGAAACCAGGTTAAGCCACCAATTAACGGACAATGATTTGGGTTTTCAGACACCATCAATTTAGTCCATCAAAAAAGGGTAAAAATACAAACCACATCAAAGTGCCAGAGCATTCATCTGATACTCATGGAGTCAGTTACTAATCTAAGGACACCTGATAGGTGTGAAGTGAGCATTCAGTTTATTGTATCAAGCTGTGACTCTCAAGAAGGCAGTACTGATGGGGGACTTCAATCAGCCCAACGTAAACTGAGAATGTCCGAATGTGAAAGACTCGGAGCTTGAAAATGTAGTACATGATCACCCCCTGGGAGCCCACAAAGGCCAGTTTCTTTCTTGACTTAGTTATTTATAGTCAGTGACCCACAGATGGAAGTTATTGATCCACTAGGGGACAGTGACCACAGCTCAGTAACCTTCAGTTTGACTTGGGAAACAGCACCGGTACTCAACCAAACTCAACTTTAGCTGGACAAACGCCAGAGAGTGACGGAGCGAATGACAGAAAGAGTGCAAGAGAGACGGAGAGAAGCATGGAGAGTGAGAGAATGAGTGAGAGAGACAGAGAGGAATAACAGAGAACGAGAGACGAGGTGAGAGAGTCAGAGAGACCGGGAAAATTAGAGAGAGAGAGAGAGAGATAGAGAAGCAGAAACAGAGTGCGAAGGCAAGTGTCAGAGTCAGAGTGATAGAGATGGAGAGAGTGACAGAAACTGAGAGTGAAACAGTAAGATGGAGAGAGACAGACAGAGAGAAACAGAGAAAGAGAGGACGAGTGTGACAAAAAGTGAGAGTGAAACAAGTAAGATAGAGAGAGAGACGAACAGAGTGACATCTGACCAAGGATCCCTGTGAGGGGGAATGACACATTGCTGTTATTCCCTGTTTGAATGGTGTTGTTCCTGTGATGGAGGTTTTCTGTGAGACTCCTGCACTGGGAGTCAGTGTAATTGGATGAGATGGAAATAGAACTAAAATGGTGCTTTTCGCTGCTGGAAGCTGGTTACGTGCGACAGGCTGACTCCGTGTAATGAATTATCTCAACAACAGCAATTAAATAGCAACCAGTGGTCCAGTCTCTCTCTCTCTCTCTCTCTCTCTCTCTGGTCTCCCTCCGATCCTTTTCCTTATAAATAATCAAAAGCTATATGTTTAATTCAAACACGTGAGTGGTTTTCACATGGCCTGTAGGGACGCGATCATTTACCCGGGACAAGCAGGCTGGACGACAGTTAAATTAAACTATTTTTTCCCTATCAGACCATTCCAATAAACCTTGGGGTTTTGCCCGAAAGTCACGATTAAAGGATGCAATCAGGTGCACAGGATACGGACTGTGTGATTGTGCATTTCCTGCTAACTACCTGACAAACCAAAGCTCTGCTTCTGTGAATTCCACACTTCGATTAAACAAAAATACTGATTACACCGCTGTTAATATTTCATGGGAGCCCTGTATTAATGGTGTTTTATTAATGGTGTTTACTGACTTCAACTGCCGTTTGCTATGTGTTATTGAAGGTAAATGGACTTTATGCTGTTCACGGCAGAGAGAAGAAGGATATGTAATGTTCTGTTACAGAGCTAATATCCTCTCGCTCGATCCTTAATCCACCCCTGTCATCAGATCACAATTCCACACTACATTCCATACCTGAGTAACCGCTACTGACAAGGCCTTTGCTCGTTCTCAATGGAGTCTTGTATTGCAGCGGTTAGAGCGTTCGCCTCGCAAGCGAGAAGAACTGGGTTCGATTCCCGGGCGGGGAGAAACCTTTGGCAAGTTTCCTTACTCCACGCACACGCGCCCCCGTTTACCCCGCAGTAAGTAGGAACTCGGTTGTTAGTCGATTGGCGGATTGCTTTCCGGTGGTACGGTGCTGTATTTTTTTGGGGGGGTTCTATTCATTCCTCACTCCTTCCAACCCACCAACATGGGGTTTGAACCCACAACCTTTCTGCTGGGGGATGAGAAGCTAAGCTAATACCATTCACAGACACATTGGCAAACACACTCTGATATTGATATTGATATTGACAGTGAATGACATTGTGCAGATGGAACATGAAACCGAGGACCTGGCTTTGAGCCTGACACTCGCTGACGTGCTTCAACTTGACTTTGTGCTGGTGTGCTCCAGCTGTGATCTCCCGCTCTCCTTCACACTCAAGGGCAAAGACTTGTTTGCCTAACTTAACCAGCTCAACCTGGCGTTGATATATTCAACCGCAGTCGTGAGGACTGATCACACTGATCAGCCCCATTTTCACAGCTGTGTTTTTCTTAACCCTTATCTTAAAGCTGCGAATTTCAGTTCTCTTTGGCTAAACCTTTTTAATGTAGTATCTCATGCGCAGTGGAGCCTCCTATTGATCAAGGTCAGTTCCAATGTGGATTTGGGCCATATAGTCCTGGAATGTCCCTGGTCCTGTCCTCGGTGTGTGCGGAACTAGTTGACTTCAGCCAGGACAGCACCAAGGAAGGCTTCATATCTGGTCTTCTTGCCCCTGGCTTGGGGAAGATGCAGCCACTTAGCGTAGTGGTTGGTGCACTTGCCTCGCAGGCGAGTAGACCCGGGTGCGATTCCCAGGTGGGGCAAAACCTTAGGCGATAATCAGCGAGGATTTATCAATGTTTCTGCCTCATCTCACAACACAAAAGGTCACTTGAACAGGAAGAAATGTCTTATCTTTAGGGTTAGCACCTCTGACAATGGAGTGCTTCCGCCCAGCATTGTTCTGGGTGTCTGTGACCTCGGAAACCTCGACCTTCTGGATTAGGTGGCCATTGCTGCACGGTGTGTGATTCCCACTACCCACTTGGCTAGAGTTTAAAGGGTTAAACATTCCATCAGCGTGAGCTGCCTTAACACCGCTGACTTTCCGTCTTGTTTACGGAGCCTCTCATTGACTTTCAATTCCTCGAAATCCAATCATACAGTAATGAACACTAAGGCTTCAGAGTCAATGGTGTGGTGCACTCCACCCCAAACAAAGCCGTCTGCTTGTTCAGATAATGAACTGCTTAAACCCGAAATAGACAAACCGACACAGGAAGACAGACGCAGCTTTGCAGGAGCGACTCAAACCTCTGATCTGTTCTGACTGCAACAAGAAGCTACCTCCCGAGCCTCCTTCAAGGTCCGTCTCAAGGTCCATCTCAAGATCCTCCTCTTCGTCCATGCCTTCGGTCACCCTCCTACCCCGAACCCCACCTGCCTTCTGCCCCTCCTGATCCCAACCCCCATCTCGGGTCTAAATCCCTGACTAAGCTGGGGATGGCCTCCAGGATACTGCTATACCAATGTCATTTGTTGTTGTTGTTGTGGAGCCCTGTGTACCTGCCATTCTAAAGCATCTATGCTGGTGTTCGCTCCTCCACTGGCGCTCTCTCCTCTAATCCCCTTTCCTTGGTGTCAACCAAGCAATTGAGATAATGGTCCTCACCCTTTGTGCTATGTTCTTTTAACCTCTGCATTTATGCTTCCAGTAACAATCGCGCTCCTCGGTTAGAAGTGACTACTTTGCTCTGAGTATCAGAGCTCTCTCTCTCTCTATTCAAGTTAATTTGATCTATAATATTGTTGTTTGAAGCTTCCGATTGTCAGCAGTTTTACACCAGAGATTGATCTCTCTCCAGCTCTTGCTCCTCCGGAGAGAGAGTGACTGTATATATTTGGCTGTGTTCTCGATCCACTTTAGTTCATTTGCTGAGATGTGGGTCAGTGTCTGACCTGACACACAACGCACCCATTGATTGCAGATTATTTGAGCTAAAGTTAGGTTGCATTTCCAATAGACAATAAACAGAATGCTTGGCTACACCATCGAGTCACACTCTGGCCCCTGACTTGTTCTGGGAGAGTATTAGTGTAACGTACAATGTATAAGAGAACCAGAGGGGAGATGAGGTGACATTTTTTTACACACACAGAGAGTTGCTATGGTCTGGAATGCATTCTAGATCGTAACAAACTCGCTGCGTGAAAAAAAANTTCTCCTCATCTCCCCTCTGGTTGTGGTGAGTGTGTGTGAGGATGTGTGTGAGGGTGTGTGTGGGTGTGGGTGTGTGTGAGGGTGTATGTGAGGGTTCGTGTGAGGCTATACTTGAAGGTGTGCGTCAGGTACAGACCAGTGTGGCGCTGCCAGTTCCCACAATGTTCTCCAGGTTGATGCTGGGATGTATTTGCCTTACACGACACTCAGTTCTTCGCTGATTTCAAGCCCAGACATGACGACAGATCTCTCGCTTGTCACAGCAAATGTTCTAATTAGCCAATCAATTGCAAAGTAATCCTCTCCTCTCCACAGCCATCGAAACCTGCACACACCGAGCAAAAGAGCCCCGACGCTGAAGCCAGTGATTGAAAGTGACAGTCACTATATTGGAGCCAAGCGAGGAAAACACATCTAATACAATACACCCGCACACAGGAAACACAAGCCAGAACATGTACCACGCTCATCTCCAATCGCTGAGACAAAACAGGTTTTTACATTTCACTAACAACTTTTAGCAACAACTGTGCGTAATCCAACCCTGTGACTGACGAGTGTTTTATGAACCAAAACAACACATGTGTCTCACTCACTGGGACTCCACAGTACATGAGTCACAGCTCCAGTAATAATTACAATAATCCTTGCATTTAATGTTGGGGCTTTCACATCCAGAGGATGTCTTAAATCACTTTGCAGGATGTACTGTAAGGCGGAGTGACTGTTCTTTGCAGGTACAACATGCACTGCACTTTACAGTAAATAATAATATAATTATCCTTGCATTTAATCTAGCGCCTTAGCACGTTACTGAGACGTCTCAAAGCTCGTCACAGAAGATACTGCAAATTGAACTGACTGTGTAGTTTGTGGGCGAAAAGCAGCAGCCAACAGCACACAGCGGGGTCTCGCGAACAGTCGTGGATTGAGTGACCAAATTTTTTTTAAGGTAGTGTTACCTCCGGAAAGCGATCCGCCAATCGACTAACAACCGGATTCCTACTTCCTGCTGGGTAAACGGAGGCGCGTGTGTGTGTGTGTGTGGAGTAAGGAAACTTGCCTAAGGTTTTGCCTTGCCCGGGAATTGAACCTGGCTCTTCTCGCTTGCGAGGCGAGTTCTCTAAGGACTCCAAAATCCTGTGAAGCATTCTCCCGACACGTACGAAATGTAAAGTTTAATTTTATTATTTAGTTTACTCCCCTCCCAGCACTGAGGGGAGCTGTCAGTACACCTGGGAGCAGTCCATGTGTGAATGACCATGAGGTCATTAAATTCAACAATTGTTTTAATTAGCAATGTCAGCGTCGATTAACACATTGCATTAGCATCTCAATTTTCACCCCCGTGTCACCACATTGGACACAGAGCAGCGTTGTACTGATCGTCTGTCTCTATTATTTCAATTCCTAAAAGTCAGAAGCAGTCGGACAATCATAATTAATCCTTGCATTTGAGTTCCGGTGAGGATCGGTAAAGAGAGCAGAGGGACAGTGTGGAGCAGGAAAAAAGAGGCGAAGATTATGCAGAGTCCTGTGGCGTATTGGTTAGATCACCCGCCTCGCAAGTGAGAGGACCTGGGTTTGATTCCCAGGCAGGGAAGTTTCCTTCCTCCGCACGCCTCTGTTTACCAAGCAGTGAATAGGTTGTTAGTCGATTGATGGATTGCTTCCCAGGGGTAATAATACCTTCAATAAATAAATAAATAAATAAATGATAATTTGGTCGCTCAGTCCACAATTGGCTGTTGAGTTTTGTCCGCAAAATACACAGTCAATTCACTTTACCGTATGTTCTATGAAGCGCTATAAGATGTCTTAACGACGTGATAAGATGTGATATCAAATTCAAGGGCTGTCATGCAAGGATCGGCTTTAAACTGACAAACCGGCGGGGCCGCAGCTACGAACAAACAGCGCATTCCAGGAATTTTGCCCAATAATTATCGGTTCCCAGGTCATCTCACAGTCGCGGAGGTGTCAATGGTCTCAGAATACGCCTCGGCAGCAGGCAACACCATAAGGCACGAGCCGTAGGTGACTACCTGAGAAGGCAAGCTTCAATATATTCACTGTAGCCTCACATGCTTGCCAGGCTGGGTTTGCCAGGTGGCATCAGAGAAATGTGTCGGGAATCTGGAGGCAGAACCTTCTGCTTTTGCTCCTCAGCGCTGTGCCTGAACCACTGAGCCCTAACCAGCGCTACAGCACAGTCAGTCAAGCAGTCAGTCGCTCAGAGTTTTCACACTCTCTTTGGAAAAAGACCTCCTCTTGCTTGGAAAACGCCCCGAGTATAACCAGACTGCGTACCTGGAACTGTCAGGAGAAATCTGCCGCAGACTTCACAGCTCACAACCTGGCACGGTTACCACTGCAAGGCTTGTTAACAGAGTGGACACCCGGCTCTCCTCCTCTTTCCTCCTCCACGGACACTGTCTCCCATCATCGGATCCCATGTGCCTGGGATTTACACTCACAACGTTTCATTTCTCCACAATTTTGGGGGGGGGATTTGTTTCTGGCTCTCGGTTTGCAAGCTAATTGGTTGATGTGCTATGGAGACCTGTGGCATATTGGTTAGAGCAAGCGAGAGGAATACGGATTCGATTCCTGGCAAGGGTGAAACCTCAAGCAAGTGTTCTTAAATCCAGACTCTTCTGTTTACCCAGCAGTAACGACGCCGATAACAAAATACACTTGTATTGTGCCTTTCACGTCAGGAGGACGTCCTGAGGCGCATTCGGACTCCAGCAGGGGGTTTGGATCAGGAGGGGTGGAGGGCAGGGAGGGTGGTGGTAGGAGAATAACCGAAAGCTCAGACGAAGATGGGCCTTGAAGGAGGCAAGGGAGGGAGCGAGGCGAAGGTAGTGGGAGCAGAGAGGCTAAAGGTTTGACCGCTGATGGTGAGGCTGGCTGGGCGGGGGACATGGAACAGGGGAGCGGACAGGTCAATATGGACCTGGGTTATAGCAGCGAGTGGGGCCGAGCCTGTGCAACACTGAACAAAGTCAACAGAGAGAAACTACGACGACGAATGAGACGAGTGACCTTGGGATCTTGGCTGACAGGTGATTATGAATATCCTCCGACAAAAAAATATGTTAAGATTCCACAACCCATCGGTCATATTGAAGCGTCTAAAAGCCCGACTTTAGTAATGGAAAAATCATTGTTATATTTTACACTTCTTCTCAACCCAGAGGTAAATTGTTCAGCCTTCCCTGTTTAAAACCTATATTTTATCAGCTGAGTAATAGATGTGAGTTCTTTTGCTTAGACTCCGCAACCTTGTGCTCTCTCTACGTTACATTTCTCTGGCTCTCAGACCTTGAGAAGTGACAAATGAAGCCCAAAGGGACAGAGAGTAGCAGCAACAATCAGTAAGGATAGACTCACAGATCTGGAGAGGCTTTGGTGAGCGAGGTGGGAGATTAATACATAAAAACTAACCCTGGGCGTTCTGTGACTTATGGGCGACATAAAAACAAAAGCGATGGAAGCCAGGTCGCCGAGTTGTTGCGAGAATGTGATTTCATTAAATGTCTGGATTTGTTTAGCCTTACAGCGAGGATCTCATTCGTGGAAAGTAGAATTGAACTTGTTTTGTCTCCTTGATGCTCCCAGATGTTTGATGCTCGGCCTGTGATGGAGGGGACTTGGTTGGGATTCTCCGAGCCCTTCTGGGCTCTTCCTTTTTTATAATAAATAATAATAATAATGATCCTTGCATTTAATAGAGCACCGTATCACGTCATTGAGACGTCTCAAAGCGCTTCACAGAATATACTGTAAAGTGAATTGACTGCGTATTTTGTGGGTGAAGTGCGGCAGCCAATTGCGCGCAGCAGCGTCCCCACAAACAGTCGTGGATTGAGTGACCAAATTTTTTTTTAATAACTGGGTTCCTGCTTACTGCTAGGTAAACAGAGGCATGTGGAGTAAGGACTTGCCTAAGGTTTTGTCTTGCCTGGGAATCGAACCCGGGTCCTCTCGCATGCGAGGCCAGTGTTCAACTAATAAATACACTACAGGCTCAACTTGTGGAGACAAACTTTGTACATAATCAGGGACCCCTTTTTTAATTAGATTTCAAAGGGGGTAGATGTGGGTTTAAGCAGAACTTTGCCAACTTCAGAGCAAATTAAATCATTGGTCAAAGTCGACACAGGGTTATGTGCAGCGAATGAAGGAGACAGAGGGTGAAACGCAGTGAACGTGAATGGGCTCCAAAATACTTCACCGTGAATGAGGTTCGTATTTGAAGAGGCTATTGGGAGTTTCTTTCACAGGTCAAGTCATTCTGATGATGGAACGCCCTTTATTGATCCCTTCTCGCACTGTCGCGAGCATCAGTACCGTGGAGTGAATTGACTTTAAACAAGTGGTTGAATGAAACAACAGAGACCTGAATTATCATCCAGAGAGAGACGGTCATAAACCTGGGAACTTATACTGATCTACTCGTTCCAATGGTGAGCATCGATTCAGTTCCAACAGAAAAACGAAGCGAGAGGAAGCTGCAAGCCGGTCGCGGTTCTTTCACTCGGTAACAATCTTCTAAAGCAAACAGAGGGCGGATTTTCTGGAATGGATGTGAAAAAAAATAAATCCATGAAACTAATCCATCTCCATGACACAATGCTCCACAGCCAGAGCGAGATCGGTTGCAGATCTTGAAACAAAGAGCAATCTAATTATACCTCTCCAATTACACGTTCCGCCCACAAAATATGCGGTCAATTCACTTTATAGTATATTTCTGTGAAGCGCTTTGAGACATCTCGACGATGTGCTGAGGCGCTATATCAAATGCAAGGATTATTAATACACGTTAACAGCACAGAAGGAGGCCATTCGGCCCAATTCGGCCCATCATGTCTCTGCCGGCTCTCTATGAGAACTTTCCCCCCAAACAATTTACCATTGTCCTTTTAAGAGTAAATGAAAAACTGCCCCAATGTATGTGTGTTTTTTTTTTGTGTGGGCGGTGGTGGGGGGGAGGGAGAGAAACTCTCATCACAGCAACTCAGACAAAGATCGAGAGAAGCCTCTTATCAGAGAGACACTGGCTTGAGCTGTCACATTAACTATCTCAACGCATTAGTCAGTGCTGTGTGAAGAACGCACACAGGAATCGCAGTGTCTCAAACTTACCCTCTCAGTTATCCCCTCCACAGTTGAAGGTCGACTGATTGGCTCAGTACTAACAGGAAGCTTTGGCAGAACCCCAGCCCAGCACACGTGCGCTGAAAGTAGGAGCCTACAATTATAGATTTGTGACTAAATTATTATTTTAGATTTTTTTTAAAGGGATTATCACCTCCAGAAGGAGATCCGCCAATCAACTAACAACTGGGTTCCTACTTATTGCTAGGTAAACAGTGGCGTGTGGACTCAGCAAACCTGCCAAAGGTTTCGCCTTGCCCGGGAATCAAAACCTGGTCCTCTTGCTTGTGAAGCAAGTGCTCTAACCAGTTTGCTGCAGAATAAATTATCCTCCTTGGTGTAAATACTTTTGTCATACGAGATTCAGCTCACAATACATCAGGGGCCAATAAAGCACAGGAGAATCCAAAATGCAACGTTTCATAAAAAGGTGGGAGGAAGATATATATACGGTGAGGAAAAAGGCCCAGGGTACGTGTGGAATCATCAGGGACAATGTGTCACAAGTTATCAGCCATGGGTTTCAGAGAAATTCACTGATAACAAGCTCAAAGGGAGAAACCTGAGATTCTCACATCCTTCCTGGAGATATTAATTCATTTCTGGATTTGATAAAAAAAAACTCACGTGATACAAGACTGTATCAATTATTCAAATCACGTCAGAACCGTTCACTTATTTACTCCATCCTATTCCTCAGGAAGAGCACAGGAAGTTGACAAAACTCAACGTGATGTTGGACAATTGTTATTGATGCCCTAACGCGATGTGAAGGGTAAATCTTACCAACCGAACTCCTATCAAACAGCGAACAGAATCACATAACTGACATCCCTCATCCCTAGTACCATCCTGGTAAATATTCTTTGCAAATAGCTGACAATGAAAGGCAATCAGCGTCCTCCCCCTGACAATTTCTGCTAATTGTTGGTCATTTCTCGTCCCACTGCAAGAAATAGGAATACAGGAACAGGAGGAGGCCATTCACAAAACTGACTCCCATTATTCTGAAGTCAGGAGATGGAGCATCCCATAGTACATTTGAATTCACACTTAAGTCAAATTAAATGTTTAATTACGGAGTGAAAGGAACAACCCAGTCGTGTCACTCTCCCGGGCCCACAGAGAACACCGATAGCGCAAACTCTTGCTGTTGATGCAAACATTCAACGCACGAAACAGGATGAAAAACCAAGGCTTGGCTCCTCTTTCCCGCCACAGTGTAAAGCAACGCTCCGCGGAAGGCTCATATTGTGAGCTTTGCTCTGCGCTCTCCCAGTCTCCGATCAGCACAATGTCAAACCGATGACTCACAGCACTCTCGACCCAAAGTGCAAGCAGCTGATTCCTCATTCCACCGTTGCCCTCCCAGCACTAACAGCCTCGGTGCACATCACACAAGACTTCTGCTTAAGACAGGATGAAGGCATTTCAGCCCATTTGATCTCATCCTTCCCAAATCCCCACCCGGTCCTCCTCCCATTGCAGTGTCAAGCTGTTACTTCAACGAACGACTCTCTTGTTTGCTGATTTAATCATGCATTTTGGGGAAGATGAGCGAGTTTGATATTCGTGCTGAAGAAACTGGGAGAAACTGGCAACCGGGGCTCACAGAAACGTGTTTGATGAAGTTTCCCTGGAGCGCCACTTAAATGGGTCCTGAATGTGAGTGGAAAATGATTTAAGTAACTGGAAATGAATGGCATTGTAACGCAGCCTGGAGCTGAAAGATCCACTTGCTCAGCCACTTAAATCACTCGCTCTCACGGTGCTTCAGAGAGTCCTTTTGCGGTACATAAACAGTCATCACATCTCGGCACAAAAGAGGGTTGGTTGCCGTTGAGATGCTCCACTTTGCACCCGAATCTCGGGTGCTCGATGTTAGTAAGCAAGGCATGAGAAGTACAACACGCGTGCATGTGAAGTTGCATTTCTGTCCTGATCTACAGAGCCGTCTTTTTTGTTTTTAAATATATCATTTAGGCCTAAGCTGTCAAATAAAACGTTCAAGATTCAAAAGCCTCTCCACGGCAGAAAGTTTACCATTTCTGGCAGAAAAAGGGGTTGGAAATTTGCGCCGTTTCATAATTTGCACGAGGAACTGGTTATGGAAGATGACTAATTAAGTGAACCTTAAATTAAATGTGTGGGAGAGAGCGAGAGTGTCCGTGTGTTTGGTCAGAGAAGGTCAGAAAAGGTTTGTCGAAAATGTATTTTCTTTTTTTGTTTATGAAAAGAAAGTTTTGTGTCTCTGGTTTACTACGGCAGCTCATGTTTCTCACTGACTAGAATCCTGCACAGCCAAGGGCAATTATTGTATTGACGTCTTGGCCTCAGGTGCTCCAGTGGGAGGTGTGTTTTACAGGTTATGAGCTTTGCAGCTCACTGTTTGGTGTTGCCAAGATTCCTAAATGATTGATAATCAAAACTCTGGCTTCCTTATCATGTTGGGAGGGGAAATCGATTTGAAAGGGGAGAGGAGGGGGCAAATAGCAAATAGCAGCAACCAAATGCTGAGTCAACGAGAACAGCAACAAGTTGCATCTGTAAAGGGCCTTTAACGTCGGGAGGATGTCCCAAAGCGCTGGGCTGTTCAGGATGAGCACCCGAGCTGGGGGCTGGGATCAAGAGGGGTTGTGGAGGGCAGGGAGGGTGGGGGTAGGAGGGTGACCAAAGGTACGGATCAAGAGGAAGGTCTTGAGATGGGCAATAGTACAGGGAGTGGGTGGAGTAGAGCAATGCACTACTGCGATTGAGCAGTGAAATTTTCAGCCAGTCATGCTCGGCTCGACCGTCACCCAATCGTTTCTTTTAAAAAAAAAGAATGCAAAAAAAATATAACTTATATAAAAAAATATATTTAGAAATGTGCACGCGACTGCCAGGATGCTGGAAGACGAACTGGACGGACCTTGGAAATTCTTATGGTTTTTATGTCCATTAAAGTACAATAATGGTCATGATTAGTTGTAGAGCTGGAATTGTCTTGTGTAGACGATGTCTCGGTGACTAGCAAATGAGTCCTGTGCTCAGTGTGTGCCAATTAATACTACTACTAATAATGTTAATTGCCAATGTTACAGATGTTCATATAATGTCACCTGTACAAAAAGTACAGATAGCTCATTTTACCTTGCGTCTGAATCAATAATCGTTGGGTGTTTCAAGATTAAACCAAGATTAGATACTATTTTATTAAATAATTACTCTCCTTGTCATGTTCTGAAATCTTACAGCGATTCGCTCTAGTCTTTGCTTTAAGTGGGTTGTAAATTTTTTATTAACTTCAGCTATCAGGGGACCAAGATTTCCTTGCATTCTGCCTCCCCCCCCCCACCCCCTCCCCCCCACCCACACACTCACACAACCATATTACTGTAATTCACTTTACTGGTTCATCCCCTCTAAAGCTGTCTGGCAAGTGTTCCCGCTGCTTGTCCAGCAAAGACCACCCTACCCGTTGGGACGTCCTCCCGACGTGAAAGGCGCTCTATAAATGGAATCTTGTTGTTGTTGTTGTTGTTGGGGCTTTGGTTTGCAGGATTAACAGGAGCTGAGTGGGATAAGTCTTTGCCCCAGTAGCTGTGCCCTGGAGTATTTTGGACTCGCCTGGCTCAGGAACCGGACAGGAGACTATCACAGAGGACTGGCTCAATTCTGACATGGCACCTTGGAGCTAGCCTTCCTCACCACCCCCACCCCCCAGCCCCCACCCCCACATCTCTCTAAATATTTTAGAAAGTGTTTGGGTTTGGTCAATGCCCAGGAAAGCAACCAACCAGGTATTAGATGTAAACCACATCCAATCTGGGTGTTCAAGGCGATGGCCTTAAGGCAAGGACCCTGAGGTCCTTTTTTAGGTCACTGATTGGTTCAACTTCATATCTGTTTAAATCTTAGACCACGAGCATCTTAAGAGGACAATATTAAATTCATGGGGAGAATCCAGCTGCGAAGATGTATTAAATTATGTTTATCATTCAGTTTTATGTTCGTTTTATCTGCGGATTTCATAACAGGTTCTTTGTGTTAAATAGCATATGACAACATGGCAAATTTATATCTATTTTCCCTTTTTTTTTCAGAATAACACTATTCTCAAGCTGTGTCATGGACTTGGGATGAGGTGTGTGGCTATTCCTTAAGGATTAACACTGCTCGCAGAAACCTGAAACCCTACCTAGTCTTAGTCTGTAAGACAATGTTGGTTTAAAACTCAAGAGGATTCAGAGAGGTGGAAAAAATCTTCAATTCAGTCCTGATTTGGAAGACAGTTTGTTTTAAAGAACTGCAGAAAAATGATTTCTAAAATCTGACTTTAAGAACTTCCAACCAGTGTTACGTTTTAAGGTAAAACAGGCACACGCTGCGCGTGTCAGATGATTTATGTTATCTGCCGCGTCTTTTAATGGACGGGGGCCTTTGCTGCCGTTAGTTCTTTAGGAGAAAAGTTTTGGGTTCCGAGAAACTTTATAGCTCTTCTTTCTCTATATGCAACTCACACAGGCATGCAGATGGTCAGCCCACAGTGTCCATACCTTGTACTATCACATGCACCTGAGATGTCTTAGGGTGATTGTGTGTTTGGACCGAGCATGTGTAAGCACCCTCATCATACACGTCCACGCCCTGTATCTCGATGCTGTACTCGGTTTTGCTGTTGGTCAAAAGCACCACTCGCGGATCGGTCGCCCACTTATCTTTCCCTGCGTAGAGAATGCTGGAGCGATTCAACCAGGCCACCCTCGTCACTCCGCTGTCGATGGCACACCTGAAACGAGAGGAAGAGAAGCAGCCCGTCAGACGACAACAACAACAGCTTGCATTTATATAGCGCCCTTCACGCAGGCTAGCGTCCGGGCGCGCTTGAACTATCAGGATATTAAACCATCAAAACAATACTGACTCTATGTATATTTTATACGCATATATTTGTGTAGCCGAGTCTGACACACTTCCGTGACGAATCCCATGGCACAGAGAAAGGGAGTTTAATAATGATAATTCATAATAATAATATTAATATAGTGCCTTCGCCCGTCGTAGAGACGATTCAAAGCGCTTCACAGATTAACTGACATAATAGTTTCTCCATGTTTGTCCTGACCGACAATCCCGGAAGATAGAATTGATCATTCACTTCACGGCTGTTTGTGGTACATTGCTCTGTGCAAATTGGCTGCTGTGTTCGCCCACAAAATGCACAGCCACTTACAGAATAATTGACAGTGATGTTTGTGAAGCGTTTTGAAGACAGTTCGATGACGTGATGAGGCGCTACATCAAATGCAAGGATTATTGTTATAAATTACATGAAGGACCATCATTTCATTTTTAATCAGTATCAGTTTGTAAAACACTTTTATTATTATTATTATTATTATTATTATTATTATTATTATTATTATTATTATTATTATTATCACCATCATCAACAACAATCCTGGTTGACAAGCAGGAAAATCGCACCACATTTCTTCCGTTCCAATTGTAAAACATCACCCAACAATGACTGATATTCTGTCGGGGGAGAAAAAAAACTCAAGGCTAATTTCATTTTCTGTTCTTCCATTAAAGCCACGTCCCAGAACAAACCCACAATTCCATTCAGTCTGCCTTGTGCGGAGCAATTATCTCATGTAATACCAATGAGCAGTTCATTTTCCTTTGGCATCCATGCACAAACACAATTCCAACCTCACTGATATCCCTAAAGTCATCAGGCATTACCGCATTATAAGCTGCTTCCTTAAGCTGCTTAGTACATTTTTACTGCTAAAAATACCAGCCATCACCACTACATCATGTTTTGCTCACAAAATACACAATCAATTCACTTTACTGTACATTCTGTGAAGCGCTTTGAGACGTCTCAATGACGTGATAAGGCCATATATCAAATGCAAGGATTATTGTAATAGTAATAATAATTATTATTAGGTTTCACTTATTATGCTATTTTTACCTTAACATACAGCAGCAGCGAGGTCCTGTTTTACAGGACTTGCTCTCTCTGCCATTTCCTCACCAAAATGATCTTTATTTTGATTAATTTGATGCAATTCATGAATAAAACCACAGAATTGCGCAGCCTCTCCCTGTCAAGTCTAGTTACAGAAAGACAGGGCTGAGATCTGCAGCGTTCCTTAAAGCATTCCTTATCTTATTTATTTAACCAGGTGGATTTCAGCCTCTCGAGCCAGCTCATGCCCCGGAAAAACAATATTAAAAATCAAGAAAACGCAGAATCATGCAGAGATTCAACTTTACCCAAACAAAATTACTCCCACTTCAGGGTCACACCAAATGGTCCTCTTGAGAGGATGCTGTGAAATTGCTTTGTGAGTCTGGCTCCGATGTGAAAGGCGCTATTCAAATGTAATTTTGTATTGTACTGCTATGTAAACAGAGTCGTGTGGAGTAAGGAGAATTGCCTACGGTTTCGTCCCCACCCGGGGAATCGAACCCGGGTCCTCTCGCTTCTTGCAAACGAAACACCTGGGTTCAATTCCAGGCAGGGGGCGAAACCTTGGGCAAGTTTCCTTACTCCACACACAGCCTAATAATAATAATCCCTCCAAAAGACAAAACAATAATAAAATTGGTCATTTTCAATCCAGGACTGTTTGTGGGACTCTGCTGTGCCCAATTGGCGGCCGTTCCTTAAAGCATTCCTGTATTCCAGCATTCCAGTATATCCTGTGAAGCGCTTTGAGACGTCGAGAAGACGTGAAAAGCACTGTATCAAATGCAAGGATTATTATTGTTATTTACGAGGCGAGTGCTCTAACCAATACCCTACAGGACATCACAAGTCAGATTGAAATCAATCTCCCAATCGACGGCATTTAGTGCCCGGTTGTATCAAAGAAGGCCGGAAGGAAAAGGCACGATGCCGTTTGCCTGTTTCTTTTTAAGTGAAGCTCGACTGCGCTAGTAAATCCTTGTCATTATTTTGCTCGCTGTGTTTGGTTCATTTATTTTAATGAGTGTAATCGAGTTCCCGTCCGTTCCTTATTGCTGTGGCCGGGCATTGTGTTTGCGATGAGTGGTCCCTCCCGTTCATTTTCCATCAGAGAATTATTTACAAGTGTTGTTTTATCGTGCGTGTGCGTTTCCTGTGTGGAGTTACCCTTCGGATGTCATTCTCAATTAGGCACCGAGACAGATGCCATTGGGAGGGAGGCTTGCAGCAGGAACTGCTAATCCAAGATAATGTGGCTTACCTCAAACTCTTGGCAAGGGGGAGAGAGAGAGAGAGAAAGAGAGGGGGGAAAAAAAAAGATTGTCATGGAAACGCACAGGAATACGGAAGCGGAGGAGAATGTTCGCAGTAATTAGCAGAGCGAGAGAAGTGAGTAATGATAGGAAGCCTAATTCTTGACAGCTGGAATCTGCCTCCATTTTTTTCCTCGGCGGTGGGGAAATGTTTAATGGGAATCTTTCTTTTCTCCCATTTGGAAACATCAACAACAGCAGCAGCAGCAGCAGCAACTTGCAGTTAGTTATACGGTGCTCTTCGCTGCGGCTAGCACTTGACTAGCACGTGGTTTCACGTTGGGAGAGAGGGGAGGTGACCGTAGCCACGGTGGAAGAGGAAAGTCTTCAGTTGCGCACAGCAGAGGGAAGAGAGGAGAAAGAATCCAGTGGAGACTTTTGGGGCGGATGGTCTGATTTTGCCCGGGTTTTGGATTTTACTGGACAGCAGGCGGGTCTGGAACGAGTGACATTTAGCTTCCTCTGTCAGGAGTTCCAATCAAAGCTATTAATTACCGAGGCGTGTGGAGTAAGGAACCGTGCCTATGGGAATCAAACCTGGGTTCCCTCACATGTGAGGCGAGCGCTCTAACAAGAACACTAAGGGACTCCTATGTCCCGTGATATGGGGCTTAAACCCACAGATGAGAGCGCTGTGAGTTACTGCTCTTAAATATTCACCAGATCAGCCTCACATAATTTCCAGAGCGAAGGGCTCCAGTTGTCTATTACTCAAATCCAATCTACCTATTGCTCTGCAATAACATCCTATGATTTTATCAGTTAACGCACGATGCAGCCGGAATGCAAACTCACATTGTTCTGAAAGGGTTAGATCGCGTTTCACCGTGGATGGGAAATGATAACGTTTTTACATTACAAAGGGAAATGTACTTCTCATTCCGTCACTTAACAGAACTGTTATCGCTGTGATTGTAATGTAGACCCATTTATTAAGAGAACGAGCAACTGGAATATCTATCCTCTTTAACTCAGCCTCTATCATTATTTCCAAGCATCTACAAACCAGACGGCGAGATGTCTGCTCTCAATATACTCAACCTCATTCACTATCATGAGTCTGCCTCGCCTAACTCTCATGATCCTGTCGCGTCGCATTGCAAACCAAAGTGGAAAACATGCGAATTCTAAAAAAAAATTATATAAAATTAGGAATTCAACCAAAAAATACTGATAATAGTCTAAATGTAGATACATTTAATAAACCAAATAATTTTTAATTTTTAAAAAAAAAATCAGCTGCAGATGGTTTTTCCGGTGATAATAATTCCTCCAAAAAAAGGAAAAAGAATAATTGGTCACTCAATCCGCAACTGTTTCTGGGACTCTGAGCATTTCACCCACAAAATATACAGTCAATTCACTTTGCAATATATTCCATGAAGAGTGTTGAGACGTCTTAACGACGTGATAAAATTATTATTACTTTTTTTTGTAAAGGTTTAGAAAACCGATTGTGCCTTCACAATGCAAATGAGGATTTGCAATGTTTTAAAAGTAACTTTTATAATCCTCCAATTTCTATCCTTGTCAATTTTCTCTCCTCCCCTTCATCGTCTGAAGCCACTAATTCCCCCGAGTTGTCCAGCTCTGCAAACATCCTGCTCTCTGATACTTGGCTTGAAGAACCACTCTTAACGTGTGAGCCATGGGGAGCATCAAAGCCAAATGTATCTCATCCTGGCCTGTAGTCCAGTCCGTCACCGAATTGGCCATTTGTTTTTTCTAACCAACTTATCACATTTCTTTGAGGGACCGTATCTTAAAGCCACACACTCTCTCCACTGCAAAGTCAGTGCTAATTAACCGCGCTTGCATTTGATAAAGTGTCCATAACACCTTCGGTGTGAAGCAAAGTGTGCTCGTGGGCAACGGTGTCAGCTAATTTGCACACTGCTCGGTTTCACACTTAAACAGGTGTAAATTGAACAAGCAATTTATCAGGAGGCACTGCTGAGGAAGACACCAGGAAACACTCCCTTCCCTTTTAATGCAGAGCCATGACTTTAAAGTCCGCCCGTAACCGGCAGATAGAACCTCGGTTTCACGAATCATCCCAAGGACAGCAATCAATTAGCGGCACCTCCAGCAATGCAGGGCACTCCCCTCAAGCACTGCGTTGGAACGTCAGCCGATAATGTGAGCTCGACATCCTGACGTGGGACTTCTGAACCCACAACCTTCTGACTCGGCGGAGGGAGCGTCACTGACCGAGCCCGGCTGACGCAACACTGGGGGACAATGAAACACATCGTCTAGCCTCTTCCCCGTCCTTTTGAGTCCACTCCAAAGGGAATGCTTAACTCTTACGGCGAGGTCGTTGGCCGAATTCGTCGGCAGGCAGCTGCACGCGAAAGCATTCCGTTGATCGGGTGGAAGTCAAGCCGCAGATGGACGAGCAGTCAGGCAGAGGGTAAATAAACCAGAGCGGCTGCTGCCAACCGCATGACTGCAATTGTTCGGCTCAAAAGCTAAACAGAGCTCGCGCTCTCGCTCTCTCTCTCTCTCCCGCCCCATGCAAAATTCATCCTAATCACCACATGCACCGGGCGCCCCAATTCAGCCCAGATGTCAAGGGCCGAAGAGAGGGCACAGAGCAAGAGTCACCAGGGCAGTAATCCTTGCATTTCGTACAGAGCCTTATCACATCGTTGAGCCATCTCAAAGCGCTTCACTGGATACACTGTGAAGTGACTGTATGTTTTGGGGGCCACGGCGGCAGCCAATAGAGCGCAGGAATACAAAAGTCCGCACATTTACTACACAGAGTGCGGGAGTCAGAATATCGGCTGCTCCTGAATGCAATAGGCTTTGTGAGCCTGACAGATTGCTCCATTCCCTACCGGTGCTGATATTTCCCAGCGTCAGTGAGTGTCTTCCATTTTTAAATGCTTCTCATTAAAAGCAACAAGGTATTCCACACACTGCGATGGTAAGCTTAGCAACGGAGCCATTTAAGGGAGTTGAACGTGGTCACCTCTAGCTGTGGGGGACCATTAAGCAGCCCTATTTGACAGTGCTCAAGTTGGGTAATGAACACCAGTGGCCATTGATGGCCTCGTCATGCTATTACTGTACGTACAGATAAATCATCAACAACAACCCCCCATTTAAACCCATTAATAAGAGAAATCGCTGCCTCCTTTAGCTCTGATCTATTGCTTATCATCCCCGCTGCAGACATTCGGCAATTTAATGCTCGCAAACAGCTGACAATATCAGTTTTAATAAAAAAAAATGTGTAATGTACAATGGAAAAGCCCAAGGGAGATTAAATAATGCTGCTTCCATTAAAATACAAATTTGGATCCACATTTCATCAGGGCTCTTGCACATTAGCCTGTTCATCCTTTATCTCTATCGAAATGAATTTTGATTTCTGCCTGATAATTAGACTATATTTTGAATAGTGAATGCAATTTTCCCAGCTATTAAAGGAACGCTACTGTTCCCAATTTGTTCCATTCTCCTGTTTTTCTCACACAGTGCATCACGCGAACTATTCTACTACTGACAAAAGGAACAGTGGTTGACGATGAGAGCCTTATCTGTGGCTCGGTGTGCTGAAATCTCCACTGATTGATTAAACTGTAACAACTGGGGGAAAAGAAATACATATATATTTCTTTAAGACTGGTTTATAGGATTGATGATGAAGTGACTTCGGAATTTTGAATGGAACGAAAAANGCAGCTGTCAAAAAAAGGACTGTGGTTCAGTAGTTAATCTCAAATCTTGCTTCAATAGGGGCAGACATAATAAAAATAATAATCCTTACACTTGATATTGCGCCTGATCACTTCGTTGAGATGTCTCAAAACTCTTCATGGAATATACTGTGAAGTGAATTGACTGTGTATTTTGTGGGCGAAACATGGCAGCCAATTGCGCACAGCAGCGTCCCCACAAACAGCTATGGATTGAAGTGACCAATTTATTATTATTACTCTTTTTCTAAAGGATTTTTACCGACTGGAAAGTGATCCGCCAATCGACTAACAACCGGGATCCTACTTACAGCTGGGTCAACAGAGGCGTGTGGAGTAAGGAAACTTGCCTACCGTGTAATCACTGCAAGGCTCATTGCAAGAATGGAAGCTTGTTAAACAGCGCAAGATGACAGGCACTGGAAGCAGAACTTCACCAAGTCCACCTGCATTGACCTTTTTAATTATGGATGAGAGAAGCCAGTCAGTGAGGCTCCCTTCATTTGCACCAGCCACGCTATCACTCAGCAGCTATTAATATAATACAATGATTGACCCAATCTGTTTGATTTAGGAAAGCGCTCCGAGGTCAAGTGGCTTACGTGGCTAACGGTCAAAGGCCAACGCCATAAAGCGGCAGCTCCCAGGTGGTGGGTCGAAACGTCCTAAATCGCACATTGTTTCATTTAATCCAGGTCACAACTGAGCTCAAAGGCCACGTCTGCAATGTAAAGCTGTGTTCATTTCACCACCGAACAAATCACTGTACAATGGAAGAGGTCTTGAGATTAGAGGTACTTTTTCTATGATTTATCGAGTAGAGGGCTTCCCAACATCCTGCTGTGCAGCAATAAAAACAATCCTTGTCCTTGATGTAGCACCTTTTCATGTCTTTGAGACGTCTCAAAGCGCTTCACAGAGTATACCGTAAAGTGAATTGACTGTGTAATTTGTAGGCAAAATGCATAGCTTAAGCTCTGCCCTCTCTTGGCTCAGCCCTGTTTGTTTCAAGAACGAATCATATAGATTTCTGTGGGAAAGTCACATCTCAGGATACAGTGTATTGTTCGGGACAAGATATGTCAAGCAACTGCCCCGATGGTGGAAGGCAAAGTGGATGGACCTTGGACTTCTTTCACCCAGAAAATTCTTATGTTCTTTTTCTATCACAAATCAGACTGAGGCATGGCTCAGCTGTAAGCATTGGGAGCCGAACCTAGGAGGGCAAATTCTGACGCGGGGTTCGAACCCACAACCTTCTGTCTCAGAGTCCAAAAGACGTTCCAGTTCAGCCAAGCCAACACTGTTAAATTTGTCGATGACGCCTCTTAGAAACTTCCCAGCACAGTGACAACAGGTCATTTGAACAAGCTCTCCTCGCAATGGAAAACAATTCAATGTATGTGTTTATGATGAAGGCTTGACATCGACGTAAATGATGGTACTACTACTAATAATAATAATCCTTGCATTTGATATAGCGCCTTATCACGTCTGCGAATCTAGACTCCGAAAACCTTTCTGTCAACCTGAGCTAAGGCTCCTGTGGTGCCAGCCTATCTCACTGTGTGCACATCAGGTGTGGATTGCTTGGAGTTTGGCTGCCAAGCCTCCTGAGCTCAGGCAACCCGCTGGCACTCAGTCACACAGCGCTCACATGTTCACACGGCAGAGTTCCACAGATTTCAGGTGTAGGAGTTGGAAGCACATCTTCTGATGATGGAGCAGAGGGAACAAGGGTCACGCAGAATGCCAGAGTCAGCTGAAGGAAGGGGCAAGTAGAGGAGTGTGGGGTACGCTAGTCGGGTCAGGAGAGGGGCTGGACCTCATGTCGTTTTTCCAAACCAGAGGAAACATTGGAAAATGTCGATACACAATGATCAGATACTATTCAGATGGTCCCTTGGGTTACTGGGTGAATCAGCATTCCCCGTAATAGAACACAAACCCACTGAACTTTAAATTACTTTTGCGGCAATCAATGGAGTGAGCAAGTCATGGTAGCACTCTGCTCACTTATCAACTCGACAAGAAATTTATAGTAGCTTATAGCACAGAAGGAGGCCATTCGGCCCATCGTGCCTGTGCCCGGCACTTTGAAAGAGCTACCACTTAGCCCTTCTCTTACCCCATATCCCTGACATTTTTTTTCCTTTACAAATACCCATCCAATTCCATTGTGAAAGCTACGATCAAATGTGCTTCTACCAAACTTTCAGGCAATGAACTCATAACAATCGCCAGATAAAAAAAAAATTCATAAGATGTTTTGCTCAGAACAGTGCTGGTTTAAGTTAAAAACTAAATCCAATTTCAGATGAAATGAGGCTCTGTGTATTAATCTACAGATCAAAGTGCCAGCAATTTCTGAGGGGTTTGCTAGTAATGACATACTCTGAAGAACAATGATATTAATATTTTATGAAGGAATAATATCTGTAATAAGGCGTGTTAATTATTCTTCGGGGCCAGCAGTAAAAGGCTGAATGAAGTTCAGCTTCTTTAAAACAAACTTTGGGAGAAGCAATTGGATTTCTTTAGGAACATTTTTGAAATTTCATACACCGTCCTTTCAAAGAGCATTTTATAATTTAGTAGTAACCCATGCAGTTAATATAGTGCTTTATCGTTGTCAACGAGACAACTCTAACTGCTTTAAAGCAGTTACTGTGCAGTGTGCTAATTGGTTCACCCACAAAATATACAGTCAATCCACAGTATGCTCTGTGAATCGCTTTGAGACAGCTCGAAGATGTCTCAAATGCAAGGAGTATTATTATTGTATATTTTGTGGGTGAATGAGGCAGCCAATTTGCGCGCAGCTATGTAACAGCCAGGAGGTGAGTGACCGGTTTTGTCTGCAGGACTGTTGGCTTTGATATCACAGTCTAGACTGACACCCCAATGCTGCACTCGCCTACAAAATACAATCACTGCCGTATATCCTGCGAAGCGTTTTGAGATGTCTGGAAGGTGGTGGAAGCAGATTCAATAATAACTTTCCAAAAAGAAATTGAAAGATATGTGAAAAGAAAAAAAATCAGAGGGCTTTGGGGAAAAAGCAGGGGAGTGGGACTAATTGGATAGCTCTTTTCAAAGGGCCAGCACAGACACGAAGGGCTGAATGGCCTCCTTTTTTTATGCAGGATTCTGTGGTTCTATGACTCTCTCTCTCTCTGTGTTATTACTGCCCCATTATGAGCGATAACTTTCCAGATCTTCCACCTTCTAGGCGCAGAAGTGGCACCAATTTACACCTCACTGTCCACTCCACTCTGTGCCTGGGGCAAGTTGTCTGCCTCTCTCCTTACATTCTTCTGCAGCTTATTTCCCCTATCCCGAGCCACCTGCCTCTCTCTCTGCACCGCAGCCTCCTTGATCATGGTTCTCTGCAGCCTGCTAGCTGTTTGCCTTGTATAACAGAATGTCTCTACGTGTGCTATCAACTCGGAATACATGCGTACGTTCCACTGAGTAGGTGTAGCAGGGAGAGAGAGCTATCTATACGTGGCTGCCATTTGCTTCTGGGCTCTCGCTGCTCAAAGTGCTGCTCACTTTCTCTCTGCAATCAACTTGCGAACTAAAAGCTGCCCAGAAAGGAGCCGTGGCCTTTTTAAGTATAAATTAAGTGCAAATAATAACTAGCAGCAGCACTCTAGAGCTGACATTGCTGTAATTTAGTACTGTAAACCTGCTGTTATCCAGCTCTCAATGGTACATATTTCTACCAAGTCATTTTACTCTGGAAACCATTAATACAGTATGGGGGCGGGAGGCGGCGGAATAATGATAATAACCCTTAACAGTCATTGCATTTTTATATAGCGCCTTATCGCATCTTCGAGTCGTCTCAAAGCGCTTCACAGAATATGCTATAGTGCGGTGACTGTGTGTTTTGTGAGCGAAATGCGGCAGCCGATTGCGCACCAGCAGTGTCCCACAAACAGCCGCGGATTGAACGAAAAAGGAAAGTCAAAGGCTCTGAAGGTGACAGGGTAAAATAAAATGGAATCATCATTGGAAAATATTAATATCGGACAAAAGAAAAAACTATTGATATCTGTCACTGTTGTCATTTGAGAATGCAGAATGTTCCAGAAACTTCGGAGGTTTTGGAGGCAGGTGAACTGCCTTTTTCATTCGATCTTAAGAATCACTCACTCCGGGAATCATCCGCATAAACCACACCCTGATCACCAAGGAAGCCAAGGAATGTACCGTACCAACGCTCACTACCAGAATGGACATAAAGGGAATCGCAAGACTAAATCCTTTTTATGACGTGCAAAAAAACACAGCCGAATACAGATGGGAAAGGACATCTCGGGCTAATTATGTACCCATTAGTTCACAGAAAATGTTTTTTGCTAAATGAATTATTCCAACATCTCTATCGCTTATGGGAGCAGATATTCCACAGACAGTCGAATTCGTCAATGATCGTCAGAGGCAAATAAATATATGTTTAGCGAAGGATCCATTTTCTTTTTTATTTCTGTTTAAAAAAAATGACCAACGAGAATGAATGTTCTACTTGGCTGGAGGTTTGCCTGATTTGTGCAGCATTTTAGAATTTGTCAAATTCTTGAACTGCAAGACATAATTTTGAAACCAGTTTCCTCTGAGTTTTCTTTAAAAACTACAGAAAAAATAACAACTTCAAAGTTGAGACAGAATTTAACGATTTGACAATTTTCCAGTTGCTCCGAAAATGCTACGTAAAGAGAGTAAATCTTATTCCCGGTAGAATTTCTCCCCCCACCCCCCCCCCTCAGTTTGCCTCACTGATGCTCAGGCCTCTGTGTCAGAATGATGAGAGTTGAGCTGTGAGCGCACAGGTCACGTTAACACTCCAGTGCAATGCTGGAGGGAACACTGCCTCGTCAGAGGTGCCGTCCTTCAGATCAGATGTTGAGCTCAGCTCCCGGTCTGCCTGCACAGCTAGTTTTTAATGACCTGTGGTACAATAGAAAATGAGAAGCATTTCTGGGATGCTACCCCCCCCCTGTGCGAGGGGTGTTAAATATATAAATGCAACCTTGTCCATGGTCCGGATAAGTCCATGGTCTATCAGTAGTGGGTTTCCATTTCCAGGTTTTTCTTGATGAATCAAGCGACGTTCAATCAGGCGCATTTATTTTGTTGGCCGACCAAAAAGGTTGGCCACCGCTCATGGTACGCATTAAATAGCCATTTACCTCAAGGCTGGACGCGGGACCTTGCTACGTGCAAATAGCTGCCACATTTGCCTACAAAAGGAGTCACTTGACAGTAATTACTTGGGAAGTGTTTGGACCTGGTAAAGAAAGCCCTTATCTTATTCTGACTGTAATTTTTCTCTGTTGTCGCTGAGTATTTGTGTTAAATGTGAAAGGAAAGGACACGAGGGGAGATGAAGTGATTTGGAGCTGTGGCACGGGAAGTGAGGAGATGAACGATCAGATAACGATGTACCAGTAACACTTGCTAATTGCTTTTTTTTATTAAATGGTAGGTAGAACGGTGATAGAGTGAACACATTACAATGAGCAGGACTATCTTCCTGGGGGGGAAGTATTAATACAGCCCTACCCACTTATGTCGACATGTCAGGGACTATTTGAGATTAGGCAGTTTGTCGACAGAGGCGATCATGAGTGCACAATAGTTATTCTGTGATTAAAATTGTTCAACCGTATATTCACTTGTATTTTCATACTTTTAAAAAAGAGTAAGACGTATACTGAGAATAATTATAATTTGGCCACTGTTTGTGGGGACGCTGCCGTGTGCAATCGGCTGCCGCGATTCGCCCACAAAATGTACAGACATCTCACTTGACAGCATATTCTGTGAAGCGCTTTGAGACGTCTCAATGACGTGATGAGGCGCTATATCAAAAGCCAGGATTATTCTTATTCTTATTCTTAAAATTCCTGAGCCATTTACTTACAGGTATTTGCATTAACCTTATTTACGAAAATTCCATTGATTCTTTACCGAAATCGTCATGTAAGTGAAAAAAATAGCCGTTTAAGAGGGCACCACTGCCGGCATAAGTGGTGTCGAAACAAGTCTTTAATGCTGTTCGGGACCTGATGCTGTGGGACAGTGAGGAATTGAAAGGAATTAATGCTGCCCTTTCATTCTCTTCCCTTGTTTCCGAATAAGTGACTTCCATTTTGTGCAATCAAACCACAATAGTGATACTGAAAAGGACAAACAGTACAAGGCAGAGAGAGAGAGAGAGAGAGAGAGAGAAAAAGGAAATGTGGGTAATTGAAATGGTACATTTTCAAACCAGGCCAAAACAAAAATGTCAAAGAAGAAACCAATAAACTGAAAGAAGCAGAGAGGCCAAAGAGCACAAGACACAGAAGAAATAACAGCAGATATCTCCCGACGGGGTATAAATCCCAGTAACGCTCAATGAGTGTTGATGTTTTCCATTTGAAATCGGCCGTGTTGAAAAAAACGCTCATTATCAGATTAAATCAGTTTCAGACACTCGTTGTGAATCCTTTGTTATGGCGATGGCGTTGGCAATCTGGGGCACAGTGGGGATTTAAACAGCAGAGAGCACAGCTTAACATAATCAAAGAAATAAGGGGAGAAATTGCTTCACCTGTCGCTACACTGACTACACAGTCGGCTTTGCCAGAAGGAACGGGGCATTGAGTATTGAGAATTTCCAATTAAGTGCAACAGCAGTGCTGAGCTGCGCAAAGCAACTCCGGTGGTGCTTTCCTGGAAATCAATTCTGTTCTGACAGCACCGTTAGCGTATCTGCGTGTTCAAATAACCAGCTCTCTTCAGCCCGAAAGAATTAAGAAAGAAATTCAAACTCACGTTGGATTCCTGCACGCCTCCTGCTAACCTTTTTTTGCCCCCGTCCTTTGGAACTCCATCCGACAGTCCCTTCGCCTCGCTCCCTCCCTGGTCTCCTTCAAAGCATGTCTTCCTCTTCGACCGAGCCTTCAATCAACCTCCTACCCCTAACCCCACCTGCCTCCCGCCCTTCCTGATCCCAACCCCCAGCTCGGGTTCAAATCCCTGACTGTCCAGATCATTAGTTACCTTTATAACTTTTCCTTTTCATCTGAATATCAATAAACATCTGTAGTCTACAATTCACCATGTTGTGGGTGGGTTCGGATTCAGGTTTAACTCCTCGCTGTGGATCTGGAGGATTGCTATTGATTCCAGTTCCCTGATATTTAATTGCCTTGGATATAACAATGCTTTTGTCAATCGTGTGAGCTACTCAGCTCAGTCTGCAGAGATTGACTCTCAGCCTCTCCCATTAATTCGGATTGAAGAGATCAAAACATTTGACCAGTTTGATCATCTGACTCAACAATCCTCATTCTTCAATCCCAAAACTAATACATTCTATGTAATCTCTGCACCATTAACAGGTTTCCAATTGCTTACTGTTATGTAAGGTCAGCTCTCCATATTGTCCCTGATGTCTACTCAGCTCATTCAGTACATTTGTCATTTCTCTGATGAATAACAACAATAATAAACCCGGCACTTGGTAATAGTGCAATGGCGGGAGGACACCTCAAAGAGTTTCACAGGGCTTTATGGTACTGTCCGTGTATTAGTGGGCAAACACGGACGCCAATTTGCACACAACAATGTCACACAAACAGCTTTGAACTGAATGATCAATTTTATCTGGCAGATTGTTGGCCAAGACACCGGGAGAGAGAAACTCTCTTCCCTTTTTGAATCGTGCCTTGGGATCTTTAACATCCATCTGAACAGGCAAACGTGACATTCGTTTAACATCTCATCTGAAGGACTGTCCCTCTGATAATGCAGTGCTCCCACAACACTGTGTTGGATTGTCAGCCAAGACTGTGAGTTCAAAGTCCCGATGTGGGGCTTGAACCCTCAAGCTTCTGACTCAGAAGTGAGAGTACTATCGATGGGGTCAGGCTGACAATGTGACACTAAGAACAGAAAGTCTTGTACAACTGTCATCTTTAGCGAATGGTTATGACTATGGACACATGGGATATCATTTTTCCGCAGGCGGAGGTGAGTAAATAATAATAATAATAATAATCCGTGCATTTGATACAGCGCCTTTATCATGTCATTGAAACGTCTCAAAGCGCTTCACAGGATACACTGTAGTGTGTGTATTTTGTGGCTAAAACGCGGCAGCCAATTGCACGCAGCAGTGTCTCACAAACAGTCGTGGGTTGAGTGACCAATTTATTTATTTGAAGGGATTATTAGCCCTGGAAAGCGATCTGCCAATCGACCATCAACCGGGCTCCTACTTACTGCTGGGCAAACAGTTCATTTCTTGGTCAATTTCAGGATGCGTAATTGAAGCAATCAGTGGGGTGTGTCTCATGGTGCTGAGTAGCAATCAGGTACCTGAACGATCCTAGCACATAAAGCGATGAGAATCCCTGAGGTACGATATTTTCCGATGGAAAAGGAAAGAGATCTGATTGAAGAAGGAAGCGAGCTCTGTGCATCTTTCCAATCAGCTCTGGCTCCTCCACTATCTCTCACGTTCAAATGGTCACTCAAACCATTAGTTTATGAAATCGATTCATATTAAATACAACTTAACCGTCTCCCCCTTCATAAACTTCCAATCTTTTACAACATTTTATTGCAACTAATAAAGATGGAGCCAATTACTCCATTAAGTATCAATAAACTGCTCCTCAATGAACTGCAATGATCTCGGATTGCACAGCCCTCAGCTTTCTGTAATACTTCAAAAATGGCTCCTGCATGTCAAAGAGGGAAAAGGAAACCATTGGAATCATTTGGTGACGAAGACGGCAGACAATTTCAGACAAGTGGGTTTATGATGTGCTCCGAGGACTAGGGAGCGGTAGGAGAAATAACCTGTCAGGGGTTGTGAGCATGTAACTGTGGTTGGCATCCAGGAACTTTCTGGCACAGTTACAAGCTGGAAACAGAAACAGCTTTAAATTCCTGTGGTTCGGAAGCTTGGAAAGAAAACAAAACAAAAGCACAGCATTGCCCTAGTTTGCAAACGCAGGCGTTGGCTCGAAGTCTGCGCCTCACTCCATTCAGCTATCACATTGAATGATGGCACCAGAAAACTTTACCCGCACTGAACGCAATACTTTATGAGGTGTCAGCCTGGCTCAGAGGCAGAAGGTTGTGGATTCAAGCCCCGCATTGGGGATTTTGAACTCATATTGTCTGAGCAGACGCTATGGGTGTGCTGCGTTGTTGGAGGTGCCGTCCCTTGGATGATACATTAACCCGAGGTCCTGTCTGCTGGTTCAACAACAAAGCAACAACAAGTTATATTTGTATGGCGCCTTTCATGTCCAAAGGCGTTGTTCAGATGGATGTCGCAAGATCCCACGGCACTCTTCAAAAAGAGAACGGTTTCTCCTAGCTTCCCAGCTACCGATTCCTCCAATAAAATTGATCATTCGTTTTATGGCCATTAGTGGGACAATGCTGTGTTAAATTGGCTTCCGGATTGCCTCCAAAAAACCCTATGGAGTGCTTCAAGAAGTCTTGAAGGCGCTGTGTCAAATGTAAAGGTTATTACTATACGATAATAATAATAATAATCCTTGCATTTGATGTAGTGCCTTATCATGTCTTAGCATTGAGACGGCTCAAAGCGCTTCACAGAATACACTGTAAAGTGAATTGACCGTATATGTTGTGGGCGAAAATATAGTTTACATCGTCACTTGCAGCCATTCGAATACACCAGTCCTAATAAATTTAAGAAAAGCATTCACGTCTACGCCTGTCTTATCAGAGAGAGCTGGATGGAGTGAGACATAGATGATGGACTTCACCGAATAAAATTAGTCATTTTCAGGAGTGTCTGTGTCACCGTGTAGGCCGCCTCTCTGTAATTCAATGAGTTTCCATAATTAGAGCTTTAATTTGTACTTGTCTTTACTCTAGTTCACACATTTACATTATCTGATCCAAGGATCGCCTTCGCTTTTATTTTTCTTTCTTCTTCCAGACTTGACAAATCTCACTAATTAACCGACCACAGATTATAGGGAAAAAGGTCCCAATTTGTTAGAATCTTCGCAAGATGTCTGGCTCCGAATTAAAACCTCGGCTCGCACATGTGGATCAATGTAACACCCGCCATTTCCCTGGGAATTAAAGCTTCAAACAGCTCGTGCATGGCCAAACATATCAAGTGCTGAAAAATGCACAGCAGTTCGATCAGAAACTGCTTAGCCTCTCCAGTGCTCTCCGGTTTTATTTCAGGCTACAGCATTGTTTTCGGAACAATCAGCACGCACGCATCAGATAAGGGGCTATAAATAAAAAAATCGTCTGCTCTTCTTCCAAGATGTGGAGTCCTGTCGTGCATTGCTTCGAGCACTGACCTCGCAAGCGAGAGGAACCGGGTTCGATTCCCGAAAGACTGGGCAAGTTTCCTCACTCCACACTCCTCTGTTTACTTGGCAGTGAGTAGGAGCCCGGTTGTTAGTCGATTGGCAGATTATTATTATTATTATTACTCCACTAAGTTTTTAGAAACTCTGTTCCTTCCTGTGGCTTTCTGGATTGAAACATTTCTGAATGGGTTTTGCCAAATGACCCAGAAATATGCAGAGATCACTGGAGCCAAAGACAAAAGCCAACTTCATATCTGCCGTAACTCCCAAAATATGAATTTTTAATAAACCTAACTGCAGTTTTCGTCGATGCAAAGCTGGAATTGGCTGCATAATTAATTGCACAAATTACAAGAGGAAGTGTATCTGAGTGTTCAGAGTCTCTTGTAGCCAGTCGGGGAATGGTACACAGACTATTTTGAGCTTTCTTCTAATGGGAGAGAGTTAAACGTACACTGACCTTTATTAAGTGGACGATTATGTACACTTAGCAGCGTTTGACAGGAGCAGTAATAACATGAAAACCTACTTTTAAAAGGAGCACAGACACACACGTATAGTTAAGAGGGAAGTTTAGATACAGTTGCTCTACGTAAGAAAAAAAGCAATAAGAAAAAATTGGTCATTTCAATCCACGGCTGTTTGTGGGACAGACGCTGCTGTGCACAATTGGCTGCCGCGTTTCGCCCACAAACGTACAGGCAATTCACTTTACAGTCCATTCTGTGAAGCGCTGTGAGACGTCGAGAAGATGTGAAAAGCTCTGTATCAAATGCAAGGATTATTATTATGTGGGAATGAATGATTGGCTCCTGTGGTGAGTCTCTCACTCTGGGACCAACAAGGTAGAACTCAGGTCCCACAAGTGTGACATGCCCTCACACAGAGGAGACGGAGATAACGGAACGCAGAGTTTACTTGAGCAGTTGGTCACTATAATAAAAATAATAATAATCCTTGCATTTGATACAGCGCCTTCATCCCACCTTCGAGGCGTCTCAAAGCGCTTCACAGAACAGACGGTAAAGTGGAGTGACTGTAATATTTTGGGGGCGAAACACGGCAGCCGATTGTGCGGATGACTTTGATTATCTGCGCGTGTGTTCGAAAGAGCTCTGTGGTGTTTCCACAGCCCAGGTGGCTCGTGGAACGCAATCATTATTTCTATGGGATGGATTACACGGGAAGGCGTTGCCGGCAGATTGTGTTTGTAAACTCAAGAGCAATCAGATCCTTCTCTGACAAAGAGATTGATTGTGGGTGGGTGCACGAGGGAGAAAGAGAGAGAGAGAAAGATGGAGAGAGAATAGTGAATGATTTAATGTTGTGCTCTGGGATTAGCCAGATGGACTGCAATGGTGTTGCCTTTGGGAGAGAGCAGCGTTTGGATAATAATACGCCTCTCATTCGATATAGCACTTTATCATGTCGCTGAGACGTCTCAAAGCACTACACTGTAAAGTAGAATGACTGTGTATTTTGTGGGCGAGAGGCGGCAGCCAAATAATAATAATATTAATAATAATCCTATGCAAACATTCAATCACTTTATTGTTACTTTCACGCGAATTTTTGAATTGGAAGTACTTTCACAAGGTCCTCGGAGCACATTTGCTTTGGATTAAAACTGCAATTTTTTCACCCATCTGATTTTTTTTTCAAATAAAAAAATGAATTGATGCAAATCGTGGCTGTCGAGACGCCATGCATTCTGGCTGGGTCCCTGTCTGACTTCGGGCTCCACACTGAACCAGCCTCAGCCAGAGGGGAATCCTACAAACTTCGGAGATCCTTAAATCTACTCTCGAGTCACCAGAGCTGTTCTCTCTCTGAGCTTCGTAAGGTTGATGCATCTCGCACAGTGGGAAGAGGAGACAGCACACCTGGAAGAGCAAACAGTCGCTACAGCAGCGGAAAACGTGACTGTTCGGAGAGGAGAGCAGAGAAGAGCTGACAAATAGCACGTATGAAACAACGCATTTTTCACCCCATGGTTTAATGTCCTGCACAAACACACACGCACATACACACACACACACACACCAAATCTGCGCCTTAGACTGGTTTGAATGTGTAGGTGGGATGCAAGGAATTCTCAGTTTGGTTTGGATAGGCTTGAGCCTGGTGATGGGTTTCCCCTTCTGTTTACCCAGCAATAAGTAGGAACCCAGTTGCTAGTCAATTGGAGGTAATTGGAGTCATTTCTGGAGGTGGTAAGCCCTTCCCAAAAAAATAATAATAATTTGTTCATTCAATCCACGACTGTTTGTGGGACGCTGCTGTGCGCAGTTGGCTGCCCGCGTTTGGCCCACCAAACACAGAGTTAATTCACTTTACAGTACATTCGGTGAAGCGCTTTGAGATGCCTCATCAATGTGGTAAGGTGATCTATCAAACGCAAGGACTATTATTATTATTATAAACTCCTAGTGTCAGGCTGGGGAGCAGAGCGAAGGCAGAATAACAGCTGCAGGAATATAAAGAAGGTTCTGTATTCACATAAGCGAAGCACACACACACACATCAACGACAGGTTAAATTTAAATGTCATGTTTATGGAGCTGTGAAGGGCTGAAAGATTCTTCTCAAACAAGACATACGTAAGCCTGGTTTTATATTTAATGCACTGAATTATTTATTGCTGTTGGTTCCCAATGCGATTTCAATATTTTAAAAGCTGGCTAGCTTAACAGCTGGATTTTTGGATGGAGCCTGGATGGAACAGTGGGATTGAAAGAGCTTCTTATTAATGATGCTGTGCATTGGCTGTTCTGGCTACTTCGTCAAGTGTCTTTGGGAACTCGCTTCGGTTCCCAGCGATAAAGGACTGTGATGGATACTCGCAGAGAGCTGGTGCGGAGAGCGCGCAAACTCATCACTGCATCGCAATGGCGCGCATTTGGCTGAGGTTAGAGTCTAACGCTGTTGGGAACGTGTGTTCGTGTGAATGCGTTTGTGTGTGAGCATGGGTGTGAGTGTGTGTGCGCGCGTGTGTGTGTGCATCTGTGTGCGAGCGTCTGAGTGCGTGCGAGGGGAGTGCGTGTGTCTGAGTGCGTTTGAGTGTCCGATTGTGCGTGAGGCCGAGTCAAATCCCACACGGGGGAAAGTGGTGATGTTGTAATTTCCAGCGAATTACCATAACCTCTTTTGCAATAATCAGAGCATCAAAGATTGAAAATCCTCTAGATGTAGATATTCACAACAGCGTGATCTCCCCAGGCACATCCGCAGCCAAGGAAAATTGGTAAATCTACTGTACAGCACACTCTGGAGTATCCGTCCAATTACTTCAATTAATGGCCACAGAACATGTCACGCAGAACATCTGTACCTCCAGCGATGCTCCTACTGACTGACAATCCACCATCAAAATACGCGCAGGGTAAAGCGTATCCAGCCCACTCTTTGGATTGCAAGATTTTCTGTCTTTTCTTTCCCCCAAACAGTGTCTCGTGTCAATTCAGAGCTCAAACACATTCCCTTCACTGCAGTATTTACCATTCATTGCTGATTAAACGCAGACGACACAAACAACAACAATAACAACTTGCATTTATATGGCGCTTCTTCACACAGGGGTAGTGTCCCAGAGCGCTTAGGACATAGGTTTGAGACAAATGGCTTCTCGTTGCGTCATACATTTCTCTTTAGAAGGTTCTTTGGCCAATTTTATTTCATCCTTCCAGGACCACCCACCATATAATTTCCCCCATCACAACATCAAGCTGGTTCTTAAATTACTTTTCCTGGCAACCTGTTCTAGTCGTTAAGTGTGCAGGTAGTATCTTGAGCAGTTAGTTCTTTGACACTTGAACCATTTGACAGGTTAATTTTTTGAAGACGTGTTAACTCGAGGGAACAAGATTGCTATTGGTGAGATGTTGACCTTTTGGTCTCACTTAGACAAGTCAACTGAAGTGTTATTGTGGCAGGCAATGGGGGGGGTGGGAGGTGGTGGTGAGGGGGGTGGTCAGTACTGCTAGGCTGATGTCCTTCTGAGCTGTATGGGAGATGCACCAATGCATTACATAAACGGTATGAAAGTATTATGACAATATAATGGTTTCGAGATGAGCTCTATCCTCGATGGTTCAGCAGCCTTTTAATGGAGTGAAATTGAGGGAACCAATTAGCAAGACGAGGTAAATTAGTGGCAAGTGCAACCTTTTTGCCTCTGTTGTCGGAACGAGCGGAAAATAAACACTGGGACACGGTATTATCTGTCAATGTTATTAGACACAGATGTTAAACAGCGTGGCCAGGGGGGAAAAAAAATCCTTTTCACTTCGGTTTGGGAGCTCAGACGGGAAGATTTTGACATAGAAATTCACCACAAGCACAGATGTGGATTTAGGAGGTTTTGAAATAACCTATTCTCTGAGTTGGGGTGAACTTTAAATGCCAATCCTTTACGCAAAAATCAAATCGCAGCATACTGCAGAGAACCAGAGTGTGACAATCAGGAAGCATATGTCATGAATGCATAAATATTTATTGTCATAATCATATAATAATCCTTACATTTGATATAGTGCCTTATCACGTCGTTGAGATATCTCAAAGCGTTTCACAGAATATACTGTAAAATGAACTGACTGTATATTTTGTGAGTGAAATGCGGAAGCCAATTGCAGTGTTCCACAAACAGTCGTGGATTAAATGGACAAATTATTATTATTTTTATTGATTTATTCACTTACTTGACTTCATGAATGTTTGAGGAACACTGGAGGCTGAATGTGCCTCTAAGCAGACAGTCACTACACCTTGCAGTAAATCCTGTGAAGCACTTTCAGATGTTTTGACGACATGGTAAAAGTGTATCACAGGAGGCTCACATCCGATCTTTGCAGGTCACAGAGATATAGACCACTGCCTCAGCACATCTCTGTGGAAAGCGTTGGGAGATTCAGCTCACTTGGGAGACCTGTTAGTGCGCTAACCGTCATGATGTGGCCAGAATGAGTGTGTTAATTAGCACCATGTTAATCGCAATTTACACCTGTTGAATTCCTTAATGTTTTTTGAAATGTGTGCAAAGCTTTTAGATTGCTTTTATATTTCCAGTTTGTCTCCGGAGGCAGCCAAAATATTCGTTGAAATATTCTTAATGACATTTGCTTGAAGTACAGTGACGACACATTTGACATTGACTCGGACACAACAACAACAACAACTTGGATTTATATAGCGCCCTCCGCGCTGGATGGCGTCTCAGAGCGCTTTACAGTAACGGATCCCGGGACCGAGCCCAGGGGGGAGGGGGGGGGGAAGGTGACCAAAGGCGCGGTCGAAAAGAAAGGTCTTCAGCAGAGACCTGAAAATGGGAAGGGAAGGAGCGAGACAAAGGGTGTAAGGAAGGCAGTGCCGCTCGTCCCGTTCTTACCCCATAGCCCTGCAAAATTACTTGTTTTAAGTACCTGTCCAATTCCCAATTGGTTTGTGGGACATCGCTGTGTGCAAATTGGCTGCTGTGGTTGCCTACGAACACGCACTCAATATGCAGTGAAATCCTGCGAAGCGCTCTGAGACGTCTCGACGACGCGATAAGGCACTGCGCCAAATGAGAGCATTATTATTCCAATATTAGAGTTCGTATCGTCAGGAGCCAAAATAAACAAAATAAAAGTCACATTAAATACAAAGATCAGGAGCGCAGGAATGCAATACTAATTAGAACAATAAGTGGGGCGGTTCAACTTCAGGGCGTAAACAGTATTTGGCACACTCTAACGATAAACCATTGCTGCTCGTAATTAACTCCGTGCCCCCCCCCCCCCCCCCCGTGATTGTTCTGTGGCACATCGCTAACCTGAGGTGTTAACAGAAGTGGGACATGAAATGAAAGGTTGTAATTCACCTGTGAGTGAATGTGACGCTACATTAATACAGGAAAAAAGCTCTGCATATTTCATTAGGCAGAGATAGCAAATGTTGTTAGGACATGAAGATGGGTTTTAATATCAGACACACACAGCTGTGCTTTACCAACTGGCCAATATCAGTGGTACGGAGCAAAAGACTTTAAAGCCTGGTCTCACATACATTGTGCAGATCATGGCCGGTCATGCTGGGTGACTCTTGGAAGCATGGAATTATGGAAAATTTCAGTACAGAAGAAGGCCATCAGACCATCATTTCTGGTCTCTGTGTTAGCTCTCTGTCCTGTGTTCCTCCGCTCCAGGACTCTGGCTAGCGTAGAGTAAGGTCAACAGCAACAACTTGCATTTATATAGCGCCCTTCACGCAGGTACCCGTACGCTACAAGGCGTCGAGGGGGCGAACGAGCGAAACGAACCGAGCGAGACATGAATTTCACTGTGTGTGCCCCACACCCAGCTTCCAAGCTGATCGTTTTTTTTTGGCCGGCGCCACACGCGAAGACCCATCACCGTGCTTCGAGAGTCTCCAAACTGAGCTGAGAATGCCATGCATCGCACCCACACGTGGAAATCCCGGAGATAGATTGTTGGAATTGGAATGTGCTTTCTCTCTCTCTCTCTCTCTCTAACTCTCTCTGTCTCTCTCTCTCCCTGGAACAATTTGATCAACGAGCAGCCAAAGTCGCAGGCCGACCTACTCTGTGCGAGCAGCACGATTAAGCGCGAATAAGTTACAGCGCAGAAAGAGGCCATTTGGCCCATCGCATCCGTGCTGGCTCACTCACTGAAAGTGCTCTCCATTTAGGAACACGGGAAGGTAGGAACAGCCGGAGGCCGTTCAGCCCCTCGAGCCTGTTCCGCCGTTCTATTAGATCACGGCTGATCTGTACCTCGACTCCAATTACCCACCTTTGCCCCGTGTTGCCCAAGGTTTCGCCCCGAACCGAGAAAATAGGTTGATTTTCTTTTAGGAACTGCAAAAAAATGGACTGGCTTGAAAGTTAAGACTGAATTCAACAATTTGCCAATTGTAGACGTTCTGAAATATAACATTAACGGAGTATAAATGGCATATTGTCGCTAGTGAATCATAGATATTATAGCACACAAGGAGACCATTTGACCCACTGTGTCTGTACTGATGGTGTCTCCAGCATTGGTTCACTGCTCTAGTCCCAATTCCCTACTCTTTTCCGACAGGCTTTTATATTTTATTACACTGTATTTTATTCTCTTTGAATTGCCAGTTGGTTAAAGTAATGAGAAATTTACCATCTCCCTTTGATGCTCCTCTGCTCACGGAATGTGCTGAACAAAGCAAACAATTACAATCAAAATGCAAAACGAAACGGAAATAATAAAGCCCCTTTTTATTGCAATAAAAGATTAATTTCCCCTCATAAAAGACAAAAAAACTATCAAAATACATAAGTGATCAAGCCAATTATGGTTGTAAAATGCCAGAAAAATCAACTTTGTTTTATGCATTTTTTTTCCCCTTACAACTCCATTAAACGCAATTGCAACCGTGCCAGGAAATTGAACTAACTTCTCGAAGTTACGGAGTCTCAGTTAATTCCCTCGGCAGATGCATTCATGGGCACAAACATCACACAGATTTCCGGTGGACAGTGCGAGTTTCTGTCCAACATTTCACTCGCATTAGTATCTGACACCAGGGAGGAAATTAGAATTAATTTGAGTGTAAACAGTCACAATGCAGTTATAGGGCACTCAGCTTCCAGTTTGTTGCTCTTTTAACCACTGCTTTGATTCTGTAGCTACAGCCCATTGATTTCCTATTCTCGTTAACTCTGGCTCTCATTTACTTCCTCTGGCGCGTGTGTGTGTGTGTGTGTTCATTATCAGTCTCCTCCTCTGTCCTTGTGATAACATTCGAGGAACGTTAGTGAGTGTCAACCCGGCTCAGTCGGTAATAACAATAATCCTGGCATTTGATACAGCGCCTTATCACGTCGTTGAGACGTCTCAAAGCGCTTCACAGAATATACTGCGGTGTGGATCGATTGTGTGGGTTGTGGATGCAGCAGCCAGTTGCGCGCAGCAGTGTCTCACAAACAGTTGTGGGGAAGTGACCAACTACATTTATTAGGACTTTCAACTCCAAGTCAGAAAGTGTGGGTTTAAACTGCACCTCAGCATTTTGAACTCGGGTAGTTCAGGCTGACACTCCTATGCTGATAATGTTCTTTGGCCAGGACGTTAAACTAAAGTCTCATCTACCTGTTCAGGTGGACGTTAAAGATCCCTTGACACAATTTGAAAGGAGAAGAGAGTTTCTCCTGGTGTCCTGGCCAACAATCCCTCAAATAAAATTGGTCACTCACTTCATGGCTGTCTATGGGAAATTGAAGTGTGCGAATTGGTTCCTGTGTTTGCCTACAAAACACACAGTCACTACACTTTACATTATATCCTGCGAGCGCTGTGAGATGTCCTCCCAATGTGAAAGGCGTTATATTAATTGCAGGGATTATTATTATTATAGAAACGTCTGGAATTACGTGAAGATAACACGGTTTAAGATTCCTTACAAATTGAGTCATGAAAGGACAGAAGCACATTTGTAGTCTACGAGGAGATGAGTACCAGTGAAGAGCTGCTCTCTTTACATCACGACACGCTGTCTTGCAAAAGAGAAATGTTTCATTGCGGGGCCCGCCTCATCGAAACACCAAAGCCAAGAGAGATAAGCACCTTGTGAGGATGAGCCCGTCAGCTGGTTCCCCCCTCCACACAGTGTCACACCGAGATACGCACATACATTGGGCACATTTCCATCTGGCTGCACAGTGGAGCTCCGAGAGTTCCAGAGAGAGAGGGAGAGAGAGAGACAGGCAACGTGTCAGAGTCACTGGGAAGTGTTCCCAACTTGTGAACACAATAACTAAGTTATATTGGGAACACTGTCTGAGCACAAAACCGGGGCAGCTCAAAGTTTAGGAAGGTAACCATTGATGGAGACTATATTGGTTTGTGCGCTCGCCTCGCAAGTGAAGGGACCTACACTCACCGAGCGGGCTGAAACCTTCGGCGGCTTTTCTTGCTCCACACACCTCTGTTTACCCAGCAATAAGTAGGAACCTGGTCGATCGTCGGATCAAAATCGGCCACTCAATCCACCGCCGTTTGTGGGGGCGCTGCTGTGCGCGATTGGCTGCCGCGTTTCACCCACAAAACATACAGTCACTCCACTTTACACTATATTCTGTGAAGCTCTTTGAGACACCTTAACGACCTGATAAGGCGGTATATCAAAAGGAGACCAAGGTCCTGGCAGTCACTTGCACATGTGGTGTCCCAAACTATATCCTGTATCCCAAGATATAATTTCCTTACAGAAATCTATCTAATTTATTCTTGAGAGAACCGACACGGAAACCTGACTAACCCAATTTTTTTTCTTTTTTTGCCTGAGTCAGCACTGTTGGCGTGGCTGATGTCTGTTAACGAATCGAATTCCTTCCTTGTAAACCGACGACTCCAAAGTGTCAGAGGTGCCTCTGGGTTACTTTGCTTCTCATCAAGTTCAAACTGTGCAATAAGCTACACAAAACCCTGGGGTGATGTGACCGAACATTTGAATGAAATTTTCAAACCGGAGTTTCCTGAAACGCACATCAGTTTGTGAGCCTTGTATTACATTGAAGGGAGAACACAATGCCAAGAAGTAATTTGGAGCTGTCAGGCTCACAGTCAAATCAGAGGCTGCGAGAGAAAGGACGCGAGCAACCTCTGCCTCTGTTTTCCGTCAAAAATCTCAGCGCAAATTAAATTCGAGTTTTGACAGACAATACCATCTCGTGTCGCTGAGTAACTTCAAGCATTAAACAAATCCGGCTTCTGAAAAGCAATTATAAACTTTTAAGTCGAGTCGGAGAGCGGCGCAGTTCCACATAATGAACGGGTTCCACGCTCTACAGCCTTTACCTGCAAAGGGGACTGTGACAGAACAGATCAGGGGCAACATATCAAGCCCCGTGTGCGTGGGGCCGGCGGTTTGAGAGATTAAAAGCTCCCTCTTGTGTAGCGTGTCTGCTGGTGAGAGGCAGAAGCAATGGCGGAGTCAGGTTATGCAACTGGGGTAAAGGGAGGGAGGGGAGAAACTGATGGGTCATTAATAGCACTAGCTTCCCTTCGCTCTCCGCACAGCCTCTTAACTCCCGCACCGCCTCTGTTAGGAACACAGGAATAGGAGTAAGCCATTCAGCCCCTCGAGCCTGTTCCGCCATTCTATTAGACCATGGCTGATCGGTGTACCTCGTGAGGGGTAGCTCTCTCCGCTGTGCAACCAGCGGAAATTCTGTGGTATTTTCTGCGCTCTGATTTTGAGGTGTTTCCCGAGGTTGTAGGAGACCCGAGAGAGCGCTGAGATCGACGGGAAGAGAGTCGGAAATGAGAGCCACAGGATACACAGTCAATTCAATTCACAGTATATTCTGTGAAGCGCTTTGAGACGTCTTGAAGACGTGATAAGGCTCTGTATCAAAATACGAAGATCATTATCATTTGTACACTTAGAAGCCGATGATAGAACTCCTGACCCCCATTATCTCTACCACTGGTGGGACAAGAGTGTCACAGATTTGGGATTTATTGCTCCCTCATCCACACATCCTCAAAAAGGTCTCGCTCCCTGCTCCCTCTCACCTCGTTCCTGTGTCTACTCACTCACACTCTGGAGTGAATCAATCTGCTCAGTTTACCACCTCAGTTGAAAGGGCAGGGGTCAGTTTTGCGGCATTTCTTTCCATTTTTCTTAATTAAGAAATCCTGACGGGAGCTCGTCTCGGGAGGGAATCAATCGGTTTTGGAAGCCGGGTTTTCGACAGATGTGTACGACTCTCTGGAGGTGTTTCTTAATTAAGGAATCTGCCAAGGAATAACGCTAAATTGACCCGGTGGGCCGCAATGGTTGGATTATCCCCAAAGGATCAAAAATTGAAGAAGAAAAGTTGGTCAATCAATTCAAATTTGTGGGATGCTACTGACTGCGTGCAACTGACTGTCGTATTTTGCCACAAAATATACAGTCAATCCACTTCACAATATACCTCTGATGCACTTTGAGACCTCTCCACAATGTGATGAGGCGTTGGATCAAATTCAAGGATCATTGTTGTTTATTACCATAATAATCGTTGCATTTGATACAGCGCCTGATCACGTCTTCTAGACGTCTCAAAGCGCTTCACAGAATCTGCTGTAAAAAAATTGACCAATGTTTTCGTGGGCGAAGTCATCGTATTAGTGTTAACAATAATACTTAATCTTAAGACAAAATGTTTTTGCAAACAGAGGTCTGGGTGGAATTGTGAGTTTCTGAAGTGAAGTCTCACATTAAAATCATCTCTGTTGCAAGCTCCCTGCCGCCGTCCAGAACCTTTACCGCCTTCAACGACTTGTGTTTGTGACTGCTCAACTCTAATCTTGATCCACAGATTGTCCCGAGCACAATGAATTATTCAGTCGGTATACTTTGTATTCAGCAATAAACATTCGTTCTGTTCCCAGCGATCGCCGAGGGAATGAAAGAGAGAGATATCCTATTGTCCAATGTCAGGGGATAAAGTACTGTGGAATCAGAGAACTATAGAACCTCGCAGCACAGAAGGAAATAATGCAAAATGCCTGCCACTAAACACCAGCCTTAAGACAGTCTTTGCCAGCCTCTTGGATCTCCGTGTGTTCTGTGACTACTTTGAACGGATTTAAAGGCACTATTTTAGTCCCAACTATCTCTATTCAACTCTAGAAACTTACGGCACAGAAGAAGACCATTCAGGCTATTATGTCCGTGCTGGCTCTTTGAAAGAGCAATCCATTGGGTTCCATTTACCTGCCTTCCCCCTTCCACCACCCCACCCCCCCCCTTCAATAATCCTTGCATTTGTTAAAGCGTCTTATCACGTCATTGAGACATCTCAAAGCGCTTCGCAGGATATACTGTAAAGCAAATTGACTGCGTATTTTATGGGCGAAAATGATAGCGTAGTGGAAAGAAAGCATGTCAGAAAGATATTCTAGTTAATTACACAGAATAATACGCATGAAAACAATCTGTATTCAGCCTAGTCTTTGTTGCACCTTTTCTGATGCCTTTTGTCAGATGGGCCGCCCAGAACTGGACTCATTCCAGATTCCAAACTCCCTCTTGGAACAGTTACTGACTAGTTAATAGGATTTGCCCGAGACAAGGACAGCCAGGTCCGAGCTGGCATATCTCATCAGGATTTATCTTCGCAGTTTCAGCACCTCACGGCGCTGGCCGTATTACAGGTGTAAAGGGAATCTGACGACATTGGGAATAACTAGTGGTGAAATCAATGATCGGTCTGCAGGAACCGTCTGATGGTGACCTGGATGCTTCTGAAGATAAAAATGAATGAAAATTGATTTTTAAATGCACTTGGAAAAAACAAAATGCATTCAGCTTGAGAGAGGAGAGAGAAAGAGAGAGAATTGTGAGACAGATTCTTAGCCTTCAATGGATTATTAAACAAATTGCTAATTCTACAGGCAGTTTGGACCAAAGAAGACTGAGCTCCATCCAGTTCGCCTTCCACCCTCCTGGCAGTCGCTTGGCACGTCATGTCCCGAACTACGCACTGTATCCCCGAGATGTTATTTCCTAACAGAAATCTATCTGATTTGTTCTTGAGAAAAGTCCACACTTTCTGCTTCTACCGCCTCCCCGGAGAGCCTGTTCCATACGTTTTACTACTCGCTCAGCGGGGCAGTGTTTCCGCAGATTCTGCAGTTTGGGTCATAAGCAGCATCTCCCCTGTATGTCTGGCACAGTTGGACGCAGAGACAGCTGGAGCTGAAGCATCACTTACAGCGATGAACGAGCGGTCTCATTCAACACTGCCCTGACTCTAAGCAATCCGTCTTGGAACTGTACTCCCCTCTCGGGAGTTTGTCAACACAAGGAGTCCCCTTGCCCCCAACCTTCAAATGGGATGTGTGTGCACACTAATTCAGCATGTTGTTCCCCCACCCACCCACACACACATACACACACACAGTGAACAAGAGACAACGGCTATGAAAAAGTACACACTCAATAACAGAGGACATCTTATCTCCATCAATCAGTGGCCACATTGCAGACAGTCAAGGCTCAGACCTGCCTGACACTGTGCACTAACGGTTCTCTGTTTCGATGGCATTATCCATCATACACCGTGAATGCTGGAACCTCACTCCTTTCTGACAGAGTTTAATTAGTCCCATTCAAAGGCCTGTCATTGATTTGGGAATGGCAATTATTCAGCTAACTCCGCGACAAGGTTAACTAACCCGGGAGGACTTTTCAGTGCTCCAGATCAATGCTTGCCGCATCGATTAATCCTGAGTTAACCAGAAACTGCAGGAATGCAACAAACACGCAGGAATGCAACGGAGTCACGTTGAACAGGCACAAGGGAGTAAATAAACAAGCGCGCGCACACATCGACTCTTCTCTATGCTTCGCCGTTGGAAGCTTCTCGGTAATTCACCTGCATTGGTTTTTAATACGAGCTTTCCGAAATGTTTGCCTGGAATTCAGACAAACGACAACCGCAACGTAGCATCGCAGAGAGCACTTGACGTTGGCGGCACACAACTCCAAGCCGGGGGCAGGGGCAGAGGGGGAGGTGACCGTGGGCACGGTCGAATAGGAAGGTATTCAGGCAGGTCCTGAAAATGGGGAAAGAAGGGGCAAGACGGAGGGATAGAGGGATAGAGTCACGAGGTGTTGTGACTTTAGACGCGGCTGTCAATGGACAAACCTGGTTTAAATGTCCTTTGTGCCAACTTTGTACCCTCCCTTTATTATAGTATTAGATAATAATAATAATAATAACAACCCTCACATATGGTAGAGGGCCTTTCACATCGGGAGGACATCCCATAGTGCTTCACAGGATATATTGCAAAGTGTTGATGCCTCAATCAACATAAAATCATGATGGCTGTTAAAATATGGAGAGAAACGGCACAGATTGTTATTTATTTACCCAGAGGGCAATTACCAGCCAGAACAGGTTACCACGAAGAGTGTGGGAGGATAGGACACTGCAATGGGAGGATGGTGAGGTGGGTGTTCTTGAAGGATGAGATCGAATGGGCCAAAGGGCTTTCTTCCTCTGATCCAATGTGATCCGATGTGATTTTGTGAGGATATGAGGTGGTGGATATGACATGGGTCTGTAAACGGAAACACTCTGGAGACAGTGAAGCAGCTCATCCACTTCTGAAGAGGTGTTACCTGCAATAGCAGTAGCAGGAAGAAGCATCGTTGACATTGGAGACATTGGCTTGTCTCTATCTCTCTCTCTCCTGCTGCAACATTGGGGTCCAATTTCTGGTCATTTGACGACATTTTTTTTTAATAAGAAAATTGCAATTGTTATCCTCCTGATATCCTCAAATGCAAGAATTATTTTTATTGAAACGCTCCATAATATTCAGAACAAAGATAAGGTCACATCGGTAAACATTGTTCCCAATATAATAATAATAAATCCTTGCATTTGATACAGCGCCTTATCACGTCTTCAAGACGACTCAAAGCGCTCCATAGGATACACCGTAAAGGGAATTGACTTTACATCGAACCGCGAGTGCTCGAACCACTAAGCAACAGAACTGCAGACGCCGCAGAGAGTTAAAATGTCTGTGAGACTGGTCTAAGCCATGTAGCCTCAGTGCTGCTGTGCGAAGGAGAGAAAATCAATGAAAGTTCCTACTCCACTCACACCTGTTGGATTGTGCTCCTAAGTGGGTCAGGTTAGTCTTTGTCCTTAGCTGCCATGTCTCTCACACCCACCGCTTGATTCACACCCGAGGACTGGTCTCACTGTCACCTCTAACACTGAACCCCACAACTGGTCAGTTGGGACAACAGGGGAGGAAACTGGAGGTGAAAAATAATTCTAATTACACAGTTGTAGACCTGGTGAAGCTGGCAAGTGACCCTAGACTGGGAATCAACAATCAGAGGGCACTTATAGACGAGTGCTGTGACATCATGGTCTGAATGTCTCACACTGAACGTCTTAACTTGGGCACAGATGCGGGAGAGAGAGAGAGAAGTCAGGCTGTTAATTACATTTGCCAAGCACTTAGAGCGCCTATCACTCAGTCATCCACTTCAGACATTGCGGTGAATTGAGCAGTCACCTTAGAACGCCTGGCAAACTCTGAAAACGCAACTCTTAATAAATTGGTTAAGCAGAATAAAAATATTCCACGATAAAATATGTCCCATTTAGCGCTTGTAAAATCCGCACTCATTCCCTTCGCCGCTTGTGTCATTTGCAATGAAGTAATTACTGCGCCCGAGTGTTATAACTTTATTAAGGGATTGACGGACATCTTGCGATGTGCCCATGTCAGCTATTCATCAAATAACTAGCTGTAGCTGCTCTCAACTCTTCTCCCCCCTTTTAATTAGACATCTGCCTAAATTGTCTATCGCTCCTCGTGAAATGCAAAACCCCCAGTGCCTGCGCTGTCCAGACTAATTAAAGCAGAAGGTTTGGGGCTCAACTCGCTTCAAGTAGTCGCTCGTCTCACAGGGCAGAATGTCCCACCTCGTGCTCATTATCACATCACGGCTCGTAATTTTCACCCCAAATACGGAGGAATAAAACTTACTTGTGGCAGGCCTGACATTGAGCCAAATTGCACCAGAAGCTCCCAGGAAGTCAACACTGACTGAGTCCCTAACAATCAAAATAATAATGATGATTAATGTCTCAAAGTGCTTCACAGGATTTTTACTGTGAAGTGTCGAGACTGTGTAATTAGGGGCAAACTCAGCAGCCGATTTGCACACGCCAATGTCCCACAAACAGCCAAAGCCACTGTGAGACGTCTCAAAGACGTGATGGGGCATTATATCAAATACAAGGATTTTTTTTAATATTATGAAGTGGACGGCCAATTTTATCCGGGGGAATCGTTGCCCAGGATTCAATACCACACTTGGGGCAACCGCCATCACGTCCCATTGGATGGCTCAGTGTTGTAGACAGTGAGTGAAGCACAAAAGGTCCCCCCCAGGCGAGATAACCAACGGCAGAATATCAGAAGCATCAACGACAAAATCAACAGCAACTTGTTGCCCCTCGCACAAGGTAGCGTCCCGAACCCTGTCAGAAATACCTGGAACAGGTTCACCAAGTTAATCCCTCTCAATGAATAACAAACCCATTGAATAGAGTGGGTGACAGACTTGCTGTTACTCCCTGTTCAAGAGGGATAAGCTTGGAGAGACCACCATCAAACCTTTCACAGACTCTGGTGCTACAATACATATTTCAGACAAAATCCAACATTGGCCCTATGTTCGCATAACTTCCAGCTTCTTCGTAAAATGCAGTCAATTCACTCTACAGTATATTCTGTGAAGCGCTTTGAGACCTCTCAACCGAACCCCATAAGACGCTATATCAAATGCAAGTGTTATTATTACTATTATTCAGGAGGCACAGGATCAAAGGTTGAAGAAAATACATTTCAGAGTTGCGTAATTATTTTAACCCTGTTTAAAGATTTGAGAGACAACATGATAGTGCGGATCTGTTCTGATTGTTTTTCTAGGAAGAAAGATTCAAAATAATAATAATCCCGTATATTTTCGGAATTTTTACTTGTTTTTCAAAGGAATTCTCTCTACGTCAAATAGGCCGACATTGACTTTTATATAATAGTTCATGATACGAAGGGATTGATCCACCATTTTAATCTGAGAGCGAATCTTTTTAATCCCCTGAATAAACAACACAGGATTGGGAAAAAAGGACGTTCGGTTGTCAAGGCTGTTTCTCGCTGTTTCATCCTGGAATCTACCGTATCTATCAGGGGAAAAGGTTTGGAGAGATTGTCCTTACTTCAGTAAACGGATTCAGAGTGAAAATCCTGAAAGAACTTCATAGGCGATTGCTGTTAAGTGTAGTGACTGTATTTGTGACCAAACATGGGAACTGACTTGTGCTCCCACAAACAGCCACGAAGTGAATGACTGGGATTGTCTGCAGCTGAGTGGCTATGACACCCGGAGAAACCCTATTCTCTTTGGAATAGTGTCTCAGGATCTTTCAAGCCCACCTGAACAGGTAGACATGTCTAACGTCTCATCTGAAGGTACGGCACTTCCAACAATGCAGCTCTCCCCTCAGCGCTGTGCTGGAACGTCAGTCTAGACTGGGAGCTCAAGTTCCAATGTGGGCTTTGAACTCGCAATCTTCTGACTCAGAACTAATGTACCATTGCTGTGTGCTAGCCTGGGGGTGGGGGTGGGGGTGAGAGGATTCGGAGACTCCTGTATGTAGGGCATGCGGTCACACACAATCTTATTCGGGTCATTTTTCTATCACTGCAGCCTTTGGGGAACTGAAGCCAATTCTGGTGCAAACGTGGCTTTTCTTTCTGTCTATTTAAAGAATAAGCTGCGTCAAGTCTTTGGACCGACAATACATTGTGGTGGAAATGAACAATGGCTCAGACACGTCGATGGATTAAAGCTACCCTCCCTCCATCCCTCCCTCCCGCATCCCTGCTGACTCAAGTAGTCGGTTCAGTGAAGAGTTCAGAGACACAGATTGGGAAGCTCTCACATTCAGGCCTGGTTTGTCCTGAGTTAGTTGGCTGCAGAAGCTAGGACTGTAATTGGCATCAATGTCCCTGTGTTACTGGGAGTGGATGAGTGAGGAAAATCCGCTGTGATTCCGATCCCTGACCAATGTCCAGTGATCTGTTGCAAATAATAATAATGATCGTTACAGTTGATACAGCGCCTTATCACGTCATCGAGACGTCTCATAGCGCTTCACAGAATATACCGTAAAGTGGATTCACTATGTACATTGTGGGCGAAATGCAGCAGCCGATTGCGCACAGCAGCGTCCCACAAATACGTGGATTGAGTGACCAGCTTATTATTATTTTTTTGAAGGGATTATTATCCCCGGACAGCGATCCACCAATTGACTAAAATGACTGCTAGGTAAACAGAGGCGTGTGGAGTAAGGAAACCTGGCTAAGGTTTCACCGTGAACCGCCCGGGCGGGAGGACTGTATCTTGAGTGAACTGTCCCCAGAAATAGAATTAAACAGCATTCAGAGGCTGGAATATGATGAGTTGTAGCCACACAAGTGATTGCCGACGTGGGTGTCTTTGCCTTTGACATCTCCCGTGGATCGATCAGCACTGTCTCCGTCTCCCCCAGCACGTGTGCTATTCCACATGTGCGAGGCTTCAAAGGGAAACAGCACAAAGCACAGCAATCACAAATAAACCCCATGCATATTCATTTGTTTAGAAATCAAACTGGACGTACAGTACTTAGCTTTACATCCGAGATTTCTAATCTCTGAGAATCTGTGCATGGAACTTCAAAGGAGAGGCGGCGTGGCAAGGAAGATCTTGACTTCAAAGCGAGCGTGGGAAGCGAGCATTAGTCATTTCCTCCTCGTCACTGGGCTCCCATCACAACAACAACAAAGTTACATTTGTATAGCTTCTTTCACATTGGGGAGACGTCCCAAGGTACTGGATGACAGAGCCATGGAGGTTGAGGTGAGAGGAGAGGCAGTAGATGAGGATAGAGTGGTGAACAGTGTCGAAGGCAGCAGAGAGGTCAAGGAGGACGAGGCGGCAGAGGGAGCCCTGGTCCCAGATGGACAGAAAATCATTTGTCACTTTGAATAGGGCTGATTCTGTGCTGTGGACGGCACGGAAACCCGACTGGAGGGGTTCATGAAGGGAGTGGCGGGAGAAGAAGGAGCGAAGCTGGGAAGCAACGACTCATTCGAGGACCTTGGAGAGGAAAGGGAGGTTGGAGATGGGATGGTAGTTTGAGAGGGAATTAGATTGTGAGCAATTAACATAATTGGAGCTTCACCACATGAAGAATGTTAATGGCTCACATTCCTACATCTCCAGACTCCGAAAATGCTTCTCTCTTCCCACAAGGTTTAATGGACTGGGAATTCAGTGCTGCGCGGGTTTATATAGTTGACATGCATAACAACATGTTGTGGTAAGAGATCTCTTTATTTTTGTGAACAAACGTTGTCTCTGATTTGAGTTCTCTTTGGACGGTGTGGGACCCAGAAGCATTCGCTGCTTTGAACTTGATGTTAAGCCTTCGACGTGGCCCATTTTGTGGAACTTTCCTCCCCTCCAATCCACCATCGGCGGCAGAAACTATGCCCTGAAATTCTGGAATTCTCGGCCTCAATCCCTCTGCCTTGTTTGACTTCAAATCGCATCAGTAGTCCTTCCTCTACAGTCACCTCTCCTCTTCCTCTGCCTTGGAGTCCAGCTCCGCTACTGTCAAGCTCTCCGAGATTCTACCCCACATGAAGTACGCTGCATGAATGCCAGCTGTTGTAGGTTGTTGAATACTGTATTAGTATTTCCATCAAATGCTCTGCATATAGATCACATCAGAGAGAATTCCCAAGTGGCAAGCTACTGAAATGCCCAAACTAATTTCTTTCTTTCTTTCTTTCTTTCTTTTTTTCAAATAATAATAATCATAACAATCCTTTCATTGAATCCAGCTCCAATTATGTCACAATGTCTCAAAGTACTTCATAGGCAGCTGCAATCGAATGTAGTGACTATGTATATGTAGGTAAACATGGTGATCAATTTGTCCACAGCAATGTACCCACAAACGGGCTAATCGCAGGTATTTTAACATGATCCAGAGTTACGCAAACAGCACTGATTCGATTCTGCATAGAACAATGAATGCCAACACTTCAACAGTCCCACACAGGCAGCAGGAAAGTCACAGCATTCATCCCAACTGCAATGACACCCTCTCTTTAATCATATTTTTGGGAGATACACAGAAGCGCTGGGGGCATGTCATCAACAAGGTGTTTAATGTGGGTCACCTACGAGGGAGGAAGCGCTGACCACAATCCTGAGCTGGTCGTTCTCTCAGTCGTTAATAATGACAATAATCCTTTCATTTGGTATGGTGGTTTTCACGTCTTCTATACGTCTCAAAGCGCTTCACGGAATATACTGCAAAGCGAATTAACTGTATATTTGTGGGTAAAACGCGGCGACTAATTGCGCACAGCAGCGTTCCCACAAACAGTCGTGGACTGAGTGATTATTGTTCTTTTTTCAAGGATTATTATTAACAACCAGATTCCTACTTACTGCTGGGTCAACAGAGGCCTGCGAAGCAAGGAAACTTGCCTAACATTTCACCCTGCCGGGAATCGAACCCAGATCTCTCGCTTGCGAAGCGAGCACTCTAACCGCTGAGCTACAGGACTCCACAACATCAATGAATCTCAAAGCAATTTAGACATCACCGTAACAGCTCCCAATGTAAAAGGACGAAGCAAGCAGGTTTCACAAATGTCAGAGTAATGCCTCGCATCCTTAACAAGCCAGCACCTTCCCAGCTGGCGTCAATGTGAGCTTTACACAATTTAGCTTTTACAATTTGTCTTTGCTTTGCATCTTTCTTTCGACCCCACTCCAGAGGGGTCGGCCAATCCAGCCCTAGCTCAGTCCTTTCTCTCGGTCACAAGTTTGTGGGCTTAACGTGAGCTCAAGTGGTCGGACTCGAGCTCACATCCTACGGTTCTCTGGGCAGTGCGAATGACACATCTGCATGTTCATGTTGATGCTCATCAAACCAAGAAACATGGAAAAGAGGAGTTTCTCCCGGTGTATGGCGAACAATCCATCAGATAAATCATCCATCAGTCGTTTCGCCCACACAATACACAGACAATCCATTTTACAATATGTTCTGTGAAGCGTTTTGATACAGCTCCTGCTTCTCTTCCCCCTCTCGCTAAGCACTTTATTGGGATCTGCCTTCAAGCTGCTCTGGAAAAGTAATATGTGCTGAGTGGGAGCTTTGTGGTGCTGACTCCTTCGTTTTTCTCACAGAGTTTCCAAACTACTCGCTGGTGTCTGTCTTCAAAATCCCCTCAGTGTCCTCAACCTGATTCCTCGTGTCCTGCCGCCTTGGTCTATCCAATAACATTTCCTTCACTAATTAGTGGTGAACTTTCCTCTAGTAGCCGAGAGGCAAACTTCGCCAACTTAGAATAATTACGATTGCGTTACATGATATACTTCGTAGGTTAGTCAGCTGCAGTGACTGTGTTCTTTGTAGGCAAACTCGGCAGACAATTTGCACCCAGCAATATCCGACAACCAGCCATGGAGTGAGCGACCAATTTTGTTTGGGGGATTGTTGGCCAGGATGTGGGGGCGAAACTCCCTTCTCTTTTCAAATTGTGTCATGGGATCTTTAACGTCCAACTAAATAGGCAGACGGGACCTCGTTTAACGTCACATCCGAAGAACGGCACCTCGCACACTTTGAAGCAATAATGGACTTAACTATCCCCCCAACACACACACACACACACACAGTTAGGTTAAGAGGAAAATCAAACCTGAGGGTTGAAATTTCACTTAATCTTAGCCTGTGGGACTTTTAACAAAATGTAGCAGTGGAAAATTGTGGAAAATTCTTCAATTCAGTCTTAATTCGGAAGTGTATTCCTCCTAAGAAGTGCAGTGGAGAGCTCACATGTGAGTGAGTGACTTGTCAAACAGCACCAATGCCTCCTTTAGCAACTCAACCAAGCAAGACTCCTGGGCTCAGAGCAAGTGTTGCATCGTGCTAGTGCACCTATTAAGAGAAAGCTGAGAAACGAGTGGGAAATTAATCAATACCTTTCTCCCAGTGCCGCTTTTTTTTTCCCTCCTGAGAACAAAAAGGCGATTTTGCAAACAGTAAATAAATCAAGAGTCAATTCCCTGGTGTGATCCAAGATCCCCTTCACGCCCAGCGAAGGCAGCTTAACGTTTATCACCTCCCCGCTTAAAAGTTTTCTGCGGTTGAGTTTCTCAATCTGAAATCTCACCCCGTAAGCCTCTAAGGCTATTTTATTTTGAAACTCAAGATCACGCGAAATGGCGCAAAAATTCTTCATTCCACTCTTAATTTGGAAGCTGCTGTTTTCACAGTTCTTGCAGAGAAAAAGAAACTTTCAAATTCAGATTGATTGAAGAATTGCCCACAATTTTTCACCCACAAAATGTACAGTCAATTCACTTTACAGTACATTCTGTGAGGCCCTTTGAGACGTCTCGAAGACGTAATAAGGCGCTGTATCAAATGCAAGGATTATTATTGTTATTATAATAATTTTGGTCTTGCAGGCTAAGATTAGCTGGAATTTGAAGTCTCCTACACCCAAGTGAATTGGGTCAAGAGGTCCACAATAAGGCCTTATGTTCTCCAACTCAGAGTGAAAGGTTGACTGGACAGATTAGATGTGCCCAGTTATGTGTCAGCGTTCAAGCTCCATGTTAAGCAACGAGCTCACAGTCCAGGCTGACACTCCAATGCAGTGAAAGGAAATCACTGCATTGTAGGAGGTGACGTCCTTATAATAACAATTAATATTCTTGCATTTGATTTAGCAACTTATCACGTCATTAAGACGCTCAAAGCTCTGCACAGAACATATTATAAAATGAATTGACTGTATATTTTGTGGGCGAAATGCGGTAGCCAACTGCTCACAGCGGTGTCCCTCCCACAAGCAGTCATGGATTGTATCGCCGAATGATTATCTTTTTGAGGGATTTGTACTCCCAGAAAGAACATCCGCCAATCCACTCCCAGGAAAAACAACCGTCCCAACCATTTGATCATTCACTGCACGGACGGTTTCGAGACTTTGTTATGTGCAAAATGACGGTTGTGATTTTCCTTTCTTTTCTGAATCGCTTATTTTTTTGATTTTCACAAAATTATTGGGTTTTAAGGTCCAACGCAAATTCGTTTGACTCTGGGCAGGATGATGACACTGGCACAGTTCTTCCTGTGATGTCTTGTGCCTCTGCCTCACCACACCAGCTCCAATCTCTGCTGCTACATCCATTGCTAAGTCTCATAGCTTCCGTCACTGAGAAACCGCAACATGGTCAAGGCATATTAGCAAAGCCTGGGTTTCCATGCCTCATTAATCATCTAATAGAGAGCATCTTATTGGGACCGGGTCCGCAATGAGCAAACACTTCTTTTTATTTAATTATATCCTGTGCTTGTGAAATGTACAAGGAATCGATCGCTGGCAGAGAAAACCTTCCCTTGAAATGAAACTTCCCAATAATTAGTTCATACAATAGTGAGCGGTTTGGACTAATTCAGCACTCTTCTGTATTAGGTTGTCAGAGGCGATCAGTGGTTAATTTCGATCCACACCAGTGAGGTGACAATACAGAGCAATGATATGGCGCATAGAATTAATTATAATAATAATCCTTGCATTTGATATAGCACCTTATCACGTCATTGAGACATCTCAGAGAGCTTCACAGCATTTATACTAGAAAGTGGATTGTCTTTGAGTATTTTATGGGCGAAACGTGGCAGCCAATTGCGCACAGCAGTGTCCTACAATCATTCAACCCCCACACAAGTACACAGATACTCCCAATTTACTGCTGTTGCTATTGTTGTCTCACAGCCACTACCTTTGCTTATAAAAGTTCAACTAATCTCACCTTCAAATGGCTTTGGTGGTTCCCAGGAACGTGGGTTCATCATGATTACAGAGCCTAACCTTATACGTACAGCTAACACTTAACGCTACCGGTTGGGTTTTGAGGGGTAAACAAATACTTGACGGAGGAATCTGGAAAGGTTAGAATGTTATGGTGGGTTTTAGCTCGAAATAAATACAAGTGCTTGTTTTTGTAGACATTTTGTAAGGAAATGTTAATTTGAAAACCGTTCAAAATGTCCTCAAATGTATATGTTAATCTTGCTGACGCTCCACTGAATGCTAATGGCGTGTTTGATGGTTGGATTAAATATCCGAGAGCCTTCAACGTACAACGGCTTGAGACGCACTGAACATCTGCCTCTGTCACCAACTGACTTGCCACGTGAGAGGTAAAATAATAAGGATAACCACAGATCTCAAACAACACAGAACATTTCGGAGCATTTCCCATTTAATTGCTGTCACCCAAAGTGACTGTGTGTTTAAAGGCCAAATGCAGCAGTTACTTTGCGTGCAGTAGGCCGCTGTTTAAGAGACCGAGCTGTGCGCAAATATGGCTGCCTACATATAATCATTGCATGTTAAACTTGACACTAATTACCTGTGAAGCACTTTGAGGCGTTTTGATGTTGTAGGCACTATATCCAGTGATTCTTAGCATAAAACCTGAATTCACAGCCAGTTGTGAATCTGTTTAGTGAAGAAGAGCAAATTCTGGTTGATCGATGTCACTTTGTCGCAGTTGGCAGGATCTATAGATCGAAATATACAGAACAACTGCTACAGCCACTACGCCCCGAGGCTCTGGAACTCCCTTCCTCACTCCCTTCGCCTCGCTCCCTCCCTTCCCATTTTCCCTTCGACCGCGCCTTTGGTCACCTTCCCCCCCCTCCCTCCCCCTGGGCTCGGTCCGGGATCCGTTGCTGTGAAGCGCTCCGAGACGCCGTCTGGCGGGGAGGCGCTCTATGAATCCAAGCTGTTGTTGTTGTACAACCACTTACACACACAGTCGTGGGTCAGTTTGTGGTGTCTTAAAGTGATTCAGTAACGAGAAATCCCGTCAGAATTCTCATCAACCTGTGGGAACACTACTCTGACAACAGACTGTGTGAAATCATATCGGACATTCGGGTTACCTGGATGAGACCCTATTTGCACAAGTTGGATTCCTTATTTAAAAAGTCCGTTAAGAAATACTGCAATTTAGGCTTGTAGCCTGTTTAGGAGAGCAATACAACACAATTATGCAGCACCTTTCGCATCAGGAGGACATCTCAAACTGTTTGACATTGCTGGCTGGTCATCCGAGTTGTGGATGGGAACCAAGATGGGATTTGAACCCACAACCCTCTTACTCAGAGGGGAGAGTGCTATCACTGCGCCAGGCTGACACAGAAAGGTGTGCTGTCCGAAATAAAAGGTTCATTATTGCTTTTAACTCAACGATTCCTGTTGCCGGAGAAGGCATCGGGGTTCTGCCAGTGGGATGTCATGACCGTACGTGAGCTAAGCACACATCACATCATCGGGACTTTTCCATCTAAAAAGGCTTTATGTCACAGTGAACTATTAACTAGATTCTGCCGAGCACCAGCTGCTCCAGAAGACGGCTGAGAGAGAATTCTTCTTTCATTCTCTCAATGACTTGCAGTCATAACTCAATAACCGAGCCAAATTCCTAAAGAACCCATTTTGATTCGGTGTTGGGGAGCACAGGTTACGGATTGTATTTCTGTGTAAGTGACTCCTATGTATTTAGAGGTCAGGTAAACACACAGTCTCTACTAACAGCAACACCAGCAGCACAACATATATACAGCTTTCTCTGTTCAATGTTTATACTTAGCTCCTTTGCCGAACAAGGTTCTGTGACATTGTGTTCAGTTTAGCAGCACTGATAGCACCATTTTGTACCTGCCGTCTTTCGTCCGTTGAATTCCTGCTCTCAAAGCCACATCGAGGCCATGAACCAAATGCTCTCGTACCAGGAGTGGGGGGGATTGAGGTTAATTGATTGGTGGTTAAATTGATCCCCAAAGTGTCTGCCTCAATCACCTCATTTAAAGAGAGGTGCGGATGATTATTTTTTTCTCTGAGAGATTCAAATGTTTTTTTTTTTTTCACGTGTTTAATCCCAACACCGCGGGTAAGAGCGTCCAAACCAAACTGAGAATTCCATGCATCCCACCGACACGTGAAAGTTTCACAGATAGATTGATGGAATGGAATGCGTTCTCTCTCTCCCTGGAGAGAGACTCAGCTCGCGTCTGAAATGCTGTCCTCTGTCCAGCGCCTTTGGGACGTCCTCCCGACGTGAAAGGCGCTATACAAATATAATCTCGTCGTCGTTGTGAGTGTACGTGTGAGTGTTCACTAGGCTGCGCTCTGTCTAAGGAACACACACAGATAGATGTGGGGAGACTTCTGCCTTATGAGCAGCATTGGGTCAAGAGCTGACCTCACTCAAATTTCAACGCGACCTTGAAGAGACCACTGTAAGTGCTTTATGAAGATTCTGCCCTTTTCACATGCCTTCTCCTCACCTTCTCGATCGTTATCCCTTCCTGTGTCCTTCCATCCTTTGTTCATCCTTCTCCCTCCCTCCCTCCTTCCCTCCCTCCCTCCTTCCCTCCCTCACTCACTCTCTCGCTCCCACCCACTGCTTCGAAGAACTCCTATCCGCACACATGCAGGATCTATCCTAGAATTCTTCTGTGCCATGTTACTGCAGAATTCCTGAACCAAGCCGAATTTGTTCCCCCAATTATTCACTTTGTCATTGAGCGCTGCCAGTTCATTTTTCAAAGCCCTAACAGCATCTTGGAAAGATAGCGCTTGTATAATAAAGCCATTTCAGTTTAATCTCATCACAGCTCCGTGATTAAATGGGCTGAGGTGCAAATTTTACAAACCATGTTTTTTCTCTTTCCCCTCGCCGGTCACGTGCCTGAATCCAGCTCCAAGATTAAAATCTCGGGCACCGTCGTGTTCGTGTTCCGCAGCGTTCAATTGCCATCGCAATTAAGTTATTTTATCATCTCGCTAAGCAATCTCTGCCATTTCTCTGTGCTAAATGCACGAGCAAAGGCAATCTCGAGCAGAGAGGTAAGTGCGAGAAAATATAAAACGTTTTAATATTCCAAAGAAAGTTATAATAATATGAATAATCATAATCCTTGAGTTTGATTTAGCACTTTATCGTGTTGGTAAAATGCCTCAAAGCACTTCACGGGTTATAATGATATTCCTTGCATTTGATATGACACCTCATCACGTCATTGAAACGTCTCAAAACACTTCTCAGAACATATTGTAAAGTGGATTAACTGTGTATTTTGTAGGTGAAACACTGCAACCAATGCGCACAGCAACGTCCCACAAACTGTTGTGGATTGAGTGACCGCATTTATTTTTCCTGAAGGGATTATTACCACCGGAAAGGGATCCCGCCGATCAACTAACAACCGGGTTCCTACTTACTGCTAGGCAAACAGAGGCGTGTGGAGTAAGGAAACTTGCCCAAGGTTTCGTCTCGCACGGCTATATAAATGTATTTGTAGATATATGATAAAAATGTACTGTATTTATATACTGTAAAGCAAAGTGTGCGTGTGTTTGTAGACGGACGCGGCAGCCAATTTGCGCGCAGCAAACGGCGCTGAAGTGAACAATCAATTTTATCTCATCTCAGGCTAACCCTCTCGGGTCAGAGCAATGTGGTCTTCATACGCACAGGAGAAATAGAACGCAGATTCATATGGCTTTATTCATTACGCATCTCGTCTGGTGCAGGTTACGAGCGTAAAGCAGACGGCAGGGAGGCAAAGACTTGCCAGCACAGCGTTATTTGTGAAGACACCTGAATATATATTTTTAACTGTGACCCTGGTGAGTTATGGTTGCTGTGCTTTGCTGACACCAGCAGGAGTGTGTGTGACTCCACCGACCTACCCAGGATTCAGAGGAGAAAATCTGCGCTATCCCGTGGTGTTGCAAGGCTATTCATCAACTGGGGAGCTGCGGAATAGGGCTGGGTTCCCTCTGCACATCGCTGCACACCAGGTGAGGAGAAAGGGGGAGAAGGACGTACAGCTCATTACTCACACTTAATGCTCCAAAGATCAGTGTGAATGCTGAGACTTCTCAATGAAACGATTCCCTCCTCAGCCCTAATTGGCGCAAAAGCAATCCAACATTAACAGGTCAATTTCCGGGGGGGGGGTGAAGGGGGGTGTCACAATAAAGTATATTTAGTAAAATATTGAGTAAAAAGTAAAATAAATGGAGTCCACTTGCGTCGTGGTTAGCGCCTTAGTCTCGCAAGCGAGAGGACCCGGGTTCGATTCCCGGTTGGGTCGAAACCGTAGGCAACTTCCCTTTACTCCACGCAACTCTGTTTACTGCGTTTTCCAGGGGTTTTACAAGCCTCGAAAAAAGTAAATAATTTGTTCACCCAATCCACGGCTGTTTGTGGGGGGACGCTGCTGTGCGCAATTGGCTGCCGCGATTCACCCACAAAGTACACGGTCAAATCCACTTTACGCTGCATCCCGTGAAGCGCTTTGAGACATCGCAACGATGCGACAAGGCGCTAGATCAAATGGCTTATAAAAGGATTATTATTAGTATTATTATTAATAATGTGGTGATCAAACCCCAACCCGGCCATTTGTTGCAGCCTGAGAGCAGAGTTGGCTTTTCTCTCTCTCAGTAAACACACCTCGGTAATTGATACACCTCGTCATGACGCAGGCTAGCAACGAGACAAGGACAGTGTCTCCTTCTGCAGCTCCTCCTGGTATCAGAGAATCTTTTCCCCAAACCTGGAAACATGCTTACACCGTGCCCTCGCACACCTACTGCAATTCTCCCCACAGTGACATCTCCAGGCTAATTGGCACCCGGGCGACGCATAAACATACATCATGCCTGGCACTCCAGCTGGAAGCTCCAAACCTCCAAAGACTGGGCTGGCACCTGAGGTTTGTGCTCAGGGACCCAGAGGCAAGATTCACCCTGGAAAACAAACAAACAGCCGCTGTGTGGGAGGGACGTGTAGCAATCAGTTAGTTTCTTCAGCCGCCGTGAACCCACCTGGGAATCGAACCCGGGTCCTCTCGCTTGCGAGGCTAACACGCTAACCACTGCTCCATTTATTTTACTTTTTACTCGATATTTTACTGCATATAGCGTGAAACTTCTGCTCGGAGAGAGCAGCTCGTGGCACATTCGTCATTTGTTAGAGTAAATTCTGCTCTATACCCTCCCTGCCTTATTTATCTCCCTCCCCCTTCCCCCCACCTTCTACTTTCTCTCCCTCCCTCTCTCCATTTCTCAACAACAACAAATTATATTTGTACAGCACCTTTCACGTCGGGAGGAGGTCAAGGATTTGCATCCCATTCGAATGACCACCTTAGCCAACGCTGGATAGAGTATGTGACACAGTTCATGGAGTCATGCCATCGGCCGCCCCCCCTTCCCCTCCGCTCCCTTACCCCCCAACCCCAGCTCGGATCTGAAATGCTGTACTCTGTCCAGCACCTTGGGACGTCCTCCCGACGTGAAAGGCGCTTTACAAATGTAATCGTGTTGTTGTTGTTGTAGAGTTGTGGTTAAAGCACTCGCCTCGCAAGTGAGAGGCCCCAGGTTCAATTCCCGGATTAATTGCTGCGTTTGCCCATAAAATATCCAGTCACTACACTGTTCAGTAAATCCTGTGAACTGTTTGACCACTTGGTAAGTGCCTTATCAAATGTAAGGATGATTATCATTACACAGCACAGGATACAGGTTTTATACAAAAAGAAGCTAACAAAAGTGCAAAAATGTCAATCAATTAATCAATCACCGATCCTGTAAAACAGAAATGGGTATTTGCTATTCTACTTGTGCTGAAGAGGATATTAATGACCCAACGATTCTCACCTTTTATTAATGTTAATCTGTTAATTGTTCCATCTGAACTGGGGCGTGTAACATTTCACAGCCTCCAATTACACCGGGCCACTGTCAATGTCAATCCTGCACTTTAGTCAGTCTATCTGAGCAACCGTTCTCTCTTAACGCTAATAAAACACTAAACACTTGTGTGGAGTGAAATGATTATTATAGAAGATTCGACTCCCCCTCCGCCACACACGCACCCACCCACCCACACACACCTCCCCCACATACACACCATCCACATCCACCACAACAAATCACCACTTGGGTAAGGTAGAGGATGAGATGATGAACTGACCGCTGACCACACACCCCTGACACTGACCAAACCCCTGGCACTGATTGCACGAGAGCGTGTTGACCATACTCCATCTTTCCCCGTCTGTGCCACCATTACCCACAGGAACTGATCACAGCTTTGTGGGTATGCGCGTGTGTCCGTGTGTGGGTGCAGGTAATTGTTAGTGTGTTTCCTGCTCGTTCCCTACAGGCTTCCCACAGAGACATCCACAGGATATTGACATTAACCTGGTTGCTACAAATGATGACAGTGTCTGTAATTAACACTGGCCCATGTGTCCATGTGTCTGCTGGGCTCCTACTTCGGTGTTACACGGAGGTGGGCCTGAGAGTGACTGGCAGTGAGGTCACTGAGGAAACTCAAGGACAGAGACTGGGAAAGAGTAAATAGGCTGTGACTTCCCATAGCCATTGTGAACGTCTCAAACCAAACAAACCCCCTTCAGCAGTGGTCAGGCTCTGTACATCTCTGACGCAAAGTACACATCCCTCACTCAAGTCCCTGAGGCAGCCTGGAGAGAGGGAGAGTGTGGGAGAGATAGAGTGTGGAAGGGGAGGGAAGCGACTGTAGGAATGGTCAAATTGAGAAGATTTTAAAGACGCATAAAGAGGGGGCAAGACAAGAGACAATCAATAAACCTTGTGCTTGGGAAAGCGCTTCATCACATTGAAACGACATCTCAAAGCACTTCACAGGGTTTACTGCGACTTAACTGTGTTATTTGTTGGCAAACTACCAGAACAACTGAGCACAGCAATGTCCACTAACGGCTATGAAACGAGTGACCATTTTTTTTGAGGGGTGGTGGTGGGGGGCGGGGGGATTGTTGGAGGGGAAAATTCCCTTCAATTTTGGAATAGTGTCATGGGATCTTTAACGTCCACCTGAACAGGTAGGCAGGACCTCGATTTAACGTCTCATCTGAAGGACGGCAAATTTGCCAACATGTTTCGCCCATGAAAAACACAGTCAATTCACTTTACATCGCATTCTGTGAAGCGCTTTGAGACGTCTCAATGACGTGATGAGGCGCTATATCAAATGCCAGGATTATTATTACCATTATTATCACAAGAAACGTGACTGCTATAAAGCTATGCAAATTTCACCACTATATAAGGTAAATTCAAGCTTTTATTAGATAAGAGGTGAAAGGAAATGGAACGATTCGCATGGTGATTCTGTCGCCGTTTCACTATGTAAATGTGTTCTTTAAATGTCACCTCGTCTTTCGCTCGTATCAGTGGCCGCCATTTCCTGCTTTGCATTTATTGTATTTTGAAATCAAACCCGCTGACTGCACTACCTGCAAAAGCGGTTTCCGTCACTGGCGATTCACAGCCCAGCCTGTCTGTCGGAGATGTCAATCACCTGCTGATCTGATCACCCGATCAATAGGTCACCACCGCTCTCGGTCAGGCTGAGCCTGGGAGAAATGTCAGCAGCCCAGAGTACATAATGGAAGCTCCAGGGATTTGTGAAAGGTCCCCATCTCTCCGAACTGTTGCGGAAATGGGACGAGTGTATCAAGTCAAATTGTAAATGGAGTCAACAACAACACATTCCAGACATGTCAACCTTTCTGGGCTGTGTTTTTGTCTTCTGACTGATCGTAAAAATACCGTCAAAGAGGATGAGATCCATTCACACTTTTTCTTCTTGAGATTAAGAGGGGATATATATATATATATATAAGTCTGTTCAGGTGAATGCTAAAGAACCCGCGGCCCTATTGGAAAAGAAAAGGGAGTTTCTCTCTCTCTCTCTCCGCCCCTGTCCTGGCCAACAACGCCCCACATTAAAACTGGTCACTCACTCCGCGGCTGTTTGTAGGACGTTGCTGTGTGCAAATTGTCTGTTGCCTTCGCCCCCAGTCAATCCATTTTACAGTATATCCCGCGAAGCGTTTAGAGACGTCTCAACGATGTGAAAGGTGCTGTACCAAATGCAAGGATTATTATGATTAAAGGTGGGGATACAGCCCACAACCTTCTTAACCCAGAGACAAGATCACGATCACTAAGGTAAGTTGACCACCTATATAAATACTTTCACCATCTAAGACCAGGCTGGGGATGGTAGCTGGCGCTGTGCATTGCAAATAACAAGAGAGGAGCCAAGCAGTTGGATGTTTCACAGCTGGAAAGAGGGAGGTATCTGGAACCGGAATTGCAGCCTCAGCTGAAAACAACCACAGGTTTTAATTAAACAGGTTTAATTAATCTGTTCTGCACATTAGGGCCCAGCTTTCTTGCAGATTTTGTGCAGCCGCTTAAAGCAACGTCACTTGACTTTCAAATGCCGGCTGCCAAATTATCTGATTGGGTGCTTTCATTTGCATATTCTGTCAATTAGTAAAAATAGAAACTCCAGTTCTCTGACGGAGCCCGGCTTCAGCAGAGAAGCTGCTACATTAAACCATTGGAAAACAACAGGATACACAACACACTGCCGTTCCACGTACAAAGTGAATTGCTGCCCCCAATTTCACCTGGATGTGAATGCAATGGCGCTACCTGCTATTTTACGCAGTCTTGCATCGTAGTGGTAAGAGCAAGTGAGAAGAACCAGGTTCGATTCCCGGGATGGGCAGAACCTTAGGCAAGTTTCCTCACTCCACACACACACACGCCTCCGTTTACCCAGCAGTAAAGTAGGGACCCGGTTGCTAGTCGATTGGTGGATCATTTTCCCGGGGTAATAATCCCTTCAAAATAAATAAATAACTTGGTGACTCAATTCGCCACTGTTTGTGGGGCACTGCCGTGTGCAATCTCGCCTCTGAGCCAGAAGGTTCAAGCCTCACTGCCTGACATGGCACTCGCATTGTCAAGGCTGACGCTCCAATGCAGGGCTGGGGTGGGGGTTTGCTGCACTTTCGTAGCTGCCGTCCTTTGGATGAGGCCTTAAGCCACGGCCCGGTCTAGTCTGTCTGTTCAGGTAGACATTGAAGATCCAATGGCGTTATTTGAAAAAGAAGAGAGTTTCTCCCAAATTTCCTGATTCACCAAAACAAAATTGGACCTTCACTTCATGGCTGTGTGTGGGTCACTGCTGTGCGCAGTTTGGTGCCTGCATTGGCCCACAAAATACACAGTCTCTACGCTTTACAGTAAATCCCCCGTGAAGCGCTTTGAGACGTCCCTCTGATGTGAAAGGCGCTGTACAAAATGTATTATTATTATTATTCATAAGTGGTATTTCAGACCTCCGTCTGTTTGTCTGCAGCTGCTATCTCTCCATAGTTTATTCTAAAGCTACATTTTCTCCCCCTTTTGAAAGATTAATTTCCTCCCTTTTTGAAGTTCGTGTAACAATTAATTTTGCCGAGTTTAAAAAAAAAAGTCCCTGTGACTTACCGTGTGTGGGGAATAAATTTGAGCCATCTCACAGCAAGTTTTCAGGTCATTTTACTGCATTCCTTGACAAACACACTGGCAGGAGGCACGGTCATTCATTAGATCTTGACATTGAAAGTGAAAAATTGTCCCTAGTCTTAGCCTGTGAGATCGATTCGGATTAAAATTTAAGATTGTGCAGGACTGTGGAAAATTCTTCAAACCAGTCTTTCGTTAAACACGAAATCCTGGAGCTCAGTTAGTTGAAGGAATGGTTTGTATCCACGTTCAGACAGCCTTTCACACATAAATGTGTAAAGTAAGCCGGCAAATACATTTAATTGAAGCAAAGCTGCAGCGAGTCACGTGGGCCATCAGTTCAATAAACCCACAGGAGCTGTCCTTGGTACTGAGTAGAGGGACCTTGAAAAGCAACAGATAGTGTATTGCTCTGCGCTTGGTCTTCATACGGGGGAAAAAAAACACAGAACGCCAGTGATAATGTATTCCAAGACTCCAGCGCTCTGCATTTCCCTCTGCAGTGATAAAGTTGAAAGTGGCGCCTGTAAATATTGATTTTATGCCACGAAAAACTCTCCGATCTGACAATTCTCATTGCCTCAGATGTCTTGGGAGAGTAAACTACCAGAAACAAACAAAAGGCAAATTCGCCAACTCTGGCTGTTTGGAAAGAGGAACGAACGGGTCTCAGACAGCGCAGCGCTCTGGAGGTACGCGAAAACGGGACCACTTCTCACTGGCGAGAACTGTACACACGAAATCCACGACTGTTTGTGGGGACGCTGCTGTGAGCAATTGGCTGCCGCGTTTCGCCCGCAAAATACACAGTCACTACACTTTACAATACAATCTGCGAAGCGCTTTGAGACGTCTCGAAGTCGTGATAAGGCGCTGTATCAAATGCAAGGATTATTATTGTTATATTATTAAAATATGCCGTGAACTAACCATATGGGCTTACACGCAATACAAGTCAACATGTCAAACATAGGCTGACACACAAATCACATCAAAGTCCTTACTAAGTGGCCTGACTTTGTCCCATTTTCAGGGGCTGTTAAAACTATTTTGTTTGGTTTAATGTCTCGTCCAAGGGACAACATCTTCAATAATACAATGTACCCCCAGCGCTACATTAGAGTGACAGCCTGGATGATATGACTTCAAAGTCCCAATATTAGGACTTGACTCCACAACCTTCTGACTCAAGAGGTGAGAATGCTGCAAATGACCAACAGGCGCCCAGACAAGCGATCGGCAACACACACAGTCATCAAAAAAAAATAAAAGCATCGACCGGGGGCGTGGGGGGAATGGTGTCAATTTGCTAACCGCAGTCCGACAGCTTTGAGAACGATTTTGGAATCGTCTCTTGAATCTTCACAGGAAGAAAGAGGAAGAACGAGCATTTTGTTAAAACCATATAGGATTCTGTTGTCATGCAACGTTGAACAAAGGAGGCATTGCTACTGAATAGAAGAGAGTTTGAAAAGCACACAGATGCTTGTTAATTCTGAGCCTTTAACCCTCCAGTACCTTCTTGCATTCACTGCGAAGTTCAGAGAAATATTCAGCTCTGTCTAAGAGAAGCGGTCTTCAATGTGACTGACAGGTTCAATGCTGACTGCTTTTCGTTTCATATTTATTCAGAGGATGTTGCGGAGATTACAAATTCTAATCCGCGTAGGGGGAAGAAAAGAAAAACGGGAGACAATACACACCCAAAAAGAAACGTGTTCACCTTATCTCGAACCACATTTAATTCATATTTGAATGTCACAATAATACCTGCACTCGGGGAGGGAACGTTTCTTTTTAACTCAAAGGGACTGGAATCGTAAGCTTCGAGGAACTAACACCGCAATCAATGTCTTACAGCACACACACACGCGCACGCACTCGTGGGCGGGCACACGCATTCACACGCGCACACCTTCTTCAGAAAATAAATAGAATCATCCAATGTTACAGCACATGAACAAGCTGCAAACATCACCAACAGCAACTCACGCGGGGTCCCAAACTGCTTGTATAAACCAGGTGTCAGCCTGGCTCAGTCGTTAGCACTCTCACTCTTGAGTCAGAAAGATGTAGGTTCGAACCCCATGTTGAGACTTTAGACTCACAGTCAAGGCTGACGCTCTAACACAGCGTTGGTAGAGATGCTGTTCTTCAGATGAGATGTGAAATGGATGACCCCTGTTCAGGTGGATGTTCAAGATCCTGTGGCGCTATTAGAAAGGAGAAGGGAGTTTCTGACAGTCTCCTGGCTAACAGTCTCCCCGGATTAAAAGATCACTCATTGCAGAGCTGTTTTTGTGTCAATACTTTGAACAAATTGGCCCCTGCATTCACCTACAAACTACTTCACAGTGAATGCTGCTAAGTGCTTTAACATTTTCAGCATTATTATTATTACTATCATTATTGTACGACTGTTCCAGTCTGTGCTATGTTTTTCTTGACAAGAGCCTCCAAGTCCAAACTCAAAGAGGGCTGTGGAGTCTTTCTAATCCAGCTGTAGGGGCAGAGAGGACCTCGGTTTAACCTTTCATCCAAGGACGGCACCTTCAACAATGCAGCGTTCCCCCAGCGCTACACTGGAGCGTCAGCCGAGACGGTGAGCTCAAAGGCCCGATGTGGGGTCTTGATGACGATGCGATGAGTCTTAATTTTGGAACAACAACAATTTGCATTTATACAGCCCCCACCCCCTCACACCCTAGAGGACCTACCAGTGGAAGAGCATGAGTGCTTCAACCATACACAGATACACACAACCATACACAAGCACACACACGCACGCACACACACACACACCACACACACAGAGCGTGTGATTGCTTTTGTGGAGAGTCTGGATGTAGAGTTGAGCGCTATGAGTTAGGAGCCCTTCACCGTGGCTCACTGCCTCATCAGTCAGAGGCCGAAAGCTCAGCACCAAACAGAATCAACCCAAAACAAACTCGTCCTGTCTACGAAACACAGGCTGTAGGCGTCTTCATCAAACGCGACAGCTTGGGATTCAGTTGATAAACCAATTTAAGATCCACGCTCCCTCCCCCCACATCTCACCACCCCCCCCCCACCCCCCGAATCAATGTGTTACGAGCTTAGGACAGACTGAACGGGGGTATCACTACGCACACAATTTCTTTATTCAAGTAAGAGGCCGGGTATTAAAAAATGTTCTGCTTTCTACTGCTCTAATTCTGTGATATTGCAATACCCTTTGGTAATCCGTGCAGCATCTTTCTTGCCGCTGTTTGCAGGCTTCCGGAGCTGGATTATTAACTCAAGGAAGATGGAATTCCTGGCAAAAGCAATTTACTCTTGCGGGAAATAAGAGTTGGCCGAGGGGGCAGTGGGAGGGGGGGGGTGTGGGGGATAGAGTTAACGTCTGCGTAGGTTCGACTTACAACAATAATGTTTCTCAGCGTCACTGATCCAAAGCCTCGGCATCTGCAGTCTTCAATTATCCAGCTCGCTTTCCGTACCTGGCATGTGAATATCACGAGGTCGGGGGCTGCAGTCCACAAAGCTGCTGATTTTGTGACTGAGATGGTGAGGAACTTGCGAGAACCTCAGTGGGTTCCAATTAGACAGTGGAAAAAAAAATACTGCCTGCAATCTTTCCAATGGATCCTAATACTCCACAAATTTCGGGACATTACACATCTGACCTGCCTGTTACAAACTATACTTTCGCATCTGATACAGCGTCTTTCACGTTAGGAGGACGTCTCGATGTGCTTCAAAGAATTCACTGTAAAGTGTGGTGACCGTTTATAGGTGGACGGGGCAGCTGATTCGCACAAGCGACGTCTCACAAACACAAACAGCCATGAAATGGATGACCAATTTTATCCGGAGCATTGTTGGTCAGGACACCGGGAAAAAAAGAAACTTTCTCTTTTGGAACAGTGCCAGGGGATCTGCAATATCTACGCGAACGGAGAGACAAGAGCTTGGTTCAATGCTTCACCCGTATGACAGCACCTCTCACAGCACATCACTACACCCCTCAGCACTGTGCTGGAACATCAGCCTAAACCATGAGCTCAAAACAGCAGCAGCAAACCCTCACTCCACAGGCGTGACCTTTAGCAGAAATGTACAGTAGAAAAAAAAATGTAGATTTTTTCAGAAAAACCTAGATTTATCCCTCCAGCAATCACAGCTCATTCAAGGTTACAAAGCGAATGGAGCGCTAGCAGAGAAGAAAATGTCCTTCCAAGGTTAAGGTGACGTGATTAGGACAACACTAAAGGTCGTGTGTTTGTTCAATGTTATTTCCAAATATAGAACGGAAGCCATTTCATGTTACGCTGTGATCAATTGTCATCCTCCAAAAAGCCGCTGGTTTTGACTGTGATCCCACTCGGTGAAACAGCTTCAGTGAATACAAACAGGGTTCAAAGATCACGACTTAGCCAGCGTAAGATCTGCCGTTGAGAGGTATTTCAAATGTCATTATATTGTGCGGGAGAGAACATCGAGACAAAGTACCTCGCCAAAGAATCTTGACAGATTCCCTTAAAAAAAATACAAGTCAAGCCGTAAATCACCCCCGAGTTACAGCAAGTCACCTCGGAAATCAATAAAGCTTAGCCACAATGTACATTACACCGAATAACTGGGGTTCCAGAGACCTCCCGCTCAACCGCACCTGGTTTCAAGTCAAAGCAGGCGTTTCACCCGCAAAATACACATTCAATTTACTTTAAGTATATTCTGTGAAGCGCTTTGAGACGCCTTGAAGACGTGATAAGGCGCTATCTCCAATGCAAGGTTTATTATTATTTATTATTATTCCAGTCACTGATCTCTCACCTGAAAGCCTGAAAAGTCTTCCTACTGGTTCCGACTTTTCAGCCTTTCTGTCGTTTTTATTACAGGAAAGATTTCATTTATAATAGTTTTTTTTTAACCCAGAGAGTTGTTACTGCCTGAAAGGGCGCCGAAAGCAGATTCAATTATCACTTTCAAAAGGGAATTGGATATTTACTGGAAATGAAACATGTTCATGGGCTATGGGGACAGAGCGGGAGAGTGGGACTAATTGAATAGCTCTTTCAAAGAGCCGGCACAGACATGATGGGCCGAATGGCCTCCTTTTGTGCTCCAGGACTCTATGATTCTATAATAATGATGCTTGCATTTGATAAAGCACCTTAACACGTCATCGAGACATCTCAAAGCGCTTCACAGGATTTTACTGTAAACAGCCATTTTTAGTGATCAATTTTATTCGAGGGATTGTTGGTCAGAACGACAGGAGAGAGAATCTCCCTTTTCTTTTGAATAGCGCCTGAACAGGCAAACGGGACCCAGGTTTAACGTCTCATCCAAAGTCACACGTGCAACAACGCAGGGCCCATTCAGCCCTGCACTGGAGTGTAAGCCTAGACCATGTGAGCTCGGACCTTGCTATGGGGCTTGAACCCACAACCTTCTGACTCAGAGGTAAGAGTGATACCAAATGAGCGAGGCAGATATTTTCGTGATTTTGCGGAATGTAGAAGACTGTGAGCATGAGCTTTGCAGAGGAGATCTGAATTGGGTTCCAAGCCCCGAAGGCAGAGAAGCTAAGACAGTTCCTCTGCAAAGCTCACATCACTGCTCTTCCACTCGTGAGTCATTCCTCAAGTATAACGGCCGTCACAGTTGCTGGAGAGAGTGGAAACTATTGATTTTCAGAGCCAGGTTCAATAAAATCATCTCTGTTTCTCACTGATAGTTTCCAACAGTTGCCATGGACAGCAAAGAGCTGAAACTCTATTCTAACTCTAATTCTAACACTTGATAACCGTGGCTCGAAAGGGAGAGATTATCAGTTCTGAAAATAAAGTAACGGAAAGGATCTGGGTTGGTTGCACTAGATAAATAGAGGCCCCATGTTAAATCCACTGAATGTAATGTTAAGCATTAAATCAAGGTCCTGTTTGCCTGTTCTAGTGGATGTTAAAGATCCTGTTTACAAAATCTTGGGAAGCTCTTGAAGATGCTTCCCACAACTGTTTGTGGGACGCTGCTATGTGCAATTGGCTGCCGCGATTCGCCCGCTAAATATACAGTCAATTCACTTTACAGTGTAAAGCGTTTCGAGCCATCTCAACGACGTGATAACGCGCTATATCCAAATGCAAGGATTATCATTAATTATTATTGTTATAGCAGCACTCTTTGAAAAGAGACATCCCATGGACCGTTCAACAAAACCGCAGATAAAATTAATCATTCATTTGATTTCTGCCGCGTTGCTCTGCGTAAGTTGGCTGCTGCGTGCTCCTGCAAAAAACACAGTCACTACACTTCACACTAAGATCCTGTGAAGCGCTTTGAGATGTTTCGACGACAATGATGAAATGCTGCATTAATCAAATGCAAAATGACAGAATACAACAAGGCTGGGGATGAATTGATAGGAATTAACAGCAGATATGACTGGTGAATCATCTGGCGAGAAATAATAATCAATTATGCTAATCGGAAAGATCATGTTGCAGCAGAAAATCACGTTCCCATCTCTTGTGAATTAACAAGGAGTCTGGATGAGAAGAGCAGAGGCTGCGGAGTTTCATGGGGATGTGGGAAGACAGTGACATCTGACATAAGGTTTGTTTGTAGAGATTATTCAAACGTGTAGTGGATCAAATAATAACAACACTAATAATCTTTGCATTTGATGTAGTCATCACGTCGTTGAGACATCTCAAAGGGCTTCACGGAAAGTACGGTTGAGTGAATTGACTGTATTTTGCGGGTGAAACGCACCAGATATAAACTAAACAGATCCATTTAGTCTATGGACTGTTCCCATCGGAGTCTGGGCAGGACTGTGAGATCCTCTTTGAAGTCCAGCGAGGGAGAGTTCTCGTGACAGCTGCAAATGCAGTGTTAAAAGTACTATCCGCTCCGATAGGCACAATTAAGCTGGAGGGGGCTGGCTGGCCAGGCTTCTCTACAGCTGCACAAAAGTGCTGTCATATCAGACAGCGTTCGTTGCAAAATTAAATGTCAACAGGAGCTGGGTTGAGTCGTGCGTACGACTGAGAAACAATCCAGAAATTACAGCCAAGCAGGATGGTCCAGGCACGTCAACCAAGATTTAATGTCAACACTTGGAATTGATTTGGGTACGTTCCTATTCCAATGCCCCCACATCCCCACCCGCCCCCTTTTTTCTTTGCTTCCAACCCCTGCTCCCACCCACCCCCCACCCAGGAATATGGCCTCCTGCCTGTTATTTCCGCAAGAGAGACTTCTTTTCATTGGAAAGCAAAATATCAAGAGTGAAATCCGCAGGGTTTCGTGAGCCTTGTGATAATAATCATCCTCGCATTTGATACGGCGCCTTCTCATGCCATTGAGACGTCTCAAAGCGCTTCACAGGATAGACTGTAAATTGTGGGAAAAATGCGGCAGCCAGTTAGTTGCGCACCAGCTTCAGGTATGCCACTCACACATTGTAATTCCTTCATGTTTGGATGAAATGTTTCATGTGTCCCTCTAGCACATCAAAACTCCTCGCCAGCTGAATGGAGAAAAGGGGACGAGCGAGAGAGAGAGAGAGCTTCAGAACGAAACCATTTAAATGAATGAATGTTTAAGCAGGAACATTGGAGGAGTGCGCTGCGGAACCTTCACCTTCTGATCTGTCAACAGTGAAACGACTGAGTCACCTCCACTCTCACTCATCTTCCAAAAACAATCCAGTTTGACTTGTTATATCATTAACAGGGGATTTTCTCCACCATCTAGTACTTACGTGGCAACTTTATCTTGCTGGGAACCACACACCAAAAATTATAGACTTGACTCAGTTGGTAGTATTCTCACCTCCGGATCAGAAAATTGCAAATTTAATGTCATGACCTAAGTTCACACTCTTGTCTCGCAGCACAATGTCATACTGAGCCAGTGCAGTACTGAGGCAGTACTATGCTTTATATTTATATGGCGCCTTTCACATTGGGAGGATGCCTCAAAGGCAAGTTTCCTTACTCCGCACACCACTGTTTACCGAGCAGTAAGTAGGAACCCGGTTGTTGTTCGACTGGCAGATCGCTTTCCTCCAATAGTAGTAATCACTCCAAACAATAATAATTTGGTCACTCAATCCACAATAGTTTGTGGGGACACTGCTGTGCGCAATTAATTGGCTGCCGTGTTTCACCTACAAAATACGCAGTTAATCCACTTTACAATATATTCTGTGAAGCGCTTTGAGATGTCGCACTAACTTGATAAGGCACTGTATCAAATGCAAGGATTATTATTATTATTGGGAGAAACTGCCTTCTCTTTCTTTGAATAATGCCATGGAATCGTTAACATCCACCTGGACAGCCAGAAACTAAGACCTTGTTTTAACATCTCAGCCAAAGGACGGCACCTCTGACAATACAGTGCACCCCATCATTTGGTGCTTCAGTCACGACATGATTTTAAAGTCCTGACTTGGGCTTTAACACACAAGCATCTGACTCAGAAGTGAGCGTGCTACCGACTGAGCCAAGCTTGCCGGGCGATTATTCATTTGCTGCAACTCTTCCCGATCAGTCTGAAGTCGGGCTCGTTCCAGGCTCGGGGATTAATCTCGCAGAGACCCAAAGTGCACGTCTCGTGTGAGTTATCCTTCGGCACGCAGGCAGACCGAGTGGCAAATAGCTTCCAGACGCAGTCGTTTCTGCGGAAGCTTCATTTATGTGAATGCATTTTCTACAGTCGTCACGGCTGCTACCTCGAGTCTTGTTTTCACAAGTCTTCTCGGTCCCGGAATAGATATGGCAAATTGGATTCCTTTTCTCTTGCTTTGTACAAAACAAATCAGTGTTGTTTGGTTACAATGTAGGGTGATGCTTGCTCCGTAATGGCAAGCCCCGGCTTCAGCCGCACAGAAATGCATGCATCTCCCCATTACTTCTGGGCTCCGTGCCCACGCTTGCTAAATTGTGATACTCGCACTCTCATTTCGCACTGGCAGCCCACAAGCCAAAACAGCAGCATTCACCTGCTCGGCTTGGGCTCAGACTGAGATTCAGGAGGTGAAGAGAGAGCTGTGGCAACTCTCCTCTATCTCATTCAGTCCCGTAGCTCAGTGGTTAGAGCGCTCGCCTCGAGAGGACCCGGGTTCGATTCCCGGTCGGGGCGAAACCTTAGGCAGGTTTCCTTACTCCACACGCCTCTATTGACCTAGCGAGGTGGTATTTGAAAAGGGGCAGCAATATGCAGTGTATGATAATATCACATCGCACATCACGTACTTCCCCACAAACCTGTCGTTAACAGCCACTGGAAAGTGTGCAGAGAGGCTGGTCTCAGGAAGGATGAAATAGGTTTCATAAGCATTACTCATTGCAGGAGTCCTGTCACCGGCTTTTGGATGTCTAACCTCATTGAAGGACTGCAAAGCTGGGAAAGATGGGCCAAGGAGTTATTAGCTGGAGAACAAATTGCCTCTCCAAACTGCGGAATTACACAAGCCTCGGTCTGTAAGCCAGCTCATTAACTCAGCCAGATAGTGAGTGATGGAGGAATGAATTCAAACGGCTTGCAGCTGCCCAGCGAATACACACGTCCGACATGAAAGACCCTATACTAACTGTAAGGATTATTATTATTAAGTTAATAATCTTCAAGCAGGAACATTGCCAAAATGTTTTCTTGGCCAAAACTCCTTCCCCCTCTCCTCACCTCCACCACCCAGCTTCCAATACAGGATTATCCGAGTTTATCTACAGTCCCTAATCGCACTGCAGCCACATTATCACAGCATTAGAAGGAGAGATGACTCTGATATTAAATCAGGATTTGGATTTTGTCTGACCTTTTCCAAGGATTTTCTTTCTTATCCCACCTTATACAACTCGAGTCATTGTGTCTCGACCAGTGTTGGTCTAGGTATATGCTGAACATTTTAAATCAAGCTGGGATCTGAGGAACTTTCATCCCTAGAGATTCTAGGAGGAGAGAGCAAAAATGAACATCAGAAACTCTGTAAATCTTCTTAAATATTAAATCCATTGGCCTAAATACTTTACGTCACGTCGCTGTCTGCCTGCCCATCTAATCTCCCTTTGATTCCCATTGAATGTTAATCAAAGACAACTTTCCCTAAACCAGATAGTACGAACCCAGCCAAATAATTGTCATTGTAACGGACCTATCTTAAGAGCTTTACTTGGGAAAGGCTGGTAAGCCTAGGTGTTAGTCTGGCTTTGTTGCTTTAAAGTAATGTGGAACGGCATTACCTCTGGCCTCACCAAAGCAATATAAACCAATATATCCTGATGTTAAATATAAACCAAGACAAATATTGAAACTAATACTTTCCAGGATAAGTTAAGCAGGATATGTCCCTACAGGGAGGGGGAGAGAGAGAGAGAGCGCATTCAATTCCAACGATCTATCTCTGGGATTTCTAGGTGTAGGTAGGAGCATGGAATTCTCATCTTGGCTTAGGGACTCTTAAGCAGCGGTGATGGGTTTCTGCATGTGTTTGCCTGCTCACCTCACCCCTCGGAGAAGTCCTGTCATCTCTGGTACCAATAAACACGGTGATTGTCAGAATTCTGGCAAGTACCAGGGGCCACATTTACTATTTTCATTCTGAAGAGACAATGTATTCCTGACAAGCGCAATAGACCCCAGACTGTTGACAGTAGCTTGTAAGAGGTTAAAAAAGCCAAAGCGCTTCACAGAATATACTGTTAAGTGGATTGACCGTGTATTTAGTATTTGCAGGAGAGAAGCGGGAACGTGGACAAATGCGGAGAGAGAAACAAGTCCTTAAACATTATATACGCAAGGTTTCCAGCACGAGGAAGGGTTTAGCAAATGTTGAAAAACTTTACTCCAAAGTTAACCTGTAACCGATGGCCTTACGGGGTGATTTGGAAGAGTGATGCACTTACATGTCTCTCAAGGTTTCAGATCAATATGTGGTAATGACCGAGTGGGCAGGCTTCAATCAGTTGGAATGAAAATTCCTGGAATCTGCAGGTATTAACACTCGCTCCGAGGCCAGGGATCAAGACTTGATCAAAAGAAAATAGCTTTCAAAAGGGAATTGGATATGTACTTGAAAACTAGAACAAATCCCAGGACTATGGGGTAATAGTGGGGGAGTGGGACTAGTTGAACATTGTATATACAGTATATACATTACATATAGTATTATATATACACACATTAAGTATACTATAACATAATATAATATAATGAGCATTTTGCCCACAAAATATACAATCAATTCACTTCACAATGTATTCTATGAAGTGCTCTGAGACATCTCAAAGAGGTGATAAGGCGCTATATCAAATGCAAGGATTATTATTCTTATTACTGTGGGGTTCAAGTCACACTTGAGCTCATGGTCTAAGCTGAACTCCAGGACTGGGTGATGTTGTTATATAAATCATCGCTACAGCAGAGAGTCAACAAATCTGCACTGGTGGTTTTCTGCACATGATCCACTTACATTTAATCCCTCGCTCCTAAAACCCGTTAATATTCCTCTTCATTGAGTTGTATTTCAAATATACTTTCTTTTTACATCATTTATGGATTGTGCTTCGCCTATGATTTGTGGCAGAGAATTCCGCATTTCAACCAGTCTGTGTAAGGAAATGTTTTCTGACCTGCCCATTAACTCTGATGGTTGAACTTGACTAGTGGAAATAATAATATAACAATCCTTGCATTCAATGCTGAATATTTTAATGTAAAGTGACGTGTGTTACTGGGAACTGCTTGCATCTTTAATTTATCGGGAGTACTAGCATATCTTGATGTTTGTCCGCCTGGCCTCTGAGTGATTCTGTGGTTAATTAAGCGCTCTGAGACGCTATCCTGCACGGAGGGTGCTATATGAGCGCAAGCTGTTGCTATTGTTGGTAATATCGTTCTGCGGTTGGCTGGGGGGAAGGGGGAAGGGGGGGCGGGAGTTCAATTCAATGGGTTCAAATGAGAGACTGGAGACAGAAGCGAGCGGAGTTGCTCAATGCACAAAGCATCGATCTGTCCGCCTATGCTCCAGCGAGTTCCTAATACCTAATGGCTCACTTCGACACTCCTATCAGTCAGTCTTTTACCAGATGCGTCACAGACGAGGGGTGTAGCTGTGTGATAAAACAAGCAATTAATCCTGACTTTCTCATAAGAAGAGCTTCACTATCTCACTATCTCCCCCCTGGGCTGTTTTCTAACCTGCCTTTGGCCTACATCTCAGTCTCCTAGTTTCCTTCTCTTATCTTCTACCAAAGTCCTCTTGTGCTCAGGTGCGGGTTCCTCGGAGATACACGCTAAATTTCTGGGACGCTGCTGTGCGCAATTGGCTGCCGCGTTTCGCCCACAAATTATACAGTCAGTACACTTTACGGTGTATCCAGTGAAGCGCTTTGAGATGTCTCGAAGACTTGATAGAGCGCTGTATCAAATGCAAGGATTATTATTACTGCGTGCTTCCAGTCCAAGCTGGCATTGGCTTGCAAACTGGTTGTGAAATGGTTCTCCAGTAGGACTGAGATTGCTGGCATGTGTTTACATGTACAGGCATCAACAAGGAAATCATTTCAACGACCAAATCATATGCACTTCTCAAAATTCAATTCGCCCACAACATACAAAATACACAGTCAATCCACTTTACAGTATATACTGTGAGAAGCTTTGAGATGTCTCACTGACGTGATAAGGCGCTATATCAAATGCCAAGGATTATTTATTATCTGTTCACACCTTCCCTTCTGTGTTTCTGGCAAGCTTCCCCGAGTAGAGAGTTCTCTAAACCCCGCGTTTCACGTATGTACCTGTGCTTCACCATGGCTTATGCTTCCCCGCAGGAGTTATCTGACAGGATCCACAGAGCTTCTTTGGTAAGCGTTATAAGCCTTGCATGTGATACGGCGCCTTATCACATCGTTGAGACGTCTCAAAGCGCTTCACGGGATACACTGCAAAGTGAATTGACTGTGTACTTTGGGGGGGAAATGCGGCAGCCAATTGCGCATGGCAGCGTCTGTCCCACACACAGTCGTGGAATGAGTGACCACATCTTTACATATATATTTTTTTAATGGATGGTTACCCCTGGAAAGCGATCCACCAATAGACTAACAACCAGGTTCCTTACTTACTGCTAGGTAAACAGAGGCGTGTGGAGTAAGGAAACTTGCCTAAGGTTGCTTGCTCCCTGTCCGGGAATCGAACTCGTTTCCTCTCGCTTGCGAGGCGAGTGCTCTAACAGCTACCCTACAGGACTGCTGTTGTTTAAGGCAAGTTTAAGGCAGCGCACAGAATAGCGGACTGAACAACCACACAGCCCGCACGATAATAACACAAACCAAAACACTCTTCTATCCTCTCTGCATTCCTGACACTAAGATCCTCCCAACGTGCGAGGCACTGACAACTGTGTCCAAACAAAAAGGTGAGTTGCGCACAGCTGCCAACCACGGTTACACGGAAGGAGTTGATCAGAGGCTGGGTTTCACCGTCTGCTGTTTATTTTTGCTTTACTCACTGCAGATGTCAGTAATTTTGAGTTGGCAGATGAAAACGCAGAATAATGGATATGACAATTAGTTAGGCCTCGCATTATGCATGTGGAAATTATATTGTTATATAATCACATTTGCAGTAAAACAGCCATCTGCTTCCCTGTGCTGGGGAGAAACAGCATGCCACTTCTTTTGTAAATCCAAAAGAAATCAGCAGCATAAACAGAAGAAACCAGGAGCAAATGTACTCAAGATTTCAATGTCTGCCTCCTCTTCCCCCACACCCTCCGCACTGCCATTGTTAAAGGGATTTGTCAAGACTGGTATTTGCAAAGGAAAAAAAATATATAAAATGTTGTGTGGTTAGGAGGGAGGAGAGCGAGGCACGAAATCGAGAACCAGATAAAATTGCTCATTCACTTGATGGCTGCTAGTGGGACGTTGCTGTGCGCAAAACTGGCTGCCGCGGTCAAATACACAGTCACTACACTTTACGGTTAATCTTGCGACGTGCTTTGAGACATCACATGATAACAACGTATGAAATGCAAAGATAACTGTAATAACAATCCTTGCATTTGATATGGCGCATTATCGCATCGTTAAGACGTCTCAAAGCGCTTCGCAGAACATTCTGTAAAGTGGATTGACTGTGGATTTTGTGGGCGAAACGCGGCAGCCAATTGCGCACAGCGGCGTCTCACAAACAGTCGTGGATTGAGTGACCCAACTCCGTGTGGAGCGAGGAAATACGCCCAAGGTTTTGACCTGCCAGGGAATCAAACCCTGGTTCTCTCGCCCAGAGGTGAGCGCTCCAACCACTGCTCTACAGAATTCTCTCTCTTATCTCACGAGCTCAGTAAATGTCTTGAAACTCGTTCTGTGTCAGAGCTGAGACGTATGAAACTCAAAGATAATTATCTAGGGTAGGAAGCAAATGAACTCCTCGACACCTCTGCTCCCCAAACCTTTACTGTTTAGAAAGTTCTCTTTAAAATGACTGTGCTTCTAATAATTAGTACTAATACAGCAATGAGCTTCTTAACTGATTCCGCAGTGCCCTGGTTCGCCACGCACACTGTGCAGTGTTTCCCGCTGCACGTTCCAAAAGCGGTTCTCGATTGAAGCTGCGGTAAATAAAAACCTGATCGCTGGCCATTTCATTCTTCTGATTTAACAAGCAATTAACCGAGTAAGAATAAATCAAGCCGATTGCTCAAGAGTTGCCCGTGTCTCCATGAGATAGTCTGCATGAAAATTACATTACATTCGGCAGCTAATGCACAATCACCTCAATACACAGTCATTGCTGTGAAGCGCTCTGACATGATAAGGCACTATATCAAATGCAAGAATTATTATTCTGTTAGACTTGGTCGTCGTAGAACAGCTGAGGAAATTTCATCTCTTATCTATATTACATGCAATCAAACCCAATATGATTCCCATTGATCAGTGTGTGTCACTACAGTGACTGTATTACAATAATCCTTGCATTGGGCACAGCAGGAGAACATCTAATAAGTGATTCACAGGATTTACTGAAAAGTGTAGTGACTGTGTATTTAGCAGGTGAACGCCTACTTTATGTTCTGAGGTGGGGGCAGAAACCAAACCAACCTCACTTTTATACACTGAATATCAAAATAATACTTGCATCTGATATCGTGCCTTATCATGTCATTGGGATGTCTCAAAAAAACTCACAGAATATGTTGTAAAATGGACTGACTGCGTATTTTGTGGGGGAAACCCGGCAGTCGGTTGCGCACAGCAGCGTCCCACAAACAGTCGTGGAGTGAGTGACCAATGTTTTTTTAATGGAATATGGAATGCAATGGTGAATTTCTGCGACATTTCCTAACAGGTTCCTTGTGAGAATTATGAAAAGTTACAGATTCACCCCCACTGTAGATTAAAAAAACGTTCTGTGTGTGTGTGTCTTTTTTTTTAGGAAGAGAGGGTCTTTGACTCGGGAAACCAAGTTCATTTCTCGGTGACGCAAACTGGGATGTAATCCCTGGTAATACAGTCAGGCTCCAGTCACTGGAGCACAGAGCTTTTCCAAGTCCAGTTTGCAGGTTAGTGCAGAGGGTCAAGGCATCACCATCGGTTCCCTCTCATTATGTCAGAAACTCTGAGCCAATTAACACTAAAGTATATAATTCTGATGCAAATGGGACAGAGCTCGTCAATTATTCATCCCTTAATTGCTCGGCGCAGTGAATCTGATCAAGTCCAGCACATCCGTTCTCTCCCAGCAGCTGACAAACCCATTCCACAACAAACTGATGCTTTTGTGTTGGCGTAAGGCAACAGAATGCTTACCAGCCGAGCTTGACGCAAAGCAATCACTCTCAGCGAGAAGAGAGTGTTCACACCATTGCTCCTTGTGCGTCGAAATGCCTCGAAGCACTTTCCAAGTCCTCATTCGCAAGTGTAGTGACTGTTTCTTTTGTTGGCAAACTGGCCACATTGATATTGACGGAATTATATGGAGGATTGTTGGTCAGAAACCACCATGAGAAACTCTCTTCCCTTTTCTAATAACATTGTGGGGTTTAAACAACGATGTAGTGCGAATAATGAACACCAAACCAAGCAGACAGGACCTCATCTGAAAGAAGGCACCTCCAACAATATTTTTTTTCACTGGTTTAAAGCCAGAAGCTTTCATGTTCCTTTTCTGGCTGAGGTTTGATGATACTGAAGTAAGAGACATTCCCTGCACACCAGAAGTGAATCACAGTTGGGACAGGATGCTGACCAAGGATGATAGCTCACAGGGCAGATGAGTTGGCTTCCGTGTAAGCACGGAGCACACAGCATAATAATCCTGGCATTTTGATATAGCGCCTTATCACGTCTTCGAGACCTCTCCAAGCGCTTCACAGAATATATTGTGAAGTGAATTGACTGTATATTTGTGGGCGAAACCGGGCAGCCAATTGCGCACAGCAGCGTCCCCACAAACAGTCGTGGATTGAAGTGAACAATTTATTATTATTATTTTTCTGAAGGAATTATTACCCCCGGAAAAGCGATCCGCCAATCGACTAACAACCAGGTTGCTACTTACTGCTCGGTAAACAGAGGCGTGTGGAGCGATAGTAATAATAGTAATCCTCGCATTTGATGCAACGCCTTTCATGCCGTTGAGTGAAAACACAAACAGCTAAAAACTGGAACTCACAAAGTGGTTTACAGTACAGGACGGGGGCTGAGGCACGTCTGTTCTTGATGAAAGGTCATTGATCTGAAGTGTTAACCCACTTTCCTCTCTCCATAGATGCTGCCTGACCTGCTGAGCGCTCCCACTGGCTTCTGCTTTTATTTCAGATTTCCAGCATCTGCAGCCTTTTGTTCTTGTGAGCGTCAGACTCATGCGAGTTGTAAAGAGTCTACGAGGAAGAGTGACATCTCCTGTCCAGGTTGCCAGATACCAGTAAGCACCAACAGACTACCAAAATCTATCTGTATTTGTATATGGACAGACAAAGAAATATAACTCACACAAGGGCTGTACATGTAAAACTATCCAATAAAAATTTACGGCCATTAGTTATTTCTTTGGAACCATTTCTTGTAACCGTTAAACAGTAAAGTATTATATTATCTGGCAATTTGATATAATAGTCCTTGCAGTTGATATCTGATATATAAATATTTAGATTTGATATCACGTGATATCACATTTTCTCCTTTCACAGGCACCTTCTATTAACGACCTTAAATTCTGGCTTGTTGATTGTACTTTCTATTCATCTGGATTGCGAAAGATAGGAACAGGAGGAGGCCATTCAGCCCACTGAGCCAGTCCTGCCAGTTCATCGAAGTATAAGAATAATCCTTGCATTTGATGCAGCGCCATATCACGTCGTTGCGACGTCTCAAAGCGCTTCACGGAATATACTGGAAAGTGAATTGACTGTATTTTGTGGGCGCAACAATACAAAGTTCATTTAAAAAAATTAAAGTCCAATCCACTTGGGAATTCGGAGCCAGTGGACGACGGTGGGGCTGCGGTTAATGGGAGCAAATGACCAATGTATCTGGAGAGCTGCTGGCGAGGTCAATGGAAAGAAACTCCCTTCGCTTCTCATTAGAGTAACGGGATCTTCGATCAGGCAGAGGGGACCTCGGTTTAACATATCATCTGAAGGACAACACCTCCGACAATCCAGCAACACACACCCACCGCCCCCAGCGCTGACCTGGCCTGACATCCTGGATTTTGTGATGAAGTGCACAGATCTGACGAAATGACTTTGCTCAGACATTTCGGATAACCTTTAATTTCACAGTCCCTTCCTCTCGTAAAAGTTAATTTCACTCTTTCTTTATTGCTCTAAATTTTGCAACCATTGCCCGATGTCCCATAACAACAATTTGGAATTAGAATAGGAAAACTCTGTCCGCTGACAGGAACATAATTACACGGAAAGTGAAGGCTTGACAGTAATGGAAAAGACGATGAGAAATTAAATTTGAAACAAGCCGACTGATGCAGAAAAGAGGTGGGCGTTCCATTTGTCTCCTAAACCTCACTATGTTGTCTCTCTTCTTACTGCTGGAAGCTAAGAGCAATACTTAATCATGTTTTTAAAAATAATCCACTTCACATCACCACCAATAGAGTTAAAACATCTTAAAATACTTCACTGGTAATTGTTGTCCAGCGTAGAAACTGAATAACTTGTAGACAAACACAGCAACCAAAACAAATTGGAGTCATTAAAGCCGTGACTGTTTGTGGGGACGCTGCTGTGCGTAATTGGATGTCGTATTTCGCCCACAATATACACAGTCAATCCACTTTACAGTGTATTCTGCGAAGTGCTTCGAGACGTCTCAAAGACGTGATAAGACACAAAGGTTGATCAAAAGGCTTGGCCACCACGACACTGAACCAAGGTCCTGTCAGCCTGCTCAGGTACACGTAAATGAAGCCCGTGGCCGTGAAAAGGGAAGGGATCCTGGTTCTCTGTCCGACAATAATAATATTATCTTATTATTATTATCCTCCTCCAGATAAAATTGGTCACTTGCTTCATGACTGTCTGTGGCCCATTGCTGTACGTGAATTGGCTGCCTACAAAATACAGTCACAACAGTTTACAGTAAGGGCTATGAAGCACTTTGAGATGTTCTCAAATGCAAGGATTGTTGACTAATTCATCTGAAGGACTGTTATCCGGGATGTCAGGAGCAACTCCCTTTATACCGGTTTCCTCAAAAGGAACAATGCATTGCACAAAACGTTAAGACGCTCCGAGAAAGATGGAAACTCCCTTGAACCCTTCACGGTGCAAGCACTTAACTTGACAAACACTCCACTTCATTTTCATAAAGCTTTCCCCAAACTCGATTGCCTCCCGCCTTCTCCATCCACCAGCATCACCAGATTGATTGGCTATCACTGGAAAGTATTTCATTTCTAATGTTGGAGGCCTGACAGAAATACAATCCATTCCATCCGTTCAATTCACTGTCAGTTTACCCTGTTCCACTGAGTTGCCTACGAGAAGCACCTGGCACTCACACAACAACAGCAGCAGCAACTCGGATTTATATAGCGCCCTCCACGCGTCTCAGAGCGCTTTACAGCAACGGATCCCGGGACCGAGCCCAGGGGGGGAGGGGGGGGAAGGTGACCAAAGGTGCGGTCGAAAAGAAAGGTCTTCAGCAGAGACCTGAAAATGGGAAGGGAGGGAGCGAGACGAAGGGAGTGAGGAAGGTAGCTCCAGAGCCTCGGGGCGTAGTGCCTGAAGGCACGGCCGCCGAGGGTGGAGCGGCGGACTCGGGGGACGAGGAGAAGGCCAGACCCGGAGGAACGAAGGAAACGGGTACTGTTTTGAGGAGAGGTCAGAGAGGTCGGGGGGTGCAGAGGAGTGCAGGGACTTGAATATGATCTTGAAATCGATCCTCTCTGGGATAGGCAGCCGGTGCAGTCTGGCCAGGACGGGTGATCGGGGAGTGGGGTTTGGGTGTGGGGGTGGGGGGAGGGCCAGGACTGGGGGGATCAGGGAGCGCAGTTTGGTGCGGGTGAGAATGTGGGCGGCAGAGTTCTGAATGAGTTGGATTTTATGGATGGCAGTGGATGGGAGACCGGCGAGGAGGGCGTTGGAGTAGTCCAGCCGAGAGGTGACAAAGACATGGACCAGAGTTTCAGCGGCTTTCGCCTCGGAAAATGTCTCCAAGTGCTTTTCGTTTTCCCGTGTGGGGACAGTGAGCAAAGAGCCACAGGGGGCAGGAGCAGAGTGACTCAAGGTACTGGCGAAGTGGTAGGTTTGCAGTAATAATAGTAATATTAATGACAATCATACTCTGCATTTGATATAGCGCCGTATAACCCAACATTTCAAAGTGCATCACAGGGTTTACTATAAAGTGTAGTGCCTGTGTGCTTTGTTGAGGAAACGCAGCAGGTGATTGGCGCAGAGCGACATCCCACAAACAGCCGTGAGGTGAATAGCCAATTTTTTTTGGAAGGGCGGCGGGTGGTGGGGGAGTGGGATTGGCCTAGAAACAAAGAGAATCTCCCTTTCTCTTTCGGATAATGCCGTGGGTTCCGGACAAGCAGATGGGATGTTGTTCAACGTCTCATCCAAAGGACAAGCCCTCCGACAATACAATGTTCCTCACAGTACAGGGACACAAGCCTGGATTGTACGCTCAAGGTCCCTAACATTTAGGTTGAACCCATGGTTCTACAGTTCTAGCCTTCTGAGTCAGAGGTGAGAGCGAGAACGACAGAGCCAGGCTGACACACATCCAACGGAAAACAAGTCCCTAGACACTGGGGGGGGGGTTTAGCCCCCTAAATTCTAAAGCGATATAACGAAATCACAATGAAAGGAAAACTATCGAGATCTCAGTTCGAGTCTGACCTCAAACTGCGTTCCAACGCAGACAGAGAAATGCATCAACCGCACAGAATCGGGAGCGCAGTAACTGCAAGGCACAGGCAAGCGACAGATGGAAAGCAAAGCTCGGAAGGAGATTGCAATGCTCACACTGTTCCACTTCAATCTCTGAACATTCCATGAAACCATGTCCCTGTTTGGAAATAATCAGCTCATCTGCCTGTACGCGCGAAAAAACAATCGACTCCATCCTCCTTCCTCGCCTCACCCCGAAACCTAAACTTCGCGCAATTATCAAATGGAAAAGAATACATTTTTTACCTCTAAGCGGTCATAATTCAGTCATGATTGAATAACTTGACATTTGTTGATGTAGATGGCTCTGGCGTGATGCCAGCGATTTAAAAAAAAAAGTCCAACTGGTACAAATCTTTCCCTCAATTGGCAAACTCACTTGCACATATGGCTCTTTAACAGTTTGAGAACTGCGTGGAGATACGGGGGTAAAAATTCCTCTTATATTTTGTGGGCAAAACCTGTCAGCCAATTACCCACAGCAGTGTCCCCACAAACAGTTGTGAATCGAGGCAGAACACTGTTATTATTTTATTGATTTGTTTGCTTGTTTATTTATTTTGACGGGATAATTACCCCCAGAAAGTGATCCATCAGTCGACTAAACAACTACTTACTGCGAGGAAAACATAAGTGTGTGGAGTAAGGAAAGTTGCCCAAGGTTTCTCCCTATCCAGGAATCGAACCCAGGTCCTCTCGCTTGCGAGGCGAGCGCTCTAACCACTACTCTTCAGGACTCCGCTCACTAAACCCTCAATAAGAGAGAAACAGGTCAGAAATTCCACCCAGTTTTAGCCTATGGGCTCTTCTGTGTAAAGTACTCACATAATAATCCTTGATTTGTTACAAGACCTTTCATGTCAGGAGGACATCTCAAAAGGCTGCACAGTGTTGGCTGGGTATCCGAGCTGAGGGTGAGAGCGACGGGAGAGGGGGAAAGATGACCCAAAGCATGGATCAAGAGGTACGTTTTGAGACGGGCCTCGAAAGAGGGGAGAGGGGGAGGGAGCAAGTGAGAGGGACCTGTTCGAAATATCAATTTCACTGCTTTTCATGTTCGTTCCGCCCAAACTGGTGGAACAAACAACTGCATTTAGCTCGACCAAGAACTGATTCAGTTCCTTGTTGAACGCTGCACACCGTGTGACTCCCTAGATTCACAGCATGATTCACATCGGGCTGATAGAAATCACAGCACTGAAGGAGGCCATTCACAGCCAACTCGCTGGTGTGTCTGCCCGAGCCTCACTGTACCACTCAATTGTCATCGAAGCCTATTCCTCACTGCGGATAAAGGATTCTCTCCGGCCTGGAACTCCAACAACAACAGCTACAGCTTGCCCATACCCAGCTTAATTGAGGCTTTGATTGGCAGATGTTCAGAGAGATCGAGCCGCAGTGATGCTGTGGATCGTGCGGGTTTGAAGCCTTCTGCGTACCTGAGGACCTCAGCATCATTGGCCCACAGTCGGTGGGGTTTTGGAACTCAGACTTGGTGAGCGCTGTAGATAGAGCTCCCTCTCGTGGCTACACATTGCTCCTGCGGCCCGCAAACGTAGGAAGACCACTTTCCCCCTCGTCAACCAAAGGCGAAGCTTTGCGCTGTCGGTCTTGTCGTTGTGACCGCCTGATTGAGCTGGACTGGCTTTCAGGTTGGCGACTGGGACACAGGCCCCCTTTGGGCACTCGAAGTCCTCGCAAGATTATTCAAACCACAAATTGGAGCAGGAGGCTTTTCCGGGGATAATAATCCCTCAATAAAATCCTCCCCCCGCCACCTCCAAAAAAAAATTATTTGGTCACTCAATCCACGACTGTTTGTGGGGACGCTGCTGTGCGTAATTGGCTGCTGCGTTTCGCCCACAAAACACATAGTCAATTCACTTTGCAGTATACTCTGTGAAGCGCTTTGAGACGTCTCGATCGAGCCCTATAACGAATGCAAGGGTTATTATTTGTTATTAATATAGAACGAAAATCGGGCAGAACTATCAGGAAAACAACGTCCCAAATTAATTCCAAATCGTTAAAGGCAAGGATTAATTAACAGTAAGGGCTGAATTTAAGAATTTTCCGCAGCTCTGGACACCTAACCACCCCCCACCCCCCCCAACCCCCAACACACACACACTCACACTAAGACTGGATTTATATAGCGTCCCTCAGACGGGGTACAGTCCCGGATCGGATCACACCTTCTGTCCAGTTCCTTCAGCTGGTGACAGACTAAGAGAAAAATATCAGATTTCCAAACTCTCTGGTTTCCCAAAATCCATTAGAGCTTTCGAATGCAAAGTGTTCTTATCGCACATCAGCACCAAATGATTTCCTGTAAACTTTTAGCACTCGATATTGTGAGCGGAATTTGTAAATGGGTGCTCAAGTCAATGGAACCAAACTGCAGTTTATTCTAGGCAAGTCTCGGGTCTTCGGTCTAGAGAGCTCCCAGCTCACAGGAACCCTCCCTGACCCATCCCTCACCCCCTCCGCTCTACCATCGGCAGCCGTGCTTTTAGCCGCTCTAAAATAAAATGGGGTCACTCGTTCCACGACTGTTTGTGGGACACTGCAGTCAATTCACTTTGCAATATATACCGTGAAGCACTTTGAGGCGCTTCAACGACGTGATAAGACGCTATATCAAATGCAACGATTATTATTATTATCGTTACGATGCCTCAACTCTGGAACCCTCTGCCTCAATCCCTCCGCTTCGCCCGCTCCTTGCCCATCTTTAGAGACGGAAGGCATGGCTGTGACGTACCAAGACTCACTGCTGGTGCTCGAGCACAATCGATGGCCACTTGGGGCAGAAGGGTCACCAGAGGGTAACAAACATCTGTGTGACGTAAGGAGATTGTCAAATTTATAAAAATCCTTGGTCAGACCACATGTGGAGGGCTGTGTGCGTGTAGCTCTGATCACCACGGCACAGTTAACGCCTGCGGAGGCCTTTGAGACGTCTTGATGATGTGATAAGGCACTACATCAAATGGAAGGATTATAAAGGATATTGTGGCAATGGAGAGAATGCAGCACAAATTGACTTGGTTGTTGTCAGGCATGAATGGATACAGATATCTAGAAAGACTGTTACGGTCGGTCGGCAGTTTCCACTTGTTGGTGAGTTTATAACAAGGGCCATAAATATAAAATGGCCAGCAGCCGAATCAACAGAGAGTTTAGCAGGAATTTCACAGGGAGGGTGATGAGAATGTGTGAGTGGTTTGCCAATGGTTATGGTTGAAGCAGAAAATATCAGTTAATTTAAGAAGAAACCTGTATCCACGAGGGAGAAGGGGACAGAGAGGTACAGGAGAGGGATAGGGAGAGGGGATTAGGAAGGGTGGAAGCTTGCGTGGAGTATTAACACCAACAAGAACACAAATAAAATTGGTCGGTTGCTTCACCGCTGTTTGTAGGACTTTCGTTGTGCACAAATTAGCTGCTGCATTCACCTACAAATTGCACCTACACAGTCACTGCATCTCACAGTATATCCTGCTTCGAGACGTCCTCCTGTCATGAAACACGCTGCTGTTGTAAACGGTGGTGAGGATTATTATTCCTTAAGGAACACTGCAAATGGCTGTTCCTTTTCGCCCGTAAAATACACAGTCAATGTAGTTTACAGTATATTCTGTGAAGCGCTTTGAGACGTCTCAACGACGTGATAAGGAGCTGCATCAAATGCAAGAATTATCATTTATCACTGTAACCCAGACTGGTTAGGTTGAATAGCCTGTTTCAGTGCTTTGGCCATCCTGATATCTGACATATGCGGAAACCCAACACCACCCATATGACACTCCGAACCAGACTGTGACTTTCGCATACGTATCACAGTTCCACCTGGAATATGCAATATATTTCTATGTAAATGACTTGATTCACAGTGGGCTGGCGGTGTGCGCCTCGTGTGTGATTAACGATTTGCGTGAGGGTACTGTGCCAATGCTTGTCAGTTAAGTGGGACTGAATGATGAAGGATGCCTTTACAAGAACATGTGTTCAATTCCTTCTTTGTGTCCTGAACCCGCTCAATATTTGCCACGAGGTTGATTCATAGATGCAGAACACAAAGTAAAAAAAAAAAGAAAGGCCTTAAAGAGAACAGAAATCGCTGAAAGGCATCAGTACACAACTACACACGTTGACAGTTGGAACTCTGTCTCTGTCCGTTGTTCTTTTCATAGAATTGAGATGCACAAAAGTGTCCCATGGAACCCATTGATTTCGCGCTCTGAAGCATTAAACCAGGAGTCGCCCAAGAGAAGAGTGGGTTGCATCGCTTTAGCCTGTTCTCTAACTCAGTCTACGCACAGATGCAGAGAGAGGCAGAGACAGTTGCAAGTTCTGACGAAGGGTCGTGGACCTGAAAAGTTGACTCACTTTCCTCTCTCCATAGATGCTGCCTGACCTGCTGAGTGTTCCCAGCCACTTCTGTTTTTGTTTCAGATTTCCAGCGGTATTTTGCATTTTGGTTATTATTATTATTATCGTTATTATTTGCACTGAACACCCCCCCCCCCACCAAAAAAAGGCAGACTTGAAAAGAGTTGAAATAAACACTTAATTCTTCGTCGAAAACGGTTATTGGAAAAAAATTCACAATTCACTCACTTTGGGTCAAACCGTCTCAAACCACTCTCGTTCCGAGGCACGACAGAAGGCAAAAAAAAAAATGTGAGAAGCATCCTGCTAAATTACAGCAGACTGTTCCGGGTTTAACCAAAATCTTTCATTCATCTAAAAGGTTTCAAATGTCCTAATTCCAAATGGAAAATCTGGGCGACTTTTTTTTTTCCGATCAAAAAAAAATTGAAACGTTCCTGAATATTAATCTTCCAGTTTCGACTAATCTCCCATTCGCTAAATCAGATTATGCTCCATTCTCATTTATGAAATCGTCCACATTAAAGTTTTCTGGGAATCGACCGGCTGTACAGGGGGTCTTCCAAAATGAAAAGCCAATTGATAAGGGAAATAATTAGACGGTTAATGTCGCTGCCCCACATAATGCTCGGTTCATTAATCGTCGCAAAATGAAATGAATAACGCGTCTGGAATAACGCGTGCAATAATAAGATAATCCTCACGTTTGATGTGGTGTCTGTCTTTTTAGATCGTCGAAATGTTTTCAAGTGTTTTAAAGGATATATTGTAAAACATATCATAAAATATTGTAAAGTCTGGCGACTGCGTAGTCTGTGGGTGAGGGCGGCAGCTAAGTTGCACAAAGCGTTGTCCCACAAACAGCCATGAAGTGAATGACCAATTTTATCTGGGGGATTGTTGGCCAGGACACCAGAGAGAAAGAGGAGTAACTCCCTTCTCTTTTTTCGATAGCGTTAAGAGATCTTTAAGGCCCACCTGAACAGACAGACGTGGACTCGGTTTACTGTCACCTCTCAAGGACTGCGCCTCGAACAGTGCAGTGCACCCCCTTCACCAGCATCAGAATATGCGATGGGATCTTTAACATCCCCCTGAACAGGCAGACAGGAATTTAGTTAAATTTTTCATCTGAAGGATGGCACTGCTGACAATACAGCACTCCTCCGGCACCGCACTGGAATGTATCAGCTTGGAGCATGAGCTCAAAGACCCAACAACCATCTGATTCAGAGGCGAGAGTTTTACCGACCCTGAAGGCTGGGGACTTCACTGAGAGCCCAAGGTGCTTGGACAGAAAGCAATGCAGCTCTAAACCAAGTCGCTGGTCAGACATTTATGCACTCCCGATACGGTGGCTGCACACATTAGGCATCATTCCGAACGGCTGAACAAGATCATTTCGCCATTATCCGCAATCGCTATCATCAACACATCATCACCCGAAGCGGAGAGAAGATAGGATTTCTGTAATGAAAGAGAAATTAACTAAGTGAGGAAAGCACTTGTTTTGAAAAGTCCATTAGCATCTGAGTCATTACAGTGGGCAATCTTACCACATCTGCATGAAATGGCACAGCGAGCACTCAATAACTGCAATAGGTTGCCTATTTGAGTGATTCACTCCTTTGTCTAATGAGGAGTTTAACATGACTCGGTGCAATTGTAAAGCCACTCCAACAGACGTGAACAATTACACCAGGAACTAGAACACAAACCGACTGAAACAGGCCTGCCGTTTTAACCCAACTCTTATCCGAAGGGGCCTGCGTGAGAGAACAAGGGCCTGCAAGGCATTCAATACTCTCAGCCTTGTATAATGTGGTTATCAATCTGCTAACCGGGTGACTGTAATGCGTTCCGTAAAAAAGCCTGGTCTGGTCAGGAGAGATAAATCATTCCGTGCTGAAATGGCTGTTTAATCAGTGTTAATTTGACTACGCAGTTTGCTTCTCCTCCAAACACAAAACGTCGAGATCACCAACGAAATGTTATCAGCAAATTGAACCGCTAATTTTTCCAAATGAAAAGTAATTAAAGTTTGTTGCCTGGAACATTACTGTAGAAGAATGGACACGCGCAGCACGACACAGGCTGCTGCGGTAAACAGAACAGGGCAAATCGTTAAACACGGTCCCTCACCATATCGTGAATCCAACACACTGATCAGTCTGGCTCAATGTCACTCTGCCCTCAGACTGAGAAGGCTGTGGGTTCAAGCCTCACATCGGGAATTTGAACTAACATAATCTAGGCTGACACTCGAACGCAGTGTTTGGGGGAGGACTGGGGGGAGTCCTTCAGTTGAGCTGTTAAACGGAGGTCCCATCTACCCGTTCAGGCGGACGTTAAAGATCCCGTGGCACTGTTCGAATAGAAAACAACAACTCACATTTACACGGCGCCTTTCAAATTGGGAGGACGTCCCAAGGCGCTGGACAATCAGGGTGGGGTGGAGGGCAGTGAGGGTAGAGGGCAGGGAGGGTGACAGAAGGCGCAGTTGAAGAAGAGGGTCTCGAGATGAACCTTGAAGGAGGCGAGGGAAGGGGGGCGAGGCAGCGGACTGGGGGATGGAGTTCCAAAGGGTGGGGGCAGACAGGCTGAAGGGGGGACAGAATGAACAGTTGTGCCTTTGCGTTCCTGTGTCCCCAGCTCACATCCCCACCCACCAGTCACCACGTCAGAGTGTCAGGGGTCCATTTGCTGCTTCTATCATAACCGAGGATTGATGGTCATGTGGAAATCAAGGATCCCGAAACTCCGCACAGACGCACTGTACTCTCCAGCACATCAGCTGGTAATTGGCAACCCTGTGCTTGTATTTATTACCGCGGATAAAGTCGTTACCAGGCAACTAATTCACAACAGCAGACTTGTTCCTCCAAGCATCAGTTTGTGGAGCATTACTGTACACATGGGGCTGCTGATATTAATGTTTAACAGCATGCTGTCCTCAGCTATTAATGTCACAGTGTTATAATACTCAAATATATTTGTTCCACAGGTACAAGGGTAAATATTCCTTTAATAACTTTAAACTGGCTGTAGGACGATACAAAATATAACGAATCCACAGCACATTAGATATTAATACCACAATTACACAATGCTGGCTGATCAGGAGACGTTATTGTCCGTGTCAGTGCAAATATGACCTAAGCCCACACTCACGCTCTGACCATTAATCTTATTTCTGAAATTCTTTCAAATTGTTACCAACAGCTACATTTTTCCATTAAAAAAAACCCCGATTCCAAATCAGCGACGCACGGACCTGTGAGGCGATGACATTTTCATGTATTAACCAAACGAAACGTTAATAACCAATGTCATGATCCTCGCATTTGGTCCGGGGTCCTTCACGTCGGGGAGTGAAGCCTCAAAAGTGCTTCACAGGGTGTACTGTAAAGTGACTGTGTCTTTGTGGGTACCCAATTTGCACACAGCAATGTCTCACACACAGTCAGGAAGTGACCAGTTTCACTTGGGGGTGTGGGGTGGGGATTGTTGGCCAGGACACCAGGAGAGAGGAAACCCCTTCCCTTTTCAAATAGCATCAGGATTTATTTATTTTACGCCTACTTGAGCAGATAGATGAGATCTCAGCTTAATGTCTTATCTGAAGGACGGTGTCTCTGACAACTTGGCTTGAGTCGTCCTCCCGACGTGAAAGGCGCGAAACAAATGTCATTTTGCTGCTGTTGTTGAGTCAGTCAGAAATATACGCATGCAGTGAACCAGACAAACAGCCCCGAGCCTATCAAACCCCTTTTCCCATCACAGAAAAGAGACCTGTTTTGGGAGGTTTCCATGGGAGTTGTGTTCTCCTTCACTGAAAAAACATGAGGATGTTTTGAATGTTTATCATTGATGAGGACTGAAATAGAAACCTCTCATTTACATCTCTGTGTCACACGAACCCAAACATACACACACACACATACATTAATAAACAGTCACAAACACACACGCATGCACATACACACATATAAACACACCACACTCACAGAAATACCACACATGCGCGCACACACACATACAAGTACACGTATACATAAGCACCTGCTCACTCACAGACACACATAAACAGGCACTTTACAGGCACAGACACAGACTCAGATGCTCACTGGTGAAGAGATAGCAATAATTCAAAAGAAAATGACTTGACGTTCCATTGAGGTTTTGAAAGAGAAATTCCTTTGTGTAGATGCAATCTTTGCAAACAAAAGCTTGGTGTATTAGGAAATTTATAAGACTTGCAAATAGCGTCACCGACTCTCTGGCTGGGCCTGCTTTGTATAGTATCGCTGCTTGCTATCTTCCATCCTGTACCTGTCTAATTTCCTCTTGAAATCGGCAGCACAGCTAAGATGGTCTGTCTACCCCACACGATCCCAACCTCTGTGGAAACCAGTAGAATCTACGCCGTTTCCTTTACTGAGTTGGAGTTCCTGACAACTAGTAATACCGTGGAATCTTTGACATCCACCTGAACCGGCAGACGGGACCTTGGTTTAATATCTCATCCGAAGGATGGTGCCTCCAGCAATGCAGTGCTCCCCCCTGCACCGCACTGGAGTATTGGCCTAGACCAGAGTGGGTGTCGAGGGCGGGATGCCACACTTGAGAAACGTGTGGGTAAAACAGCCAGTGTGCATACAGCAATGTCCCACAGACAGCCATGGGGCGAGTGGCCAATTTTATTTGGGGGATTGTTAGCCAGGAAACCAGGAGAGAGAAACTCCCTTCTCTTTTTGAATAGTTCTATGGGACGTTACAATAAAAAAATAATCCTTGCATTTGATATAGTGCCTTATTACGTCTTTGAGACATCTCAAAGCGCTTCACAGGATATACTGTAAAGTGAATTGACTGTATATATTATGGGTGAAACACTTAACATCCATCAAAACAGGACTCGGTTTAATGTCTCTTCTGAACCACAGATGAACAACACTTATTTTTGAAAGCCCACACTAATTATTAAGTTACAAACTCCAGAGAAACTGATTAAGTCAGACCATCACTCTGTGACAATTGGATTGCTACATGAACTGCCTTTGCTATGTAGTATTTACTGCAATGGTACTCTAATCTAACGCTGATTATACAAGGAACACGATATGCTGGGCTGTACCATAAACATTTTACACGGTATCTTTTCCGATGCGGATAGCGAAAAATCGCTTGCAAGCAATTATTATCAACAAAGAAACAAACTCGAAGCAGAAAGAATGTGACCCGTAGTAACCTTGCGTGGCTGGTTCTGTTTCTCTCTCCCAATAACCTCGACAATGAGTCAGACTGGCCATCTGGGAGTACTCCCTCCTCTCGAGTTAGATCAGGAAAGCAGCAGAAACTCCCTTTTCTTCCCGAACAGGGCCACAGGATCTTTCATGTCCATCTAATGAGGCAGATGGGACCTTGGTTTAACATCTGGTCTGCAGGACGGTGCTTCTAATCACGTAACACTCCCCCAGCACTGCACTGGAGTGTCAGCCTATGGATGAACTCAAAAGTACCAACTTGTCGCTTGAACCCACGCCCTTCCAACTCAGAGGGGAGAGTAACAGTGACAGAGCCAGGCTGACACCTTACAGGTCTACTTTTCTGTGGAGGTTTGGATGAGGAAAATCCTTTGAACCATTTGTCTCCCCTTCACAGCATCAAAATCTTCTTAAAACCTCAATCGCCATTACTGGTAAACTCGCTGTTCCAGTTGTGATTGCCCCACTGTGTCAATTATTCCTGGCTTAACGTTGATAAAACCCCCTAAACATGAGTCTTCCCTGCTAAAGATACATTCCTTTCACTTTAGAATGGGTTAATTATCTCCAGGTAATGTCCTGGCCAACAATCCCCCAAATAAGACTGGTTACTCACTCACATAATAATCCCTCAAAAAAGAGATTGGTCACTCAATCCACGACTGTTTGTGGGACATTGCTGTGTGTAATTGGTTGCCGCATTTCGCCCACAAAATACATTCAATCCTCTTTACCGTAAATCCCATGAAGGGCTTTGAGATGTCTCAACTACTTGATAAAGTGCCATATCAAATGCAAGGATTATTATTCTTATTACAATATTATCACGTTATTATTAATTTCCCATTTTGATGCTCGACAACCCGTCCCAGGACACTGTAGCAGCTTGAGTCATCGCTGTAACATCTGGACCCAGCAAAGCGAATTATAGGATGAAAATCTCAAAATGGGTAAACCAGATCGATGGTGTTATTTGTCGGTCCAGTTTCTGATCCTGGCAGGTCCGCTGTATTCCAGGGCATAGCCAGCCTGGCTCATCCCCAGGACCTGGAAGGGCAGGCCAGTCACTCTGGGCACGGAGTCATCCCGCTCAGCTCCCGAAACGTGGCAGCCAATTGCGCACAGCTGTATCCCACAACCAGTCGTGGATTGAAAGATCACATTTTTTTTTGAGGGATTATTATCCCTATAAAGCGATCCGCCGATCGACTAACATCTGGCTGCCTACTTACTGCTAAGTAAACAAAGGCGAGCGGAGTAAGGAAATTTGCCTAAGATTTTGTCCTACCCGGGAATCGAACCCGAGTCCTGTCGCTTGCAAGGTGAGCATGCTAACTACTATGCTCCAGGACTCTTCCACAAAGAAATCTCTTGAAGAAATTACTGCAAATTGGACTTTTTTTTTATTTCAAGCGCAATTTCATACATCACAGAAGCCGTGTTCAATTGTGCCGCCAACACATCCAGGCAAATTGTATTTGCGTGAGAACTTCAGACTCATTGGATTGGTGACAAGAATCAAGTAGCTGAATTGGTTTCAGGAGACCTGTGGGAAAAATGATCCAACCACAAAGCTTCATTTCCTTTTCATCTTCTGTTAATTCATTTTTCGAGAAACATTCTGGTCGTCATTGAATTCAACATTTGCCGGAGTTATTACATCGATGTCTGACACTTAGCGAGAGCAGTAATGATTCTTCCTTTCTCTAGCAGACAGGCTCTTGAAAGGCTAATTGTTTTCATTGAGAATTATCACTCTTTGGTTTACTGAGACAAAACAAGGCAACTTGAGGCCTTCACAGCAACCTGCGTCAGATTGGCTTGGTCAATGCCACTCACGCCTCTAATTCAGAAAGTTGCGGGTTCAAGGCCCCCATCGGGACTTTGAGCTCACAGTCCATGTTGATGCTCCAATACATCACTGGGAAAGCATTGGACTGTTGGAGCTGCCGTTGTTCAGATGAGACGTTAAACCAAGGTGCCTGTTCCAGTGGAAGTCAAAGATCCCATGGTGCTATTGGAAAAGAGAAGGGAGTTTCTCCCAGTGTCCTGGCCAACGTTCCTCCTAATTAAAATTGGCCATTCACTTCATGTCTGTTTGTAGGTCGCTGCAGTGGGCAAATTGGCTGCTGCGTTGGCCTAACACAATCGCTGCACGTTACAGTAAATCCACTGAAGCACTTTGAGACATGCTCCCGACTGTAAAAATGTGCCATATCAAATGCATGGGTTATTATTGAATTTGATCCAGTTCCATTTGCTTCCATTTATTCGGGCTTCTGTTGAAACCAGGTTAGACCACAGCAGCCTGACCTGCATCAGGGAGAGGATTTCTGAGAGAGCGAGACACACAAGCATACCCTCAGTAGGAATTTGTTGCTGTTGTCGTCACATATTGGTCCCCAGTCAGTCAGTGCTTTGAGAGACAAAGGTAATGGTGAGAAATCTAACTCCAACACTGTCACAAAGGGGCGTAGAGGCAAAAAATCAATTAGGACGTTTAAAAGCGAGATGGATGGATACCTGGGAAGGAAGGCTATTAAGTGGTAAACAAAGCAGAGCTGTAAACGTTGGCAACAGCAGCCAGGGAGTCCGAGTCATGTGAACAGATGATGGATTGAAGCACTTGAAGAGAATCGTTGTTGTGAGGATATTCGGAAATAGTTTTTTTTGTTGCACAATAGAGAGGAAATCAAAAAAATCAAGCAATGGTTTCTGATTTTTCTCTGTGGTTTGATGTCTCGGCCAAAGAAATTCATGGGCAATGCATCAGCTCCAAGGTTAAAGAGAGGCCAAGGCATATTGAGTTGCTAACAGGGATCTTCTGCTCACCTGTTGTACTTAGTGATAAAAATAATAATGATCCTTGCATTTGATATAGTGCCTTATCAGGTCTTCACAACATCTAAAAGAGCTTCACAGGATTGACTGTAAAATGAATTGACCGCATATTTTGTGGGCAAAACACGGCAGCCAATTGCGCACAGCAATATCCCACAAACAGTCATGGGCTGAGTGACCAAATTATTATTATTATGGACAGGAAAGTACAAAGGGAGATAGAGAGGAGAAAAGCTGGTGCATAAGATAAAATATAATTGAAAAGAAATAGAATAATTCACCCAACTCCTCCGCACCGCTGAAGGTATTAGGAAAATCAGGAGCTGTGCCCCCTTCCCCAGATATTGGCAGTCTAATTTGTGCCGTTTCTTAAAAGATTCCTAACACTCTTCAAAGCAGATTATTTTGCTGTCAGGTTTCCCATGTGGTGGGAGCAAAGTCCGATTAGTTGCTGGGAATCCTGAATTATGTGATGCGGATTTCTTGTGAAGGAACCTCTTTTAAGAAAAGCGGCAAATTAAGACCCCCCCCACCCCCCACCCGCCACTCGCAACCCCGAAAAAGAAGTCTTATCAGAATCAGTGTTACATCTTCCATGAATGTACAATCCACCAGCAAAGCCAAGTTGAAAAATGTCATTCGAATATTCAATGATGCACTCTTTTGATGAGTTGCAACAAGGAGCTGCCAAACCCCAGATATAAATAGTATTAGAGATAATCACTTCCTCCAAATCATGTCAAATGTACAGTTTATCTGGAGCGAGTGAACAACTGGGAGATTTTAGCTTCAGCTCCACAGATGAAAGCTCACGATGACAGCACAGATAGCTGGCTCTTGCCAAACAACAAAGCATTTTCATCGAATTTAAATCGAGTAGCCGACTTGGACACCAAATGAGCTTGCATTAAAGATCAGTTCACGAGCTGCATCCTCTCTCTCTCTCCGCTTCTCACAAACCTCCTAAGGAGTCTTTGCGCTCTAAACATCAATTATTGATCCGTTCAGAAACGTGAACAAAAAAAAATGTGCGGGTATATCAAAGGCTTCCTGGAAATAACAGGTGGCTTTCCAAAAGATTCCTCCATCCAAAATGTATGGACTTCCCATGAACTCAACAAACCAAATGTTTGGGATTAATTTGAAACAAAATCTTGTAGAGATCTAAGGAAGGGATAAACCAAAGGCTTGTACAGTACAGTGAGGCTACGTATTATTTGTGAAACAGACCCACTGTTCAAAAAAACCAAATAGAATAGAATATTCGAGCACGAGCTAATAATAATTCTTACCCTCCTTGAGTGACCGACTTATATTTTATTTCCCGTTAGTAATAATCTCTCCAAAATAAATAAATAAATTGGGTCACTCAATCCACGACTGTTTGTGGGACACTGCTATGCACAACTGGTGATCGTGTTTCGTCCACAAAACGCACAGCCAACCCACTTTACAATATATTCTGTGAAGCGCTTCGAGACGTCTCAACGACGTGATCAGGTGCTATGTCAAATGCAAGGAATACTCTTGTGATACACAGTCAACTGAGATCTCTATCTCTCTGATTATTCCAGTGAGAATAACGGACACCATTCGAAAATAAGTGAATTTTTCCCAGTGTCCTGGCCAACAATGCTCCAGATAAAACGTGCTTCGCTTCATGCCTGTTCATGAGAACTCGCTTTGCTGAGGATACTTGCCACATTTATCTAAAAAAAATAGCAGTCACTAACTGCACTTGGCAGAAGTTACTTGTGAAATGCTCTGAGACATTGTGATGTGAAAAGATTTTTCTTTCTCGGTCAATAAAAATACTCAATATTGGAATGTGGCTTCCACACTACTCCTCTATCTCCCCACCCAACCCCCTCACAAAGTGGAAGGATTATTGTATGCTTCACTGCTCTGGTCTAGAAGTGCCTCCATCAAACTCCGCACACGGTAAGAGTTTGTCTACAGACGCCTATGTTTCAGCGAACAATTACACACCTCCTATTCAGAAACAAACAACAATCATTCAAACATTCTGGTAACTGGATAGAGAAAAAAAAAGTTGTTTTTTTTTTTACTTTGGGAAAAACAACAAGCAACTTTCTACGAAGTATAATCATTATAGAATGCCTTAGAAAATGTACAGAATTATTCGACAATATTGCAGCAACCAATAAAACCAGAGCGATAAAAGAAAACTATCAAAAAAACAAGCCCCGTTGTGAAAACCTTAAAGCCAATGAGTTCTGACATGTGCATTCGACAGGTTGCTCTGTTGTTAGCTTTCTTTTCATTGTGTTTCTGTCCTCTCTAGTCTTTGGCATTCTCCCAGTTTCCCCAACTCAGATCCTTGGCCTGTGACACCAAGCATTGGGCTGCCCAATGTAGGGCAACAAACAAAGTTTGGCAAAGCAATTTGTCTGCACACAAGTGCCTCCACAAACGAGGACAAAAAAAAAAATCACATTGCCTCTTTTATGAACAGATGACCTAAGAGCCTTGCGCTGAGAACATTTATTTTCCAACAAAGGAAACAGATGAATGCCGGGTGAGTTGCCACAAGCTAACTGCAAACATGTTTAATTGTTTATTGTTCGTTGTCCTGCCTGCCGCACATCAGTGCAGTTGCTAAGATGCTTTCGCAATACTATGTTCAAGTTCGTTCTATTCCCTTGCCTGGCTTTGCAGGCCCCGTTGAAGTCTCTACATGACAAATGCAATGTTTCTCTGCCTTCATAACCACAGACCTTCAATAAGAAGCTCTCGCAAAGTAATCAGCCCTGGGAGGGTTTGTACGCGGGCACAAACAACAACTTATACTTCACGTCAGGAGGACGTCTCAAGGCGTGGGACAGTCAGGGGTTTGACGATAAATAAAATAATTTAACTTGCCGATTTCAAAATGCATTGGCTTTAAGTATTATAATTATAGAAACTTACTGGTGGGGGTGGGTGCACATTCTATGCATGTTTTTATCAATGTAGGATTCTGTTGGACATAGTATTTTGGGTGAATTGCTGCTTATCAGTATTATTACATTCATTTGCATTACAATCAATTTCCATTGTTTAAGTTTTTTTTGAACTGAACCCAGGTCCTTCTCGCTTGCGAGGCAAGCCTGCTAACCACTTACACTACAAGACTCCACCGTTATGTCACAGCAACCAGAAATGCAGGCAGTACAATGAATAGCTAGGGTTATTTTAAGAGATATGGAGAAAGGCAAACGATAAGGATCAACTAAAGGACTACCCCAGGTCATAACAACAACAATAATTTGCATTTAGACACCGCCCCTCATGCATGGTAACATCCCAGAACACTTGCCTTGGGACCTAAATGCAGAAATGGATGAGGAAAGATAGATTAATTAGTGATAGGCAGGCGCACTGGGTAACTACAACACAAAGTGAGGTAAGGTGACAGAGGAAAGGGATTTAGCACTTTAGCACTGAGGCTGTATCTGATGGACTTAAGGTTGGAATCCTGTGAGTTCAGAACATTCTTGGAAGGAAACCATTTGCGCTTATGCAGTTGTATTTATAGACAAAGTGCTTTCACCACAGGATGCTTTTATACACATCACATCACTTTCTCATGGAGTCAACAGGATTTCACAGCCCACAAGAAGGCGATTTGCTCTGGCTCAGTCCTCGCTTCTGGGTCAGAAGGTACAAGCCCTATCTTGGGTCCAGAGATCACAGTCCAAGCTGACGCTCCAGTGCAATGCTGTAATGTCGCCCTTCAGATGAGACATTAAACCAAGTCTTATCCTTCTGTTCCTGGAGCTATTAGAGAAAAATGATCCTTTCATTTGGTAGAGCACCTTATCACGTCGGAAGGATGTCACAAACTCTTCACGAGGTTTGCTGTGAAATGGAGCGGCTGTGCATTATTTGTAGTCAAACACTGCAGCACAATTGCACCCGGCAATGACCTACAAACAGCCATGATACAAATGACCAATTTTATTTGTTGGCCACGACACCGGAAGAAACTACATTTTCTTTTCGAATAGTGCCATTTTCTTTTCGAATAGTGCCATAGTCTTTTCGACTATAACGCCCGTCTGAATTGGCTGCCGTTACACCTACAAAATACACAGTCACTACATTTGACAGTGTTTCCCGTGAGGCACTTTGGGACGTCCTCCTGCCGTGAAAGGCGCTGCAATAAGTTGCAAGGATTATGTATTATTCATTAGCTCTTTCTGGAAGAGCCGTCCATTTCAGTCCTTTGCCCTGCTCGTTCCCCTGATGCCGGATTTAAATTTTTCAGAATATCTGTCCAATTCTGTTTTAAAAGCTCTAATGGATTCTGCTTCAACTATCGTTTTTGTTTTAATGTAATCTGTTGCATATAATGAGATGGACGTTGGTGGGGGTGGGGGTGGGGGGAGGCGAGTGTGGGTGAGAGAGCACGAACAGGAAATTTGTGGACAAAGCTGGTAAGTTCAGCAAATCAATCTGTGAGCATGAAATGAGCTGCAACGGCAAGTCACTGCGGATCTTGAGCTGATTTGCTGCTAACGCATTCAGTTTCTGAAACCTAAGACAAAGTTCATGCGCTGAAATTAACGCAAGGTTAAACTCCTCACAGCGATAATGAGATCTCCAGGATCGCACCCTGCTCAACATTGTAACTTCAAACTTGCACTTTGTGGGATTACTTTTCAATTAGTAATCCGGCGTGAAAGTAAAGTCCTGTGTACTTTGTTGGCAGAAAAAAAATTCAATTTGCTGGAGAGGCAAGTAAAAGTATTGGGAGTATTATTTGCAGTGGGGGTATTTTTTTTGGAGTGTTTCCTTGCGCTAATTAACTGTGCTTTCAGCCCTTTGCAAAATCCTCGCGACATGAAAGGTGCTGCGTAAATATAAATCATTACTGTCACTTTTTTTTATATACACACAGTCCATTTATATTAATCCCACTTTCCACCCTTTGTCCATCTCGCTAAGTGCCTTTGCTACCCAAGACTATTTTGCAAACTTTTAACAATAAAATTACCATTTGATATAGCACCTTATCACATCATTGTGACGCGTCAAAGGCTTTCACAAAATATACTGCAAAAGTGAATCGATTGTATGTCTTGTGGGAGGGAACCGCGGCAGCCGATTGCACACGGCTGTATCAAACGAACAGTTGTGACCACATTATTATTATATTATTTCTTTCTTACAGAGATTATTGCCCAATCTGCCAATCGATGTATTTTGTGAGTGATTTCACTGTGTGGGAGATTTGTTTAATGCTTTAATTAAAATCTGATTAAACATTTTTTGACGTTTACCTCAATTTCGAGCGAGACTTTCCATTTGCCTGTTATTGAGAGAGACGCACACTACCATTTTGTAGCATTGGTTCCAGCCAAATCCTGTTTGTGTCGAAGAAATTACTGTACAATTGAAACAACATCAGTCTGACATATAAAAACCACGGCAGATCAAAAGGGTAATTTTTTTTTATCTCACATCTGCCAGTTATTATTTGAGCACACGCTACCCGAGATTCATTCCGAATCAGGAATTGAAATGTGTATAAATGCAATTTTCTAAATGCTTTGCAATTAGACAATTCCAGGACACCCAATTAATGGGGACTGATTGCGAGACTAATTGTATCATCTCTCCAAGATTTCTGAATATTGCCCGAGATTACAATTACTCCTCACTTTAAAGATTGAGTTATTGAAAAATTGCAGCACTTTTGTGTGTGTGTGTGTGTGGGGGGGGGGGGGGTGGGGTGGGGTGGGGAACAGTTTCCATGTTACTTTTTGATTCACCGAAGCCCCCTTTCCCTCTCCTTCTCTCAATCGCTCCTCACACTGACCCCTCCCTCCCACTTGCATTGAGAAAGAATATTCAGACTCTTTGCTCCCCCCCAACACACATTCTCTCTTGTCACACCCATTCAGCGCCAAAGGTCTGCCTCACGTAGTAGCACTCTTGCCTCCGAGTCAGAAGGCTGTGGGTTCCAGCCCCACCACTCAGTCGCGGCTGACGCTCTAACGCAGTGCTAGCGCGTGTGTTGCACGGTCGGGATGACGCGTTAAGCCAAGGTCCCGTCTGCCTGTTCCGGTGGAAGTTATAGATCCTGTGGCACTATTGGCAAAGAGAAAGGAGTGTCTCCTAGTCACTTGTGTCGTCTCAAGCCCCGGTTTTCCGCAGGTATGAACCAGCACAGACTGACCCAGGGAGGTGCAATCACAAACTGTATTTTGGTTCATAGTTTCTCGTTTGTAGCAAGTGAAAATAAATCAATGATCTCTCAACTACCTGAGTGTTGACCAATAATAGTTCAATGAATAAATTACTGAAGACAAAACGCTTGCTCGGCAGCACAGAGCTCAAAAGGATAAGTAAGAGACCAATTTGAAAATAAAGGAAGCCGAACATGACGATTAGCAAATTCCTCGGAGTAGTTTCATATCTTTGATAAAACACAGACTTCTTTGTCACAGGATGCTCTCTCTCTCTAACTATCTCCACACTCTCAGTATCAACAGGGAATCATCCCACTCAGCATCTGTTAACCCTGCAAGCCAAAGCCATAATGGGTAGAGTGGTCCTAGCTGGACAAGTAGCGGGCAAGCTTGCAAGACAGCGATATCAATGGCAAGCTATGTGGTTTTAGCTGGTTAGACTCCACCAGTTATCCCAACACACACTCTGGACTCCCCCCAAGCCTTGGCTCTTGCCAACCTGTGCCTAATACTTTCCAGAATCAGGGAAGCACGGGATGGTCCCTCCAGGGAGAGAATGCACTTTACAATCCAACAATCTATCTCTGGGATTTCCATGTGTAGGTGGGATGAATGGAAATCTCATTGGTTTGACTGCAGCAAACTATTTTGAACAAATTAGCCTGGTTACCGCCCTTATTGTGAACGAGATTGTAATGGCTGGTAATAACCCTTACATTGGTAGAGTGCCTTTCACATCGGGAGGATGTTTCAAAGCGCCTCATAGGAACTTCTGTAAAATAGTGACTCGATTTTGTGAGAGAATGCAGCAGCCAATTTGAGCGCAGCAATGTCCCGCAAACAGCCATGAAGTGAATGGCCAATTATAACTTGGAACATCATTGGCCAGGACACAGGTAGAAACTTCCTTCTCTTTATGAATGATACAATGAGATCTTAACCTCCATAGGCACGGTCAACGAGGATGGTCTTCAGGTGCGATCTGAAGATGGGGAAGGAGGAGGCAAGGCGGGGGATCGAGGGAGAGTGTAGTGTAGATTTTCGGGGTATAGTGGTTGAAAGAGCGGCCAGCGATGGTGGAGTGGAGGGCACGAGGGACAAGCAGGAGGCCGGAGCCAGTCGAGCGGAGGCGATGGGTGATGGAGTGGGGAGTAAGAAGGAGCTGTTTCATACAAGTACAACACACACACTCAGCACTTCTGAAAATTGTTCCCTGACAATGGTATTTCCACAGATGTGGGAAGTGAAATGGCTGACCTCGTGAGATTTTTTTTTAATAGAACCACTTCACAACCATTTTAAAAAAATATCCTTAATTTAATTTTAATAGGAAAATATTTGGAGGCCATTTAAATCTACAATGAAGTTGTCATTTCTTTCTTTTACCCAGTTGAGCACTGACACGCTACATTAAGCCTAATGGTTATCCGCTTTTTTGTCTACACTGTGCTTTTCAGCAGAGCCTCTCATTCCTTGGCTTATATCACTCCCCCCTCGTTCGCTCTCTCCCCTGCTTGGCCCTCGTGCCCTCCATTCCACCATCGGCAGCCGCACTTTCAGCCACTACGTCCCAAAACATTCTTCCTCTATCCCTCCGTCTTGGCCCATCCTTCCCCCATCTTCAGGTGGCGCCCGAAGCAAGAATTTCCTCTTCGACTGCGCCTACAATCACCTCTTACTCTCTCTGCCCCCACCCCGGCTCAGTGTCGTGCTCCGCCACTCTCAAGCACCGTGGGACTTGTGTGGGGGGGTGGGGGTACGCCGTGTAAACCCCAGCTGGCCATTATTGGTGCGCAACGGGGTTCGATCTCCGCAGGGCCGGGCTGAATTTCCGCAGCCGGAGATGGGTCATTAGAAAAAAAAGAAGATACACAGCTGCAGTCAAAGCCCTCTGTCCATCAACCCGTCGTCCATTCTCAGCGCACCGAGAGTAATGTGTGCTGCACGCTCGGGTGCTCGAGTTAAGAGCCAACAGGAGAGGATAGAGCTAACATTCCCTTTAAAGAAAGGTTGCTCGCTCAAGCGTACGGCGTGCTTGCAAAATTGCAGTCGGCGGACGTCCATCCTAATGGGGCTGATGATAATCGGGGCTGCTTCCCTGTGTTATTGTAAGCCTCATTACCAAATTATTTGACTTAAGACACTCTGCCTCGTTTCTCCACGTCCTCCCTCACAAGTCGTCGCTCAGCGTGCGGTCGCGAGAGCCATAGACAGTCCTCCATCAATGCCTTCAGGGCTCTGAGAGAGAGGCATTCTTCCCCACCCCCCAAAGCAATGAGCGGAGAGCATTACTGAGGCCCCAGTAATTCGACAAATCTGCAAATAACAAGCCAATCTTTCATCTTAAAACTGAAGAGCTATTTGTATCTAAAAATCTCATCACAATCCCCTTCTGTAATGTCGCACAACACTCCTTTAGTGTCACAGCAAAGCGAGACAGGAATTCATTACCCTTGAGAAGGCAGAATGATGAGGAAGTGCCACTGTGTAGGAAAGATATTGTATTTTCAATCCGGCATCTTTATGATTAAAAGACGGTCAATTAGGCATATACGGTGAGATGTGTCTACATCTGGTAAACTAACTGCCAAACACCATTTAGGAACAGAATCATTTCAAAATTGAGTAATTAGATGGCAGGAATGCCTTCAATCCAATCCAACCATTCAAACTGTATGATAATGATCCACCCACCAAAAACGTACACAAGGAATCACAGAACAAACAGATCACGACAATACATCTCAATTCATGAATCTCATCATGTTTATCTCTTATTACTTTATTCGGCACAATATAATAGCATAATAATCCTTGCGTTTGATATAGTGCCTTATCACGCAGTCGGGATGTCTCAAAGCTTTATTCGTGGATACACTGTAAAGTGGATTGACTGTATATTTCACGGGCGAAACGCGGCAGCCAATTGCGCACAGCAGAGCCCCACACACAGTCGTGGATTGAGTGACCAAATTATTTATTTATTTTTTAACAGATAATTACCCCCAAGAAAGCGATCTGCCAATCGAGTAACAACCAGGTTCCCAGTTACTGCGAGGTAAACAGAGGCGCGTGCAGTCAGGAATCTTGCCTAAGGTTTGGCCTCTCCCGGGAATCAAACCCAGGTCTACTTGCTTGTGAGACGAGTGCTCTAACCACTGCACCAAAGGACTCCACATATAACTGGCAAGTACCCAAGATCAGAAGAGAGGTGCGTATGAAGAAGACCCTTTGGACATCTTTGATCCCATCAGAATATCTCACCCAACCCTCTTCCCGTCACAATATCAAACTGTTTGGTAAATGAAACTGGCTTCAACCATCCTAGCTGGTAACCCAAACCCGTCGTTAATTACCTCCTGTAAAAAATAAGCCTTTGCTGTGATATTTTTACTGCTAATGAAAGGTTCAGCAGTCAGATCAAATATTATATTACGTAAAGTGCTCATTATGTTTAATCTTTCGTGATAATCAACTGCAGCAAATGTAATATCTGACCCACTTAGATGAGCACAGAAGGGATTTACAGCATAAAGGTTGATTTTCTGAGTTTGTTTTGCAATCCTTGAGGACCGACCAACTCCCATTGTACTAGACTACTTTACAGATGTCGGTAGAAATCTTCTATTGTAATGGAAATGTCTTGAGCTGTAGAACATCTTCAGTAAGGTATAGGCAATGGATTCATATTGCTTTTGTCACTCCGCTTGTTGAACAAACTAATTGCATTGCGCCTCGGAAGATAATTGTCTTGTGTTCGGTTCATCTGAACTTTTCACACAGATTTTAACCTCAATAGAGAAGGATGTCAAATCTGCAGGAACACTTTCAGAGATGCCAAACCAGCCGAAAGATCACAGCCTGAGATACCACAAAGTAATTAATTACTGAGACGAATGGAATGCGTTACCAGGAAGAGTGATTGGCGTCAGGAACATAGAAACAGGAGGAGGGCATTCAGCCCTTCGAGTCTGTTCCGCCATTCTATAAGATCATGGCTGAACTGTATCTCAAGTCCAATTACCAGCCCTTACCCTGTATCCCTTAATACTCCGACCTAACAAATAGCTATCCACCTCAGTCTTGAAAATGTGAATGGATCCACCAACCACAGCTCTTTGGGGGAGGAAGAGTTCCAGATTTTCACTGCCCTCTGCGTGAGAAACTGCCTCCTGATATCACTCTTAAAATGGTCTAACTGTAATTTTAAGAACATGCCCCCTTGTTCTGGTTCCCCACCAGAGGAAATAGCTTCTCTATTTCAAACATTGGACTCATTTAATAAATAGCTCAATGCTGTAAAAGGAAGATGGTAAAATGGGATATTCTGTGTGACGTAAAAAGGACCGTGGGACCTTGAGAACATCGAAACATGGAAAGTTGTGGTATGCAAGGAGGCCATTCAGCCCATCATGCCTGTGCTCATTCTTTGAAGCAACTATGTGTTTAGTCCCATTCTATTGCATTTTCCCCCATAACCATCTATGGGGTAGATGACAGAAAGAGGACATTTTATATAAATTTTTATGAAGGTCACTCTTGAATATCATTATGACGAGATTTAGGAACAGAATACAGCAGCAAAGAAACCTGCACTTACATCGTGTTTTTCATGTCCGATGGAAAGCGAACAGAGGAGGGAGGATTTAACCAAAAGCTTGAGTCAAAACAATACGTTTTTAAAAGAGGTCAAGAAGAAGCAAAGAGAAGGGACAAGGAGGCTCTGGTCAGAGCCAGAAAAAAAAAAATGGCTTCAGTTTTGTCTATGTTCAGCTGAAAGAAGTCAAGGTTTGTCCAGGGCTTATCAGACAGGCAGGCAATCAGAACAGCGATGGACCTCAATCGAGTCAGACTGGGTTGCAAAATAGCTAACCACATGTTACACTGTAAGTCAACCTCAATAACTCGGTCTCACAGCTAATTGCAAAGCGGAGGAGCTAATTTTTTGGGGGAAAGAAAATAAACAAGCTAACACCATATTCTGTTAAATCTAAAAATAGTGAAACTCCCAGCGGAATAGCAATTATTTTGGAAGAGAAATAGCAGAGAGAAATCGAAGGGATTGGAGGGTAGAGCGAGCAACCAACCAGATGTGTTAGGTCTTGCTTTAAGTATGTCTATGGGGGAAGCATGTCTAGATGCTTAGGAATTTAAGAACTGCATGCTCAACAGTTGAATAACTTCTGTTAATGAGATGCGTTTCCAGCTATTATACGTGAGACGAACTTGCTGAAACCAGACACAGAGCTGTTTCTTTACATAGGCGTATTGACATGAAAATCTGCATCAGATTTAATGTGCAGCAAACAATTAATCTCCAAACCCACGGAAATCTATGAAGTGAGATACATCCACGGAGAACAACAGCGACTGCACCTGGATAATAATGCCCTTCGCGTAGGACAATGTTTCAAGTATGACTGAGCAGAGGAAGGGAAAGAGTGGGAAATGGTGTCTGAAGGCTTAACCACTTGGGATTGAAGGAGAGAGAGGAGTACTGGGCATGGGTTGAAAGAGTGGATGGTATGGCCTGGAGCACACAATTCCTCATCTCACCTCATCATAATAATAATTTGACAGAACATCTCAGCACACTTGACGACATGATAAGGCGCTGGATCAAACGCAAGGATTATTACTATTGCTACCTCACAGGATTTATTTCACAGTAACGTGGAGTGACTATCCATCTATTCGTTGATAAAACATATCATCCAATTTGTGCACAGCAGTGTCCTGCAAACAGCCATGAAGTGAATAACTAATTTTATTTTGGGGATTGTTGGCCCAGACGTCGGAAGAAACTCCCTACTCTTTTCAAGCAGTTGCAGGGGACCTGCGAATGTCCACCTGAACAGGCAGATGGGAGCAAATATTTAATGTCTCATTTGAAGGATGGCACCTCCATTTATGCAGCTCAACCCCAGCTCCACATTGGAGGGTCAGGCCAGACAAAGTAAATTCAAATTTCTGACCTACGATTCGAGCTCACGTAACCTTCTATCTCAGAAACGAAAGTGCTACAAACTGATCCGCAACCCGTCAGTTTCTTTAACAAGTCCAGCATCATGACTTCAGCTGCCTTTCGTGGCAACGGGCTCCAGTCATTAATTTTCTTCTATGTAAAGAAATATTTCCTGCTGCAGAGAGGGAACGATCAGTGTCGGAAAATACAGACAGAAGCAGGGAATTAAATTTATACCACGTCTCAGGAACTTCCCAGCAATGTGGCCATTGGGTCTTTCTGAACCCAAAGTCAGAACGTGTACCTAATAAGCTCCAACTCGCGAGGAGCTGCTTGATTTAAGCAAAGAAAAAGAGGTAACCTATTTCTGTGCAACGGTGCGTGTGTGAATAGGAATATAATCCCTCTCTCCTTTTGTGACAACCTGCAGTTTTGGTTGTCCCCTGCCCGTGATAAAGCTACCAGCTTATTTTAGCGGAGGTTTCAAAATAATTTTATTTAACCTTGCTCACTGGACACAGTATTCTTCTCTGTACTGCCACAATGTAATGATACAACCTTATCCCAAATAATCTCTGAAATAGCCTGATCCTATATGGCTGTCTCTGACCTTGGAGCTGAATTTACGTGGTCTTGTCTCACGCATGCCAAGCAGGAAAATCAACCTCTTAAAATAATAAGGTGCCTTTTTCCTCCGTTTCTAAAACATTAAAATATATCTACTTCTTTTTTAATTCAAGTGCCACAGAATCCACACGTAGGTCTGTCCGTAATTTTTGGTCTTCTCTACAAATGATAACACCAATCCTTGTGTTTAATTGTAACGACCGACAATGTCACAACACTTTGTAGATTGTTGTGGCTCAGTCTAATGACTGCCTATCTGTAGTTGACCCAGATAAACAATTTGTACATAGCAAGATTCCACAAGCAGTCCTGATGTGATTGACCAATTTATTCGGACTGCTGGCCAAAATCCTGGGAAAAACTCCCTTCTCTTTCCCAATAGCTTGGCAGGAAGCTTATCGTACGTAACAGGCAGACAGAACTTTTAAAACGTCTCATCTGGAGGACTGCACCTCCAACAATGCACTGGTTGCTACCCCCGTCCTACACTGTGCTGGAGTGTCGGGCTTGACTGTGAGCTCAAAGTCTTGATGTGGGCTTCAACCCACAATTTTCTGACCCAGAAGCGAGTGTTCCACCTAATAATAATCCTTCCATTTGATACAGCTCCTGCCTTATCCCGTTGTTTAAACATCTCAGAGCATTTCGCCAAATATACTGTAAAGTGAATTAACTGTATATTTTGTGGGCCAAAACTCATCCAATTGGTGGGTAAACAGAGGCGTGTGGAGTAAGGAAACTTGCCTAAGGTTTCGCCCTGCCAGGAATCAAACCCAGGTCCTCTCGATTGGGAGGCGAGCGCTCTAACCAACACATTAGAGGATTCTAAGTCAGCACCTTAAAAGCTTGGCATTTGAGGAATGAGGCCAGTGGCATTTGCTTTGAGTAGAAATCTAATCAGTCCACTTCGTCTCTCGGGTGTGTCAATGACAGAGCAACAACGCGATTGGATTATCTGAGGACAGGTTAACACTGCACGTTTAGTGCAAAAAGAAAGTTCTCAAAGAGTCAATATGAAGTCAGATCGCACTTAAAGATTTATAAAGCAATTTATTTTGGGTCATGGCAGTTCCAATCACTTCCATTTTGTTGACTTCACAGTCAACAAAACCATAATTAGATAAGGTAAATTGGAGAGATCCTTGATTGTTAATAATTTGGAGATAGACTTCCCCCCACCACTGCCACCCCCCCACCCCACCTCACAGTTGCACCTCCAGGGAACAGGAGATTGTCTTGTGTAGTCATAAGCTCAACAGGATTATAGATAATAAATGCTACTCTCATCTCTCCAGAGGCTTGTGAGAATAAATAACTCGGTAATTACCGATGCTATTAATTAGTGGGTAGAAGCCAAGGTTAAAACCAGAGAGGTTGAGATGTGAAGGAGCATTGGGAAAAGCAGTGGAAATTCACTTAACGACCAACTTTTACACTTTGACAGAGTTAAAGTGTTTCGTCCCAACTATCGTATTTCCAAAAGGTTCGTTTTGATTAATTGTCCCGCGCACTTATGTCTGACACACTTAAGCGTATCACTCGAGCACAAATCACTGTAAACCACACTCCTTTCCATGCTGCCTTGAGAAGATGGATCTCGCTTGTAGGCATGCGAAGAGGGGGACGCAAATTGCATTCACATAATTGATCTTCACAAGTCTAGCCCTACTCAGTGCGGCTATGAAGAGATCGCCATTTGACCAATTTTTTTTAATCGTCCTTCTTTCCTGTTTGAACAGAACTCTTGAACTCTCTCCACATACTTCATTTCCCTGTAACCTTCCATTGCTGCAAACTTAACTCTCGTGGGATGAAATTAATGATCTTCTGCAGTTCCTAGCGGGTGATTTGCAATGTGCAGTTTTTTTTTAATGGCAAACACATTGAACCTCTCAGACTCCTTAAATAGGGTGGAATATTATGTCAGCTTGGTTCACTTAGCAGCTCTCTCAATTTTGGGTCAGAAGTTGATGAATTTAAACTGCACGTTGGCACATGAGCCCACAGTCAGACTAACATTCCAGTGTAGTTCTGGAGGGCAGGAAGCCAATTATCCACCCTCATTGGGACAATAAGTTGTCAGCAATGACCCGACAACCTGCAAGTTGGACGATTTAGCTTTCTGTATTAAAGAATAATGTTATGGATTCCAACCACTGCTTTATAACAAGGCTCCACTGGAGTTGGCATATGGTAACTGGTGCTTCAAAGGGCGCTAAATAAATACAAGTTCTTGTTGTCGATGTCCTACTGGATAGAGATATCCACACACACACACACCGGTATCTGATATCCACACTCTCGCTTGAACAGCCATAATTGGGATCAGTCTAAATTAGCGCAGATAGCCAATCCTACATTACAGCAAAACTCACGTAAATCTAATCTGTGTAAATTGTATACTCGTCTAAGTCGTACATCTGCCCAAGTCTCATTGAATTTCCTATTATTTAATAAGTTTCACATAACTCATACTTCGTATAAGTCTTATTAAATATATGGCCCCAACTGATACCAACGTATGTGAGGTACACTGTACATCATATTAATGCAATGGTTTGTAAGAGAGATTCAAGTCTCCGCTCCCTAAAGAACATCACTGAACTTTATTTCCTCCCCAGAGAGAACTGAAAAATGTTTCAGATTTCTGTTAGCGGGAAAGCCAGATGTTTTATCTGGCATTTATCTGATCGGAATGAGCTTGCGCTCGAAAAACTGGACTGAAAGCTTGTGACAAAGTAATTTGTTCAATCCAACTGTAATTTCTGCCTGCGATTATGGAAATATCTCTATTCTTTCTTGGTTGCGCCATTTTTTTTTTTGCAATGTTCACATCGCCAACAATTCCTTCCTTACAAGAGGATAAATACACTAATCTTGCGGTGTGTTTTGCACAGAAATCTCAAACCCAGAGAGGAATAGCAGCAACCCCAGCAATCTGAAGGAAATGGAGTGACCCGGTGCCCAGAGTTAATAAGAAAATGGGATGTTTTAAACGTCTGACACATTCCCTGTTCAGCACTGTGTTACATTTGCTCACAAAATGCATTCAATCTGCTTTACAGTATATTCTGTGAAACCCTTTGAGATGTCTCAACAAAGAGATGAGCTGCTATATCAAATGCAAGAATTATTATAACCCTGGTTATAGTATTACTATACAATAATATATTTTGTATGTGACTAGTTATAACATAATAATTCTTGCATTTGGTATAGCGCCTTATCAAGTTGTCAAAACATCTCAAGGCACTGTTAACAAGATTTACTGTAAGGTGTAGTAACTGTGTGTTTGTACATAGTTCGCAGGCAATTTGCACACAGTAACAGACTACAAACAGGTTTGTGAAGCTCAGTGTGTGAGGTTAGTACCCCTTTTCTGCACTGGTGAATTCAAACACGGTACTGTAATCCAAGCTGCCGTATAACTCCTGACTGCACATAACAGAGCGCGGAGAGGGAAAAAAAAGGAAAAAATATGCATCAGGACTGTCAAAGTCATCAAAAGCTACTTAATATTTAAGCCAAGTTAAAACTGGAGCCTGAAACACGTCTCTGTAACTTAGCTTCCCTTCAACTCACACCGCAATCGAGGTCGACAATTGGTGACAGTTTCACAATCAGCAGCTCTTATAAAAGAAAACCAACAAATAATTCATGAAGTTCTCCACAGCTTTGCTCAATGTTCTTCACTCACGCCACAAGTAGACCTACAGGAGAACCCCATTATAAGACCCCTTTCTCCCTCCTTCCACCCCCAAAAAGGGGTTCACTTCCAAGGCAGTGCTGTGGGCGACCTTCACACTGTCATTCGGACGAGACGTTAAAGGTCCTGTCTCCCTGCCCAGGTGATCAATCCTGTAGCACGATTTGTAAAGAGAAGGGAATCTCTCCCGGTGTCCTGGCAAAGATCCCCCTAGATAAAATTGACCACACAATTCACGGCTGTTTGCACGACATTGCTGTGAGCAAACTGGTTGCTGCATTGAACGGCAAATAAACAGTTGCAATATTTTACAGCAACGTCATGTGAAGCTAATAGAGACCTTTCGACGGTGCGATGAGGCGCCATATCAAATGCAGAAATCATTATGACTACTTCTGCTTCGTATTTGCTTTCCTGGAATGTAAGCACCTTCCGTTAACCCGCGAGGTAATTCACTGGAATCCTTATCGCAATAAGAACAATGGCAAATCAAATGGCATTATCCTTTAGGGAGACCGCCACTTCTCTCGGCAATTTGATAGCTTTGTTAAGATTGAACTTGGCGTACGCTCTGAAAGAAGAAAAAAAAAACATTGGATTTGGAACGAGCTGGTTTGTGAAATGTGGTATGAATTTGGATTCATTCCGAAACTACATTATCCTCGATACAGGGAAAGAAAATTGGAAACAATGGGAATTTGGCTTTCATTTAACTCAGGATGTGAAAAAAAAATAAACTCAAGAATTTACTTCGTGTTTTAAGCTGAGCTAATGCCCCAGTTGCAACGCTTCAGAGTTGCACAGTTGACAATCTCTTGGAGTCAATATTTCCAATCTCACTCTCTCCTACAGCTGAACGTGTTCCCTTGGGAGAGAAATCCTTTCAATAATTACTTTTCTAACGTCTGCAAAATACAATTATGACCAACCAACCAAGATTCCCCCAACAATAGAGCATTCGTTGCTGGCTGGCGATGTCTACATCTGTGCACGTCTCAAGAGTTTCCCAGTAACAGACACATTGTTGTGCAAGACACAATGTGGATCATGACTAAAATGGGCCCCAATTGGTCTCGATTCCTAATAAAATGCCTCCACGCTTTCACTGAAACTGAGCAGAGTTGGAGAATTCACTGCAGACACATTCAGGTCAATATTTAACTTCACAGTCGGCTTGCAATGTCAGCCCGTATACACATGACTTACAATTGGTTTTCAATACCCTTGTGCCGCTCAGAATGCTACATCTGTGCACATTTATTTCCTAGTCTGTTTACTTAGCTGGTTTCTGTTGACGCACAATATAGCAAAGGATAGTCCAGGCCTTCCAAGCAACTTTTGCCACTGGTGATCAGTGTGACTAATTTTCAGGAGCAATTCTTCTCTTCACACGTTCCTGCTCCTTATCAATCTTCTGCATTCGTTCAAAGTCACTCGTTTTCCCTGATAGTTACGCTCTTACGTTCACAGGGGTTTGGGTGAAGCCCACTGTGACACATTTGACCGCAGCCTTACGGATTATCGATTCGCTTCACATTTCTCACAAAACAACAACAGCAAATGACATTTGTACAGTGCCTTTCTATTTGGGAGGATGTCCCAAGGCACTGGGCAAGGCAAGAATTTGCACTTGAGCTGGGGGTTGGGATTAGGAGGGGTGGAGGGCAGGGAGGGTGACCAAATGCCAGTCCAAGTTCAGGTGTATCTTAAGACGGTCCTTGAAGGAGGCAAGGGAGTGGGCAAGGCGAAGGGACTTTGGAATGGAGTTCCAAAGGGTGTGGGCAGAAGGGTTGAATAACTTTATACGCCTTTCAAATAAGTACCCCCTCCATTCCTTTCTCCCGCACGCGTGCAATGTGTTCAGAATTCTGACTTGTCACGAATCAGAAATATTTCCCATTTCACAAGTAATGATCACGAAACCTTAAAAATGACAAAATATTAAGAGTTCCCGTGGATCTCTCCACATGACAGATGCTTCTGACAAATCTCTCTGGGAGAGTAATAAAAGACTTCTGCAAAACATTGTCAAAATATTAAGGGTTTCAGGTCAGCAACCAATCCACATCTGACTAATTTTCCATTTGGAGCTCATGCTTGGGAGATGGGAGATTTTTTGTGGAGGGGGATTGGGGGAAAAAGAAAAATATTCCACCCAGCTTTCACGTGACACAGCAAATATTCCAACATGCTTTCGAGGTTGTTGATGTGGAACAATGATAAATCCATACCAATTGAATTGGAGCCCGATTTGATTTATTTCCACAGAATTGGCCAGTGAAAACATTAATTTTTCTTAATGAAAGCTTTTGGAAAAAAGCCATCATTTCCTAGTGGAGAACACAAGGGGAATATTCAGTAGACGCCAAAGGCGGAAAAGTTGTACATCTGTGGGAAACCGCAGGGGTAGAGTAGACAGAGACAGAAGTCCGAGAGTCTAGTCCATCGGTTTGCATAACCTCAGTCTGTCGCCTTCTTCGGCCATGCTCCTCCCTACTCTGCGACCTGCTAACCCCATACCAGCCCTGTCCGCTCCCTCCGCTTGGCAGAGTCTGGTCTCCTCCGCCATCAGCCTCTCTCCCCCCACCCTTTGGAACGCCATCCCACAGACCCTGCACCAGAGTCGGAGGTTGTGGGTGCAAGCTCCACATCGGGACTTTGAACTCAGTCTAGGCTGACGCTCTAATGCAGTGTTGAGGGAGCCGTGCATTGCCAGACATGCCATCTCACGGCTAAGACGTAAAACTGAGGCCCCGCCTGCCTGTTCAGGTGGACGTTAAGGATCCCGCAGGGCTGCTGGAAAAGAGAAGAGAGTTTCTCTCTCCCGGTGACCTGGCCGACAACGGCCCCCAGATAAAATGAGTCGCTCACTCCATGCTCGTGGGACGTTGCTACGCGCAGAATTGGCCGCCCACAAAATACGCGGCCACGACACTTTTACAGTAAATCCTGCGAAACGCTTTGAGAGAGGTTTGAGGACACACAGCTCGCCCGCCCGCACCACGGAAATTCACTGGAATGCACATGTCGCAGTCGGCAGCTTTCGCGCTATTGCTAATGCGAGAGCTATTCTCAATGTCCTCTGCAGCTTTTCTAATTACCGGACTGATTAATGGCTTCCTTTTTAGAGTATTTTGAATAATTGACATCAATTACCTGATTGCTATGCGTAGAAACAGAAAAATTTACGCACAGAAGGTGGCCCGTTATAGTAGCTGATCTTACTCAGCACCAACTGTTTGACCCACGTCCTCATGGGACGGCTTTTGGCAAATAGACTGGTCCATTGAGAAGCTAACTCTGCTTGCGGGTCAGTGCTGGCTGGAGCCCGCACTCCCTCCCTGAAGCCCCTTCCCCCGTTTGCCGCAAATCTATCCACCCGCGCTCACCCTCAAACTCACACCGTTTCTCTCGTTGCTCGATCCTCGACCTGGCAAATGAGGAAAACCGTCACGATCCCAGCAGTTTACGCAATATACCGCGCTTTATGTGCGTACAGCAACTTTCACGTCGAGAGGGCACCTCAAAGAGCTTTGCACGGCTGGCTGGATTTCTGAGCGCGTGTGTGTGCGCGCGTGTGTGTGCGTGTGTATGTGTGCGCGGGCTGAACAGACAGGAAGCCTGGTTAGTGAGTGAGAGAGAGAGAGGTGTAGCACAGCAATACTGTAGCTGTTCCCCAGGAAAGGCACGAAACTCGAGGCTCGCTTGCCTGAGCAGCAAGTCGTTTCATTAACAGTGCAAGGCTCAAAGACTCTGCGATGTTAATAATGGAACAAGTGGAATTCTAATAAAACGACTTTTCTTTTTTTTTGTTGTTTGCCCGCACGACCCCCCCCACCCCACCCCCGGCCAATCTGCGACATGCTGAAAGCCGCTCCGAATCCCGTGCCGTTGGGGCACTTGGTATCAGAGTTTAGCAGCCCTTTTGTGCTGCGGAACGGGATTCCAGTAATCAGCCGGGAGCAACACAGACACGCCAGGATTTGCTATTATCACCAGGCATCACATGCTCTGTCCACAGGCACATTCCTGAAGAAAAAAACCGCACACGCATCGCAGTTCATACAGAATGGAAACGAACATAATTTGGGAGTTTTGGAATTGGTGTCAGCTCCTTTTCTTAAATCTCCCCTGGCAGTACAGCAAACTCCACACCACCCCCACCCCCACTCCCTCCACGCAGGAATACTGTGCTCCACTCAATACGACAACAACAACTTGCATTTATATAGCACCCCTCGTGCAGGATAGCATCCCAGAGCACTTGATAATAATAATCATCATCATTATTATCATCCTTGCATTTGATCCAGCGCCTTATCGCTTCTTCGAGACTTCTCAAAGCGCTTCACGGGATACACTGTGATGTGGAGTGAACTGTGTATTTTGTGGGCGAAACGCACAATGCAGGGGTTCCACACACACCGACAAGGGATGGTAAAGGAGGGAGACCTTCGACAGCCATAACAAGAGAGTGGAGGACAGTGCCACAGAAGGAGAGGCAGGACACTGCCACAAATCCTAGCACCTAAGGCAGTGCATTAGTAACAATAATCCTCTGCATTTCGGGCTGGACAGTTGTGCACTGCAGCGTCCCACAAACAGTCATGGATTGAGTCATAACTCACCTATTTATTTAGCTTTGCAAGGAATTATTACCCCTGGAAAAGAGATCCGCCAATCGACTAACAACCACTGAGCCATTAACAACACAGAACTCTCATCTGCCTGTTTGGGTGGACATTGAAGAACCCGTGATGTCATTTCCAAAGAGAAAGCAGTTTCTCCCAATGACCTGATCAACAATCCTCCACATGGATTTGTCATTCACTGTATGATAGGCTGGACCTTGCTGTTTTGCAAACCTGTCCAGTTTTCATACAAAAACAGTCATTGCATTTCACCCACTAAATATGCAGCCAATTCATTTTACAGTCTATCCTGTGAAGTGCTTTGAGACGTCACAAAGGCGTGACAAGGCCCTGTGTCAAATGCAAGAATTATTATTATTATCGGAAGAACAGACCCTTCAACAAGGCAGCACTTCCTCCCCAGTTCTGCCCGAGACAGCTTAGCTCTGTTACCAGCGTAGGGGCTTGAACCCACAACCGTCTCACACACAGGCGAAACGTGCTACCAAATGAGCCGAGGTTGAACAAGATTTCTCCCTGCGAGCACCCGTGTCACCCACTAAAATATTGCCATAGGCACAGCCTAGAATCCAAACAGACCCAAGTTTGTGGAAAGGACATTGTTTGAGCCTTGAGATCAGGTCACCATGACAACCCATCACACAGATGGAGGAGGCAGCATATTAACAAGTTGCACAGCCATGTCCACCTATCTTCACCCGAGCAGCTGCCAGCTAACAGAGAAGAGTTTGCCTTCTGTCTCGGTTTGCGGACGGATGCAGTGAACTGTGGCTCCCTGGGCGTCATGTGAATGCTCACTGACTGGCTATGGCTTGATCTTGCCCCGGCAGACTAACGTGTAAGGCAGCGCATTAGCAACAAACATCTCGTATTTAACGTAGCGCCTTAACGCAGCATCACTACGTCTCAGAGCGCTTCACAGGATACACTGCAAAGTGGAATAACTGCAAAATTTTGTGGGCGAAACACGGCAACTGGTTTTGCCACACAGCGATATCCCACAAACAGCCACGGAGTGAGTGGCCAATTTTATTTGGGGGACTGTTGGCCAGGACAGCGGGAGAGAGAAATTTCCTTCTCTTTTCAAAGGGCGCCGTGGGATCTTTAACGTCAACCCAAACAGGCAGAAGGGACCTCGGCTTTAATGCCTCATTAGGAAGGACGGCCCTTCGGAAAATGCAACGTCCCCCCACTGCATTGGAGCGTCGGCTTTGACTGTGATTCCAAACCCCGACGTGGGGTTTGAACCCACAACCTTCTGACTCAGAGGTGAGAGTGCTACCAGCTGAGCCAGGCTGTCGGGTGGCAGACGTAGTAAAGGCTGGGACGACAATTGCAAAAGTGATGCGATTATTTTCATCAGAGCTATTCTCACATCCCTCATCACAATTGTCTCCTCTGATAACGTGTTATGTTTACGGCAAGAAGACATAAGCCAGTTAAAGGGCTTACTGAGCCACGTTGACCTCAGTAAGACGCCAGCAGAGGAATAAATTAACATTAGCCTCTTGCAAAGGTGAAAGGAGGGGCTGCAATGCAGCATATTGCACTTCAACACTCTCAGCAGAAAATTAGCAGAACATATTTCTGCACTGACAAAGATGCACGAGTTTGTTTATGAACCTCAGTGAGGATAATGTACGTTCACTTACAAGGCGCTGACTGGCTTTGTTAACTGTTGTGCTGACTGCACACCGAGCTTTTGGAGTTATTTAGAGTCGAGATTAATTAGGTTAGTCATTCCCATACGCACTCTCTCTCTCTCTCTCTCTCTCTCCAGTTCTTCTTTTCAAAGCCCTCAACAGCTTTGCTCCTCCCTACCTCTATGGCCTGCTAACCCCATAAGGACCCGTCCATTTGAACAGCAGGTTCAAATCCAGTCACCGCACCCTCCAATGAATCATGTGAAGCGGTTTGAGAAGTTTGAACCAGGTGATAAGCAGCTGTATCAAATAGAAGGAATTTTCTATAAAAGTAATCCCGACAGAGGCTTCTGTCCTCCCTGCCAAGAATGACTTGCCCTTCGCAGAACTGGTTTTCCGAAATAAAAGGTAAACTACAGTTGGAATGAAAAGCTGAAATGACAATGTTTTTCTTCCCAAGTTTCCCACTTTCCTCACTGCTCCTACATCTGATTTGAGTTTCTTTCAGCGAATCAAATAAATCCCACTCGTGACATGTTTGTTAATCATTCTCTAGGTGGGCAATGCGGAGACTTTGTGGGGACTCCTGAAATGTTATTGGACTCGTAGGAATTAACAGCGTGAGTGGTCTGTGACGACAAAGCAATGACAGGTCACATACAGGACAATGGGCGATCCCGGAGTTAATATTTGTTGTCTGGATGTTTGAGATTTCCTGGGAGACATTACAAATCTCACCCATATTCATCTGCGCGAAGCTGTCTGGAACGTATAGCGAAAATTCAACAAAGGAGCCACAGCGAAAGACAGACGGACACAAGGATGGATTGAGTTCAGTTTAAGTGGGCTTTAAGTTCGATTAAAATGAACCTCGGCGGTCGGTCTGTGTTCAAATTGGGCTGTTGGGTTCACCTACAAATACAAGGTCTCCACACTTGATCACAATTATTGTGCACCACTTTCAGCCATTTTGATACCTTAGGCAATGCAAGTTGTTATATAATAATAATAGCTAATAATAATAATCCTTGCATTTGATGCGATGCCTTATCAGGAGCGCTTCACTGAATATATTGTAAAGTGAATTGATTCTACATTTCGTGGGCGAAACACGACAGCCAATTGCCCACAGCACCGTCCCACAAATAGTCGTAGATTCAGTGACCAAATTATTATTTTTTTTAAAGGATTATTACCCCTGGAAAGCAATCTGCCAATCAACTAATAACCCTGTTCCTAGGTTAGCAGTGGTTTTATGGAGAAAGGAAACTTGCCTAAGGTTTCACCATTCACCCAGATCCTCTCGCTTGCGAAGCAAGTGCTATAAAGCAATACACTCCAGGACTCCATTACAATAGATTTCATTGTAAACTGCATCTGTGGGTTGAAATTAATTTTCACAAATAACTACAACATAAATAAAGGTGTTTTTTTTTCCCTCCTCCACTGATCACTAAAATAATGGTTTCCATTGTTTTGATTTGCGAAGGTACCGGCAATTAACACATCTCTTTCAATGCATCACACAAAGAGTTTGAAACGTGGAAGCAGTTGGGCAACTAGTTAGTGAGCGAAATAGCAAGGGCACGATGGGAGAAATGGAACCAGTTTCACCTTAGCCAGAGACATAGTAGAGGTGGTGGCTTGGCTCAGTTAGTAGCGCTCTGGGTTAGATGTTTATGGGTTCAGGACACAATGGGGGTTTTGGAGGTCACAGTCTAGCCTAACCCACTTTCCTCTCTCCATAGACGCTGCCTGATCTGCCGAGTCCGTTTTGCTTTCATTTCAGGTTTCCAGCATCTGCAGAAAGTATTTTGCCTTTTTTTCCCCCCTCTCTCTCTCTCTCTGTATCTTCACGTGTGCTTGGCTTGAAACCACTCTCCAGGGAACCACTTCAGTTAACCTGCGTGGAGTGGAGTGTAATTGTGTTGAACACAATTAATAAAATGTTCATCAAGTTACCATTACCGAGTGACTGCAGTCCCAAGGGATTTGGCCCCTCTCCATCAACCCTCTTAAACCGCGAAGAATTTTACCTTCCGTTCTAACCATCAAAGAATCCACCAAGTTCAAATTACTTAAGGAGCTGTAGAAGAGGCAATAAACGTGGTTTATGGCATAACTGGATTGCAACCTGCCAAGCGATCATTATTCAAGGAAATTGGAGGAGATGGATGATCCAAAGGTGTTGCTGTGAGAGCATTCCTGCATCCCTTTTCCAGGACATCGGGTTAGAAGCCAAGGAGGACAGAGTTGATCATGTTTGCTGTTGATTTAGCTGCTGATTGACGGCCTGTCTTCCTCAGTGCTGCAAAGGGACATTTGAAATGCAACGTCCCCTCTGGGAGTCTTGCTCTCTGACTTGCTACGACAACAGCGGTAATTACAATGCGATGCCAATAGCTGTTTTTAGTGATTTCCTCGTCGGTGCCACGGAGAGAATTTCAGCATCTGAGAAAACGTACTTTTTAGCCCTGTTTCACCCATAAAATATGCGATCAATCAATCCACTTTACAATATATTCTGTGAAGCACTTTGAGACATCGCAAAGCCATGATAAGGCGCTATATCAAATGCAAGGATTATTACTCCTGGACTCTGACGAAGATGGAAGCTAAGATTTCAGGGAGCAGAGAGCCTGGCTCGATGTTCCCGTTTACTTTGCAAATGACACAATATTCAGAAAGTGGAGCTGACACAATTGTTTAAGTGGATTTTGCATAAAATTGCACTTCAATAATATGCTCGTGTAGGAGGCTGTTCTGGCAGAGACGGGGAGAATGGCATTAGCCCTCGAGACTTACAAGGTTCCATGAATGTCGATTGATCCGTGCACTTTTAATTCCATTTGGTTAATGGAAACTACTGCACAGAAGAAGCCTGGCTTAACAGTGATTCAGCTGAGATGTTTTTCTTGACGAGTGTGCAATGTGAACCACCATTACTGCCGCATTTCACCCACAAAATATACTTTGCAGTTATATCCTATGAAGCACCTTGAGGCGTCTCAACTACGTGATAAACCGCTGTATCGAATGCTATATTATTATTATTATTATTATCATCATCATCATCATCCCCATGCTTGCCAAGTTCCCACGGTCTCCCGGAACCTCAAACAATCTAGTTAAAGTGTTTGTCTTCAAATCCCTCCATGGTCTTGCTCCGCCCTAACCTCGAAACATCAATCTCTCATTTCACTGCTTGGCGTCCACCATTATATTTGTCAAGTGCTTTCAGACATCCTTCAAAGCGAAAGACATTGTATAAAAGACTGCATACATCGATGGGGATTCAAGATGTCGTCGCACTGCTTGAAACGATGAGGGAGTTTCTCCCAGTGTCCTGTCAAAAAATACAGTCACTACGCTTTGCATCGAAAATCCCGCAAAGTGCTTTGGGACATCTCGAGGGCCTGATAAGGTGCCGTTTCAAATGCAAGGAATATTAAGACATTTTTCAGTCGGCCTCCTCGTGGGCAATCAATCAAAAGTAGGAGCAGCAAAAAAAGGGGGAGCAGAGCAGACAGAACGAGTATTACCTTGTGGAATTGATGGGAGTGGGAACTAATAAGGAGACGCACGCAGACTCCAAAGGAAACTGTGACTCTGAGCTATAAATACCCTGGAATCTGAAATTCATATTGATGTTCTTCAACCATATCAAAAAAGCCATTTGGAAAAATAAAAATTGATTGTTCTTTGCAATTTCCATTAATATTAGATGATAGCCACCCATTTGAGCATAGCTGCAAGGCTTGCTGTGATTATATTACCGACATTGGTTAAACCGGGGAGCTTGCTAACTCCAAATTCTCTCTCACTGATTTACGGGGGTAGTTTTTTTTCAAGCTGAATTACTGCCTCCACAAATCCCATCTGTTTAAGGGCTTAAGCTCTATCCAGGTTCTGTTGCTTGACGCAATGCGCTGCACTTTACAACTTGCATTTAATGATAATATAATAATCCTTGCATTTGATACAGTCATTGAGACATCTCGAAGCGCTTCACAGAATATACTGCAAAAAAGTGAATTGACTATATTTTGTGGGTGAAATGCAGCAGCCAATTGCACACAGCAGTGTCCCACAAGCAGTCCTGGATTGAATGACCAAATTATTATTTTTTTTAAAAAAAAGGTATCACTCCCTGAAAGCTGCCAATCGACTAACAACCGGGTTCCCGCTTACTGCTTGGTAAACAGGTGTGTGGAGTGAGGAAACTTGCCTAAGGTTTCGTACTGCCCGGGAATTGAACCCAGGTCCTCTCGCTTGCGAGGCGAGTGCTCGAACCACTCACTGCACTACGGCACTCCAGAATTGATACGGCAGTTTTCACATTGGGAGGTGTCTCAAAGCACCTGACAATGCCGGCAGGGCACCTGAGCAAGGCAAGAGTGAGCGGGAGAGGCAACTCAGTTGCCAGGCACTGCCGCTTACGTCGCCCTCGGAGGAAAGTAAAAAGAATCTGAGGCACTCATCGGGTGCCATATTGGGGGAGAACTGGCACCTATTTATTTTTAAATTAAATCGGTAAATGTCAGTGAGTTCACTAACACTCACTAACACATTCATCGACCATGTCTTCTCAGCCGCTTTCCCATCCAAACACCCACCTTACACGCATGTTACTGTGCACATGCACACAGTCGTACACACACACAACCAGTAACGCACACACATACACACTAGAGTCACAGATACACACCACAACTACAGTCACGCACACACACACACCAAAGACTATTCCCAAACACTCGTGTGATTGTACACTCCAACATCTGAAACTGAATCCTCCTCAGACAAGTCAAAGTATGGAACTGAAATTCACAGAATCAAGCTACAGCACAGAAAGTGACAGCGGCGATTTGTTTTTCACGCTGCTATCTCCAGGGCCATTCCTCATCAGAGAGCTATGAGGATAAGCAGTCGTACAGACAGCAACAAAACAGAAAATAGCCGCTTGCATTTATATAGTTAATCCCACCAATCCGAGCTCGGGTGCAAATCCTTGAACTGGGACATCCTCCCGACGTGAAAGGCGCTGTACGAGTGTCATCTGTTGTTGTTGTTTCACAGGCAAGAGTGAGGTCTTATTTGCCTGGATACCCGCAGGCCTGCGTACGCTATGTAAATTCAGTTGTGTTTCCAACCAGCAAGACAATCGAATCAGCACAAAGACAGGCACTTACTTTGAGACAACAGATCAAAGAAAATTGAAACGCACTCACTTTCAGAACCATTGCAATAATTGGCCGTTTTGGGAAAAAAAAATGCTCTAACTCTAAAGCCATTTATTTATGAGCGGTGAAAGGCTATAATCAGTCCTCGAGTTCAGATTAACCATGAATGCAAAACTTTCTGCACGGTACCGGTATTATTATTGATTATTATGCAGTGACCTAATGGGTTAGTGGTGATAGCTGAGAGCCTTCTCTCATCTCAGTCTGATTGGGCTGACCTTCTTTTCATTGAAAGAAAATTATCAAGTGCTCGGGGTGATGAATAATCCTGGTGTTCCTCTTTATTCTTGTTGCCGCTGTTTAAGCACCTTGCTGTTCATGAAATAACATCAGCTCCGAGCACACTCTGACAAGCCTTTTGAACTGCGATGGTCTACGTTTCTGCTGGATTTACGCTTGATGTCAGCCCTCATCAGGTGTGCTTTGAATCGCGATACGGAATTTATATTAGTAGCCCTTGCATTTGATGTAGCGTCTTAGATCACGTCGAGAAATCTCAAAGCGCTTCGCAGGGTATTTGCTGCGAAGTGCAGTGACTGTATATTTCACGTGGAAGGCAGTTTGTGCACACAGTGTATACAGTCACTTCACTTTACAGTGTATTCTGTGAAGCGCTTTGAGACGGCTTGAAGAAGTAACAAGGTGCTATATTAAATGCAAGCACTATTATTATTATTATTAGACTAAAGAACCTTTATGGTTTCATTTTGGTAATGAGTATGGTAACAGCAAAGCGATGAAGAGCAAAATCGGTGCGGCATTTAAAGAGGGAAGTCGTGGACACAGAACATAAAAACAGGAGGAGGCCATTCATCCCCTGGAGCCTGTTCCGCCATTTTACAATATTGTGGCTGATCCGTACCTCAAGTCCAATTACCCTTCCTTGCCCCGAATCCCTTAATACCCTGACCTAACAAATATCTATCTAGCTCCGTCAACAAAACAAAATAGATGCATTTCCGAAGAACTATCCAGTTGACCCCTACAAACCACCAGCAATGGATAACATGACCCTTCCTAATGGCGGGCTCACATTACACGGGAATCTTCCCGTCTCACCATCAAAGCACTCGGAGGAGCACGCATTTGTTGTAACTACCTGACGATCGCAAGCGGGCTGAGGTTACGATTATCTTTTTATTTTTTGTTTCCAGAGCCGCACTGTGCTCATTACGTGGGCAGTTAGGTTTATTTGAGAAACTGCCGGTAAAGAGAAAGAGAGTGAAATCATCAGGAAACCCTAATATGATACTATTTGCGGAGTGTCTACGGGGTATCTGTTAAAGGAAGCTGTTAGATTGGTGAATAACACAGAATAAATATATATGTTGCAGCTTTCTGCGAGAATCAACCTTTACTGCATCATAAAGCAGGGATAAAGTTGTCACGTGTTCTTCCTCAATCTCTTCCAAATACTGCATCTTGGATCCGCTGCTCGGTTTCTGAAAAAGCTTTTGACTTTTATTAATTTTAAGTGCATTCATTGGCACAATGTTCAGTCCAATCCAACACAGCCTTAGTCAAATCAAACTACGTTCAGCACTGTTCTGTTGAGTTATTTTGCCAGGAGCAAAGTCACTTTGAATCTGGTAGTACTAATATTATGATTAATAATAATCTTTGTTTTGGATATTGTACCTTTCATCTCAATATGCGACACAAGCGATTGCTTTGATGGTAAGTGCACTGACTGTGTATTGGGGCTGTAATGACTGGCAAACTCAGCAGCCATATTGTCACACAGCAAAGTCCCGCACACAACTATAGACTGAACCAGCATTAAGCTGGAAGGTGTTAACAGGTAGGGTGGTCTTAGCAGGAAAGCTTGCCAGATGGCGATATCGATGACAAGCTGTGTATTTTTAGCTGGTTAGACTCCAGCAGTTACGCAAATCCACACTCTGTGGTCCTCAAGCCTTGGCTCTTATTTCCACGTGTAGGTGGGATGCACGGCATTCTCTGTTTGGTTTTGGAGACTCTTAAGTAAGTTGATATCAGACACTCGACTGACCCAAAAAAAAAAATCTGGAAGATTGTTGGCCAGAACGCTAGGACCAACAGTGACATAGGATGTTTTACATCCACACCGAACAGGCACACAAGCAGCTTGGCTTAACGTCTCACCCGAATTAATTCAAGTCCTAATGTGGGGAGCTTTGGATCCAATTGCGAGTCAAGGTATATTCTGTGATACATTTCGTCGCCTCTTAATGAAGACTCTTAATATTACTCCACAGTCAACGGGAAGCAAAGGCAATCTCTCTCAGGTCTCTGTGAGTGGTTACGTGTAACTCATCAATGAAGGTGCATGAGGTGAGATCGGGTGGCCTTGACCTTCAATGTGCTCTCTCTCTCTGTGCTCGGGAGAGTGGGAGGTTGGCAACGCTCACACAAGCAACCCTCTGACAGACAGCACAGGGAACCAAGAGAGTCCTGTGGGGAGAGCGCAGTCACAAGCGTCATCAAATATTTGTTGACGACGAGGAAAAGATGACTGACACCACGAGAAATGCTCGCTTCCATGCACACAGTAAATTAACAGCGCTGGGATATTTCCCACTGGAGGCAACGACCTCAAGCGTTCTGGCACGTGCGGTGCTCAGAGTTTCTGCTGTACGCGAGGGCCTTTGGCACTGAGCTCATTTCAATCTCAGAAAAGCCTCATTTCTTTCCGAAATGAGCTGTGCTTCTCACTCCCGTACATAAAGGGGGGTGGTGAGGGGGCAGGGCTATACGACTGTTTGTGGGGACGTCGCTGTGCGCAATTGGCTGCCGAGTTTCGCCCACAAAATATACAGTCAATCCACTTTACAGCCTATTCTGCGAAGCTCTTTGAGACGTCCTGAAGATGTGATAAGGTGCTATACATCAAACGCGAGGATTATTATTATTATCATAGTTAAGACAGGCTAAGACCAGGTAAAATTTCAGGCCTTTGCAGGTTACATTAGCGAGAGATTCTGAGAAATAGCCTCGTGCAGAATAGTAAATGACAAACGTATAAATAGTATTTAACTAGTTCCATTCATCTAAAAAAGTCTCAAAGCATTTCCCCAAATAGAACTGAATTGTACCAACTGGAAATATTAACATTTACACAAATGTTCAATTTCATATGCGCTATATAATTTTTTAAAAAAACACAAATCTAATTGATATCCACTTGCACTGTATAAATATTTATAGCAATCTTCCTGTAACTTTTAATGTCCTTACACAAAGGATTCAATTATTTATACCTTTATTAACACCTGACCCCGCCACTGACAATACGGACAGAAAACAAATAGGTTTATAGTTTTGCTGTCCTGATTAGTCCCAATAGTGGATCCCTAATTGGCAATGCTTTTCTTTTCGTAAAATAATAATAATTCCTTGTTTTTAATCAGTCTTTAGCATGGTTGTTTCTGGGATAAAATGGCTGCAAATTGGGCTGCCAATCCCAATGCAAAACATGGAGTCACTACGCTTCACAATATGTCATGTGAGGTGCTTTGAGATGTTCTTCTGATGTGAAAGACACTGGAAGTAATCTAAGGCTGATATTTATTATAGTGCTGTTTCACATTGTCAAAGTCTCAAGGCACTTCACAGAATTTACAGTAAAGCGTAGTGATTGTGTATTTGTAGGCGAACGCAGCAACCAATTTGAGCAGCAAATGTCCCACGAACAGCGATGAAGCGATGAATATTTTTTTTATTTTTTGGGGGATTGCTGGCCTAGAAAATAGCTCGTAACCACCACATCTTCCGCTTTGATGTACTACTTGGGCCAGTTTACAGCGAGTATACAAAGCAGTAATTAACAAGATGCACAAAATAAACACGTAAATAGTCAACTTTCACCACGTTCTGTGGCTTTAGAAACCGGGATCCGAGGGAATGAGCAAACTGTGTGAGAATGAAAGACAACTTCATTTTCACTTTTATGCATTAACCTCACCCTTAGTTCAGCAGATAGTCCTGCAACTGAGAAATAAATACTATTATGAACCCTCTCGCAATTAAATAACCCTGAAATGTATGGGGAATAAATACGTTCCCATTAAATAACTGCAATGTCAGGACAATTTGCCTTAATACCAACCTGTGTCACAGAGCAACTAAACACTGTATCACAAGAACAGCTCAATTAAGTAACCCAGGCAACTAATGTCAAAGATAAATTATACTCGGCATAATGAATCATTACAACAACCCGACAGGGAGTCATCGAGGCGAGTGAGCCGTTTATAATAGGAAGGAGAGGAGTGAGAATTACTGATAGCAGGGAGCGCACGTACATGAGAAAGAGAGAGACCCTGGAATGATCTGAGACTCGTTTGCCCAGTGGGGAACGTCTATTAGTCTCGCAGCGACTCATTACATGGTAAACAGAGAAGAACATAAGAATTTGCTGGACGAAAGAAGACCAAGGTCTGATCCAGTTCGCCTTCCACCATCCGGGCCGTCGCTTCACATATCGTGTCCCAAACTACATACTGTCTCCTGAGATGTTATTGTCCAACAGAAATCTATCTCGTTTGTTCTTGAAAGAAACAACAGTTTCTGCTTCCACTGTCTCCCTAGCTATAATGCATGGACAGATGACCATCATTCCTTTTATCATCTCAACTCCGTTGGCTTAAAGTGAAAGCAAGTTGGGTATGTTACGTGCGTTGACTATCTTAGGATCTCCTTGCTTTGACCTCATCACAGAATACTATCAACTCGGCTGTTTCCATCTTAACATTGATCATCGCTGTCTCTCTCTTTCACATCCAAGGAGAAATTAGTAAACTGTATATACTATTTTTTTTTGTACATATTTATTGATAGTGCCAAGGGATTTATAGCATCCAGCTGAGCAAGCAGACAGGACCTTGATTTAACATTTCAAAGGACGGAACCTCTAACAACCGCCCCCCCACCCCCCACCCCCCCCCCCAACAACACTGCAATGAAGTGTCAGGCTGGACTGTGAGTGAGTGAGTGAGTTTAAAGTCCTAACCAGGAGTTTAAACAACCTTCTGACTCGGAGGCAAGAATGCTCTCAACTGAGCCAGGCTGTTGAGGAATACTGTACAGGAAAAGTGGAACTGAATCTTTCAGTTCAGTGACTCTGTTTGACCGGACGGCTGCATTTTGTCAGACAGCACAGCCCTTCCCAGCGCTGCATCTGAGTGCTATCTCAGACCAGAACCATAGAAACTTACAGTGCAGAAGAAGGCCATTTGTGTCCGTGATAGCCCTTTTAAGAGCAATCCTTTCAGTCCCAGTTACCTGCCCTTTTCCCCGCATAGTCCTGCATTCCTCACTCCATTCTAGGCGTTTATCTCATCGCCTTCTGAAAGCGACCGAAAGCGAACGAACTCCGGGTTCAAAGGCCTGGCTCGACCCCGCAGTCTTTTGACTCGGAGGCGTACAAGCTAGGACACAGCCCAGGCTGGGGTGGAACTCCAGGGTTCAGGTGTACGATACAGGATGATGTGAGGCAGCGCAGGATGAGATGGCCAATGACATAATGGTGGAACTTTCTCAGTCTAACTGAACGCCGGCCGGGTACTTAATTCTTACACAAGGTCACACGCCACAGTTTTTGGCTGGCGCTGCTGTGTTTGCTGCCAGTTTTTTTTTTCCTCTTTCCCCCTACTTCCAGGTGACTTACTTCGCTCTAATATCTCGATTACAGCAGTAAGCAGATCGGAACTGTCCCCATATTTACCTTCCATTTGTCAGCGCTTTGTGCTCATTGCTTGCATAATGCATTCCATATCAGAGCTGACACACAACAGATCCATTGCACAGATAGTTCTCGTCGCTCTGTCGTTACTCCAGCAATTCACAACACAACATCCAATTATTTCAAAGGAATCACCTTGATGCATCTCAATTGCGTCTCCTAAATCATTGCCATGACAGACAGACAGACATTTAGTTGACAAAAACTGCACGGTTGGGCCATTTATATTAATTAATGGCCCGGCCCAGCACTGTGTCATGCAGTTAAACCGCAGTCCGCAGTTTAAGCATGATGCAAAAATAAAGGCGAATAACAGAATTAATCCTCATTAGAAACACAGCTACCCAACTGCATGTTGGCACCAAAAAAACATTCTCGTCTTTCCATGACTATTGCTAGAATTGGAGAATCGGGTGACGTAATCTATCGATTCACAGGAGATGACTTTCTTTCATCAGAGATGCCATGGAGACAGAGACTTTTTTTTACATACAGATGTTTTATAGATATTAAGAATTCTGGAGTTGAGCCAAGAACCACAGTGCAGGAAAACCACAGAGGCTATGAAGAAGTCTTCACGAAGACAACTAATTGCAATGATGTGGCGAGGAGACTTCGAGCTTGGATTTAAAAACCTGCAGAGCGGAGGAAATGGAAGGGAAGACTGTGGGAGGAAGAATGGAGGAATTGAGGACTATCAGTTCCACTTACCTGCCCTGTCCCCAAATATTACTGCAGTTTACTCCATTTTAGGTGTTTATCCAAAGCCCTTCTGAAAGCTGTACGTTCATTAATGTTACCATTTACCGAAGATATGCATTAGTTATTGGCAGAGAGTGACTGTAGAATTATCTGGGGATAAAGCTACACACTCACCATCACATCTGTCTCCGATCAACCGGCTACCATAAGCAATTATAGGTCAGAGATTTAAATGTTGAGACAAACATAAGGGAGATTTAACCTCCTTGGCAATCCCTCAATCCCCAACTGTTTGTGGGGACGCTGCTGTGCGCAATTGGCTGCCACGTTTCACCCCCACAATACACAGTCACTACACCTTACAATATATTCTCTGAAGCGCTTTGAGACGACTCGACGAGGTGTTAAGACGCCGCATCAAATGCAAGCATTAATATTATAAACTACTTCTTTGATTATGCCTGTAGTTATCTTTCCCCACCACTTTCCCTCTCCCTTGTAAAATGCTCCAAGATATTAATCTGTTTAAAGGACACTAAATGATTGCAAGTTCATTTATTGTTATCATACATTGAGTCTTTTCATCAAGTTCATACATGGACAAAATGTTAAAATGGATAACATCGCTCCTTAGACATATACAAATACATTTTAAAGGAAGGTCTTTCTGGAACTAACATTCCCTGACGAGGAACAGGACTGGATTGAAGCCAAATTAGAATCCACTCAACAGGAAGAGAATGTATTGAAATTACCCGAATTAGGGGCTAACGATAAGAGGAGTTTAAAAGTTACAAAGTGACAAAGAGAAAAAGCAGAAGGCAATAACGTGGAAAACAACAGGAGTCTGGTGTAAGTCAGATTCTCATCTTTACAAGCCTCGGATGTACCATTATAATTAGCCGATCCCATTGCATAAAATGCATCCACAGCAATTAATCCAAATGCGCAGAACAGCAACTACTGTCAAAGCACAGACAGCGTTGCCGACATTATCGCAACAACATTCAGCAACAGAAAGGACCATTGGGCCTTTGTGCCGAGCTGCCTTGATCCGTTAATCCCAACTACCAGTCTATTCACACCGAACAATGTTCAGTGACTTCCAGCAAGTCTGGCTCAGCTGGTAACGTGCTCGACTCCTATTCAGAACATCGTGGGTTCAAGCCTCGTGTCAGGACTGTGAACTTAACGTACACCGGAGTGACTCTCCAGTGCAGACCTTCGGATGAGATATTACTTATCAAAAAAAACAATAATTTGGTCAATCAATCCACGACTGTTTGTGGGGACGCTGCTGTGCGCAATTGGCTGCCGTGTTTCGCCCACAAAATATACAGTCAATTCACTTTACAGTGTGAAATGCTTTGGGACGTCTCAATGACCTGATCAGGCGCTATATCAAATGCAAAGATTAATATTATTAAACTCGGGTCCCATCACCCTGTTCGTTGATCGTTCACTTCATGGCTATTTATTGAATGCTGCTGTGTGCAAATTGGCCACCACATTTGCCTACAAAATACACAGTCACTACACTTTCCACAATAAGGAAAACAGGAGTATACCGTGACAACTGTCGGGAAGTTAAACTTGCAGCGATGTGATTTACTTCTGGTTACAAAGGTGTCCCCACTTATAATCCTCATTCATATATGGAATTCTCAGTCTGGTTTGGATACCCTTGAGTGTGGTGATGGGTTTCCGTGTGTGTCAGACACCCGGCTGCACGTAGGAATAAGTTGGTTAAAGTTCTTCTCCTTGGAGCGGCAGGGAAAATCAATGTGAGATGGATTCACCACTGAGATTTGAGAAGGATAAGGAGTCTGGCAGTAAAGAGCGTTGGTGAAAAATTTTAATTCCTCTCTTTGAAATTAGCATCAAGGCAACATTACCCTGTGCTCCTGATCTTTAACTCACTTGGTTAAATATTCTCTCTGCTTTTCAGTAAGTTGACATTCGTTTTAAGAAATGCAAAATGTATAAATAATCCTATCAAAGGGATGGAGATTCTCATTCAATTTTAATGTTATGCATTTAATATAGTGTGCCTTCTATTCAGCAGAAGCCAAGATAAGTGTGGAGCTTTTGGGAGGATGGAGTGTGGCAATTTAGGGAAAACCTTGGGAAATTAATGTACATAGATTTCAATCAAAACTTGAGAATATAGAATAATCCTTATATTTGATAAAGCACCTTTCAAGTCAGATGGACTTTTCAACGTGTTTCATGGAACATAATGTAAAGCATAGCGACTCTGTATTTTGTAGGCAAACACAGTAGTCAATTCGGGTACAGGAAAAAATAAAAATGTCGTAGTTTCTTTAAGACTTATTGGACATCGTAATGGTATAATGCCTTTTTGGTCACCGTGTATATTGAGAAAAGTTCATTCAAATGGCAGTGTCATTGGTCTGGCTGACCCATCACTGGAAACCATTTAGAAATGACCTTTACAGAAAGATTCAAACTCATAACATAATAATGATAATCCTTGCATATGATACAGCACCCTTTATGTCAGGAGGGCATCTTAAAGGGCTTCACGGGAGATACACAGCTGCTGGAAAGTGTAGTGACTGTGTATTTTGCAAGCGAATGTTGCGGGCTATGCAATTTTCATTGTCCACATGACCAGACAGTCAATTGAAGGACACGGTTTCTCACAATGCAGACCTGCGCTGGAGGATTTGCCTGGACTGTGAGCTCAAACACAACATAGAGCTTCTACCCACAACCTCCTGACCCAGAGGTAAACACGTCACCGACTGAGCCAAGCTGACACCTCAATTCATAACTGATGCTTTTCTCCAGTTAATTTGTACAACAACTGTCAATATTTAGTGAAGGGGGAGAGAAAAAAAAAGCTGGTTTAGACCGCCTAAATCTATCCGAGGAGGGACACATATATTAAAACTGCTTGCCAGTGGTTTGCGGAGTGTCAACCTGGCTCAGTTGGTAGCACTCTCACCTCTGAGTCAGTACGTTGTGGGTTCAAGACACCCGTCAGGGCTTTTAGCCCCTAGTCTAGACTGACTCTCCAATGTAGTGCTGACGGGAGCACTGCATTGCTGGAGGTGTCGCCTTTTCTGGTTCAATTCAGGTGAACGTTAAAGAATCCCACGACAATATTCCAAAACGGAAGGGATTTTCTCTCTCCCGGTGTCCTGGCCAAGGCTCCCCCCGGCTCTTCGTGGGACGTTGTGTGTGCAAGCTGGCTCCAGCATTCGCCTACAGATATGCGCAGACACTACGCTTTACAGTGAATCCCGTGGAGTGCTATGGGGCATTCCCCCTGACGTGAAAGGTGTTCTATCAGATGCAAGGATCATCATTGTTATTTAAATCCTGTGAAGTGCTTCGAAAACATCTCGTTGGTGTGATAAGGAGCTAAATCAAACACAGCAACTGTTAAGATTTAACATTAATAATAATAATCCTTGCATTTGATACAGCGCTTTTCACGTCTTCTCGACGTCTCAAAGCGCTTCACAGAAATAGACCGTAAAGTGAATTGACCGTATATTTGTGGGCGAAACGCGGCAGTCAATTGCGCACAGCAGCGTCCCCACAAACAGTCGTGGATTGAAATGACCAGTTTATTATTGTTTTTGGAGGGATTATTATTAGGCGTGTGGAGTAACGATACTTGCCCAAGGTTTCGCCTTGCCGGGAATTGAACCCAGATGTCTCGCTTGCAAAGCGAGTGAGTGGTCTAACCACTGAGCTGCAGGACTCCACTTCGTTGGCTGTTAACCCTCGAGTCTGCCCGGAGAGATAAACCTGATGACCACATCTCAGTCATTAGTAAATGGGGAGTGTGTTTCTGCAGCTCAGAGTTGAGAGCAGACTGTGGTCTTAAGAAAAGGCTGATCCCAGTTTAGCAAACAACCTCCACCCAACAACAACAGGCTCTGGTAATAGGATTTCGAGGTGAAGCATTAGACAGGTGTGTACTTTGCTGTTGATAATGTTCTGTGGTTGGGTTTCGCCCACGAACTATACATTCAATTCGCTTCACAGTAAATTCTGTGAAGCGCTTTGAGATGTCTCAAAGACGCGATAGGGCGCTATATCAAATGCGAGGATTATCATTATTATTATTATAATAATAATATTCCTTGCATTTGATAGTAGTATCAAAGCGCTTCACAGGATATACTGTAAAGTGAATGGACTGGATATTTCGTGGGTGAAACGCGGGAGCCAAATGCGCACAGCAGCGCCCCACAAACAGTCGTGGATTGAGTGACCAAATTATTATTTTTTTCTTTCAATTTATTTTTTGGAGGGATTATTACCCCCGGAAAAGCGATCTGCCAATCAGCTAACAAACGGGTTCCTACTTACCGCCAGGTAAACAGATGAAACTGTCCGAGCTTCAAAACAGGGAGAGAGCCTCCCAGGAAAGAGAAATAAATTCGCCAGACATAATTATCAAAGGGTGAAATAATAATAATCCTTGCAATTAATGTAGCACTTTTTACATCAGCAGGATATCTCAAATCACTTCAAGCTATACTGTAAAGTGCAGTGACTGTGAAGTTTATAAGGTGAATGATTCATGTTAGACAGTTTATTAAAATGAAAACCTCTGGAGACAACCAACCAATATTTCGGCTAGTCTCGACATTCCCTCTCCTCAACACTATAGCTGTTTACATTATTATGTTTTTATTATCCCAAGATTACAGCAGAGGTTCTTACTGAAAGCCCCACAGCCTCTGAACATGTGTGTCATACTAATAACGAGCAAATTGAAAAACACACAGACATTAAACTGAACGACTATTATATTTCTCAAGATAGGGTCAGAGTAGTCTAACGATCCAAACCAATTTTTTCCCCCCATTTCCTAGGAAGTATTTGCAGCTCTTTATTGAAAAAAATGAAAGAGAAAACAAGGCACCACAGAGGGGTATTGTGAGAATTATGACACGACACTGGAAACCAAAATAAGTTTAGAATTACGACGTGTGGAAAGATATGGAGAGAGTATCGTTGAAAAGCCGTTTAAAAGGTTGATTCAAGCGGACAGCAATTAGATTCGATAAACTAACAAGAGAACGTACACAGCTCAAGTGTTCAGGAGCTTGTGAGACGCTCGAACACTTTGTGAGAATGGAGTGGTCCATTACGGTGTGGTTCGCGTGATTTGTTTGGTCAGCCGGGTGTCCAACACACTCTGAAACCCATCTTAAGATACTTAAGATTAGCCAAACCAAGCTGAGAATTCCCTGCATCCCACCTACACAGGGGATTACCAGAGATAGATTGCTGGAATGGAATGCTCTCTCTCTCTCCCCCTGGAGGGACACATCCTGCTTATTTAATTCCGGTAAGTATTAGGCGCAGGTTGGCAAGAGTCAGGTCTTGTGGACCCTAGAGTGTGCGTGGGGGTAACTGCTGGAGTCCAACCAACTAAAACCACATAGCCTGCCATCGATACTGCAGTCTTGTCCCACTGCTTGTCCAGTTAGGACCACCCTACCCGGTTAGCGCTTGGGCTTTCAGGGTTAACAGGAGCTGAGTGGGATGACTCTCTGACCCGAGTGACCGGTGTAATGTGAGATGGTGGGGGTAGCTTGGCGTGATGTGGTATTGTGCTTGTTGTGATGTCCTTTAGACAGAAGGACGCAGGCTGCTGCTTAGAATGCATCAACAAATCTTACCAGCTTCCTTACTTTTAATCAAATCCTGCTTCAAAATGACTCCAAACTGCAGGGCAAACCATCCTTCCGCAAACAATAGATTCAGTCCCGGACGATAAAATCCGCAGACAAAATGAGACGACAATATGAAACATATTGAGTTTCTCGGCGCAAGAATAATAAAGGTAAAAAAAAAAGGATGAAATATAGCAATTGCAATGAAAGCAGCCTGAGATGGAAGAGACTTAACAGGCCAGGTTTTCATTTCCACACTGAAATAAATGGGGTTATGATACGAAAGTGATAATATCTCCATGTCCTTCAACCGTACCCAGTAAATCCTCAGCTAAATCCTCAAACTTTGAGGATTGCGGGGGCACAGATATAGCGCGTAGGTAGACTGGACTAACATCGTATCCTTCATAAATAGTAATGTATCCTGTCGCAATAAACAACAATGCAATATTGGAGATAAGAGGCCGAGGAAATCCTTCTATAATACTGTATTTTATTGAAGACTATATTATAGACACACTTTTCAGCCTTATAGTGTCGTAATAAGCGAGTCACTGACTGAATTGATTTGCATTGTCACAGCTCAGAGTGCATATTGCACCTTTCTTTGCCTATAAATCTGTCATTCCGTTCACCTTCCCTACACTGTATACCACTCTCACTCGCACCACATAAACACACACACACGCACGCAGTGTAATGATTTGTAAGCTTGCAGCCAATCTGCACACAGCAAAGTCTCACAAACAGCCATCGCGCAAACGACCAAAACATCTGTTAAGTTTCTAGCCCAATAATGTCACCCCCCGTTCTTTGAGATCGACTTGGACAGGCAGAGAGGACCTTAGTCAACGACTTATCTTAAGCACGGCACCTCCTATTCGACAGCTGATTTATCAAACGCAGGGATTATTTACAGATCTTGGTATTTTAAAGGGGATCTGGATCGATAAAACAAATTAAATTGTGGGCGATCATGAGACCAAATGGGTCTCTTCAGCCTTTGCTCCAATGTCATCTCAGCCTCGTCTCTCTCTCTCTCTATACCAACCAATTGCCCCAGGTTATCCGAGCAAAACAAAGTGTGGGCCTCCAATTCACAGAGATAGAGTCTGGAGGGACAATCGTCCATTGGGTAGGATTTCTGTAATTAACGTGTTAAACAATATCTCAAATTTTATCTCAGAATTTGCAAAAGGCCGTTTACAAACCACAAACTGTTTTCACTTCTCATCAGCCATTTTGTCATGGAAAAACAAATGGTCTGCAGCCGGAGAGAGAGCTGTGATGCATTTGTTTTCACACGGGAACCATCTTGAGAAAGACAATAGGTGAGTGGTCACCCAATCAACGGTGTAAACGGAGATCGGTTCGAAAGAGAAAGGGAGAAGGAAGAAATTGGTACTTGGGAGTCGGAAACCATATTTCAGCTTCTAAAGCAGGAAGATCAAGACGACGATTTAAACAACACTAAACGTACAAAATACCTGGATACTTTTGAGTGATATCGAACAGGAAACCACACAACAATACTTGGATACCTTTCGAGGACTTATATTTGGATTCAAATGGGACATGAAATTGGACATTGCTCCTCACTCTCTCTCCCACAGCATTTGGTTTGGTCAACTTAAATGGTCGTGAACTAAAGTGTACGTGGATATATGAGCATACTTAGTTGTATTCTTTTAATTACTTAGAACAACAACAACCAAATTACATTTGTAGAGCGCCTTTCACATGAGGAGGACATCCCAAGGCGCTGGACAATCAGAGTATTATTAACCATCGTTAATCTGAAATTAATACACCGTGATTAATTGTACAACATTTGTGTCGGTCCTTACTTCTCCACGGGGTCATGAAAATAAATTAACCCTTACAACTGGAGGATAAACGTGTTGTGGTTACAGTGAGAAAGCTTTCCCATGCATCAGCAGAACCAATACTTCCGCAAAAGCAGTGACCGAGGATGGTTTTAGCCAAGCGGAGTCAACGGGATGCGAGAGGAAAAGAGAAGTTGCTAAGCTTGCAATTGCTTGTCTTGGTGTCTCATCTGAGATTTCACCCCAGGGGCATCCAAACTGTGAAACCTGAGGTGCGACGCATATTACAACAATGTCGTAGCCTGCAACCTGACCCTGGTGGCCAGATAATAAATTGGTGCCTCAAAGCATTTCTCTTGCCCCCTGAGCAACGGTCAACATGGATTGATTTGTGCCTCAAAACACAGAAAAAAAAAGCAAGACTCAAGAGTTTAACACCTGCCTAAACATCTCAACTGCTGTCTCCATGGACCTTGCCCACCTCCACAAACCTTCCCCTCTCAGCCAACCCCCCACCCCCTCGCCCCCGCAGGCAGTGCAACCATTAGCTGATTCAACATGTATACCAGTGCAGGGTGCACATCATCAGTTATAGCTTCTGTAAGATATAATAAAGCTTGCGGAGTCCTGTGGCTCAGTGGTTAGAGCGCTCGCCTCGCAAGAGGACCCGGGTTCGATTCCCCGGCGTGACGAAACTTTAGGCAAGTTTCCTTTCCACACAGCGACACACATGCACAACCAGTGATGCAGACGCACAATCAGTGACGCACACAGTGTGGAGATACAGTCACCGGGGTGTGTTACCCTTGACACGCTTTTCAGCCCTTAAAATAACAGCACTTGAAATGTGTCGTCCTTGGCCTTCTGTCACACAAGAGCAGCTCAGAGTGTTTGTTGAACAAGGGATCAGTGTACACCGGTCATTTGAACAGCTTAATTGACTGTGTGACCTTTTACAGCAGCAGTTAATGTAAACCCCATCAATGGCCTCACCTCACCTAGAAACACGCTCACCTGACAGACAAGACACTAACTCAGAGATTTGCCCACAAAATACAGTCACGTTACTTTTCCTTGTCTATTGCGAGACCTCTTGCTAAAGTGATAAGGCACTATTTAATTATTGTAATAACAATCCTTGCATTTGATTTAACAACAAATAACATTTCTATAGCGCTTTTCACGTCGAGAGGACGTCCCAAGACAGGGATTTGGACCCGAGCTGGAGGCTGGGATCAGGAGGGGTGGAGGGCAGTCGAAGGGGATGGGTCCTGAGATGTGCCTTGAAGGAGGTGAGGGAGGGAGCGAGGTAAAGGGACTGTGGGATGGAGTTCCAAAGGGTTGGGGGCAGAGACGCTGAAGGCCAACCATACCCTCATCGCCAGGGATATTAAGAATCAAATTGGTCCAAACGCTGAACTTCTCATGAAGCAGTTTAAAGGTTTTTTTTTTTGTTAAGCGAGCAAACTTATTATTCTACAAAATGGTATCCAGTCAACGCAGGCAAGCTCCAACAATCGAATTCACCAAGTAAAGGTTATGCTTTGAGCTGAATTTCTATGGAAAGCTTATGAAAAAGGCCAAATTTATAGCATCAGCACTCGGGCCTATTTGATCACTCAAGCTTCACCTTTATCTAAATGAAAATTCTTTATTATAATACAAAATATAATCCATTATGAAAAAAGCATCAGTATGAAGGATAACATTCTGTGCTGTAAGCAATGAAATACGAGATAGTATTTTTTTTTTGGGGGGGGGGTTGGTGGGGGGGGAAGAAAGAGAAGAGGTTTGAATCAGATTATCATTTAAGTGTTAAGCTTTAATCAGAAACGCTATAAAATAGGAGAGAATAGAAAGTGATTTAATACACGGCAATGCCGTGTTTGGATTGGTGATGTGTTCATCTGGAATCAGTCACCCTTAAAGACGACAAACTCGCGGCTTGAGTTAATGTGAATGGAGTGAGACTGCATGTTAATGACAGATGAGTGCAAGGCGAGCTTTCACAGCGAAAACGGAATCGCTATTGTGTCTTTTCATTTCCATTCCCTACGACTATTTTGATCGCGTTCAAATCGACGCAGTCATTCATTCATTCATTCACCAGCCTTGCCATGACTTTCACCGCCCTCCACTCCCTTGCACTAGCCTCACCTCACCATCTACCCCAGGTCAGTTCCCCCACCCCCAGTTTCTCTCGCCTCCTTCAAGGCCCATCTCAAGACCCTCCTCTTTGACGGTCACCCTCCTACCCTCCCCGCCCTCCACCCCTCCTGACCCCGACCCCCAACTCGGGTCCAAATCCCTGACTGTCTAGCGCCCTGGAACGTCCTCCGGACGTGAAAACGGGCTGTGCAACTGTCATTTTCTGTTGTTCCTGTATCCCCATCTGTTCCATCCGTGGCCCAACTGATCCGGGCTGACAAGGCTCCAACTCGCCCCGGGGTTCTGTCCTTCCGAGCAGTATGGAGAACATTGGTGATGCACGACCGGACAAAGAGACAGCAGTGGGTGAGATCCCGGCAGCTGAAGAATGGCCATTCAGCCGAAGCGCCAGAGGGCAGAAGCGACTTCGGTTTTAGTTACTTAATCTACAGTACGTCGACCATTCAGCTCAACACAGACAATCAAGCAACAAAGCCCCCATTTTATGCAGATTGCTATTCAGGACACTTTCTGTCAGTTCCAGCTCCACTTACAGTCATTCAGAAATGCCATCAGCTCATTGTGGAGCAAGAAGGCACCAGCAAAAGGGCTGTTTTCCCCTCTATCTATCTCTCTCTTTCTCTCTCTCTCCAGAATGAGCGGGTACATTCCTTTTATTGTACTGCTCGAGTGATACTGCGGCTGACATGTCAGCAAGCACTCAGGAGTCACAGGATTGACTGTGTGTTTTGTAGGCAAGCACGACAGCCAATTCATGGAGGCCCAATGCATAGTGGTTAGCACACTCGCCTCGCAAGCGAGAGGACCCAGATTCGATTCCCTGATAGGGCAACACCTTGGGCAAGTTTCCTTACTCCACGTGCCTCTGTTTATCTAACAGTAAGTAGGAACCCGGTTATCAGTTGATTGGCAGATCGCTTTCCGGGGATAATAATCCACCTCCCCAAAAGAAAATTGGTCACTCAATCTACGACTGTTTGTGGGACATTGCTTTGTCCCACAGTCACCTAACCTATCTATGTCTCGCTGCATTTTTTTTTTAATGTCGCCCTCTGTGCTGACACTTTCTCCTAGTTTTGTGTCATCCGCCAATTTAGATATGTTTACTTCAATGCTCTCATCTAGATGCTCCCCCCAATTCCATGGGCCCTTATCTTTTGGACTAACCTTTTATGCGGCACCTTATCGAATGCCTTCTGAAAGTCCAAATAGACCACATCCACTGATTCACCCTTATCTAGTTCACTGGAAATATCCTCAAAAAACTCTATGAGATTTGTCAAACATTACTTCCCTTTTGTAAAGCCGTGTTGACTCGGCCTAATTACATTGTGCCCTAAATACCGCACTACCACATCCTTAATCAATGATTCTAAAATTTTTCCTATCACTTATGTGAGACTAACTGGCCTATAGTTCCCCATCTTTTCCCTATTATTAGCCCACATCAACGTCCTGTAAACAGGCATGAGGTGAAAAAGCAATTTTCTCTGAGGGATTGTTAGCCAGGACACCAGGAGTGACTAGCGCCATCAACATTCACCTGAAAGGCAGATAGAATCTCAGTTTATCCTTTCAACTGAAGGATGGCACCTCCGAGAATGGAGTACTTTTCCCCACCACACCACACACTCACTCACGCTCAAAGCAATTGGAGTGTCAGTTGATAGACCCGCGTGTATATATAAAGAGGAACTGGCTTCTAGATTGGAATCAGATTGAAGAATTGTCCACATTTCCACCCATCTAAAACATTTAAGCAAATGCCACCAGGCTATGAAGTGGGTGAAATTTCAGGCCTGTGATTACACCTCCGCAAGCTACTCAGCATTTATTATAGCGAGAACAAATCTGAACGAGACGCAGAGAAGTTCTGGATTCTGCAAACGATTCTGCAGTAATATTATGACAATTCCAGAATAGCTGTACAATTGGGGTTATGCCCTGCCTCAAATTACCAGTTGATAATGATGCTAAACAAAGCCCAGTGTGTCGGGAAACTCGGAGTCAGCCCTCGGAGGACACAGCTCCAGTTAAGAGCTTTGAAATGGTCTGTGTAGCTGGAGATTAACAATGCGTTAGGATTGTAGCTTAGCCAGCCAGTCAAACTGCAGCTTGGTTTGGCTAAAATGCTCATTTCCTTCACCCTCTCTCCCCCCCCGCCCGCCCACCACCCTTCCTATTCCTCACGTCAGCCTCTGACACTGTCCCAGCAACGAATTGAGATGCGAGTAAACTGCAGAATATTGCAATTTTTCTTTGTAAAATCTCTCCGTCGCATTTAGCACCGCTTGAGTCAGTCTTGGAGGGGGGGGGAGGGGGAGGGGGGTGAAAAGAATTGGAAATGACAAGTAGGTCACTGGAAAACGCAGTTAGTTTATGCAAAACAATAACTGCTATTGTCTCACTGATGGTGTCACCGAGAGGTAAATGAGCTGCTTTGTGCTCACAGAGCAACAACAACAATAACCTTTATATTCGATATCATCAAAATAATAATTCTTACATTTGATATGACACGTCATTCAAACATCCCAAAGCTTCACAGGAGTTACTGCAGAGCTTATAGGAAGGAGGGAAGAGAGGAGAGAGTGGGAAAGGACGAGAGGGGGAGAGGAGATGAGGGAGAGGAAGAGAGAAAGGGAGAGGCATAAGGATGGCATCAAATGCCAGAATGATACCAGGGATGAGGGACTTCAATCATGTTGAGAAACTAGTGAAGTTGGGATTGTCCAGAGGAGACACGAGGAGAATTATGTCTTTGCCCAGAGAGTTGCTACGGTTTGGAAGGCACTGCCTGAAAGAGTGGTGGAGCAGACTTAATAGTAGCTTTCAAAAGAGCATAGGGTAGGTACTTGAAAAGGAAATAAACATTTCAGGGGTAACGCTATATGGGGTAACAGCAGGGGAGTGGGACTAGTTGGGTAGCTCTTTCAATAGCAGGTGCAGGCACGATGGGCCGAATGGCCTCCTTCTGTGCTGTAGGATTCTGAGTCGAAATACGGTGGAAAGTGTCACCAATCAGAGGACAAACCATTTCTTGTACCTTGTCCAGAAACAACACTCTCAGCTGCTGGAAAATGATTGTATAACAGCGAAACTATCAGCTTGACATTTATTTAGCAGAATGTTAGCGTTCCTATTTTAATATTCGTGATCTCACACTTATGCTGCAAGAGACACTTCTCCCTTAAGTGTCTGCTGCTTAATTTAAGAATTCAGTATTTCCTCTTATTTTAATGCCTACACAGTCCACATCGCACAGCATTGCAAAGTGACCTGGCACTGTTTTATCCTGTGGCTTGTGCTTCATTAATCAGCCATTAACGATCGAAGCGAACATATTAAAGTCTCGGAATGCATTAGCGCTCTATTTATAACAAGGTGAGAATTCGGAAGTCTGGCATCGTCACAGCACAGATTGCGTCGGAGAGAGAGAGAGAGAGCGAGCGGGGCGCACAACAAGAGATTTGTCATTTATCAAAGCAATGAATCTGCATCCATTCCTCCAGACAGCTCTGGAGTTTAGGATAAACCATCGTAAATGGAAAGTTTGCAGAAAAACTCTTGACTTGAAACATCTTGTAAGCGCTGGAAAAGTCACAGTGGTGAAGGGCAAAGCTGGGAGTGAAACACAACCTCAGACAGTTGGACTTGATTCATCTTTCACGTCTACCTGAAAAGGCAGGGATTAATACGACAACAATCCTTGCATTTGATACAACGCCTTTCATGTCATGAGGAAGTCTCAAAGCCCTTCACAGGATATCTGTAAAGTGTAGTGACTGTATTTTGTAGGTGCCTTGAAATGAGTGACCAATTATATTGGGGGGGGATTTTGTTGGCCAGGACACCGAGAGAGAAACTCTTTTCGAATAGCGCTATGAGATCTTTAATGGTCACCTGAGCAAACAAATGTTATCAATACTAATTGCAATAATATTGCTAACAAAATTAAAAAATATTAATGACGATTTTTAGGCCAATATCATATGCATTTTGCACCAAGCAAGAAACCATAAAACAGTCATGAAAATGACCAAATTTTATCTGTGGTCGTGTTGGGCAGAACACCAGGTAAAAAACTCCCCTTTGCTAAAAATGCCACAAGATTGGGACCTCAATCCACCATCTCAAACCAAGGACAGTCAGTACCTCTGACAGTATGACAATGTATTCCTCTACACAACTGTCATCTTAAACTGCGAGGTCAAGTCCTGACGTGGGATTTGAACCCAGCGCTTTCTAACCCTGAGGCAAGTGCTCTGCGAGTCTGACGGAGCCAAGCTGACAATCAATTTGCTTCACAAATGAGCAAAGTCATATTAGGGCGAATCTAGAATACCACAGAGAAAGTGAGCTAATCGCAACCAGACATCATGGCAAATTGATCTCATCGTAAGATCAGAAAAATCTAAATGTATAAGGCCACTGTAAAGCGCTCAGAAAAATCAGTCAATGTGGCGTAAAGTGACTCAACTGTAATATTTTGTGGGCGAAACGCGGCAGCCAATTGTACACACCCGGGTTTCCACAAACAGTTGTGGATTGAGTGACCAATTATTTTTTTTGCAGTGATTATTACCCCTAGAAACTGATCTGTCGTTCGACTAACAACCAAGTTCCTACATGCTGCTAGGTAAACAGAGGCGTGTGGAGTAAGGAAACTTGCCTAAGGTTTTGCACCGCCCAGAAATTGAACCTGGATCCTCTCACTCGCAAATAATAATCCCTCCAAAACCAAAAACAATAATAAATTGGTCATTTTCAATCTACGACTGTTTGTGGGACATTGCTGTGCGCAATTGGCTGCCGCGTTCGCCCACAAATATACAGTCAATTCACTTTACAGTGTGTTCTGTGAAGCGCTTTGGGACGTCCTCCCGACGTGAAAAGCGCTATATCAAATGCAAGGATTATTATTATTATTATTATTATTATAAAGTAAGTGCTCTAACCACTACACTACAGGACTTTGGACGAATTTACATCAGAGAGCACTCTCACTGGGGCCCATCTTTCCCTCCTACTCTCAAATGAATTGTGCTGCGAGAGGACATTGCACTTACTGCTGAACGTTGGGCAGCCAATGGATGGTTGAAGAACAAGACCAACGCAGGTACGATTTACAGACAAGTACTTTGCATCCTCACTCACGGACTTAACTCAGCTTGCAAAAGGAAAGGACAAAGCATGAAAAGCAACAGTATGGGCTCTGCATCAACTCATTCACTGCAACTAGTGTCCTGGCCATTGGTCACTCACTCCATATGGCTGTTCATGGGACAATGCTGAGCGCAAATTGGCACCACATTTCACCCACAAATGCTCCACTTTACCGTAAGTCCTGTGAAGCACTTCGGATCATCCTCCTAATGTGAAATTTCTACCAAATAGAAGGATTATCATATATATATATATATTATTATTTCTTACAATTATGATATCCTGGGAGTGCTTTGAGATGCCCTCTCTCTGTGAAAAAGCGCTGCCTGAATGGAAATGGTATTGCATTGTAACAATGGTTAAATTTAAATACAAAGACAAAATGGTGTTCAGCTAAGGCAAGGTGGAATGTCAGACTGGCTGCTGCGTCTCGCCCACAAAAATGCAGTCACTGCACTTCACAGGAAAGCCCGTGAAGCACTTTTGTGACATCGATGATGTGATGAGGCGCTGTATCAAATGCAAGTCTTGTTATTATTATAACAGTTCTGCACCATCTTAAATTTTAAGGTAAAGCTCGGTCTGACTGGATTAGATAGAATTTCTGGCCTCTGTCCGTGGGTAATACATTTCGCTTGGAAAAGGATGAAACACTTGACCATTTTTCACGGTGAGTCGAGTCTACACTGTTTGAATAGCGATGCCTCGAGAATGTAAAATGTCTGGGCTGCACAGTGCTCCCTCCAGACAGTTGACAATCAACCACGAGGGGAGGTTTCTCCAGCTTTGACGCTAGTCATTGCTGGTAGCGTCTTGCTGACAGTCACGGCAGTGGAAGTTAATACAAAGCCAAGGCCAGATCGTAAACTTAAAATCATAATTCTCAATAGCCGAGCTCGTTCAACGTGAGAGGTATTTGAAAAGCGACTCCAAGCCCAAATCACTGCATTGCCATATGCTCCCTGCTGCTAAATGCGTCTCTAAATCAACTGCAGCGTTTTGTGTAATGTTTGTTAACCAGGTTTTGCTTCCTCTAAGGAAGAAAACTCTTGCTAATACGGAGCACTTCTGAGAGCAAAAAAAATATAAATCCTTTCATGTTGGCTTTCTGATCACCGCCTGTGATGTTCTCCCGGAAAAGAAGTTTTAGAACTGAACCCGTGCTGCTGTGAGCTCCTTACGTCAGATCTATTATTTGTTCATCTGAAAGGCAATTTATCCCAGGTAAGGAAACGGCTCTTCAAAATTTGCAGAGCGCGATGGCAGCGAAAACTCGCCCTGCCGGCCTCACTATCAGCAGTCTGGCTTTCAGCCTACCTGCCCCCACTCTCTGGAACTCCATCTAGGCATCCCTTCGGCTCACTCACTCCCTCACCTTCTTCGAGGTCCACCTGAAGACCTTCCTCTTCGACAGCAGCTTCGGTCACACAGGAACAGGAGTGGGCCTGTTCCACCATTCCATTTGATCGCTGGCTGGTCTGTACCTCAACCCAATTACCCGCTGTTTCTTCCTCAACCTTGATACCTCATGAAGCTCAAAGCCTGAACTAGATAATACCTCTACAACTTCGCCATCACATCAACCCCACATTAACCCGAACAACAGTGCTTTACGCTTACAATTGGGGTATGATTCCACCTGGGTCTGAGCACGCAGAGTTTACTGCCTGGCTCCAGCATTTCAGAGTTTGACAAATTGGCCGAATTCGTCAAATGGTTGAATTCAGACTCTTCCCTGGCCAACGACAGCCCAGAAATTATTCACTTCGAAGCTGATTGTGGGTCGCTGCTGTGCATCAACAGAATACAGTCACTGCACCTTACGGTAAAATCCTGTGGAGCGCTTTGAGTCGTTTTGACGATGCGATGAGATGCGACATCGAACATATTATTGTTCAGATTTTATAACCGGTCTCGGCACTCCGAGACACTGCTTCACGTGAAGGGCGCTATATAAATGTAAGCTGTTGTGGTCTAGAAACAATGAGTACGTGTACGTGAGTATATTGGTCAAGGAATCACAAATCAAACGCTCACTCACAACTTGCTGAAGCTGGTATTTGCAGCGGTTTTGCACATTACACAGTTGTTATTCAGCACAGCACTAATGGTACAGTGTTCCTGGCCTTTTGGCTCTGAGCAAGATTCGTTCGAAATCAAATTAAAGGTAAAACGTTGAAATCTGAAGTGAGTAAATGACAGTGAACATCACATGTTGAGGGATCTCGAGGGAACATTTGCAGGTTTCTCCTCAGAGTGAGAAACCTTCCTGTAAACCAACTCGAGTCAGAGACGACACGCATAACCCTATGAGTTCCGCACGGCAAACCATGACAACAACAAGATTTCATTTATAAAGCGCCTTTCACGTCGGGAGGACGTCCTAAGGCGCTGGACAGTTGGGTCGGGACCCGAGCATTGGGGGGAAATGGTCAGGGGGAGGGAAGGGAAGGGAGCGAGAGGGGAGGAGTAGAGAGTCGAGAGGGGAGCTGAAGGCACGGTCGACTGCAATTTGCTCACTCCATTTATAATTACTGCGACAATAAATAACAATCCTTACATCTGATAAACCATCTTATCACATTGAAATGTTTCCATTAAACCAGGTGACATATACGTGTAGTGACTGTGTATTTTAAACCTTAGGTCGGTACCCTTACTCCACACTCCTCTGTTTACCAAGCAGTGAGTAGGAACCTGGTGGTTAGTTGATTGGCAGAGCGCTTTCCGGAGGTAATAATCCCTCAAAAAAAAGTGGGCACTCAATCTACTCAATCCGTGGGACACTGCTGTACCCAATTGGCTGCTGCGTTTCACCCACAACGTATACAGTCACTACACTTCACAATATAGCGCGAGGGAACACTATCGTAAGCAGAGGTGCCGGTCTGCTGATGAGATGTTAAACCGAGGTGTCAGCTGACTGTTGGGAGGAAACATCTGAGAAAGAAACCAAAATTCTGTGGAACGCACAAAATATCGAGTCAACAGAAGTGGGGGGGAAAAAAAAAAATCGGAAAACTCTTAGCGAAGATTTCTAAGAAGTCCTTTTGATTCCTCTTTTCCTGCCAGCTGTGCGGTTCACTTGCACCACTTCCTGTGGCGCGCTTCGTGTCACGGCCCCGCTCAGTTTAGCAACATTACGCTGACAGCGGAGTCCTCGGGGGTGGAGAAGGACTGTCCATGAAAGATGTCCCATTCTTCAGACGAGACCATTGGCACCTCACTGGACAAACCCTAAAGTGGAGTGATGGTATATGGGTGAGCAAACGTAGCAGCCAATTTGCACACAGGCAACAGCCCATGAAGTGAACGACCGATTTTTCCCTGGACGCTTTTTGACCAGGACACAGGAGAAAACTCCCTTCTCTTGTTGAACTGTGCCGAGGGATTGGAGAGTCAGCCAATGCAAAGTTCCGACTTGGGGCTTGAACCCACAACCTTGCAACTCAAGAGGCGAGAGCGCTGCCAAATGAGGCAGACTGACCTACAAGCAAACCGGTGTCCGTACCTTCTCTTGAGCGCACGCGACATCTGGACCGTGAGCTACACATTACGATGTGTGGAAGACCTTCTTACGACGGCAGATTACAGTTTCATTTCCCCATTCAATGGGCGATTCCTTAAATTCACAGATGTTTGCGCGCTCAATGTCTCAGTAGGTTCTCTCTGGCTGCCTGCAACTGTAAGCCTTTCCCTGTGCCCTTGGGATTCACGAGAATCAGTGATGCTTTGCTTCACGGGGTGTCTTGCATTGAAACCATATCCTGTACAAGTAAAATTAGCACCTCTGGAGCTGTCGCCCAGAGCAAAGCTGAACATCTCATCCAGAGAATGAATGCATTTTAATTTTCACACAATGCTGTCAAATGGAAACTGGTGCTTGATATAGAGCTGCGAATCTGCAATTGCATATTTAATAATGGTGGATTCTTTCTGTCACTCACACACACACACACACACACACACACACACACACACACAGAGGTCTCAAGACTTTCCTCTTTGACCTCGCCTTTGGTCACCCTCCTACCTCCCACCCTCCCTGCCCTCCACTCCTCCTGATCCCAACTCCCAGCTCGGATGCACAGCCTTGACTGTCCAAATGCTTCAGGATGTCCTCCCGACTTGTGTAAATGTAAATTTGTTGTCGCTTTAGCAAACTCCCCCCCCTCCCCAAACTGACCTCCAAACACTAGCTGTGAACTCAGAACCGATGCTTTATATTTGAAACGTGTCTTGTTCATGAGGACCTCAGAATCATTCTTCCAAACATTCTCCATGTCAAGCACTGCTTCTCAGCCGATTCCTCCTTCAGTGGGTTGCATTTCAACACCGAAGCCTAATTTGCGAGATTTCCTGAGGGAACTTTGAATCTCCTAAACTGGAGAATGTGGCGTATCACAGTTTTTTATTAAAAAAAGCCTAATAACTAAATATACATGTTGTATGAAGGAACCTCTTAAGAAATGTTGCAAATGATTAGAGATAAAAATAATTGACAGCAGCGACAACAAATTACGTTTGCATAGCGCCTTTCACGTCAGTTTGCCATCCCCGGGCGCTGACGATCGCACGTTTCCTTTGTAAGAAATCGCTTACCAAACATGGCTCATATTTGGGGCGCATTAGCGCCAATTACAGTAACTATGCCCACCTGAGTATGGCTCAGTTTTATCACGGGGTAATCATTGCCTGTGCCTTACAGAGAAAGCAACTGCCCACTCCATGTCCATGGAGAGACATTACTCTTAAGTGCATCTTTGGGGAAACAGCAATATCAGAACAGTAAGTGAACTGAAATCTTCCCTCAATTATGACCTCAGCGGGTCAACAGCATCTCGGGAAAGTCACGCCTTAATAACAACTCAGAACCTTAGCAATTGACAAAGAGGCAGGCCATAGCCAAACACAGCATCGCTCGGAAAGCAAGGCGAGAGAGAGAGAGAGAGAGAGGGAGAGAGAGAGAATCATCCACCCTGACACTGTTTTACCAAAGGGTGAATTTTGTTTTGCTATCTGGGAGAAAAAACAGCACATGTGATCTGTGCATTAATGCAGTCTATCACAAGGCTGAAGAGAAGAAGTGCTGTAGAGTGCGGTCAGTGTGTGTGATGTCCCTACAGACTGTTCCCAGACAGTGTGCCTCTCTCTGTATCCCTTGTCAGCACATATCTCTTGTCCCGATTAAATACCACTGGCACTTCTGAGATGAACAAATGGCATAGCCAACTTACCCAACCCTAAACTAAAACCATGCAAAGTGCCTTTTAATACGCAAATGTGGCTGCTCTCAATCCAGAGATGAATTAACCCCCCCACTGACACTTGCAGCCCGATAACTGCATTAGTGTGACCGACTGGAGATGTAACATTGGTGCAATAAGACTGGCTGTCATAGCTGTTTTCTTTCTTAAGAAAAAAGGGTGGGAACGGTGCCAGTGGACAAGGAGAGGTTGATGATGGCTGCTAATCGAGGGGCAAGGAGGTGGAGCTGGGAGGTAAGGATGGGGTCTGGAGAGCAGGTGGTGGGCTTCATTTTACACATGAAGACATTTAGCTGCAGAGAACGAAGCTGTGCGAAACACAGCATGTCAAATGTACTTGTGCCTTCTCTCTCTCCCACCCACCACAGTTAGACATCCCTTCCCAACCCCAACTGCGAACAGCTTGAGTTATTTGTCCTTGCTCATTTTCAAGACTGGCCAGAGAAACAATAATGTTAACTGGTGCCCTAACACTCCCTCCCCTCTCAGCCCCCCACTATATATATATATATATATATATATATCTATTATATATATATATATATAAATAAAAGCCAGTTTGTGCTATTGATGATGATTAAGGCAATGACAAGTAAAGAGAGAGGTGGAGCCCTGAAATACATGGCTCACATGCAAATCAATATTTCCATCCAATTCTCCAGCACCCCTCCCCAAGCCGATGCCCTCAACCCACTCCCAGATCACACGATGAGCTGGTCAAGCTCTTTATTGATGCCATTAGCAATGATTAAGCCCAGGGTACCAAAAGGGTGTTAGCTTTGGGCTCAGGAAATGTGATAAGCTGTCAACCTGCAAAGAGAGGTGGTCAGAAATCACATTGCAAAAAATAAAAGGGGGAGATGGAATAATATCTTTTTTGATAAAACAAAAAAAACTATATATGAAGTCATGCATATATGTAGGAAATTGCTCAGCAAACGAGAAAGGAACCAAAACTGTTTTAATGCAGATTCTCCAGTCTCTCCCCTTTTCCCCCAACCCACCTCTTGCAGTGAAACCTGTCTAATCAACACAAATTCACCACCGTCAACAATTTAAACGCCTCTCTGTGCAATCAGGGGGATTTTTTTTTTATTTTTTAAATTTTTTTTTAAAAAAAACATTAGTCAAGGGGAAGAAAAACCAACGAGAGAGAGAGAGAGAGAGAAAAAAAATACACAACAAATGCAAACGTGCCTTTGGAAGAGCTCCCACAAAATCGAATGCTTTCCAAGATTTCGCAGTCACCCGAAGCAAAACAGGAGACTGTGTTTTGGGGGAAGGGCAAAAACTCTTAAACACCCCCCCCCCCACCACCACCCCTCCCACACCAAATAAAAAAACCCTCAAATTTACACACATCCCTCCCACACCCCCCAAAAAAAACCTAACCGACAGAAAACCCAATCAGCAAACTAAAATTTTGAATCCCTCAATGCTTAATCGTTCCGTTCAGCAACGAAACAACACGTTACATTTATTTTAATTATTTAGGTTATTAATCTAGCAGCTTCGCAAATAATGCTGCTTTTATGAGATGCCATCAGTATTCCGCCTGGTACAGTCTTCCTTGTTTATCATGGGATGAATAATACACGTGCATTTTTAATACAACAGTGTTATTTTTAATGATAATAACAAGCGCTCATTAATATTACATCGCTCCGATTGATTCGTGCCTTTATTTTTTATTACCATTGTAATAGCAACGCGCTTATTAATATTATATAACTCCGATTGATGGATGGATGTATTTATTTCTAACAGGGGAAAAAGGAAGACACAGAACCGTGGCAAGAATAATAATAACAACAACAACAACAAAATAATGTGTTTTAAAACAATTCCGCTCTGTGCACGGTGTGATTTGGTAATAAAAACTGCGAGGTCATATCACTATTATCAGAAATGTATTATTACTATTATTATTATTATTACATAAAGGGGGTGAGTTTGTAAACAGGAACACTTGTAGTGTGTCAACCATCAGTCAGGACCCACATTCATCCATCCATTCATTTCATGTTCGTGTGTGCAGCAAAGCAAAAGGGAGTTGAAACTCCCTCCAGTTGTGTGTGTGTTTAAATTGATCAGCAAATAACAACAGCAGCACCTTTAACCTGACTGTAACCTGGCTCAAACCACATCTGCCTTTAGCTCTCTCTCTCTATATATATATATAAAAATATATATGTGTGTGTGTTCTCCCCCAAAGGAAACAGAGTTGGGGGTAAAGCCAGAAAGAGAAATCATATTGGGACACAACCACAACACAGTTTGGACCAACAAAAAAAAAAGAGAGAGAAACACAACACACAAGTGGTCCTGAAAGTCAGCAATTAACATTCACCCTCCAATAGTAACAACAACAACAACAACAAGAAGAACAAGAACAAGAACAATTTAACGAATGCTCAGTTTAGGAACCAAACGGTGGAGTGGGTGAGTGGGTGAGTGAGTGATGGGGGACCAGAGCTGGAAGAGAAATTGCTTTGGACCATTGAAAATTCGTTCGCGAAACAAAAAGGATGGAGAGAGGGAGAGAGGGAGAGAGAGAGAGAGAGAGAAAAAACACACACACATCATCACCACCACCAAAGCAAAATAATAAATGGTCCTCCTACCTGAGCACAGCGTTGTCTCCCTGTCTGACCGTCACGTTGTCCATGGCTTTGGGGAACCCGGCGTTGGTATCTCGGTCTCCTCTCTGGACTGGCTCTCCTGCAGGTACAATGCAGAGTAACCTCAGGGTACACAGCCACAGCCACCTGCTCCCTGGACAACCCATCCTCCAGCCAGGTGACCCTGGTCTGGACCCCCAATCTCCCCTCCTGGGGAAATCCATCACACACATCCCCATGGCTCAGGTCTCCAGGTAGCAAAGGAAGAGAAGTCAAGTCCAATCAGCAGATCTGCTTTGCCTCTCCTTATATTTTTTTTTGTTGGTGTTGGCAAATAAGAAAAAAAAACACACACACACACACACTCCAGAAATATATATATATATGTGTGTATGTGTGTGTGAGAGAGAGAGAAAAAAGAAAGAGGGGGGAAAAAAAAACCCTGACAACCCCCTTCCCCTCCTCTCTCTCTTCTTCCTCCTTCAAAAAACAACTCAATAACCAAACCAACCCTAACCCCCAAAAAAAGGTTACATCCAAACTATTCCGATTGAGAATTGATAATATTTTTTTCAAAAAAAAAAAGGTCTCTGGTCTTCTGGTTCTCTTGTGTTGAGTCAGGAAAAAAAAGGGGGGGTTTGGGGTTGGAGGGGGTGAGGGGAAAGGGGGGGGGAGGGGGGTGGGGGTGAAGGGGGAGATGTTGAGTGTTGTGTCCTGTCTGTCGTTCCTTTTTTTTTCTCTCTCAATGGCCACAGAAAGACACACAGCAAAGGAGAAGTCCCAAAGCCAACAGGGGACTGTGCTGATGGAGAGAGGCAGCTCAATGATCCTCTGGATGGCTGGTGTGTGTGTGTGTGTGTGTAATATATATATATATAAAAAAAACACAGGCAAAATAGCTGCAGCAAACCCTATGCAATACACCAGCAGCTCTCAGACTGCTCACTGGAGCTCCTGAGCTGTTAACAGAGAGAGAGAGAGAAGGAGAAAGAGAGAGAGAAGGAGAGAGAGAGAGGCTCAGAGCTCGTTGGAATCAATTGTGAGCTGATTGGTGTGTGAGCTGTTCTCCATCCAACAGCCCTTCCCATCTCAGCATCGTCACAGCTCTCTCTCCCACCCTCTCTCCCTCTCTCCCTCTCTCCAACACACACACACAGTGGACCATTCGCCTGGGCATCAATAGCCATTAACCCCCTCCTCGCCTGACTTGCACAACAAGAGCGCTTGGTTAAAAAAATGGTCCTTAACTCTTCCCAACCCAATGTCGAGCATTGCTCTGTCCGTCTCGCTCTCTCTCTCTCTGTGCGTGTGTGTGTGTGTTGTGTGTGATTGCTGTGTGTTTATGTGTGTGTGTGTGCGCGTGTGTCTTGGAGGAAAAAGCGTTAACAACAGATAACAAGAGACACACGGTCTGATTCGGAGGACGTTAACCCCTTCCCCGCCCAGCATTGTAACCGACCGGGCAAGTGGTGATCGTTGGAGAAACAGGCGAAAAATTCTTTCATTTGGCAAACTCCGCTTTGCCGTTACCCCTGGACAGCAGGTTCACCGGCATTAACACAGTCCCACAGATCAGCAGCTGCACAGCTTTCCTCGCTTTAACTCTTCATTGACACGGTTGGACAGCAGATAACAAGTTAACCCCCTTCCCATTTAAAATACTGCAGCAGCCCCCCCCCCCCCAAAAAAGAGAAAATGTCCAACCCTTTACTGACCAGCAACAATTTTCTTTTGTGTGGGGTGGGTGGGTCACCCGGGGGTTGGACACGCGCTGAAATCCGTGTAGCTCAGTGGTTAGAGCCTTTGCGTGAGAGACCTGAGTTCAAGAGCTTCCGAACCAAACTGCTGAGAGTTCCACACGTGTATGGTTCTGTTTGACGGAGCTCCGATTACTCCGCAAGCAATTACAACGACAACAACAACTTGCATTTACACAGCGCCCCTCACGCAGGGTGGCGTCCCGGAGCACGACACCGAGTCGGCGGGGAGGTTACAGTAAGCCTCGTCGGTCACTTTGAGTTTCGCTTTATATTACGACCGAGGTTGACAACATACTCTAATATTATTAATAATGCAGGAAAGTGCGGGGTTATAAATTTCGGGAGGAAGAATAAGGAGAGGAACAGTTTACGTATTCTTGATGTAAAAATTTGAAAAGGAGAAGAGCAGAGGGACCAAAGGGTTAACATACATACATACATTTTTAAAGATGGAAAGACACGTGGACAAACTAATGAGACCAATGAGAGGGTTTTATAAATAGAGACAGAGAATATAGTAACAATGAGGTGATGCTTATATTGTGAATAAATTGTTAGACTGTAGTTGGTGTATTGTGTTCTGTTTTGGTCACTGTACTTTAGGAAGCATGTCAGGACCATAAAGAGGATGTACAGGAGATATATTTGGATGATAACAGTGATAAATAGTTTGACCGATGAGGATAGACTGAAGGAAGGAACCTTGCCCTATTTTCACAGGAACAGAGCAATGTTGAGGGGAGACCCGGTCGAAGACATAAATATTAAGAGGGGCTTTGATGAAATTGATGGAGAGAAATTATTTATTTTGCTCGGTGAGTCGGTGACTAGAGGGCGTCAATTTAACATTGTGCGAAAGTGCGCTGATTTAATATAATTAGCAAACTAAGAGGATTTTTTGTTGTTGTTAGGATGTGGCACTCTTCCTGGTGTGATGGCCAAGGCAGGAATCATATTAGCTTTTAAGAGAGAACAAGATTGATATCTAACAGTTAGTCGTGTACCAAGATGCTGGGGAAAAAGCCGAGAAATGGGACTTAATGGATTGCTCTTTCAAAGAGATATAACTGACACGATGACCCAAACGGCCTTCTTTTCTGCTGTAAATGTTTACTATTTTATGGTTCTCATTTTCTAACCCACTGCATCTATTTCATTTGGCCTTGAGGCCCATTAATGCATCCTACACTGACCTCCAGTGCAACATCAGGAACTGTGTGAATTTAAGCCTGGGCACCACGAGGTGTGGTGTTACCCAATATTAAACCACTGTGCTATCAGGTAAGGCAAGTGTCAGTCAGGTTGTTATTCTGTGTGCAGAACCGACAGGGAAGCAAAGGAAGTCTTCCTCTTTTCTTATCAGGTGACCTTCCTGGTAGAACTCCTCCATACTGTGACCAAACATGAGGCTAATTCGCTAAAGATCATAGATCACCCCAAGTTTGGGGTGGGTGGGGGGAGGGGGTGTAACTGTAAACATGATATAAAAGCATGATTTTTGATCAGATAAATGGGGAGAAACCGTTTCCAACGGTTGGCGAGTTGATAACGAGGGGTGGGACATAAATTGGGGATTATTACCACAGAAAAATCAAAGGGAGAAAGTGAGGAAGAATCTCTTCTGTTGCTTATGATACGATCCCATTTACAGTTATTTCACATCGAGAGCTCGTCTCAAAGAGCTTTGACCGAAAGCAGGGTCAAAGAGATACATCGTGCTTAGAGGAATATTAGGGAATGGAATGACCTCTTAAGAACGGTGGTTGAATGAGAATATCCATAATGACCTTAAAAGGGAACCAGTCAAATATTTGAAAAGGTCTGGGGAAAGGGTAGGGAAGTGGGAATAAACGGGGAATTCCTTCAGAGAGAGCCAGCATAGGCACAAAGGGCCAAATGACCTCCTTTGTGCTATAAAATCCTATGATTTTGCAAAGTGATTCACTGAGAAGCGAACAAAAGGCACAGATGTTACATTCTTCAGTCTCGCTCTGTGAAATGTTGTCAGTCAAGTGCAAGTCAACTCTGCAACTTTATACTTGACCCAAAAAGGACTAAAGTTACAGCAACTTTGGTGCCTCTGAGATTGCCTCTGAGGCCCCCAAATTCCACTTAGTCCTAGCTTGTGTCACTATTCTGTCTTAAAGCTTCAAGATTTCGATTAAGATTAAGTCAGACCCACAAAAGACACAGTCAAAACCGCTTTACAGTATATCCTGTGAAACGCTTTGAGGCACTTCTCGACGATTTGATAAGTCGCTGTGTCAAACGTAAGGATTTTTTTATTGTTATTAAAACCACCTCGCGGGTTCCCAATGGGGTGTTGCCGAGCGCAAATTGGCTGCCTCGTTTCTCCTACAAAATACGCGGCGAGAAATCCTGCGAAGCTCTTCACGAGACATCCTCCCGGTGTGAAAGGCGCCCAATCGAAAACAATGAATGGCTACCTTGCTATTTGTGCAGAAGGAGCCTTTCTAAGATTACATACACGACAACAAAATGCTGTGAAATGGAGCTGCGCACCATAGTTCTAGCAATCCCAGGAGAGGGGTATTTTTACATTAGCCGCACAGTCCCTAACCTCTGCGTGTCGTGGGGCTGGGCTTAAAACCTAGCCCTTTGCAGGCAATGTCAGACGTACATCGAAACGGGGGAGGAAAGGGCGAAATTGGAGTCTTGAAATCGAACACTTATTAAATAATAATAGTAATAACAATCTGGGAATAGTTAAAGGACCTAGCCATTACAGCTACCTCTGGAGACCGCAATGTGATCCGTCCAAGGCCCGTCTAATACTCACTTCCCAAAGCATTTCAGGAATATGTACTTAAAACCGGATTCTCAGATTTTTGAGTTTCTGCCAATGCATAAATACTTCAGGAAAAAAAAATACTTTGAGGGTTTTTCGAAGGAGAGTTTCTTTCCCCCTCCCACCTCAAATCACCTCGATCATCACGGGTTTATTATATGCTTGACAGCTGTTGAGCTGTCCTGAATGAACAGAACGGTTGTTGTTAATTCCCAACATGACCACAGCTTCGAATTATCGTAATTTGAGCATCTCAATCTGATCTGCCCCCAGGACAGAACTGCTGAGGAAACGCTCTCCCGGCCAGTCATGAGTCATCGTGGGACCCACACATGTAATCGAGCCAGGCAGAGACTTTCAGGGGCTATTTTTTACACGCCCTGAGAGAGGGGCTGGGTAAGAGGGATAAATGAATGCACAAAGGGGCAGTGGTTTAACGGCGAGAGAGAGAGAGAGAGGGAGAGACAGAAAGACAGACAGAGTAAAAAGAAAGAAGGGAAGAAAGCAAGCCACATCTCTATGAAAAATTCATCCTAATTTCCCCTTTTACTCCCTTGCTAATTATCTTAAATTGATGTCTTCCAGTCACTGACTCACTGCCCAGTGGAATTAATGTCTCACTATTGACTCTATAAAACCATAATGTTAAAGACTTCAAGCAGGTACTCCCCTCAACATTCCCTGTTCCTCCAGTTCTGATTTTCTTCGTGAAGATAGGCCCAGTTCCTCTGGTCTCTGCTCAGAGGGCAAGTCGACGTATAATCCTAGTAAATCTCCTCTCTGCGATTCTGATGTCCTTCCCAAAGTGGGATGATCAATCGAGGGGACACGGAACTATTCATGAAGAACCAGGGCAAGTTCTTGGAAGCTGTCAGGGGACAGTAGTGAGAAAGGAATCGTATACTTAGTTGCAGCGGGGTTGGGGGGTTGCGCGGGAAGTGTGATGGAGTAATGGTTTACCTGTCTGTGACTGGTACTATTCAATCCTCAGAAGTAGGAGGGTTAAGGTTAGGGTTACATGGGGAGCGAGTTAAAAGAGCGCCGGTTTACTCCAGTCTGCACCCAGTGCTCTGTTACTGTGAAACCCGCAGCTCAGGGCGAAGAAATATGATATGTGGCTGGTGATTACCTCGACTTTGTGCCGACACATGTCTTCTACACCCCCCCACACCCCTCCCCACTCCCACTCTCGCTCCAACCCCCTCATTCTCATTGTCACGCCTGATTGTCAACTTCGACCACGCTTACGGTCACCTCCCTCCCACCCCCTGGTTCAGTGTTAGGCTCCGCCACTGGGACCTGAGGGGGCGGGCGGGGGGGCGCTATAGAAATACAAGTTGTTGGTTGTCGTGTGTGGGGTTTCCTGAGAACGCAATCCAGGACCGACATGAAGAATGCCTTGCGAGCCTATGTCCGAGGCTGTGTTTTGATGTCCGTAAGCGGGTTGTCAAGTCCAAACATCTACTCCATACTTCACGACCCACAGCCAATAGCCCGGTCAATAAGATTGATCGAGGAGCAGAGTGAATGGTACCCGATCCAGACAGATGGAGCCTCGCTTGGCTTAAATCCTTGGGACGCAGAGGGTTAATCATTCTATTAGATAGATTGGCTCATCCTTTCAAACATTCCCAATTAATTATTTTGAACCACCTAAGGTCACGGCTACAAACAAATAAAACAAGTGTGCTGGATTCTCCTGACCGTTACCATCACCCGAAAGCCCGTTCGATTCTGCTTTCAATTCAGCATTTCCTATTTGAAAGAATCATGATGGTATTAATCCTTGCATTTGATATACTGTGAAGTGAATTGACTGCACATTTTGTGGCCGAAATGCGACAACCAATTGCAAACAGCAGTGTCCCACAAACAGCCATGGATTGAATTACCAAGCTTATTTATTTATTTATTTATTTATTTGCAGGTATTAATACCCACGGAAGGCAATTCGCCAATGGACTAACAAGTGGGTTCCTACTTACCGCTAGGTAAGCAGAGGCGTGCGGAGTAAAGAAACTTGCTGAACTCGGGTCCTGTCATTTGCAAGGCGAGTGTGCTAATCACTGTTGCGTGGGATTCTACGACATAGTGCTTCATCACATAGGAACCAATGCAGATTCTTTTTCTTAAAACCAATCTCTGCCCCATAATGTACGGTAAATAAAGGGTATTTACTTTAAGTGTATATCTTAGCCCGACAAGTCGTATTCGGTTAATCGTTTAAAGATAGTATTGCAGACAATGCATTGTAAGTAGCACACTCCAAGCTTTGCTTAAACTGTCCCATTATAACTATGAAATACAAGCCTCTCAAACAAAACACTACAGCGCTCTTTAAAGCTCCGCTCAAGTGCTGACTACGGTAAAATGTATAAAATATAACACACTTGACAGGTGAGCAAGGTTTTTCCATTTATCTCTTTTAAAAACATCTTATTGATTATCATCAGCCCGTTACTTTATCCTACCCTCAACCCTGCTCACTTAACTGCTGTTTCCTGCGGTATTATTTGACATAGCATCTCTAATGTCACGATGGCTCAAAGCCTTTCATCGGTAATTTACTGTAATGACTGGGTGTTTTGAAGAGCAATTTTCAGGGGTATGGGGAAAAGGTAGGTAGAAATATATAGGACTGAATGTATCGTTCTTTCACAACATCAAAAATGGGCCAAATGACTTTCTCAGTAACGTAGAAACTTACAGCACAGAAGGAGACCATTCTGTGCATTCTGGCCCTTTTAAGAGTGATCCATTCGGGCCCATTGACCGGTGTTGTCCCTGTGCCACTGATATTACTCCATTTAAGATATTTTGCTTCTGCTGTGTAAGTGTCTATGATTTCAAAGGCAGCAGCAAAGTCCCACAAACTGCAATGAGGCAAAAGTCGAGGGTTGGTGCTAGTTTTAAGTGGTGCCTCTAGTGGAACGGTTAGCACCATTGCCTCGCAAGCGAGAGGACCTGGGTTTGATTCCCGGGCGGATCGAAACCTTAGGCAATTTGAATTTCTCCACACGCCTCTGCTTACCGAGCAGTGAGTAGGAACGTGGCTGTCAGTCGATTTGCGGATCAGTTTCTGGGGATAATAATCCCTCAACAAAACAAACATTTGGTCACTCAATCCCCTGTCGCAATTGGCTGCCGCGTTTCGCCCACGAAATACCCAGTCAATCCACTTTACAATATATTCTGTAAAGCGCTTTGACTTGAGACGTCTCGAGGACGTGATAAGGCACTACATCAAATGCAAGAATTATTGCTATTATTATCCTAATATTGTGTGCTTGCCACGTTTAGCTTCTACAAAGGATTTAATTCCAACAGTGTACAGATCGGTATCGAGACGGTAGTTAACAATTGCAATGGATTAGATTAACATCCTTCGCTTTTCTCTCTTCGTTTTCATTGGGTTGTGAGTGCCAATGGGATCATGGGGGGGGGGAGTGGGGCGGGGGGGGGGAGAGGGGAGCACCAGATGGTAGCAGAATTATCATTAGTACAGATAAAGGCAAGAGCGATTCACAATCAATTGTACATGTTAATTCAGCTGCCTCACACCATCAGCCTCAGTAAGCCTTCCGCATATGGTAACTCAAGGTGCTCATAGCTCCTCCATTGCAATCAACTCAAAATATTCAAACTAATAATAATAATAATAATCCTTGCATTTGATATAGCGCCTTATCAAGTTGTTGCCCTTCACGGAACATACTCTGAAGTGGATTGACTGTGTATTTGTGGGGGAAAGGGCACGGTGGAGAGGTACGATTCCGACGTGATCCCCAATAAAGGGTATAACGAGAAGTGGAGAGGTACAACTGGCAGAGAGATGTGGAGCAGTAAAGCGATAGTAAAGCGTTGTGCGGGGGTGGTGGGGGAGGGGGGAACCTCACTTTATCTTCCCGAGAACTTGCTGCTGGGAGAATTAAGTGCCCCCCGAGAGGCTCGTCCTTTCTTATAGACAGCTGTTACAGCTGTTCACGATGACAGTTAAAGTGCATGAAATAGCATCCCCGGAGCCTGCAGCAAGTCTAGCAGTGGCTGAGCTGAGCTGAAGGTACGGTGACCACAGCATTACCTTGAGACACAATGTGCTCCCACCATGGTTCCCGAGGTTAATAATGGTAATAATATTAATCGTTGCAATGAAAAGCAGAAGTCACTGGGAACACTCAGCTGGTCAGGCAGTATCTATGGCAGCGAGATACATCTCTACATAGATGCTGCCTGACCTGCTGAGTTTTCCCGGCGACTTCTGTTTTTATTTCAGATTTCCAGCATCTGCAATATTTTTCCCATAATAATTCTTGCATTTGAAACAGTGCCTTTCACATCAGGAGGACGTCTCACAGTGCTTTACTTGGCTGCAACCCCCAGCTCGATGCTCATCCAGCCTCATAAAGCGCTCCAGGATGCTATCCTGCATTAAGGACGCTATATATAATGTCTGATGAATTAGTGGTATCAAGGGACTAAACATAGCCTTAATAGTTTTGAACTCACAACCTTCTGACTCAGAGGTGAGAGTGCCACCAACCGAGCCAGGCTGAGACCCAAAGCCCATTGCAAGGAATATTTTCTACTTTAATATTAAAATGCGTATCTATTCCTAGTATCTCGGCAATACATTTGCCACTAAAAAGCTACCCCCCACCCCTTCTGCTCGCACACAACACTGCAAAATAGGTCATCTATCACTCAATGTTCAGCTTTTCAATGTTAATATCTGATGGTTCCCCAGTTGGCAGCTTTTTATTCTATTTTTCTTGTACATATGTTGGGTTGGTCATATACTGTTTGGGTATAATACTTCACTGACTGGTTGTGGGACGCTGCTGTGCGCAATTGGCTGCCGCATTTCGCCCACAAAAATACACAATCAATTCACTTTACAGTGTATTCTGTGAAGCGCTTTGAGATGTCTCGACGACGTGATAAGGCGCTATATCACATGTGCTTTGTCGGCAAACAGGGCAGCCAATTTGCACACAGCAAACGTCCTACCTAACAACCACGAAGTAAGAGTTTTATTTGGGGGATTGTTCGCCAGGAACCGTTTGGTTGGTTCATAACCCATCATTTCCACAAGAGCAGCTCGCTGTACTTTAGCTACGGAGATCAAAAGGAAACAAGGCTTATTCACAATGCTCACTGATGATGCACTCAGACCCCCATTCACTGAGGGGCGAGGTTGAGGCTAGGCTGCAAGACATTATTTGGGGCATTAATCACACACACGCCAGGAAAGAGAGGTTAGAATAAAGAAGTCTCTTCAGCCCATCTGATTCCAGTCCTTCCTGAACACACATGCCCTACAAACGTCCTACAAGAACTTGCTCTTACATAACTACTGTCAGGCTGGATAAACACCAATACAACAGGGAGCCCGGAGCAGAGATAAAGAAGGGTGAATTAAGTATCTTGCTTGGTCGAATTGTAATGTTTATAAATGGATTTTGAAGGCAGAGACGCAGTAAGGTGAAGAGATATCTGTGATAGGGAATCAATATTTCCCACTTTTGGATCTAGTGTTAACGTTATGGTTGACCAGGACAAAATGTTCGAACGCAGAAGGCCCTTAAGCCTATTTGATTCCAATCTTCCTTTACAGCCTCGCTACCCTCCCATTAAACCAGCATTTCTTAAATGAATTCAGTGTCCTGGCTTCTACCGCTCTCCCTGGTAACTTGTTCCAACTGTTAATTACCTTCTACGTAAAGAAATAGAAATGCACAGTCTGTAGTGTATTGGTGAGAGCACTCGCCTAGCAAGCGAGAGGACCTGGGTTCGATTACCAGGCTGAGCGAAACCTTTGGCAAGTTTCATTACTACACACACACACATAGACTGCTACCATTTTGGCCAACCTATCACTGACAGGCAGAGATTGGCAAATAGAACATGGATCGCCATCGGTATAATTTGGTCGCTCAATCCACGACTGTTTGTGGGCCGCTGCTGTGCGCAATTGGCTGCCCGCGTTTCACACACAAAATACACAGTGAATTCACCTTACAGTATATTCTGTGAAGCGATTTGAGACGTCGCAACGATGTGATAAGACGCTGTATCAAATGCAAGGATTATTATTATTATTATCTGTGGGTTACGTAACATTAAATTTGGTAAGATTAGTAAAATACACTCAGCAATATGTTTTATCCCTCCAGAACTATCAGGCACAGAAATTAACTCAAATTATTAGCAAACAATGCAGATATAAAAGAACATTCAAAATATTTTTAAATTTTTTTAAGACACCAGGAGAGAGAAATTCCTTTCTCTTTCCGAATGGTTCTATGGAATCCTTAACATTCACCTGAACAGGAGACAGGATCTCCGTAGTGATTGGAACTTGGTAATGGATAGGTTTGGGTTGCGGTGACTTGTTAATAATAATAATCCTTGCATTTGATATCGTGCCTTATCACATCGTTGACACGTCTCAGAGCGTTTCACAGAATTACTGTAAAGTGAAGTCGCTGTGTATATTATGGGTGAAATATGGCAGCCAATTGCGCACAGCAATTGATTGGTTGCTGAATTCTCAAGGACAATTTTTTAACACAACAATAATAATAATAATCGTTGCATTTCAAAAATACACTGTGAGAACGTCTCAAAGCGCTCCACAAAAGTTTCCTCTCTAGTGCAGTGACTGTGCGTTTTGTAGACAAACACAGATACCAGTTTTAGCTTTTGGTACTATTATTATTATAACCCCTCACCTGTAAGGATATAGTTCTTCACACCACGATGTAAATAGAAGGGCAAAAGCATGCCACTGAGAGAACTCACATCTATTTATAGTCCTGTCCAAAGTCAATGGGAAATTCTGCTGTTATTTATCAATGAACCACTCAGCTGATGCGGTGGCGATTGAAGAGGTAAATCGATTGCGCAATAGTTCTCGGGAATTTATAGGATAAGAAAACCCTCTTTGTATCATTTGTCTTGGATTTAACATGATTGGTGTCTTTTTCATGGCAGCTATGGAGTATGATTGTGGGCAGTAAATAAGCATTCCCTGCTTTCACAATGAGGTGAGAAGGCACTTGTAGAGTATTTCTGGTAATGAAAATGTCTAGGCGGTCTCGAGCCTTAATTTTAATTAGTAGCCTATTAACATTTTCTTTTAAGTGGTGTGATAATGACATTCCAGGAAAAGAATGTTCTCACAAGGACTCTGACACTTTACTGTAAGAATTAACCATTAAGTTTCTCTAAGTTGCTATGAAAGCTGGCGGCTTGAACTAACAGCAGGGAAAGGTAACAGCCAAGGTGGGAACTGAAGGTTGGCAGGTAGTTTGCCACGGAGATTTGCAGCTTTATCCTTCAGGATCCATCGAAATGCCTTCCAAATTAATTATTTTATACTTGACGGATTTGCAACGATTCAGCTTTGTTCAATTATTATGGCGCGCTCCAAGTTGTATTTGTTCTGCCTTCATTAGCTTGATCTGGCTGACCTTATCTCAGATTACAGAGACTTTTTCTGGATATGTGGAAATGTGAGGCAGGAGGCGGGAAATTGGTGCTGAATCATTTCCGTCACGCTGTTAGTTGGTTTACGCACAGCACTCTGGATGCCCACCAGAAAATGAAACAGTTAGTTCAAATCAGTTCCAATCTGGGATATTTCCAATGGTGAAATATATTCTGTGAAGCGCTTTGAGGCGTCTCGAAGACGTGATTAGGCGCTATATCAAATGCAAGGATTATTATTATTATCATAAATATTTAGAAAAACTTCTCCTCCTGGTGTTCTGCATTACTTTACCTTGTGTACATTTGTAGGATCAATGAGGGAGTTAGCTAAAGCCAACCAAGTCTTTGCAAGAAACGTGAACCAAAAAGGCTAATGGGTCAGATAGCCATGATAAGAGCTTTTAGCAAATTTATTTGATATTCCCCAGAACGGTGGGAGTTAAAGAGAAGCGATTTTCTCCAATTGCACGCACCAGTATCCCACAAACAAATCGTGGATCGAGTGATTTAGGTGCTTTTCCTTGGAGGGATTATAACCCTCGGAGAGCAGTCCGCCAATCGACCAAGGTTCTTACTTACTGCTGGGTAAACAGAGGTGTGTAGGGTAAGGAAAGTTGCCTAAGGTTTCGCACCGCCCAGGAAATGAACCCGGGACCTCTCGTTCGCGAGGCGAGCGTGCTAACCACTACGGTATGGGACTCCGCGAATAACAAAACAAATAAAGAAACATAAAGGGCTGGAAGCTGAAAGTGAGCGTCGTGAACCAGAGCAACACATTACTGAGCGCACTTGAATAAACAGGGAACAATGGGCACAATTAATTAACAACATATGTCGGTCACAATATGGATCAAGCTAATTCTGCCCCTTGAAATAGGATTTAAGCCTTTCAAACAAAACATCAGCCTGTTAATAGTTTTGTAACCTGTATCATGGTATAATGATATTTTAACAACAAACTGCTTTTATTCCATTTCCAATTTATAAAGCCTCTCTGTCTAATCCCATGCTCTGAACTACACTAGGATTATAGACCCGCTTAGAAATGGGTTCTGTGATTTACAATAGCTGTTGAAATCTGGCTGCTTAGTGATCCAATAATTTTATAGTCTTTCATAATAATTCTGTAATAACACCACACATCTGTTATAGTCACACAGTCTCATCTCTCAACGAGTTTTCAGTGACCTCTGTTGTTTTGATCATAGAATCATCGACTCCTACAGCACAGAAGGAGGCCATTCGGCCCATCGTTCGTGCCTGTGCTGAAAGAGCTACCCAACTAGTCCCACTCCCCCGCTCTTTCCCCATAGCCCTGTGACTTTTTTCTTTTCAAATACCTTTCCAATTTCCGTTTGAAAGTTGGTATTGAATTTTCTGCCACGTTTCCGCCCTCAAAATTTACAGTCAGTAACTTTACACTATATTCTATGAAGCGCATTGAGACGTCTCAACGACATGATAAGGTGCTTTATCAAATGCAAGCATTATTATTATTATTATTATTATTAAGGTCTCAAAGAGCCTCATGTGTCATTGGTGTTTCATTAGTGGTAAACAAGGCAGTCATTTTGTATACTGTATACAGCCAAGTCCCACAACAGTCTGCAAGTTAATTAATAATTAAACTGGTGGACTGTTGACCAGGACATGGGGAGAAACATTTTCCCAATAATGTTCGTAGGATCTTATATGTCCTCCTGAACAGGTAGATGGGAGTTTGGTTTACAATGACCCATTGAGGACATTTAAGCCTATTCCATGACACAAGGCTACATTTTGTGAGGTACGAAATGGCAAAGGAATTCTTTATATGTCGTTTCATTTCACATGACGCTTTTAAGTGACAAATTACATTTCACATCTCTGCGACAATCTGCGAGTACAATTCCTGGCAAATGGATCCCGCTGGTCATAATGTTTTTTTTCATAGATATATATATATATATATATACAATAATATATTAAAATTGTTTTTAAAAAAAGATAGTCAGAGAGTTGAAGCACAAAATATTCAAAGCAAATGTTCAAACAATTCGGTGCCGGTAGCAAAACAGAATGGAAATGGGATGCGTGTTAATCAGAAATATCTCGGGGAGGTTAAAAGTGTTTCCAGGTGTAACTAATGCTCCCAAAGGAACCATATGCAGTGCGAGGCCATGCTACGCTGAACTGAATGTGGTCTCCCGAGGTTTTTTTGACGACTTCTTCACGTCTGATCATGTCATTAAATTACCAACGGGCTGAATGTGCTGGGCTTTGGCTTACATCTGCGATTGACAGCAAATGTACCGCAAGCCATTGAGTTCCAAAGCTTACAAACTTTTGGCCTATCGATCGAGCCAGAGTCCGTCAGTCTGGCTGCACGTGAGCTGTTTGTTTAGCTTGCGGTTCTGTAGGAGAAGGGAGATTCTCTCTCCCGGTGTCCTGGGCAACCAACCAACGATCCCACACCTACAACTGCGCATTCACCTCGCGGCAGTTTGTGGGACATTGCTGTGCACAAATTGCCTGCTGCCGTTTGCCTACAAAAGACACAGTTGCAGATCTTTATGGGGGGAGTGACCAGTGTTATCTGGGAAATTTTTTGTCAGGTTTTCGAAATCTTCCCTTCTTTTTTTCGAATCGCCCCACAGGATCTGAAATGTCCATCTCAACACGCAAATGGGACCTTGCTTTAACATCTCATCCAAAGGATGTCACCTCTGACAATACAGTGCTTCCCAAGTACTGTTTTGCAATGTCAGCCTGGACTGTGAGCTCAAGGTCCTGATGTGGGTCTTGTGGGTTGCAGAATGGTGCTAATACTTGCCTCGTGCGAGTTATTGAAGCAGAGCCCCTCAAACGCATGCCTGTAAAGTCTTGATTGTTTATATAAAACCTTACAGCGTGTTAGCGGCAATTCAGGGCGAGGGAAGAGAGGAGATAAGAGCATCATGTACTCGCTGCTCTCTAGGCAAAAATAACATCAGTCAAATATTATTCACGTAAAGCAAACAAATAATAAATCATACATAAATAATCCTTGCATTTGAAATAATCCAAGTCAGGCGGGCTTTCATGTCTTACGAGATTTAATATAAAGTGAAGTGACTGCGTATTTGTAGGCAAACACAAGAGGCCAATTTGCACACAGCAATGTCCCACAAACAGCTGTGAAATAAAGGATGGTCTGATTTCATTGGTGGTGGGGTGGGGGGGGGGTGAAATATTATATATAAATGAGTGAAGGTTACAACTTTTCCCATCGCTGTCCGTAAGGAAAGTGAGTTTCATTTTGGAGGTTCGTTTTTGTAAAAAGAAAGAGGGGAGCGAGAGAGAAGTAAAGAGAGAGGGAGAGAGAGAGAGGGAGAGAGAGAGCGCGCGAGGCCAGAGCAGAATATCAGAGGCTGGATAAGCTTCCACAGCCGCCTGTCTGTGACTATCAAGGACCCATTGGTATCTCTGTATCTCTGGTGTTCCAACAGGCCCTCCTCACAACAATGCTCCATCTGTCAGCCAGATGCCAGCACAGAGTCAGTCACTGTCAACGCGAAGCAGAATGCTGCAATTGTACCTCTTGTTTTTGTCCCCAGTTTTTGTTGTCAATCAGCGAAATCTCCTGGCACGCCATCACCCCCAAGCTCTCAAAAAGATTTACAACCTCAATGATCTGATCCCTCGCACTCACAATCAGAGGGTTTGTATAAGGTGTTTGGTACAAACAGAGGCATTCGCACTGCAGGGCTTTGCTGATGATTGAACTCATCACAAAGCAGTAATTTAAGGCCCCGTCTCAAACTTTGCCCGTTGCCTGGAGTTTGCACTGTTCATCTCCTTTCCAAAAATAGACCTGCATCTCAGTCATTCAGACTAAGAATAATAATAAGAAGAAGAATCTTAAAGACTATATAAAGTAAAGCTCTGGGACACTATTTGAATCATGACAATATTCAGGCAGGATAATAAGCAAAACACACGGTCAATCCACTTTACAATAAACTCTGTGAAGCGCTTTATGACATCTCAACGTGGAGATAAGGTGCTACATCAAATGCAAGGATTATTATTATATTATTACATTCTGTTTTTATTCAGCTTTTAATCTCCTATTACGACGATCTGAATCCATAGCCGGAGAGACTCGAGAAAGGATTTTCGTTTGCATTTGGAGCAGTGAATGGATTCTGAAGCCACAGCGAGAGAATTCCTGCTTCTCTTAATAAACTCCTTAATGACTCCAGTCACCGACGTGGGACAGAAAGGAACGTGCTTGGAGCCGGCGCCTGAACAAATTCACCTCTCACAGCCTCCAAATGCTTTCCAGATGCCTCAATCAATGAGGTGTTTTTTTGGGGGCAGTGAATTCCTCAGGAGGTTGAGCAGACACTAGGTCGCTGTAGGGTCCCTGCAGCCCCAATCGGAAATGCTTCCAGCTCACAGTCAGTGGACCTGCATTGCCTGATGAGGCCGGGGAGTTTGGAGTTCGATAGCTTAGCGGTTAGAGCGCTCGCCTCGCAAGCGAGAGGACTCGGGTTCAATTCCTGGGGCCCGGGGCAAAACCTTAGGCGAATTTCCTTCCTCCGCACGCCTCTGTTTGCCCAGCAGTAAGTAGGAACCCGGTTGTTAGTGGATTGACAAATCACCTTCTGGGGTTAATAGTCCCTTAAAGTAAATAGTAATTTGGTCACTTAAACCACGACTGTTTGTGGGGGCGCTGCTGTGTGCAATTGGCTGCCGCGTTTCACCCACAAAATACAGTGAATTCTGTGAAGCGTCTTGAGACGTCTTAATGGCCTGATAAGGTGCTATATGAAACAAAAGGGTGATTATTATTATTATTAAAATGACCTGCATATACGCCATCATTAGACTTGACCGTAAATACCTGTGAAGCACTTTTGAGGAGTTTGGATTTCTCGTTGCTGAATTGAATGGATTTGTTGTTTTCTTAAAAAAATATTTTGTAAAATAATTACTTTGCCTTCCCATCCTCGCTATTGTGTAACTCTTAATTGGGGTTAATAGATTTCTGATGTAAGGCTTTGATGAGACGTCAAAAGTTCTTTCTATCTCACAGGGAGCAAGTCAAATATGTAACCAGAATATTATTAGGAAAATAACACTTGTTCCTAGAACAGTGAAACCTACTCTGCCCAACTATTTTTCTCTCTCCCCCTCAAAACTGCAGCTTCAATGATGTTTCATCGCTCCTCACTGTATAGTCTTCTGCACATATGATATTGTGTGATAGTCCGGCTCATTCGGTAGCACTCTCGTCTCGGAGTTAGCCCTACGTTGGGACTTTCAACTCATACTTTACCATAGGCTGCGTGATGATGCAAGACAAGTGGTAATAGTAATAATCCTTGCATTTAATTTAGCAATTTATCACATTGTATTAATTAGTAATCATTAATTATTATTAATTGATTGATTGGTAGTGACAAGTTAACCCAGGGTTGAGTTATCAGGAGTTTACTGTATTCTCCAAAGGAAGGGAATTGCACTTGATGTCCTGGTCAACAAACCTTCAGATAGATAAATCGGTCATTCACTTCATGGGTGTGAGAGGGTGCAAATTTCTGTGTACAAATTGGCTGCCAAGTTGGCTTACAAAAACAGTGCCGGTAAGACGTGACAGTGATATTAATGTGCGAAGAGCTTTGGGACACCTGATGTAATTAATGAGATCATCGGTTGCGAAGATTATTATTATTGGTTTTAATAACGGTAATAATTGTTGTGAGTGACCTCAACGTGTAACTAACGGGAGTCGAACACTGCCATCAGATCACAGCCGTGAGAGATTTATGACTCATGGCATTTCTCAATTATTTCTTCCTGAAATGACAGCGTAATTCTTGCTTTGATAGAACACCATTTTGTTGATGTCCTGCCAACCAGATTCTGAGAACTGGCTCCATTTAGGTGTGACAACTTTGTGACAACTTTGAGTTTTCACTAACTTGAACACGTAAAAACTAAACAAGAAATTCTAAAGCAACCTTGCTTGGGTTGAATTATGATAATAATACTAATATTTGATCCTCAAAGCGCTTTACAGGATATCCTGTAAAGTGCAGTGACTGTGTGTATTTGTAGTTGAACACGGCAGCCAATTTGTGCACAACAATGTCCCACAAACAGCCATGAAGTGAATGGCCAATTTTATTGCGGGGCATTGTGAAATGGGAGAATCTCCCTTCTCTTTTTTGAATAATCCCTTGAATTTCCACCTGAACACCTGAAAAGACCTCAGTTTCACCTCTGATAATGTAGCGCAACCCCAGCACTGCACGGAACATGAAGTTTATGATAATATTCCTTGCATTTGATATAGCACTCGATCACGTCGTCGAGACGTCCAACATGGCTCACAGGATATACTGTAAAATACTTTTGACTGTGTATTTTGTGAGCAAAATGGGATTTGAACCCACGCCTTCCTGAGTCGAGCGAGAGTGCAAATGACTGAAAGGGCTGAGACACATATGGAGGGGATGACGAGGTGTTTGGGTGTTCTGCTGCAGATCCAGCCCCTGTGAGGCACTTCATAAAGGTCTGAAATGTGCAAACGCACTGCGTCTTAGAGATAAATCTTTGACTGATTGCCCAATGACGCAGGGACCTGAAAGCACAGTCATACCCATGCCAGCAAGATTTTCGCAGCATTGAAATGCACTGCATATTATTAAACGAATAATGATTGAACAAAGCACGTAAAGCAGTTTTTTTTTTCAACTCCTGGATGAAAAAAATAACACACATCAGAGCCTTATGCTTCACTGAGCACCCCCATGGTTCAATCAGCACCTGAAAACATTGTTCGTCTCTGAGGGAAGATGACAGGAGAAAAAAACCTGGGAGTTTATGTTCGCATTCTCAACCCCGCTATCTCACACATCACTTTTGGTGGTGTGTGGGAGGGGGGGGTAGGGGGGCGGTGGGGAGACCGGGGGAGGAGGTTCCTGATTCTGTTGTCCTCCAACCATACGCAAGAAACTAGTTCAAGGGCTTTGCCTTTCCGTCTAATCTCCTCTCCACCTCTGTAAAAAATCCAATGCTAACCAAGTGCAAATCCTCAAGTTCCATGTAAATAGAACCATAACAATTTACAGTACAGAAGGCTATTCACCCCCATTGTGTCTGTGTCAGTTCTTTGAAAGAGGAATCCATTTCACTCCCATTCACCTGCCTTTATCTCACACCCCTGCAAATGATTCCTTATTCCTTATCACTCCAGTTTCCGGTTTAAAGCTACAACCAGAACTTGGACTTGCGCAGCGACCTTCACACAGAGCAGTGTCTCAGAGCGCTTATCAGCGGCAGAGCCTGACGCCGAGCCAGAGTAGACGGGGAGTGAGGAGGAAACCGTAAGCATGGTTGAAGAGGAAGATCTAAAAGTGGGGATCGATAATGGATTTCATTTTGACCACTGCACCTGGTAGGTCATTGCACAGCTTAACAGCACACTGTGTAAAGAAACCCTCCACACGCACACACGCACACACACGCGCACTCACTCACACACACGCGCACACTCTTTGCTTCTTTGCTAATTATCTGAAATTGATACCCTCCAGTCATTGCCTTGCTGACCAGTGGAAACAATTTCTCCAATCTACTGTGTCAAAACCCATCACAAATTCAAGGCCCTCCTGCTTCTTATCATACGCTTTGTGGAAGGCAACATAAGAAGGAACGTGCTCCAAAGAACCAATTAAGGGCACTTTATCTTCTGTCTTACGTTTGCCCTAAGATAGCATGCAATTGCACTATCCTGGGATTAGCAGGCTACCATGGCAGAGCCTCACTGAAAGTCTCTTCGCACGGCAAGTTATGATGCAAAGCACTTTGGATGCCACATCTATTCTTCATAGAGTTTAGCCAAAGTGCAATGCAGTGAACTTGTGACCAGTGTGACATCGAGAGGGGAGGGAGGTGGGGAATCTAAAAACACTGCCTTGGGAAGTCCTCTCGACGTGAACGGCGCTATACAAATGTAATTTGTTGTAGTTGTTCTTGTAGTTGGTTGTATTTGCTTTTACATAGAGCTACTTAAAGTAATGCTGCACAGAAACGGGTCGATTGACTGACGAGCCTGTGCTAGTGATTACAGTCCACGCGAGTCTCAATTCCATCTTTTACTGTCACCTGTACCTCTCTGTTCCTTTTACATGTTTTGCAACAACAACAAACTGTATATATATATATATATAGCGCCTTTCACGTCGGGAGGACGTCCTAAGGTGCTGGACAGTCGTGGGTCTGCACCCAAACTGGGGGTTGGATTTGAGAAAGTTGGGGGCCAAGGGCAATGGGGATAGAATTGGAACATAGGAACAGGAGGAGGTCATTCAGTCCCTCGAGCCTGTTCTACCATTCTATTAGATCATGGCTGATCTGTATCTCAACTCCAATTATCCTGACCTACCAAACATCGATTTACCTTAATCTTAAAAAATTGAATGGATCCAGAATCCACAGCCTTTTGGGGGAGACAGAGAGTTCCAGATTTTCACGAGCCTTTGTGTGAAACGTAGGAAGGTGACCGAAGGCGTGGTCAAAGAAGAAGATCATGAGGTGGACCTTGAAGAAGGCGAGGGAAGGGGTGAGGGCAAAGGGATTCTGAGGTGGAGGTGGGGGAGTGAGTGTTCCAGAGGGCATTTTAAAATAATCGAACACTTCCGTAGAATCCACCTTTCTCGAGTTCTACTCCACACCGCTTCGTGTGGAGTGAGAAAAAACCCAATGAAAGAAATGGTGCAAACCTCAGAGGTCATTGGCAAGCCTGAGGCACACTTGTTCTGATCTTAATATATAATGATTGAGCTAATGAAAAGATTAAGTAAACGTTAGGAACCATTTTGCTGTAATGGATCAGCATTTTTATCGCACAGTAGTCTTCTGTTTCGCTAAAACTGACAACTCAAGACTATGCACAAGAAAAATGAAAACAAATCACCATATTTATTATAATATATTGCATATTTAACCTGGGGCCTGACTCTGTAAAATTTCTATATCAATTTCAGCCGGGTATGAATGCTCAATGGCGAAGGTTGGCGGTTAACAGTGATTCATTTTGTTCTCTGTGTAAGATTTTTCTTTGGTTGGCCTGGTGTCTGACACATGGGGAAACCCATCACCATGCTTAAGAGTTTGTAATGATAATAATAATAATCCTTGCATTTGATATTGCACCGTATCACGTCGTTGAGACGTCTCAAAGCGCTTCACAGAATATACTGTAAAGTGGATTGACTGTGTATTTTGTGGGTGAAACGTGGCAGCCAATTGCGCACAGTAGTGTCCCATAAACCATCGTGGATTCTTTTAAGGGACTATTACCCCCATAAAATGATCCGGCAATTGACTAACAACTAGGTTCCTACTCACTGCTAGATAAACAGAGGCGTGTGGAGTAAGAAAACTTGCCCAAGATTTCGCTCCGCCTGGGATTCGAACCAGAGTCCTCTCGCTCGTGAGGCGGGTGCTCTAACCACTACGCCACAGGACTCCAGAATTTCTAAAACACTGAGTGCTGTTTTTATTTTTCGCGTTCAACATTTTGGAAATGCGCGTGAACATTACACGTTTTATAAACGAGGAAACAGTTAAGAAACAGTGCAGATTGGATAGCGACTGTCGCCTTTGCCCCTCAACCGAGAATGGATCCTGAGCCAAAGAGAAAGGCCAACTCACTCTGAGTCAGATACAAGGGACTCACAAATCATTTTCTGCACAGAACAGGAGCGTCTTTATGATCGGAAGTATGGGAGCTGCTCCCAGTTATGAGATACATCCCAGTGTATCTCATCTTTCTTTTGGCTAAAGAGCAGCAGATTAGCAGCCAGATTTGCAGTAAATGGGATGCAATTTAGCTGAAACAATCAAGTCCCTTGCATTCAGTACCATGGTAACTGACTAGGAAATTAAAATGTTTTCACAACATAAGGGTTTCACTGTATATCTTTTTTTCTATATAATTATGCCCCCCACTGGTGCAGACCAGGGTGTCTGTGGCTTACATTTGGTTGCTCTCAATGCTGCTCTGTTGCGGTCTGTTGTGGAGCACAAAGCCGAGAATGTCACTTTTACCCTATAATGCTCATCAGATTCAACCATCAGATTAACTCAGAGGCAAAGCCTCAATGTGTATGTTCAATCGAACAAGTCAGTGCCTTGGGGATAAGGATGTCAAGAGGGTGAAGAGGAGATTTACCAGAATGATACCAGGGAAGAGGGACTTCAGTTACGTGGAGAGACGAGAGAGGCTGGGATTGTTCTCCTTGGAGCAGAGAAGGTTGAGTGGAGATTTAATAGAGGTGTTCAGAATTACGAAGGGTTTGGATAGAATAAACAGGGAGAAAGTGCTTCCTCTGGCGGGCGGCTGGGTCGGTACTCAGAGGACACAGATTCAACATAATTGGCAAAAGTACCAGAGTTGTTACGATCCAGAATGCGCTGCCTGAAAGGGTGGTGGGAGCAGATTCGATAGTAGTTTTCGAAAGGGAATCGGATATGTACTTGAAAAGGAAAAAGATGCATTTTTCATAGCTTTGGAGTCCCATGGAGCGCCGTAGTGAATTGGTTAGAGCGCTCGCTTCGCAAACGAGAGGGCCGGGGTTCGATTCCCTTTCCTTTCTCCACACGCCTCTGTTTACCTGCGAGCAGTAAGTAGGAACCCGGTTGTTAGTCGATTGGCATAATAATAATTAGGCCACTCAATCCACGACCGTGTGTGGGACACTGTAGTGTGCAATTGGCTGCCGCGTTTCGCCGAAAAACATACATTTAATTCACTTTACGGTATATTCTGTGAAGCGCTTTGAGACGTCTCAATGACGTGATAAGGCGCTATATCAAATGCATGGATTATTATTATTATCTTTTGAAGTGGCAATATCAGAAGAAACGGACTGTTTCTTATCTGCACGGACGTTAACACATTTGCTCTCCACCAGATAAACGTACTTTCGTTTTACATTTTGAAGTATTTTGGTTTTTTTGTTACATTTTACGCTATCAAAGCAGGGTTTCTGCTATATAATGTCACAGAAATGCCCATTAGAGAGCCACCCACCCCCTCTCCCCCCGAATACCAGACGTTATTATCTGAATAAATGAAAGCTGCCAGTTTTTTTCACATTTCAATCATTTTCCAAAACGATTGCCTCAAAAAAAACAGAAATAGTCCTGCAGATTGCTCTAACCTATTTCTTCTTCTGTAACAATCAATCCCCTGTTCTGTAGATCACAAACACGATTCAATATGCACGGTAGATAGAATTCAAGTATAATGTATTCAGCATTTTAGTGTAACGCTCACTCGTGAGGTGAATGCTCAGAAGACAGAACATTCAAGAGTTGGAGAATGCTGCATGTTGCTGTCAAACAATTGGAAGTAAGGTGAATGGTGAAACCAATCTCCGAGAGCCAGTAATGTTGTGTTATATAAAAAAAAACCTTCACCGCAAGGGTCCAGCAGATGTGAATGACGGTCACAAAAATAAAATACCCACTCATCATCCTATTATCTGTCTCCGCGAGACGTCTGTGTAATTATGACATTCGGGGGAATTGCTTACTTTTTTCATAACATAACATGGAAACCGACGTTTGTAACAGCTTTGTGTTATTGTTCCAAAGATGAAAGTGTTTTGTTTCCCTGTATTGATTGGACAGTGTGCCTCGGCTGGTGATATACACCTGGCAATGGTTTTCTTTGTCAACCAGGTGTCTGGCGCACGCGGAAACCCATCACCGTTCTTTAAGAGTCTCCAAACCAAGCTGAGAATTCCATGCCTCCCACCTACACGTGGAAATCCTAGAGGTAGATTGTTGGAATTGGAAAGTGCACACTCTCTCGCTCTCTCTCTCTCTCTCCCTGGAAGGACGTACCCTGTTTACCTAATTCTGGAAATTATTAGGCGCAGGTTGGCAACAGCCAAAGCTTGGGAACCCCTGAGTGTGTGTTGGGGAAACTGCCAGAGTCGAACAGCTAAAACTGCATAACTTGCCATTAATGTCGCTGTCTGGCAAGCTTTCCCGCTGCTTTATTCAGTGAGGTCTATCTTACTGGTTAGGCAATGTTACAGGCCAAGGACGCAAAAGCCTGAATAATTCACGAGACCATAAGATAGGTTTGGATGAAGAAGGCCTTTTGACCCACATGGTTTCATCCTTGCATTTGGTATTTGGATTTGATGTCGGAAGGACATCCCAAAATGCTTCACAGGATTCACTGTGAGGTAGAACTGTGTGTTTGTAGGTAAACATGGCAGCTCAATAACACACAAGCAATGTCCCACAAACAGCATGAAACATTAATGACCAATGTTGTTTGGGAGATTCTGAGCCAGCACCTGAACAGGCAGATGGGACCTCATCGGAAAGCCATCCCTGCAAAATACCAACTGTCCTGCCCACCCATCACAGCACCAAGTTGCTTTTATAGGAGTCCCAGTGTCTTGCTTTCACCCACACTTCCTGTTTGTATTTCAGATTTCCAGCATCTGCAGTATTTTGCCTTTTGTTTATCGGTGAATAAATTGGTCTGCTTCACTTTAAACCATGGAGCTATGGATTTGTACAAAGCTTTGAGATGATGTTTGGGAAGGTGGAGGAGTAAGAGGCACAGCATGACTTGACACCTACACACTGATTATTTTGGTAGTCTTTTTTTCGTGCTCCCGTGAATCCCTTAAGGAAATTGCACGTCTAGATTGTCACCGGTAATAGAATTGCTAATCTGTGCAAGTCTGTCACCAGCAATCTGCTAACTAGCAAAAGAATGGAGTTGCATTGTTGGGGATTTTCTTTTGTATCCTGGCTGGGGTGAGCTGACTGCAAAAGAATATCAAGCTGCTGTGATAAGGTGGGTATCCTGGAGGGATGAGATCAGATGGGTCGAAGGGCTTTCTTCATCCAATCGAACCTTGTGATCTTGTGAATCCAGCTCCATGTCCTGTTTACCCATCAGTGAGTAGGAACCTAGTTGTTAGCCAATTGGCGGATCACTTTCCGGGGTTAATAATCCCTCCAAATCAAAAAAATGTGATCACTCAATCCACGACTGTTTGTGGGACGCTGCATTGCGCGATTGGCCACAAAATACACAGTTAATTCCCTTTACGGCGTGTTCTGCGAAGAGTTTTGAGACATCTCAGCGATGTGATAAGGCGCTATGTCAAATGCAAGGACTATTATTAATATTATTATTATGCTGTCATTGGGTTCCGATGCATGTGTCATGGAGTTTGGCTCAGAAACAGGCAATGGGGTGATCAAATTGTTAATTATTGGAGAAAATAAAAGTAGCATTCGGTCTGTAATAAATATGCTGGCAAAAGCAAGGGAGGGCACCATTAATTCAGCATTGAAAGTAGAATCAAAAATGAATCTACATTTATTGGATTTCAAGCTACAAGCTCGTATTTCTAAATGCAAGATTTCAAGAGCTTTTCCACAAGGCACCTGAGGTCGTATTGAGGATATATTTCTGGCTTCCAGTTGTATTGTTTGATGATCAGAACAGTGAAAGAAAAGCCAAATATATGTTTCAGCCTCACTGATGGTTGTACTTTAGCACAGTGAGTGCTCTCAGCCCAGATAGTGCAGAACTGGATAGTGTGACATTGGCAGCATCATCGAAGTGATAGGCAGCGCTGGGAGTCAAGGCTCTTAACCATCTGGACAGGCAGTTCCAACTTAGTACTTGTGCAGCCAATCCTTTTCTGTTCAGGCAGTTGATTCAATCAGCAGTCGACAGTCAAAATACCTCTTTAGATCTTAGGATATCTCCATGCAACATCCGGTTGAGACTTTGGAACTATAATAATAATATAATAGTCCTTGCATTTGATAGGGAGCCTTATCACATCGTTGAGACGTCTCAAAGCGCTTCACAGGATATACTATAAAGTGAATTGACTGTATATTTTGTGGGCAAAATGCGGCAACAAATTGCGCACAGCAGCGTCCCCACAAGCAGTTGTGGATTGAATGACCATATTGTTTCTTTTTTATTTTTGAACAGATTATTACCCCTGAAAGTGATTGACTAACAACCAGGTTCCTACTTATTGCAAGGCAAACAGAGGCGTGTGGAGTAAGGAAACTTGTCTAAGATTTTGCCCTGCTCCGGGATTCGAACCTGGGTCCTCTCGCTTGCGAGGCGAGTTCTCTAACCACGATGCCACAGGACTCCACTGCAGGTGTCAAAACAGAGAAACAAGATGATAACACGTGAAATATCTGTGCAAACCGAGCTGTGATCCCACAAGGATTAGTGTATGTGGCGTGTAGGTAACTGATGGTGTGTGAACGCAATCCTTGTGTTGAAAGAACCCCCAGGGCCTGATTCCTAAACATTTCAATTTTTATTCAACTGTATCTAAATAAGATTTAATTTAGACAAGTTCAGATTCCAATGAGTTGGTCAATGTTAAAAAAAAAACTACTGCTGGCAAAAATAGGAGCAAAAGGGATTTGACGTTCTTCTACTTATGTCGTCCAAGCCTGGAGTGCTGCATACAGCAGATGTCATTAAGAGATAAGGGAGCCACTGAGGTCCTCGAAACAGTGCAGAAGAAAGCAATAGAGCTGATTCCCATTATTAATAGGTTGGCCAATGTGGAATCATCTCTCGATAAGCTAGGGTTCTTGACAAAGCCTTGACAAAGGGACATCTCAAAGGAGGCTCGATAGAGGTATATAAGATGCTAATAAGAATGAAAGGGAACTCTGTTCAACTAGAGAACGAGGGATCTGGAAGGGATAAGTTAGTGACTGTGAATGTCCTTCCTCCTATTCCTAAATTTAGAGCAGACACCAGGTAGTATTTCTATGCACAGCGAGCAATTGACAGCTGGAGCAGATTCCCAGTAGATTATTAAATATAAATATATGTAGGTTGGAATAAAGTAGGCGACGGTACTGGGACATTTGTATATCAACACAACAATTTTTAGAGCGCTTTTCACATCGGGAGGATGTCCCAAAGCGCTGGGAAGAATGGTCTTTACCCCCTCCCCACCCTCTTCACCTCCCATCGTCTGGCTCGGGTACCCAGGCTGCTGTGTAACAAAGCACTTTGAGATCATCCTCCCAACACAAATGCAAATTGTATTGCATTTTTATCTCTGAATTTCTCTTGTGATAAATCATTGCACCCTTGGCCTCTGCATGCTTCTCACAATAATAATCACAATTGTTGCCACAACACACAAGGTTTCTAGAAGTAAAACAGCTGCTGGGAATCAAGTCCAGATGCTTTCTTTTGCGAGGCGAGTGCTCTAACCATTAAGCTACAGGACATCCGCATTTATACCAAATATACAGTCAATTCACTTTACATTATATTCTGTGAAGCACTTTAAAACATCTCAAAGACTTGATAAGGCACTATATCAAATGCAAGTATTATTATTATTATTATTATTATTATTATTATATAGTACCTTTATACCTTTCACAAGGGGCAATGCCTCGGAGGGCTGACAAGACTATGTCCAACTCTTGGTGGCCCAGTGAGAGAAGACACAACCGTCCTAAGGCTAAAGAGTTCCGGAGGGACATTGGGGAAGGGATAATGGGATCTGATTTGGAAGTGTGTATGACAATACCATCTTGCCTTCAGCTCTTCTATGCCGTTACAGAAATCAAAGCTTCAAAGCTGAATGAACGCAAACGTTCATCCCTAATGTGAAATTAATAGAGTGAAAAAAACATATATTATTTCTGTCAGTTAAATTACAGTAATAGATTGGTTCATTGCACTCTTGTGACTATGCATAAACTATACATTGCAGTCTGCGTTAATCTGGAATGGGGAGGACACAGAAAGAGAGAGGGGGGAAGAACTAATTAATGCATGAAGTGCTCAAAAGCTTCCCTGTTCCACGATAAACACTCGCAATGTTCATTACGAGCATTAGCGGAGTTGACACGGATTAAACGTGAACCAATTACGGCGCTTGGAGTGGGTTCACTTGACTTGTTTATCTGTTAAATTTGCTCAAAATGTGCGTCCTTTTACAAGGCTGTAATATCCGTTTTCTCAGCTAATCAATTCCTGGTAAAGAAGCAATCCATCTATAAATGTGTGATAAACAAAGTTCACCTCAGCGCAAGCTCACTCACGTGTGCACACATTTTGTTTTCCGACTACGTGAGCATTCGGTCACGTGGAACTACTGCAGATAACGGAACCCTGTAGCTCAGTGGTTAGAGCACTCGCTTTGCAAGTGAGAGACCTGAGTTCAATTCCAGGCAGAGGGCGAAACCTTGGGCAAGTTTCCTTACTCCACAGAGCCTAATAATAATCCTCCAAAACCAAAAACAATAATAAATTGGTCATTTTCAATCTACGACTGTTTGTGGGACATTGCTGTGCGCAATTGGCTGCCGCGTTCGCCCACAAATATACAGTCAATTCACTTTACAGTGTGTTCTGTGAAGCGCTTTGGGACGTCCTCCCGACGTGAAAAGCGCTATATCAAATGCAAGGATTATTATTTTTATAACATTGTCGAGACGGAAAAATACATCTCCAGAAACATCCGTACTTCAAATGTAACATGCAAGTGTGAGAGTCCGACTGCCACAGATCTCACAACATTTCCGCTCAATTATGCTAGGAGTTCAGTAAGTTTAGTTGGTCATGTTTTTTATCCCGTGGATGGGCGAATTTGGGCAGCTCAAGCCTAAATTTAGGCTTATTATGTTTCTAGTTTCCTCCCCACTGGTATATGTTCCCGGTCTGGCCTCCTTTCGCTAGAGTTATGAGCAACAATTAGACAAGCTCAGGCTCTTCAGTCTTGGGAGAAGATGACTCAGAGGGCACGTAATAAAGGTGTAGAAAATTTTAAATGGGATTGAAAATGGAAACCCAGATCACTAATTGACTGTATATTTTGTGGGTGAAACATGGCGGCCAACTGCGTACCGCAGTGTCCCACAAAGGGTCGTGGATTGACCAAATTATTGCTGACAATTATTGAACCACTAAGAAAATCAAATAGCAATAAATAGCTAAGAAAAGCAAGAGTAAATCTGGACTCAGGTGGACTTTTGTGCATTGTGGCCTCAGTCAATAGTGATATCTGCAAACTCCTGTTCGTTAAATTGTGAGACCACGGAGGTCTTTGTTCTACCAAAAGAATAATAGCGTCTGAGGATTAACTACAGGTATTGACAAAGAAAAAGAGCTACAGTTCCCTGTGGACATTGTGGGCAAGTAATATAGGACAGTAAATATACACTTACACTACTTTGGGGTCTAGTAATTGCAAGACCAATAAATATCTGGGCCGTTTATTCTCTGAAGATTGAACGTCAATTCTACTCTCTGTAGCACACGGTGTTGATGTCAGCACTTTCACTGTCAGGCTTCATGGCCAACATTCAGTCATTTTTCACCCAATCTTCCCCTTTGGGATGAACAGTGTCACTGACAGATGGACCGTTTGGCCCACTCTGTAAGGATTGGCAGCGTGATGTGTTCTCCTGTGCAACTCAATGCTCCTTCACTTTCACCCCGAATTGTCAACCTCAGAATAAACTCCCCTTGTACTGGCAGGAGAACACCCTTGCATTTCATAGAGTGAACATGAGAATTGCTGGATGAAGGAAGACCGGGGTCCATCTGGTTCGGCTTCCATCATCCTGGCATGCACATATCATGTCCCAAACAATGTATGTAGTCCCTCTAATGCACGTGAAGCAGAAAAATATTGACAGGAGAGATAGGAAGGGAAGAGAGAGGGACGAGCAGGAGGCCGGTGCCAGTCGAGCGGAGGTGCCGGGTGGTGGACTGGGCAGTGAGGAGGTCGGAGAGGCAGAGAGGTGCCAGGGAGTGAAGAGATTTGAACACTAGTGTGAGGATCTTGAAATTGAAATCATTCCTTTCATGGATGTGTGCAGGACACTGCTGCGTGCAAAATAATCTCCGCCCTTACCCATGAAAACAATCGTCACACTTCAGTGCTGTAAAAATGATACTAATCATCATTACTTCAGTGCTGTAAAGCATCTTCAGATATTTTGGTACAATAAGATGCTATGAAAATCCAAGTTGTTTGTTAAACACACAGAGGGCTTGCAGCGCGAGTGGAATCAGACAGTACTGAGAGTTCATTAGAATGCAGACTACAACGTTGGTCACAGCACCTCAGGGGAAATGGCTGCAAGGCATGTAGATAAGGTCCAGAAACCTAATTGCCTCCCAATTTGTGTGACTGACAGGCATGTTTACAACTTGTAATTGTTTATCTATTAATTCTAATGCAAGTCGTTTAATGTGAGCAGACAGCAATCACTTCTGTACTACCTTCAGCGCAGTGGCTTGATTTCCATTCCCAAATAGATCAAAGGACACCTGGGGGTTGGGGTGTCTTGGGAGATGTGGGGTTGGGGGGGGGGGTAAAGAGTAAGAAGGCACATCATCAAAGTCACGACACTTAGCATTGAGAGGATCTTCTCTCACACTCGGATACATGAAGCAGAAAAATATTGACAGGAGAGAGAGAGGAAGGGAAGAGAGAGGGAGAGATACCTTAGGCTTCACTGAATGGGTCAGGCCTCCACACTACCTACCCTATCCTGCAGATCAGGGAATGTCCACGTTCAGCAGATGAAAGTCTCAGCTTTGAAACGACAGCACAGAGCGTGGAAATCTCTCGTTTGACTGTCACTTGTCCCCTCAGTGTGACCGCGACAGATTTTACAGAATCAATGGGCAAAAAGGTATCATGGAGAAGGTTAACGTGCACCTCAATATCAGACTAGCGAGGTGTTACCCTCACTTCCTCCTGACATGAACACACTATGTAAATATAGGTTTTATTTTGTCAAAGCCCAGGAACACAATTGCAGCACATGTGCTTGTTGGAGCAGAGTTGATTGGGGTCATTATAAAGAGGAATTAGTTAGGCACACGCAGAGACCAGGTGTTAGAGGATACAGGGAATGAACAGGTAATTGGCATTTAGGTAAATGGCTTTGTTGGAGGCGCAAGGACTGACATTGTTACAACACAATGACCTCCCACAGTGTTAAAAACTTCTCCAGATTTATGGCACAGTGAGGTTTATCACTTAGCTGGCTTGTTTACGTCATCGCTGCTTAATTAAGTCACAGACAGAATCATGCTACAAATGTCACTCTCTCTCTGCGTGGAACGGGAATGGTTTGAGAAGGTCAGAGATCACTTTCCTCTGGCACATCAGCGAACCTTTACCCTAGGCTTAGCAGAGACTTGGGATCTTTAGTAATGAGCTGCCTGTTGTTTTCCTCAATCCCCTTTAAAAGGAGAATTTGTATATGGAAAAGCAACACAGTTCTTTGAATGTCTAATGAGATGTGGGCTATAGTTGGGTCTCAGCAAGAATGCCATCATGGGAGCCACACCAATTACTTTCTGATCTCCAGCCTGTCTCTCCTCTCTGAAATGTCGGAATGCGTCACTGTTGTTGCTATGCTCTCATTTCTTCCACCAATTCCTGCTCGAGACCGTCCTGCTTTGGTTCTATCCTATGTGGAGTCCTGTATCATATAGGTTAGAGCTCTCGCCACACAAGCGAGAGGACCCGGGTTCGATTCCCGAGCAGGGCGAAACCTGAGAAAAGTTTCCTTACTCCACATGCCTCTGTTTACCTTGCAGTAAGTAGGAACCTAGTTGTTAGTCGATTGGTGGATGGCTTTTCTGCGGGTAATAATCCCTTATTAAAAAAATGACTATTTGGTGGGCGAAACGCGGCAGCCAATTGCGTACAGTAGTGTCCCACAAACAGTTGTGGATTGAGTGACCAAATTCATTATTTTTTTTTGAAGGGATTATTAACTCGCCAAGGAAGCAATCTGCCAATTGATCTTTTTAAGTTCATATATTTTTTTAAGTTACTCTCTGAGGCACCTCAGATTTCAAAAGCAGCTCGCCCTGTCACTCTGTACTGTGATATCGGAACATAAATACACTTCACCCAATTGCATCAAACTCTTCTAAGAACCAGAATATCCATTGGAGAGGATGTACCGTGCATGCTAAGCAGTGAAGGAGTTAAGCTCTATGCTGTAGCAGCTGCTCATGCGAAGCCAGCATTGATTTTCTGACGGAGTTTTACAAATCCCTTGGAAAATGGGCTGCTCTCTACTCGATCCAAACTTCCTGTTATTGATGCTTTTCCAGGACTGATACTTGTCAAGCAGTTGATTTTCTTATACTTGACATCACTGTGGAGTTTCCAGCCAGACTGCAAAGGTTTACAAAGACTGTACAGCACTGAAATAGGCTGTGCCAAGGTTTATACTCCACACAAATCTTCACTCATTCCTTACTTGACCCCTACCCTGTTATATATTGTATCTGACTGACAATCTGCACTTGTGTATGCGTAACATTGTCGTGCAAATTGACTGCTGTGTTTGCCTAGGACAGAGAGCTGTAAGATGGAATCCTGTAGTGTAGAGGTTAGTAGGCGCGCCTCGCAACCGAGAGGACCTGGGTTCAATTCCTGGACAGGATGAAACTTTACAGAATATCCTGCGAAGCGCTTTGAGACGTCTCAATGGCGTGATGAGGAGCAATATCAAATGCAAGGATTATTATTATCATTATTATGAAAGATTAGAGTGCCCAAAAGAGAGAGACTTGAAAATTCATGGTATTGCGAGTTGTGGAGAATCGACAGTGAAGTGGGAATTAGAGATCTCCCATGATCTAAAAAAAAATAGCGGAACAGGCCTCAACGGACTGAATGGCCTCCTTCTGTTCCTATAATTGTTGTGTTTTTCTACATTTAAAGTGGAACAGATTTGAGGTACAGCCACATTCGCTTTCTGCAGGCTCACTTAATATAGTTAACTATTATTATTGTATTCAGTGGCTGCATTGCTCAGCCTTCCCTTCTGTATTGGAGTGTGGTACATTGGCAGATACGGACATTCTTCCCACTCTTTTACCTCGTACACTTTCCTATCTCCTGAAGGTCCTCACATCATTCTTAGCTTCTTCCTATCCTGTCTTCACCCAAAGCTAGGTCTTAAGGTGGGCTCTATTGATGGGGAGGCAGAGGGGGGGGTGTGAGGTGGAGGTGACTCTGGGATAGAGTCCCAGAGAGTGGAGGCAAATAGCGAATGCTCGCATATCGATGGTGGAGAGGGAGTTGGTGGGGGACACGAAGCAGGGAACAGCCCTATAGTACTGTCGTAGGAAGTCTCAGATGTAGGGTGGGTGTCTGAGTTCTGTATGTATCTCTGCAGCTTGTGTAGGGAGGAGATGGGGAGTTTGGCAAGCAGACCGTTCAATACTGGAGCCATCAATTCTGGACGTAATGAAGGCATGGATGAGGGTCTTGGCCGCACGGTGGCGAGAGGAGGAGGAGAGGTAGCAGTGGGTGATGTTGTATAGGTGAGTATGAGTGAGCAAAATCTGAGTGAGCGAGTGAGTGAGGATCTGAATCAAGAGTCTTGAAGATCAGACCACGATCGAATGTGGTGCCTAATTCTTGGCCCTGTTTCACATCGGAACCATTGGGAAAAGCTAAAGAGGGAGATTTAATTTGATCCGAGATAGGAGGAAACAATCACATAGAGGAACAGATGTCTATATGAATTCCCACTAGCTTCGGGCTGTGATAACGGGCAGAGAGAGAGAAAAAAAAGGAAAGGGAAATCAAATCAGGATTAATATTTAAAACTGCAATCAGGAAGATTGCACAATCAACATCATTCACAATGTTACCTTGTTCGAAGTTCATACTGATATAATCCAGTTTATGGGCAACTGTCTTAATTTATATGTAGATATATATATACATTGTCCTTTTTTTATAACATTAAACACCTCACGGTGCCCCACTCAATTATTTGACCTGTTGTAGGTAGTAAAAGATCTGTCAGTCAGCGTTTGGAGTGCAGCTGATTAAATCTGTCGGTTCAGCTTGATGAAGTTGGCCAGAGAGATAGACAGAATTTACGCTCATAGCTGCTAAGCCACTGCAGTCCATCATCAGTGCAGCAGGCAAATGAGATTTCACAGAAAATGAAATTTACTAACACGGCGGACAGATTTACTGTGAAGCGGGGGTGGGAAAGGCAGTAAAGAAAGGCTCTCTGAATTTCTCCCCCTCCCGCCAATGGAGCACACAGCAACCAAAGTTGTTCATTGAAGTAAAACTGGAAGCACTTGAGAGAGTGACTCCTCTATTTGTCTGTAATAAAAATAATGATAATAATAATAATAATAATAATCCTGGCATTTGATACAGCGCCTTATCACGTATTCGAGGGTCTCAAAGCGCTTCACAGAATATACTGTAAAGTGAATTGACTGTATATTTTGTGCACGAAATGCACCCCTAACAATGCACAAGAACAAACTCTGCATTCGTCAGGAAAGCAAACTTTCCCACCCCAGTTTTGTGGCTGACGTTAATTGCGACAATGATATTATGTTTAACAATAGGCTTTGTGTGCGCTTTTGTACTCAGTCTTCCGCTGACTCAAGTCAATGGTCTGATAACCAGAAGCAAATCAGGACACTCTAGGAATTAACTGCATGAGCGGACACGTGCTGCGAGCCTCACTGCTCAAATGCCCCCTTCGCTGGTCTCCCTCGCTCCACCATCCACACAATCCAGTTAGTCCAAAACACCGGCACTGAACTCCGAGACCGCCATCGCACCAGTTCTAGCCAGGCTCAACTGGTTCCCCATCACCAAACGGAAGGATTTCAAGATCCTCACACGCACACATCTGTCATTTTACTATCTGAAAATTCTAGCAGTGAATGAGAGCTTCTCTGTTACCTGAAGATTTTTGAATTTCCCCCACACATTCTTTTCCCTTCGCTGCTTGCCAAGAGTCTGTTTGCTCTTTGCTCGGACAATGTTGCTGGGATTGTTTTTGTACTTGCACCAATGTGAGTAACATTCACAAGTCAGCTATTGTAATAGAAATCTCTCACTAAAGGATGTCATGTTAGTTTAAGCACCTTAAGCAATGCCTTCTCACCTTCGATCATCGCTTTTCCACAGACTATTAAGCCCATGCGACTCCTTTCTGTAACACAAAATTTAGTCCATATTTCTCCCCTGTGAATTATCCATAAGGACTCTGCGTATAAACTATTCTCTAATCCATAAAGCTCTCTTTCTGCAATCCTTATTCAATACATTTGCCTTGTGCGAGTCATGGGCTTTTCAATCTAAAGTCTCCCCTCTTGTCCACCATTCAGTCCGTGTTATTGCTTTGTCTGAGGCAGCTTTGTGTTGTATTGTGCTTCTATGTCCCAACCAATAAAAATAAATGGAATAATATTCTTTTGCACTCGATGTAGTGCCTAGAAGTCTGATCCATCTCAAAAGCCCTTCCAGGATAATTGCTGCCAAGTGTAGTGACTGTATATTTATAGGTAAATGCAAAGGGCGTTTTGCACTGCAAGGTTATCCTGTTTAAGAAATTACTAAGAAATATAATAATAATATAATGATAATCCTTGCAATTGATATAGCACCTGATCATGTCATTGAGACGTCTCAAAGCGCTTCCCAGAATATACTGTAAAGTAAAGTGACTGTATATCTGTGGGCGAAGCGGAGCAGCCAATTGCGCACAGCAGTGTCCCACAAACAGTTGTGGATTGAGTGACCAATTTTTTTTAAAGGATTATTACCCCCTGAAAAAATTGACTAACACCAGGGTTCGTACTTGCCACTGGGTAAACAGAGGAGTGTGGAGTAAGGAAACTTGCCTAAGTTTTCACCCTGCTCGGGAATCAAACCTGGGTCCTCTCGCCTGCGAGGCGAGTGCTCTAACCACTACTCTACAGGACTCCACAAAATCCCACTGGAAATCACTGCTTGTTAGACACCGTTAATTGTAACAAACATGCGATTCAGCTTCCAGGGTTTGCTTTGAAATCTGTTAAAAACATTGAAGCGAAAGTTAAGCGCTGTTTGATTAAATGTCGCTTCTGATGACGTCTCAAGGACTCAAAGAGGGTCTGACAGAAATTACATTAAAGCGAAGTTACGGTAACAGACTCCCTGCCACAATCAGATCAAAGGAAGACTGGGGAAAATGGTAAACGTTGAGACAGCTGTGATCAATTGATCAACTGATAATCAGCCTTGTTATCAAAAGGGGGTATTGATCCAAGCAGATCTACTTTCATCTCTGAGTACGTTTGCTTCGAGGAGTGTGGTTGTCTGAGAGAACATTTGTTGGTGGAGGAAATCACTAGAACTTTGATAATAGCTCTAACTATTGAAAATATATATGTCAAAATCAATTGAAAGTTGAAAGTTCTACCACTTTTCCAATCAATATGTGCAGCTCTGTTTTTAGCAGGTCCATTCCTCCGTATCAACATAACATGGAACTAACTGTTACCCTCCATTATCATCTCACTTGAAGCCAGTAGGTCCCAAAGCTTTGGCACTCTATCCCTCAGTCTTGACCCCTCCTTCTCTTTTAGACCACGACTGAAGACCTTTCTCTTCAACCGTGCTTACGGTCTCCTCCTCCCCCCCCGCAGCTTGGTGTCAGGCTCCGCCACTGTTAATCCGTCCCACATGAAGGGTGCTATACATTGGATTGTTGTTGATTAGAGAAGAAGCGGGGAGCACAATTCTGTGTAAAATCTAATTTTTGTTTAAAAAAGGTCTCCTTTTTAATGGCAATTGTTATAGCTAAGGTGCAATAGGTAAACAGACTGTTGTGCAGAATTAATGGTAGAGCAAGGTTAGGATTAATATGCATCTTTATGGGCCAGCTGCCATCTGTTTGGGCCAAATGCCAGTCTGGCGTATATGTTTACACAGACCCATGTATGTAGGTCTTTGTTGGTGATGCATGTTCACATCGCTGTGATGAATAGCCTCCATATCCAGTGTTAATGAAGAATTTTTTTTCGCACTGTATATTTTAGGATGCGCTGAGCGAGACAGTGGCACAAGAGGATCTGGGTTCATATATTTTTGGGAGATTTATATATCAGCATATTGGGAGAAAAACTCTTCTCACATTTCGCCCACAACATATACAGTCAATTCAATTTACAGTGTGTTCTGTGAAGCGCTTTGAGACGTCTCGAAGACGCGATAAGGCGCTATATCAAATGCAAGGATTATTATGAGAACTATTATTATTATTTCGAGTGGCAAAGAGCAATTTTAGGACAGGCGTCAGGAAGGTTTTCTATACCCAGAGGTTAATCCACGAATGGAACCGGTTGCCAGAACGGGTGGTTGAGGCCCGGACACCGGCACACCACGGGGCAGAGCCTGCAGGTAATGGTGTTTGCTGTTGATGTGTTCATACTGGAAGCAAAAGTACTTGAGAGCTCGAGGGGCAGTGGGAGACGCTCAATGAATTTTTTAATTACATTTCCTGCCAATTCCTGTTTACCCAAAAGCAACACTGACTTCACTAAAATAGCCTCCGCAATGAATGATTTGCAGCTTCATACGAATCCTCTCGGGGGGGGGGGGGGAGAGAGCACAAAACAAATAATATGGAAAGTAACACAGTAGCATGGGGGCTGTGGGGGGCTGTGGGTCATGGAAACACAGTGAGGTTTGGTATTTGCATTTCACTGACTTCAAACCATGTACCTTGTCGGAAACCATCTACAATCCTTTCATTGACCGTCTTTTTATTAATTTTGGACCAATAAAATCTGAAACCTTTCTGGTGACCTGAAGCATCTTTTTGATTGTGAATAATCTCTTGACTGTCGCTGTCGGCCTAATCCCTTCACACGAAAGTACTGTCGCAACAGCAGCTAAAATCTGAGAGAGGAGTAGGATGTCAGCCTAACTCAGTTGGAAACACTCTCGGCCCTGAGGCAGAAGATTGTGGGTTCAAGCCCCACGTATGGACTCTGAACTCACATAGTCCATGTTGACTATGCTCCAGTGCAGTGCTGGAGGTGGTGTTGCATTGTTGGAGATGCCGTCTTTCAGATGAGATATTAAAGGTCTTATCTGCCTGTTTGGGTGGATGTTAACAATGTTATAGTGTCCTATCACATTGTCAAAACATCTCAAACATTCACTGCAAAGTGTAGTGACTGTGTCAACTCTGCTATGAACATTCTGTGTGGCCCAATCATTCCTGTGACATTAAAACAAGTTTGTCCCTCGTGCAATTTATCGAGTGAGATTTTGAAAAGCACAATTCAATTTTAATCTTTAATGTCACGTTATTTAAGCATTAAATTACAGGAAGAATTATTTATAAGTGCACGGGGACAATGACTGAAGAGCGCTAAGCCACATCAATGAATGCAATGTAAAAAGCGCACAGTGCAGAAAAATACTTTCCCTGCCAACAATTTTATTTTGCCTTGGTTGACAGGGAATAAAATCTTATCAGTACCATCTGCACTTTATATAAACACCTTAATATGCCCCAATACACCAGTTTTAATTGGTCAGCTGGGTGTGTAACACATGTTGAAACCCATCTCCATGCTAAAGAATATCTAAACCAGACTGAGAGTTCTACATCTGTAAAGCCACCTACAGATGGAGAATTCTCTGTAACTGGAATGGAGTGCTGACACCCTCTCTCTCTCTGGAGGGACTTACCCAGCTAAACCCTCGCACTTTGCCGTAGATAACACTGTCAGGCTTTCCCTCTGCTTGTCCAGCTGGGAACATTAAGGGCTTCAGCTTGCAAGGGTTAACAGGAGCTGAGTGGGAAGATTCTTTGCCCCTCCACATGCTGCAATGAGTCAGTCTGGGCTTTGTCTGTCGTAAGCAGTGCCGAAGAGGACTGCGGACGGACCCATCTGGGTTGGGAACCTGACTGGAGACCACCGCAGAGGACAGGCTCCATTCTGACATTCCATTGTCAGGCGTGTCATCTTGGGGCCAATTCAGCCCCAGGGAGACCCCGCTTACCTACTCCCCCCCCGCCGCCCCGCATTCCGAAGAAGGATACGCTGTGCAAGATACAGACGTATGCCCTCACAATAGACTTCATGTCAAGTTGTTGTACAACCTTGTGTGTAAGTAATGTTTTAATGTCAGCGAAGACATGTCAGTTTCAAAGTCAAGTCAAGATACCCTTTAACTGTAAACGTATTGATATTTATATCCTTGGCTCAGTGCCATTCACTTCCAGAAGAAATCGCGTGCTGTCATTGCATTAACCCTTTTGCCAAAACAAACCTTTCTGTGGCTTTGCCTACAATGCCCCTGGGAAGTCATTAGCCTCTGCGTCGATCTCAAATGATTCTTTGCAAAATGAATTTAGCTTCTCTCTCTCTGCGCGCAGGTATTAAAGCTACTTTGCCCCTCGGTGGTTATGTTCAGACACTGTAACAAGGAGCAGGCAGTAGTGCGTAACCTTGACATTCACTTAACGCCTCAGCCCTCCTTCCTTGCTCTCATTCCGTCCCGAACACAGATTGCGTGTCTTCATGTGACAAGCACCGAGACCCTATCCAATGACTAAAGCGTTTTGTGATCATTAAGAAAGTCTTATTCCTCTTCATGTGTCTCTGATTGCGAGGTTGATGCCCAACGAGACCATTTGATGTCAGAAATCTTCTGTTGATAAGTTTGCCCCTGCCTGCCTGGTACCCAAAGGCTCTCTCTAGCCAATCCCTGTTGATGATAATAAGCTGGTCCCATTCTGCCTCTCTCTCTTTTTTATATATATATATAGTCTTCAGTAACATCAGAGAGGGAAAAAAAATCGTTACTGAGTGTTTTTCATTTCGTATTCTATTTTATTCATTATTGAGATGTCTCCAAGCACGTTTCCAAGTGCTGCCTTAGAATGTCAGGCCCCTGTTCCTCGCCTATTCAGGAGGTTAAGAGGAAGCTAAGCTTCACGTGAGAGAGAGGGGAATAGAAAGGTACGAGAGGAAGTAAGGGCCCGTTTCCGTGCAGTAGTTTGTGTAAATCTATGTCAAATTATGACTTAAAATATTGGCATTACCCTCCATTTATCAAATGCAAGGTGTCACCTACAAATACACAGTTAGTACTGTTCACAGTAAGATCCTTTGAGACGTCTCGATGCTGTGACAATAATAATTCTTGCATTTGATACAGCGCTTTTCACACCTTCGAGAAAAGACGAAGACTTTATCAAAGTGATAAGGCGTGTTATCAAATGCTGTTGTAAGAAACTGGAAAAACATAATATTACTTTTTTTTTAAAAAGCATAGTCCTGTTCCTCATCTTGTTCAAAAACCACTATCCTCGGCTCTACTGTATTTCATAAACGTCCCTCTGGTGATAATGATAGACAACAAGAAATCTATTCCGTTTGAAAGATTACAAACTTAAACACAACCACCAGGAAAACAGCTCGAGATACTCAATCTAATTATAATTCTTTCATTTTCTGCTTGTATTTAATTGCATGCCAGGGGCTTGAAATTCTATCCAATTTTACCCGAAGGACAATTTTGTCTTAAAAAAAATTGAAGGCAGCGCAGGTTTGGGAGAAATTCTTAAAATCGGTCTTAATTTAGAGTTGAACAGATTTAAGTCAAAATAATTTTATAGGCTTAATAAGTGAAATTTTAGGCTCTGAACTGGAGCCTATACTTTGTTGTGGAGTTTCGAAGCATGTTTAGGGTACATTATTAGGGTTCAGTTGATCTATACTCATTGACTATCCTCCTTTAGGGTGGAGGTGAGCAGATTCTCCAGAGAGCTAAACTGGCTCCAAGATGACGCACTTGACAACAGAATGTCGGAATCGCGTTAACTCCCTATGGCGATCTCTGGTCTGGTTCGGATCCTGGGTGGATCCACAGTACTCCACAGCACAGCCTGACTCATCAGCAAGACTTGAAGAGGAAAACTATTCACTGGACTCAGGATTCTTCCCACCTAGCTTATGTTAACTTTGTAACGGCTGGGTGGGTCCTAATGGGTTGGGTGGTCCTACCTATCAAACAGGGCTCTTATTAGCAAGCTGTTGGGTTTTAGCTGGTTAGACTCAAGTAGTTACCCTAACACACACTCAAACAAGGTGCCTGCCTGCGAGAAGATTCACCTCATGGCTGTTTGTGGAACATCTCTGTGGGCAAATTGACTGGCATGTTTGCCTCCAAATTCACTCACTACACCACCGGAGAAAACCATGTAAAGCACTTTGAGACATCTCGACGAAGGTGCTATAGCACGTGTCAGACACCTGGTTGACCAAAAAAANGCATACTTACATACACAACAGCTTGCACCAACTTCAACGATAAAAAAAAACACACAGACAATTGACTGCCTCACAGCACAGGATTGTGGATAGCGATACTAAACACTGCACTCTCTTGACTTGCAGTCTACATTTACAGCACATTACCCAAACCCACGAGATACAAACAATCAATTACTGTACAGGTCATCCAGGTGACTGCTTATTGGAGCGATCATGTAAAGGTATTCATCTATCTCGCAGGTCATCCTGGGGTGGTCAGTCATGACAGGGGAATAATAATCAAGCTCTTTTATGTGGACGGGGATGTAGGGAATGCCTGGCGATTAATCCATTACCAAACCACAGCTCTTGCACCTGGGTTCAAGTGGCATTTTGTACAAAGGGCCGAGAGGAGACTGATACAAATGACATTTGAAAATCTCTCACATGTGCACACACACAGACCACAGGCAACAGCTGTGAAAACCAGGATGCTTTTAAAAATGCATTATTTGTTTCCGTACAGCATTGCCCCTCAATAAACTCGGACGTAAATTCAGTGCAGACTGAACATTGACTGAGACGGAGCCTGTGACAGCGCTGAGGATTGTCACGGAGTTGAGTATTAGTGAAGCCTTTCTGGAACACCTGCTCCCCGAAGGGGAATCGTTAGGCGCGAGTTTCAGCCTCTCGGAAATTTTAAAAAAATCGGAGAAAGAAAAAGTAGTTGCAAACTTTTGAGAACTTTTTGGAGCGATTTACTGGAGTGGCTGCCTGACTCTCGGTCTCAGTCCTGTTCCTGTTGATAAATATTACTAATAGAAATTCTTGCATTCGATATAGTGCCTTATCACGTCGTTGAGACGTCTCAAAGCGCTTCGCAGAATGTATATTGTAAAGTGTAGTGACTGTGTATTTTATGGGTGAAAAACGCAGCAGCCAATTGTGCACAGTAGTGTTCCAGTTGTGGATTGAATGACCTTACAGCGAGGACGAGGTGAAATATGGGGGCCTCAAGTGCACAAATAAGAGGCAAGCTGTTCTGTTTTTCATTTGAGAACATTAATCATATTTCCTGCTGCATGTCCATGTCTACGCTGGTTACCAATTTCTACTGTCACTGCAATGCAAGCAGAATACCGCAGGCAATCTCAACCTGTCTCGTTACCTTAAATGTAAGACAGTACATTACAAAGAATTGTAATTAGCATCAATAAGAACCATAAATTCATACACAAAAAAAGAGACTGTTTGCCTCTTCAAAACTATGCTACTGCTTACCGCCCCACTGGAGCTAAATATACCAATGCTAATTCCCTAATTTACCTAGACATGTACGTAAGCAACAACAATAACATATTTATATAGCACCCTTCATGGAGGGCAGTGTCTCAGGGCATTTATCAATGGCGGAGCCTTACGCCAAGATGGAGGGGTGGGGAGGTGACCGTAAACATGGTCAAAGAGGAAGGACTTCAGTCCTGATCTAAAAGAGGGGTAGGAGGGAGCAAGGCAGAGGGATTGAGGGAGTGAGATCCAAAGCTTTGGGGGTGTAGTGGCTGAAAGCACGTCCGCTGAGGGTCGGACAGGAGACTGGCGCCAGCCGGAGGCAGCGGGTAGTGGAGTGGGAGGTAAGCAGGTTGGAGGGGTCGGGAGGTGCCAGAATGTGAAGGGATTTGTGGAAGAATCGAGTATTCTCAGTTGAATTTGCGCCCAGCCATATCCTGCAAACAGCCATGAAGCAGCGAATGATCGATTTACTTAGGGGATTGTTGGCCAAGACACCGGGAGAGACTCGCTTCTCTTTTAGAATAGTGTTAGTGGACCATTAATGTGCATCTGAACAGGCAGACGAGACCTCATCTTATCCTCTGACAAAGAAACACTCCCCCCAGTTCTGTGCTGGAGCATCAGCCTGGACTAACAGGGTTAGATTGGGTCATTGAAACAGTAAATTATTATTCGTTAACTTTGAACACCTCTCCTGGGCAACATTTGTATTCCCGACGCCAATCTTGCCTTCTTTTGACCTTTTCTTTGGTAAAACACTGATTAACGCCCTAATCTCGAGTTTCCAAATTGTGAACCATTATCGGAAATAATCCAGTCTATAATGTGTATGTACACAGAAAGATTTACAGGTGTCCCTACTTATGTAATTAACGTCTAACACAAAGCACTGGTCATTAATCCTGTAATTAAAAGCTTCTGCAATTCCCTGTATTAGCCTATTTTACAAAAATCATATAACTGACCCTGACATAACCTTTTAGCATTCTCCAATTGCGGAGAAGCAAAATGTCTTTCATAAGAAGATTGATGAGATAAATAATCTTATTAATCATTTTAATATGACTGATAACTTCATATCAATGACATGATAGGGCGCTATAGCAAATGCAAGGATTAATACTATTATAGTTGTTATTTATTAGTGTTATTATTATTGACTAGCCTTTGAGGAGCTCTTCAGTTATGAATGTAACTTCATCACTGGATCCTCTGATACTAGAGAATTTCCATCTAAAGTCTTGAATAATTAGTTGTCTCTGGTACGGTAGGTGTCTTGGGCTGTCCGAACACATACTACCGAACAAGCTTGAGGTTTCCTGTACAGGGGATACTTGCTTGAGATGGATTTGAACCCAGATCCCAGAGGTGAAAGCATAGTGTTCGAATTATTTCTCAACTCATGATGCCTGCTCTTCCAGAAAAGGAACTCAGAGTAAGAAGTCATCTTTGCACTTGATAATATCCTTTCCACTTGGGAGGACGTCTCAAAGTGCTTCATTGGCATTGTGTTTCCCTGACAAAATGCACAGTCGATTCGCTTTACAATATATTCTGTGAGGCTCTTTGAGGCATCTCAAAGACGTGATAAGGTGCTATATCAAATGCAAGGATTATTATTATTCTAATAATTATCAATCGCAAAGGTAGTGACTGTGTATCCTTCAGGTGAATGGAAGTGAATGGGGTGTTTGTCACTCATGTCGTAACACTCTGGTGAGCAATTGGTTGGAGGTGCGGATTGAGTTGGATTGAGCGATTGCAGGTTAGTGAACGGGTTGGAATCACAGGTTCACCACTGCGTCAACCATTCAGGCTCACATTTGTTCAGGTGCCACAACAGATTAATCATGGAAAAACAAGTAATTATGACTTCAAAGGGACCGACCGAGATGTATTGCAATAAATACATTGAGGTTTACAGCAAGGAGGAACCATAATTAGCTCCGCTGGCTCAATGCTCAAGTGAATCAAACAGTCAGGAAGCATTTGAATCCAATAAAATCGAGGTGGTAGATTCTGTAGGAATACTATTTGATAGATTGTTTGACGTGGGAGGGAATAGAAGTCAGCAAGTATTGTGTTAAGGAAATGATAACTTCCGTGCACAATTGGGAACAAAATAATTTGATACTTCACCGGCCAAGGTGGGTAGAGAAGAGATGCGATGGAATTGTTTGCCCACATCCTTCATCCTGGATGGCAGAGGAATAAACCAGATGTGCTCCTTCCTTAATCTTAACATTGTAGAGTCCTGCAGTTTTTTCTATTGCTCTTAAAAGTAACGTACACAAAACCGACTTCCAAATTGACTCAATATTTAAGAATTTGCTGTTCTGGACCCTCTGAAAAGCTTTGCAAATGAAGTGAATCTAGATCCATGTGGAATTTCTCTCCATACACTGCTTGTTCTCAATGTTCTCAATCCAGGTGATTCATTTTATATTTTTTAGCATTAATGTTAACTGTGATCTGAGAAGAGATGTACTGAAAATCCTATGAAGAATAATCCTTGCTTTTGATATAAGGCTTCATCGTGTCTAACTATAAAGATGGATTTAAATCAGTTTTACATCTTTGAAAACTCTTTTCAAATAGTGTTGTTCAATATTAACATGCACTTAAACAGCAGGACTTTGATTTGATATCTTCTATAAAGGACGGTACCTCCGACAAAATTAATTACTAAATACAGTACTTCACAGCTAATTGCAGTGACTGTGTATTTTAGGCAAACACAGCAGTGATTTTAGATTGAGCAAGATCCCACAAAAACAGCCGTGAGGTGATTGATCGATTTGCCTGGGAGATTGTTGGCCAAGACACCAGGAGAGAGAAGCTCTCTTCTCTTTTTGAATAGTGCCGTGGGATCTTTAACGTTCACCTGAACGGGCAGAAGGGACTTTGCTTTAATGTCTCATCCAAGGGACAGCACCTCCAACAATGCAGTACACCCCCAGCAATGCATTGGAGCACCAGCTTAGACTATGTGATTCCTAGTCCTGACATGGGGCTTGAACCCACAACCTTCTGACTCAGAGATGAGCGAGCTATCACTGAGCCAGGCTATGAATAATATCATTATTATGAATAATATTCTGCCACAGAGTTGAGAATGGCAACAGGTGACCCAGGCTGTCACCTTTTCACTTAGAAACGCGTAAGTGATAATGTATGTCACTGAATGACGCTCTCAGCCCTGGGCTGTGTGCAGAATGAGTTTCAAAGCATGTTAGTGTCTTGTAGACGGTTTTAATTCTTTGTTTTATTGGTTTCAGTGCAAGATCTGTTTATGTGATGCTCTGCATATTCTCCGTTATATATCACTTAGGCATCACAGCAGCTCTGTGTAAGTGGCAAGGATTTGTCAAGAACTAAGTGGGCTCTTCAGCCTTACTTTAGAGGGGACCTTATAGAGGTATCTAACACACTAGATTGGGATTGAGAAATTATACCCAGAAAAACGTCTTTCAGGTACTGTACGGTAATGGGAAAGAACCGTAGAATCTAGACACCCACTAGACATGAAAAGGGATATATCACATGTTTTATTCTTAATAATAATCATCATAATAATTATTAATAATAATCCTTGCCTTTGCTTTCAACAACAACTTTTATACAGCAACAACAACAAGCATTTATACGGTGCCCTTCAGGCAGGCATCTCGGAGTGCTTAAAGGTGATAAAGGCACCTCGGAAAGCTTAAAGGCGTCATAAGGCCTTATTACATCATTGTGATGTCTCAAAGCCTTTTCACTGTATTTTTCTATGAAGCATATTATTTGAGGAAAGACTCACTGCCCAACCAAATGCATTCGAAACAGCCTTGGGACAAATGTCACATGAAAAAGCTCAGTGATGTGAGGTTGCTTTGGTATTCTACTGATGATTCAGCTAGAAGGAGGAAGGGATTGAACAAACATATTGCTCTGACTGTCAAACAGAAACTATCTCATCTCATTTCTGAAGCACATTATTCCAACAGAGCCCACAGATGGCAAACCAGAAGTGTGGAAAATGAGGATCGAAACTTCTTCAGGCAGAGTGTTTGCTGAAGCAATTCAGCTATTGTCTGAGCGTCGGCTGGTGTGAAAGGGCCATGGTTCTCCAATCCACATCTATTGTGGAGCGTAACTCAGGTGTAAAGACTCACCAAATAACTTTGCTTAATACTGGAGATCACGGAACGAAAAGCACGGAGAAAGAAGTAAGCTGTGCGCTTTGAGTGTTTGATTAAAAGGCAATATTCTCATGTTATCTTGTGAAGACATTTCTTTTGTGTTCAGATGGACACAATGGTGTGCGACAGAATTACAGGACATGAGAAGACCGTTGGGACTTAGATGGATAATAATACTACTACTACTACTAAGAATCCTTGCTTTTGATATAAGGCCTTATCACATCATTGGGATGTCTCAAAACGCTTCACAAGATACACTGTAAAGTGAATTCTCTATATTTTGTGGGCGAACCGTGACAGCCAATTGCGCACAGCCATGTCCCACAAACAGTCGTGGATTGAGAGACCGCATTATTGTTGTTTTCTTTTTTTATAGATGGAGATTGTTATAACAGAGTCTATTTGTGTACAATGTGCAAACCATGTGCAAATATAATTGCATTGTGCACCATTTGTAAACCGTGTGTACATTTGACAGCAAATCACTGTGAAACGCTTTGGGATGTTTTGGCATTATAAGAATCAACATTAAGAGCAATGCTTGTTATTATTGATAATAAATGACAAGACGAAAGCTTAATCAAAAACCTCAAGGTTAAACAGACAACTGCAGTTAACGAATGGATGATGTCTGAAGCTTTGTCTGCTGATATGTATGAACCCTGCTCATCTAATTCCAGAGAGTATTAGGCACAGGTTAGCAAGAGCCAAGGTTTGGGGGAGTCCAGAGTGTGTTGGGGTACTGCTGGTGTCTAACCAGCTAAAACCTCGTAGCTTGCCATTAAAAGCATTATCTAGTAAAGGCTGTTTGTTCAAGCTCGGACCATCCTACCGATTAGGGCTTTGGCTTGCAGGGTTAACAGGAGCCAAGTGGGAAGAATCCCTGCTTGCAGTGAGTGGTTTGTTTCTCCAAGTCCTGCTGACGAGCCAGGTTGGGCTAAGCTGTCACCAGCAGTGCCCTGGAGTCCTGCAGACGCGCCTGGCTCAGGAACCAGACAGCCAAGCCTACCACAGAGGATTGACTCGTTTCCGACATTGCCAAGCATGTCACCTTGGGGCCTACTTATCTTCCCCCTCCTCTCCCAAGGGAGGTACAAATGTTACAGTCACTCTTCGGAAGAACATGAGCGATACGGTTAATGACAGAGTCAAACAGCACAGTGATACGCTGCAATAATTTGACAGCGAGCTAATAACAAAATCTGCAGTAGCCCAGAGCAAAGCAAGCTCCTGCCCCGAAACACCTCCTATAAATGGCCATACAGCTGCTAACTGGAGTTCATTCGCTTCCAATATAATTGTAGAAGTTATGGAGCGCTAATTGGATAATTATAGCCAGTGATATACATATTACACTCCTTTTATTGAGTCATTTGTCTTCTTCCATGTCCTCTAGAATAAGGCCGTCTTTCTGCTTGCAAACACTTCCATTATCTAGAGGAGACAATGTCACGCGAACACACTGAGCCAATGATCCACGTAGCACATTCTATTTCATTAAGCTAAGCAGCTTTTCATTTCCATTATACGTCTATTGGTTCGAACACAGCAAGCAAAGCATTTTCATGATGTTGTTGCAGAGGATAGATAATAAATAGCTGGATTCAAACCAGGTCTCAGAGGTGACAGGACAAACCTCTCAACCATCTGGCCTCTGCTTCTATTCTTCATTTATAATAATAGTAATCCTTACATTTGATATAGCGCCTCAACATGCCTTTGAGACGTCTCAAAGTGCTTCACAGAATATACTGTAAAGAGAATCAACTGTGTATTTTGTAGGCGAAACACGGCAGCCAATTGCATACAGCAGTGTCCTACAAACAGTTGTGCATTGAGTGACCAAATTATTATTATTTAATTGTTTTTATTTATCTTTGAATGGATTATTACCCCCAGAAAGCGATTCGCCAAATGACTAACAACCGGGTTCTTATGTACTGCTTGGTAAACAGAGGCGTGTGGTGTAAGGAAAGTTTCGCCCCATCCAGAAATTAAACTTGGGTCCTCTCGCTTACGAGGTGAACATGCTGACCACTGCACTCCAGGACTCCATCTAGAATGCCTTTCATGTCATGAGAACTTCCCAAAGCACTTAAACATTGAGTAAAACTAGTCCCAGTTGGAATTTCTCACCAGCAGACAAAAGCTACCTTCAAAGAACATCCCAATGAAGTGTTGAGAGAATGCTTTGAGGTTGAAAAATGCAGGGCATAAAATAGCTGCCGGGTTTACCTATGAAAGCACAAGAGTAATTATTTTGAAGTGCTTTCAATGCTTAGGTACTATAAAAATTCAAGTTAATTCTCTCTAAATTGTCAGTCTCACTCATGCCATGAGGACTTAAAGCATTAAATAGAACTATTTGCACTATTCCAGCAGATAACACTCTTCCGAGAATAGTGTTGAGGTTTATTATTTGGGAAGTATGGAGATAAATATAGTCTGTTAGGGAGAAATTCCCCTGGGTATAGATTTGCTCAATGTATCTAGTATTTCAGTATGCAGAATTTGGCAAATTGTTTAATAGTTTAACCTGCTTAATGTAAAATTTAAAAAAAATTGTTAAATTAATCTATTGGGGCACTACTGTGTGCAATTAGCTTCCGCGTTTCGCCCACAAAATATACGGTTGATTCACTTTCCTGTGAAGCGCTTTGAGAAGTCTCGAAGGTGTGGTTAAGGCGCTTTCTCAAAATGCAAGGATTATTATTTTTATCAGTAAGTTCTTGTATAACGTTCGGAAAAACGGCATTGAAATGAAGGCCGTATTTAAGAATTTGCCAAATTTTGGACATTCTGTGATTCCATCAATAGAATAAATCTTGTTAATTAATTAATAGATCAATAAATCAATAAGCAAACAAATAAACAAAGCCGATAATAATAATTCTGGACCCAGGTGAGAATCTCCCCTTGGATCCACCCTTCTGCATGATCAGTCAGTTGCTCAAAGGGATCATTCCCTAACCTCCAGTACTGAGACCCTCGACTTGCTGAGCACAGAATAAAAACAAAACCATAACAATAGACCAAAATGAAAAGAGTCCATTTAGCGAGAGGAGGAAAGGCATCCGCTCATTTTCAGCCATATTTTTACTGTCAAGCTCAAAAACATGATAGCTTGACTCATGCACTGATAATCTACCCTGGGAAACATTGCTGTGGTGTAGCATTTTATCACCAATAAAAGCCTCACGTTTTTTTCCCTCTCCCATTTACTCAGCACAGAACCTTCCCTGTTCCTCACTAGTCTCAGAGGCGAGAGGAAATTACCAACATAAACCTTGCCAAAATATCAATTTATTACTTGGAAATAAACTGATGCTTCGGTTGTATGACAGACAGACACCATTTGCGCTGTAACTGACTCGGAACCTGTGCTGTTAGCCTTGAATCTCTCTCGCTCTGGCTTCTGAGCTCGCAGACACATATCTGCTGACTGGCCGAGGACTAATGCTTCAATCCTGATAACGGTAATGAGCTCAGGCTTTCACATAATATTAATTTCGCACTGCCTCGCGAGTGGTTAACTCCAAACTTATTGGAAAATTCTACAACCTATCCAAACAATAATTTACATTTATATAGCGCCTTTTCAAGTCGCAAGGATATCTCAAAAAATGCTTCAGGCAGATGGCTGGGAGCCTGAGTGGGGGAGGAGTGGGGGGGTGAATTGAAGGGAATCAAGGAGATGGAGTTTCAGAGAGGGAATGGCTGAAAGCTCGGCCAGCGATGGTGGGGCAGAGAGGATGGGCACATGCAGCAAGCTGGTGTTTGATGAGCGCAAGGAATGGCTGGTAGGGATACAGGAGGTCACAGCGGTAGAATAAAATGAGGCGGGGGAGTCAGTGGAGCTGAGCGAGGATTGGGGGTGATAGGCTCATGGGAACTTGTTGAAGGAGAGGACAACACCAACAACTTTCATTTATATTCCACCCATCACACAGGATAGCGTTCCAGAGCGCTTGACAGTGGCAGAGCATGACCCTGATCCGGAGGAAAATGAAAGGTGACCTTAGGTACTGTCGAAGTGGAAGGTATGGGGAAGGAAGAGGCGAGATGGAAGGATAGAGGAAGTGTGTTCTGGATTTTGGGGCTTAGTAGGTCATGGACTGCATGGCCTTGATGGTCTACAGTTTGTGTAGGGATGAGTTGGGGAGTTTTTATAGCAGAGTATTTTGAATAATGAAGCCTGGAGGTGTTACGCTCGTGAACTAGGATCTCAGCAGCCTGGAAGGGAGAGGTAGTTGCAAGTTTCCTGCTATTTGTCAATTAGGGCTTTGGCTTGCAGCGCTAACAGAGGCTGAGTGGGAAGAATTCCTGCTCCCAGTCCCAGTACCAGTCCCTCCGAGTCTTGCTGATAAGCCAGGCTGGCTGGTTTATGATCAGCAGTGCCCTGGAGCAGTGTGATGCGCAATACCGGGCTGTAAATTTCCACGTAAATCTAAAACACCAAGCTTGAGCATAGCTCAGTTAGTCAAAACAAGCAACCGGGGAGGTGGTAGGGAGTCGGAGGCGAGGAATCTTCAACTCCAGCATCAACACAAATCAAACGGAATACACATGAAATTCGTAGATTTATTATTTAGCAGGAAGGAGGCTCGGAATCTTTGTTCAAAGGCAAACGTGGTCTCCAATAGCTCCATTTGCAGTCAAATTCCCACTCTGTTGCCTGTCCACACCAATAAAGAGAGACGTGACATGACAGCCCTGGAAACATCTCGTGTCGCACAATGCGAGAACTATGAGGTGAAGACTGTTCTTTCAAGACAATGACATGAAAGGGAGTTTGCTTCCCTGTCCTTCTGCGTTTGTTCCATTGCTTCCAAATGTGCTTTGAGACCTGCTCTCTGGATCGTAGCGACCCGAGGTGCTGCACGATCGACCGAGTTGCATATAGAAAAACAATTTAGCAGCAAGAAAACAAATAGCTTGCAGAAAGAGTTGTCTGATTCTGTGGGTGAGCACAGCGATCGTCTAGGCTCCCCACAATTCTCTCTCCACTGTCAACCGTTTCTTAAGAATTCATTTTGGTGTGAAATGGGACGTTCAGAAGGGAGACAGAACTGTAATGTAGGGAGGCAGCACCAAGCAGAAATACAAAAGAGCTTTCCCTTTCCGTTTTCAGCCAGTGTTATAGGCTCAGATGCCTCAAAACCAATTCAAAGCTCCTCACAGCACATTTCAACGTCTCCGAAACCATCTCGTTCATCCAGGATGTGCTCCCAGAAGAAATGCTGTCTTATAATAACATGCTTCATTGCTTTAGCTCACTGACTGGGGGAGGAGGTGAAGGGAGAGGACAGTGCGGGTGTAAACAAAGAGACGTAGCACATTTTCTCAATCCACGACTGTTTGTGGGACGCTGCTGTGTGCAATTGGCTGCCACGTTTCGCCCACAAAATATGCAGGCTATTCGGTTTACAGTATATTCTACGGAGTCCTTTGAGATGTGTAAGGCTGTATATCAAATGCAAGGATTATAATTATTATTATAATTATTATTATTATCTTCAATGCTCTTCTCTGCACAACCACTCGTGCCTGTGGTGCCCCCCCCTTATGATATGGCCACAAGTAAGGTATGAAATACCTCCTTTGAGACCTAAATCAAGCACTGTAAACCATGAGAATGACTTCTGGGTCTCTGGACTCAACTGATTTGGTAAATAAAGAGCAACATCCAGTTTGCTTTCAAGGTTTAGGGTTGACAGATTACAGCCGGAGGGCTAGGGTTGAAGTGTTAGTGTTACAAAGTCGTAGCACCAGAATGTTACAGCGCGGACACAAGCTATTTGGTCCATCAATGCGTGTTAGTGCTGTTCATAGAATCATAGAATCGTACAGCACAAAAAGAGGCCATTCCGCCCATCGAGTTTGTGCCGGCTCTTTGAATGCTGCTCGATATAGGGGACGGATGGAGAAAGAGAAAGAAAAGGAAGAAAGAAAGAAGAAAAGAACGAAAGTAGAAAAAAAGGAGTCAGAAAGAGAATAAATAAGGGAGGAACTCAAATAAATTAGCGCAACACAATATAACACAACGCACCACACAACTGCAATGTCTTTCAGGATTTCCTGCCTTGTTTGCTTTTAGGGAAGAAACTGAGGAACTGTGCAATTACCAAATCACTTGAATTTAAAAGCAATAATTACGGGTCGCGTTTGGTTCCAACATTGTAATTCGCGGCTGTCAGGAAGCATCTTACGAAGGTCAGAACTGAATGCGGGCGAGGACACATAAAGGTACCTTGAGCCGCTCTCAGGCCAATGTGAGCTTCCCCATTCTGACAGATATTTGTTTGTTTCTGTGTGAAATGTTGGCCAAGTCCTACTCTGGAGTCACCATGATTGGGTGAGTTAGACCACCCTGAAAACCCTCTGAGGCAGGTTGACTATCACGCTGAATCCATCACGTCGTGCAATGGGGTATAAATTGACCCCATTTCTACAGAACAATGCTCAGACAGAAAGAACAAAGATGGCTCATAGCTGTTACAGAACCAGTGAAATGCACGTGACGCTGAGTAGTGTAGATTGCTGTGTTGTAACTGCTTACAAGAACTCGACAGCAATTATAATGGAACAGGAGGAGGCCATTCAGCCCCTCGAGCCTGTTCCGTCACTCTATTAGATCATGGCTGATCTGTACCTCAACTCCAATCACCCACCTTTGCCCCATATCCTTTGGTACCCTAACCAAACGGACATTTATCCACCTCAGTCTTTGAGTTGAATGGATCCAGCATCCATAGCCTTCTGGGGGAGAGAGTTCCAGATTTCTCTTACCCGGATGCTCTAAATGCTCTAAATTCACATTTTTTTTCTTCTTTGAGCATTATATATGCTGCTAAACATTACTTTTTCCCCTCTCTCTTAACCTCTCTGGATCTTCAGAATCCCAAATTTCATCATCGTCTTGCTAAGATGACACTGGCAACTAATTATGTGACCTCAAGCAAGAGATTATGACTCGAACGTAGTCAGTTAATCTCGTCGAAACATTTCGGTATTTGTCCAAAAAAACATTTTTTTTTAGAAGGCGGATCACAAAGTATCCAATTAAAAAAGGCCCATCAATCATCGCTTTATTGGCCAGAGAGCATTTATTTTTAACATTTCTGAAGATAATTTGCACTCATCAATGTAACGCATGTCACAAATTGAACTTGATTACATCTTTCACCGTGTCTCTACATCAAGTCAGTCCCAGGTCAGAAGATTGCAAGATAGATACAGATGAAGAAGGTCCCTTTGTACTCATCTTTCCGCAAAGCTCACACTCCCCTTCCAATTACAAAATGTATACGGAAACTGTATCTTAGTTAAATCCTTATCCTGGCGCCAACCATCTCTCTTGATAACCTGTTCCAGTCACATGCCTGGATTCCTGGTTATCGGCAATAGAGTCAAGAGGGGTCAATGTGCTCAATTGGGAATGTGCTGCTCAATTCACATCAATTTGGGATTGGTAACTGCGTGTTGTCTAAACCATGTGCTGATTAGTATTAATATTTCCTAATATCAGCAAACCTGAAAGCAATCATTCTAGGTTTATCTTATCAATCCATTTAACATCTTGTTTTCCTCTACAAGATTCCCCTAGGAGACATCTCTATTTAACCCTGAAGAGCCCTTACTAATCTAGTCATTTCTCATAGCTGTAACACTGGGGTTTGAGCTTTGATAGTGCCTTTTACATACTTCGTTCTGACAACTTGCTTTCGCCCATTTGTCCTCTGAGCAGATTTGGATTGCCAGTTCATTATTTTATCCATTGCCCAGTGTGTGTCAGACACCAGGAAGGCTTACAGTTGTGAAGGCAGATTACAAAATAGGGCATAGTCTTGAAATCAGAACCCAGACAGTTTGAACCACCAGTAAGAACAGAGGCTTGTGCAATGCTCTCCCCCAGAAAGCTGTAGAGATGGAAAGAATACGGGCATTTCAAAGAAACCCTCCCTCTCTATCCTGAACTATAATCAAGTTGCTGAAATTCAACCAGAGTGTGATACATCCGGATCTTATGTGAGTAGGACTGACAGGGCTCTATTCTGGTTTAAAATTGATTGGAAAGGGACGATCTCTGTGAGCAGCAGTGCTCTATGCTGACATATTACTAGTTTACATGGAGCACAGTCACTGGCTTATAAGATACTCTACCGAGTCTGTAATAAGATCTGCAATTGTCTCAAAGACGTTAATCCATCTGATTGATGGTCTCCCAACAAGCAGGACACACTAACCCCTCAAGCTACTGTCTGGATTGGGCAGCAAGTTTATAATAATCCTTACAATTGATAAGAGTTCATATAATGTCAAAACACGTTAAAACAATTACTGTACAATTACTGTAAAGCTCTCTGACATGTTTTGACACAACAGGAGCTATATCATCGACAGTATTAGTAGCGTATTAGTTAGAGCACTCGCCTCACAAGTGAGAGGGCCCGGGTTCGATTCCCGGACAGAGCGAAATCTTAGGCAAGTTTCTTTACTCCGTGCACCTCTGTTTACGGGCGAGGGATGAATAGCCAAGTGGACTTTCAATGGACAGAGAGAGACAGATAGATGAATGATGCGCGAATGGATGGAGAGATGAATGAATGGCAGGGGAGATGGACTGATGGACAGATGAGAAAGAGGACAAAGAGAACAATAATCCAGCCCAGTTCTTCTAGAGGAAAGTTACTACTGCTTTGAAGGAGACAGTCCTATTCGACCCTTTTGACCCTTTAAGTAAGAACCTATACTCTCGCTGTACTCTACCAATCTATATTAATATTGTTGTCTATTGCCTCCCACTGTGAACCTTATTGCTTAATTAAATGCTGGTGAGAGCTCAATGCATTTTAATGAGTCTTTAGATGTTTTGTATCAAATATACACCAACAATTCGACAGTTGTCTAATGAAGATTTTCCCGGGAATAGCTCTTGAACAAATAACATAAGAAAAAACGACAACTCCTAGTTAGCTGGTTTTGTAATGTTCCAGAGATAACATTACCACTAAATGGAATAACAGAGAAACTCTTAGTTGATTAACAAACTTCATCCAGATCCTTACAAAAAAAAACAAAGCCGCTTCAGAAAACAGCTCACAAAATAATAATAAAACAATAATAATCCTTGCATTTGATATAGCGCCTTAATATGTCGTTGAGACGTTTTAAAGCACTTCACAGCACATACTCTAAATTTAATTTGACTGCGTATTTTGTGGCCAAAACGCTGCAGCAACTTGCGCACAGCCAGTGTCCCATGAACTGTTATGAATTTAGGGGATTATTACCCCGGGAAAGCAATCCGCCAATCGACTAACAATCGATTAACTAGCTGCTAGGTAAACAGGGGTGTTTTTTGGAGTAAGGAAACTTGCCTAAGGTTTCACCCCGCCCGGGAATCAAAGCCAAGTCCTCTCGCTGGCGTGGCGAGGGCGAGCGTGCTAGCCACTACTCTCCAGAACGCCACAAAAGAAACTTGCTCTGCTCGGCCGCACATCGAGAATCAGTTCCATTTCTTGAACTTGCTTTGAGCCGTTGGATAGCAAACTGTTTTTTTTTCTTCCCCTTCCACTGGAGAAGCAGCAAGACTAATTTCCAATTCCCTCTCTCTATTTGCTCCCCACTGGCAATTCATCTATCACCAGTGAAATTCTCCACTAGTCCAGGAGAGGTGACAATGCAGGGCTGAGACACCTATTATTAATTCTGCTCCGTGATATACCCGGAGGATCATTAGGGTCAACCTTGCCATGGCTCCTCTGCCTTTCCTGAAAAATAAATTGATGAAATTCACTCAGCTGTGACAGGAAACTCCTCACCACAATCCGCCCTTCGACTTTGCAGCTGGGATTAAGCCCTTAACATCACATGGTGCCTGACTGCCTTTCCAGCAAACACTTCCATTAGTTTGTTCGCTGCTGAATGCAATGAAAACAGAACAACAAAACTTAAGTTAATACCTGGTATCGCTTGACAAAAAAGGAACATGGATGTTGTTTAACTTCTGCAAATAACATAGAGGCCAGGGATTTTTTTTTCACGCAGACAGCCGGTTGTCTGAGGGTTGTTATGCTTTATCGCATGGGCCACTTTGAGAAATCTATACCACCATTTAAAAGGGAATTTGATAAATATTTGAGGGAATGTAATGCTAAAGGGTATATAAAAAGCAGCATGGAACTCAAAAAATAAATAGAGAGCTACAAAGTGAGAGCAATCATCAGCCTAGTGATAATGTGAGAACTTTTATCATAATAATCCTTGCTTTTGATATCTGGTGTTATCACAGCATCAACATGTCTCAAAGACTTCACAAGATTTATTGTAATGTACTTTGTAGGCAGAAGCAGCAGCCAATTTGCATACAGTATCGTCTCAAAAACAGCAGTGAAGCAAATGACTACTTTTATCTGGGGGGGGGGGGGGGTAGCTTTTATCCAGGACACCAGGAGAAAGAAACTCCCTTCTTCTTTTTAAATAGTGTAACGGGATCTTTAACGTCCGCCTGAACAGGCAGACAGGAACTCGGTTTAACGCGTCATCCAAAGATGCCTTCAACATTGCAACACTTCTTCAAACCCTTTGTGAAGCCGGGATTAAGGTCTGCATTAATTTGCACTGTCACTAAAACGTTCAACTTCCTAAAACACGGTGCCGCAGAATAACTTATAGGAATGTCTAACAAATTACTGAATATATTATTCAGAACACTTAATCTTACCAATTAAATCTAGCGGGAAATATTGCAAATTTGACCCCATTATCTAACGTTGAGACAAAACTCATGCCAACTGTTCCGCATCCATCCTTGTCATCTGTTCAGAAAAATCAAACAGCAAATACTTTCTCATTGGGAAAGTTGAATAACTTTCTCTCCCTTTGATTATTTGCACATCCTGCTTACCAGATTCCTCAGCTCCTCCCAACACAAGCTGCAGACCATCCAGAACTCTGCAGCCCGTGTCCTCTCCCTCATTAGGCATCTCGTACTCATCACTCCCAACCTCACTCAGCTCCACTGGCTCCCCATTCCTCAGCCGATCGCATTCAAGGTCCTTGTTCTCACGTTCAGTGGCCTTGACCACCTTATCCTCTGCTATCTCGCACAGACAAACTGCCTCAAATGCCTCCACTCAGCGAGCTCCAGCCTGCTTTGTGACCCCATTTGATCTGTTCCACACCAGTAGGAGAGCTTTCATCCATTCTGCCTCTTCTCTCTAGAACACCTTCCCGGAGTTGCTCTGCCCAGCCCCCTCCCTCTCCACCTTCAGAACCCATCTTAAGGTCTATCCTTTAGATTGCATTTACACACATTTTTTCCACTCCCCCTCTTCCTTTAGTTCCCCCTCCCCTGCCCCCAGCTTGTTCTCCCAGTCAATAGTAGCTTTCAAAAGGGAATTGGATAGGTACTATAAAGGAAACATGTGCAGGGTTATGGTGTAAGAGAGGGTGATTGGATTGTGTTGGATAGCTCTTTCAAAGAGCTGGCACAGGTACGATGGGATGAATGGCCTTCTTGTGTGCTGTAGGATTCTATGATTCTATGATTCAGTCAGCTGTATAAAGCTCTTTGAGATATCCTCCCGATGCGAAAGGCTAAACGTAAATGGTAATTGTAGTTTTAAATTTGCTCTCAATCTATAAAATGTTTGTACAGTCATTGAAGTAAGGTGTAGGATGCTCCTCTGAAGAGTTATTTTATGACTGTGTGTGTGGAACGTGGGCTTTTTTGGCTCATCCTCAATTGTCTACCAATTCTAATGGAATGGGCAGAGTATCAAGAAGACTCCCTTCAAAGGGATGTAATTACCTCTTATTAGCATCATATATTTATATGAATAAGCCATCCATTCCCTACAATCAAAACCAATAGGGAAAATAAAAGATCAATGCCAAATAGCAGCAGGATTTAATCAGCAATACATAGCTGGAGAGGAGAAGACCAATGCTTTCAACAGACAGTAAGGACTTGAGGAGCTCTCTATATGGTTCTCTACTGGCCCCAATTTCCACGCAAGGTAATGAATAATTCCGCTTGAAATTAGTGGCTGAAATATTTGGCTTTGCAATTATTTTCTCCCCGCAATGTTTCAATCTACCATTCCCCTCCCTTACAAAATTAAATCCCTGTTAAATGCCGGGCAAAATAAAATGTCGAGGAGAACTGACAAGCCACAATAGAGTATAATAACAATATTCCTCGCATTTGATAAAGCGCCTTATCACGTCTTCGGGATGTCTCAGAGCGCTTCACAGAATATACTGTAAAGTGGATTGAATGTATGTTTTGTGGGTGAAATACGGGAGCCAATTGCACACAGCAGTGCCCCATAAACAGTCGTGGATTGAGTGAACAAATTAATATTATTTAAAAAAATCTTTTTAAGGGATTTTGAACGGAAAGGCAATCTGCCAATCGATTAACAACCCGGTACTTACTTACTGCTAGGTAAACAGAGGTGTGGATTAAGGAAACTTGCCTAAAGATTAGCCCCACCCAGGAATCGAACCCAGGTCCTCTCACTTGCGAGGCGAGTGCTCTAACCAGGTGCTCCACAGCTCCACAAGCTCGATAGGGGACGTGTATGCATTCTGCTGTAGGAATCGAAAGGGAAGAGGAATATCCTTCGAATTACAGCTAAACGGGTTCGAAATTAGATCATAAAATATTTCTTTACATAAAAAGGTGGCGAGAGCCCAGAATGCATTGGTCAGAAGATGCAAACTGTATTATAATAATCCTTGCATTTGATATAGAGCTATTCGTGTCGTTGAGACGTCTCAAAGCATTTTATTGTATTAAGTATTGGGAGATTTAAAGGGAATGCGATAGATATATGGGAAGTGAGGGATTAAATGATATGAAAAAAAAGCAGGGAATTGAGACTTCAAGATCTGCTGTGATCTCAAACAAAAAAGGCAGAACAATAAAATAGACTGAACAGCCTAATCCTGATTTCTGTTCCTAAGAGATTAATACTTGCGGGTGGAAAACCATCGTTAGAAAGATGGGAGCGGACAGCTCTAATGAGAACTGATCAGAGATAAATTTCACATTCAAGCCTTTGGACATGTATATAATATTCCCTTTCCCTATTTAGTCCTCTGCTACTCGGAATATTTCGTTTAGAAATTTACTCGGCAAAAGGGAGCCTCGCTCCACACGCCTCTGTTTATCTAGCAGTAGGTAGGAACCGTCAAGAAGTGGCGTGCTGAACATTCAGACTAGTCTAGGTGAACCAGGGCTCCAGCCTGCTTCACATCCCCCGCCTTGTCCGCCCCACTATTGGCGGGGGTTCCTTCAGCCTGGCTTCCCTCCACCCTCTGGAACTCCATCCCTCAGTGACTCCCCCTCGCCCCCTCCTCCCTTGCCTCCATCAAGACCCATCTCAAGCCCCTCCTCTTTGACCGCGCCTTCGGTCACCCTCCTACCCCTACCCTCCCCGCCCTTCACCCCTCCTGATCCCAACCACCAGCTCGGGTGCGTATATCCCTGACTGCCCAGAGCCTTGGGACGTCCTCCTGACGTGATCCTCGCCGCAAATGTAATTTGTTGATGTTATGGGTTTTAAAAAATCAATGTTTTGTTTCCAGTTTTTTNCTCGATTGAATTTTGCTTGATTTATGGCACAAATCAAGAAATATTCAATCGATAACATTTATTTTGTTGGCCGACTGGAAAGGTTGGGCCACCACTGCCCTAAATCAAGGGTGCAGTTTAAATGCAAGTTGTTGTTGTCTTTTAAGCAAAACCTGCTTGGTGTGTGCCCTGTTACTTACACCTCGAGCGTCTCTGTGGTCAACGAGTGACACGAAAAGCACTTGATTTCACTGGCAATGAAACATCACGACAAAATTCCTGGGTTGTGGTTTTTGCAATAGATCCATGCTGGCAACTGTGGCTGATAATATCTCTACAATCCTCCCCAGTGCATCTCTCTGGCTTACTTCTGAGTGCACATATGGTTTCCCAGGGGGAGTCCAGGGCTCCTTGTGAGGAAACCTGTCACCGTGGCAGCTGTGCGAGCTTATAATTCTTCCTTTCCTCAAAATAAAGATCCAAATAACATTAAGTGCTTCCAACAAGTGAACTGAAAATTGTTAGTGGGAACACAGGGCTGCTGTTGATTTGTCCTGATGCTCATTGAGATGTTTGGCAAAGGCAGAGATAGTAATGGGAAATAGGGAGGATAGTGCGCAAATGGAATAGAATTCTTCCTAATTAAATGTAAGTCTGAAGATATCTGCTATACAGGCTATTGAACCCAAAGTACTGGTGCTTGCTGTTCATAAAATAATTGGCTGCCGCATTTCGCCCACTAAATACTCAGTCAATCCACTTCACAATACATTTTGTGAAGCGCTTTGAGATGTCTCAACAATGTGATAAGGCTTTACAATTTACACACACATGGCGTGTAGCATAATGGTTAGAGCGCTCACCTAAGCAAGCGAGAAGATCCGGGTTCGATACTCGGGCAGGGCTAAACCTTGAGCAAGTTTCCTTGCTTCACACGCCTCTGTTTACCTAGCGGTAAGTAGGAACCCGGTTGTTAGTTGATTAGCGGATCACTTTCTGGGGATTTCGCCCACAAACTATACAGTCAGTTCACTTGACATTCTGTGACGCACTTTGAGACGTGGTAAGTCACAATGTCAAATGCAAGGATTATTATTATAACGTTATTACTGTATTATTATGAGTTGAGCCATTGGGGAACCTACATTCTTCTCTTGGAATTAAGTGAAGCCAAAGCAGCCCAAGGGATGTGGATAAAAGCCACTACCATTTGGATCTGTACACTGTTGGAATATAATTGGGATTTTGGCTGGGAAGAATGCAAATTAATGCATTTTCCTTTTCCTTTCCCTACCTGAATGATCTACCACCTCCTCTTTGGAGCAAATCATCAGTGTGATTAAAAACCTAATTTCATAGACCAACACTTTTTAAATCATCTTCATCTGTTATAATTAGTGCCGTTCAATTTCAGATCTCAATTTACCTTGGCTTTGCAGGATTTATACGGTAATTTCCAGTTAATTTCATTGATCCAGCCAATTTTTTTTCCCCCAACACTGGGCTAAAATCATTAACTGAACACGCAATAGCGCCAGCATGGAGCCATCAGGGGAATAAAAATAGCAGATCTTCATCAAATTACTTCACCCTTTGTTGAGCAGAAATCATCCTCGGTTCCTCCATTCCTTTCCGCCCCCCTCTCCCAACCCAGCCCCAGCTCCTGTTAAATATAGACTCAGCTCCGTGAAAGGGTGGTGGAAGCAGATTCGATAGTAGCTGTCAAAAGGGAATTGGATAGGTAATAGAAAGGAAACATTTGCAGGGCTACGGGGTAAGAACCGGGGAGTGGGAATAGTCGGAAGCTCTTACAAAGAGCTGGCGCAGGGATGATGGGCTGAATAGCCTCCGTCTGTGCTGCAAGACTCTGTGGTTCTATGAACTATTTTCTGTGGACAGGAGCTGCCTGTCACAGCCAAACAATGCTGCACAGGACTGGTCCCGGCTTGGGATCACCTTAAAGTTATTACTGTGCCAAGGATAGTGCAGGTTTCTCTGCTCTTCAGCTAAGCAAGACATATTTATTACAAGGGCAAAGCTTTAGTTCACAATCCAGACAATCCGAACTGAGGTCAGGAAGCATTTCCTTAAACAGAACAGAACAGAAGGTGTATCTCCCCAGCAAAGGAGGCCAGGACCTTCACAGCTGATGTCCTCTGCAAGGGAACACTCTGCCCCAGAAAGCTGTAGAGATGGAATCAATAATGATGTTTAATAGATGGACGGACAGAGACTTGGTTAGGAGAGGAATTAAGGCAGTTGGCAAAATGGCACGGTATTTGAGGATTAAAAGGACTGTCAAGATCTAATAAACTGGTGGAACAGACATGATGGGCTGAATGGCCTCCTCCTGTTCCTGTTTTCTGAAGTTGCTACATATTAAACCCCAAGTCTCTAGTCTCACCACATAATTGAAGTTCGTATCGAGATTAGTCCCTCTCACCTTCTGAGAACAGATATGGTAGGTGCTGATTCCACTGTAACAGCTTTGGCCAAGAATAGACTCAGTTAAGCAGATGTTCAAACACCATTGAGTTCATAGATTCACACCAGAGATTCATGGAATATTTCAGCTCAGAAACCATCGTTCAACACACCACGTCTGAATCAGTATTTTTTCCTCTTCATGAGACATCTGGTCCAATTCCATTCTCCTGATCTTTTCCCCAACTCTTTGACATCCTGGCTCCTCAAATATTCATCTAATTCCCTTTCGAACCAATTGATAGGAATTTCTCCCAGTGCCCCAGTTGACAATTTCCATTGGATATTGCTGAGCGCAACTTGGGCTGCTATTTTAGTCATCCACTTTGCCATATAATAATATATTAATCCTTGCAATTGATGTAGCAACTTATGCTGTTGAGACGTCTCTTTATGCTTTGTAGAAAATACTGTCAAGTGGAGTGACTGTGTACTTTGTGGGCAAAACGCGGCAGCCAATTGCATATCCTATGAAGCACTTTCAGATGTCCTCCCGATGTAAAACGCCAAACATACGGGCTCTGTTTCAAATAATATGTGTGGCAGCGGATTAGACACTGTTACCATTGACTGGGTAATCTCCCCTTTAATTGCGAGACATTTTATTTCAGACACTGCCGTTATGCCCAGTTGGTAGATCATTTTCACACACGCGTGTTAATTTTCACTTGGCTCATATAATTGGCTCTGAGATGTGACATGTCCTGAGCAAAATGTTGCCTTAACCCTGTTACCAAAGTAGGAGTCCCAATCATCACCTGTAGCAGTTAAGAGTGGACAGGATGAATGCAAGTTCCACTTTTCACAATCACCCTTTCCAGAGAAATTGGCAAAGATTTTTCTTTTTCCAAAAACTCAGATAAAAAAAGATGGGCCAGCATAAATAATATTGCTCCGTCGCTTCAATTCCGCTGCTACATCAAATATTGAAATGCTTCGGCACCGCTCTAATGTAAGTGCTGGCGCTCTAAACACTAGATTGCAAGTGAGCTTTCAAAATCCACTATCTTCCACAGATAGTAAGTGTCAGTAATTCTCTGACAGTGCATTCTTATTGGGAACTCATGAATCCCATGAATTTCAAATGTGCGGAATTTGGAAATCCTCCAGAGAACAAGTGGGGACCATAGGAAGGATCTCTCAATGTATCTCCCCAGCAAAGGAGGACAGGGCCTTCGCAACTGATGTCCTCTGCAAGGGATGCCTTTTGGAAATACTAAGGGCTGAACCAATTCATGTTATCCCTCTTCCAAGACCAGACTGAGGATGATTACCGGAAAAGAAGAAATAAGTCATTCAGAATTCCTTGGTCAGTTTTAAATCCAGATTCCCACATTTTTGTATCTTGCCTTTCAAGTCGGAAGGATGTCCCAAGTCAATGAACCCAGGTAATATGGTGGAATTGCCTTAGAATGGTCCATGCATCCACTAAGCCAGGTTGGCATCTAAATACAACAAGATCAACATTCAATTGAATAAAAATGGCGAAACAATTTCAACTGAAGATATAGCCTTCTCGTGTTCTTATATGAGCAGTTGACAGAGAGGAAAAATAACTAAAGGGCCTTTTATTTGATCTGCCATTTCCTTGTGACAGGTTCAGAGACGGTTTGAGTCTAACTCAACTGAAGGAGTTAATCGTTTTCAAAGTAAATTATTTAGCAGAACACAGACGTGATGTGTTGAGAGAAGGCAAATGCAGGTTCTTTACTTTGCTATGATTAAACCATCAAGGTATACTAACAAACACAGACTGAGCAGCTCATTTATGACCATTTCCATTGATTCCGATCTCATGAGCAGCTCTGGCAAATAATTATATCTTATCAAAGCTGCAGGCAACGCAGATCCTCACAGCTGAGTAGGCAGAACATCAATATATTTGTACAAGAGTAATGTAAGGTATTACAAAGGATAACAAAAATAAAATTAGCACATGAATAAAATATTCTCTTGATTTATTAATAATGCCTCATGGAAAAAAAATGTTAACTTATTTTTTTTTCAAGAGTAGGATATGGTCAGAACTTCTCACCCTACAAACTGACCTAATGGAGAGCACCAAACAATTAACGATTGAGACGATTGCCTCAACATTTAAGATTGTGCAGAAATTAGGAAAACAGTCTTAAGTTCACTCTTAATTTGAAGATTTTGAGCTGTTCCTTTCAAGTGGAGTCCCGTAGTGTAGTGTTAGCACGTTCGCCTCGCAAGCGAAATGTCCCGGGTTTAATTCTCATTCGGGATGTTAGTCGATTGGCAGAAAGCTTTCCGGGAGTAATAATTCCTAAAAAAAAAGATAAATAATTTGGTGAATCAATCCACGACTGTTTGGGAGACACTGCAGTGCTCAATTGGCTGCCGCATTTCGCCCACAAAATACAGTGAAGCTAATTTACAATATACTCTGTGAAGCACTTTGAGGCATCTCAACAACGTGATAAGGCGCTATCTCAAATACAAGAATTATTAATAGTAGTATTATTGACTGTGTATTCTGCGGCAGGAACCCAGCAGCCAACTGCGCACAGCAAATGTCCCACAAACATTCGTGGATGAAGTGGCCAATTATTTTTTAAGGGATTATTACACCCAGGAAACAATTTGCCAATTGTTTTCATACTTTCCAGCATCCGGGTTCCCAGTTCCAGCTCGGTAAATAGAGGTGTGTGAAGTAAGGAAACTTGCCGAAGATTTATGGAAGATTTTCAACAAGGTGTCAAAATAGGATGAGTTTCTCCCTGGTTGGGTGCTGAAGCTGACACGGATTTTATTACTGCAGTATATAAAGCCAGAGGACTCTGAGCTCTGCAGTATTTCACAGTTCCCTGCTGTTTTTCGAGGGCATTTGACTCCAAAGAGAGAAACACTTCTCTCATTTTTTTGTGGTTGTGAGATTAATTTGATCTCCAGTATCAAATTGTGATGACCTGAGGTAGAGCAAGAACTGCTGATGAGGTGGAGGTCACACACCAGAGCGAAAACAACACAATGTGCACTGTTTATCTCCGAACTGATTGTACAATGCTGTCCTTAAAACAATAATCAGGCTTATTAACATCATCTTCTCGCATCATCTCTCATCTCTCGCTGCTGGACACCATTCTCCAATTCAGAAATGAATCTCTCTCTCTACTTTAATAATAATAATAATCGTTTCATTTGACGTAGCGGCTTATCACATCATTCAACCGTCTCAAAGCTCTTCACAGAATACACTGTCAAGTGGATTCACTGTGTTTTTTGAGGGCGAAACACGGCAGCCAATTGAGCACGGCAGTGTTCCACAGACAGTCGCGGATTGAGTGACGACATTTCTTTTTGAAGGGATTATTATTTCAGGAAAAGTGATCCGCCAATCGACAAACAGCTTTACTACTTACTGCTAGGTTAACAAAGGTGTGCGGAGTGTGGAAACTTGCCTAACGTTTCACCCTGCCCGGAAATCCAACCCAGGTTCTCGCGCTTGCGAGGCGAGTGCTCTGACCAATTACACTACAGGACTCCACCAATCCACAAGAACAGCAAACAAAACAAACCTGACGATAGTTTAGAAAATCACAACGCCTTAATTGCCACGAGCACATCAGATTCATATTAGGGTCGGGACCAACTAATCTGATTGGCAATTTGAATATATAATCAATTATTGAAACGACTAATTGAATATTGGAATACATTAAACTATCATAAAAATGAGCACCTCCTGGTTAAATGTCTATTTGATGGCTCATGAACCAAAATGTTGTCAAGCTGAATCAACCTCCTGGATTTCCTCAGTATTCATTACAGCTCCAATTACTCTGCTAATCACTGAGGATCAGAACAGATTGGAGTCTCATTCTGCGATTTGAATATCGCGACCTCACCTCAAAGAAATGTAACCCGGCAAAGATTCTGAACCAAACCTAGACCTACCCCACTGAAATATTACAACTCGTTTGATGTGCTAATTACGAAGTGCTGCTAATTTTGCCAATTTACGGTCCTTCAGATGAGCTGTTGAATGCGGTCCACCTGCCTGTTCAGGTGGGAGTTAAAGAACCTGTGGCACTATTTAAGAGAAGGGAGGTGTCCTGGCTAACAATCCCCCAAATAAAATTGGACATGGCTGTTTGTGGGACATCACGATGCGCAAATTGGCTGCCGCATCAGTCTCAATTTACACTGACAAAGCACTTTAAAGAAAATCCTCTAAAGCAATTTGAGATGTTTCAAAGACAAGGCTATGTATCAAAAGCAAGGATCGCAACGAATATTGTATGTGTCCAATCTAATGGTATTCGTTAATAAACCCTATCAGTTTGATCAATTAACATTTTACGCATGAGAGGCTAAATTGGTGCCGGTCTTCGCTGGCTTAGGGAAGGGAAAATCAGCAAGAATTCCTGCTCCTGGTCCATCGATAAGACCTTCCTCTAATTCTGTGTGTACGTGTGTGTGTGTGCGCTTGTGTGTGTGTGTGTGTGTGTGCGCGTGCGCGGCAGATGGGTGGGGGAGAAGTCAGGCTTGGCTGTGATGCCCTCGACACGGGCGATTAGAAACTAGAGAAGTAATTATAACTTATGTTTAGAAAAGATGTTTCTGAAATCACTAAACTAATAACCGAGGAAAAACATTAGCAGCTGTTTAAGAAGCCGAATATTTTCAAAGAATTCACATATTTTTCAGTTTAATCATTTAGTCGCACACCCCTCAATAATGTTATATCTCCATAAATAATTATAATGATTTGTTCGCTCAATCTGTGACTGTTTGTGGGAATAACTGCTGCGTTTTGCCCCAAAAATACATAGTCAATCTATTTTACAGTATATTCTGTGAAGTGCTTTGAGACATCTCAACAACATGATAATGTGAAGATTATTATTATTAGATCGTGGCTGATCTGTACCTCACCTCCATTTACCCACCGTTTCTATGTATACCCTCGATATCCTTACACAACAAATGTCTATCAACCTCATTCTTGAAATGCAAATGCAAGAATTATTGTTATTATTATTAGCAAAGTCACAGTCAGTAGAACAAGATTTTCTGCAAGTGATCAAATTGGCTCAGCGTTTTATTCTGACACTATTCAAACCACATGTCTAAATTCAATAGGTCCTCACAAGATTAAATGTGATCTTTCCATACTTAAAAAGACAGCTTCTCTCACTATGGCTCAGCAGATTTAATACAATGTCAATAGTGGTTGTCAAGCATGAATAATAATAATAACTTTCAGGTATATATAGCACCTTTCACAAAGCTTTTCACCAAATATAATTGATTTGAAATGAAGTGGATGTTGTTACACTTATAAACACGGCATAAACACCCCTAAGCATCGATGCATTGAGCAGCCAATTAATTTGAAATTTGGGGTAAATTTGGGATTGTAGTTTAATGTAAATCAGGATAATTGCGAGAGGGACTTTATGACGACAAAGGAAACCGTTCATGTCTCCCTTGATCACAAGGCCGACAGAATCTAAGTTAATAACACAAACAACAAATGGGATGATCGTTAGGAAATAAATATTAAATGCCAAATGTTTGAGTGTCAGACTGACTCAGTTATTAGCGCTCTCGCTTCTGAATCAGAAGCTCGTGGGTTGAAGCTCTGCATCGGGACTTTGAACTCACGCAGTCTCGGCTGACATTCCAGTGCAGAGCTGGGGGAAACGCTGCATTATCAGAGGTGCCGTCCTTCGAATGAGACGATAAACAGAGCTCTCCCGTGTTCCTTCTGACAAAATGTGCACCTTTACCAACTGAACCAAGCTGACACCTACAGGAGTGCAGGAGTCAAAACTCTTTAAGCCGAGGAGAGAGATGGGAGGCAATTAATGAAAAAAAAAGGTAGCTCCGTACAATTATACTTAGGTCAGAGAACGTGGCTTAATACAAATACATCTGTGTTCTCTTTCCTCACCAGTCCAGACAGACTTTAAGCTTCCCCCACCTCTCCCTTGGGATCAACTTTAGCATCTTGCCCTGGCTTTAACCGGCTCCAAAATTAGGATTGTATTTGAGATGCGGAATGCTCTGAAATGCTAAATAAATGGCGCAAGTATGGAACGCGACGGAATTTTTCCTCAAGAGTGATTTTGGCTCATAGACGGGCTGTGTTGAGAAAGCAGCATTTCTGAGTTGATAGACTCATCCCTCCTGGATTTGATCCCAGTGAATGTAAGGCAGACTGAGACGTCCATTTTGTCTCACGCACCCACCCCATCTCTCACTTTAACACTTCCTTTTTGTATTATATTCCAGAGCTTGGAATCCCCCCTCCCTCCCTCAACTTCAGTGCAATGCATTTTCATTCGGAACCCATTCAATGGCTTTAGCCGCACTCTATAAATAATCCCTCTGAGCCCTGTAACTAATGCACCTTCACTACAGCACAGTCCAGCCATTAACCACACTAACATTCATTTACGCACTTGCACAAATACCTTGAGTCAGTTGCACAGCTCTTTGCTGCTTCTGCGCTGGCTCGATATGGGTTCAGTGAGTTCAGATGCCGATCGGAATGACGTCCTTCTCTAAAGGACACACTGCTCCGAATAATTCCATTCAAGAGCTCTCGGGCACCAGTCTTTAACAGCTAACTTGTTACCCAAAAAATCCTATTTGTCACTTCCCCAGTGCCTTGTCCCTTACCTCAATGCCCTACCTGCCATTACCTCCAGGCAGCTTTAACCACACTCCCCCCCCCCACTCCCCCTTTAAAATTAATAAATAATAACCAGCTTGGTTATTTACCCAGGGGTACTATTAAGCTATGTGGGACATCTTTCCGACATGAAAGGCGCGATATAAATGTAAATTTGTATTGCATTATAACTGATAACTCTACACATTTGCCTAGAAAATAAACAGTCACTGCCCCTTAAAGTAAATCATGTGAAGCATCTTGAGACATCCTCCTGACTTGAAAAGCTCTGTATCAAATGCGAGGATTATTATTTATTATTATTATTATTATTATTCTCCTGAATTAGAGTTTAGTCCAAAGAAAGTATAGAAACACAACAAGCAAACATCCAAAGTGTCGGGATAAAAATAACAGAGGGAAAATTAACAAGTTGATTTCTTCTTTTGCTTAATTGTTGGACATGTCAATGATGATCTCCCGCATGCAACAACAAACAAAACCTCTCAAAATTGCAATCACTTTTAATGAGGAGATTGTTACTGTGCAATATCAGTGACCCAGTCTGGGGATTGAGTGATTTTCTGAAGGGAGGAGAGTGGGGAAGGGTTTGATAGAGAAAACAATCTCCATAGCAACGTGGACATCAGGCATTGGTGCCTGGATACCGTTAATTAGTCTTTTGCATCGTTGTTAGTTTCTCAAAGTGTTGGAATTTGTGAGGATTTGATCAATTAAACTGTTAACCCTTTTCAATCCAGATCATTGGGGAGTCCTGTAGCTCAGTGGTTAGAGCACTCGCTTTGCAAGTGAGAGACCTGAGTTCAATTCCAGGCAGAGGGCGAAACCTTGGGCAAGTTTCCTTACTCCACACAGAGCCTAATAATAATCCCTCCAAAACCAAAAACAATAATAAATTGGTCATTTTCAATCCATGACTGTTTGTGGGGCATTGCTGTGCGCCATTGGCTGCCGCGTTCGCCCACAAATATACAGTCAATTCACTTTGCAGTGTGTTCTGTGAAGCGCTTTGGGACGTCGAGAAGACGTGAAAAGCGCTATATCAAATGCAAGGACTATTATTATTATTATCATAATTTTTTTTGCAGTCAGCCGAGTGGCTAACACACGAGGAAACCCATCACCGTGTTTAAGAGTATCCAAACCAAACTGAGGTTTCCATGACCCTCACCTAAACATGTAAAGCGATAGATTGTTGGAATGGGATGCGCACTCTCTCCTTGGAGAGATGCATCTTGCTTACCTAATACCCTAGAATATGTGTAGGGGTAACTGCTGGAGTCTAATTAGCTAAAATCACATAGCTTGCCAATCTGTCTGGCAAGCTTTCCCACTGTTTAACCAGCTAAGACCACCCTACACATTAGGGAATTGGCTAGCAGGATTAACAGGAGCGGAGTGGGATGACCATTAAGACATCCTACTGTTCACAGCCTTTTGAGCGAAGGCTTTGAGCGTGAGTCTCTGTGAGTTGTTGGTGTTCTGCCATGGTCTGGGGTGTGATAGTCTGTGCCAGGAAGTGTTCAAAGCAGATCTCAAAAAGGTTCCTAAATCAAACAGTACAGATTTATGCAGCAGAATAAAAATAAACATAAACACTGCCTGGCTCAGTTGGTAGCACTTTTCTTTCTCTGTCATAAGGCTGTGGGTCCAAGCCTCATATCGGACTTTTGAGCTCAAAGTCTCGGCTGACACTCCAATCGGGTGTTGGAGGTGCTGTCCTTTGGACAAGACATTAAATAGAGGCCCCACCTGCCTATTCAGTTTGGCATTGAATATTTCCGTGGCACTATTTGAAAAGAGAAGGAAGTTTCTCTCTCCCAGTGCCTTGGCCAACAATCATCCAGATAACATTGGTCAGTCACTTCACGGCTGTTTGTGGGACAAACTGGCTGCTGTGTTAATGGTAATCGCACTCGTCAGTAAATTCTGTGAAGCACTTTGAGACGTTTTGACATGGTGGCATATGGTTGCATCAAACACAAGGATTATTTTTATTATTAGCAATTACTGGGTCAGCAAAACTAAATTTGTCTTTGGGACTTTGTCAGCCAAGATATACGAGCGCTTACATCATGTTCTTTATTTAGACATTGTTCCTGCATTGACGCTCAGAGCTGTATCAGATAGTGTTATTCCGATTTGTAAAATACATCAGTATCTTTCACTGAATGTATTGGGAACATATTGGGAGTCCCATAGCATAGTGGTTAGGGCTCTCGTCTCGCAAGTGAGAGGACCTGAGTTAGATTCCCGGGCGGGTCGAGAGTTTGGTAAGTTCCTTTACTCCACACACCCGCCTCTGTTTACCGAGCAGTGGTAGGAATCAGGTTGTTAGTTGATTAGCAGTTCGCTTTCCGTCACTCAGTCCACTGCTGTTTGTGGGGACGCTGCTGCCACATTTCGCCCACAAAATACACAGTCAATCCACTTTATATCGTATTCTGTAAAGTGTTTTGAAACATCTCAACGGTGTGATAAGGTGCTATATCAAATGCAAGGATTACTACTATTATTAATAATATATTTTTGAAACTTATTTACTTGTGTTTTGCTGTCTAAATTGCAATGTTTTCAGAACCTGAAAAATTGCAGGGAAGGAGATTGAAACCTCTATCACTGCATTCCTCCCTCCACTCCCTTTGGCACTCGGTTGACATTTGCAAATCAACAGTTCACTCTTCAGTGTGCATCGCAAATTAGGCCTCCCTGACAACTGTCAACCAATTTCAGCACGATAATAATCCTTGTCATCAAAATCAAATCAAAATACTCAAATCGCTTCACAGGGTTGTTATTGTGAAGTGCAGCGAATTCAATTAATTGAAACCTGTGCCGCCCATATCCTCACCCGAACCAAACTCGACAACCCCATCACCCCAGTCCTTGCCAGGCTCCACCGGTTCCCTATCGCAGAACAGGTCGATCACAAGATCCTCACACTCACCTACAAATTACTTTGTACCCGGCACCTCTCTTACCCCATTGTCGAAGGTGAAAATAGCAATGCAACTTGCGCACCGCTCAGTCGCACAAACAGTCAAGACGTGAACGATCGGTTTCATCAGAAGTTTTGGACACCAGGAGAAATTCCCTCCTCTTTGTGAATACTACCTGCTATTTTTAAACATCCATCTGAACAGGCAGACGGGATTTTGGTTTAACATTACATCCATGCCTTCCCCAAAAGGAATATGTTTCCCTTGTCCTAGATTTCAGCACTTTTTCGGAAGACTTTTGCCCGAATTTCCCTGTTTCAAGATATATTCCTGGTAGCGTCCCTATGGAAATCTTTAATCCCCTTATCGTTTGTATGCATACTACTTAATGTGTCTCTGTATTTTATGTTAATTAATTCTCATTCTGACATTAATATTCCATCAGCGATGCTTATTGCTGTTCGGTGTCAAAACAACAAACAAAAGAGCCATTAGTTATGTGCAGAATTTGTTGCTCTTGTTGCAAGCAGTGAGCTCCAGCTATGTGATTGCATTAGCTGAAATCTCATTTCATACATCACTCTATTGAGAGAGCAATCTGCTTAGTTAAGCTGCTGAATGCTTGAATCCTGAGTCCCAGCTTTCCTGGATTTTTTTTTGTATAAAACCCACTGAGTGGATGTTTAGCTCAGAAAGGTAAATGAGGTCTCCTTGGAGCTGAACTGGTTGCGAGGCGGAATGCTTGGCAGTGGAAGATTGGAATTGAGTCAAATTGGAGGTCACAATGCGGCTCATTTCATCTCACCCTCTAGCATCTTCCCATCGCAGTACCATACTACTTCTTAAATAGGCCTATTGGCTTTTATTATTATTATTATTATTATTATTACCTCTCTGCCCCACCCTTAGGAACTCCATCCCACAGTCGCAGGTTTCGCCCGCAAAATACACACTTCACAGTATAGTCTGTGAAGTGCTTTCAGGCGTTGCATCGAATTGGAGGATTAATATTATTACTATCAGCTTGATTTCAGTGGCTTCGTTTCGGCAGCTTTCGGACGTGGTGTCCCTTGGACTGGGCGAGCCCCAGACAGAGAAGTGGGCAAAAACCCATTGAAAACCAAAAGTGGTTAAAGCTTACATATTACCCCTGGAGTAAATTACACGCTGAGATTCCTGCGGCCTTTCAGAGGCTCTGCAGCGGGTTAGCAGAAGAATCTCGCCGCGATGTCCAAGGTATTGGATTTGCCTGCGTCTCAATATTCCTCCTCGTGCATCGGCACACGCTGCACCGCTAGGAAAGGCTTCAGAGCACTTCATTGTTTCCACTGCCGTTAAGTTGTCAAAACATTTTTTTGCCGCATTAGTAAATCGCTGTTTTGATTACAGAATTTACGAGGAAAATTGATACAAATTTTTTTATCACCCAGTAGTTACAGGCAAGATACTGTTCCCATAATAACACTGATTGTTTTACGTTGGAATATATTAACTCTATTGCACTAACTCCATTACCGGCTCTGCTCTTGAAAGGACCTACAAATTTAGGTTTAATGCAGTAGGTGCACAACTGCATTTGCAACTGAAGTACACAGAATTATTTTCCCGACGCACATGACCTTGTGGTTAATTATTATAATAATAATAATCTTTGGATTTGATATATTGCCTTTTCACGTCATCGAGACAGCTCAAAGTGCTTCAAAGGATAGACTGTAAAGTGGATTGGCTGTATATTATTTTCGTGGGTGGAATTATGCGAGTTGCACAAACTATGTGTAATTGCTCGGTCTATTAATAATAATAATAATAATAATCGTTGCATTTTGAAATGTTTCCAACAAATGTTTCAAAGCCCTTGACCGGATTTTTATTGTAAAGTGTAGAGACTGTGAATTTTGTTGGCGAATGAGGCAGCTTGCGCACAGTTTGCACGCAGCAGTGTCCCACAAACAGTCATGAAGTGAATGACCAATTTTATCAGGACACTGGGAGAAATTGCCTTCTGTTTTTGAATAATGTTGTTGTTGTTTTGCTGTGTAATCGCATGAGCTCTTCACCTGAACAGACAGACCGGACTCAGGTTTAACGTCTCAGCCGAAGCACGGCACCTCTGACGGCAATGTGGCACTCGTCCAGCACTGGACTGGAACATCAGCCTAGACTATGAGTTCAAAGGCCCTGACATGTTGTTTGAACCCATAACCTTCCAACCTCAGGGCGAGAGTCTACCAACTGATTTGGGCTGACGCTTTGTAATGAGGTTTAACATCACACACACAGACACACACCACACACACACACACAGAGAAGGAGGTGAGATGCTTAAAGAATAAAGTACAGTAACCCCCTTAGAGACAAATATATGTGGAGCATTGCCTTGTTCATTAATAAAAGTCAGCTTCCACGCACTTGCTGGTCCCCAGAGACTATTTATTTCAAGAAAAGGGTCTAAATGTTGCAAGGTGAGAAATGCTTTGCATAAACACTTCGCTTGTATCTGAACGGCAGAATTATGATACATGCATCGTTGCTTTGCATACTCTATGGGCTAAATGGAAGGATCAATTTTCAATTGCTGGTCATGTAGCCGCGCTCACATACATACATCGTTCAATCATCACACTACAGTGGCTTAACATTAATAGCGGTGGTATTATCATGTAACACTGAAGCAAAATAAAAATCAATGAGCACATTGACTTTATCACACTGTTATGCATTATTCAGTGTGAGTTTTTCATGAATTTAAAGAGTTTTCAGCTTAGAGATGCGTAGGGAGAAGAGAGAGATATAACCCAAGCCCACAACCTCTAGTATTTTGCAGTCAATTCTCTATTTTAAGGGCTTTGTAATTAGCTGCGGAAAGCGTAGCCAAAAATAATTCATTATTAACACAGGATTGTGCAGGGCAAGATTGATGCCATTTCTGTTCTGAGTCGGAGAGGTTTAAATCATCAAAGAGCCATCAAAGACCGAACCGTCTGACTGTGACAGATGAACCAGCTCACGCTCGCTCTCACCCCTTTCTTTATTCTGTACGGACATCTTTAGAAAGATGGTCTGGTGGATAAAAGACAAGAGGCTAGCCTTGGTTGTCTAGGCACGTTAATCAAGAAAATAATAACCTTTTGATGGACGTCTGTGTCAGACGTCCACTGGTCTGCAGGTTAGTTCCTATGTGACATTGTATTTATCCGCTTTCAACTAGTATACTTTCAGCCACTACGCCCCGAAACCCTGGAAGACTCTTAATCTTTCCGTCCATCTTGCCCCCCTCTCCTCCTTCCCCATCTTTAGGTCGCGCCTGAAGATCTTCCCCTTCGCCCGTACCTACGGTCACCTCCTCCTTCCCACTCTGATCCGATTATTATGGTAACAACACATCACCAGTGGGGTAACACTAACTTGCTGCATGCCACAGCGCTATTCAGTGACTCAGATAATAGTAATAATAATAATTACTAGTATTCTAAATAATATTCCTTGCGTTTGATGTAGCGCCTAATCACGATGCTGAGACTCAAAGTGCTTCACAGAATATATTGTAAAGTGGATCGAACTATTTTGTGGGCGAAACGTGGCAGCCAATAGTGCAAAGCGATGTCCCACATATGTCATGGATTGAAGGACCCAAATTTTTTTTAAGGTATTATTAGCTCTGGAAAGCCCTCCACCAAGCAACTAACAACCGGGTCTACTTACTGCTGGTAAACAAAGGTGAGTGTGTGTGTGTGTGTGGAGTTAGGAAACTTGCCTAAGGTTTCGGCCCCCACCTGGGAATCGAACCCGGTTCCTCTTGTTTGCGAGGAGAGTGCTCTAATCACTATGCTACGAGCCACTACTTTTGTTCTCATGCTTCCTGAATACCGATCCTACCATCCTCTCATTGTAGACATCTTTCAAAAACATTTCAAGGAGCAAGCAGCGCAAATCTCAAGTGCAGCAGGGCAAATTAAACGGAAACGTAGCCATACAGATCAACCGGAAAATAAAAAGGCAAATTACGAATAAAAAAAAGGAAGATTTACATGGCTTGTAACAAGAAAGGAATTGTGACTATTGGGCTGAATACAAGATACTTAAGGAGACTAGGCGAGAGATTTGTGTTGCATTGACAGACATTATGAGTGACTCAAGCATTGCTGGTGAAGTCTCCAATTGAGTGGAACCGAGGAAATATGGCTTCCATATTCAAGAAACCTGATAGAATCATATCTAGCAGCTCTGGACAAGATTTCAATAATTGGGAAATTCAACAAATCAATCATGCGAAAGAAGATCAAAAATTGCCCCGCATAAAATAATCTAATAAATGACAGGCAATATGGGTTCAGAGAGGTTAGACCTCATTTGACCAACTTTTTAGGCTTTTTGTGGAGGTCACATCTCACTATTGATTTGAGGGAAGCCATTTGACATGATGTATCCAGACTTCTAAAAGACATCTATAATAGTGATAATAATCCCTGCATTTGATATAGCTCCTTATCACGCCATTGAGACATCTCAAAGCGCTTCACTTATTATATTGTAAAATGTATTGACTGTTGTGAATGTGCATTCTGTGGGCGAAACGCAGCAGCGAATTACGCACAGCCGTGTCCCACAAACAGCCAAGGATTGAGCGCACACATTTTTTGGGGGAGGGGGGAGGGATTATTACCCATGGAAAGCAATCCGCCAATCAATTAATAACTGGGTTCCTGCTTACTGCTTGGTAAACCGAGGGGTGTGGAATATGGAAAGTGGCCTAAGGTTTCGCCCTGCTCGGGAATCGAACCTGGGTCCTCTCGCTTGCATTTGACAGAGTACCACTGGAGACTGCTTCACAAATACACGACAATAGGCTGCTGGACTCATGTGAAAGACAACTTTTTTGATGGGAAGATAGGAGGGTGGGTAACCTGGAATGAGAAGGCCTTTTTCATCTGAACCCATCTTGTGATCTTGGGTGAATGCAAGGCCTTTGCTCATTCCAGATGCTCTGTTGGGTGGTAGGAATGAAAATTGCAGCACTTGCTTTGAAAGGAACAGAGGAATATTCCTGAACTCTTCCTTTGATTATTTTTTCCGATATCAGGGACTGGCGAAGCAGGAACTTTCTGCGGAGAGTTGAGAGTAATGGGTGGAGCTCAATACATCTGGCACCTGGAAGAGAAGATCATATAAAAAGAAAAGAAAAAGAAAAAAGCAGAAGGCAGGGAGATTGAAAACACGGTCGAAGAGGAGGCTCTTGAGGTAGGTCTTGAAGGTGGCGAAGGAGGGGGCGAGATGGAGGGCCTGCGGGACGGAGTTCCAATGGGGTGGGTGGCAGAAGGCCCGCCCGCCGATAGTGGGGTGAGCGAGGCGGGGGATGTGAAGCAGGCCAGAGCCCGCTGAGCAGAGGGAGCGTACAGGATGGTAGGGACTTGAAAGCATGCCCTTCTCTGGCTCAGAGACAAGAGTGCTACCAATTGAGCCAGGCTGACAGGTATACTCTATATCACTTATAACAAAATATGAGTCATGAAAATCACATGAAACACTGTCTACTATTATCAGTGATTCCTTCCTCCCAAGAATCTGCATTGAGATTAAAACTATTTTTTCAATCAATTTCTAAGCAAGATAAATGAAATAATCTGATACAACTAAACAAACATTTTAACAGAATAAACTTTGGTCAATCGATAGTTCCCACAAGTAAAACAAGATCTGAGCCTTCAAGTCCTGGGCTTCTCTCCTTGTTCTTGTCCCTCGTGGGATCAAGGAGCATTGCAGAGAATGCAAAATTCTTCTGCTTTTTTTCAACAACTCTGCTGCCGATTCCTGAGACGGCACTCTTCAGGCAAAGTGAAAATGTTCTTTCACATATTCCCTACAAAATACACAGTCATTACACTTTACGGCATACCCTGTGAAGCGCTTTGAGAAGTCTTGACAACGGGATAAGGCTCTACATCAAATGCAGGGATTATTATAAATGAGAGGAAAGAAAGTACTGAAGTCCTTGTAGAAGCATATGATCACATCAAACCTTCTCAAAGCTCATCACGGTAATTAGTGCCTGTTGTAGTGATTCTTTTTGCAGGAAAAGATTCTTTAGCTCATTTGAAGTCTCCTCCACGACTTCAGAAATTGGATAGTCCCACATTTCTTCTTCAGATGCCTGTTAAGAAACAGATGCAAGCAAGGTGCTACAGACAGGAAATAAGGATAAGACACACGTACCCTTTGCCAAGGGGGGAGCTCAAATTGATCTAAGAGTTGTTTAGTTGACTCATTGCTCACTATGTCAAAACAGGGAGAGCCAGCAATAAACAAGGCAAACAGAAATGCTGAGCTATATTGCCAAAGCAGTTGGATTCGTATCCTCAGAATTCATACTCAAGGCACATATTGCTCTGGTCACTGTGATATAAGCGGGCTGCCCAGACCTGAGCGGAGAGCAACAAGGTTGATCCCTAGTGTTAGAGGAGTAAGCTATGAGCAATGAATCAAGATGTTCCTTCAGTCTTGTGGAGTCCTGTAGCTCAGTGGTTAGAGCACTCGCTTTGCAAGCGAGAGACCTGAGTTCAATTCCAGGCAGAGGGCGAAACCTCGGGCAAGTTTCCTTACTCCGCACAGAGCCTAATAATAATCCCTCCAAAAACCAAAAACAATAATAAATTGGTCATTTTTAATCTACGACTGTTTGTGGGACATTGCTCTGCGCAATTGGCTCCCGCGTTCGCCCACAAATATACAGTCAATTCACTTTACAGTGTGTTCTGTGAAGCGCTTTGGGACGTCCTCCCGACGTGAAAAGCACTATATCAAATGCAAGGATTATTATTATTATTATTATAAGTCGTGGAGGAGACTTCATGAAAGTGTATAACATTTTAAACAGAATTGAAAAGGTAAACCCAGATCACGGTCATAATAATAATAATAATAAAATAATAATAATAATAATAATTCTTGCATTTGACATAGCGCCTCATCGCGCGTTTTTTCGTTCACCAGAATGTAATTAACAATTGGAACAGGGATGATGGGAAGAGTGGTTGAGGCCGGAATACTGGACTCATTTAAAATACAGCTTAATAATAATAACAATAATAATAACAATAATAATAATAATAATAATCCTTGCATTTGTTACAGCGCCTTTTCAGGTCTTCACAATGTCTCAACGTGCTTCACAGAATATACTGTAAGGTGAATTGACTGTATATTTTATGGGCAAAACATGCTTTGAATGGAAGATGGTAGGGTGGGTGTTCTGGAAGGATGAAATCAAATGGGCTAAATAGCTTTCTTCATTCAAACCAATCTTTCTCTGATCTTGTGAGGTATGTGATGCTGCATATCGATTTACATATTAAGATAAATCATTGCTGGACATCTTCTGCCCCTCTAACTAATTTCAGGAGCTTCCTTACCCATTGAATACATCCAGACCCCTGAGGATACCAGAACTACTTCACTGTTGCTAAGTAACAAGCTACAAAATCCATGTTATTTTCGCTTCAGCGAACTGTGATTCACCAACACAGCGAAGATCTATCTCTTTGCCTTTTTTTTCCCCCTTTCTCTGATTCGGCTTTGAGCCTTTTTTATCTCACTCACAAGGCCCAGGAAAGGAATTTAAATAATTCCGCAAACTTCAGAGAAGAGAGGCACTTGATGCACCAACATCTAATTGTGAGGGAAAGCCAGAGATAAGGCGGCATCATTTCAAATGTTCCTGTGCAGTGACAGCCTGCAGTTCCGCTATAAAATGGGAAGTGATGGGTCCATTATTGCACAAGACACAAGCAAACCTCTCTGCTTATCAACGATTAGCCCGAGCAATATAAATATCAATTTAGCCTTCCCATTTCTGATAGCGTTCAGAAGAAATAATTGCACACAGACATTCCACATCACAGAACCTGCGGAGATAAAAATCTAGCGACGGGACCTTTTCGGAAATTGAAACCTCTTTTGGATAAGGTTGATTGAGAGAACGACCGTCAGTGCTTTTGTTCTGATCTGAGATTAGCGTTCATCAATACACTCATGTTTGTGCCCCATCTGATTTAGGTCCCTGTTTGACATTGATAGAGCTGTAAGGCGATTCATTGGGTCGTGCGGTAGATGGATTGAAGGTTTAAACCGTGCTGTGTCTGTTTGATCATCGAGCTGGTCATAGCAACTGGCTCATTGTTACATGATCTCAGAAAGAAGGCACTTTGGGCTCAAACCACTTCTTTGGTTTCAAAGACGGAGCCCAACACTGAATTGACGGGGCATGACACTTTGACATCGTTGAGACGTCTCAAAGCGCTTCACAGAATATACTGAGAAGTGAAGCGACTCTGTATTTTGTGGGGTGGAACTGAATAGATGGTGGTGCTTAAAAGGGAGAAAGTACCTGGTGGTGAGAAGGTGGAGAGGATGGGGGTCAGGGCACTTGGCAAGATGCCAGCCATGCAAAGAGATTTAAAGGCTTGAGTCAGGCACACCAGAGATATCGGAGACAGCTTATTAGACACTGTAAAGGATTGATGTAGAGGCAGCTGCTAACTTCTAACATTAATATTATTCCAATTTTATACGCAGCATAAGCAATATTCTGATTTCACCCTTACCGCGAATGTATTTGAAAGTAAATAACTATGTTTTTTTTTTCTGATTCACCCTTCCCTTCCCCGCCACCTTTTGTAGTGCTTGTCCGTCATCAAGTTTTCATGAGGCTTTCTGAATATTTAAAACTCTTCCTTCACTCAATATCCTGAACGCATCACCATAATCTCTTGGAGATGTGACAAGCACTTTGCGCTGTTTATACATGACAATGGTATCCTTATTCTTCACCTGAAATGGAAAGACTGTCAATCGTCTACAAGCTTCTTCGTGAAAATCACGGTGAGGAACTTGTACACACCGAAGAAGGTTTCCTTTAAAGATTTCACTGTCAACGACATGGCACCAAAAAAGATTTTTTTAAAAATTTAGAAAAAATAAAAACATAGGATTTTAAATGGGTTAATTAATTTTAACCAGGGAATGAATGATAGACACCGAGACCCAATGATGTGGAGATCAAATACAAGTATTATAATTATTATTATACTCTAGATGGTAGAACCTCGTCATTGAGACGTCTCAAAATGCTTTACAGAATATACTGTAAAATGAATTGACTGTATATTTTGTGAAGCGTGTGGAGCAAGGAAACTTGCCTAAGGTTTTGCGCTGCCCGGGAATCAAGCCCAGGTCCTCTCGTTTGCAAGGCGATCGCTTTAACCAATATGCCGCAGGACTCTATTGCGGTGTATGGGTTAGAGCACTTGCCCATCGTCGACTTCTTTATTCTTCTTTCCAAAGCGCATCAGTCCTAATTTCCAAAATCAGCAATAATCCTCCAGATGCGTTTGTCATTCACTTCATGGCTGTTTGTCAGGCATTGCTAGTGTGCACAATTGGCTGTCACCTTTTCCTATAACTACAAAGCCACGAAACTTGACCCTAATTTACCCGTGAATCGTTTGGAGATGTTACAACGTGATAGGTGCTGTATCAATTGGAAGGATTGTTTGCCCCACAATAAAATCACAGGAACCCTTCAATCCTGCCGCATCCATCGATCCGAAGGGATCGGCTTGTGTTTATTCAGGGAGCAGCTTGCCAGTTTGGAAAGGGTCGCCTCTTAACACTTTCTGAATTTCATTAAAGAGAAACAGCCCTCGTATTAACGGAATGGTGAGGCAAAACAAGAGGAAATGTTGGCTTGAACCCGCGAGCTGCATGTTACAACACCATGGAAAAGTGGCAGAGTTATACCTCCAAGTCAATTACACTTATTGATTCATTGTTAAAAGCTGTTTCACACAGCAGAATAATATTTTGCTGAGGAGCCTTGCACACCAAATCACCCGCGACATTCTCAGCACTGCTGCTACACAGCCAGTAAATGTCACAGCATTTCGCCACGGCCTGAAGAGATAGGAACATTAAATTAAACTATTAAATCATATTGTCATCATTAATAAAGTCATCACTATTGGGATTACGGGAACTATCTGCAAGTTATCTGGCCTCGCAATTAGCAATTTCTACTCTACGTTTCGCCCACAAAATACTCAGTCAATTCACTTTACAGTATATGCTGTGAAGCGCTTTGAGACGCTGTATCAAATGCAAGGGTTATGATTATTTATTATTATTATTATTATTATCGCTCTCAGTCTCAGCTTCAAAGCGCGCCGGACTGTGAAAATTCTCAAATCCAATCACAATTTGAAAGCTTGGTGTTCCGTCGTCCTCAAAAAGTACTTTCTTTCAAATTCGGTTTTAAGAATTTTGCACAGTTCTGCAGAATTTGAAGGCACAAAGGTTTTGCAGGCTAAGGCGGGGTAGATAACGATCCCAGTCATGTCGAGAGGATGCCCACAAACAATTTTACTGCTTGCTGGTTGTACATTTTGCTTGAACCATGTCAGCGTGTTGCGACGGCAATTACCGTCAACCACAGAGACTGTGTTTGTAGAGAAATACCCATCTTTACGGTACGTTGGGAGGAAGAGATGCAGAATAGGATTAAATGGAGAACTCTTTCGGAGAGCCAACGTAGAAACACAGAAACAGGAGTCGGCTATTCAGCCCCTGCGAGCCTGTTCCGACGTTCTGTAAGATCGTGGCTGATCTGTACAGACACAATGGGCAGCAAATGACCTTCTTCTGGGCTGTAAAATACGATCCCATCAGAGGTCACACAGGTGAGGTGAATTCTGGGCTCTCAGTAATAGAGCAACGTCCGATATAAGTGGCTGCGAGTCTGGATGCAATCATTTCAGACGTCTTTATCCATTTGAAAAAAAGTTTGCGCGCTATTCCCATGGGATCAGAGGTGGGTGCTGGCCAAACGTTGTCTGTTATTGACAGCAGGTGGCAGATCAACTGTGTTTATTACTAGGACAACCAATCTGCAGCAAGCTGGAGCAGAGGTCAGCAATGGTACTCCAACAAGAGCCGCAACGAGTAATATGATCAGCTCCGAGTTCTGATTCCAGCACAGCACATACCTAAACGTCCTTTGTGCCTGATCCAAGCCTCCAGCTTCATTTCCAGCAACACTTTACAGGTTAACCTCTCCAGAAAACAAGGATTTGCTGCAGTAACAATGCACAAAACAAAGAGTTTGCATTTTGTACCGAGCCTCTTCCACCTTGGAGCATCTTGGAACACTTGCACTGGCAATTGCTGTCAAGCAGAGACTCCGTTTGTAGAGAAATATCCATCTTTACAGCTATAATAATAATTTGTGCATTTGATACAATACCCTTGACATTAGTAGGAGGTCTCAGAGAGCTTCACAGGATTTATACAAAAGTATAATATTGTGATAACAACAATAATAATAATTCTCGCATTTTATATAGTGACTTATCACATCAAACCACATTTTTTTGTTCATTTTGGAGGGATTAAAACCCTCGGAAAGCAAGTCGCCAATTGACTAACAACTGACTTCCTACTTACCGTTAGGCAAACAGAAAGCGTGTGGAGTAAGGAAACTGGCTTAAGGTTTCGCCCCGCCCGGGTATCGAACCCGGGTCCTCTCGCTTGCGAGGGTGAGCGCTCTAACCACTACGTTGCCTGACTCCAAAATGAGCTTTCCCGCTGCGGTGTGTGGGTTCACAGTGCACTTTGAGAAAATGGAGGTGATTCAGCACACCCATCGCATGCACAATGATTAATGTTCGGTAACTGGGATTATGAGCAAATGCTCTCCACATGTCTATAAATCTACTTTAGAGTAACTCTAAAGCCCTCTGTGGATTCGGTCGCATTTTAATTTAGGGGAATGATTTATTAACGGGTCCTTATTATAAATCATAAATTCTGAGTGTGGAACATTGGAACATTGGGGGCACCTGGAATTCATCTTATGCTGGTTTTGAAGCGATTGCGGGAATTCATAGTTCTTTACTCTTAAAATGTTACCGTTAAAGGCCCACCGATCTGGATTGGGTGCAGTTAACTAATTCGAAGGCGTGACATGTAATTGTTATTTCTCCTCGTGGCATGAAACCTGCTGTGGTTCCCATCGCAATAAGTGGCACTAGGACCTGGAGTTAAAACATCCACAACTCAACATTGCTTTGCTGTGCGATACTGAAGCTCAGGATGGCTTCCCAACTAATATATCACCAGGCCATTGGAAACCACAATAATAGTTATCCTTGCATTTGATATAGCGCCTTATCATGATGTTGAGACGTCTCAAAGCGCTTCACAGGATACACTGTATATTTTGTGGGCAGAACGCAGCAGCCATTTGCCGCAGGACTGTCCCACAAACAGTCCTGGATTGAATGGAGGGATTTTCTTTTTGAAGGGATTATTATCCCCGGAAAGTGATCTGTCAATCAACAAACAACTGAGTTGCTACTTACTGCTAGGTAACCAGGGGAGTGTGGAGCAAGGAAACGTGCCTAAGGTTTCAACCCCCCCCCCCTCCCCGGAATCGAACCCGGGTCCTCTCGCTTGCGAGGCGAGTGCTCTAACCACTACGCTGTAAGACTCCATAGTTTACTTTTGAAAACTATGTATTAATGTCAGGTGTTGGTATCTCATATTCCCGCACAAAGGTACAAGTGCACCATTCAATCTATCTAATGGCCCCAAACTATAGTTGGGGCATTAAAAATTCACAGTCCACGTGCTCAATGCTTTCGTTGCTTTTTACATTTGTTTCAAAGTCCCCAGTAAGTAACGGTTATTTTTTATTGATGGTATATTTTATTTACAGTGTTCTATTTTATTCCCCCCATTCCTACGCTTTTACTCAGCTAATTGCAAAGGGTGAAAGAATGAAGAAGAAATAAAGACCTGAGGCGTGGTCGTGTTTCCATCATTGTGTCTGTGCTCTCACCTTTGGTATTGAGCGGTCTGTGTCTCTCCCATTTCCACACCAAAATACAAGTGCTTTCAACTCACAGATTATTTCAAGTTATACAGCCTGTCAACAAGCAAATGATGAGTGTCAACGTAGATGAGTGAACACTCGGATAAATTTTTAATGCCTAAAGTGTTACGAGAATCTAGCTCCTGTCCTCTGCCAATACTCCGACATTATTTTAACATCACAGTTTTGGGCTCGCTGCCAGCCATCATACTCTAAATGCCTGTCGCTATTCCCTATTGGGTATGGACCGCACTTGTTTTTTTTTTCTCTGTTACCGTTGTCTCCTTTAAAATCAGTTGAAGAAATCAATAGCGTCACTCGAACGCTTTCTATGGGGCAGAAACGGAACCTTGTTCGCTAGAGATATGACGAAACTATACTAAACCCTGACAATCGCTGGTTAGGCCTTACCTGCAGCATTGTGTCCAACTCTGCACTCCACACTTTAGGAAGGTATTAGGGCCTTGGATAAAGTGCAAATGAAATTTACCAGAATGATACCAGGGGATGAGGGACTTCAATTATGTAGAGAGACTAGAGACGCTGGGATTGTTCTCCTCAGAGCAGAGAAGGTTAACAGGAGATTTAATAGAGCTGTTTCCTTATTCCTCACGGCTCTGTTTACCGAGCAGTAAGTAGGAACTCGGTCGTTAGTCGATTGCCGGATGACTTTTCTGAAGGTAAGAATCCCTTAAAATAAATAAATGAGTAAATAATAGCAATAATTTGGTCACTCAATCCATGAATGTTTATGGGACGATGCTGTATACAATTGGCTGCCATGTTTCGCCCACAAAATATACAGTCAATTCACTTGACAGTATCTTCTGTGAAGCTCTTTGAGATGCCTCAACGGCATGATGATCAAATGCAAGGATTATTATTATAATAATTAATATTCTTCCTGTGGTTGGTTCCTCCAATAGGTACAAGTACCTGAAGATTCAAGTACCCCTTTGAAAGAATTCATGGATCAGATTTGTTTCTAAAACTATTTATGGCAGAGAATTCCACATTCCCGCCACCCTCTGTGTCAAACACTTTGAGAATTCCTCCTGAAGTGAATGCCGCTGTGTAAATGTAAATTGCATTGAAAGAAATATTTTTAACATCGCAATTTAATTCTTTGTGCGAGCATCTTGAACTCGTGGCCCTTTTAAGTGCGGCATGAATATGTGCGTCACAGAGACGTGAAAAGTGTGATTCAAAGTATTTATAGACGGAAACATTTTTTTAGATATTAAATTAACAGATACATTGGAACTAATCGCAGGCAAGTCATTAACTCCTCTGTATGGTGTGAAAACATAGAACCTCAGAAATGCACAGAAGGAAGTCATTCATCCCATCTTGCCTGTGCTGGCTTTTATAAAGCTCCTTGGAGATGTCTCAACAACATGGTAAGGAGCTGTATCAAATGCAAGTATTATTATTATTTGGTTGATTTGATGCGTTAAAGTGCACCAACGCTTTAGTTGGGAAGCATTGCCTCCTTATTGATCTCACCCTTCTTACACAGTGGAATCGGAGCCAATATTAATTTTTAATCCGGTAATAACTTTGCTTGAGATTTAAGGTCTCGTGCCCTCGAGGCGTTTCGACAACTTGTCTTGTCACATCCTGAAAGAATTGCATTATTAAAATCAGGTTCAGTGTGACATTTAGCAACTCGAATCACAAAGCATGGTGTGTTCGTTGAAACAATCTCCCTCAGCAAAGTCCCCAATCTCCATCTAGATTTGCATCTTTTATTGCTTTGATACTAATTACTCCAATGAGTGTACATTAAAGTATTACATCCCTGAGAAACTGTTGTTAAAATGCAGACTATCCAGGCAATATCGCTTTGCTTCCAGCAGAATAAACTGCCCCGTTAGACACCGTGTGTCCAATTGAACTCTGTTTCATCCTACTCTTGTATGCGACCGTATCAGTTGGAAAGATTTGTCTGACAATCTGGTCAATCCAATCTTCTGGTTAAATATTCTGATGTGTGGCTTCTCCGGTGGTACAGTTTGTTTGGTGAGTAGACAAGCCCTAGAGGACACGGGTTTCAATCGCTGCCTACACTCCCTTCCTCCCTACACCCCAAAGCTTTGTGACTCAATCTCTCCGCCATGGCCCCCTCCTCCACCTCTTTTAGATCACGACTGAAGACCTTCCTCTTCGAACGTGCTTTTGATCACCGACTTATGCTAAGTTTCAGTACGTCTGGAACATGGAGCCCCACAGATTGTGTCGATTTGCTGAGAGTTTGAAAAATGTGAAGCAGGTGTTGATCCAAGCCAGCATTCAGAGAGTTGCCTCAATGTCTTGACGTAAGGCTCCGGAAGACAAATTAGGAAAGCTTCAGGGGAGCTCAATGTAAGCGGTTCTGCATCTTTCACCTTGGAGAAAGCTGAGATTTATTAAATATGCGCTGAAGGGATTGGAGGCGTGTGCAAGCATTCGTTCAAAAAAGAGAGAGGAAGGAAGGGGGATGGGCGAAATGAATGCCAGAGCTGAGGAAGACTGCAGATTTATTGAGAGGAAATTAACTGAACAGCAAACGAGGGGGAAGAAAAGGTTGAAACCATCAAAACAAAATCTGTGCGAACCTTTAAAATTAGATAATAATAGTTATACTCCTTGCATTTGATATAGCGCCTTATCACGTCTTTGAGATGTCCCAAAGCGCTTCACAGAATATACTGTAAAGTGAATTGACCGTATAATTTTGTGGGCGAAACGTGGCAGCCAATTGGGTACAGCAGTTTGGGTCACACAAACAGCCACAAAGTGAATGATCAATTTTAATGGGATCTTTGATGTTCTCCTGAATGGGCAGACCTGATTTCCGTTTAATGTCTTTTCCAAAGGTTCAAGCCCAATAATGGCGCTTGAGTTCGCAGTCTAGGCTGGACTTCCAGCGTATTATTGTTAGAGGTGGTGTCCTTCAGATGAGAAGCCACAGCAAGGTCCCATCTGCCTGTTCAAGAGGAAATTAAAGATCCTGTAATATTTCTTGATGAAGAGAGAGGAGATTTTGTAACTCCCATTGCCTTGGCCAACAATCAATCCTTCAAATAGTTGTCATTCACTTCACAGTTGTTTGTGGGAGCAGGCTGTGCACAATATATATTATATGATAGCAATTCTCCGTGGAGCACATCGAGATGTGTAGATCTTCCAGGCAATATATCAAATTGAAGCATTTCACCTACTCAGATGTGGTACCACAATACGAGACATCAAGGAACAGTTGGTGTGGTGGAGTTCACATCAGCAATGGGGGTCTTACAAGGAACTGGCTTGAATATCCTTTCTATGTTCTGTGCTTTCCTGGGGAAAAACACCTGATCACAACAGTCAGCAAAGGAGGGGAGAGAGGTAGCAATCTCAAGCACGGAGCTCCACCACAGGGAAGATGAGGGCATTGACAAGTGAGATACCTCTGGCAGGTCACAGAGTGCAAGGACCCTGAGTGTCAGTGTTTGATCAGCATCTTGGCTGGAAAACAGTCCTACAGAGACCCAGAAACGAAAAGAGGCAAAACTATATTTATACATGAAAACAGAAGGCAGGAAAGTGCTGAGTGAGTGAGACTGAAACTAAAAATACTTTCTGCTGGGAGCTGCACTCATTATTCAAAGATATAGTAACGCTTTACCTGTGTTCGTCACGCCATTGTAACTCTGTCAATTTAGGTCTGTACCATATGTCCTCTATTTCGTGCCTGCTCCGCCAAGTGTGACCATGCACAGCTCTTGAGGAGATGGCAGAGTACAGAACATGGCACTGCTAACGTCTCGGCTTGGTTCGGTTTGGCGGCAATCAGCCCCTCCCGGGTCAGGAGCTTGTTGAGTTCCGAATTGCACGCCAAGACTTGAGTTCTCCGTCGAAACCGACGCTCCAGTACGGTCCTGGGGGAACGCTGCATTGTCAGAGGTGCCGTTCTTTGGATGAGGCTTTCACGCAAAGCAGCTGTCTGCCTGTTCCAGTGGCCGATGCAACGACAACTTGCATTTATACAGCGCCCTTCGCCCAGGGTAGCGTAACGGAGCGCTTAAAGTGACCGTTTAAAGATCCCACTACGATACTGGAAAAAAAGAAAGGAGCTTCTCCTGGTTTCCTGGCCAACAATCTTCCAGATTCATTTGGTCGTTTACTTTACGGCTGTTTGTGGGACATGGCTATGTGCAAATGACTGCTGCGTTCACCCACAAAATACAATCAAATCAATTTACATTACATCCTGTGAAGCGTCTCGACGACCTGATAAGGGGTTATATCAAATGCAACGATTATTATCATAAAATATACCTTCCTTCCTTCCTTCCTTCCTTCCTTCCCTCCTTCCCTCCCTCCCTCCCTCCTTCCTTCCTTCCTTCCTTCCTTCCTTCCTTCCTTCCTTCCTTCCTTCCTTCTTTCCTTCTTCCCACACATTAATAAATTCCTTTGTGCACACAGATCCAGAGGAAAAAGCAGCAGCAAATAATTAGCTGCAGTCATTTTCCTTTGCGTTATTTCCAGCAACAATGTCACGAGCTTCTCGAAATGAGTGTCATCACTCAAACCCGTCTCATTCTGCTTCAATTAGTGAGTCGTTAAAAATGACAGAGCCATTAGAAACTCAAACGAATATTTTTTTTCGGTCTGATATCCTTTCTAAACAATGCCTCTTCACCACTCGATAAAACAAATACGAGTCCTAGCTTCGTCCTTTGGAGGAGAGTGATTGTTTTTTTAGTGATACAAATTTGTACGTCCAATTGGAGATTTGTAACGTGTTTACTTGGAGGCTATTCATTCGATTCCCTTGAGCACTTTCCTGCTACTGAGTTGATGTCTCAATCTCCGAATCAAGAGAGAACCTTGATATGACAAATATACAACACAAAATTACATTTGTAAAGCACCTTTCGTATCGGGAGGACGTCCCAAGGCACTGAACAGTCAGGGATTAGGACTGACAAAGCCAAAGCACCGTCGAATCACGCACATTATCTCTTCAATACAACATTTTAAATAGTCATTTCAGGGTCGTTGGCATTGGGGAGTTTCTGGCATCCAACCCTCTCGGAAACCTCCCGTGGCTTTGAAGAGGTACAGATGTGTCGAGCGCAGTGTGTTTGGAGATACTAAACAGGATGGATTTTCATCCAGTAGGAAACTTGTGCAATGACACTGCTTTGAAATAAACATGTAGCGTGTTGCTCTAACAGGCTAATAATGTAAACCGTCCCACAGTGTGCTGCATTTCACTGCTCCCAGTCAGAGAGTGACATAGGCCATGAAACACCACACGTTCATTCCCTCTGTGCCACCATCGGTGACCAAATCTTTCAATCAATGGGCCTTGGCCTCAGAAAGCCCATCACTTTATGCCACTTCTGATTTAGTAATGGAGAAATACTCTGCCTATAAGCACAGTGCTTTTCAGTGACACAATGCCAGTGAGGAAGTGAGAGATGCTCAGATCAAGACAGTTTTTACTGCTACATCTTTCAATTTTTCAGCTCCGTTTACAGTACCAATGCTTTTCTTACAAATCCAAAGGTACCTGAGTTTCTATTTGGGTAAAATGCAAATCCTGTGAAGCGCTTTGAGACATGTTCCCAAAGCGATAGGCGCTGTATAAAATGTAGGAATGATCACATACTATTATTAATAATAATATTATTATTTAACAGGCAGCATAAAAAATGCAAGTAGCCGCAAGGATACTCGTGGGATTTATTGCAGCGTCGGTGGATCTAATTTTATTTTCGCTGCTCTCTCTTTCTTTCTCTCTACAAGTGAGTAATAAATATATGTTGGGAAGTGATGAGTTGTGGAAAATAATTCCTGAATAGGCACAGGCAGTGAATTCAGGACCATTCCTGAGGTGAGTTATAGGGTTGGCCTGTCTCATGGATTGTTTTTCATCCGTTTCGCTCATACTTCTTACGAATCTTGGTGCTTTCTTTTTTAAAAAAATGTGAACGTTGAATATTTTTAGTCCTGAAATAGGCAATCAACCTTTTAGTTCTGTAACATCGTGGTTACAGCACTCACCTCGCAAGTGAGAGGACCCAGGTTTGATTTCCGGGTTGGGCGAAACCTTATGCAACTTTCCTTACTCCACGAGGCTTTGTTTACCTCACAGTAAATAGGAACCCGGTTATTAGTCAATTGACAGATCGCTGACTGGGGTAATAATCCATTCCATACTCCACGAGGCTTTGTTTACCTCACAGTAAATAGGAACCCGGTTATTAGTCAATTGACAGATCGCTGACTGGGGTAATAATCCATTCCAAAAATATATAAGTGAATAAAAATGATCATTTGGATACTCAATCCACGGCTGTTCGTGGGACACTGCTGTGCGCAACTGCATTGCTTTGGCCCACAGAAGTCAATTCACTTGATAGTATATTCTGTGAAGCCCTTTGAGATGTCTCAACGCTGTGATATGTGGCTGTGTCAAATGCAAGGATGGTTATTATAATTATTATTATAGTTTTATTATTGCTGCTACTTGCAAATTTCAAGAGAGGTGAAGAAAAGGAACGTATCCTGGAATGAGGTGAAGGCCTTTCGACCCGACAAGCCTTCTCCAAAGCGACCCGGTCTCTGTTCATCCCGCAAACAGTTGTTTAATCTCTGGAGGTGTCAGAAGCTAAAATGAGAAGGAATGGGCAAATGGTTGAAATCCAGAGATGCAAAGGAAGGAGAGAGCATGAGAGATGTTCTCTTATGGCTGAGACGGGTTCAACAGCAGCATTGACACCAACACTCAGAGACCACGAGTAACAAATTGCTACTGAGAAGCTCATCCCGAAGGTTTGATGATCTATTTTATTCTACAAAAAATAATATTCAGAGAAACGAGCGCTGCCCACAATATCGTGTAACATACCCTAAATCTACTGCGGTTCCAGAGAATATCCAGCTAAACCGAGTTTGCAACCTTAAGTGCTTTGACCTTGCCTATGTATGGCAGGAAATCTCAGAACAATTGATGAGCATAAAAAGATAAACTAGGAGTATCTCTGTCAATCAATCTTCCTGACGATACACAGTGAATCCGACCTTCAAAATTGATGACAATCATTTCAATGACATTTAACAGGCAAATGTGAAATCAGAGTTAACAACATGGTATGCAATGAATCTTCCTCATCCATTACTGCAACGATAGGAATAACCTCATCAGTGATAATATAGTCAGCTATCTCCAATTCACTAATCATTCCTTACCCACAAGAGATTGGATGAATTAATGTTGCCATTCCTCATATAGGAAGGAAGACTTATTTTAAAATGATATGTTAAACTCACATCGGTTAAGCAGGATCTCTGTTATAACCAGACCATAGATTGGAGACATAGATCTTAAAATCTCTCTATCATTTTCACAGCAGTAGCAACTTGCACATTTGAGAATAAAAATAAATATTAATCCCCGGCGTTTATAATACCAAAACATCTCAAAGGGAATTGCTGTCAGGTTTAATGACTGGGTATTTATAACCAACTACTACTACTAATAATAATAATCCTTGCATTTGATATATTATCACGTCATTGAATCATCATCTCAAAGTGCTTCACAGAATATATTGTAAAGTGGATTAAATAAATAATAAATTAAAAATACCAGGACACCAGAGAAACTCCCTTTTCTTTCCAATGTGAATGTCTTCATATTGTTTAGCATCCCCCTGGTTTGGTTTAAAGTCTTTTACAAAGGATAGCATCTCTGAAAAAGCAGTTCTCGCCCCACCATTGCAATGGACTGTCGTCCTCGACTTGGAGCTCAAAGCTGCCTTTCATTGTCTTGAAGACTTTCAGACAGATAATGGAAAGTGTCAACCCATGGAGGTAAGGGAGGTTGAGCGAGAGAGTGGAAGGATCATAGTCTGTTTGCCCCCACTCTTTGGAACTCCATCCCACAATCCCTTCACCTCTCCCCCTCCCTCGCCTCCTTCAAGGCCCGTCTCAAGACCTTGCTCTTTGACTGTGCCTTCGGCCACACTCCTACCCCTTCCATCCCCGCCCTCCACCCCTCCTGATCCCAACCCCCCAGCTTGGGTCCAAATTCTTGACTTTCCAGCACCTCAGGACATCCTCCGGACATGAAAGGCGCTGGATAAATGTAATTTGTTGTTGTTGTTGCAGTTTAAATCATTTTCCAACCAAGACTATATTTTCTTCTTTAAATGAAGGCAACACACAAATTTCTCTAGAGGGTAATTGCTGCAAAAATACTGTTAGCCTCCTATCATGTTACCGCTAATGAACAGGAGAGACAGTGCGACAACGAGAGCCTATTGTCTCTGAGACGGTACCTTGGGGAGCAGAGAAAATAGGGGTAACCACGGGTGGGAGAGAACACACAGCAGCAGTCAGGAATCAACTTCAACTCCCTGCCTAGCGAATGATGACCTTCACAGGTTAGCAAGCGTGTTGCTCTGCTGGAAATCAATAATAATAGAAAATAATGTAATTGTGGTTTTAATTGTCAGACAGTTAAGGACGGAATCACAAATAAGAGAGACTGCAGCTCGCAAAGTGCTCTCTTCCTGTGTCGGGATACGTTCACTATTTATAAACGTACGAAGATTGTGTTTACGGCAGATGTCATTCTCAATGTGCCTGCTCACCCACTGCAGGGGGGGGGGAGAGTGAGGAGGGGTGTCAGCCGGGTGTCTGACACATGCAGAAACCCATCACCGTTGCCTAAGAGCATCCAAACCAAACTGAGACTTCCCCATGCACCCCCCACCTACACATGGAAATTCCAGAGATAGATTGTGGGAATGGAATGCGCTCTCTCTCCCCAGAGAGATGCATCCTAATTCCGGAACGTAATTTGGCACAGGTTGGCAAGAGCCAAGGCTTGGGGACTGCAGTGTGTGGGTTAGGGTAACTGCTGGAGTCGAACCAGCTAAAACCCTATAATTTGCCATTGATAACACTACCCGGCAAGTTTTCCCACTGCTGGTCTAGCTAGGACCACCCTCCCCGTGAGGGCTTTGTCTTACAGGGTTAACAGGAGTTGAGTGGGATGATTCCCTGCCCCAAAGTGACTGTCAGCACGGAGCAAATCAACACAGAACAGGCAGAACCTCGGTATTACAAATCGTAATAACTTTGAATCACAGTTCAACCACAAAGATGAATCAGTGGAACTCAACGGGATGACATCTGAGACACTATCGCAGCAAACAAGTCATGAAATGCCACGAATCACCAGTGATAATTAGACATGACTTGTCATGAATTTCACACCAGCCGGTGTTTCGATGCGCCTCAGCAAAGGCTGCGTCTACAAGACAATCAAGTGTCGCTGAGACGGGTCCCAGTTCCCAGCACATGACTCGTGCTTCACATTGACTCGCCATATTCTGTGAATGGTCAACAGATACACCCTCAATCCTTTTCATATTTGGAAATAAGACATCCCTTCATCTTGTAAGTCATAGACCATAGAAATTCACAGTCCAAACGGAGGCCGTTTGGCCTATCGAGTCTGTACCAGGTCTCAGAGTAAGCTGTTCATTCAATCCCAATGCCCCACCCTATCCCTACACTCCTTCAAGCCGTTATCTCTCATATACTCCTCTCTGAATCCCTTTTGAAGCCCACAATGAGCTCTGCCTCTATCACGTCACTCAACACGTCCTAACAACTCTAAGCATTCCAAGACCCCGCCCTGGATGAAGGGTGCTATATAAATGCAAGTTTTTGTTGCATGAAAAAGTCCCCTAAAGTCTCCTTGCTTTCAGCCTTGTGACAATCCTACATCACTGTCCTCCAATCACTGAGTCCCCAATGAGTAGAAATAACTTCTCCCTATTTGCCCTGTCAAAACCCTTCATAATTGTGTACACCTCTTTCAGGTCCTCTATGTTTCATGTTTTCTGTTCGATATGTGTGAGCTTACAGTGTTTTTATATTGTACATTAATAAAGATACACCTGTTTTAGGCCATTTGTTTAATTGGTCCAAATCTCTTTTCAATGCTATCAATCTTTGATGTACTAGGAGTAGGGAGTATGTTACCATCGACAGTGCTTGCACTATTAGCAATTATTCCTGTCTTCACATCATTTATCAAAGGTTTGAAGAGCCGAGAATCTCGGAAATGTCTGACAAGTTTAATCTTACCTCTTGTCAGGTGCTTTTGAACCAATGTATCAAATGCCTTTTGAAAATGCAAATAAATTCTGTTCTCCTGATCTCATTTATTTATCTCTTCCAGCAGATTTGTGTGGCACAGTCACAACTCTTCCCTTCCCAATTGCTCAATGGAATAGAATGAATCCAGGGAAGTTTCACTAACAGCTTGATGCTATAATGAGAGGACGGTAGGATGGGTGATCAGGAAGGATGAGAACAGATGTGGAGTCCTATTGCTTAGTGGTTAGAGCACTCGCCTCGCAAGCGAGAGGACCTAGGTTCGATTCCTGGGTAGGGCGAAACCTTAGGCAAGTTTCCTTACTCTACACGCCTGTTTACCGAGCGGTAAGTAGGAACCCGCATCTTAGTTGACTGGCTGATCACTTTCTGGGGGTAATAATCCTACAAAAAATATGTATGAAGGCATTCTTTATCTATGCTATTAACTTTTCTGCGTAGGCTAAACCTGAAATTCCACATACTTTTACCCTTAAAACAATGCTGTCTTAAAATGTAGGCCATGAAGAACTATGGAAAATTCTCAAATTTGACCTTAATTTTCCAGCGCCTTGGGACGTCCTCCCAACATGAAACAAATGTAATCTTGCTGTTGTTGTTGTTGTTGTTGTTAATTTGGGAAGTTGGAAAAAATTATGATTGAGTCTAAAACTGTTCCTCGATTCTAAGTGATCCTAAGTTTTAAGAAGAATTGGACTTCCAGGCTAAAACTCTGTGGAATTTCAGGATTGCTGTGTGTTAACAGGAAACTAATCTTGCTGTAGTTCATCCCTCAAACTCCCACAAGCTGATTAATCATATCCTATATCAACTATTAGCAAAACGTTCTGATAAACCTCACTCTACCAGTCACAACAATGGGTTCAGTTGATCTGTCACTGATTTGCTTCCCTGCAGCCTTCCTGGTTGCAGTGACATGATAATTTATTGGGAATCACTGCAGGAAATAGTTACATATTAATGAAGAATACTGGCTGACAGTTCACTCGTGCTTCAAGCCCTCCATCCCATCCGAGTTTCTCGACAGAAAGAGAATCAGGCAGCGGAAAAACAAAAGAAATGTGTTCAAACTTTTAGTAGACTTGGGCCAGAGAGCTCACTTGTTTGGCATTGGCTCTGTACCAATTTCTACTGTCCATCTCATTCGGTGATGGGAGTCTGCAGAGACACCACAACAAGGCCTACCCAGGTCAAGACTTTCGCTATTTCTTCAGTCTTCCTAACCCTCCTGTTTCTCCGTTGCTTGGAGTCCAACTTCACCACTGTAAAGCTCTCCGAGCCGCTATCCTACTTGAAAGATGCTGCCTATAAACAACACCAACAACAACTTGCATTTATGTAGCACGCCTCACGCAGCGTAACGTCCCAGAGCCCGTGGCAGTGGCGGAGCCCAGGGAAGGAAGGAGGTGACCGAAGGCACGGTCGAAGAGGAACCACAACAAGATTACATTTGTACAGCGCCTTTCACGTTGGGAGGACTTCCCAAAGTGCTGGACAGAGTACAGCATTTCAGACCTGAGTAGGGTCGGGGGGGGGGAAGGGGGTGGCTGATGGCACGGTCGAAGAGGAGGGTCTTGAGGTGGGACTTGAAAGAGGCTAAGGAGGGGGCGAGGTGGAGTAATTGGGGGATGGAGTTCCAGAGGTTGGGGGCAGAGTGGCTGAAGGCTCTCCCGCCAATGGTGGGGCGAGTGGGTCAGGGGACATGGAGCAGGCCAGAGCCGGCTGAGCGGGCGGGTTGGTAGGGGGTTAGCAGGTCGCAGAGGTAGGGTGGGGCGAGGCCATGGAGAGCTTTGTATGTAAGACCAGGATCTTAGGGGAGATGGGGTCATGGAGTTTGGTGCGGGAGAGGATTTGGTTCTGGATTATCTGCAGCCTGTGGAGGGAGGAGTTGGGAAGGCCAACAAGCAGAGCGTTTGCATAGTCGAGCCTGGAGGTGATGAAGGCATGAACAAGAGTCTCAGTGACCTGAAGGGTGAGGTAGTAGCGGAGTCAGACGATATTACAGAGGTGAGGGAAGGCAGAGCGGGTCATGGCTTGATTATGGGGGAGAAAAGACAGTTGAGGGTCGAACAAGACACCGAGGTTCCTGACTGACTGGTGAGTTGTAGTGTGCAACCATGGAGGTTGATGTTGCCGGAGCCTGAGGTGCTGAGGTGCTGATGAGAGCTAATCTGGAGGGCCTCAGACTTGTTCACATTCAACTGTAGGAAATTTGCCCTCATCCAGGATTTGATGTCCGACAGACAGTCTGTCAGGAGTGGTCCTGGAGTTGAGGGTAGGGGCAGACAGACAGTCTGTCAGGACAGCAGTGGTCCTGGAGATCAGGATGGAGGCAGAAAGATAGAGTTGGGTGTCATCCGCATATATGTGGAAGTTGACCCCATGTCTGCGGATGATGTCACCGAGGGGGAGCATGTAGATATTAAAGAGGAGATAAGGACAGAGCCCTGGGGGACGCCAGACGTGACAGTGCGGGGGCTGGAGGAGAAACCGTTAGAGGCAACAAAGTGGGGACGGTGAGAGAGATAGGATTTGAACCAGGCAAAGGCAGATAATAATAATAATAATAATAATAATAATAATCCTTGCATTTGATATAGCGCTTTTCACGTCGGGAGGACGTCCCAAAGCGCTTCACAGAACACACTGTAAAGTGAATTGACTGTATATTTGTGGGCGAACGCGGCAGCCAATTGCGCACAGCAATGTCCCACAAACAGTCGTGGATTGAAAATGACCAATTTATTATTGTTTTTGGTTTTGGAGGGATTATTATTAGGGAAATCCGTGAAGATTGAGTAAAGCGGAGAGGCGGTGTATGAGGATGGAGTGGTCTTTTGTGCATCTGTGCAGACAATAATAGCAGTATAGTCTGTGAAGGGCTTCGAGACTTCTCGAAGATGTGAAAAGCAGCTATATCAAATGCACATATTATTATTATTATTATTTCTCAGTGCATAAACTCTTCCTTTGCCGCGTTGCATCAATAGTCTTGTGCTCTGTGAGACCCATTTAACTGTGAACAAAGCGAAGAGAAGGGTGCATCATCTCAGCCTGAACTCGCCCCTTAAAGTAACAAGCTGTTTGAAGTTGGACGTTTGACCAGCTGCCAACATCAGTGAACTTTTCTCAAGTAGAGAAGCAATTATCTTGAAAGCTGAGCAACTCTGCCGGGTACAGCATTCGGACTCTTATTAAGCAGCTCTCTCCATGGGTTTACCTTTGGTCTCTCTCTGTTTCTCTCTCTCACTCTCTCTCACACTTATCTATCACCTTTTCTCTCTCTCCTTTGCCCTCTCCCTATAGCAGAGCAGAAGGAGAAGCAAGAGAACATGGTCGCTCGGTTCTCTCTCAGCATTTCTCTCTCTTCTTTACCCTCTCCCTACACAAGAGCAGAATGAGATGAGAACATGGTTCGCAATAAGATTCACTAACCTAACAGTAGCTCATATTTGCTAACAGATAGTCTTTTTCATGTGTGTCTGCACATGTGTATTTATGTATGATTGTGCGTGTGTGAGCATGTGTGCGAGTGTGAGTGCATGTGTGCGTGAGCGTATGCGTATGTGTCACAGCTGCTCGGTTGGCTTTCTGAGTTCTCTCATTCACTGGCAGTTACCAGGGGAATAAATAGTGTCGGACATTTCACGTCTCTGTTTCTGGAGTTTGCTGATGAAGAGCAAACAGCGAGTGAAATTTAATGATCAGACCGTTCTATTATGTCCATGTAAGGCGTTTAAATACATCTGTAAAAATCAGGCTGTCTTCTGGCAGTCAACTCTGCGAGACTCATCCCCGAATAAGGAAACGTTCACCGTTGCAAGTGAAGCCTAATATCTTTTTGAAATAACAATAATGAAGAGAGACTGGACAACCCTGGAAGCGATCTGTTGGGCTCTCATTGAGAGTAGACAAGTAGCTTTGATCTTATTGAGCTCCTCCAAGCAACATGCGAAGCTTAAGGCTCATTAGTGTCAGCCTCGCACAGTTGGTTTAACACTCTCGCCTCGTAGAAGGTTGAAGGTTCGAGCCACAGACAGACAGACAGATGGTTTAACATTTCATCCATAGGATGCCACCTCCAACCATGCAGCGCTCCTAAAATAATGCACTAGAGAGTCACCACAGACTGCGTGGGGTTCTAACCTGCAAACTTTTGACCGAGAGATGAGAAAGCTACCAACAAAGGCAAGCTAACACCAAAGCTAGCAACAGATCGGCGGAGAGTGAAGGGTATAAACAGCAACTGGGTAAGAAAACCTCTAGCACTACCTTCCACAATTCGGTAAGCACGTTAATAGAGAAAAGATTATGCTACGTGCTCACAAGTTCAATTGTTTACTTGTTAGCATGGTTTTAGCATTTTTAATAAAAATACTAATATTCTTAGGGCTATTTATAGCAAGACACCTACATTCAGTAGCGCGTGAATCATTGCAAGATCAGGATTAACGACACACGCACAGGATATCAGAATCAGCTCCTTCACACAATTGAGATGTGTGACTCATCCTTTAATATCATCACTGTTCGGTGCTTCTCAAGAGTTTATAAACAGCTCTCAATGTTTCTTTTCTTTTGGTCAGCCGGCTGTCTTAGACACGTGCGGAAACACATCGCCAGGCTTAAGAGAATCCAAACCAAACTGAGAAAATCCAGAAAATTCCGCACGTGGAAATTCCAGCGATAGATTGTTATAAAGTCTTTTGTGAATCGGAAACAGGAATGCTGACTCCCTCCGCTCACCCCAAAGCTCGAATGTCACTGAGTGAAGAAATTCCCCTTAATTTTTCTGCTTATAGACATCTCAAAGCACTGCACAGAATATATTGTAATGTGGATTGATTCTGTACTTTGTGGGCAAAACGCGTCAACCAATTGCGCACAGCAATGTCCCACAAATATTGGTGGATTGATTGGCCAAGTTCTTATCATTATTTATTTATTTTTTGAAGGGATTATTACCCGCGGAAAGTGACCTACCAATCGACTAGCAACCGGTTTCATATTTACTGCTAGAGGGGTAAGGAAACTTGTCTAAGGTTTCGCCCTGCCCGGAACGAGGTTCTCTGGTTTGCGAGGCGAGTGCTCTAACCACTAGGCTACAGGACTTCATGACGGAGGAATGAAGTCATTGAATCTTGCAGGTCTGCTTGTGTCTGGATTTTATAGAAACTGACACTTGGAACATTTTTGATGCAGGGTAACATCTCAAAGCACTTTAACAACATTCCAGCAGAATCTTGGAGGGCTGCCAGTTCCCATTGGGCAGGTCAGGGTGCAAAGCTGTCCATAATTCAATGTTAATTGTCTGTCTTTCTGAAAGTGACCGTGCTAATGGGTGGGGTGAGATATGGAGGCGGGCAAGATCGTTAAAGAACACTCTGTGCCTAGGGGCCATCACATTCCTTTAATGAAATAAATGTCTTTGGTGTTAACATGCGCCGTGTGATATTATCACCAGTTATCAAGAAGAGTGGGGGCAGAGGGCGCCTAAGATCTCCATGGTCCTGATCACAGGGAATTGTGAAACTAATGGTCAGGCTCCGCCACTGTTAAGCGCTCTGAGACACTACCCTGTGTTGTGGAGGGTGTTGTATAAGTGTATAAGTTGTTAATCACTTATAAATATTATTATTGACTTAATCATCCAGTAACACTCCTCAGCACAGTACCCGTTGCCTTCGTTCCTCCGGGTCTGGCCTCCTCCTCGTCCCCCGAGTCCTCCGCTCCACGCTCGGTGGACGTGCCTTTAGCCACTACGCCCCGAGGCTCTGGACCTGCCTTTCTCACTCCCTTCGTCTCGCTCCCTCCCTGCCCATTTTCAGGTCTCTGCTGAAGACCTTTCTTTTCGACCGCGCCTTTGGTCACCTCCCCCCCCTCCCCCTGGGCTTGGCCCCGGGATCCGAAACTGTAAAGTGCTCTGAGAAGCCGTCCGGCGTGGAGGGCGCTATATAAATCCAAGTTGTTGTTGTTCCTTTTATTAATCGTTTCATTAATCCCACTTTCCCCCTCAAATGTTTTCGCTGCTCCGAAACTTGTCAGATTCCCTTTTGAATGATTCCATTGACCAGGCCCTCAATGGCTGCCTGTGGTGGTGTATAATTACACATAGTTAAGAGATTCCTTCTACAACTCTGCCCTTTACAACTCGAAAATCGCCCTGTTAACAATCCTGAGTCTATGCTACTTGTCACCGATTTCCACATCGCTAACTTCCCAACAAAAGGAAAGAGCTTTACCCGATTTATTGGTCTTCCCTTAGAAACAACAGGACTTTAGAGAGGAACTCAAAGTTAATCTGGATTCTGCTTCGACCATCGCATCCAGCAGGCCATTCCACACCCCTCACTCTGGGGAAAAAAAAGTTCCTTCTAAAATCTCCCCCTTTTTCTCCTTTGGTGATGGCTTTAAATTGCTGGAGTCTGATCACTGACTCATTGCCCAGTGCAAATAATTTCTCCCTATCGACTTGATCAAAACTGGTGAACGTGATTTTGCGAGCACCCAGCAATATCTCACACAGTCATGAAGTGAAGGATAGTTGGCCTGGGCACCGGGAGAAACTGTCTTTGCTTTTTAAATAGCGCGACGGGATCTTTATTGTCCACCTGAACAGGCAGACGGGGGCTCAGTTTAACATCTCATCCGATGCAGCGTTCCTCCAACACTGTGTTGTGTGTCAACCTACTGTGAGCTCAAAGTCCAAATGCGGGATGTGAACTTCTCAAATCCTTCAGGTGTAGGGGCAAGAGTGCTACCAACTGAGCCAGAGGCACAACTGACATGTGTTAATTGGGACTGTAGTGTTAATTAATAGAATAATAATAATCCTTGCATTTGATATAGAACCTTATCGTGTCTTCGAGACGTCTCAAAGAGCTTCACAGAATATACTGCAAAGTGAATTGACTGTATGTTTAACACATCACAACACAGCAATGTTCATCAGCCCAACAATTTGAATCCTTTGCACGGAATGCAAGGATTAGTTCGGTGGTTAGTTAACTAGTTAGTTGGTTGGTTGGTTCATTTGTTCGTTAGTTAGAAGAGTTTAATTGCAATTGGTGGCACCATTTAATTAGAAGATTTTAGTGCATTCCCAACTTTTCCTTAAAACATGAAAAGAAAATGACTCTTCACTCGACTTTTGAATCTTTGTATTTTGGAAGGAGTTGAGACCCCTTCGAGCTCACTTGTTGTACAGTTATTTTGTGCCTGACCTCTGCTGTGATTGACTCATTGTAAATGTCGGTGGCATCTGGCCTAATGGGGGACAATTTGTCTGCGGGTTAATACGTGTACAGTCTGGAAACTCATCTTGTGCGCCGCGCGTTACTTAAAGTGGCAATAAAACACTTAAAAGTGTTGACAAATGGAAGGAAGGAAGGAAGGAAGGAAGGAAGGAAGCAAGAAAGAAAGAAAGAAAGAAAGAAAGAAAGGAAGAAAGGGGCTACAAAGCATACACTTGTAGCTGCGCACGAGCAATTAAAAATTAATAAGGATCACAGTTACTGTTTAAAAAAGGGTTGCGAAAAGACTAAATGTTGTTTGGGGAAGTGCAGTATGTGCACGACAAGCGTTTTGGCAGCAAATCTAATTAGTTCTTACAGAAAATTAATCTAACTAATTATGTAATGCATTAGCATAGAAGAAAAAAAAGATGTAATACTGGCACCAAAAGGGGACATATTTCAAACAGCGTCAGTGCAAGTGTTTTTCCTGAATTGCTGTAGGCATTAGAGTCAATAATTATTGTTAACAATGGATTTATGTGGATGCACTTAGTCTGATTTCCTACCTTCCACCATGATTCCTTTGCTCCCCACCCCCCATCCTACCTCCCTTTCGTGATTGATGAAACTAAATACGTGCAACTTACACAATGAAATGACTCGATGCCGCTCCACAGCGAAGCTCTGAAGTAAGGTAGGCCCTCACTTCTTCCTTGTGTAGGGAGGTGTTGTGTCTCAAGCAATCTCAATCCTCCTCCTCTGCTCACAGCCTTGAGCAGAATGGTCCAACTGCATCTCAAATAGGGAATCCGGGCCTCAGCAGCCAAAAGGTTGGACCACACTAGTCCAGAGTATTGGATCACACAATAATGATCGCGAAGGGTATCCCAGCCAGTGGTGTTGACGTTGATCAGGTGCCCCCAGGGTGAGACGGCCCATTCTCTTTCCAGACACAGGAAGAACGATAGTGTAGTTGTTAGAGCGCGCGCCTCGCAAGCGAGAGGACTCGAGTTCGATTCCCAGGCAGGGCAAAAAGGCAACTTTCCCTACTCCACACTCCTCTGTTTACCTAGTAGTAAGTAAGATCCTGTCGATGGGCAGATCGCTTTCCTGGGGGTAATAATTCCCTTCAAAATAATAATAATAATAATAATTTGGTCGCACAATCCACAACTGTTTGTGGGACACTGTTGTACGTAATTGGCTGCCGTGTTTTGCCTAAAAAATACAGTCAATTCACAATTCACTTTACAGTATATTCTGTGAAGCGCTTTGAGACGTCTCAGGCGCTATATCAAATGCCAGGACTATTATTGTTGTTAACGACAGAACTGGGCAAAGAGCTATGCAAATGAAAGCACAGCAGGAGGCCACTTGAGCCATTGTATTTGTGTTGGCGTTTGCTCCTTCAGTGAAGTTCATCTACGCTAATTCCCAATTCCCTGCTCTTTCTCCACACCCTCTAATACCCTTCCACTACATCTGCTTATTTAATTCCCTTTTCAATGTCACAATCAACTCTGCTCCCACAGACACCCCAGGCAATTCATTCCGCACTCTGGAAACCCTCTGGGAGAGAGAAAAATATTATCCTGATTTTTCCTTTCACGCTTCTAGTTATAATCTTCACTTCACGCCCTCTTATCCTTGAATCACCTACGAGCAGAAATAGTTCCTCTCTGTTTATCCTCTCAAACCCTTTCATTTTATTATGACCCAATGCCTTCGGGAGGACATCTCAAAGTCCTTCACAGGACATGCACAAGATCACAAGATTGGTTTGGATGTAGAAAATCTCATCCCTCCAGCACACTCACCATGGTATCTGTCCTGAAACTGCCCTTTATAACTCTAAACCTGTATTACTCCCGGAAAGCGATCCTCCAATCGACTAACAACTCGGGATAATAATCCCTTCCAAAAAAATAATAATAATAATTTGGTCACTCAATCCACGACTGTTTGTGGGACCCTGCTGTACGCAATTCACTGCTATGTTTGGCCCACAAAATACACAGTCACTGCACTTCACAGTATATTCTGTCAAGCGCTATGAGACGTGTCGACATTGTGATAAGGCGCTATGTCAAATGCAAGGATTATTATTATTATTATTATTCTATCCAGTTTCCTTTACCCAGATGCTTGTGGAGTCACGTAGGTCAGAGCAGGGTTTGACATATTGAGCAAAATCAATGCACTCCTCGCAATTGGTATATTTTCTGAATTTCTCCAATTTTAGCCAGAGCTGTCAGCTATTCAAGACAAATAATCCCTAGTAAATATCAAGCTTCTGAGCTCGGAAGTTCATATCCTCAAGTTATAAAAGTCTGAGCAGCACTGCTGTGACAGATGAGTATTAAACCAAATATTAGGTGCAGCCTGAAGAACATCATTCAAAATGTAAGCTCAAGCTATGGCTGGTGACAGAAATGCTTTGAAATTCTTTTGCAGTCGACCAAAGATAACCAGGATCTTTAACTCTCAGAGTTCAAGTCAATTCCCTGAAGGAAACGTGTCCAATCTCGCCTCTGAGGTAGAAGGTTGTGGTTCAAGACTTTGAGGTCACAGTCTAGGCTGACACGCCAGTGCTTTGTTGGGGGAGTGCACTTTGATGGAGGTGCCGTCCTTCGGATGAGACATTAAACCAAGATCTCGTCCGTTCCTGTTCAAGTGATCTTTAAAAAATCAGCACTAATCAAATAGAGAAGCGAGTTTCCCTCTCCCGTTGCCCTGGCCAACAATTCCTCAGATAAAATTGGTCAATCATTTCACGGCTCTATGTGGGACACTGCTGTGTGCAAATTAGCTGCTGTGTTTGACTACAAACACAGTCACCACAGTTTACAGTAAACCCTCTAAAGCATTTTGAGACATCACTGTTAATATAAAACAGTACTGTTTTACAATGTTCTCCTTTACCTCACCAGGATGATTGGTATTCATTTGTAAGCTTTGACAAAGATTGGTTGTCAAGGGATCTGACTGGGAAGCATCGTATGACGAGCCCCAATTCTGTCCTCGCCGAGCAATAACATACTAATCCTAATAATCCTTGCATTTGATATAGCGCCTCTCCCATTAGAGGGCATTTCAAAGCGCTTCAGGGGATTCACTGTAAAGTGCACATCTTTTCTGCAGAGATCTCGGGATAGACCATAGAGAGCTTGGAGGAAATCGAGCCACCATCAGTTATAAAATGTTCCATTGTTTCGTGCAATAATCAATATTGAGTCGTGAAGGATCTCAACGTCCTTAATCAGAAAACAAAGCTCAGGGGATAATCTCGATGAAATATTCATGGCCTGGTAAAGTGAGTGAATGCAGACTCAACTCTTCAGTGAAGATTAAGAGGCTGTTTCTTGGAGCTCTGTCACTCAGACTTGGTTCCATCAGCTTAATGGCTTTTGCCACTGTACGGAGTGCTGTGTGATAGGAAAGCAATCTCTCTGGGAGACAAGAACGATGGACACTATCCAGAGGGCTTGACTTGAAATGAATTGTCTATCTTGGCGGATGACAAAAGAATATTGACAGCGACACTGAGTGGAATAATTCCACCTTCTTGCCTCAAGGCATTATATGAAGTGCAGTGATCTGGGAGGAAGTGGAATTAAATAAAAACGTGCCTTGTTCATAATAAATAATAATAATGATCCTCGCATTTGATTCAGCGTCTTTCACATCAAGAGGACGTCCCAAAGCTCTTCACAAGATTTCACTGTGAAATGGAGTCACCAAATATTTTGTAGATGAAAGCAACAAGAATAACTTACATTAACATAGTGTCCCTCATGCGGGATAGCATCCCAGAGTGCTTGACAGTGGCAGAGCACGACCCTGAGCTGGGAGAGGTGCCCTAAGGCGCCGTCAAAGAATAAGATCTTCAGGCGTGACCTGAAGATGGGGAAGGAGGGGGCAAGGTGGAAGGATAGATGGAGAGTGTTCCAGAGTTTGGGTACGTAGTGGCTGAAAGCACGGCCACCAATGGTGGAACAGAGGACATGTGGGACAAGCAGGGAGGTATCAAATGGAAAAGATTATTTTCAAATCAGAGAAATTGAACTATCGACAAACTATGACATAACCTCACAAGTATTAGCAGCAGCAGCCAATTTGAACATGGCTATGTCCACAAACAGCCAGTGAAGTGACTGTCCGAGTTTACTTGGGGGATTATCGGCCGTGACACCGAGAGAAACATCCAATCAAATAAATTTGCCTGCCCACCTGCCCAGGGACCTTAGACCCTGCCGGAGAGCTTAAGTGTAACTCCGAGCTGCCTACACTTCAGTGTGTTTGAGCCGGCAATGGCACCTCTTGCATTCACAGCACATCAAATCAATCTTGTTCCTCTCCCTGTTCATACCCTCAATGGCAGTTTTTCTCTTGACCTTACAATTGGCTTTTACATTTCTCTGCTGGTTCTCCAGGGGTAGCGAGCAGTGTCGCTATTAACCTAGTAGAGGTCCAAATGGCAAGCTGTATTGTTTAAGCTGATGCCCAGACGATCGGGTTACTATTGTGCAAAAGCAATGGAAAGTACATCTGTAGGGACAGCTATATGGTATTAATGACAAACATAGACCGTCCGTCTTCCTGTTATGGCAAAAAATGAACAGGATATCCCTAAAACAAGTAAGGATTTAGAAAGTAACATGGAGTCCTGTAGTGTAGTGGTTAGACCGCTCGCCTCACAAGCGAGAGGACCCAGGTTTGTTTCCCAGGCCGGGCGATATCTTAGGCAAGTTTCCTTACTCCACACGCTTCTGCTTACCTAGCATTTATTCATGTATTGATACACAAGCCTAACTCACCACTCCAGATATCTCATCACTGAGCCCTTTTTCCTCAGAGTGACGAGAACATAACATAAGTATTTTCTAGACGAAAGAAGAGCAAGGTCCATCCAGCTCACCTTCCACCATCTTGGCAGTCGCTTGACATGTCATATCCCAAACTATATACTGTCTTCAGATATTATTCCCTGAAAGAAATCTATCTGATTTGTTCTTGAAAGAATTAACACTTTCTGTTTCCACCGTCTCCCTAGGGAGTCTGTTCCATACATGTATTACTCGCTCACTGAAGCAGTTAAAATTGAATTAAAATCGTTAACATTGAAAGAAGTTATCCGGAGTTTGCTGGATGTCTAAAACAAAGAATGTCAGGAATTTTAATGATTCTACAGCTGAAAAGACAACCGTAGATTATTGCGATTCTCAAGGAAAAGGAGGTTAATCGGATACAGAGACTATGGTGGAGGAAACTGGAAGTGTCCGCAGTGATTATGCACAGAGATTCCACGCTGATGACACTCGCTGGGGAACCTGCTCCGATCAAGGACAGGGAGCGAAGCAATGATTGTGCAAATGGAATGTGTCCCTGGAAATGCACACAGTGTTGCATGAGAATGAATTACCCTAACGGCAAAATCTGATACCACAGACAAGACCCCAGGCAGGATCAACTCCATGAGTACCGCCACAATCATACATCTGCCTGAAGACAAGACAAGTCCACGATGAAGTGGATTGACTGTGTATTTTGTGGCCGAAAAGCAGCAGTCACAAACAGTTATGGATTGACTGACCCAATTTTTTGGGGGGGTTTTGAGGGGATTTATTACCCCCGGAAAAAGCGATCCGCCGATCGACTAACGACCTACTTTCTGTTGGGTAGACAGAGGCGTGTGTGTGGAGTAAGGAAACTTGCCTAACATTTCTCCCTGGCCGGGAATTGAACCCAGGTCCTCTTGCTTCACAATATGATGATCCACTTCTAGGTTACTGAAGGACGCATTGTAGCACGCTCCCTATCACAGTCCACAATCCCCACAATCAGATGCGCTCCCGATGTCAGCCAGACAACGATTGATGCCTTTCGTTGTCGTTTCACAAAATAGCTCGAGTAAGCGCGCACACAAAAAGCCCACTGACGGAAGCAGATGTTGTTTGATTGTTTCCCTCCTCAATTTTCATTGCTATTCTATGAGTAAATAGTTTATATTTGCTAAGGAGGAAGCTGGATGTCACAATGTCTACACACACACACTCACACACACAAATGCCTTTCAGGTTTGAAAAACATCTGGTTGTGGAGTTAGGCTGTGTTCAGAGAGGCTGATGTGCTGCTGTTTTGGCAACACTTGCCTTGAACCTACCAATACTGTTATGCCTTTTCCCAGTAAATTCATCAGAACATAACAATTTTCCAGGCGAAAGAAGACCAAGGTCCATCTAGTTTGCCTTCCACTATCCTGGCAGTTGCTTGACATGTTGTGGCCCAAACTATCCACTGTATCCCGATATATTATTTTCCAGCAGAAATCTATCCAATTTGTTCATGAATCTAATGACGTTCTCTGCTCTGAATCATTCCAAACTTTGACCCATTATTTCGCGCCTACTTTGCTTGTTGGATAAATATGATAGCAGGAATGATTGGTTTGACCTATCAGCGATAGACTGGAGCAAGAAACTGAGTCTATTTTCACTGGAACAGAGATGTTTGAGATCTTTAAAATGATGAGGGGATTTGATGGTCGATAGGTAGAAAGCGTTTTCACTGGTCAGTGAGTAAACAGCAGTAACTTATGTTGTAGCTTTCACCTTCTAATAATAATCCTTGCATTTGATATAGCGCCTTATCACGTCTTCGAGACGTCTCAAAGCGCTTCACAGAATATACTGTAAAGCGAATTGACTGAATATTTTATGGGCGAAAGCATTGGAATGAGACTCAAAACATTTTACGCAGCTGCACGGGGGGGTGAGGGGGAAATTGGGAGGAAACACGGATGGTCAGGTCGGGAGTTTCGAAAGCAGGGAGTGTGGAGGCAGAGACACTCTGTGATTGAGTTCCCCACCATCGCAGATGTGACAGTTCTTGATGGTGGTGTGGAGTGCCGTATTCGCCCACAAAATATAGTCACTCCACTTTACGCTGTGTCCTGCGAAGCACTTTAAGATGGATGTCCCCACGACGTGAAAGACCCTCTATCAAATGTAAGGATTATTATTCAAGCTTTAAGCTTTATATTTTAAGTAATAGCGTGGGTGCCAACTCTTAAACAGCTTCAGTGGATGAGTGTTCAAGCTTGGATTAAAACAAGATTGAATGGGTAAAACCAACTGAAGCATTAACACTCAGTTTATTATTGCAGCAGCAAATCTGTACGCTTCACAAGGTACAGTACCGTTCGAAAAGAAGGTCCTCGAGTCAGTATATTTCAGCAAAGGGTTAACCCTTTCCATCAAATCTGCCTTTATTTGCTGTTTGGTATAGAGTTTGTCAGGAGTCTAATATCTCTTGAATCCTGAATGAGTCACAGCTGTCGCCTAGATACCGTATGGTCCATCGAAAAGTAATAAGCTAAGCTGCCTCTATTAATAAAAAATACATTCTGAAATAAATCTGCAATCTGATGGATCGCTGACAGGTGTAGGCTAGATTTGTGCAACTGACAGTTCTGTCACAGTCCTGAGCAGCCGATGAGTTGTCTAATGAAATGTAACAGAAAGGGGACGGGGTAAGGGGAGAAACATCTGTTACAGTTACAAGAGTTAGGGCAACATCACTCTCCTCGTACATTACCTTTGGGGAAGTAGCGTCAGGGAGCGCTTGACAGTGGCGGTAAAGGCAGCCGAGCTGGGGGACTGGGGGAGATGAGCGTCTGAAGATGCGGAAGGGTGGGCGAGACGGAGGGATAGAAAGCGCGGCCACCGATGGCATGAGGGACAAGCAGTGGAACGGAGCCAGTCGAGCGGAGGCACCAGGTTGGCTTGGGGAGTAAGCAGGTCGGGGCGGTACGGAGAGTGCCAGGGCAGAAAGGGATTTTGAGACAAGTGTGAGGATCGTGAAACTGATCCATTCGTTGATAGGGAGCCAATCCACGACTGTTTGTGGGACGCTGCTGTGCGCAATCTGGCCTCCGCGTTTCTCCCACAAAAAAACAGTCAATTCACTTTACAGTATATTCTGTGAAGCGCTTTGAGACGTCTCGAAGATGTGATAAGGCGCTACATTAAATGCAAGGATTATTATTATTATTAGTATACCTGCTTCCTATTCCCCACCACCACCACCCAGTTCAGCGTCTCACTCTATCTCTGTGAAGCACCTTGAGATATTTATTTACTTGAAAGGTGTTGTATAAAAGCAATCTGTACGGTTGTTAAAGATCTTAATTATGTTTAATGTTGGGACAATTGTTGCATTCGTTCATGTGTTCATTTGTATGCCCTTTTGTGATACAACCATTTATTAAACCGTGGTCTCAGTATATCTGTATATAAAATGTTACGATTGTCTGAAATGATGAATGTGTATCAGTTCCTTTTTTTCTCTGTGGAAGGATAATGAAGGTTCGAATTATTTGTTGAACTCCGACATTGATTTTTCTTTCTCGTTTACTGAATCCAGAGCACTTCAGTCAAGCTTTGCCGATCAATGAAGTGTGCTAGAGATTACCAGCGAACCATCTCGTTGTCCAATTACCAGAATGATACTTACAGCTACCATTGACCAAGCAATGGGATTGGAAGTAGCAATTGACCAACAAGAGCTTGACAAGTGCATGCCGGTTGATTTCCTGAGAGCCACATTTACAGTTTTACATCAGCAAAGTTAATATTTTTCACGTGCCTGTATTACTTTAGGTCACTGCAGCAGACAAAAAGGCAAGGCCTTTATTTAGTGCGTTAGCCCAACTCAGTTCGGAGCATGCTTGCCTCTGAGTCAGGAGATTAACCCGCATCAGGGCTTTGAACTCACATAGTCTTAGCTGACGGTCCAGTGCAGTGCTGGGGGTGTGTTACATTGTTGAAGGTGTCATCCTTCAGATGAGATGTTAAACCAAGGCTCCATCTGTCTGTTAAGAGGCATTAAAGATCGCATGGCACTACTTAGAAGAGAAAGGAGTGTCTCCCAGTCTCCTGGCCGACAAACACCCTTCACACAGCTTGGTGGGAGCCTGAAACAGGGAGGGGAAGACAAGCTGAGGAGTGTGGAATGTGGGGGAAGTGCTGTACGAAAGATGAGGTGATGAGCTTGGGAGGAGAGGTGAGAGATGAAGGGACTCTGGGATGGAATTCAGAAGAGCCCAACGGAATGGTTGTTAAGTCAATTGGCGGACGGATCGTTTTTCCGGGGGTAATAATCCCTTCCAAAAAATAAATGCTAATAATAATTTAGGCACTCAATCCACGACCGTTCGTGGGACACTGCTCTGAATAATTGGCTGACCCGTTTCGTCCACAAAATTCACTTCACAGTATATTCCGTGAAGGGCTTTACGACGTCTCGAAGATGTGATAAGGCGCTATATCAAATGCAAGGTTTATTAATATTATTATTAGAATGTCTAATAGCTCGCCCAACAATAACGTGGGTGGATTATTGAAGCAACTCGGTATTAAATTCAAATAAGCATGTAGTGAACAAAGCTACAACTTGCTGACAAAGCCACTTACAATTTACTCTGAGGGTTGAAACTTTTGAAGTGTTCATTCTGAGTATTTGTTTCGAACAATGGAACATCACCTAACGTTGACATCAGTCAAAAATCCATTAAACGCATATTAAGTGGAGAGCAATTTAATGCAATGAAGTCGTAAAATAGGGGATCATTACCAGATTCCATCTGGTATGCACCAGGCATTAAAACATGATAATCAATGTTCTCAGTCAGAGTTCCTTACTTTTAATGAGGATCAAAATCTGGGAAGTGATAAAGAGTCACTGCGCAACATATATTTTCCAAGAGCGCAAAGTTCTCAACTCAATTCATGTGCTTATCAGTTATCAATTCATTTTACAGCGTATTCCGTGAAGCATTTTACGATAAGGCGCTATATCAAATGCAAGGGTTATTATTATTTATATTATTATGTCTAATGACCAACTGGTGACTGGGAGGCTGGTAAGCAGGTGCTCTTTAAGCCAGAGCGGGCTCCGTTGGTAACATACCAGACTGTCTGAGTCAAGCCTCTGCGATAGTCTTGGTAGTGCTGTAGCTCAGTGGTCAGGGTACTCACCTCGCAAGCAAGAGGCCCTTGGCTTTGATTCCCGGGCAGAGCGAAACCATATTCCCACACACCTCTGTTTACCTCGCAGTAATCAGAAACCCGGTTGTTAGTCGATTAATTGGTCGACCGCATTCGGGGGAGGAGGCAATAGTCCCTCAAAAAAGAAGCTGGCCACCCAATCCAAGACACTGCTTTGTGCAATTGGCAGCCACATTTTGCCCATAAAATGTTCAATTCACTTTACAAAATATTCTGTGAAGGGTTTTGAGACGTCTCAATGACGTGATAAGGCACTCTATCAAATGCAAGGATTATATTATGAAGTATATTATATTATTAGATTTAAATAACAACTGTAAGAATGTGATGAAAGTTATTGTTAGATGTAAATTGTTTTCTGTTTAAACTTATTATTAAGTACAGTACCTAATTTGAAGTTTAATTTCCTAGTGCGCGTTTGGGTAATGACTCGAGAGACGTTTAAAGTGTATTTTCAAACTCCGAGAGTTGGTAACATTAAGCAAGTTGAGGAATTCTATTCGTGGTAATTAATTAAAGTTCCTCTGGATCATTCATCAGCTGCGGTACTAGCCATGGGAACGGTGGAGGGATGGGGAAATGGGAGGAAGGCCGCAGTCTTGAACAGAACTGATGGAGCTCCAATTTGTGCTGTTCCTTGCAAAATAATCTTCAAAAGTGTGGGTTGGCACCTAAACGGAGTGAATATGGGGGCAGTGCTGGACTTCAATCAGCTACAACTGCACAACTTTCCATCGGTAAAGTGGAAAACTGCTTGTCCAGCTGGGGCCACCTATTGATTTGCAGGGTCATCGAGAAGCGAGTGGTATAAATTTGAATTCCCCAGTGTCTAGGTTTGCCAATCATCCAGGCTGGCCATTCCATCAATAGTGTCTCCGAGTGCTGTCTGGCTCGCGTGTCGGACTACCCATACATAGGATTGACTCAACTCTAACCTTCCATTGTCAGGTGCAATAAATTGGAGCCAACTCAATCCCAAAGAGACCCTGCTTATAAAATATCGTTGTTATTCATAATTGCTGGTGTAATAGGGGCCGCACGTGTTATTGCGACAAATTGGTGTCTCCCATAGTAGGAAACAGACCCAGAGGCGCCCCCAGCTCACCCAAAAGGTAGCTGGAAACATCCGGAGCAGGGAAAATGCAGCATTATACAGCTGTTGCTCAAACACACAACCGGGTGAAGGCAACATTTTATCGAGACGGCTAAATGTTACACTACAATGAATTAACGTGCAAATGTGATGGTTCATGAAGTTGTTATGGGTTTAGCTAATTAGACTAATCTTTACCTTGGTGCTTCTGTATGCTTTGATCACTGACGAGGCAATGATAGATCAACTCTGCTGATGTGTCTTTTGTGGGTGAAACAAAATCTCAAAAGAAACGGCCGAAAATTATGTTGGAAAATTAAGACTGTAATTAAAAAAATGCTGAATTCCGGACACTGTGAAAATGCTTTGAAACTGGTGTAAATTTAGGTTCAGGTGACTTATTTTTTTTAACCCGGGATCTGCTGTAAACTCCAGAACGTGACATTGTGCTGTTCCTTCCACATGTCACCCCGGTTTTTTAGGAGAATCTTTCATCTGAAACTGCAATATGTTTTTTCGAAGAAATGTGAGTCGCTGTAAGACTTGAAATAACGTAAACTACACATGGGATTATCAGGCCTGACTGACACAAAGAGTAATTATATGCTTCAGATATGGGGAACAGGAGTCCAAAATCTACTAGGAAACAATCACCGCTAGCTATTGCATCTCTTCAGATAGACTTTCACAAGTTAATGCCACAAGCACGAAAAGAAGATTGATGTTGCTTCTGTGCAACTCAATCACATTAGTTTTGGTTAACAGTGCCATGTCTCATATAAATTGGATGAAACACAATATCCCCACTAATAATGCTCTTTCTCGCTGTCTATACAGAAACATCTGGGACCATGGTGTCTACACACTATATACTGTTGGGCCATATGTTCACTATATGCTCTTGGTGTGAACTTCACTGCTGGATCATTATCCAGGCTTCTGGAGTTGAAAAGCAATTTCCTTCCTCTGAGCAGTATAGAGATGGGTTATCCACATGACTTACACAAAGCCCCCGACACTTAATGGCTGCATCATCCTCTGGTGCCATGAGGAAGGCAGAGTAAGAAGCCCTCCCATCATTGTGAGACTGAGTCAGTAGCAAAGTGCTCTTCAGCGATTGCACAGATCTGAGGAGGAATATGATGGACAGATAGACACAACAGGCTGTTTCCTTGGGTCAATTGGAATAAGGCACGCTGGTCAAACCTTTTGGCTGCTGAGGGCCAGGGGCCGGATTTGAGAAACACCTGCTGGCTGGTCCCGTAGCTGGGCAGTGTCTGACACCCTGGTGACTGTCTCCTGAGTGTCGCCTGTGCTTGCTCATCGGACAGCGAAGGTGCAAATAATTCGCGAGCCAGATCGAATCATCACCCTGGCCGGATTTGGCCCGCGGGCTGCCAGTTAGGCCACCCTGCTCAATAAGCCAAAAAACAGTTTTAATCTGAGAGCAGAGTCCTGAGAGTAAAATACTTGGGTTCGATCCATACAGTTCCAAAATTCCACCGGGCTTCAGCCTAGTAGATCATTCTGTCTTAAAATTTATAATAGCAAAGGATTGTTGGAAAAATCTTAAACTCAGTATTAATTTAGAAGCCAGTTTTCCACAGTTCTTAAAATAAACCGCTTTTCCACAGACCTCACAATCATAAGTTTGATGATAAAATCGTCTTGCAGCCTATGACTAGGTGGCAGATCAGTTGGACGTTAAGGATCCAATAAAACTGTAGAAGAGAACAGAGCTTCTCCCATATCATGGGCAACAAATCTCCAAATTAATTGGTGACCTTTGATGGCTGCTTATGTCACCTGTTATGCACAAATTGGCTGTCGTGACTGCCTACAACTGTGCAGCCGTTACGATTGCCAGCAATTACCTGGGAAATGCTTTGAGATATTTCAAAGTTATTGGCATTGGATGAAATGCAAGTTAAGGAAAAGTTCAAAGTTGCTTCATTACTTTATATTGTGACTCAGTTCAACATCTTCAGTGCCTTGGGATATCCATCCCACGTGAAAGGCACTTGTTGTTGTTCTCTGCTCACAGTGGATGAAAGAGTCCTATCAGTTAAGAATAAGAAGCGATGAACAAAACCGCGAAATGCATTGGAGAAATGTATCTCTCATCTAGAAATCCCTTCACAGAGCCAACAGCTCTCTATCTCTCTGATCTCCTTTGACTCCACTCCTCTGCTTGCTCTTCCGGGTTGACAACTCAGGTTTGCTGCATTGGTCGCGTTCCCTACCTTCCCACAGCACCATCGGGAGCCGAGTTCCCCAATACTACACCCCTCTGACCTCCAGAACTCCATCTCTCAAATATTCAATGGGATGTGAGGGGATTATTTTAAATGCTTTGGGTTCTGATTTTTTTTNGCGTCGCTGTTTTCAAGCGCTCAAATCACACAGAGAGAATAAAAANCTGCAGACACTGTGTGTGGGATTAGAGGAGAAACCGAAGTGTAAATTGTTAGTGTGATGATGTATCTCGCTTACAAGTAGACTCTTTAATCTTCTCTACCCCACGGGCTCTTTAATTTTGCCTTCACACCAGCACTGGTAGCCCAGTGCACCACTTACAAATGTACACAACATTCTTTCAGACTTTCACAGAGCGTGTCGTTACCCATTCAGGGGTTCAAATTGTGCTGTAGCTAGTGGCCTATGCACACATCATTAGTTCCCAAACTTTAATGTGCTTCGCTGCATCTGGTCAACATTAAAAAAAAAACTCCTTGGAAATTAAGGATTTCCTCTCAGGGCTTGGCGATGTAATGGCATCTGACAGGGATTCTGCGCTTTGCAAAAGGCAAGGCATAAATCATTCTGCACGAACACAATTATTTAATAATTAATATCCGCGAATTACGATTTCAATTTTCATTACTTGAGTGCGCTTGGAACTTTATTTGGATCGTTCGATGGTTATCCAGAGAGATCGAGCGAATACGCGATTACCATCCAAACAATCGTCGACTGTAGTTAACTTAAGACTCCAGGCGGAGACCCATTTACAATTGAAATTTACGCCACATAAAAATTATTTATTTTTACTATATCTTGATAATAATAATACTTGCGTTTGATATAGCACCTTATCACATCGTTGAGTTGTCTCAAAGCGTTTCACAGGAAATACTGTAAAGTGGAGTGACTGTATTATGCCAATGAAACAAGGCAGCCAATTGCATACAGCAGCATCCCACAAATAGCCATGGAGTGAGTGACCAATTTTATGTGGAGGATTGTTGGCCAGGACACAGAGAGAAAACCCCTAAAGCCTGCCCCCCAACCCCCAATATTCAACACCTCAGTGGAGTGTCACCTTAGACTGTAAGTTCAATTTCCCTTCTTGGGACTTGGAACCCGCAACCCTCTGACTCAGATGGGAGAGTGCTACAAACCAAGCCACGCTGACATTTTGAGAAAATTAGGCTGAGAAGGCGGGAATGTTGTGGTTATAGAGATCCATCTTACCACCTGCACCAAGATAAATACATGAAACTATCCTTCAAGTTGTGCCAACATTTCTAGGCCAGTGAGAAGATGTGTTTATCATTGATCCCAGTTGATTTGAAAAGGCCTGTAATGGATGCAAGCTGTGCTGCTATTTTTGGTGTCTTGCTAATGGCTTTGTGTTTGTCTTAAATTTCTGTTTGCTGTACAATAGTTTCTGAACGATTCTGCTGGTGTGAGTGATTATGTAAAAGCGCTACGTTTAAAGTGCCCCATGTGTATCTCTAACCAATGCAGTATTCTTTTCCTCCAGCATCTTATGTTACGTCTGAACTGGAGCGAGTGGAAACTGGTCTATAAGATCCATAGAAATCACAGGGATGGAATGGTCAGGTTGTTTTAAGCTTTTCTTACAATATTAATCCTTGCATTTGATGCACCGCCTTATCACGTTAGCCACAGGTTGGAAAGAGCCATGGCTTGGGGACCCCAGACTGTGGGTTGGGATAACTGCTGGAGTCTAACCAGCTAAAGCCGCAGCCAAATAAAACGTTGTGATGTTTGTACCATACTCAACCTCTTGGGTATTTGTGTGAGACTTCAAAGCTGAGTGCCATCTCATGGTCGAGCGGAAAACCCTGACCCTATTTAAGTTGCCGGAAAATTTGGTAAAGTGTCGAACTTTGTGACACTTCTCACAGTTGTCTTCGGAGCCAATGCAGCCAAGCGTGGATGGGTGTGATGGGGTCACAGCGCCTGGTGCAGGAGAGGACCCAACATCAAAGATAGGGGTGGACACCAAGATTTTTTTAATAAAACATTTCCATTTTAATCTCTTGCTCTTTTTGGGTCACTGTTTCGTGTCGACGACGTGATAAGGCTCTATATCAAATGCAAGGATTGTCCCAGCCTGAATCTTCAGTCAAATGACTCCAGTTGATTTCCTTAAATACAGATTTACTGGGACATTATTTCAGTTGTCCCCCTTCAGAGCAATTTAGCCAAGGGCATGCTTTAAAATGGGTTTCAAAATGTATTAATCTAATTTCATCAGAAATTTCCTCTGAATGTGACCGACAAGAAGAGTATAATTGTGGACAACTGTGACAGAATGTATGTCAGGAGTGTCATATTATCTTTGCCGGGTTTAACGCGTGACAGGAACTGGCAGGTGACAGACCAGGAAATAGGTTGACTCAAAGCACTCGAAAGCCCCAAACCCAGTTCAAGGTTGTCAAACTGTCTTCAATGGCACAGACTAGGTGAAATGAGGTCAAAGAGGAACTTCATATTTGTGTGAAATTAAAGATAAATTCCAACTCTCCTGGTTTAAGTTCTCAGTGCAGTGGACGGATGTGCACAATAAGCCTTTCGGATCAATGATGAATCTCTAAGTAATGCTTTTCAATCCCTTTCTGAATAATGGAGTATGAAAGGGCACATCAAGTGGATTTTGCTCACTATCGGTCCTACAAATAGAAAGCACAAGAGGACGCAGAGTTAGACTTACAAGGTGCAATTTCAGGATAGACACCAATAAGTATTTTTTTTAACCCAGAGATTAATTAACAACTGAGCAGGATGCCAGGAAAGAGTGAATGAGAGCAGAATGTGACTTATTTTCAAAACAGCTTCATGCAGTGATGGGAGGATGTGAGGCTGGTTATTCTTGAAGGATGAGATCAAATGGTTCGAAGGGCTTCCTGTATTTGAACCAATCTTGTGATCTTCTCTGGCACATATCTCATATCAACAGTAAATATATATCATCAAAATATCTCACAGAACTCCAGACTATTGTGGAATTTACTGAAGATCACATCTTTTTCAACCAGTGGGGTTTTGTTCTTAATTTTTTCACCTACAAATAATACACAGTCAATCCACTTTGCAATACCGTTCCAAATGAGAAAACAACTGATCAAATATGAACCCCTTATTGCTCGCTTTCCATAAATGATGTACAACTTAAGTTATCCAAAAAAAAAAGCTGTGTGCGATTTGAGTCGCTAATAATTATTCTCTGAAGTTGAATGCTCTGGAGATTCATTAAGACAAAAAATCTGGATTTTATTTCAAAAACCTTACAATCCAGTTCTGAGCTTCCCTCCGGCATTCCTTCCAGGCAGGAAGAGTGATGTCTCAGTCTCGGAGATCGCTTAGTGATCGCTTAGATAAATCGCTTGGTGTTTTTCTAATTGTGAAACTTCAGTGTCGGCCGACAAACTGGACACAAACTAATCTTTCTCCGCGTAATCTGTGGTGATGATCAGAGACATTCCCACAAAGAGGATTGAGCAGAAAAGGAGCAAAGTAATTACTCTTCTGGATAAAGCTGACAAAAAATCAAGGAGAAAATATTTTTCAAATGGCTCTGTATGCTCTTGCCTCTCAAATTGCTCTCATAACCCCATTTAGCCCAGATGTTGATGAATAAATCAAAGACTGTTTGTTGCACCTCATTTTGATGAGTGAGGGAGTTGGAAATCAAAAACAATGCAATGGTTCCCATTTTAACACTAGCGGGGAAAAAAAAAAACTTCAACTCAGCAGAGCAGTTTACATTGTGGTAATGAATCTCCAAACATTTTGAATTGTTGGTTCTCCTAGATTGACGATCAAGTGTTTAACTGCTTTCATCTCTGTGCCTCAGTGATGCTGAATCCTCTCTGAGAGGAAACATCGAGGTATTCATAGAATCATAGAATCTTACAGCACTCCCCCGCTCTTACTCCATAGCCCTGCACATGTTTTCTTTTCATGTACCAATCCAATTTCCTTTTGAAAGCTAGTATCGGATCTGCTTCCACCTCCCTTTCAGGCCATGCATTCCAGACCAACATCTTGCTGGGTAAAACACATTTATCCTCGTCTCCCCTCTGAAATGTTTATTCAATCCCATTGTTCTGTCCCATTCCCCTTCCAACCTCTATTTTTCACGCACCTGTCGATTTACCTTTATGCTGCATTAACAAAGATTAATGGAATACGCTGAGCAAAAGATTAGGCAAACAAGAGGTTAATAGGTGTCACCAATAATATAGGATTGAATTACTTGGAGCTTCCCTGAATATTTTGACATCATGAAACCTGTTAATTTCTCTGCCCAGTGTAAACTCAGTCAATATAACCTCTCTTCTTCTTAAATTCAATCAACAGAACCTTACATTGACAGGGTGATATTCCCTTGTACAACCTTCCGATCAGGTGACAGTCTGATCGGAATTCACAATTACATTTGAAAGGTTTAATTGGAAACTCAAACCATGGGGCAAATCTATTGATGTTCTATCGTTGGTTCATTTGAAACTTATAAGAAGGAATATGAAATAAGGTGGTACCGAATTCATCCAATAACAGAGACCGGGAATTATAGGAAAATAGGAACAAAAGGGTTTATTTGTAGGTGACAGCCTGGCTCAATTGATCGCACTCTTCCCTCTGAGTCAGAATGGATTCAAGCTCAATGAAGGGACTTTGAGCTCACCCTCCAGGCTGACACTCCTGTGCATTGCTGAGTGTGCGGCACATTGTCTGAGGTGCCGTCCTTTCGATGAGATGTTGAATTAAGGTTCTGTCTGCCTGTCCAGGTGGGCGTTAAAGATCCTGTGGCGCTTCTCAAAAAGAGAAGAGAATTTCTCCTGTTGTCCTGGCCACCAATCCTCAACCGGGTTCCTACTTACTGCCGGGTAAGCTTCCTACTTACCCGGGCCCTCTTGCTTGCAAGGCGAGCGCGCTAACCGCGAAGCTAGAGGACTCCACTCAATTAATTGTCGTCATCTCTTAAAGGGTTCTCTCCACAGACATTCCACACTTCACAATCCTCTGTCTGATGAAAAGGAAGTCAAAAGAATCTTTGTTAGACAGAGAGATGTTGGAATGTGGAATGCCTAGCCACAAATAGTTGTTGTAGCCAACTCCATAGCTGCTTTTTTTTTTGTAAAAAAAAATTTGGATGAATAAATATCAAAGGGTACGTGGAATGTGTTGGAGAATGGCAATAAAGGCTCATAGCTCCAATGGGGGGAATTACCACCAGCAGTCACGAAATGCCAAATGGTCTCCAACAACCTACAATCTACAACTGTTTGTGGGACATTGGCTGCCATGTTTCTCCCACAAAATACACAGTGAATCCAGTCAATCCACTTTACAGTGTATTCTGTGAAGCGCTTTGGGACATCTCAGCGACTTGATAACTCGCTGTATCAAATGCAAAGATTATTACATTACTATTATATAAAGACGACAATGATTTAAGGGACACTCTGAAAATATGGAATTAACTGGGCATAACTATTGTCCTAAGCTGGTTGCCTATTGATTTCAGCAATTTAATTTGCCGTCTTAATTATACTCCCGATTTCATGAAAAGCGCAGGATGACTTTATGAATCAAAATATCGGGTATCAGCACCAAGGGTCTGACGTATTTGAAAAAGGTTTTAATTATCCAGCAGAAGTCATCGGCTGCTCATCGCAACTGCTGGCGATTGCTTTGTGCTCCTAAATCCTAATGGAACAAGTTGACTCAGTCCTGTGTGCTGATTGCAGGAGGTCTAAGGGATCAGCATTGATCATTGTCAGAGAGGGCGAGCACTTCAGTGGGGCTCACATGTGCCAAATGACGAGACAATGCACCACTGTCCTTTATCCAGTCGTTGCTCATGCAATTTATGCTTGGCTTGCAAAATGATTCACAACAGCTTGACTCATACCACCACACAGAAATGTGGCACTCAGGGAAAAAAAGATATATCAGGCATCTAATTGCACACGTACACCGCAGCCTTGTGATGATGATGATAATAATAATCATTGCATTTGATACAGGACATCTCCAAACACTTTACAGGATTAACTGCAAAATGGATTGACTGTGTATTTTGTGGGCGAAATGCAGTGGTCAACTGCGCACAGCAGTGTATCCACAAACAGTCGTGGACTGAGTTACCAAATTATGACTTTTTGATTTATTGATTTGGTTTGAGGGGATTATTATCTCCGGAGAAGCAATCTGCCAATCAACTAACAACCGGGTTCCTACTTACTGCTGCCAGGTAAACAGAGGCGAGTGTGTGTGGAGTAAGGAAGCTTGTCTAATGTTTCGCCTGGCCCAGGAATTGATCCGGGTCCTCTTGCTCGCGAGGCGAGTGCTCTAACCACTGCGCTATGGGAATTCCACGAAATGAGTTTGTATTCGTTTCATCCAGAACAAGAGTGGATTGATTTATCCAGCACAAATGCCCTACCACATACCGACCAGATCTCTGCCTTTTCTGATGCAGATTTTGCCGTTTAATGCAATGCCAGCCGTCCGCTTTCTCACACTCTGCTTAATGCCAGCCCAAACACGCAAAGGCCAAAGGTCCTGGGCTGCACGGCGTGGAATTCCTTCCGCAGGCAACGTGCAATAAAAAAACGTATCAATCACTACCAATTCCGCGACGCTGCTTCAGCAAAACCATTTATTAAATCATCGGAAACTGGTTGAAAGGGATTCAGATTGAGTTGCTCTCACGCGCTGCTTTGCAAACCACTGTCTGAGCAAGGAGGCGGCGAGCCATTTCATTCCCCAAAAAGAGAAAGGAACATTGTCGCATTCAAGCAGCTGTGAAAATATCATTTACTAACCAAACATTTCAGGAGCACACTGACGGATTTCGAAGGCTTGGATATCAGCACCGCACACACTCTATCCTGATTTTCCACTCTGTTCCCATTGCTACATCAGACCGGCCTGGTGCGTGTATCTCACACACTCCGTCCCACCATCAGTGGCCCAGCTCTCAGTTACTGTGTCCCCGCTCTCTGGATCTTTCCTCTCATTACTACCCCATCTGTCACTTTCCTCCCTGCCTTCAGAGTGTTCAGTAGCGTGCTGGGTAGAGCACTCGCCTCGCAAGCGAGAGGACCCAGGTTCGATTCCCGGGCAGACCGAAACCTGAGGCAAGTTTCCTCACTCCACAACCCTCTGTTTACCCAGCAGTAAGCAGCAACCCTGTTCTTAGTCAATCGGCGGATCGCTTTCCTGGGTAATGATCCCTCCAAAAAAAAAATGTGGTCACTCAATCCATGACTGTTTGTGGGACACTGCTGTGTGCCATTGGCTGCCAAGTTTCACCCACAAACACTCAGTCAAGTCACTTTACAATATATTCTGTGAAGCGCTTTGAGACGTCTCGACGACGCGATAGGGCGCTTTATTGCTTCGTTCGGGATTCTAACCTGGGTCCTCTTGCTTATGAAGCGAGATCGCTAACCACTGCGCTACGATATGAAAACGGTCACTACGCTTGACAGTATTTGTTGCGAAGAGCATTGAGATACAGGTCTTTCAATATTTTGGTAAGGCCGACATGATAAGTGGCTGTAAAGTTCTTTCCCATTTTATGTATCGACTGCAACGGTGGGAGCAGCCCCATTCTAAGTGCATTTGTGAGTATTAATTAAAATGTTTTCAGCCTCACGAATACCAATTGAATAAAAAATGATTACAGATTACCCAAGGAAATGGCAATAGCGTCAGAAGTTTATTGTGAGTTCAGTGCTCGTAATCTTGTGCTGATGGAGGGGTTATCCTCGCTGAAGTACTCGGGTTAAGTATTTAAGGCATCTTCGTGCATTACAAAGGATTGATCATCCCGCCATTAATCATTGTGCTCCCGCCACCGCTCATTTGACTTGCAAAGAAGCAGAGGGATGTCAGGCTTAAGCTTCAGAAACTCAGAAACTCTGAGTACGATAGGCGCTGGACTCTGGGGATCATATTTTAGCAACCCAAAGCCAATTTATCAAACGCACCACTTAGCTTGTGAAAGCAACAAGGCATCTCACTTAGATTGGTATTGGCTGCGGATTTCACACTTTCCCTGCTGCAGTAGAAAGGATGGGACATTCATCACGCTCACAGACGATCAAAGGAGTTTTGTGAGTTTAATAGCCGGTTTAGTATTAATCAAATTAAACTCTCTCTCTCTCTTCAACTGCGCTCAGCGCCCTGTCATTATCATTCTTAACAACAAACAACAACAAATCACATGTGTACAGTGCCTATCATGTCAGGAAGACGTCCGAAGGTGCTGGACAGTCAGGAATTTGGGGCTTATGCATTTGATACAGCGACTTATCACGTCGTTGGGACATCTCTGTCATCCTGTAAACCACAGAATATATTGTAAAGGGAATTGACTTTGTGGAGTAAGCAAACTTGTGTATGGTTTCGCCCAGGGTGGGAAACAAGCACAGGTCCTCTCGCTAGCGTAACCAATACGCTACGGGATTCCACATTCCCCGGTTGGGATCAGGAAAGGTGGAGGGCAGGGAGGGTGGGGGTAGGGTGACCGAAGGCACGATCGAAGAGGAAGGTCTCGGGACGGGCCTCGAAGGAGGCAAGGGAGAGAGGGAGCGAGGCGAAGGGACTGTGGGATGGAGCTCCGCAGTGGGATGGAGTAAGACTTTGTTCTTGCACCGAGTTGCACGTGGGTAAGAAAGAGGAAGGAACCAGATGTCACGAAGCATTTCACAGTCAAATGCCTTTTTTCTCCGAGTCTTTGTCAAAATATTTGGAAGTGAGCAAGTGTGTTTTTATTGTTAATGCTCTGGAGAATTATGTATCGTTTGTTGTTCATTATCAAGTCTTAATTCGAGACAGCCTGTATCCACTGTTGCATTTATTCAATACAGCTGTTAGCTTTTTCCTTAATGATCTGCAACAAGAATATACATCAAAGCTATGACATTCTGAATATTCTGTGGTTTAACAGATAAAAAGGCTAATGGCAGCTTTCATTAGCCCTGACAATTAGCACTGGGCGTGAGATATTATAAGAATCCAGTTTATCCGTCTGCGACAAAGACTCTGAAAGTCTTGAATGTTCGTTGGGACTTGACCTTACACAGAACATCTCAGTGAATTAGATAATAATAATAATGATTTGATATAGCGTCTTATCGTGTCTTCAAGACCTCTCAAAGCACTTCACAGAATACATTATGAAGTGAATTGTCTGTGTATTTTGTGGGCGAAATGCGGCAGCCAATTGCACACAGCAGCGTCCCCACAAACAGTCGTGGATTGAGTGACCACATTTGTTTAAATTTGATTTTTGAAGGGATTACTACCCCCCGGAAAAGCAATCCGCCAATCGACTAACAAGCGAATATACTGTAAGGAAACATGCCCAACGTTGCGCCCAGCCCGGGAATCAAACCCGGGTCCTCTCGCTTGCGAGGCGAGTGCTCTAACCAATACACTACAGGACTCCACAGCTTCCTAGACAATTAAATCTAGTAGTTGCTAATCTATTTAATCAAAATCACTGCCTTAATGTTTACCCTCGGTCTTTATGTTGGTACAGAAATAAAGTCCCTTTCTGTTTCCGTTGTATTTTTCAGCCTCTCCATCACGTTGGCAAGTACTGAATCCAGCTGACTGCACTCTCCATAAGATCACTTTCTGCAGGTCTAATGGATCACTAATGTGTAATGGATCACAGGCTGACACAAAGCTCAGAGACACGTGGAATCGTATAGCACAGAAGGAGGCCATTCAGCCCATCGTGCCTGTGCCGGCTCTTTGAAAGAACCACCCAACTAGTTCCACTCCGCCACTCTTACCCCACAGCCCTGGCTTGGCGTCAGGCTCCTCCACTGTTAAGCGCTCCGAGACACTGCCCCACATGAAAGGCGCTAGTTAAATGCAAGTTGTTGTCGTTAGTAATACAGGTGCAGAGAGCATTGAGACGAATACCTGACAAGAGAAAGGCGGAAAAACAGAATCACAAATGTTCGCATGATGTAGTGGATCAGTTCAATATGGTGCAGAAGAAACATGCTGTGTTACAGCTGTTGACAATTCAGGAAGCTCAACTTGTTTACGGTACAAAATGAAAAATAAATGGAACAATGCATCACAGCCAGGATATTTCTCTGTGGAATTAATTATAAATATTTGATCAGAACCTGAGCCTGCAGATTGCAGTCAGGTTTCTTTGATTACGGTGACACAATGCTTGTAGCAATCATTATACAACTGGTTCAGCACTGGCTTTTGATAAAGTGTGTGCTGGTGTGAAAAGAACAGGTCGCACACTAACATAGGAACGCGGGATATTTCCCCAGTGAGCCCATGCTCAGCGACTCTGAGACACATTGCTTCTCAATCAACTGGATATGTTCTCTTTTTGGAGGAAAGTGGCTAAGGTCCTGTTATTTGGGCTCTCAAAATTGTTCTAACACTAATTCTTTCACTTGATAGAGCGCCTATCATATCAAAATGTATTTCAAGGACAATTAATATTAATAGTCGTTATATTTGACGTATCGCCAATTGCGCACAGCAGTGTCCCACACACAGTCATGGATTGAGTGACCATTTTTTTTGGAGGGATTATTACACCAGGAAAGTGTCCACCAATCGACTAACAACTTGGTTCCTACTTATACCTAGGTAAACAGAGGCATGTGGAGTAAGGAAACTTGCCTAACATTTTCCTCTGCCCGGGAACCGAACCCAGGTCCTCTGGCTTGCGAAGCGAGTGCTCTAACCACTGAGCAACAGGACTCCACATGTGTGAGAATAACTCTATCTACCTATATGTATATATACATATAGATAGAAAACATAATGTTATCCTCACACATGTATACATATTATGTTTTCTGTAAATTGGAATAAACTGCATTGGAGCCCAAACAAACATGTCACTTCTGTTTAGGAAGTCTTGAGTTTCATGCAGAGATGTGCATATTTCTCTCAATACAAAAAAAACGGTTGAATGTAGGCCGTAACAGTACAGACACCTGATGGGTCGTGTCTTGCTCTGTGATGATTGCGCCGCCTAAATAAAAGAGTTTGAAAGGAGGGAACGTGGAGCAGGTAAGGTGCTCCGAGAGGACATCCATGCAATGTGCTTATATACTACGCGTTGTTATTTATTGCCTGACTGACAGTTATCCTGAAGTGCAGGACTCCTCGGTGTTCCACCAAACGCACAGCAGAGATTTGAGCCGAATGATCCTGTCGTCGACTCAATTGTTGTGCAGTAAATGAGTTATATGTGAAAAATCCTCTTGCCCCATGTGAAAACAACATACTTTACTGTTGTAGCACATTGCCTATGGGATCATGGTAATTGATGTGTCAGCTTAGGACCACAGAACCCTAACAAATTACGGCCCACAAGAAAGTCATTCGGCCCATCGGCTCCCTCAAGAACGATCATTTCAGTCCCACTTATCCACCCTTTCCCCACACCCCTGTAGCTAACTCTTTTTAACGTACATATCTGGATCCCTCTTGAAGGCCAATATGGATCCTGCCTCAACCACTGCTCCTAGCAGAGCATTTCATATCCTAACTACTCTGTGCGTGAAAGAACTTCTCCTAACCTCCCCATTTGCTTGTTTACTAATTATCCCTTTGCTTCCTATTCAGTGCTCGGTAAACAGCGGCGTGTGGAGTAAGTAAACTTGCCTACGGTTTCATCCTGCCCGGTATCGAACCCAGGTCCTCTCGCTTGTAAGCTTTCTAACCGCTACACGACTCCGAAACCCACGTGAGATGTATCCCACACTATTTGCCGCCTTGGACTGATTACTGGAGTGTGTGTCTTCAAGAAAAACAGTGATAGAAACTGTACGGATCACACGGTATGTGGAGTGAGTCGGAATGCTTCAGCAACAGAGCGAATTGGACGTGTAGCTTTGCTGGGAGTGTTGTTCCCAGCGGTGAGACTCCAGCAAATCATTACTGTACTCGCTCAACTTCAACAATGCTCCTTCGGCAATATTAATTGAAATCTTATTTTATTCCAGTTTCATCCAAATTCAATTAAGGAATTCCCACATCCCTTTCGGTAAACCAGTTCACAAGATCACAAGAGAGGCGCACATGAAGAGAATGAGCCCCCTCGGCCCATTTTATCTCACGCTTTCAGCATCCCCGCCCTTACCATCCTCCCATCGCAACGTCAAACTGATTCTTAAATAATTTCTAGCAACTTGGCCTCTACCACCCTTCCTGGCAATGCAATCTAGCCGTTCTTGTAAGAAAGACTTCATCTATGATAGTAATCCTATAATAATCCTTTCATTTGGTACAGCGCCTTATCACACCATCGAGACGTCTCAAAGTGCTTCACAGAATATACTATAAACTGAATCGACTGTGTATTTTTGATGCAAAACACAGTTTTGACATTTGAGATGCTATACTAATTGAGAAAGTGATGATGATTATTATTATTTCCAATATTATACGAATAGACATTACGATGTTGATCTTACAAAGGATTGTGTACATTCAAAGAGTTAAATGCCATTTTGTCTACGTTCACTCCCTGCCTGTGTTTTCCTCCCAGGATCAGCCATGGGTGAGGTGCCTGATCCTGGCAAAACCTTCTCACCCAGATCAGCTGTGAGTCACAGAGCCCCTGAGCTGAAGGAAGCAGGAGCTGTCAGCCTCATAGCAACTCCTGACATTGATGTGCTGAGACCTGTTACGTCAAACCTGTTACCCAGGTCAGACAGTTGTTCTGAACTCGACCAAGAACAGTGATAGTGCAGCACTTAAAGGCCAGACAGGGGAGTCACTCTTACTGAGGAGCGACCAAGATTCATACACAAGCGAGATATTATTACGTATTAGTTCAGATCCACAACCGTGTGGGCCCAACGGAAGTTTCACACTCATTAGCATCTCTCTTCTCGCACTACCGCTTCCTTGCATGAGCATAAGCATTTTTGTCAGTGTGCCTGTGTGTGCATGTGTGTAGGTGGATGAATGCATGTGTAAGCATACGTGTGTGTGTGTGTTTACATATGAATCTGTGTGTGTTTGTACATGTATGTATCTGTGTGGATGCAAATGTATTTGTGTATCTGTATGCATGTGAATGTGTTTATGTATGTGTGTATGTATGTTTATGCATGTATGTATGTATGAATATATGTATGTGTGTGTGCACATGCACGTATATATGTATCTGCGTATAGAATGCAACCTATTATGTATAAGTGAGTGAGTGACCTTCTCCCTGTGTCCAAAAATGGCCAAACTGTGGAGCTGTATTTGTCACGATTCACTGCACATCCTCCCCGACTCCTTCAAGTGGGACAAAACAGAGATACGATTCCAAATAAACCCAGGCCCCACTCCAGGAACAGAACAGTCCACAAGGGCGAAGAGTAGCAGGTGGCTGAACAAGGCAAAAACAGTTGAGGTTTTCCTGAGCAAGAGATCAGCACTCACCATAATGTCCATTTTCTGCTGATAGCATGGGAGTTGTCTTGGTGTGAGCTCCCGTCTCTCTTGTTCTCCTGTCTCGGTGCGCCCTAAAGTATTGATCTGGATTTAGCTTTTCAAATCCCATTTAAAATTGTAGACACCTCTATGAGGTCCCCGGGATGTCCTCCCTGGGGTGAAAGGCGCAATATAAATGTAATTTGTTGTAGTTGTTTGCTCATGATAGACATTGCTCAAAGCATATTCCACTAATACTGGGGATCATCCTCATTGCTAGCTCCTAACGCTGTCTCTGGGGTCTGTGGAGAATGCCTTCCCCCTCCGTCTCCTACTCCTTCCAACGTGAAAGTTGTACCCGACAACCATCTTGTGGGCCTTGGAAGCAGTTCCATCAATCTCTCTCCCTTCCGACACCCACCCCCCCCCACACCTGACCCCCTCCCCCGCTTCCATCTCGCCCCACTCTAAGGCAACATGACACGAATAGATAGAAGTTGCAAACGGAAATAACTCTCAGGTGAAGAAAATGAAAGTTTAATTACATATTCCACGCAGGGCACAGCAGGGAGTATAAGCAGGTGGCAAATCAGATTACATTTTCATATAAAATGACACTGATGTGAGCATATTTGCATTGTTAAGATGGCGCATTATGCTTTAGAAGCGCATCGTATTTAGAATCAATTTGAATTTGGAGACACTGAGATGGGGTGTAGTGGGAACTTTCTCATGTACTTACGCTGCCTCCCTTGTAGCAGGTTTCTTGATTTTTTAATGGGATGTTGGCACTCTCTCTGAATTATCCTCAGTTGATTATAAAGCTCCACTCCTTCGCCTCCTGAATGCCAGCTGGCTGTCAAATATCAATTATTGCCAAGTGGAACAGACACAAGCACAATTGTTGAGTCTAAGAATAAATTGAAAACTGTTCTCCTTTATATGTAGGCATGTAAATAGTTTTGCTTCACTGTGCGTTAACCTTCCTCTCTTTGCGCAAGTTTCATCTAAAACTCGAGTAGTCATCAATAAAAGAATTCCAAACATTTCTGCCGGTGAACTATTCCGCCTTATAAAAGCGTCTTTACGGTTCATGATCTGAAAAGAGAAGAGAGTTTCTGCCAGCGTCCTGGCCAACGATCTTCCATTCACTTCGTGGCTGTTTGTGGCTGTGGGCAAATTGGGGCTGCTGCGTTCAATACCATTAATAATCCTTGCATTATCCAGTCATTGAGGCATTTCAAAGCATTTCACATTATATACTGCAAAAGTCAATTGACTGCATTTTGTTGGTGAAACATGGCAGCCAATTGCACACAGCAGTGATGACCCACAAACATTTGCGGATTGAGTGACCACATATTTTTTTGAAGGTATTATTACCCCCAGAAAGTGATCCACCAATCGACTAACAACCAGATTCCTAGTTACTGTGGGTAAACAGAGGTGTGTGGTGTAAGGAAACTTGCCTAAGGTTCCGCCCTTAAACAGATTGCAAAGGCATCAAGTCATTTTATTTTAAATGAGTCCTGTCTCTTAGGCTCAAACACTATTCCTAGCAAACAATTCCTGGTGTCTACCCCGAAATTGCTGCGAAAACCTTTTAGAATAGTTACAGCGATTTTGAGCCCCAGAGCTAAAGCCGATGTTGATTTGCGAATGTTTGTTCCTTCTTCTGTGTCAATGTCTGACCTGCCTCTTCCATAATTCATGGCAAAAGCCAAGCAATTATTGGGGATGAAGTTGTAACAGAGCTGCTAATTTACTGTAAAGTACATTGACTGGACATATTTTGTGGGCGAAACGCAGCAGCCAATTGCACAAAGAGATGTCCCACAAAAGGCTCATGCGGAAGCCCGTGCCAGCCAAGCAAAGGTGGCGGTTAGGGAGGCAAGAAGATGGCAGGGCATGGAGTGATTTGGAGGTGAGTGTGAGGATCTTGAAATCAACGGAGCCTGGCGTGATGGGTGTGCGGAGTTTGGTAAGATTGAGGATATGTTTGAAACAAACACATTCGAAGCCTGCACTGAATTCACTCTTATAAATAATAATCCTTGCATTAAAGCATCTCAAAGTGCTTCACAGAGAATTGTTCTCTGGCGGTTTGTTGACCGGGACACCAGGAGACGAGTGTCACAGTATCTGTAATGTCCACCCAAACAGGCAGGCAAAGCGTCTCACCCAAAAGACAGCACCTCCAGCAATAAAGCTCTCTCCTGGTACTGGACTGGAAGCTCAGACTGGACTGCGAACTCAAGTTCCCAAAGCCAAACTTGAACCCACAGTCTTCAGAACCAAAGAGCGCCAGCTTCGTTCAAGCTGATCTGGGTCATATGCATGTCCCTCAATCCCTGCCTCCTTCCACCTCGCCCCTTTTTGTCCATTTTCAGAATTCACCTGAAGATTTTCCTCTTCGACCGTGCCCCTACGCTCACCTCCCCTTTCTCCCCTGACACCTGCCCCTCCTGCTTTTCAGCAATTGCAGCAGTAAAGAATAATAATAATAATAATAATCCTTGCGTTTGATATAGCGCTTTTCAGGTCTTCTAGACGGCTCAAAGCGCTTCACAGAATATACTGTATATTTTTGGGCGTGGATTGAGTGACCAAATTAATATTGGTTCTTTTTTGAGGGATTATTTTCCCAGGAAAGCGATACGCCCGTCGACTAACAACCGAGTTCCTACTTACTGCTCGGTAAACAGAGGCGTGTGGGATAAGGAAACTCGCCCAACATTTCGCCCTGCTGAGAATCGAGCCCAGGCGAGTGCAAGGCCAGTGCTCTGACCGCTGAGCTGCAGGCCTCCAAGAACCAGTGTTAAACATGAGTGAGGAAAGAATCAAGCTCTAACACTGGCTTGCTGACACCAACCCACACCACAAGTGCCAAACTGCCAGAAACCAAAGGGCCCTTGAATCATCTTGCAGAAGTTAGAAGAGGAGGGACGTAAATTGAACAACAAAAACAAAACTCGACTGTAAATTACTATGATTGGAACTCACAATTCATCTGTGTTTTTCAGGATGGAGCTGACTGTGGAGTGATTTGAAGAGGCATTATTTTCGGGGTGAAGTGTTCTGTGAAACACTCAAACTTATTGCTGAGAGGACAATGTGCTCTGATTGACAAGGTTAGCGCGCAGCCTGTTTCGACGCTTGTGGTACCCTGAGCGACTCGAAGTATGCGACGAAAAACAAAAGTTAGGAACGACACAAAAACGACACAAAGCGTAAGCATTCACTTGGCGGTGGAACCCGTAACAAGACAACATCATAATGAGTCCTCGTGAGGAATCGTAGAACCCTGCAGCCCTTTTTTTTCCAACAGACTAAATAATAATAATCCTTGCGTTTGTTCCAGCGCTTTATCACATCTTCGAGACATCTCAAAGTGCTTCACAGCACTCACTGTAGAGTGAATCGACTGTATATTTTGTGGGCAAAACGTAGCAGCCAATTGCACACAGCAGGGTCCCCCACAAACAGTCGTGGGTTGAGTGACCAATTTGTCATTTATTTGATGAATATAAAGACTGCGAATACCAGATTGAATAGGGAGTTTAGGAGGAACAGAGGATGGTGAGAACGTGGAATTCACCGTGGAAGTTGTAGTTGACGTTAAATTTTATTTACCGAGTATAGAATTTCGGAGTCAGATTTATTTATTATGTTTACCTTAATATAAACATAATCTTTATATTTAGTACAGCATCTTTCATGTGGGGTGGCCGTCTTAAAGCGCTTCACAGGATCCATTGTAATGTGGAACAACTGTCTGTTTTGTGCGATTATTAAATATCTTTTCCCTGGTCTGCATAATGATGAATATAATTCAGATACAATCTTTGCATCACCCTCTGGCTGTGGGTTTTCAACAGGGAAACTAGTCTCATTTGTACTTATTCTGATACGAGAAATCTTTTTGCTGATGATTGGAACCGACGCTCGGATTTTCATTCTACACAGCTTTTGAGAACTTAATTACCGAATTTTAAATAGTTCAGTCAAGCTATTGCCATACGTGCAAAATGTAGAGATGGGATAATGGATGTAGCTTCGTTTCCTGAAGTTCTTTATGATAAATAGATCATTTTGTTGTCAATTTTTAGCAATCCGTTCACGGCACTCTTAGAGTCGCTGTGTTTTTATGGCGTTGCTTGTTGCCTTTCACATTTCCTATTTATTCCCTTTGATAATAATAATAATCAAAATAGTAATAATAATTCTTCCGTTTGAAACGCGACTCTAACGTCAAAACATCTCAAAGCACTTCACGGATAATTACTGTTGAGAGTAGTTACTGTGCATTTATCTGTGACAGCCAATTTGCACACATCAGAGTCCGCAAACTTGGAAGCGAATGATCAATTTATTCAGAAGATTGTAGGCCAGGACGTCACAAATGTTATCCTACCCCCCAATTCTCACTCGGATCACTTTACCAATCATCTCCAATGGAAGTTCTCCCTTCCTTGCCTGACGGTGTTGGCTTATTCCGAATTCCGGTCCTGCCTCTCACCAACGGGATAATGCGCTATATCAAATGCAAGGATTATTATGTTATTACGGTACTTAGGTATAATGTCTTGCACCTCCGTCAACAAAACCCTACATACAGTCCTGCCCTGGAGTGTGAGCAAGGAGATCAAGCTTTACTCCACTACCTTCCGACCCGGAGATGAGAGTATTACCAATGAAGGCAAGCTACCACTTTTCAGTGAAGAGAACTTTGCTTTGAATCTTGCTGCACTGTACCTGAAGCGGGAGAGAGAGAAAATTTGTGGCTGAAATTGGTTACGGTGCCATGGAAACCAACCAGCCGCCTGTTGCCCAATTTACAGGCTGATCTTTATCTCCGTGACATTCACCTCTCCACGGTGACCACGTTGCGATTTCCTGCAACTTCCTGTGTCACCTCCGCCTGACCACAATACTAATGTAATAATAATAATAATAATCCTTGAATTGAGACGTCTCAAAGCGTTTCACACAATATATGCTGAAAAAAGTGAAGTGACTGTGTGTTTTCTGGGCCAAACACGGCAGCGAATTGCACATAGCAGCGTCCCGCAAACAGTCATGGATTGAACGGCAAATTTTTTTTTTGGAGGGATTATTATTACCCCCGGAAAAGCGATCCTCCAATCGACTGACTAACAACTGGGGTCATACTGACTGCTAAGTAAACAGAGGCGCGTGTGTGGAGTAAGGAAACTTCACGGTTCAGTATCTCATCCGAACGATGGCATCGCTGACAATGCAGTGTTCCCCCCCAGAAGCGCATCGGTGTGTCAGCCTGGACTTATATGAGTTGCGAATCCTGACGTGAATCTCTCTATAGGCTGCTTCGACCAGCTCCCAGTGTTGACATCCATGTTACAATGGGATTCCCAAAGCAACGAGAATCAAAATGTATTTGATAAGCAAAAGAATAAGATGAATACTTCATGAAGGGTTGAGCTAAATAAGGCTCACAATGTGTTTGGTGTTTGCAGATCCAATCTCTGAGGCACTGTTACACAATTTCGGCTGCTAATTCAATCACTGCTTCACTGTGCAACACAAACCGTGAAGTTCAAGGAAAATTGAATACAATTTCTGCAGAAGATGTGATGAGCTTCTCTGACTCGGACATTAGAAATGCAATGATCATTCCTTTGAAAGCATTAACCTATAAATATGTCTGATGCCTTGTCTCTGTGATGGGACGGGTTTTAGATTCAGACTGCCAGCATCTATGGCCTTTTTTGTTTCCAAATCAATATAATAATAATCCTGGCATTTTGATATAGCAACTTATCACGTGTGCGAGACGTCTCAAAGCGCTTCACAGAATATACCGTGAAGTGAATCGACTGTATATTTTATGGGTGAAAGGCGGCAGCCGATTGCTCACAGCTGCGTCCCCACAAACGGTCGTGGTTTGAGTGACCAAATTATTATTGGTTTTTTTCTTGAGGGATTATGTATTTGGGGGAATTGTTGGTCAGGACACCATGAGAAAGAAACTCCCTTCTCTTTTCAAGAGGTGCCATGGGATTTTTAACATCCACCTGAAGAAGCAGACAGGGCCTCTGTTTAACATCTCCTCTGAAGGACGGTCCCTCTGACAAAGCAATACCCAACCCCCAGCACTACACCGGAACGCCAGCTTAGAAATAGTTTCCAAATCAATGCCTTGTTTCGATTAGCTACCGATTACCATGGTGCGGCTATCAATCAAGAAATATTCAAACAAGGACATCTATTTGGTTGGCCAGCATTGTTCTCGACGATGTGAGCTCCAAGGCCTGGCCTGACGTGGGGGCTTGAACCCACAATCTTCTGCCTCAGAGGTGAGAGTGGTACCAACTGAGCCAGGCTGACACCCCTCGAGCTGCCTGTTAAATCCATCTTTACTGTCTGCAGTGTGATTCTGCTCTCCATCCCAGGATCAATCTGCCCCAAGTCATAACACAAACTGACTAGGGATAATCTGTAGTAATGTGATGGTTGGGGGTGTGAAGGCATCGCAACGAACAGCTTTACTGGCTGGAGTAATGGAAAATGACAATGTACACAAAAGAAGGGACCCTATTGACGGACCCTTTGAAACAAATAAAGAAAGCCAGTGAGGATGTACCGGGCACAATCTGTCAAAACTTCACAATGGATTAATGGCTGCTTCTTGAACTTTGACGATTCGTGTCACCCTGAAAGAAGTCCCGTCACCAGCACTTTGTCTAAGCGCAGGCCCAAGACAGTCAGTGGACTCCAGCCATCCGTCAGCAAATCACTGACGTGGAAACTCATACACAGCCTCTCTGCCACATCACCCAGCGCGGCTCACAGTCACTCAATGAACAGGCAAAGCCTGTGGCAATTGGCAACAGCCCCTCTTCTCGCTTCCTCCATCCACTCTCACACATACACACAAACATATATACTAACACACCAGCACTCATACATATAGATACACTTAATGCACCGAAACATACAACTATGCTGACACATTTATTCACACACACATACACACACACACGCAAACACTGACACACACACACAAATGAACACATTCATTCTCACACTCGCGCGCGCACACACACACACACACCAGCGCACTCTGACATACTTATACTCAAATGCACAGCTACGTGTATGCACGGACACAGCCTGATGGGAGAGTATATGACTCACTGCTTAAGATCACAGGCATAATAAGATCTGAAACAAGTGCAATACGTAATCAGATGTTGGGTGCATTTTTCTAACGAGCTTTGAAAATTGTTTCACAGCTGTGTGGAAGGGTTCCAGCACAACATGAATATGTGCGTGTGTACACGTGTGTGTGTGTGTATGTGTGTGTGCGTGTATCTGTGTGTGTGTGTGTGCGCGATTGTCTTTTTATTGGATAGAAATTCAATGACTGTTAAGAGGGGAAGCGTAACATCAAAATCCTTTTAATAGGAACGTTAGTGAGGTGAGTGTAAAAGAAAAAAAAGAACAATCTCTTTATCCATTTGATCCGATCAGGCAAATCCTGTTGACTGTCTGGGGAGGTAATTAAGAAATCACAGAGATGCCCATTAAGGCACGGCCTGCTATCTGCCACGCAGTCAGTCTGCACTCACATCCCTCCCTGTCTGCTGCTGTTTTTGCTTTGCCACTATGTTCACTCATAGTGAGAGAGCAGGAACGGCAGCGGGAGAGAGAGAGAGTTCAGGAGCCACAATAGCACACAACGAGAGAGTAGGTCGCTTGGCCTCCCTCGCCTCCTTCAAGGTCCATCTCAAGACCTTCCTCTTCGACCGTGCCTTCGGTCATCTTCCCACCTGCTCTTGTCTCCCAACCCTCTTGACTCCAGGCCCCAGTTTGGTTCCAGCACCTTTTTCTGACTTGAAAGGCGAGAGCGATTATAAATGCAATTTGTTGTTGTGGTTATTGGTGGTGTCGGTGTTGATCAAAATGGTACTCAATCCGTTTCCATTTCGATCCCTACCATTAGAAAATAATAGCTCAGCGTGAAGCGACTGCCAGGATGGTGGAAGGCGAAACAGATGGACCTTGGGCTTTTTCATCTTGTAAATTCTTCTGTTGTTTTGTTGTTAGGGTCTTCCCTGTCTTCTCTTTTAGAAATTTACGACAACAGCAAATCACACTTGGACAGCGCCTTTCACGTCGGCAGCCAATTGCGCACAGCAGTGTCCCACAGACAGTCATGGATTGAGTGACCAAATTATTATTAGAGATTATTACCCCCGGAAAAGCAATCCGCCAATCGACTAACAACCGGATTCCAAGTTATTGTTAGGCAAACAGAGGTGTGTGGAGTAAGGAAACTTGCCTAACGTTTCGCCCTGCCGGGAATTGAACCTGGGTCCTCTGGCTTGCGAGGTGTGGGGTCTAACCACTGAGCTACAGGACTTCCTACCATAACCCTATCCCCCCAAATAAAGAAAACTTAGCTTCAGAAAAGGGAGTGATCAGAATGTGGGTGTCTCCCGAAAAGGCAAGGCAGAACGAACTAGAGATCAAACAAAAGTAAGATAGCGGCTCACATCATCAGATTGCTCCACAAAACCTATTTGAGTCAGTGCTGGGATGCGCGCACACAAACACACACTGCCCATCCTCTGAGTGGGATATCTTTTTGGACCCGTTCGTGAAACATATTAAGAACACAAGCTGGTCGGCAAAGAGTGTTGCTAAAAATAGCAAGCAGTGCTATACCAACGTTATTCTCTAACCTTCTCTGTCAAGGCATTTCTGACAGAAACAGAGAGCGAGCGGACATCAGCTACGTGAAGAGGTGCCATCGGCAATCTTGAGTCAGAGCATTCTGCACAAAATGGTGCAGATCGAAAAAGCACCAACGAACATTTTGAACCGAGTGAATTCGTGGATTGTGGACTTGGATATTTTAACTGTACGTTTTAGTGCAGGGTGGGATTTCCTGCAGGAGGTAAACCGGGAATAACAATAGAATAATGCTCGCATTTGATATGGCACCTTTTACGGCGAAGAGGACATCTCCAAGCCCTTCGTGGGATGCTCTGTAACGTGTAGTGACTGCGTATTTTGTAGGCGAACGCAGCAGTCAATTCGCGCACAGCAATTTCTCGCAAACAGATCAATTTTATCAGGGGAATTGTTGGTCAGGATACCAGGAGAAACTCCCTTCTCTTATCGACCAGTGCCATGAGATCTTTAAAGTCCTCCTAAACAGGCGGATGGGAGCTTGGTTTAACGTCTTATCCGAAGGACAGCACCTACAGCAATGCAGCTCTCTGTAGTGTCAGCCGAGACTGTGCAAGTTCACAGTCCTGATGCGGATTGGATTGGGATGGCTGAAAAGGGAAAGAGTGCATCACTTAAGAGATGCTTTAAACTCTCGTGTTCCTGCCACCCCTCACCGCACAGGATCTAAACATCCAAACAGACATTTGAATTCGACTTTCGCTTCCCTGCCAAGATGAAGTCCGCCAAATAGAGACGGCGTCAGAGGTAAAAAGTATTAAAAATTAATTGCACTTTCACTCCCAATAGCTTCCAGGATTCCGGGCCAAGAGCTGCGGGGATCATTGATGGTTAAACTGCCATGTTCCTGTCTGAGAGAAGCTGAACTTAATCAAGAGACCCAGGGAGCTGGAGATGGTGATTTGCGGCCTGGCTGGTGTTCGGTGCGACTGGATTGCAAGTTGAAGGTGTGACCTTACGATCTTCACACTTTACAGCTCTCTGAGACATTGCAGGCACCGTATCGAAGGACTGCTACTGCTATGCTACGCTGACATTCCGGTGCTGTGCTGGACAGAGCACTGCATTGTTGGATGTGCTGTCCGTCGCATAAGGAATCCGGGACACTACCCATGTGAAGGGCGCTGTATAAATGTAAGCCGTCGTTCAACATTTAACCCAGGGTCCTGTCTGGGTTGGGTCAGACAGACGACAAGGATACCACCACCACCACCACCACAACAACAAACTACAACAACAAAATTATGTTTGTACAGCGCCCTTTCATGTCGGGAGGATGTCCCAAGGTGTCGCGGCCAACAGCTAAAATTGGTCAAGCAAGACCGGACTGCTGCAGTCACCTATAAACACAGTCACTACGCTTCACAGTACATCGTGTGAAGTTGTGAGATGTATTCCCGATGTGAAAGGCACTGTATGAGATGCAAGAATTATTATTATTATTATTATTGTTATTTTAAATTTCATAGCCCAACACTCGTTCCGACAGTGGAAATCCAGAGGGAGAAAGCGAAATCATTGTGAATGTGGAACATGAAAGGAACCTGGGCATTTAAACTTTGCGAGCGGAATATTACATCTCAACGGCGTTCTTTTCATTGGCTTACAGAGGCTTCTTCTCCAATTAATTATACATGGGCTGCACAAGATGTCTGCCAACATACTTCAATCTCTTAAATTAAACATCAATGCTGCTTGATTCTTGCATAACTTTGCTTGAAGCTTTGTAGGGTTCAGTGTTAAAAATCAGAGCAATGACTGAAGATGTACATCTTGGTGATGTTTCATTAAAAAACTCACCTCTTCATTGACTTGTCAAAGGTTTTGCTAATTGAACTCCGTCAGCTAAAGCTCATAGTGGACATGTCAGGCACGTGTGTATGTGAGTGTGTGTGTGATCGGAGAGGTTTGGAAAAATGAAATGCAAATACTTCTTAAGTCGACCGTTACTGTACTCAGTTTGTCCCCCTGCAGCGTAAAGGTTAGTGTGTTCGCCTCACAACCGAGATGACCTGGGTTCGATTCCCGAGCAGCGAGAAACCTTAGGCAAGTTTCCTTACATCACATGTCTCTGTTTATCTAGCAGTAAGTAGGAACTCCATTATTAATAATTGGCACATCGCTTTCCAGGTGTAATAATCTTTCTGATAAAAAAAAGTGCTCACTCAGTTCACGACTCTTTGTGGGACACGACTGTGTGCAATTGGCTGCCGCGTTTTGGCATCAAGATACACGGTCAATCCACTTTCCAGTATATTTTGTGAAGGGCTTTGAGATGTCTCAACAATGTGATAAGGCGCTACGTCAAAAACAAGTAATTGAACAAATTTATTAAAGGCAAATGAATAATAGGCAGCACTGAGCCAATGAAGACAAGGCTGATGTTAGCACTTCTGGTGATATCTACACCGATCCCAGGAACCTGCTCTTTCAACATCCCCCTCTATATTGGTTCCTCTCCAAATACCTATCAAATTTCCCTTTGAAGCGTACAAGGTCAAAATACAATGATTGCGATCTGATAAAGCCTGACGCTTTACAACGTTTATAAATATGAGCAGATGCTGCAGATTGAATGACATCCTTAAAACCACAGCTTGTTCTCCATTATTGTTGATAACATCCAAGATATAGTTTAGCCATATCATCACAATTCCAAAGAGAAGTGAGTTTCTCTCTCCTGGTGTCCTGGCCATCAATCCCCCCAGATAAAATTGTCACTCACGTCATGGCTATTTGTGGGACGTTGCTGTGTGCAAACTAACTGCTGCATTTGCTTACAAACACACAGTCACTTCGCTTTGCAGAAAATCCTGTGAAATGCTTTGAGACATCGATCCTTCTGCCTTGAAAGGTGCTGCATCAAAAGTTAGGAATTTTATTATTTATCCATTTTATATAATAATCCTTGCATTTGACATAGCGCTCTTCACGTCTTCTCGACGTCTCAAAGCGCTGCACAGAATAGACTGTAAAGTGAATTGACCGTATATTTATGGACGAAACCCGGCAGCCAATTGCGCACAGCGGTGTCCCACAAACAGCCGTGGATTGAAAATGACCAATTTATTATTGTTTTGTTTTGGAGGGATTATTATTAGGTTCTGTGTGGAGTAAGGAAAGTTTCCCGAGGTTTCGCCCTCTGCCTGGAATTGAACCCAGATGTCTCGCTTGCCAGGCGAGTGCTCTAACCACTGAACTATTTTGAAATACTTTTCACCTTTTTAGCTCCACTGGAACAATGTCAGTGCAGAGGTGAAGCGGAAAACAGCTAACATCACATAATAATAATAATCCCTGCATTTGATACAGCGCCTTATCACGTAGTCGAGACGTCTCAAAGCGCCTCACAGAATATACTGTAAAGCGAATTGACTGTATATTTTGTGGGCGAAACGAGGCAGCCCATTGCGCACAGCAGCGTCCCCAGAAACAGTCGTGGACTGAGTGGCCAACTATTTTTTTTTTTTTGGAGGGATTATTAAACCCCAGAAAGCGATCTGCCAATCGACTAACAACCGGGTTCCTACTTACTGTTGGGTAAACCCGGGCGCGTGGAATAAGGAAACTTGCCAAAGGTTTCGCCCTTGCCCGGGAATTGAACCCAGGCCCTCGCTCTTGCTTGCAAGGCAAGGGCTCTGACCACTACGCTACAGGACTTCTCCTTCGACACCTCCTCCGCATTACAGACGCGGGAATGGAATGGAACGATCGGCTCATTCTGGTGACTGGGACGTCGCAAAAGGAAAGAGAGAGACCGAAAGGGTTAAGTCCACTTGTTAAATGGGGTTAGGAAGCCTCGCTAACTGGCACCTGCTCACCCACTCGGGCGCTGTGCGGAGTTTGCTGGTCGAGTTAAAAAAAAGCGAGGTGTGCTTTTAAATCCTCCAGTAAGAAGTGCCAACATATGGCGAAGGAAAAACATTCAGGGACTGCGGTGTCACCTGGGAGCCAGCACCAGAATCTCTGCTGTAAGAGAGTAGAGAGAGAGAGAGAGAGAGATACAACTCAATTACAAACACCCTTCAACAGCTGTCAGCGTTCGCAATCCACACTGCGCGCAGACAGATGTTGCAGTTACGGAATTATTCACATCTGTGGCTCTTTATACACTGCAGATTTTGCTTGACGCATAAGCGTTTCATAGTTATAATAATTGATAGTGTTCAATGAGGGGGGAAGGTCGCTGGGTGCAAAATTGGCTCCTCGGTTCGCCGACAAACACACAATCACTTCACTTTACGACATAATTACTCCGCGGTACAGAATATCCTACGGAGCACTTTGGGACATCCTCCAGACACGAAAAGGGGCTGTACCTCTCTCTAAATTGCACAGACTCAAGGATGCAAAGCGTCCGTCCGAACAGGCAGACGGGACCTCGTTTTAACGTCTCCTCCGAAGGGTGTCTCGCTTCTCATGACCCCGCTCTCAATGCTGCGTTGGAGCATCAGCCTGGACGAGGTGAGTTCAAAGTCGCGACGTGGGGGCTTAAACCCACAAACGTCTGACTCCGAGCCGAGAGAGCTACCAGGCTGATAAAGATAAATGATCCGCTCCTGTTTTTTTCACCCGGTGCATTTTCCTGTCACATCTCATTTCAAGTAAGGACCCGAGATCACAGACTGCTGTACAGTCTGGCACGCAATACATTTGCCCATTTGTGTCACGCACCTCCCTGTGCTCATTCTCGTTTCCCTTTGTGCTCTGCACTTTCTCCTGCCTGCCTGCCTCACTCTCTCTCTCTCTCTCTCTCGCGCGCGTGTGGTGTGAGAGCTCCAAAAATGGAGATAATTATCTCGAATCCATAACCTTTCGCGAATTCCTGGTAAGTTCGCTCATCTCGGGAGACCTAAATAGTCATTAAGAAGTTGCCCGCGATAGGCTCTATTTTAAATCGCACAAGGTTAGGAAAATCCCCAGGAGGATATTTCAGGGGGAGAAAAAATTGAACAGGAGAACAGGCTTTATATCTCTCTGTATCAAAACCCGGGAGCTTCAGTCATGGCACAGATGTTGCGAGTTTCAAGGTAATGGAAATCAAGACATCACAGCACAAACGAGAAAATGTGCTTTATGTGTCAATGCCAGATGTACGTATCCAGTCCTCTCAACCTGAGGTTAGTTTCCTCTCGATGAGGGCAAACTGTACCCATTATCACAGGATCACAAGATGGAGTTTTCAGTACAATGATACAGTGAGCATTCAGTACAACGATCACTGTAAATTCAACAAGTTCCAAGGTCCTTTAAACGTTACCAATTGCCTCCAAAGCATTGCTTGAAAAGATAAGTAACTTGCATGTGCCACAACTTACATTGATGTAATAAGAAATAATCCTCATGGCTTCTCTCCTCCAACCCACACCCCGACCTGGGCAAAATGCCAGTGAGACAAGAGACAATTCTTACTCAGTTACTATTCGCACCCCACCGCCCCCCNACTCCCCCACCAGTTTGAAACCCCCTCCTGTAAAGAAGCTTCCTTCATAACGTCCACCTGACCAGACAGAAGGGACCTCAGTTTAACGTCTCATCCAAACGACAGGAGTCTGGCCAACCGAATGACAGAGGGACTTTCCTATTGTCTGTGGAAAACGAGAGAGATGCTTTCAACGCAGTTTAACATGAAAGCATCGCGTAAACCAGAAGATTAAACAGATTTCCTCTTGCACACAGACACTGCTGGAACGGTGTTAAATGTATTAGTGCATTTACGGAGCAAGCAAAACCCTCTCTACGCCAACAACAGTATCAGAGAGACAGCGTACAGTCCCTTGAGCAGTAACAGTAGAGTTACGTTCTTAAGCTACCTTATCGAGCACCGTAGGCACATCAATAATTGATGCAGTTTGAAAACAATGGAAAATCAGCAGCTCCGAAACAACTTCCTCCCTAATAATTGCTTGGCTTTTGCAATGAATTATGGAAGAGGCGGGTTGTACAATGACACAGAAGAAGGAACAACAATTCACAAATCAACATCAGCTCTGGGGCTCGAAATCGCTGCAACTGCTCCAAAAGGTTTCCACAGCAATTTTAGGAAAGACACCGGGAAGTATTTCGGCAATTAACAACTGAGACAGTTTGCCAGGAATAGTGTATGAGCCAAGGACACGGGACTCATTTACAATAGAATATTTCGATGCCTTTGTAACCTTTGTAAGGGCAAAACCTTAGGCAAGTTTCCTTAATCCACACACCACTGTTTACCCAGCAGCAAGTAGGAACCCTGCTGTTAGATTTGTGGAACACTGTTTGGGGTAATAAATACCTTCCAAAAAAAAAATTGGACACTCAATCCACGGCTGTTTGTGGGGACGCTGCTGTGCGCAATTGGCTGCCGAGGTTTGCCCACAAAATACACAGTCAATCCACTTTACAGTATATTCCGTGAAGCGCTTTGAGACGATGTGATGAGGGGCTATATCAAATGCAAGGCTTATTATCGTTATTATTATTACTATTATTTTTATTATGTAAAGTGTGTAGTGTCTGTGTATTTGTAGATGAACGTGGAAGCTGGTTTATGCAGAGCAACATTCCGCAAACAGCCAGTAAGTGAATGATCGATTGATCTGGAAGATTGTCAGCCGGGAGACTGGGGAATATGTCCCTTTTCTAACAGTGCCATGGACTCAAACAGAAGGGAAAGCATGTCTGACAATGTTGTGCTCTCCCAACACTGCGCTGGAGTGTCAGTTTTGCTCAAACTCCCTGACGTGAGGCCTGAATCTATAACCTTCTGGCACCGACGGGAGAGTGCAACCAACTGAGCCAAGCTGACACAGCCGACGTGGGAATTAGCTGTCCAGGCAATGCTTACTGTGCAGTCTGACTCCGGTGCAAACGGACCCTCAATGGGAAGGTTCAGGCAGAAGAAGCTGACCGCTTCAAACTGAGTGTTACAATCAATTAGGTTGAAAAGGCAGCGTTAACAAAGATTTCACTTTGAAACTGGCTGGCAAATGTCAGCTGGTGCTATCAGGGCTCGGTGTCCCTATCACCTCAATCAGAAAGGTTATGGATAATGAAACGATCCAGATTCCAGCGAGCTTCCAGGGGCCTGCAGACGCCATTTAAAGCCGGCAGACATGGATTGCCTGCCATCTCGTGGTCGGGTTCAGCACTACATGGTCCAATTCCATCCCCGCCAACCAGTCGGTGAGAGACAAGATCTTATCTTGTCCTCCTCAACACCATTATTTTGCCTTAAAGTTTTTAGATGGGGACGAAATTCCAGAAAAGTCTTAAACTCAGTCTCTATTGGGAGATGATTTTCTGCAGTTCATAAAAAGAAGCGAACTAGTAATAATAATAATAATAATAATCCTTGCATTTGATATAGAGCTCTTTCATGTCTTCTGGACGTCTCAAAGCGCTTCACAGAATATGCTGTAAAGTCAGTTGACTGTGTATTTGTGGGCGAACTTTCAAATTAAGTCAAAATTTAAGAGGTTGCTGCAACTTGCCAGATTGGCTCAGTTGGGCAGCGCTCTCACAAGTCGGTTCAAGTCCCACGTCAAGGACTTTGAGCTCACAAAGGCTAACACTTTGCTGACGCAGTCCTGGGGGAAGGGTTTGCATTGTCAGAGTCCTTCTGATGAGACAATAAGACAAAGCCCTCTACGTGTCTGTTCGGGTGGACGTCAAAGATCTTTGGAAAACAACAACAACTTGCATTTCTATAGCGCCCCTCAGAGCGCAAAATAATGTCTCAGAACACATGACGGTGGCAGGACTCAGTTCCATGGGGCGGGGGTTGGTAACACGGTCGAGGAGCAGGTTGTCTCTTAAGTCATTGGGAACAACTCGAAAGCCAGGATTCTGAACGGTACGCAGAGAAGCTCTTTAACAACATTCTCCCCAGGGGAGTGGGGTGGGGGCGGAGGGAGGAAATGGAGCGGGGGAAGACTGCAAGAAAAATAACCGAGAGGAAGAACAGTGAGAGCAGGTTCCCTGACGGATGCAAATTAAATGGCGTCATTTTCTTCACTGCGTTTCCCTGGAATCCCCCGATACCTCTCCCTTCGTCGGTGGGATCTGATCCTATGGTTCAGCTCAGTGTGCGAGCAGCGCAAATGAGTCCATTAGTGTCGTTTCCTTCAGTCTCCTGACACGCCATAAATCACAGTTCCAGTTTAATGCTCGCTGGCTAACAGGGCACACGCCAAACGCGTTCGCATTCCACGCCGTCTCTACGGCGTTCTCTTTCTTTATGCCTCAGCAGCGCTGGAACCCAGTCCGCACGTGTGTTCGCTTGTGAAGTCCAGAAGCACAGTGGTTAGAGCGCTCTTGGCTCACAAGCGGGTGGACTCGGGTTTGATTCCCGGGCAGATCGAAACCTTACGTAATTTCCTGACTCCACACACCATCTGTTTGCCCAGCGGTAAGTAACAAGAAGGTCTTCAGGCGTGACCTGAAGATGGAGAGGGGTGGGAGGGGGGGGGGGGCGAGGAGGGGCTATTATTGGGATGGAGCTCCAGAGAGTGCGGTAGATCGGCTGAAAACTCTCTCTCTCACGCTGGGGCGGACAGGTTGGAGGAAGGAAGGACCGCTTTGTACCAGTGGCAATTTACATCGGTTCCAACGTCAACTGAGTGCGCGTGTGTGTGGGGGTGGGGGGGGGAGAGATGGTCATTATCAGTCACTTATTGGCCTGGCAGAAGCAGAGCAAACAAACCTGGGACCAGCTGTTGTGTTTGTTGTGGTTTGCCATCCTTCTCAAGTGTTTTGTATTTACTTTCCTGAAGCTGTAACACAATTATTGCTGTCAACAATTTAACGTGTGTCTTTTGACTGCCCTGGAGCACTGCACCTCATCAGACACAGCAAGCGCCCTGCCTCTCCGCAGGCATTTTACAGTGACACCAGGACTCAGTAAGGCTGGCTTCTTTAATCCTTGAGTTACCGGTACCTTCCTCCCCGGCCACCCATCGCCCCTGATTCCTGGTTTTACAGCCAGGATGGGAATTACGTCCCATCTCTCAACCAACCTCAATTTGGCATGAACGGGGGAATCGGGATGAGGTTTCCTGGGAGAGCGAATGCTCAGACCCGCTAAAAAATGTGCTGAACAACCCTCTTTCCACTGTGTTGTGCGTTGCTGTGGTTCACCTTTCCTTCACTTGATTCAGAGACGTGTAACCCTTGGCAACAGAAAATAAAAGAGAGCAGGAGGTCGGGGGTGAGTGGGAGCGCTGCATTGTTGGTGGTGCTGTACTTTGGATGAGACGTTAAACCCAGGTCCTGTCTATCTGTCCAGGTGGACGCTAAAAGATCCCACGGTGCTAATCGAAAGGAGAAGGGAGTTCCTTTCTCCCAGTGGGAGTTCCTTTCTCCCAGTGTCCTGGCTGACAATCCCCGAGATACGATGGGTCACTCATGCCATGGCTGTTTGCAGGACACTGCTGTGTGCAAATTGGCTGTCGTGTTTGCCCGCAAACTACGCAGCCACTACACTTTACGGCATATCCTGCGAAGCGCTTTGGGATGTCGTCCTGACGTGAAAGGCCGCTGCACAAAGTGCAAGGATTGCTATTGTTTTTTTAAATATTTTTTCGCGACGGTGGTGACTGAGAGGTAAGGGGGTTCCGAATGGGACGACTCTTTAAATGGTTCGAGGGCACGTACAGTAGGAAGGAGTGATAACGGCTTAAAAAAAAACTGCACAAAAATAAGGCAAACTGTTTCGTTAGGCTCAACAGCCGCCTCCTGTGTTTTCTATAACTCTAGAAGCCTCCAATGCTTCGGTGGTTAACTAGTTCACTGATGGGTTAATACTCTGGGATTCCTGTGCTGTGCTCCAGGGGTGATTAAGAATGATCTGATGCAATCTGTTCAGTCAATCATCCATTACATTACTGCCAACCAACTTCCTGCTACAAACACAGAGTGACAGCCCCTCTTAGTAGACTGACGCCTGCATCTCCATCTTTTATTAACTTTAAGACCGGTAAAGATAAATTGTAAAAAGAAAGCGCAGCTAAAAGTCTGCTAAAGTTTAATTATAAAAGAAAAGACTATAAGATGAGATAGAGTGTTTGCTTGTGTGTGGGGAAAAAGCCGCTGCTGGTTTGGCTGGCTCTCTGGTTTGGCTGGGAAGTCAAGTGACTGAACGAACACCTTCTGTGCCTTCATTGTGGAGTCCCGTAGCATGTTGGTCAGCCCTCGGAGTGTGCTTCAGGGGTAACTGAGTAGTTTGCATTGAGAGCCCTGTCTGGCCAAGCTTTCCCGCTGCTTGTCCAGCTAGGGCCACCCTCCCCGTTAGGGCTTTGGCTGTGGGGTTAACAGGAGCTGAGGGGGAGGATTCCCTGCCCCCAGTGACTGGTCGGCCCTTCCAGGTCCTGCCGATGAGCTGGGCCGGGCTGGGCTGCCATCAGCAGTGAGTGCCCTGGAATACTGTGAAGCCACGTGGCTCAGGCAGCATCTCACCCCAACAGAGGACTGACTCAACTCTGACATTGTGCTGCCAGAGATGTCACCTTGGAGATAGTTCAGCTCCGAGCAAACCCTGTTAACTACCACCTGCCCGGCCCAGTGCCTGTGCTCTGCCCGGCCCAGTGCCCGTGCTCTGCCCGGCCCAGTGCCTGTGCTCTGCCCGGCCCAGTGCCTGCCGCCTAATAATGACCCGGGGGCTGTTAGCAAAAGCGCCGGCCAGCACTTTTGTTCGCTTTTGTAAGCGCAGAGCGGCAGTCTGGCAGATTAATCAATCTATCACTTGCAGCGGTGGGAGCTGGAGACAGAGGCGGAGTGAGAGGAGACTCCGGGATGCGAATTGGAAAGTACCGAGACTTGAAATGAATTCCGCAGCCCCGGCTGCGAGTTGTAACCTTCACAGCGAAATGACGTCTCCGTAATAGCTCAGCCCTCGGGAACGGCATTAGCACGAAACTCCACGCTTAAGACCCTGCTCTCCCCCACGCCCACCTATTGGTCGGTAGGCGATGGAGTCTGGAGCCATCACCCGCAGAAGAACACGCGCTCGGCAAAACCTTATTACAGTGCTCTGCCCCGTGGGGAGAAATCTTCCTAACGTCTGTGTCGAATTCTCTCTTCCTAATGGCCTCATAAATAAACCAGGGCGCTCCTTGCCACTGCACCACTTTCATCCCTTACAACGTGACATTACTAGGGTCGAATTTGCGGTGTTTCTTACTGGGTTTCCTTAATAAGACCAAAAAAAGAGGTTAAGGCCATAGAGAGGAGCCAGTTTCGCACGGCAGCTTCCCCGCAAACAGAAATTTACATTGTATTTCAATCCACTCGGGGGTCAAATTAAGACTGTCCCGATGCGCTGTCTCCCTCCTATCATCTCAATGGCTCTTCACTTTGAAGATAACGCATTTCATCGCTGCTCACTCTAACTCGCTCTCAGCCATGAGGTTCCGCTTTCAGAGTTGCGGCAGTCTAACAAGTCTGTTGATACGCGAGCTCTCACCGGAGTCGGGCAAGTGGAGCGCAGTTTGACCGACACTGCTTCAGTGACGCATTATCGAACAAAACTCTGGATCGGAAGGTTGCCAATTTCCGCACGATACAAAATGCAACACAAGATTGCATTTGCACAGCGCCTTTCACGCCGGGAGGATGTCCCAAATCCAATGCCCAGGGCTGTCAGGGATTTGACCCGAGCGGGGTGGTGGTGGGGTTTGTGGGGGTGTGGTTTGGCATCAGGAAAGGTGGAGGGCGGGGAGGGGAGGGTTAGGAGGGTGGCCGAAGGCTCGGTCGAAGAGGAGGGTATTGATGAAGAGGTAGGTCTTGGACAGTGAGAGATGAACTGACAAGATCCTTTCCCCCCCCTCCCCCTGTGCCTCCTCTCCACACACACGCACACACACACACACATAGAAATGGGCAATGGAGCCCTCAAGCCGTTTGAGTGTCCTTCATTTGAGGCAGTTCCCAGTTCCATCAAGTAAGACGTTCCTGCTGTAGAGTCTAGCAGGAGAGGCTGTATCTCAGCTAATGAGGCCCTCGGGCCCTGAGACTCAGAGCCAAGCTCGTCAGCGAGCCAGAGAAAATTAAGATGTTAATGTAAATGAAGGTTTTCGTAGCTGATCCGGTGTCTGGGAACGCGGGACAGACAGGCACCCGGTGTGAGTACTGGGGCCTTCAGCTGCTGCGGGGGGAGAGCTCTGAACAGCAGCGACGGGAAGGGAATCTATCCGAGCAGATTACAGAGCACATCCGTGATGAGAGCTTGCGAGAGAATTAACGGAATCCCCTTAGTGAAGCGCCAGTGGTGCGTGAGTGTGTGTATGTGTGTGTAAATATATATGTATATATATATACGCATGTATTATGTATAAAAACATAACCCAGTCATATTTTGGTTCACAAATTTATCCATCAAAAACAACGAGCAGCGATTAATCTACCGCAGGATGTCTCTCAGGCCCTTCACAGCTTCTGCACGCAACGCTGCAACATTACGCAAAGCAGATTAAAAAGCTCGCGGATTCGGAGGTGGGAGAAAGGGGTTCGAAAAAGAAAGACGGCTTTTTTTCCTTCTTGTTTTCAAATGTGTGTATATATATATAGAGAGAGAGAGAGAGAATAATCTTTACATTTGATACTCCGCCTGTTCAGGTCACTGTGATTTCTCTTGGTTTGACTGTTCAGTGACTGGAGCAAAGGCTGACGAATTGGCCTCGAGGTACCGTTCAGCCATGATCTAATAGAATGGCTGAACAGGCTCGAGGGGCTGAATGGCCTCCTCCCGTTCCTGTGTTCCTAACGTTCCTATGTCTCAAAGCTCCTCGCAGCACACGCGGCATACCGTAAAGCAACGGACTCCACACGCGGCAAGGGGGGTAGGCAGCTCAAGACAAGTCGATAAACAGGGACAAATTGAAGCCTAGCTCTTCGCAGCAACTCTTCTCAATGAATTACGGAGATGCAGTGAATTGACCTCCCAGGGCACATACATGAGTAAACTCTGCTCGTGGCTCCCTTCCCCTCTCACAGCGGTGATTTCATTACTCCCAACAGCTGTTCGGCTGCAGGGTTACAAATCTATTCTGATTTCCGATGTCGTGGACGTGCGAGTGAGCTAATAAGGGAAACGGTTTCCGCTTATGCCTCCACCAAAGAAATGAACTTTGTGCGTCTCTCTTTTGAACCCGGTGCTCACCGGCAATCAGCATTCGTGTCACCTCCCCCGGAATAAAGATTGAAACATCTGAGGCTCTGATATTCCTGCTTTAACATTCTTCGGGGGTTATCCAGATGCAGCTGCTTCGTGACAATCAACTGCACGTCATTGCTCAGTAGATTGGTCAGACCCCGGATTGTTAATCCCTGTTTACGAACACTGTAGTAATAATGATAATAATAATAATAATAATAATCTTTGCATTTCATGTCAGGCCTTATCACGTCTTCGAGGCGTCTCAAAGCGCTTCACGGGATATATTGGAAAGTTGATTTGACAATGTATTTTGTGGGCGAAACACGGCAGCTCATTGCTCCCCCCCACCCGCGAGGTAAAAGCCCGTCAAATCCCATCTCAACAAATTCACGTGGGGTTATAAATAGAGAGTTCATTCTCACTCACTCTCACACAGCGGGACCCTCTGTTATTTGTTACTGGATCGAGCTTTGTCAGGGGTTCATACGCCAATACATACCCCTGTGAATCTTTCGCACTCTCTCTCGCACTCCAGTTGATTACCCAAACCCCCACCACCACACTCTCGGCACTTACCCCGAACCCGTAGCTTGGCGGTCAGCACGCTCGCCTCGCAAGCGAGAGGACTCTTATTCATTTCCCCGAAGGGCTGAAACCTAAGGCAAGTTTCCTTGCTCCACACACCTCTGTTTATCGAACAGTCAGTAGGAACCCAGTTGTTAGTTGATTGGTGAATTACTTTCCATAGATAATAATCCCACCACACCCCAACCCCCCCCGCCTCCACCCCCCCACCCCCCCACTCAAAATGATAATAATTTGGTCACTCAATCCACGACTGTTTATGGGGACGTCGCTGTGCGCAAAATCGGCTGCCGCTTTTCGCCCACTAAATACACAGTCACTCCGCTTTACGGCATATCCCGTGAATCGCTTTGAGACGTGATAAGGCGCTGCATCAAATGCGAGGATTAATATTAACTTGGTCAATCATTCGGACCGTGCTCACCGTGAGTTCCCAGTATCTTGCATCTCATTCTGCAGTGAAGGGTTAGGCAGTCTGCACTGACCTTGGGAATGCTGTGAAAGGCGGCTTCTCTGATGAGTAACAAGGGACAGGGTTCTGAAGTGCAATCTTGAGAGTCAATAATTTCTGAACAAGTCTAGTTGTATACTTCGGGGCCTGTTTAATGCCGACAAAATGCTCGAGGATTCAGTTCGCAGCAAAAATCGAACATCTGTACCTCTCTGTACTAAAAAAAATATCGAAATCTACATTTCACAGGAATTAATCTCCGCCGGTTCGCCACTTAATGCGACCCAGTGCCATAGAACTCTTGCGAGGATTAATAATCTCTGCATTTAATACAGCGCCTTTCAAACCAGGCAGACGTCTCAAAGGGCTTCACATGATTGGGGCTAAACGGATTAACAACAACAGCGTCCATCACGCAGGCCAGTGTCTCTGAGCTCTTAACAGTGGCGGAGCCTGATGCTGAGCTGGGGAGAGGGAGGAAGGAGGTGACTGTAGGTACGGCTAAAGAGGAAGGTCTTCAGTCGTGATCTAAAAAGAGGGGAAGGAGGGGGTGAGGCGGAGGGATTGAGGGAGAGAGTTCCCGAGCTGCGGAGTGTAGTGACCGAAAGCACGGCCAGTGATGTGGGGCGGAGGGGGCGAGGGACAAGCAGGAGGCAGCGGGTAGTGGAGAGGGGAGAAAGGAGGTCAGAGGGGTTGGGAGGTGCCAGGGCGTGAAGGGATTTGTAGCCGTAAACATCACTGTTGTGCAATTTGATCTGAGTTCCAATTGCGACGACTCTTCAGCCCATCACGGTGATGAGCGCTGGCACTATTGGCATCATTGGAAATGATTTCTTTAATTAAAAAAAGTAGGTAAATTGGCTGCCATGTTTACCGGCACAAAACAATACATTCTGTAAAGCGCCTTGAGACGTTTTGGCAATGTGTAAGGCGCTTTATCAAATGCAAAGATTATTACGATCATTATTATTATCGCAGAGGACTGATGCGCTTTACGTTGTAATGCTATTTTACAGACTCTCAATTTTCACTTTTTATTTGGTTCCCTGCAATAGTTCTGTTAAGCGTCGGTCAGGTCAATGCTGCGACGTTTCTTAATGGCGTTTCTTAATTAAGAAATCCCAAAGGAAATCGGATTGCGGTAGGACATCAAGTCAGCTCGGCTTGAAAAATACTTAAGAGTTGCAGCGGCCTCCTCGAGCTTGAGAGACAGATTTTATAGATTTCTTAATTAAGAAATTCTGTAAACAAATATCGCAAGATTCACCTCGCGTGTGGCTTGAGAACTTTAATTAAAACTGCATCTCAGACAGACACTTGATCTCGGGCTCTCAGACAACGGTATGACCGCTTATCAACCTTAAATCGTTAGGTCTCCTTGCTCCGCACGCCCCTGCTTACCCGGCAGTGAGGAGGAACCCGGTTGTTAGTTGATTGGCAGATCATGACACTGAGATGTCTCAAAGCACTTCACAAAGCGAAGTGACTGTGTCGTTTGTGGCTGAAACGCTGTAGCCAACCAATCGAGTCACGGATTGAGCGACCACAATTTTGTTTTAGGGGTATTATTACCCCCCACCCCCCCCCCCCCCCCCCGAAAAGCGATCCACCAATCGATTAACGCCAACAGCGAGGTAAGCAGAGGCTTGTGGAGTAAAGAAAGAAACTTGCTCGACATCTCGCCCTGCCCGGGAATCGAACCCGGGTCTCTGGCCCGCGAGGCGAGGGCTCTGACCGCTGAGCTTCCAGGACTCCGCTTCGGAAATAAAAATGAAACTGAGAACTGTAGTTCGGTTTACCCCAAAACAGAGAGGAAAAATTGTGGCCCCCAAAGATGTAGCGTTTTACAGGGGCGATCCACCGGAGGGCAGCACCTGCACAGGATTTGGCGTTGGGTCTCAAGTCAATCCAACGCCAGGAACCTTTCCAGCGGACGCAGTTGGCTCTCTCTCTTGTGTCGTACGCAGACTGATCAAGTGCCATGTTTCCTAATTGTCACGTCAAAGAACTGGGATTACTTGGTCTGTAAAAAAGGGCCTGTGCCGTCCTGGTTAGAGTGCTCGCCTCGCAAGCAAGAGGACCCGGGTTCGATCCCATCATCCTTGTGTCTTGAAAGTTTTGGTACGAAAGGCGCGATATTAAACGTAAAGATTGCTGTTTATTGTACTCCCTTTGAGCACCTTGTAGTAACAAACAATAATAATCCTCGCATTTGATATAGCGCCTTATCACGTCTTCGAGACGTCTCAAAGCGCTTCACGGGATGCACTGTAAAGTGAATTGACTGCGTGTTTCGTGAACGAAACGTGTATCTTTGTAATAAGCTCTCTTCCTTCGCTCCTAACCCACTTGGAGATGAATATGAAGCAATCTTTTATTTGCTCAGTACAGGATGGAGTGCAGACATTGAAATGACTGATATTCTCCTTGCCTTTAACCATTATAATCTCATCACATTTAATTAGCTTCATTTCCAGCCTGTGGAAGCAGAGAGAGAGTGTGTGTGTGTGTGCGTGTGTTTGCCATAATGCTTACTGTGCGTAATTGCTTTCTTACGGATTCAAAGGCGCGTCAACAGCATCGACATTGAGAGAAGACTCAGATTTGTTCTCCTTATTTGGGAACGGTTGAACATCAAAGCCGCAAAGAGCAAGAATTAACACGGATTGCACTCGTGAATCAAACAATGACAAACAGCCTCAAAACGCAAACGTGCTGCAGATGCCGGAAATCTGGAACGAAACACCTGACAACACCTTCGTTGATGCAGCAGCCCTCCGCATCCTGTAACCCTTTACTGTAGCGCAGTGGTTATTGAGCACTCGCCTCGCACGCGAGAAGACCTGGCTTTGATTCCCGGGCGGAACAAAACCTTAGGAAAGATTCCCTACTCCAAGCACACGCCTCTGTTTACCTCGCAGGAGGTAGGAACCCCGATTGGCGGATCATTTTCTGGGGGTAATAACCCCTCCCCCAAAAAATAAGTAAGAAAAATAATGATAATTTGGTCACTCGACCCACGACTATTGGTGGGACACCTTTGTGCCTCAATTGGCTGCCTCTGGGTAAAGAAAAATACTTCCTGGTGTCTGACCTGAAACCACCCTGTGAGAATCTGAACCAGCGTCCTCTTGTTCTACTGTGTTGGCACGTCCTGCAGCATTGATCCGGGTTTCGCTTTTTCAATCTCATTTAGAATCTTCTGCGCATCCCTCGAGTCCCCTCCGAGATGTCTTCTCTCAAGACTGAAGAGCCTGAGCTTGTCGAATCGTTGCTCGTAACACGTTTCCCCCCACCCCTAACCCCCGGCGATCAGCTTCGTTGCTCTCCTCTGCACTGCCTCTCGTGCCTGCGTTTTCTGGGTTGACTTCAGCAAGTTGCACATCACCACAGAGGTCCTGTGTGAGACGTCTGTGCCTGTTGTGGGCCTGAAGGAGTCCTTGGTTTATTTATTTGCTCCTTCAGCAAACTGTGTGAGATGTGTGCTCCTGCACTTTGGGATTCCACAGCTGTCTTTCAGCGAGATTATTGTCATGGAATGACTCGCGGCCATTTCGACACATCCAATACACATTAACATTTATATAGCACCTTTAATGTCGGGAAGGTGTCAGGCTTGGCAACTCAAAGCCCATTGACAGTGTGTCAGCCTGGCTCAGTTGGTAGCAGAAAAGCAGTTTCGCTTTTGAGTTAGAATTTGGGCCACAAAATATACAAACCGGGCTTGAGGTTAAATGTCGATCGGGACTGAAGTTCTGCTCAATTGAGTTGAGCAAAATAACGTGACAGATTTATCCCCGACACAGTTGTAAGTAAAATTCGGTTGGCGTTCCTGCAATGGGATTAGCAGTGTGATGTCTCTCTGACGGTAAACATGTGGCTCCTTGGCCTTTCTATCGCTGCTGCGTAGAGGAATTTTGAATTTATAATCCACAACTACACAAAGAAAAATGATTTCTAGCGAAGGCGGGTAAACAAATTGTGGGTTATTTTAATCTCTGCCACTGTGCGCGAGAGAAAACAGCAGTTAGAATAACGCCCCTTGCATTTTTATAGCGCCTTTCACATCAGGAGGGTGTGTCTGTCTCAAAGCATTTCAATGGTCATACAGTAAGGTGGAGTTACTTTTTTAGGAGAATGAGCCACAGACAGCCATGGACCGGGTGACCAAGCTTATCTGGAGGATTTGTCGGCCAGGACGTCGGGAGAGAGAAACTCCTTTCTCTTTTGAATCGCGCCACGGGATCTTTAACGTCCACCTGAACAGGCAGACGGGGCCTCAGTTAAACACTTCGTCCAAAGTACGGCATCTCCAACATTGCAGTGCTCACCCCTCCACCCCACCACCTCCACCACCACCACCGCCACCCACCTCCCACCCAATTCTCCCTCCCAGCACAGCGCTGGAATTTGCCTACGAAATACACAGTCACGACACTTAAACTGTAATGAGAGGAGAGCGGGATGGGTTTTGGGGAAGGGGAGGCTGCGGTGGGCTTTCTTCGTCTGGTGTGATCTTGTGAATAAAGCTGGTTACTATTGCGTGTGTTGTGTGCGTATCATTTCCAGATCCACTTCTCACCACCAGATGTCAGTGATAGCCATCGCCGAAGGCGAGATGTGTGTTGCGTTGTGATAGTTTTCAGCCGTGAGAGCAGAGACTGGGGCTGTGGAACAGCGCTATACGGGCGTTCAGGACCAACTGATTCGGGTTTTCGTTTCCTCTGCTTTCCCGAGCCAACGTGGGAAATTCTGGAGTCGGCTTCATCCAACGCAGAGCATCAGCTCGGGCCAGAAGCGATGGAAAATGGGGCAAAAAAATATAAAGCAGCTTTATATTGTTGCTGAGGGAATGGTCCCACAGGGTGGGAATGTGACGTAAATGGAGTTGACTTTTAATTGGAAGGTTTTTGTTAGCTGCGAAGCCAACGGCTCACAGGCATTGACACACAGTCACACACACACACACACACACACACATTGTCACACACACTGTCACACAGTAACACACCACCAACACACAGCGTCTCTCTCACACACACATACAGTCACACACACTGTCACACACACCATCACACAGTAACACACCACCAACACACAGTACCTCTCACACACACACACGTCACACACACACTGTCACACACACTGTCACGCAGTAACACACCACCCACACACAGTGTCTCTCACGTGCGCACACACACACACACAGTCACACACACACACACACACTGTCACACACACACTGTCACACAACAAGAGACACCTATCTGCTTCCTGAATTGTAGACAAAGAACTATGGGGTGAAACATGCATCATTTCATAATGCGTTGCTTGTGCTAATTAGCACGAGGGACGCTTCAGAAATAAGAACATAATGATTTGTTGGACGAACGAAAGACCAAAGTCCATCCAGTTCTCCTTCCACCATCCTGGCAGTCGCTCGCACATGCCACGTCCCAGTCTATACACCATTATCCCGAGATACTGTTTCCAAACAGAAAGCCATCTAATTTGTTCTCGAAGGAATCAACACTTTCTGCTCCCAGCGCCCGTGTCCCTGGGGAAACGTGCCAGGAACGGGGTTCACCGAACGATGCATTTTTCACCCTTTGGTGTTTTTTTTATCTCTCCGAAAGCGAAAGGAGTGAGCGAGTGAGTGATTAAAAAAAAATTCTATTTACCTTCAATGTGACCCCGTTACTTGTATTAGAATAACAATAATAATAATGATTAAGCCTGGAGTTTGATACAGCGCCTGATCACGTCTTCCAGAAGTATCAAAGCGCTTCACAGAATATACCGTAAAGTGAATTGACTGTGCGTTTTGTGGGCGAAATTGGTCGTATCGGTCGATCGTCCAGACGTATTACAGCCTGGACGTAATGTAATGTGTAATAAGATAATGTGCATTGTACGTACTCCGCGATTGACTCGCACACTGTCACTCGGCTCTTGAGATACAGCCTTCAGCCTGACGTTGTGTAACACGTGTGTGAGATACCCAATGCCTGCACTCTAAATGCTGATGAGATCGCTCGCTTTCAATTTCCACCACCACACTCGGTTCTAAATTAATTCCAGTGAGGCTTCTGAATCAACACGGGCTCGATTACATCAGTAGATAAAGGATATATAAAAAAAACTGACATTACATGAAATTACATGTCCTATTTTTTTATTTTATGCTATTACGACGGCAATAAATTGCAAAGCACACACCTACTCGCACTCTCTCGCTCTCTGTGTGTGAGATTGCAGTCAAACCCTTGACACGCTATGGAATCTACTGGTTACATTAAAGGGACTGCGCTACTAAATCCCTCCAGAACGTGTACTGTCAGAGTGTCACGTGCGGAAAGGCAGGAGGCTTGCCTGCAGAAACTGCGGAAGAATATTCTCTCTCTCTCTTTCTCTCTCTCTCTCTCTCTCTCTCCCTCCATTAACCGGAAGAGATCATTTAAGGAATCCTCGGCTCCGGAATGAGAGATTCAACCGTAAGAAATAAAACCCAAACGAAACGATCTTTATCCATTGATAATATCAATCGGCTCTGGCCAACCTGCGCCTAATACTCACCGCAATTAGGTAAGCAAGATGTGTCCCTCCAGGGAGAGAGAGAGAGAAAAGGAGAGCGTATTCCATCCCAACAATCTCTCTGTGGGATTTCCATGTGTAGACGGGATGCATGGAATTCTCAGCTTGGTTTGGAGACTCTTAAGCAACGGTACTAATCATCCTACAATCCTTGCGCCCGATATACCGCCTTAACACATCGTTGAAGACGTCTTAAAGCGCTTCACAGAATATACCGTAAAAGCAAACTGACTGCATTTAATTTTGGGGGCGAAACGCGGCGGTCGATTGCGCCCGGCAGCGTCCCCGCAAACAGTCGGTGGATTGAGTGACCACAGCCTGACCATCCCGAGAAGAGGGACATGGAGGCAGCTGGGCAATGCCTCACCAAACACACCCCCAATAGGGGAAGAAGACAGACAGACTCGGCATATGTCAAGTCTCTCTCCCCGTTTTCCCTATTGATTTCACAGCTTGACACCGGAAGCTGATAACGTCAGCGACAAGGAACGAGCGAGGACGGACAGGGCCAGAGGTACAGACATCAGCGCTCGTCAGCCTTCCAGCCGCCTGTGGTTGGGTATGTTGGGTCGAGGTTCCGTGCTCCGGCAACTGACTCCCACCTCAGGTCAAAGACAAGACGTACCTGTACTCCCCCAGTGACCTTTATATGAATAAATCGACCCGGTTACTGCAGCCGAGGAATCCAGCTTTGCCAACGCAACTGTAACACTGCGCAGTTATTATTATTATTATTAATAATAATCCTTGCGCTTGATATAGCGCCTTATCACGTCGTGGAGACTTCTCAAGACGCTTCACAGGATATACCGTAAAGTGAATTCACTGCGTACTTTGTGGGCGAAACGCAGCAGCCAATTGCGCACGGCAGTCCTTTTCCGCTTGCGAGGCAAGCGCTCTCACCACTACCCTACAGGACTCCACAATGAATCTTTGAGCGTCAATGGAACCGTAAGGCATCAATTAACACGGCAGATTGGAAAAGAACAATAGTCAGGATGAATTGGTTGCACAAGAAACTTAGCACCAACCAACATGATTAATGGAAATGAACGGATCAACTGCAAAGTGTCTCCCACCACCATCCAGGCCCCGAGACACGGATAAATTGTTGAGGTGTAATTCTCATCGACTGTCTTACTGATGAGCGACCACCCAAAACCAAAACGAATTAGGGTTTGGAGAGAACACAAATAAAGTCTTCGTTTCAAAAAGAAAATATTAAGAAACTTTTTTTTTCTGCCACTGATTAATTTCTCTCGAGATCCGAAGGCAACATGTGGTCCCTGGATACTGGGGACATAATTAAAAACTGCATCATCTGTCAGATGTTCAGAGGGCATGTGGAGTGACTAAATGCTGGGCTGGTGATTCATTGACTTAATCTGTCACTTATTGCTGTTTATTGCATAGAAATGAAATCATTAGTCACAATCCAGTGAAGGAATCATTTTTTCACATTGATTTCATGTACATAAGGTCGATTGATGCCGTGGACAGCTTGGATAACTACCATACATTACACTTCAAACATCACTGACCAGATGCACACGCATTCACTCTTCCTCTCTTTCCTACATGGACTGGTCTAACCTGGCAAGCTCCAGGCTGCCTGCTCGATCATCACCAATTCAGCTCCTGATCCATGGTCGGGCCTTCAGCCTCTCTGCTTCCACCCTTTGGAACTACATCCCACAGTTCCTTCGTCTCGCTTCCTCTCTTACTTCCTTCAAGACCCATCTCAAGACCCTCCTCTTTGACTATGCCTTCGGTCACCCTCTTATCCCTACCTCCCTGCCCTCCATCACTTCTGATCCCAACCCCCAGCTCGGGTCCAAATCCCTGACTGTTCAGCGCCTTGGGATGTCCTCCGAACTTTGTACAAACATAATTTGGTGTTGCCCATGGCAAGACAAGGCAAGGTAGTCTGGCTTGGTGGCAGGATTTAGAGGGGGAAGATTGGGACTGAGATTCTTCCCACTCGGCTCCTGTTAACCCTGCAAACCGAAGCCCTAAGAGAAAGCGTGGTCCTAGCTGAACAAGCAGCGGGGAAGCTTGATAAGGTTCTGTATCAAAGGCAAGGATTTTTATTTATTATTATTAACATGTGATTGTAAAACCTGGAGATTGTCTCTGGAAAGCAGACAAGAAAACATGATTGTCTGCTTTGGGCCACTTGTAAATTGATGCTAATCCACATGTGTTAATTCACTGCTGATTTTCCACGAAGCCTTGGCACTAATCCATGTGAATATTCTGCCCAGAGGATGAAGAACATCACAAAGCTATACATACCAAATATTTCAACAGAGATTCACTGCATCAGGCCAGGAGAACAAGAGCACACAGGTTTACGGTTGTGCAGGGCAATTTCACATCAGATGGAAGGAAGTTTTATTCTATCGAGGAGACTGGGAGAGAGAAACTCCTTCCTCTTCGATCAGATACTACCCACGGGATCTTTAACATACACCTACGGACTCGATGGGCTGAATTCTCTCCTTCCGCACAGTACATTTCTACCGTTCTATGAGGGGATAACGGGTTTCCTACAACCCGGTGAGAGAAAATTCCTGTTTAGAGGTTTCTCTTGAAAAACAAACATGACAGGACAGCATCTAATGCAGGTTTGCTGTGCAAATCCAAAAGACTTGCACAATAAACCCAAGAGTGCGGTCTTATTACCTGAGGAACCCTATTGTGACAGACTGACTGGTTTTTGACAGCACTTTGCGAAAAAAANGCATCACTGAGTTGGAAGACACACATAATCTTATTTTTCCCCCGACAGAGCAATTTCCCGCAGCAATCTTTCTCTGCACGCTCTGGGGTTGCTCCCTCCTCAGGGGCACTTCTGGGACATGTCCTTTATCATAAACCCAATTAAACAAAACCCCCATTAATCTGCTTAGACACAGGTCTGAGCCTCACTCTGGCCTGAGCATTATGAGGCCCTGTGTTGGAATGTGATCCGTTGGGGTTTGAAGTCTCTACATTTAAGTATTCCTGTAGAGTCCTGTAGGGTATTGGTTAGAGCACTCGCCTCGCAATGAAGGGTTTCCGATTCCCGGGCAAAGCCTCGAGTGAGTTTCCTTACTCCACACGCCTCTGTTTACTAGCAGTGAGCAGGAACCCGGCTGTTAGTTGATTGGCCGATTGTTTTTCTCGGGGGTCATAAGCCCTTAAAAAAAATACTAATCAATCCACGCCTGTTTATGGGACACCGCTGTGCTCAATTGGCTGCCAAGTTTCGCTCGCAAAATACACAGGCAATTCGCTCTGCGGTATATTCTGTGAAGCACATCGAGATGCCTCGACAACGCGATGAGGCTCTGTATCAAATGGGAGGAAAATCATTGTTATATTATCACAATTATTACTTAATGTTTATCTCCCCCGTCGAGTGCCGGGAGTTTTAAGAGATTTAGAGATTGGGAAATGGTCAGAACATGCCGAGGTTCGACCCCGTGTGACTCAGCCCCTCCAGGGCTGAGCGTGGGACACGGGGCATTAAGATTCCAGCCACGCTTTCAGGAGAACTCGACTTCTCCTGTCTAATGCATAATTTTAAGCTTCTTCCAATCTGTTTCAAATTGATATCGCTGTAAATCAGTTCCCAGATGAACGCCCTCTCTCCGAGGCTGTCTCGTGTCTTCGCCTCGCGCCCCCTCCCGCCCCCACAACCCCTCTCCCAACCCAACCCCCTCTCTCCCATCCCCCCCATAGGTTACACCACACAAAGCTGTTCTCTCTCTCTCTCTCTCTTTCTCTCCCCCAACGCAGACGAACGACAGCTGAATAAAACACCAGTAAAGAGCGTAATCATTTTAACACGCTGAAGGGTGAAAAAAAGAGATGATCAGAAAAAGCCTTGGTATTCAAAGTTGACAGCTGGGGGGGTGAAGCACACTAAATTTGGAAGTACAAACCTTTTTGTTTTACTGAGATATAAATGAATAATCATTAACCAGCGTTTGAGAAATGCTTTCAATTGTCTTGTTATGTCAGACTTGGGTGTGTGATTCACAGAGATGAGTTTCTCACCAGATTTTCGCTTAAAGCTCCCATTTTGCTGACAGCTTGCTTTCTGCACAACCTTTTATCAGCCCGACGATCGATAAATAGATGTTTTGGGATAGAACAGGACAGGGAGATTTTGTTCCTTGCTTTTGTTTTGGTGAATCAACGTCTCAAAACATATTGTTTCACGGAATACAGGGTGAAGTGGATTGACTGTATAATTTGTGGACAAAACACAGCCAGCCAACTGTGTACAGCAGCGTCCCACGTTTGTTTATTGAGGGATTAATACCAAAGAAAGCGATTCGCCAATCGACTAACAACCAGGTTGCTACTTACTGCTAGATAAACAGAGGTGTGCGTGTGTGTGCGTGTGTGTGGAGTAAGGAAACTTGCCTGATGTTTCGCCCTGGTCTGGGAATCGAACCCGGGTCCTCTCGCTTGCGAGGCGAGAGCTCTCTAACCAATATGCTACAGGACTCCACAAAGGACAGTTAGTTGATGGAGACGGGAATGAAATGGAGAGAAACTGTGGAGAGGTATCGGCTGTAATTACAATGAAACGAATCAGAGTTCTGCTCCATATCATTGCTGCTATGAATCTTTATCTCCACCACAATGTACTGTTGGGTGTGTTCTGGATCGCTGCTCTCCATTAATACGACTGCATGTGTGCCAACAAACATCAATCCCTCTCTCCCTCCGCAACACACAGTTTAATCTCCTCTCTTCCATTGGGATCTTACTGCTGTCTGTTGGAGTGAGGAAAATCTGTGATAATGAGCGATTCTATGACTGTCGGATTCAACACTCACCCTTTTCTTTATCCCGACCGACACAAACTCAACAGTGCAAGCACTTCACGATCAAAGGACAATTATGCACAACTGTGTGTGGCGTTTCACCCAAAAATTCCCTTTACAGTATACTCTGTGAGGTGCTTTGAGATGTCTCGGATGACTTGATAAGGCGCTACGTCAAATGCAAGGATTATTATTACTAAAGGGTGTCAGAAACCCGAGAGGTCACGTAATGGGAAAGTGACTGTTATCGTCACCACTAACTTGAGCAGCCCTAAAACCGCACCACTACTGGGACCTTCTCAAACCCTACCGACTTAGCCGAACAGCGGGCACCAGCCTGCTTCTCGTCCCCACCTTACCCGTTTCACCATTAATGGACGGTCTTTCAGCCTTTCTGCCCCCGCTCTCTGAAACTCCCATCCCAAAGTCAGTCCATCACTCTCTCGTTCACAGTCCATCTCAAGGACTTACCTTTGACCTCGCTTTTGGTCATGTTTCCCTTCCCCACACATAGCTAGTTGAGTTCCATGCCCTGATGTACCTATACCTTCAAGACCCGTCTCAAGACCTTCCTCTTCGACCACTACCCTCCCCACCCTCCACACCTCCTCATCCCAACTAGCAGCTCAGGAGAGGATCCCTAACTGTCCAGCGCCTTGGGATGTCCTCCTGACGTGAAAGGTGCTCTACAAATGTAATTTGTATATTGTCTATCTGGAACATTCTCCTTCTTTCCCTCCGCCTTGCCCCCTCCTTCCCCATAGTCAGATCGCGCCTGAAGACTTTTCTCTTCGACAGTGCCTACAGTCACCTCCCTCCTCCCCCTGGCTCGTAATCGTGCCACTGTCACTGTTAAGCACTCTGGGATGTCATCCTGTGTGAAGGGCTCTGTGTAAATGCAACTTGTCGTCGTCGTTGGCACAAGATGAACGGTCACTTGGAGGTACCAATGGAACCATCACATACTCAAGCCTTGGAGAACTATCTATACTCCCTTCAACACCTCTAATTAGGCAAAGCGTGCGTTCAAAGTGACTTTGTCGCAGTGGGCAGCATATAGTTCACCATCGCTTCACACCACTGCGAAGAAACAGAACTAATTAAAATTATTCAATCTCCAGGGTTAAGCACGGCACACTCTTTCTTATTATTTATAGAGGGCGAGAAAAAGCGATCAAAGTAACAGAACATGTTCCTTCTGAAACCTCATCGCCATTGGTTGGATGTAATTGATGCTGGCTGGAGGCTGTGGGTGGGCAGTGAACAACTGGAGTCTTGAATGTAGAGCGACTTGGCTGTTTGAATTTGTTTCCAGGTGTTGTGTGAGCATTAACGCAAACCCTCCTTTAATTAGCGAGCTCGCTCAACGGGGACTGGAAGAGAACCGGTTTGCATGAATTGAACAATATAAGTCTGGCACAGCGGGAAGGCTGTTGTTGAACAGGAAGGTAGAAAGATAGGAATATGTAGGAGCAGAAAAAGATCTATCTGGTCTGTCCCAAACTTGCTTTCCATATACAGCTCCCTTCGTGTAGGGTAATGTCTCAGAGGACTTCACAGGGATGATAATATTAACAACGGTCCTTCCAATTGCACACAGCAGCGTCCCACAAACAGTCGAAGAGATAGGATTTAAGGTTGGACTCAAACACAGAAAGAACGGGCGAGGCAGCGTGCTAAAGGGAGGGATTTCCAGTGGTTGGGGTTATAGGAAGATGTTGGCGTGGAGAGGGTTGGGATATGCAGTGGTGAGGAGAAGATGATTCGATGAATAGGCTAAGACAAGGCCAGAGAGATAAAGGTCCAAGTCTCAACCACCCTTCCTGGTAAATCTGTTCCAGTTGTTAATTGCTCTCTGGGTAAATAAATAATTCCTGGTGTCTGACCTCAAAATTGTCCTTTATCTGTCATCAAGGCAGGGTACGGAGACATAGCGAGGAGAAGGTTAACAGCATGTCTATATAAATAAAGATGTGACGTGAATGCTATTTAATGTCAGAACAGCCTTGACGGTACTAGGGAGCGGATTGGTTTGTAGTTAAGGTTGAGAACCTTGAAATCGATCTGCTGGGAATTGGAGAACCAGTGAAGATTGACAAGGACAGGGACAAGAGAAACAGGAATCTCGCGCTCAAGCTTCTCCTCTGTGAAAAGCGCTGTATAAATGCAAGTTGTTGCCCAGCGCGGTTGTCTCCACTTTGTGCCAGAGGGAGACACAGCCGAAGGTTGTGTTAGTAGGAAGTAGTATTCTGTGTATTCTGTGAAGCTTTGAGACGTCTCAATGACATGATACAGCACTGTGTCAATTATTATACAATATTATATATGATCTGCTCACCAACTCACCCTGTTCGGAGGTGTTAAAGCCCAGTGATACAATATAGAAAGAGAAGAGAGTTTCTCTCTCCCTGGCCAACGATCTCTTGGATAAATCAATTATTCACCCCGTGTTTGTTTGCATGACATTGTTGTGTGCAAATGTAACTGCTGTGTTCACCTGAAAAATACAGTCACTACACGTTAGAAGCGAAGTGAGGCATCCCTGTGAAGTGTAAGGCATTGTATTAAAGGCACAGATTATTATTTTGATATTTTAATGGGGATTTCCGTGGGCACTACGTATTACGCTAATGTTCGGCGGTACACATAATCCCTTCAATTATCCAAGATAAAAGAGCATTATGTTCTTCATTTCAAAGGCAATCATTTCCGGCTTTAGCATCAGAAAACATTGGGTTTTATCTGTGTGTGGTGCTGAGAACCACAACAAAAGCAGTCAATAAATCTATGCAGGAATAATGAATGATTAATGACCAAAATTCTGTGTTTTGGCGTCTCAAGGACTTTGCAGTCAATAACAGTCAACGAACACTCAAGCACGGTTAACTAATCGCTACTCGAGGAGACAGACATTTGTTTCAAGCTTCAATGGGCTGTTTTCTAACTCACAGAAATCAAACCTGCCCAATAGTTCCTTCTTCACTTTCACCAACTTTATTACACAACGAAGGTCACAGCAATGTAAAGCGATTCCTCATTAATCAAATGAAACACATTTCTTTTTTATTTGAAAGCAGGGAACTGTCTGCTCAGCTCCTGTTAACCCTGCAAGCCAAAGCCCTAATGGATAGGGTGGGTCCTAGCGGGACCAGCAGCGGGAAAGCTCGCCAGACAGTGCGTTCGATGGCAAGCTATGCAGTTTTAGCCGGTTAGACTCCAGCAGATACCCCAAAGCATACTCTTGCCCCAAGGTTCCACAGTTGTTTGTGGACAAATTGGCTGCGACATTTTTTGCACAGTCGCCACACTGTCATAAAGTGAATGTCAGATTTTTTTTTTAACCTCTGGGAATATTGTCGGCCAGGACACTGGGAGAAACTCCTTTCTCTTTCCGATTAGCGCCGTGGTATGTTAAGCATTCACCTGAACAGGCAGACAGTATCTTGGTGTAACACCTTATCCAGCAATATGTCACTCTCCCCCGCCCTGTATTTCAGTGTCAGCCTAGACTATGAGTTCAAAGCCCTTGACGTGGAGGTTTGAACCCACAATCTTCTGACTCAGAGGCAAGAGCGCTACTAACTGATCCAGCTTGACACACTATATTATATAACCTGCTCTCAGCTCACTCTTCCATTCAGGAGGAAGTAAAAATCTCTTACCACGTCAATGTTTTCTTCTGTGTGCTTCACTCTCCTCCCCAGAGCCAACCTACCCTCTAACTCTTCTCGAATCAATATTCTAGACTAGACTGAAGGTCTCCAGGTCCCTTCACACATTTCCACGCAAATAGGTCAAAATACTGTGAATAATGAATTATATTAATGCTGTTAGCTACGTGCTGGATGGATTTAAATACCTCTAATGTCATATTTTACACCACATGTCGAGACATCCTCTTTCTTCAGCCTTATGGTGAAAATCGAAACGGTTGATAATAGCTGCTCCTGGTCTGACTTCACTCATGTCACTTGAGTACGGTTACATGGACACCGATTGCCCTCTGTTTTCCTGGAGTCAATTGCTACGGTCGAGGTTTTCCCTCTGGACAACTTGCCCCACCAGCTGAGACACAACTCAATTTGTTGCCTGCAAGTGCGGCCTGGCTCAACTGACCACAGACGCCAAGGGGCTTGAACCGCACAGTTGGAAGAGATGAGATGTGGTCGGTTGACTTGATGGTGAGCTCAGAGCCATTACAATCAAACCACAACACAACAAACCTGTCAGTCACAGGAAACTCACTGAAACACATGCTCACATTGGTCTCTCGTTTTTGTACACACAGGTGAGAAGCACTAACTTCAATACCCAGTCAGTCATCCCTCTTTCCTTCTTAGCATCACAGAATCTTACAGCACAGAAGGAGGCCATTCGGCCCATCGTGCCTGTGCTGGCTCTTTGAAAGAGCTACCGACTAGTTCCACTCCACCGCTCTTACCCCATAGCCCTGTGAATTTTTCCTTTTCAAATATCTATCCAATTCCCTTTGGAAAGCTACTATTGAAGCACCTCCGGGTGCTTTGCCAATTGCCTTTAAGTCCGTGTCCCCTGGTTAATGACCCACCTGCCAATATCTACAAAGTACTTTGCAAATATGGCGTAACATGGGATGATATTCGTGTCGTTTAGTAACAGATTTGAATTAGCACATCGAAACGGATATGAGTTTCCGCAAACTTAGTATCGTACATATTTTCAACACATCAACCATTGGACACCCAAACTGCTGTAGGCATCTCTGACTGACCACTGTCAAGCCAACATAACCGCAACCACCCAAACATCTACAAACAAGCAAATAACGGGGTGAAATTTACTCTATTTGTGCAGTATTTTAAGACGATCAGAATTTGGCAGCTTACTGAATTCAGCCCTCACTCCTGCAATTCTTATGAGATGCTTCCAGAAGACAAGATTCGTAATGAAGATCTTGTCGAATTTTCCAAGTTCTAAAAATGCTTCACGAATAGGTTGATTGGAAACCTAAGAGGAATTTCTCAACACGCACGTTAAAAAAAAAGCCTAGAAACGGACAACTTTCAAATTAAATAGACTCAAAATATTACTACAGTGACGAGGAGTCTGACAGACTCGTCTTTCCGACTTCAGATTAACCTTCAAAGAGAGACCATCAACAGTTCAAATGGGCTGTACTTTATCCTGACTTTGTAATCTCGTGAACAGCACAATTATTTGTTCAACAATTCACGATACTTTGAAATAAAATAACTGCAGTGTTTGCCCTTCCCAGAGAGCCGTGCCTTTATGTATGTTTTCCACCTGGTGTGTAGATTGTGCCCTCGGTTTTAATGAAGAAAAATTGGTTCGGAATAACTTGGAAGACACTTCGCAGAAATATAGGCCGTGTAGTATGTGTGGAAGAATGAGGCAACTTTGGATCTGAGGTTCCCAAAGTTTTCCACTGCGTTTGTGATAGACTAAATCCATACAGAATTAATTGCTATCAACATCTCCATTACTGTTTCCTGTGATATATTGTATGACTAACCCACAGTCAGATAGGAGAATGTATCACGGGGAGGAAAATAGAGAGTGTCTATAGTGCGTACCTACCGAACGCTAATTCTTCTGAACGTCCTTTCGCACAGCTCAGGTTCAGTGAGTCTGGAGCCGTGCATTACATTGGTGGCTCACCTCTTAAAATGAAAAGAGCCAGATTGTGATACAGTTCGACTTGTGAAGTTTTGAGTTGTTAGGTACTGTGCTGAAGTGAATTGCTGAAGAGGCTAATTGTATTCAAGCGCGAGCTTTTTTTTCCCCGTCTTCTATATTTGCCGAAAGAAAAGGGAATTGTAACCTGCTGGTAATTGGAATTGATCTCCCATTCTCTCTTTATGTATCGCTGTTTACTGCTGCAGGGCATAGCAATGGATCTGAAAGAATCACCAATGATCGGGAGAAGCAAGGAAACCTATTGTGTGAAGTTTAGGCAGATGATGAACTGCGGTATGTTCAAAGGTAAATTCATCACAGTGAACAGACTTGCAATGTGCAAGAGGGATTGATTCCCCTCTTTCCCCCCACCCACCCCTCTCCCCTCCCACCGACATGCTATGATCCATGACCCAGTCGATTTCATTCCAGGCTTTCAAGGACTTTACCATTGACATTGTTTCATCAAGTAGCAATATAATAATCCTTGCACTTGATATAGCTCCTTATCACGTCATTCAGACGTCTCAAAGCGCTTCACAGAATATATTGTAAAGTGAATGCACTTCTATACTTTGTGGGCGAAACGCAGCAGCTAATTGCGCACAGAGGTGTCCCACAAGACAGTCGTGCGTTGAGTGACCAAATCATTTTTATTTATGTATTTTTTTTCAAGGGATTATTACCCTTGGAAAAGCGATCCTACTTACTGCTAAGTAAACCGAGGTGTGTGGAGTGAGGAAACTTGCCCAACATTTTGCCTTGCTGGGAATCGAACCCAGGTCTCTCGCTGGCAAGGCTAGTGCTCTACTAGCTACACAACTCTATATTCGCTGTAATAAATATCCAATGTATCTAACTGAGCCCGTTGTTTCAGCACTGCGAGACACTATCCTGTGGGAAGCTCATGATATAAATGCACGTTGTCGTTGTCTTCATTGTTGTTAAGGGCACGCGGTGCAGTTTGACGTTAAGATTAAATTCATGTCAATTTGAAGAAACAGCTCCATTTAAGGACCCCGAGATAACATCTCTTTCAAGGTGCTTCCTCAAAATATTTGCGCTCTACAGCAGAAAGAAATACAACGGTTGATCAAAAGCAAACCGCGCGCACACACGCACAATTTTCCCAATGTATTGTTTCAACACAGTAAAGCCTTGTACCTGCTGTCCAACCCGTTCTACCACAACGTCTCAACAACTGCAATGCTATGAGCTGCTTTCGTTGTTCGTGATTCCACTCTTACCTTACCAGCCAACCCACATCCCATAAGCCGTCCGTCCACAATGCTGGGAGGATTAACGATTTGAACTTACCTAGAATTGAGAAGAAGAAAAAAAAACATTTAGGTTTGTCCGCACAGTTCATCAAGAAATGAACTAAATAAAGTAAATTGAAAAAAATTAATTCCGGTCATTTTTTAATGGATTAAAAATCTTGTGCCTTAGATTCATCTAAACGTAGAATATAAAGTTGTTTTCCTGTGTTTCATTTTAGGAATGTATAAAAACAGGAACAGGATGAGGCCATTCAGCCAATTGAGAGGTGCGGGGCCAGTTTTAGATCCTGGCGAGTCGTTTAATACCAAAGCCCTACCATTGCAACATATGGTCGGCCAACAAAATACATTTTCTTGATTAAATATAAAATACATCTCAAAACGCTTCACAGAAGTTACTCTGAAGTGTTGGCAAACTTGGCAGCCAATTTACAACACAGCAATTTTCCACAAACAGCCGTGAAGTTGAGTGACCAATTTTATCTGTGAGGAGTGTTTGCCGGGGCACCAGGAGAGAGAAACTCTCTTTGCTTTTCGAATAGCTTCATGGGATCTTTAACATTCACCTGAACAGACAGGGCTTCGAATTAAGGTCTTATCTGAAGGACAGCACCTCTGACTAATGCAACACTCTCCCAGCACAGCGCAGGGTTGTTTGTCAGCCAAGGTAGCGAGCTCAAGGTCGTGACGTGGGGCTGCAATCCACAAGTGTCTGACTCAGAGACGAGAGTGCTCGCGGCTGAGCTCGGGGGGTTTCAGCTCCCAGTGTCTCCTCACTTTCTTCAATGGTCTGAGTTCGCTCACAAAGACAATCAGACCAATTTGCGATGCAGTGATAAGTGACTGGAGCTCGCTGGAGTGGAAGGAGAACTGTATCTTTAGCAGAACATTTTTCTGCAAGTGATAAACAAGGCATGAAATTACAACCTGCCCAAGCTCGACAGCACGGAGCTGTTGGGGATGCAGGTAAAATATTTCAGATGGAATTTAGCACTGTCACACGGAATCCTCTAAATGGATGTAAGATACTTTCAATCATCGAAGCAATCTTGAGTAAGTGGTCAGATATTGGACCGAAATGGAATTTGAGTCAAATTCCCGTAATGCTGTGAAGGCAAAGGCACGCGGCAAACCATATTATTCCATCTGCAAACATTTCCGCACTAAATCTAATAAAAAGCAGGGTGCAAGTGTCAGACGCATTTATATTCATTGACAAATAGTCACTATTTGGGATTTTTTAATCAAAAAATTGTGCTCTGAAAAGGGGATTTTCGGTTATTTATTAGCCTGCCGTTTGCGCTGAGTGTTTGATACCACAAGCTTTTATGCTGGTTCGGAGAGTGCTTGAAATTGACAGCTGGGAACGTGTAGCTCCAAGCCACACTCCCTGTTCTGTTAGGAACTTGCTGGAGACTGATGAATAAGCGAAGGAAAAATTTGTCAGGGCTCCTCAGCTTTGATTGTACGAACCAGGTTTACAGATACAGACCTTGTTTGACTGACTCACTTATGACCTGGGATCATGTAACAGATGGTACATTTTCCAGTAGTTTGTAGTAGTTTCTTAACCTACAAAACACACAGTGTTCTTCCTTAGTAAGCAATTCCTTAATAACAACTCCGAGACACATGTGGGGACTCCATCCCATTACCAGAAAAATAGACCTGGGAAAACAGACTTGGTCTATTGGAACTAGATCACAAGTTCACAGGATTGGTTTGGATGTAGAGGACCTTTTGGCCCGTCTGATCTCATCCTTCCACGACACCCACCCTATCATCCTCCCACCACATCAAGCTGTTTTGTTAAATGAGTCCAGGGTCCTGGCCTCAACCAAACTTCCTGGTAAACTGTTAAATACCCTCTGGGTACAGAAATACTTCCTGTGCCTGTCTTTAAAATGCCCTTTACAAGTCTGAACCCGTGTCAGTTTGTTCTCATTTTTTGAATTTGGGGATATATTTGTCGAACGATATACTTTTCCCTTCCAATCTCTCCACCCGCTAAGCAGATAATACAGCTCCATATTGCCCCTCGCTCTGCCTTATCTCATGGTTCAGCACTTGTCATCCCGACAGCGAGTAACAAATCGTCTCATTACTCGCCTCTGCACTGTCCCAAGGGCCAGGGACCTCCTATTAGCTCTCAGTATTGCAGTACGTTCTGGCCAGAGCACGAAATAGCTCGAGCAAGATTTATGGAGTTTGAACTCATTTGGCAATGTAGTAAGGTGTGGGAAAGTCAGCAAAAAGTCAACTAATGCCTCTCGTGACTTCTAAACATCACCCGTGTTCTCTCTCTCTCTCTTTCGTTCTCTTTCCCATCCAAGGAGTACATGCTCTTAGTATTTTTAGCATCATTCTGCAGGACCTTAAATTGAACACCTCAGCAGGATGCCTGCTGTGGTTTGTGAGAACAGGGAATTAGTGCAGGCTTCAAACTACCAATGCACAGGCTGAGCCAGAACCACACGATAAATCATCGACTGTGGACACTTACATTTTTTTGCCCACAAAATATGCAGTCAAACGCTATGTTCTGTGAAGCGCTTTGAGACGTCTCGAAGATGTGAATGAGGCGCTGTATCAAATGCAAGGATTATTATTGTTATTATCTTTGTTCATCTCACTGACTGCAACAGAATCAAATGTCCCATTGACCTTGTTTCTATTAATCTGCCAGAAACTTGTTCCTCGGTTGTAATCAACATGCCCAACTTAGGGGTGTGTAATACAGAATGATACCAGCTGCTCACTGTCCTATCGCTCCACAGGGTTTAAATAAACCAGGTGTGTCAGCCTGGCTCAGTCAGACGCTCTCGACTCCAAGTCTGAAGGCTTTAGTATCGCTGTATGTCAAGCTTTCCCGCTGCTTCTCCAGCAAGGACCACCCTTCCCATAAGGGCTTTGGCTTACAGGGTTAACAGGAGCTGAGTGAGATGAAAACTGGTCACTGTTTTGTGAAAGTAGCCATTAAAATGGAAGCTGTCGCTATTATATTCCTTTGTCGGTCCCTAGCGATATCTGAAGGGAATAATACACACATTCGCTGGACAGCATTGGGTTCCGTTTCATAGACCTTCTCAGTCAGAGCTGGAATCTCATTGCAAAACTGCAGAGGTGAATGTGTCAGATCGCTGCTGATTATCTAAACGTGTGAGCTCCACGCACTGTGTTTATTCCTTCTAAAGTTTGAGCAGTTGTTCGGCACTGATACCAGATGCTGTTCTTTTCAGCTTGGTGAGCTGTGAAAATGCAATCAGTGCGGCTAAGCAGTAAATACAGAGCAACAGATTCAGCCACTGCTGTGCGCAATTGTCTGCTGTGTTTCGCCCACGAAATGCACAGCCAATTCACTTTACAATATAATCTGTGATGCCCATTGAGACATCTCGATGACGTGATAAGACGCTGCATTTCACATTTAAAGACACAGTGGTCCTAACAGGTCTTAACGTTGTATAATGTTTTGAGGTGTCAGCCGGGTGGGTGTCTGACCCACGCGGAAACCCATCGCCGTTGCTTAAGAACATCCAAACCAAGCTGAGAATTCCATGCGTCCCACCTGCACGTGGGAATCCCAGAGATAAGATGGTTGGAATGGAAGGCGCTCTCTCTCTCCCCGGAGGGATGCATCCTGCTCACCCAATTCCTTTTATATATCCTGAGTACATCTCAATAAACAGAGCTGGGAGACACCCGAGGTTAACCAGCAAAATTAACACTAACGCAAGCTGGTTAATTTGATGTGGTTGTTATCGCGATCACATTTGTTAAATGTAACAGAATCAATATTCGACCGCAGATTTCAAAGATTGAGCTCAAATTAGAACAAAATAATCCAGCCTAGCTCTCTGTCTCCCAGCGATAATATTCTTATCAGCGGTTTCAAACATCCTTAAATCCTTCGAGTGTATTTCATCCTAGGTTCAGTAATTATTGGAAAATGTGCTTCCACTAATTAGTCTCCAGAAATGAAGGGAGAGAAGCAGCTGGTTTGTATCTAACACTTGCTCAGTTATCTAGAACCAGAGGACACGACCTGCGATTGAAGGGAGAAAATTCAAAACAAGTCTGCGGAAACACTACTTCACTGCGGCGAGCAGTAAACGTATGGAACAGGTTCCTGAGGGAGATGGTAGAACCAGGAGTGTTGATTCATTCAAGAACAAATTAGATAGATTTTTGTTAGGAAATAATATCTCGGGGTATAATATATAGTTTGGGACACGACATATCGTGCCGTGCGACTGTCAGGATGGTGGAAGGCAAACTGGATGAAACTCGGTCTTTTTTCGCTTAGCAAATACTTATGTCCTTGTTGGAGGACAAACTAAAGACAAACACCAGTTACATTTGATATACTGCCTTTCATTACCGGAGGTTGTCTCAAAATGCCAAACAGGACACACTGGAAAGTAGAGAGACACTGTGTTTTTTGTGGGTGAAATGAGGCAGTCAATTTGCGCACAGTGATGAACCCACAAATAGCCATGAAGTCAATGACCAATTTTTATTTGGGGAAATTGTTGGCCAGGACACAATTCTTTGAGCCAGAAAGATGAGATCAAACAGACCGGGAAACCTTCTTCATTCAAAGCAAAAGTGATGCAGTTCAAATAGAACATTTGCTCGGAGGTTACCAGGGATGAGTGGATTTAGATATCAAGAAAGATTGGGCAGCTTCGAGCTTCTCTCTCTGGAGATGAGATGTTTGAGAGCAGGCCTGATAGGGAGGTTTAAAATCATGAAAGGATTCAATAGATGGACATTAATGGATTATTTCTGCTTGTTAGTGAGTCTAAAATGAGGAACTACAAACAAAAGATAGCCTCCAGCAGATCTGCAAGGTTGTTTAGGAGGAACTTGTTTACGCAGAGTGTGGTAGAATGTGGATGTGGAACTCGCTGCCCGAAGCTTTGGTTGAAGAATAAAGCATCAATATATTCATAATAAATAATCTGTGCATTTAACAAAGCACCTCATCACGTTGTTCAGACGCCTCAACAAAGTGTTTCACAGAATATATTGTAAAGTGGATTGGCTGCGTATATTTTATGGGCGAAACGCGGCAGCCAATTACGCACAGCAGCGTCCCCCACAAACCATCATGGATTGAGTGACCCGATTTTTTTTAAAGGGATTATTTCCCCAGAAAGTTTTCCGCCAATCGACTATCAACCAGATACTTACTGCTAGGTAAACAGAGGCTTTACGGAGTAAGGAAAAGTGCCTAAGATATTTCTTGGCCTGGAAATCAAACCCAGATCCTCTCTCATGTGAGGCAAGTGCATTAACCACAACACGACAGGACTCCATTATCTATTACTCTGATGAAATTTGACATAGACATGCTGGAGAAATTTTATAGATGGATATAAAAAGAGGGGAATAAGAGGGAAGGAAGCTTGTGTATATTCTAAACTCCAGCAAGTACTAGTTGGGCTAAAAGGCCTGTCTCCGTGCTGCAATGCTCCATATAATAGTAAACTATGTATTTGATATAGAGCCTTACACATTAATAATAATGATGATCCTTGCATTTGATATAGCGCTTTTCACGTCTTCTATACATTGCCAAGATGTCTCGTAGCAGTTCACAGGAAATCCTGTAAAGCGTAGTGTAGGGGAACAAAATGACTGGTTTGTAGATGCTGCCTTATAGTTTGATCAGTTGATGAGCTCTACTTCAACATTGACAAATATAGACCCAACACTGGGATTGGAATGGAGAGTAGAGTCTCAGTTGAGATGGATTTCAGCGTGTAACATAGTATTCTGTTGAAGCTATCCCATACATGCATTATTCAAGCTACACAAAAAGACCATACGTCATTTACATTATTAATGAGTGTTCCTTGTGAGTTTTGTGTCGTTAACATCCTGAACATTTTTGAAATCTGACAGCCGAATTTTCATCAAGACTGTTTTTCTGCATCGTAGTAGGAAGGGAGCGAGAGTTGTCTGTGCCAACGCTGCCAGTTTCTATAAATCGTCCTTTTTATTCGTGCTATTTATAATAATAATCCTTCCATTTGAATCAGCGCCTTATTGCGCCTCAAAGCGCTTCATAGAATATACTGTAAAGTTACTTGAGTATTTTGTGGGCGAAACACGGCAGCCATTTGCACATAGCACTGTCCCACAAGTAATCCCCAATTATTTATTTATTTTGGAAGGGATTATTACCCTCGGAAAAACGATCCGCCAATCGACTAACAACCGGGTTCCTACTTACTGCGGGGTAAACAGAGGAGTGTGGAGTAAGGAAACTTGCCTAAGGTTTTGCCCTGCCCGGGAATTGAAACTGGGTCCAATCACTTGCGAGGTAAATGATCTCAGCACTACATGATATAGAACAGGAACATTTGGCCCAACTTGTCTGTGCCGGTGTTTTTATATTCTACGAGCCGCCTCCCCTCCTATTTGTCTCTGATCTTTATCCCTCTATTCCCTAAAGCAAGGGATGATCACACTAAGGCAATTTGTTGATAGGGCGGACAATTAAAAGCTGGGTTGCTCGGAAGAATGTTTTTTCTGGCCAAGAAACTAGATTCAGTGAATAAATAATCTGGTGCTTGATTGGACTTGGAAGATTATTGCAAGAATAATCTCATTTGTAGAGCACTTTATGAAATTGATGAATCGGGTCGATAGATTGATGAAGAACTAAATAAGTTACATGTTGAGGCAAGCTGCTTTAGTGGCAGAATGGATCAATGTAACACTCATAAAAGGCACACTGGAAGCGCAGGTTGAATACCCTCACTATCCAGACTCACACTAAGCAAGTCTCATGCTATAATCGAGCCCACAGAGCTATAGGGCACTCATATAGCCTCGATCGACACTCCATTGTGTTGTTGGGAGACACTGCATCGTTGGAGCTGCGTGATATCCTTCAGATGAGATATTCAACCAAGGGTGAGATAAGAACGTAAGAGTTTGCTCGGCGAAAGAGGGCTCAAGGTCATCTAGTTCGCCTTCCACCAACCTGGCAGTCGCTTGACATGTCGTTGACGTTGATCCACTTGAGAGGAGAAAGGAATGTCCCCTTTCCCGGTGTCCTGACCAACCAGTTAAACATTGATTGTTCACGTCGAGGCTGTTTGTGGGACATTGTTGTATGTCAATACCAATCTCTCCAGAACATCTGCCCAACGTCCCCCGATCACAGCATCAAGTTGTTCTCGAAAGGATTCCGGTGTCCTGGCCTCCACCACCCTTTCTGGTGGCCTGTTCCTGTCGTTAATTATCCGCTGAGTAAAGAAAAAGTTCCTGGCGGGAGTGTGTGCGTCTGTCCATCTGTCTGAAATTGCTCTTTGTGACTCTGATACCATGTCCTCCTGTTCTACTGTCTTTTTTGCATATTGATCTGGGTTTACTTTTTCAATCCTATTTAATATGTTATACACGTCTACATGACGTCTTCGCTGGAAGACTGAAGAAACATTAGCTTATCAAGTCATATCTCATTCCTCTAAGACTGGGGATCAACCTCATTGCTCTCTTCTATGCTGCCTCTGGGGCCTTGGAAATAACCTTGTGTTGGGGTGACCAGAACTGTAGTCTCAACCCTGTCATTAATCGCTAGGAAAAAAAGACTGCATGTACTTCATTAATTTTGAAGTACCTGTATTTAGCTTGCGTTGGGTTTTATCCAGCGACACAATTAAAGAGCGTTTGCCCCACCTTCCGACTCTCGACGAGTGATAATTATCAAGGGATAATTATCACCCGTCACAGATTGCAATATTTACCCTACTGTTACGAAATTAGACCTTGTAATTGACACATCACTTCGGTGAGCAGCAAAACGGATAAAATGGTTTAAAAAAACGCAAACAATTTCAACAGCTATGACAACAAAGTTTGGTGACAAATTAGTTAATATCCCAGTCTGGCTTTATCAATAGCCTGAGTCTAATTTATTTTTGTGGCTTTTAACTTGCGTTGGGTTTTGGGCGTGGGCCAAGGACAGAATGAAAGTACATTTGCCCCATTTCCCAACAACACAATTTGCGAGTTATTGCCTTCATCACTTGTCTCGCAATCTTACCCACTTGTGATCCATTAGATATAGAACCCACAGCTGCACTTTCTTGAACATCTCACTCAATTCCCTCCGTCTCTCACATTCGAGACTCCTTTGCTGCCTTTGCAAACACTAATTACTATTTTGCGTGCGCAGTGATTACATTCTGTTGGAGCTTTGTAATTTCTGTTTTCTCCCCAACAGAATCGCTTTGGGAAAGCTACAACAACAACTTGAATTTATACAGCGCCTTTCACGCCGGACGGCATCTCAGAACCCTTAATGGGAAGCTAATGGGAAAAGTGATGCTTTAAGGATGATGTGACCTTCACTACAAGGGCAGAAAATTACACATTTGACACCGGATTTCATGTGATCATTATCCTTTCAAATCGGTTATAACACATCTTATTTTTTTCTACGCAGAATACTGAGCTCTGTGTGGACGCTGGAAAATCAGTTGAGCCGAGATCTCCAGAGGTCATACCACATCTGTTCAGTGCTTTCGTCAGCCCACATCTGGACCACTGCCTGCACTTCTAATATATAATAATATAATAATCCTTGCATTTGATAGGGCGCTTTTTACGTCTTCTCGACGTCTCAAAGCGCTTCACGGAACAGACTGTAAAGTGAATTGACCGTATATTTGTGGGCGAAAGATATGAAGCTAGAGAGAGTTAGGATATACTCCAGTGTTTCTAGAGATGAGCTGCGAGCAGTGATTTGCCAATTTGGTGCTCTTCAGCCTTGAAATGCTGACACTCCAATGCGGTGCTGGGGAGATGCTGCATTTTCGGAGGTTCTGTGCTTCGGATGCAGCGTTAAAAAACCAAACGCCTGACTGCCTGTTCAGGTGGACATTAAAGATGTCATGGGGTTATTTGAAAAAAGAAGAGAGTTTCTCCCGACATCCTGGCCAGCATCCCCTCTAAATAAAATGTGTTGTTTGTGGGGCACTGCTATGTGCAAATTGCCTGTTGTGTTCACCGAGGAAATACACAGTCACTACACTTTACAGTTAAACTCCTGTGAATTGTTTCAAGATTTCTTCCTGATTGTGAAATGCGCAAATTATCATTAATATTATTATTTCGGCGAAACTTGTGAATTTTCATAATTTCGCCCACAAACTACGCTGTCAATGTACTCTACAACATATCCTGTGAAGTACGTCTGAGACATTTCAATGGCGTGAAAAGGCACTGTATCAAATGTACGGATTATGATTATTAATGAGGCCTTGTCACAACTATCATTCTAAAACATGACGAATTTCATGCTGTTGTTCCGATCGTAGAATGCCAGAAATGACAAGAGCTTTAGCTCCAAATATTCTGCTCCTCTCCTAATGGTGCTGAACCACACCACACTTGCCAGCTGCCATCTGCTGCCTCATCCAAATTCAATTAAACTTGTTTCCTTTTCTCCGCTGAATATTTGGGAGCAGCCCAGGTCTGTTTTAATGAATCCCACGCAGTAGGATGGTGGCTGATGTATCTCCCTGTCCTTCCCATCAATCAAGCCTTGCATCATTAATATTGGTGTCTAATATCCATCCATCAATGAGAACTGTCCTTTATATTAACAAAACCGCTGATGTTTTGTCAATGTGCTAATGTCAGGTGATTTCCTTCAGGCTTCAAGATAGAAATGATAAGACGTTTTCAGGACAGAGTGAAGCCATTTGTCCAGTCATAAGAGAAGGACGTTTCTCTCCCACTATCATGGCCAAGAATCTCTCAAATATAATTGGTCTTTCATTTATTTCATGGCTGTTTGTGAGACATTGCTGTGTGTTAATTGTTTGCCACCTTGGCCCCAAAAATATACAGTCAATCCATTTTACAGTACATTGTGTGAAGAACTTTGAGATGTCTCTACCCTTCCCCCATTACAGCACGAAGCTGCTTTTTACATTAGTCCCAGTGTCCAGGCCTCTACCACCCTTCATGGCAAACTGTTCTGTAAATGGAAGTTGTTTGTTTGTTCGCTTATTAAGAATTCCTGCTCCAAATCACGGCACATTAGACCCCGATGTGTTGTAATGAGAGATTTATTATGGGGGGAAAACATGTGGGACTGGGAGAAAACCGAGTGATGATACCGTTCAACTGCGACGCTTTGAGCACATGACTAATATGCAGCACATCTGTTGAACAAGGTGTTCAGTGATGAAGCTGAGAATTGGGTGAACAGAACCACGATTCACCTTTACCTCCTGCTGTCTCCCTGTGACTGCTGAGCACCATTGTCTCTGTAATGTGTCTACTGGTGAATTAATAATGACTAATAATGTGCATGTGAAAGGGTAATTGCTGTCAGATTGGTCTTTTCATGCCCATTTGTACGACAGCCTGTACACCACTGGCTGACAAGACGAGCCACAACACACAGCCCGTCAGGACACCCAACACTCTATTCCGCCATTAATTTGATTTAACATGAAATTGTTCCACCAGTGTTAACATTGTTAGAGCAGGTGTCAGACTCCGACACTTGTGTCTCTGAGTCAAAAGGTTGTGGGTTCAAGCCTTGTGTCAGGACTTTGATCTCATCATTTAAGTCATCCTTCGGGTGAGGTTCCTTCTATGTCTCTTCAGGCGAATGTTAAAGATCCCATAGCACTATTCAAAAAGAGAAGGGAATTTCTCTCTCCCAGTGTCCTGGTCCACAATCTCCTGTATAATATTGGGCAGTCACTTCATGGCTGTTTAGTGGGACATTGCTGTGTGCAAATTGGTTGCCGCAAACGCACAGTCACTAAACTTTATAGGAAAATCCTGTAAAGAACTTTGAGAAGTCTTGATGATGTGATAAATAATAATAATAATAATCCTTGCAATTGATAAAGCACCTCATCATGTCATCAATGTGCTTCACAGGATACAGTGTAAAGTGTTTTTTGACTGTATTTTGTGGGCAAAAATGGCAGCCAATTTGCACACAGCAATAGAGTCTTAACTTTCCAGAATGTGCAACACAAATCTCTCTGGAATTACCGTCAAAACACAAGACGCCTCTCAACACACTTGAGGTATTAATGAATTAATTAAGAATGTTTACACAACTCCAGATAGTGTAAATCTTCAGCAATTTAACAAGACTTTTATTGTCAAGCAAAAAGCAATTAGCAAGATTTTATAACTAAGCACTATCACATAGCTGCTCCATCCAATGCCTCGCTCAATCTTTATATCTCTTCACTCACCAGAGGGACTTAGGTGGAATAATCAGAATGACTGAAGCGCCAGATATGAGATTGTTTTAATTTCATTCTACAAAAAGAGGTCAACGCGAAAAGTTCAACTCTGATTGAAGAGTGATTAAGTACACATCCTCTCTTTGCGACGAGCACTTTTACAATAATAATAATGATAATCCTTGGGTTTGAGATAGTGCTTTATCACATCACTGAGATGTCTCAAAATGACTCACAGAATAAGTTGGGAAAAATATCAACTTATGAACCTTTCCCTTCACCATCTGGGTTGACAATGCTCCTGAAACACTTCACTGCGCAACTAAAAATGATGATTTATTTTCCTTTTTCCCCTCTTCACAAATGGTGGGGAAAGACTATTTGCTCCTGGCTGCTATAAAACTCAATCCACGACTGTCTGTGTGATACTGCTGCAAGCCATTTGGCTGCCGCGTTTCGCCCTCAAAATCCACTTTACAATATATTCCGTGAAGCACTTCGAGATGTGCCGAAGATGTGATAAGGCACCTTATCAACTGCAAGGATTATTGTTATTATAGATGTCCTCCGGACGTGAAAGGCGTTGTATCAAGTGGGAAGTTCAGGAATAATGCACACAACCCTTTCCTCTATTGGCACTTTGTGCTCTCTATACTCCTGGGCATGTGGTTTTTTTTTGTGAGCTGTCCACCAAAGTCATTCGGCTACGGAATCCGCCACCTCACCCCCAACCAGAAGTCACTTATCCTGAATCAAAATCGATGAATTGTGATGTGCTACAAAGCATAGGCAATCTGGGTGAGAAATCTTGAGTCGAGAAACCAATACACTTGAATGCTTTTTGGCTTTTTGATGATGATCAAGAGCCGTCGCTAAGTATCCAGTTTCCTCACGTGAGCACGGAAACGTGTTAATAGGCATTAATAATTTTCGGTCACACTGTGGGAATAATGAACAGATTAAACGAGGCTATTCATTTCTGTGTGGGCACAGAGCATTCAGTGCAAAGTCACATCCCATCAGTTTATAAGGGCTTTACTCTAAGCTACAGCTCATCATAGCTGAGTAGTTTAAAATGAGGAAAGGGATTTCCGTGTCTGACCCTGCTCATCTCCAAGGTTGAAAAACACTCGTATGCTGTCATGTGCTGAGTCTCCAATACGTCCATCCCTTCCTTTTTCTCTCTGTTTCCTTAAACCATTTAACCCGAATGCCCTGGAACCTTATTAAATTGGTCACTGTAATGATTGAACATGGAGACCGGCTCAGGTAGATTCCAGGCAAGAACAACAGAACTAGAGACATTTACACCACCAGCCATTCGGCCCATCGTATCCGTGCTGGCCCTTTTAAAGGGCAATCCTTTCAGTCCCATTTACGCTTTGAAGCATCTCACCGATATGATAAGGCGCTCTATCAAATGCAAGGATTATTATTAGCATAATTGAACGCAGGTGAATTTGATTTTAGGCTGGTTGGGAACACACTCTCAGGCAGAGTGGGCCAGGGAGAGGGTCCAATGAAATCCAACCAATTATATTTCAAACTGTGAGGTAGTTAAGGGGTGAATCGAAATAGAGTAAATGTTTGGGTCCATTTCTTCGATTCTCTGAGATGTCTTATCAACTCCCTTCAGGAATCTCAGTTTCTATGAAAACTGCCTATTGTTAAGAAGATAATCTGAAAGTGTGAAAACATAATGATTCTCATTTTCGAATTCCATTGAGGCAATTTCTCGACCTAAATGACTAACCTTTTGCATTGAAGACGAGTTGAATATGATCTAATGGTTCCATTTGGAAACGCGGAGCAAACACAATTCAGGATACATTGTCCGCGTCTTCTACCTTCATCTCTAATACAGTCAATAAGAAGACTTCCTCAGTCACTCTCAAAGCAATGCGCGTCAGGGTTTGTTACATTCCGTGTGGCCATTTTGACAAAAGAGCAAGTTACCCAATTAGGTTTTCAGGTTTAAATTGTTTCGGTGTGAAAATCAATAGGAAAATCAGATAACTAAGCCTGGAAAATGGGAAAAAATGTATACATCCTTTGATCTTCTCAATCTTCCTGCCACACTATTCTCTTCTTCCCCGCGCCCCCCACCCACCTCAACCTGTTTTCAGACTGTATTTTGTAGGCGGACACAGTAACCAATTTGCACACAATTATATCCCACGAACAGCCGTGAAGCGAATAATAATAATAATCCTCGCATTTGATACAGCTCCTTATCACATCTTCGAGACGTCTCAAAGCGCTTCACAGAATATACTGTAAAGTGAATTGACTATGTTTTTGAACGATCATTTTCGTCTTAGGGAATTGTCCGCCAGTACACCGGGAGAAATGCCCTTCTCTGTTCGAGTAGCGCCACGAGATTTTCTTTCAATGCCCGCCTTAACAGGCAGAGATGACGTTGGCTCAACATCTCATCCAACAGTGCAGCACACGTCCATCACTGCACTCTCTCTCTCTCTCTCTCTCTCTCTCTTTCTCCCCAACTCGGTGTCATCTTCACCTGTGTTAAACTCTCCGAGACACTAGCCCGCGAGATGGGCACCTCAATCGCAATTGCAAATGTCACTGTAATGTGGTGGCTTAGTCTACAATTCATAACGTTTAAGCCACGTAACAAACACATTTGCTGAAGCCCCCATGCCCCACCCCCACCCCCCCACACACTTTACTAAGACTCTACTCCGGTTCCAATTTAATTCCCTCGCTGCAGCTCTCAGCATACACTGTGCGGCTGTAAATCCATTCAGTGAAGGCCTATTCATTGGAGTGAATGATTAAGCATTTAATCTGTAGCGCGCTCCAATTTCTCCTGAACCGGAGTTCTTTGTCAGCCTGTGGTTGATCACCACGTCCCTCCTGATGTAAAACCCAAGTTTCTCTCAAAGCTTCCATAAATTCCTCCTGACAGGTTCCCGTTACAACACACACAGGCTCAACCCAAGCGGGAATCCGGAGCTAAGCATTTGTATCATTGAAACGCGTTCCCTTTGATCGGCTGATACTGACCTACTCAATGTCCCCTGCTCTATCCGTCACCCTATTTGCAATGCAGTCTTTCAGTTGCTTTCAGTGGAGTCCACAATTTCACCCACAAAATATTCAGTCGATTCACTTTACAGAATATTCTATCAAGCGCTTTGAGGCTTCTCAAACAAGTGATATATCAAATGCAAGGCTTATTATTATTATTTAGTTTGTGAGAAAAAAAATGCTGCAGTGGTTCTACGATTCCTCGTGAAGACTTTCCCATTCACAGTAGATATGACAAACTATGAAGATTTACTCGAGTTAACGCGAACATCATTTTCAAATGGACATTGTCCCAGAAACCAAATTGATTCCTAATACCTCAGTGCGGATGGGTTTTGTTTAATGGGCAGAATTTGACAAATTGGATGATTGAATTTTCAACTGCGCATCATATCAAGATGAATAGGCTTCAACAATCTCTGGTTGCATATAAAGCGTAGTTACGCAGGTCCGATTTTCAAATAGGTTCAAATTCAATTCAATTGAAAGTCAGCCTGGCTCAGTCGCTGTCTCGCTCTCTTTTCTCCGAGTCACAAGGTTGTGGGCTCATGCCCCATGTCAGGACTTTGAGCTCACAGTCTTGTCTGACACTCCAGGGCAGTGCTAGGGGTGCGTTACATCATTGTCAGAGGTGCCGTCCTTTGGAAGGGAGCTGCTCTCTCCTGGTGTCCTGGCTAACTAGCATCCAAATATAATTGATCATTCACTTCATGTCTGTTTGCGGATCACTGGCTGCTCCATTCAGTTACAAAATACACAGTCACAATGCTCTACAGTAAATCCTGTCAAACAGGATTGACTGAGACATTTCACTGATGTAATATAAGGGTCCCCAAACCTTGGCTCTTGCCAAACCTGCACCTATAACTCTCTGGAATTAGGTAAGCAATTCCATTCCAACAATCTATCTCTGGAATTTCCATGTATGGGTGGGATGCCTTCTCCATGGCTGCGATATCCTTTCTAGAATATGATGCTCAAAATTGGACACATCATTCCAGCCACAGCCTAACCAAAGTCTTTTCAGAAACGTACCATCCAATGCGACAATATATAAACCCCAGAATTTCATTTTTATTTCATTAAAGGTCCAAAATAAAAAATGACACTAATTGAAAAAATCATTGCTCATTTGGGGATGTGATGACTCATGTTCTGCTTCATTTGCAAAGACGTGCATAATTATAAAATGGGCGATTTGTAATTTATGGCAAGTTTGGACATGACACTAATGGGATCAGCATTTGATCAATGCAGTAAACCTTCCCGCGCCCCCCTTTCATCTTCTACATCAGAGAAGAGAAGGGAATAGGTCTGAATTCAGGGAATTGGGATTTCTAATTTGATTTGGTGCAAAGCAGCATTGATTACAGACTGTGCAGATTGAGGTCAGGTTCATTGACTTTGTAAACGCAGTGAGAGCCACATTTGGGACGTCCTCCTGACGTGAAAGGCGCTTTATAAATGGAATCTTGTTGTTGTTGTTGTTGTTGCTGAAAACCTAAAAATCATAGATCAAAACATTCAACGTCTTTCTTATGTTGGCCTCTTCCAATGAATTGTTGTATGTTATGTGTGTGTGGGGGGGGTGTGGAGAGAACATGGGATGGAGGGGAAATTACAGCTCCGAACCTATTCCAGCCATTCAACTGTCCTTCATTTAAATAAATGCTTCCTGGTTTCTGCCCTAAACTTGCCGCTCACAACTCTGAACTCATCCTCTTGTTTTCTTGTTTTACTTTCTCCATCTCATTTGATATAATTGGCCATTTGTGCACAATTGGCTGCGGCGTTTCACTCATAAATTGTAGTCAATTCACTTTGCAATATATTCTGTGAAGCTCTTTGAGACAACTCAACGACGTGATAAGGCGCTGGTCCAAATGCAAGGGTTGTTATTTTTATTATTCATCACTCTTCCTCCATCACTCCTCTTCCTTCATTACTGCTCCCTTACTCTTCCTTTTCCTTCATCTCCATTCCTCCTTCCCTGCTCTACCAATCCTACTGCTGCTGATATATCGATGGACGGACATTCTGTGTTTACCAGGGAAAAACAAATAATCCAAAATTGTTGCTATTCCTTCTATATCTAAAAGAAAATCAATGGGTGCTTAAATATTTAACCTCAAGAAAACTTAGCTTCGCGCCTCCGTTAAAAAGTACTGATGGGTGTTTTTTTTATATACGTTACCTCCCACTCTGAAATATCTTCAACTGCAGATGAGATTGAAAGTGGTAAAAAATAATAAAGGTGAAAAGGGAGGTTAAATAAAAAACAGAAATCAAACATTTCAAAGAAGGAAGCTATTCAAATCCCTCTTTCAAGTTTAAAGTGGATATTATAATCACTAAAATGTCACATTTTACTTGGAAGAGAGATTCACCATTTCCTTCAGAAGTCAGTCTATCGGGGACATAACTGGTTCAAAGCTCTTTGTTGACTATTCATTTCTTTTGGTGAATTTTGAGCTCACTCCATTGACGGATATTATAATTATAATAATGATCGTAATAACAGCGTCAGCTTGCCTCAGTTGGTAGCACTTTCACCGCAGAGTTAGAAGGTTGTGGGTTTAAGTCCCACAAAGGGACTTCGAATTCACGGTCTAGGCTGACACTCCAATACAATGCTGCAGGTGTGCTGTGTTGTTATATGTCTATCAGATTAGACATTAAACCTGTATACATTACAGATCTGATAACACTATATTGCAGTGTCAGCCGAGGGTGTAAATTCAAACGTCTGATGTAGGACTTGAAACCCACAATTTTCGGATTCGGAAGTGGGATTACTACTGACTGAGCCAGGCTGACTGAGACCTATGACTGATATAAGAGGTAAGTTGGATTCCCTGGTGAGACAAAACCTTAGGCAAGTTTCTTTACTCCACACGCCTTGTTTACCTAACAGTGAGTAGGAACCCGGTTATCAGTCGATTGGCGGATCGCTTTCCAGGGGTAATAAACCCTCCAAAAAAATGTCACTCAATCCATAACTGTTTGCAATTACATTATTGCTGTGTGCAATTGGATACCCTCATTTTGCCCACAAAATATACAATCAATTCATTTTCCAGTCTATTCTATGAAGCGCTTTGAGATGTCTCAACAAAGTGATAAGTTTCTATAACAAATGCAAGGATTATTATAATAATTTCACCAGTAATAGTATTACTGCTCCCCGAGGCTGATGAACAAATATTGCTGGCAAGAGTCAAGGTGAGGAAATGTAGAGTAAATATTCCCAGATTTCTCACGGCTCAGTGACCCCAAGGCTGAAACCGCTGATCAGAAACCTGCTTTCAAATTGCAGTTGTTTACTGGCATCATGTTAACCTTCAGTTTCTCCACCGACGTCAAGCAGATTTGAGTTAGTGGGGGTGACACGAACATTGTACTACGTTAACTGACAGTGTTGTTTAAACTGAAGTGTTTTCAAGTCGGTTGTTCCCATTTTCCAAATAACTTTACAAGAAACAACATGGCTTAAGGTCGTTGAATGTCAGCTTAGCTCGGTTGGTAGCGCTCTCACTTCGGAGCCAGAAGGTTGTGGGTTTGAGCCCCACGTTGGGACATTGAACTCACGCGGTCTAAGCTGACACTCCAATATAGAGGTGCTGTGCTTCAGATGAGATGTTAATCCGTGAATTCCCACCTACACATGGGAATTCCAGAGATAGATTGTTGGGATGGAAATGCCCTTTCTCTCCCTGGAGGGACGCATTCTGCAATTCATTGATTCATTCATTCTAACCTTCTCCCTGCAACAGTCGGTGTGGTATTAGGAAATCTTAAGAGGAAAAGGTGTAAAAGGCCAGAACAGGGAAACACGCTGCACCAGTATTGTCTCAGGACACTGCGCAAACTTGAGAATCAATCCAATTCCAACAGCAATTCAAATAAAATTTGCATAAAATTAACCCTGTATCTCACACCTCATCACACTGCCAGGAAAATTATTGATAATCCAGCCCATTTGGGCGAATCGATGCTTCTCGCCAGAAACACAGAGGAGAGATAAAGCCGAGGTTGGAACAATCCTCCTCTCACCCTTTTTTGCGCTACTGGGTTCTGTTGAGGAAGATAATGGGTTTTCACTTTCTTCCCATTTCCTTTCATTTAGCTTAGCATCGGAGTCTTTAGCAGATCATAGGCCCAGAGTAAGTGCATTCAGCAGATATAAATGCTTTCTCTGAATGAAGTGGCAGGACGTAAAGCAGAGAGTCAATTTGGTGCCTGACTTAGTAGATAATAAAACCCCGTAGGATTCAGAGGCCCGCAATTCCTCCCGGTCCGAGCCTTAGGACCGTTTTTAAAGAAGAACTGTGCCCGGGGAATAAAAATCAATTTCAAAATTGAGAGTGAATTTTTTAAATGGCCTTTCTTAAGTTTGAAACCTTAGACCGATGATTCAGGTGATACATTGATAAATGTGGGGTAGAGGGAGGTTCCAGAGAGGTGGGTTAAACAGGAGAGAGGAAGACAGAGAGAGAGCAAGGCAGAGGCACTTTGTTGGACGGAACCAGTGATGGGATTGTTGAGGGTCTGACAAATGGCAGAGACAAGCGATTGAACAGACTGATACTCGTCAGATGAGACAGGAATGAGGAGAAGTTGGCTGACCCAGTCGTGTGGGCTGTGTCGTTCACATAATCCAATAAGGAAAGAAAGAACTGCAAGGCAATTGCGTTGGCGATCAAATCTAACCCGAATCTCCAGGAGATTGGAAGCCAGGCCACAGCCTTTTATTTTATTTATAACAATAAATCTTGTGTTGGATACAGCACCTGATCAAATCAAAATGTTACAAAGTGCTTGAGTGATATTTGCTGCCAAATGGAGATGCGCTGTGTGTTTTGTGGGTGAACACCACAGCCAATTTGTGCACAGCAACAAAATGAAGGACTAATCTTTATCTGAGAGATCATTGAAACCAGAGAAAACTTGACCCTGGCTTAACTTGTCACCACAACAACAACAAAATTACATTTGTAAGTGCTCTTTCACGTTGGGAGGACTGAACAGTTGGGGATCAGGACCCGAGCGTGGGGAGGGGTGGGGTTGGGATGAGGGAGGGCAGAGAGGCAGGAGGGCGGCCGAAGGCACAGTTGAAGAGGGGGATCTTGAGTCGTGCCTTGAAGGAGGCAATGGAGGGAGCAAGGTGAAGGGATTGTGGGATGGAGTTCCAAAGGGAGGGTGCGGAAAGGCTGAAAGCCCGGCCGCTGATGGTAGGATTGGGCGCAAAACACTACCACTTAAATCATTGCGCTGTCGATATCCCAGACACATTTATTTATCTATTCACGCATATGCCTGACTCGCCACTTGCAGTGACAAGCTATCAGGAGTTTATTTCTTAATAATTAAGTCATTACGTTTTTTTAAAAATAGAAGTTCTCAGAACGAAAAATCAATAGGCAAAGACACTGTAGGACTCGCATTCCACCTCGTCTTAACCCATGTTTGTCTTAAAGCTTATGATAGTAGAATAGTGGGTTTGGGATCCCTCAAATCCAGTTTTAATCTGGAATGCGTGAAATAATTAGTTCAGGCAGGTAAGTGGGTAATAGGCAGAGAAACAGTGATTTAAAAATATTATTTATTAAAATATATTAAATGAAAAATATTAAAAATATATATTTTATATATTAATATACAACATGTCATATATTAAAATATATTAAAATATGTGTTAAAATGTACAGTTAATTCACTTTACAGTATATTCCGTGAAGCACGTTGAGACATCTCAACGTCGTGTTAAGGATCAATGTCAAATGTAAATATCATTATTATTACCATTGAAGATCTAATAAATGGTTGGAACAGACTCGATGGGCTGAATGGCCTCCCTCATCCCCCCCCGGGTTCATGAGTTTGAACGCTGCACCGACAATGAGATGACAAAGCTCTTATTACACACAGGAGAGCTCAGAAATTCACAGCAACCACTGGAGTTTGCAAACGCGTACGTGCGTTTCCTTTACAGTGGAGGGAATAAAAAGCTCGGATGAAAAAAAAACATTATGCTTGAGGCACTGATGATTTGTCCTTTTTTTTTCTTTCTCTCCCCCTCTCTCTCTCTCTCTCTCTCTCTCTGTGCGCGATCATTTTCGCGAGACGATTCTTCCCTCCCTCCCTGTGGTTTATGATTAAGGTTAACAGACTGGAAAGTGCAAATTTGTTCAGTGAAGCAGTCGTGTCATCCCGACCCCATTCCAGCTCAAGTGACTATTTCCCTGTCGTGGACAACGGCACCTGAGTTCAATTCCAGGCAGAGGGTGAAACCTTGGGCAAGTTTCCTTACTCCACACAGAGCCTAATAACAATCCCTCCAAAACCCAAAACAATAATTAAATTGGCCATTTTCAATCTACGACTGTTTGTCGGACATTGCTGTGCGCAATTGGCTGCCGCGTTCGCCCACAAATATACAGTCAATTCACTTTACAGTATATTCTGTGAAGCGCTTCGGGACGTCCTCCCGACGTGAAAACGCTATATCAAATGCAAGGATTATTATTATTATTATCGTGGAATAAATGTAAGCTTTGAGGGAGAGACTGAAATGGCTGTTCGGTGGCAGATGCTCCCACAGCGTGAGTGAAACCTGCAGATCGGTGCCCCTCTGCTTCACGTTAAGCTGCTCTTTTGGTTGGTGCTGATGAGAGGGAAAGGCAGAGAGAGAGAGAGAGAGAGACTGGATACCTTTGCCTCTCTTTCCCTCTCTCTCTCGTGTGTTGGGAATGAAGACAGAAGGCGCTGACTGACAGTTTTCAGTCCATCCTGAAACGCATAGAAATGAGCAAATGCAATATTAAACACCGCAGGGAAGAAGAATGATGCTTTTTTTACACTGGAGAGAGAGAGAGATGGAAACGCACCATTGGAGCCACTGGCCATCTGGTCGGATCTTAAAATAACAGCCGGCCACCTGTTACCACTGCACCCAGATTAACCCACAGAACATTAGCGCAAGATTTTCCCAGCTATCACTAACAGAAAATGATTGCAGACCCTGTTACCTGTGCCGCAGTAAACACAGGCAGCAAGAGAGGCAGGAGAGGAAGCAAGAGGGAGAGGAGAGAGAGAGAGAGAGAGAGAGAGAGAGCGTGTGAGTCACCTGAAATAACGTGCAAGGTAGCGCTATCGAAGCCCGCGGGGTTTTTTTTCCTTATTACACAAAAAAAGGTTTTTGCGATCACGACGATTCTTTCGTGGGGGGAGGTTCGAAAAAACATATTTTTTTTTTTTTAAAAATGGCTCTGCTCTACTCATTAACCTCTCTCTCTCTCTCTATTCAGAAGTTCTCAGAAATAATCTCTCTGTGCTCTACAATGACTTCCTCTGTTCAATTACTCCCCTTCTCTCTCCACTTTCAGGTCTCGCTTGATTTCGTTGCTCTTTGACCGTCCCCCCACCACCGACTCCGCTACTGTTAAGCTCTGCCATTGCTCATTACTCCTCCGAACTTTGTCTCTTTGGTGGCTTTGCTGATGCTCCAGTGCAATGTGGGGGGGGGGGGTTGGGGGGGTTGCACTGCAATGTCAGAGGCATAAGAGACCTTAAACCTGTCTCTGCCTGTTCTGGTGGATGTTAAAGAGCCCAAGGCACTTTCAAAAAGAGAAGGAAGTTTCTCGCTCCTGGACAACAATCCTCCAGATTAAATTGGTCATTCACGTCACGGCTGTTTGTGGGCTGTTACTATGTGCAAATTGTTGGCCCCGTTCACCTACAAAATGCACAGTCACTGCATTTGACAGTAATATCTTGTAAAGGGCTCTGAGACATCTTGCTAACGTGTTCCGACATTCTTTAAAGTGCTACGAGATGTTACCCAACGTGAAGCTTGCTATACAAAATACAAGTTGTTCTTGACAATAAATGCAAGGAATATTATTATTATTATCATGTGGACAAAGCTGGAAAATTGGGATTGACAATATGGAATGATTTCACGTCCTCCCGACATGAAAAACAATATAAATATAAATTGCATTACACTGTGATAATACAGGACAGTGATACTACAATACAATTTATATGATAATGCAGTACAATGATAATAATGCAACAGATAACCCCGGTTGAATAACCTCCCTCAATGCTGAGAATTTCAAGTCCCATTGAGATTAGCCAAATAATAATAATCCTTGCATTTGATACAGCGCCTGATCACCTGTTTGAGACGTCTCAAAGCGCTTCAAAGAATGTACTGTAAAATGAATTGACTGTATATTTTGTGGGCGAATGGCAGCAGCCAACTGCGCACAGCAGCGTCCCCACAAACAGCCGTGGATTGAGTGACCAAATTATTATTATTTTTTTAAGGGATTATTAACCGCGGAAAAGCGATCCACCAATCGACTAACAACCGGGTCCCTACTTACTGTTGGTAAACAGAGGCGTGTGGAGGAAAGAAACTTGCCTAATGTTTCGCCCTGTCTGGGAATCGAAGCTGGGTCCTCTCGCTTGCGAGGCAAGGGCTCTAAGCGCTATGCTACAGGTTCAAATCAGCCCAGGCAGGGCTCATCTGAGTGACTGTATATTACGAGTTTTGAGATGTCTCGAAGACGTGACAAGGCGCCATATCAATTGCAAGGATTATTATTATTATTATTATTAATCAGACCCTCCGTATCTGTGGTAGAGATGTTACAGGAGTGTTAAAGGAGATGTAGAGTTGGAAGGTGACTAGAAGGTCATGTGCAGCTACTTGGCTGCGATACTGAATCAGCGTAGCGCTGTGTGCCTTGCAGCCGGCACACTGACAGCTTGTTGGACGGCCCTGCAAATCCACAGACGCGGCAGCGGATCGGAGAGGACGGGATTCTCCAGAATTCACAGGTCTAATTGGAATCAGTCACCAATTTCATCTGGGCCTTCGGAAGACGCCATCAAATTTGCCATCTGCCCAAGGTTGAATATGGCTGTGAAAGCAGAAGGGGAGCCATATGGACGAATCTTTAAATGCTCTTCAAAACTCTGAAGCAGGAAGCATCATGAGTTGCACGTCAAACATACAGCCAGGATTCAGTATGGTCATCTGCCACCACTACTGTGGCTATCTATGGCTATATTATTCAAGGTGTGACCAATCCATCAGAATGAGATGTTAAACCAAGGTCCCATCTGCCCGATCAGGTGGACGATAATGGTCCCACGAGCATGACTCAAATAGTTTTTCTCTCCCAACATTTCTCCCTAAACCCGCGAGACGCTCACCAAATTTATGGTGACCGTAAGAATCGTAGAATCTTACAGCACAGAAGGAGGTCATTCGGCCCATCGTGCCTGTGCCACCGACTAGTCCCACTCACTGCCCCCCCACTCTTACCTCACAGCCCTGCACACTTTTTCCTTTTAAGTTCCTATCCAATTCCCACCGCTCCGTGATTTTGTGACAGAAAATCCCGTGCCAAATCCTCAACCCAGGTTGTACTTGTATAAGTAAACCCTAGGTGGCAGTGAACCTCTCCCAAACACCGGAAATAATTCCTCACCATTTATCCCTCTCCTAATCACTGATCATATCCCAACTTGTTCTTTTTGGTCCAATGGAAAGAATCGGAGCCTCCCCAGCCTCTCCGCGCACAGCGTGCACCGTCAGACCAGGCTACGAGCTGAACTTCCCAACGTGGGGTTTGAACCCACAACCTTCTAACACAGAGGCGAGAGCACTACCAACTGAGCCAGGCTGACAGCTACTACAATACCACCAACAACAACAACAAATAACAGTTGTATTGCGCCCTTCATGTCGGAAAGACATCCCAGGGCAGTGAAGAAATGTTAAGGGCGCTTTTAAGAAATATCGCTAATTAATGCTGCCTTTAGCTACATCAGAAACCCTCAGCCTACAATAAAAGCTTCATGTGAAGGAAGCACTTTCAGACATCTGCGCTGCATCAAATTCAAGGATAATTACCATTGTTATTAATAAAATGATTTATTCTGACATTCCGGGGGTGGGAAGGGGAGGGGAATCCTCATTTACCCCAGTTTTATTCCTTATTAAGAGATCCTGTTCAGAGATGTTACAAATGCCTTAGATCATTTGTTTTTACTACAAATTATTGACAAAACACGGTCCTGAACTTGATATTAAGGGCTCAATTACTACACCCTGAGACACTACTCCTCATGAAGGGAGCTATCAGTAATAATTAATAGATAAAGAAATAATAATAATTTGGTCACTCAATCCACGACTGTTTGTGGGGCTTTGCTGTGCGCAATCGGCTGCCGTGTTTCGTCCACAAAGTATACAATCAATTCGCTTTACAGTGTATTCTGTGAAGCGCATTGAGACGTCTCGAAGACATGATGAGGCGCTGTATCAAATGCGAGGATTATTATCATTATACAAATGCAAGTTGTTGTTGTAGTTGTATTGGAGTCACTGACAGACATAGCCAAGGTGCTCGATTTCAGAGTTGAACAATCAAGATACAAAGCGACATAGTTAAATTGTTTTCATACAAAACCTCTGAGCTTCAGGTCGTCAATGCCAGAACTGACTCCGACACCGGGAAGGCAATAAGTTCTGAAACGTGATCTCTGTTTCAGAAACCGAGTAGCGAAATGTCGAATCAATTTGGAGTTTCCTGTTTAGCTTTTTCCTGCGACACACACACACACGCGCGCGAGAAAAACCTAGACCGCAAGAAGATTTCACTCTGAGTAAAACTACCCCGCATCCATTTGCCTGCTTCACTGGAAGGAAACCTGAGACCAAAATGCCTCTTTACTAAAATCTGTTCAATGCAAATATTACAAGATGGACCTGTGGTTAGGGACTTACACTGCAAGTCAAACACCTCACCATTGTGGCTGCGTTCAATTGACCAGGATAATTGCTGGCACAAAGTTAGCTGTTTCCCACGTGTTATTTTACTCCCCAAGGCAACAGCTTTAAAGCAACATTAACGATCCTTGCATTTCATACGGCATCTTTCACATCAGGAGGACGTCTCAAAGCACCTCACGGTGATATACTCCCAAGCATATGACTGTGTATTTTGTACGTGCACGTTGTTAGCCAGTCTATTAACAATAATAATAAAAATAATGATCTTTGCGTTTGGTATGGTGCCCATTCACGTCAGAAGGACATCTCAAAGCACTTCACAGGAACCTACTGTGAAATGGAGTGACTGTGTACTTGTAGGCAAACACAGCAGCACAATGTCCCACATTGGTTGTTGGCTGTGTCCTGGCCAACGAGCACCTCGGATAAAACTGGTCACGTCATTCACTTTGTGGCTGTTTGTGGGATGTTCGTTGTGTGTGTGCAAATCAGCTGCTGTGTTCAGCTACAATTACACAGTCGCTTTGAGACATCTCGACGGCATGACAAGGTGCTACTTCACATGCAAGCTTTAGTATTTTTATTGCATTTGATCGTTCACTTCATGGCTGTTGTGAGACTTTGCCGTGTGCAAAATGGTTCCCCGGTGAATCAACCAGTCAGTCAGTATACTTAACAGCAATTACCTGTGAAGCACTTTGAGGTGTTTTGACACTCTTAGTACAGTATCCAACGCATTTATTGTTATTTATGGAGAATTTCAGGAACGTGAAGTCTAAAATGCAAGGCCTCACTTTACCGGAAGGTGAATAATAGTTGTTTAAATGCGAGAGCCTCTCCGTGTGTCTGTCAAATCTGGTTTGTAAGTCAGCCCTCTGGACTGGGTCAATAATAATTCAGATTTCCCTTCTTGAGTGGTGTAAAGAAACCTGATTTCGAGAAACGCGATTGGCATATCAGAGCATTGCTGGGTCAATCTACAGTCTTGGCAAATCTGACTGCAGGCAAATTTACCCAAATAGATATCTGCGGTAGTAATCATAATCCTTTGCATTTGATACAGCGCCTTATCACATCTTCGAGATGTCTCAAAACGCTAAACAGAATGTACTGTAAAGCGAATTAACTGTGTATTTTGTGGGCAAAAAGTGGTAGCCGAGTGTGCAGAGCGGCGTCCCACAAACAGTTGTGGATTGAGTGACCAAACTTTTATTTTAAGAGAATCGAACCCGAGTCCTCTCTCTTGCAAGGCGAGTGCTCTCTAACCGCTACTCAAGGCGATGGCACGATTTGACAGTTGCGGAGGTGCCGATTAATGCCCGAACTGTAATTGGAGAACAGGTTTGGATTTGAAGTTGAACTTCGATGGCCACGGCAGCAGCGGTGGTTTCTGCTGCACACACCGAAGTGTTGCTCGTGCTCAAAAAACTAATCACATTTTTATTTTATTCCACGTCGAAAGCAAATGAGCGCCGAGGTTTGAAAGGGGATTGAATGCCCATTGAGGCCACCAGATGTACACAGCACACACTCGTATTTTAGTGCCATTCAGCCGAGCCCAAACTAGCACTCACGAAAGCACGGCTGAAAATATTAATACCTAAGAGGAGGAGGAGAATGTGGCGTAGCAGTGAAGCAGAACAATCCGAGGGTATTGAGAGATGCGACCTGAACAGTAGCGTTGCTGTAGAACAGTCACACGCCCACAGAAAGGCATATTAAATCTCCATCAATAAATTCAATGAGCATTTTGTGGAGTTGTGTAGCAGAGCGGTTAGAGCGCTCACCTGGCAAGCGAGAGGACCCGGGCTCGATTTCCAGGCGGTGCGAAACCTTAGGCACGTTTCCTAACTCCCTACCCGTCCCTACGCCTCTGTTTACTTCGCGGTAAGCCCGGCTGTTAGTCGATTGCTAAATCGATTTCTAAAACATGTGGTCGCTCAATCCTCGACTGCTTGTGCGAGACTGCTGTGCGCAATTGGCTGCTGCGTTTCGCCCACAAAATATTCAGTCACTCCACTTTACGGTATATTCTCTGAAGCGCTTTGACACGTCTCGAAGACATGATGAGGCGCTGTATCAAATGCAAGGATTATAAATTAGAAGTATTGTTTTGCTGCTGGTCGCTGGAACTCCATCCGAGTCCCTCTGACTCGCTCCCTATCTCTCGTCTTTCAAGACGCATCTCAAAACTCACCCTCAAAATTTGGGTGCACAGCCAACACTGTGAAGTGCTTTGAGGCATCATCCCCCCGCCCCCCCACCCCCCAACATCAGGACCGCTGTAAAAATGTCAATTGTAATGATGTTGTAATTATCGCCCATCTTCAGGTCTTCACCTGGAGACCTTCCACTTCAACTGCGCTTACGGTCACCTCTCACACCCCCCCCTTTCCCGAGCTGGGCTTTGTGCTCCGCCACTGTCAAGCGCTCTGGGACGCTCTCCTTGCGTGAGGGACGCCGTGTAAATGCAAGTTGTGGTAACCTGAATGGAGATTTTTGTTTTAGCACCGAAAACATCACAAGAAGAAGAGGAAAAGTTTAGTGAGTCGAGTTGGCTGGAGTTAGATGCGAGAGTCTGGCAGAGATCCATTGACTAATACCATTCACCTTGAACGCTCGGTCAATGATGCAGGTGTGAGCTACCCAGAGACTTCCGTGAGGCTAAGCACAGGTGAAACATGCTGAGAAACTGAGAAATGAGCGATTATTCAAATATCCGCTCGCTCTACTGCTCCACTGAAGGATTGCACCGTTCAGCAGTTCACTCCCGAAACAACACGTCACTGTCAGGAACCCTGCCAGCTGCACATTTAACGTACAGTTGTTGCCAGCTTGTGTGGATGCCCCTTCCCTCCCGAAACTCATCCTGAGATGGAGAACTTTCACAGCCTCGGTTTCCCTAGCAGTAAGCAGGACACAACGGGTACATAACGTCTGATATCGCCTCGCAAGCGAGAGGACCTGGGTTCGATTCCGGAGCGGGTTGGGGCGAAACCTTAGGCAAGTTTCCTTACACCCCACGCCTCTGTTTACCTAGGCGTAAGCAGGAACCCGGTTGTTAGTCAATCGGCGGATCGCTTTTCCGGGGGTAATAATCCCTTCAAGCACATTTTTTTAAAATTTGGTCGCACAATCCGCGACTGTTTGTCGTGGGACGCTGCTGTGCGCAATTGGTTGCCGGGTTTCGCCCACAAAATTCGCAATTCGCTTTACAATACGTTCCATGAAGACCTTTGAGACGTCTCAATTGAAGTGATGCACCCCCTATCACCTCCTTACCTGCTCACAACCCACTCCTCTACCTGCCCCCTTCGCTCAGTTATCTGTGTGTCCCTCGACCCATCTACCTGCCCCGACATCGGCGGCCGTGCTTTCAGCCACTATGTCGCAAACCTCTGGATCTCTCTGCCTCAATCCCGGACAAAGACCCGGGGAGCCAACCTCTCCTCCCTCATCCCCATCCCCCCACCCCTGCCTCACAACCTGGACCCCCCTCCCTCCCCGCACACCCTTCTCTCAACCGCTCCCTCCACATCGGACTGCAAAACGTCCGCTCTGTAACGAGGCCCTGGTCATCAACGATCTCATCCACTAACTCGTGCGGTGTCCCTCAGGGCTCTGTCCTCGGTCCCCTCCTCTTCACCCTCTATATGCTCCCCCTGTGGTGACATCATCCGCAGACATGGGGTTAACTTCCACATGTACGCGGATGACACCCAACTCTACCTTTCCTCCTCTACCCTCAACTCCACGACCCCCGATGTCCTGACAGCTGTCTGTCTGACATCGAGTCCTGGACGAGAGACAACTTTCTTTAGCTCAACGTGCGCAAAACTGAGGCCCTCCTGATTGGCTCACGTCAGCGCCTCCGCACCTCAGGCGCCGACACCATCAGCTCCAAGGCCGCACTCTCCACCTCTCAAAGCCATCAGGAACCTCGGGGTTCTGTTCGACCCTGAGCTGTCCTTTCTCCCTCACATCCGCACCACAACTGGCACCGCCTTCCATCACCTCCGGAACATCACCAGACTACAGCACTACCTCACCCCTCACGCGGCTGAAACTCTGGTCCACACCTTTATCGCCTCAAGTCTGGCTATGGGAACTCTCTCCTCACCGGACTTCCCGGCCCTCCCTCCACACTGCAGGTCATTCAGAACTCTGCAGCTCGTGTACTGTCCACATCACTCCCACCCTCGCCCTCGCCCTCACCCTCACCCTCGCCCTCACCCTCGCCCTCACCCTCGCCCTCACCCTCGCCTCCACTGGCTCCCCATCCCCCAGAGGATCGAAGTCAAGATCCTCATCCTCACATACAAGGCCATTCACGGCCTCGCTCCCTCCTACCTCTCTGACCTACTATCCCCCTACTTACCTGCCCGTACCCTCCGTTCCTCTGGCTCCGGTCTGCTCCACATTCCCCGCCCCAACCGCCCTACCATCGGTGGCCTTCAGCCTCTCAGCCCCGAGGCTCTGGAACTCTATCCCCCAGTGCCTTCGCCGCTTCCTCCCTTTCCTCCTTCAATACCTTTCTCTTTGACCGTGCCTTCAGCTCCCCTCTCAACTCTCTACTCCCTCCTCACCCCCTCCCTTCCCTCCCCTCTCCCTGACCGTTTCCCCCCTGCTCGGGTCCTGACCCAACTGTACAGCGCCTTGGGACGTCCTCCCGACGTGAAAGGCGCTCTATAAATGGAATGTTGTTGTTGTTGTTCCACCAAATCGGGGTGACCTCGAGTACCTCCCACCTCAACGACTTACATTTACACAGCAACTCCTCACACGGGGTAGCGAGCGTCGCAGAGCGCTTGACAGTGGTGGAGCACGACACCGAGCCTGGGCGGAGGGGTGGGAGGGGGAGAGGGGGAGGCCACCGTAGGCACGGTCGAAATACGAAGATCTTCATGCTCGATCTGACAATGGGGAACTGATAGAGGGAAAGGGACATGGCGGAGGGACTGAGGGAGAGTGGTCCAGGGGCATAGGGGCTGAACGTGCGGTGGTGGAATGCAGAGCACAAGGCACAGGCAGGAGGCCGGAGCCAGTCGAGCGGAGGCAGCGGGCAGTGGGTTGCGGGATAAGCAGGTTGGACGGGGAGGGGGGTGTCAGGGCACGAAGGGATTTGAAGTCGAGGCGCGTGGATCTTGAAATGGAGTAAGCGGTCAGGCACAGCAGTTTTGGTGACTGAGTTTCAAAGCAAGATAGCTGTGTTTAAACAGTCTTAATCCTATTCTCTCATGACGGACGAACCATCGGGGACTTGGGCACTTTGAATGATGAGGTCATGCTTCTAAATCAGCATTAAGCGAACCCAAGGCACAGTGAATAACAATCTGTCTGCGTTCACAGCGAAGGGATTCCTGGCTTCCAAGCCAGAATTCTGATGGCAATGTTCCTTTCAACATAGAAGCAGGAAGAAATTATGTAACAGATGTCTCAAAATAGATTCCAACCATGTCAGATAATGCCTCCATATGCACTTTTCAATCAAATTACTGAATTCCACTGAAAAGCCATTTTTCAAATTAAAAAAAAAAAAGATTGCTTATGGGTAACAGTGTGCCAGCCAGCAACAACAGAGGTAATGAAGGAGAGCATTGAATCACATCCAATATTTCAGCTGCTTGTTAACTTGCCGAGAAAATGTCTGCCTGTTCAGAGGATAGTTTAGGCAAAGTAATCCTGGCAGATTTTTCTAAACTCGGCTTCTCGATCGTTCTCCCGCCTCATGAAATTGTTCTTCCTCCTCGTTTCGCCCGCGAAATGCACAGTCAATTTGCCTCACGCTATATTCTGTGAAGCCCTTTGAGACGTCTCGAAAACGTGGTAAGGCGCGATATCAAATGCAAGGGTTATTATTATGATGAAAGTCACTGGCTTGAGACAGTGTCAGTTGTCCCAAAGGTCTCAGCAAACGCATTCTAATAATATAATAATAACATAATAATCCAGGCATTTGATACAGCCCCTCATCATGTCTTCGAAACGTCTCAAAGCGCTTCAGAGAATATACTGTAAAGTGGAGTGACTGTATATTTTGTGGGCGAAACGCGGCAGCCAATTGCCCACATTAGACTATGTTGCTTCCAGGAAGCTGTTAAACCTGCCATCGTTAAGTGTACGTGTACACGTCGTGTAGAACTTTATACAGGAGCCAGTTTCTGACTACTGTGTGTCTCATACTTAGGCTCTGAGAGATGGAGGTGGTGAATACGGCTGATTTACTGCTTTCTCTGGCACAGACTGGATGCTTCTGGCAAGGTGAAAACAAAGAGAAACACAATCAATAGCAACTGGAAGCTGTGTGAAGCTGAGACTCACTGCACAGGGGATGTAGATTGGCACACTCTGTATTCAGATTTTATCTTTTGGTTGTTTCGTCAATTACTTTTTAAACGATATATACATATATGTAATAAAAACAATCCTTGCAGTGGGCAATAGCGGCTGATCGTGTCTTCTAGACGTCTCAAACCTCTTCGCCGAATATACCAGTGCCTTGGGACGTACACCCGATGTGAAAGGCGCTTTACAAATGTAATTTTGCTGTTGTATACTGTAAACTGAATTGACTGCCTGTTTTGTGGGCGAAAATTGATGTTCGAGGCTCACATGTCCTAAAACTGCACTACGTTTTGTCCTTGAAGGTATTCATCCATTTCAGTTATGATTTCAGTCAGACGGGTGCCGAGCAAATGCGGAAACCCATCGTTCTGAGCAGACCGAGAGTTCCACATATGCATGCCGTCCACACACGGAAATGGACCTGTGCCTGGAATAGGATGTACTTTCTCTCTTAACTCAGCAAAGTAATCTTGTTTACCTAATTCCAGAGAGTATCAAGCGCAGGTTGCCGAGATCCAAGGCTTGGGGGAACCCAGATTGTGCGTTGGGGTACTTGCTGAAGCCTAACCATCTTAAGCTTGCAAGCTTTGAGACTTCTTGAACGACGTGATAAGGCGCTATATTAAATCCAAGGACTATTATTATTATAAATTGTCTGGCTTACAAAATCATTGCACTTTACAGTAGGAATCCCATGAAGCCTTCTGATGAAATGATAAGGCGCTCCATGCAATACGATAATATTTTTCTACGCCTGAATGATTCATACCCTGAGGAATCCAGGTGGTTTTCTAATCTCAGAGTCGCTGTGCCGTTTGTATTGACTTACACCTGCCGGCTATCTCCAATTAAAAGGTGATCAGATTAGGCATTGACAATTGCCGTTTTCATCCCCTCTAATTAAATGGCAAAGTTTTTAATGGAGATGTACCGTCTGAACACTGAGCTCTTTGTCAAATTGTAAAATCTCATTAAAATCTGACATTTACGACAATGTGTGAAGCCAATGCAAAACCAGTCGCTATTCCCCTGGTCTGCTTGTGGCCATGATCTCAGGTTGGTTTGGAGACTCTTAAGCATGGTGGTGGGTGTGCGCGTGTGTCAGACACCCGGCTGATTCCCCCCAAAAAGTGTACGTGATCACGGACTCGATTGGGTCAGTATCAAGTAACTCGTTCACAAGTGCTCCACTAGAGACACGATACATCCAACCAGCTCAACGACGCCATCCTTTCTTTCTCGGTACAATTAAAGTTCTTCATTAAACAAATTGCCCTTCTTTCAATCCTAAAGAATGGCATTCACCATTGAAAGCCAACACGGAGAGATTCACTTTTTTTCTTGGTAGAGCTCTCGCCTCTGGATCAAAGGGTTGTTGTGAGCTCAAACCCCAAAGTTGACATTTCAACGATGCGATAAGGCTCTATGTAAAACGTAAGGATTATTATTATTTGCTAATGAAGATATTGCAACAGAACATTTGCAGTTGAAGCCTGAATTAAACAATAAGTCTGAACGAGAAGAAGGATAATTTACATGAATAAAAGTTTGGATGAATGCCGGATGATGTTAAATAGATTAAAGGGAACTGAAGTCACTAGATAGGTCGTGGAACCCCATTGAGAGAGAAACTGGGAAGGATAATTATTGACAAAACCAAGCTTCTAGTTAATTAAATGTGAATCTAAATACCACAGAGATAAAGATTAACACATCATTTTTTTTTCATAAACAGTCCAAATAATATTTACATTTTTGGACTGATATAAAAGGTAGAATCTAGACTTTGTGGAGAAAAACAACAATGCAGATTTGAATCGAATGGTCTGTTCTTTTGGTTTAAAACAGGATGATAATAATAATAAATAATAATAATAAACAACAACAACAAACCATGAAATGAATCACCGTGTCCGTTTGGGGAATTGTTGTCCCAGGACAGCGGGAGAAACTCCTTTCTCTTTCCATATAGTGCCATGGGATGTTTAACATTCACCTGAACAGGCAGGTGGGACCACGATTTAATATCTCACCCGAAGGACGGCACCTCTGACAATGCAGTGCTCTCTCAACACCAAACTTGGGGTATCAGCCAAAACTGTGTGAGTTCAAAGTCCCACTGTGAGGTTTGAACCCACAACCTTCTGACTCCAGGCGTGAGAGTGTCCCCACTGAGCCAGGCTTAACCTTAACGTGAAGGTGGAAATTACAAAACTTTCTTTCTGCTGAAGGGTTATCAGAATATGGAATGATTCGACAGGGGACAGCGAGAGGGCAGAGGTGATTGCAATCATTAACAAAGGAATCAGATAGACACATGGAGAGAAGGGTAAGGGGCAAGAGCATGGAGTTGGGATGAGAGTGGGTAACTTCATTGCAGGAGCAAACACCGACGCAAGTACATTGGATCGAATGGAGTCTGAACGTGTTGCAGATTTTTGGGTTCTGTGTACTGCTACGTCAGTCCTGATAGTGATTTCAACAGCGCTGCTCTGTAAAACTTACCAAAGGTATTGCAATGTGCAAGTACTCAGATAACGCAATGCTTCAATTTCTGACTGACAGTCTTGTGCCTGCCCACAGCACAAAGATAAGGCCTCAGGGTATTCACCCCCCAACAATATTTACCTTTTTACTTTGCCCACCGGGGACTGGATTACTTTGCGCTACATGTTTTTACAATCAATGCAAAGAGCCCTGAGCTAATACCGAGCGCTTACCTGTTGCAATGACTGTGTTTGTATATGGCAAGTTCCACACCAGCTCTGCTCACTCTCGTTCGAAATTCTTTTTGGCCCCACCAAGATTATTTTTCAACAGGGCCAGGGAATCGTCCACATCCAGCCGAACAGGCAGACAGGACCTCAGTGTGTCTCATCCGAAGAATCGATCCCTGCCTGCGATTAAGCCCCACATTTGGGTCCTCAAGCTCACTGTAAAAACTGATGCTCTAGTGCAGTGCTGGGGGTGGGAGGGGGGGAGGGGGTTGCGGGTTGTGCTGATTGTTAGAGGTGCCTTTCTTTGGCTGAGTCGTTCAACCCAGGTCTTATCCTCCTGTTGAGGTTGGCGTTAAAGTTAAAGGTCACCGTGGCACTATTGGAAAAGAGAAGGAAGTTTCTCTCCGTAATCCACCCGTTCTCCATATAAAACTGATCATTCACTATTCGTTTCGCCCTCAAAATATGCAGCAAATTCACTTGACAGTATATTCTGTGGAGCTCTTTGAGGCGACTCCATGAAATGATAAGGTGCTATATCAAATGCAAAGATTATTACTATCATAGAACATCGCTGTGTACAAATAGCTACGTTCACCTAAATACACGGTCATTACACATTACAGGAAAAAAACAGTGAAGTGGTTTTGACGTGATTGGAACTATTTCGAATGCAAGGATCATGACATTATGTAGAGTGATTGACATCTCTGTATGCAAGAATAAATCATACTATCCTCCCCTTTTCCTTCACTGATCATACGCAAATTTATGCCCACTCGTTTCTGACTCACCTCTCATTTAAAGCTCATTAACTTTGTCTTCACTTGTTGGTGCGATGCCCATTCAAGTAAAACACACTGCTTTCATCTCACGTATTCGGGTCTTTAAAGACTTGAGTTGCGTTGAGCTGTTTGAGAGCTTCAGGTCTCCTCTCAGCTGTCTTCAGTGACCAATGATTTCAATGCTCGCAACAGAGTGAATAACAACAACAATAATAATCCTTGATTTGACGCAGCGCCTTACCACTGCGTTGAGATGTCTCAAAGTGCATTTTGTGGGCGAAACGCGGAAGCCAATTGCACACAGCAGCGACCCCACAAACCGTGGTGTCAAGCGCTTTGAGACTGTCCTCCTGATGTGAAAGGTGCATATTGTATCGCGTCTTCCTATTTGCAAGTCCCCGCAAATTTGAGCACATATCCAATTATTGAGAGCAGATGATTTTCATCTGAAACATAATTTACTGTAATCTGCAGTTGCAAACCAAACACTAGGCAAAGAGTCAGCCAGCTCAATATCAACAGAGTATCAGGATTAACAGTCTGTGTAACACAGAGCTTATTGCATTCACCAATCAATCCTGTCAGCTCTCATTTACACTAATGTTTATATGCAAGAGCAAATTATCCATCGTGCCTCAATGTGAAAATGCCCCTCTTTCTCCAAGTTGAAAGATCTGCTCATGCTTGCTAAAAGGAATATTACAATTAAACGCATTGGCATGAGATAATTAAACCAGCTCATCTGATTATAAACTAATTAAAACTCTCTCTCCACTTGTTTAGCTTGGCAATGACCTTTGGAAACTTTGCAAGGTATTTTAAGAGCCAGCAGTGAGTTGAGGAGTAACAATCTCATTACAGATCACAAACAGGTCACTTTCCACATCAGTCACTGGGAGCAGGGACTCATCCCCACTCAGCATCTGTTAACCTTACAAGACAGGAGGACGTCCCAAGGTGCTGGACAGTCAGTGATTTGGAACCGAACTGGGGGTTGGGATCAGGAAGGGTGGAGGGCAGGGAGCGTGGAGGTAGGAGGGTGACTGAAGGCACGGTCAAAGAGGAGGGTCTTGAAATTAGGCCTTGAAGGAGACAAGAGAGGGGGCAAGGCTGAGGGACTATGGGATGGAGTCCCAGAAGGTGGGTCTGGCCGATTCCAAAATCACCTCTGGAAAAACATCACCTCCCTCAGGCCTGTACTGGAGCACCAACCAAGTCTGTGAGCTCAACATCTGTCCTGGAGGAGGAGGGGCGTGAACCCACATCGCTCCGTCTTGGGGACGAGAGTGCAATGCTACCGACCAAGCCAGGCTGTCACCTTGTTAGAACACGCAGCCTGTCTACAATGACAGGAAGCAAACGATTCTTTTGACTTTTTTTCTTTGTGACATCTTTTTTTATATCTAATTGTGAAACCATCCAAAAGACAGACAGCTAAATTGTATATATTTTGTTCGGTCGAGTGGCTTGTGGTTAGATTCAGATAGTTCCTGAGACCATGAACGTGTCACAATATGCCAAGATGTGGTGATGTGAGTAAAAAAAAAGTTATGGGACTGTAATTAAACCACATTAATCACCGCGCTGTTAAAGAAGCAAAAATAGTCTCATAAAACACATTTCAAAAGCCCATTATGTGGCCATAAAATTACAGAAATTATTCACTGTGTATTTCAGTTTCGTTTACTTGCCTTTTCTTTCAAAATCAAACGGTCCAAGTTAGCATAAAAAAAGTGTGATACATTGCAAGGTAATAGAAATAGCTGAACTCATTGGAAAAGCTTTTTTTTTAAGTGGTAAGGGTGTTGGGTGTTTGTCCAAAATAATAATTGCCCTGCAAAATAAAAAATGGCCATACAATCGGGGCCTCTTTTTTATTGCTTTCTTGAACGCAATGGTAAGGTTGCTTAATTCAAAGCGAGTAGAAAGGAAGATTTAATTCTTCACATCAACAGCAAACAATTGCAGCTGAAGGTGTTTCCTACAGCTGAGTAAGAGAATTCGTCGGATTCACTCAGACCTCAATGGTTTACTATGGTTTCCAATGTCTTTGTAGGAGCGAAAAGCTACAACAAAACCAGCCACGTTAGGTTTGTACTCCGCACAATAAAACTCCTGTCTTTCAGTTCTGAAGGATAGCGGGGTAGACAGCTTGCAATTCAAGTGCAAAACAAGAGCTGTTGTCATCAAGGTTACACAAGAAAAGAAATGATAAATAAATAATAATAATAATAATCCTTGCCTTTGATATAGCACATGTAACGTCAAAACAACTCAAAATGCTTCTCTACAATTACTTTAAATTCTGTGATATATTTGTCAAAACACACAGCAGTCAATTTGCACCACGACAAGGTCTCAAAACCAGCCGTGAATAATCAATTTACTCAGTTGGCCTCGACACGGGGAGAAACTGTCTTTTCGTTTCGAATAGTACCTCGGGATCTTTACCGTCCACCTCGGCAAGGCTGATGTTTAGTACAACATGGTGTTTAGTATCAACAACAACAATTGAGACGTCTCAAAGCACTTCACAGAATACACTGTAAAGTGAATTCACTGCATATTTTGTGGGTGAAACACGGCAGCCAATTGCGCACAGCAGCGTCCCACAAACAGTCGTGGGTTGAATGACAAATTATTATTTTTTGAAGGGATTATTAACCCCAGAAAAGCAATCCGCCAATCGACTAACAACCGGGTTCCTACTTACTGCTGGGTAAATAGGGGCTTGTGTGCGGAGTAAGGAAACTTGCCTTTCATCCTGCCTGGGAATCGAACCCGGGTCCTCTCGCTTGTGAGGCGAGCGCTCCAACCACTGAGCTACAGGAGACCAGAAATATAGAAACACTTCCTGGGGTCAGTCCTGAAATTGCCCTTTGCAACCCTGAATTCTGTGTCCTTCGTTGTCCTTATTTGTGCATAACGAAGTACTGCCATAACTTTCTCAAACCCATTTAAAATCTTCTCTGCCACTGTCAGATCCTCTGAGACACCTCCGTGCAAAGCTGAAGAGCACCAGCTTGTCTAATCGCTGATCACAGCTCTTTCCTCTAACACTAACGGATCATCCTGTTCACCCCTCTAAGTCCTAATCCCCTCATGTTGCAGCGACCAGATTTGTGTGCAGTAATCCAGAGCGCGAGAGTTAACAACAACAACAACATGCAGGACATCTTTCACACCAAGGTCCGCTGCTTCTGCGAGTGAGCAGAGACTGACCGTCTCTCTCGAACTTTACCTTAACATTGTTCATCTTCAGAAGGATAAAAGGGGAGCCCGAAACGCAGCAGTTAAGTTGTTGAGATAACGGAACAGAGAAGTGTGAGCAAATGCAAAAGAAATTCATAATAATAATCCTTGCGTTTGATGCAGCGCCTCACCGCATTGTTAAGACATCGCAAAGCGATGTAAAGTGAATTTGCGGGTGGAACACGGCAGCCGATTGCGCACAGCAGCGTCCCCACAAACAGTCGTGGATTGAGTGACCAAATAATTTATTCATTTATTCGGTTTTTTTACATTGTTTTGTTTTATTATTACCCCTTGAAAGCAATCCGCCAATGGACTTAAATATTAAAGACGCGGTGTTTGCAAACTTGGTTAAACTAACAACAATAACTTGCATTTATTCAGCGCCCCTCATGTAGGGCAGTGTCCCAGAGCGCTCAAAAGTAAAAGCTCGAACGTGCATAAGAACATAAGAACATGCTAGGTGACAGAAGACCAAGATCGATCCAGTTCTCCGTGCACCATCCTCGAATGTCGTGCCCCAAACTGCATAACGTGTGTAATTTTATTTCACGAAACTTGGGAGAGACTTGGGTTTGGGGAAAGAAGGAATATTGATTCAGCTGCAATCCCCGTCCATTTAACTTCATAATTCTGTTATTAAATGTAATTAATGGTGGACTCAGTGCTCCTAGCCCAAGGTGGATATCGAGGGGGAAGGAAAAGAACGATTTGTACAGTAACCCAAAGCAGAGCCAAGCAACGAAGGTCACTTTCAGACCTCCGCCAAGCGCTTTGGATATACTTAAGTTGATTCCACTGGCAAATGTAATTAGTTTGCTTCAGTGCCCTGTGGTCAGTGGGGATTGTGAGTTTCTGCGTTCATTCACAGTAAAACACGCAGCTCAGCTGCACCTTGTCCATCTCAGCTTTCCTTCAGGGGAATGTTTCCACCCCCCCGCCCCCCCCTTCCCCAAACTCTCTCGTTCTCTCTCTATCACTCTCACTCTCTCTTTCTGCTAAAAACCCTCCATTTTAAAATTCCGCAGAATAAGATAAAAATCGATATCTCGCTCCACGACTGTCTGTGGGACACTTCTGTACGCAATTGGCTGCCGCGCTTTGCCCACAGTCAACCCATATAACTGAATCTCCTGTGAAGCGCTTTGAGACGTCTCAACGACATGAGGAGGCGCAACATCAAACCCAAGGATTATTATCATCATTTATAAAACCAAGTGGAATTTTGGATCTCCGATGTCCAAATACTCTGACTTTCCAGCAAAGACCAGCGGACGAGCAATTAAGAGCAGAAACCCTGGCTGATTGTACCTTCCGTATCATCAATGGGGTTAACTGATGCCTTTAACTGTTCCCAGGAACAGGCTCAGTGTTACTCCAACGGTCCTTTGCTCTTCCCTCAGTCAAGCTTTGGAGTCAGTGGAGCGGCACAATGCAGTCAGACAACCAGCTGACGGTTGGTTTACACTAAGGTTAGAAATTATGATCCGTGCAGTACATTCCATTGAGATGAATGTGATCCGGACACATCCGGTTGCTCCTCAAGCCGTACAGAGCCTCTGCAGCGTCTAGCGAACTGCGCATTGACTTGTTCCTGGGTGTTGTCGGCCTGGGCTCCAGTCGGTCCCACTCTCACCTCGGAGTCAACGGTTTGTGGGTTCAAGCCCCACCTCAGAACCTTGAACTCACACAGTCTTGGCTGAAACGATGATGTAATAATAATAAGAGGAATAAGAATCCTTGCATTTGATATAGTTTCTTGTTGAGACGTCTCAAATAGCTTCAAAGGATATGCTGTTAAGTGTAGTGACTGTGTATTTTGTGGGCTAAAGGCAGAAGCAAGTTGTGGATAGCCATGTCCCACAAACAGCCATGGAGGGACTGACCAATTTTATGTCGGGGGACTGTTGGCCAGGACAAAACAGTGCTCGGGGAGCGCTGCATTGATGGTTCATAACATATAGTGTGGCAGATCGCTTTCCCGGGATAATAAAAAAAATTTGGTCACTCAAACCCCACCCTACCTCTGCGACCTCCTAACCCCCTGCCTAACCCGCCCGCTCCCTCCGCTCAGCCGGCTCCGGCTGCTCCACGTCCCCTGACCCACCCGCCCCACCATTGGCGGGAGAGCCTTCAGCCACTCTGACCCCAACCTCTGGAATTCCATCCCCCAGTCACTCCGCCTCTCCCCCTCCTTAGCCACCTTCAAGTCCCGCCTCAAAACCCTCCTCTTCAACCATGCCATCGGCCATCCCCCTTCCCCTCCCCTCCCTCCCACCGACCCCAGCTCGGGTCTGAAATGCTGTCACTGTCCATCGCCTTGGGACGTCCTCCCGACGTGAAAGCGGCTGCCGCAGATCGCCCACGAAACACACAGTCAAGTCACTTCAAAATATGTTCTGTGAAGCCCTTTGAGACGTCTCAACCATGTGATAAGGCGCTGTATCAAATGCAAGGACTTGACAGTAGAAATTCAGGTGAATTAACATTTCCTTCACCGTAAATCAACTTTTAAGATTCAAAAACTCTCCAAAAGATTTAAAGCTGTTATTAAACGATGCTCCTTGATTTGGTAAGTACTATTGATTTTGACTGAATTAATTCTGAGTTAATGCAGTTTTTTTTTGCTAAACTGCTTTGAGCATTTTTTTTAATGTTGTTTGACTCTTGCTACATCCATCTTCGCTTCCTCCCTGTACTTTCCCAAGATATCTCAGGATCTATTATCTCACATTAAGCACTTTTCGTATCAACGTTACATTGTAAATCCAGTGGCTAATGAGAAAATAAAAACTCATTTTCATTACCAGTGTTAGAAACTGGAAACATGCATGACTTAATGGTTGGCTGTCAGCCTGTCTCAGTGGGCTGCAATATCGATGGTAAGCTGTAAGGTTTTAGCTGGTTAGACTCCAGCAGTTACCTCCAACACACATTCTGGGCTCCCCCTAAGTCTTGGCTCCTCTTGCCAACTTGCCTAATACTGTCTGGAATTAAGTAAGCAGGATGTGTCCCTCCAGGGAGAGCGAGAGCGAGAGCGCATTGCATTCCCAAATTTATCTCTGGGATTTGCATGGAATTCTCAGCTTGAAGGAAAGCCTTGGCAGTCCAATCCCGTGGTAACAGAGGAAACAATGGCTTTATAATAATAATCATAATGATAATAATAATCTTTGCATTTGCTATTAGCATCTTATCACAGAATATATTGTGAATTGGAGTGATTGTGCATTTTGTGGGCACAGCAGCGTCCCACGAACAGTCGTGGGATTCAGTGACAAAATTATAATTTTTTTTTGGAGGAATTGTTACCCCCAGAAAGCGATCCGCCGATCGACTAACAACCGAGCTCCTAGATAAACAGAGACTTGTGGAGTAAGGAAACTTGCCTAAAGTCTCGCCCTACGCGAGGTGAGCACACTATCCACCATGCTACAGAATTCAGCTTTCATCTGACTCCCTCCCTCCCTCCTCCGACACCTGCAGAAACATAGCTCTCAGCGTCTCGTACATAACCCGACCATCGCTCCACGGGGCAGCAATCTTTAGCTTCCAGTTGTCAGGTTAATGAAGTAATAATTAGTTGCCTGCATACTTGAAATAACCTATCACATCTGGTTCCCAGATGCTATCTCCTCAGCTCTGAACTCCAAGTCCATTTCAGCCCCCTCCGCACCTTGTAATAACTCACGTTCCTCTGTGCAGAGGGCTCCTCTTTTGCAAGATATAATTGTACTCATCCATCTTGTCAGCAGCTGCCGATATAAGATAGCGATGTCGGGGCCCCAATGTAAATGAACTGCGTACAAACAAGATAAATAGATGTTCTGGAGAGACCCCTACTTTCCGCGGAGAGAAATAAAACGGGGATAATCAAGTTGCCTTATTTGAAATCGAGCACCCATCATTCTGTGCTAGGTACGAGCAGTGATTGAGATCACAGTGGCATTCTACGTTAATGCTTGGTACCGAATGATGGGTGGACAGTGTGATGTGCAGTGAGATGATTATTGTCTTTCTCGTTATGGAGTCCTGTGGCGTAGTGTTGGGAGCGCTCGCCTGGCAAGCGAGAAGAAACGAGAAGCGGGGCAAAACATTAGGCCATTTATATCAAATTCAAATCCTCGTCGCATCATTAAGAAGTCTCAAACCGAATCCCAGAATATATTGTAAAGCGAATTGACTGTGTGTTTTGCGGGCGAAACGCCGTAGCCAATTACTCACAGCGGTGTTCCACAAACAGTCGTGGATTGAGTAATAATCATTTGTTTTTAAGGAAGTGTTACACACCGAAAGCGATCCGCCCATCGACTAACAACCGGGTTCCCAGTTACTGCTCGGTAAACAGAGGCGTGTGGAGTAAAGAAACTTGGTAAGCCTAAGGTTTCACCCTGCCCGGGAATCGAACCTGGGTCCTCTCGCTTGCGAGGCGAGTCTGTAACCACTGAGCTACAGGACTCCACGATCTCCAATTACAGAGATTATTGTTATTCAGCCTGATCATAGCTCATTCCACTCACACTGGGGAATGGGCTTATCACTGGATTTTGTTTATGACCATGAAGATACAGTCTTTCAGTTTGCATTAATTGAATGGTGGAACTCTGTCAACAAGTAAATTTACCATGCGACAAAGTGTGAAAATGTTACGGAATAAATCTCCGTGAAAGATTCAGAAATAATTAGCGTAAAACTCTGCGCTTTGAAAAGGTGACCGTCAAGTAAAGGTCAGGATTCTGGATTCCACAATTAATTATTTGCAATTAAAAAAAAACCTGTAGACTACTACAGACTCTGAAGGGAGTAATTTCTGGATTGCAGACTTGTGTCACATTTTACAGCGACAGATTATTAACTGCAGCCTTAATTTCGGAGCCGGTATGCTTTTTTAAAAAGAAAACTGGCAAACTTAACGCTAAATTCAACAATTTACCAAATTCTACACGACAACAAAAGGCAGTGGATGCCGGTTCCATTCACATCTGCAGTTGGGCCTTGAACTGATCAGTTATCACCAAGAGAAAAAATAATGGAAGTTTCGAAAAAAAATGCTTTGGGGGCAGAGAGATTGTTCAAAGAGGGAAAATCTTACCGCAAATTATTGATTAAGCTGAGTTCATGATGGTATTATGAAGGCAATTGGCCAAATACTTGAGCAAAAATAGTCAAAGGTTTGTATCCGAGCTGAGAGTTGGAATCAAGAGGGGTGGAGGGCAGGCAGGATAGGGGTAGGGGGTTGATCGTAAGCGCAGTCGAAGACAACGGTCTTGAAATGGGCCTTGAAGGAGGATTAAGCTGAGTTCATATTGGTATGATAAAGCCAATGGGTCAAATATGCAGGAAAAATAGTATCAAAAGACATAAAGGGAACAGGTCGGGAAAATGTAGTGATGGAGCAAGCATCAGCACAGCCAAGTTGTGTTAAATGGCTTCATTCTGTGTTATAAACTTTCTCTAATACCACTCTGAGTTGAAGTCCACATTTGATTGAAGATAAATGGGATTTGTTGCTCTACAGGATGATGAGCCCCACAATTGAGTGCTTTAGAATTGATTGCAGTGTAAAGTGGAGTCTTTGTGAATCGCGAGCAAACCATCAGCCCTCTCACATGGCAGCGTAAACCTCTGAAGCAGACTCTTTTTGTTATATATATTTGAAGCTTTCCTCTTGAACGGGGAATAATTTAGGTAAGTTGGTAAAAAAAAAAAGCTGAATCGCATTACGATGATTATTTATTTCTTCAAAGGTTTGAAACACGCTGAGGCCGGAAACTATGCCTAATGATACAACCGCTTTGAAGGAGCTTGCAATCCCGACGCAGGCAATAGTGAAAGTGGCGGACGAGAGAAAAATGACAGCAGTAGAGTCCTCAAGAAGTTGGCGTAACAGCGGGGGAATTTAATCAGCCTCTAAAGTAAGAGATGAATTTAACGCCTTGTAGTACCAATGGGATTTGTGGAGCCCTATAGCATAGTGGTTAGAGCACTCGCCTCGCAAGTGAGAGGATTTGGTTTGATTCCCTGGCAAGGCAAAACTAAGACAAGGCAAGTTTCCTTACTCCGCACACCTCTGTTTACCTTGCAGTAAGTGGGAACCTGTTTCTTTATTAGTTGGTTGGCGGATCGCCTTTCCGGGGGTAACAATCCCTTCAAAATAATGAATAATAATAATAATTTGGTCACTCAATCCACGACTGTTTGTGGGACGCTGCTGCGCGCAATTGGCTGCCCCGTTTCACCCAAAAAATACACAGTCAATTCACTTTGCAATTTATTCTGTGAAGCGCTTTGAGACGTCTCGAAGACGTGATAAGGCGCTACATCAAATGCGAGTATTATTATTATTAGTTAGCATTTATGGCAACTGCAAGAGCCCCATAGTTTTTGTTAATTGTATAAATATTATTGATCTGATGCAGACATTCAAGACCTTTCTGAGCAGCTGTATATTAAAGCAGTGAGATCTGTATCAATCCGAGCAAACAACATCGCCAGTGGCTCAGTTCTTCACTGTCATTACTGTGCCAGATGTTCGTCAGCATCCTCAAACACCAGGGGATGATGCCGATATATTTGTGCTTCCATAAAAGCAACAGAAGATACTACTTCAGAGTCCTGAAGTCCAGTGGCTGGTGCACTCGCCTCGAAAAACTTGGGTGTTCACGTTCAAGACTGCCACATTTCGCCCACAAAATGGAGTAAATGCACTGCACTGATGTGGTAACAACTACAACAACTTGCACTTGTGTAGCAGCCCTCATGCGGGGTAGCGTCTCAGAGTGCTTACCACCGATGTGTTAAGGCAAATGGAGTATTATTATTAAAAATAATAATTTGGAAGTTGGTTTTCCACAGTTCTTAAAAAGAACCGGTTTCTAAATTAATGTGAAGAACTCGCACAATTCCGGACAATCTTAAATTTGAATACAAATTGGTCCGACAGGCAGAGCCTGGATGGTACTTTTGGGCCATTTAAAAGTTTTTGAAAGGAAAGATATCGGGAGGACATCCCAAGGCGTTGATACGATTCAATTTCTAACAGGATTCAGGGTTTGCAGGAATGGAGATTTATTGAATGAACCATATGGGAATTTGGATCGTGTGTGAGATTGACCAATGGTCAACTCGTGCTCAAAATTGTTACCATCAAATCTCCTTTTGAGATTTTTTTCCATTTCCTTCGTGTCCTTCAAGGGGAATTTGAGTCAGGTTTATTTCCTGTGGAAATTAGACTCTGAAAATTCACTTCACATAGCATCAAATTGTCCGTCAGTATCGACTCCTGACAAATGCACTGTTCTTTATATCTCTAATAAAACAAAATAAAAATTGGCAGCAAAATTACGACTGGGAACAAAATATCATCAAACCCATCACTGGTCTGATCCCATTCTCAGAGAAATAGGCTACAAGGAATGAGAAGATAACTATTTAGTGTCTTGCGTCCTTTTATGAGGTCTCCTCAGAGATGTTTTTCAAGGCACTTTGGCAGCCAAGAGAGCAGAGGTTCAGAGATTTAAAGGGCTAATTTAATAATAATGCTACTGCTATGAATAAATAACAATAATAAAATCCTTACATTTGGTATAGATCTCATCATATCATGAGGACATCTCAAACTGCTTTGCAGGATATGCTGTAAAGTATAGTCTCTGGAACTCACTACCTCAGTCCCTCCGCCTTGCCTCCTCCTTGCCCAATATTTTAAGTGCCATTCTCTACACAGCATTGTTGCCTGGTAATCAACCTCAACCCCTGTAGCTCAGTGGTCAGAGCACTCGCCTCGCAAGCGGGAGGACCTGGGTTCGATTCCCGGGCAGGGCGAAACCTTATGCAGGTTTCCTGACTTCACACACATGCCTCTGAAATAATCCCTATAAAATAAATAATAATGACAATTTGGTCACTCAATCCACGACTGTTTGTGGGGACGCTGCTGTGCGCAATTGGCTGCGGCGTTTCACTCACAAAATATAGTCAATTCACTTTACCGTCTATTCTGGGAAGCGCTTTGAGACGTCTTAACCATGTGTTAAAGAGAAATATCTAATGCAATCATTATTATTATTAGCTTGTGGGGAGGTGAGGAGAAATCTTGTTCGTGCACAGAGGACTGAGGATGTGGAGTGATCTGCCATATCAGATTTCAAAAGTGAACTAGATCAACACCTAACAAGGAGTAAGCTACAGGGGTTTGGGGAAAGGACAGATAAGTAGGACTGAAAGGTTCCTGTGTGCTGTAAATTTCTATGGCTCTACTTGGATCCAGCGAGGGCTTTGTTCTGTCTACTCTCAGCGCTCGTTCCATTTCCCGGCTTCAAGGACTTCACCGCAACCGAGCCAAAGACCCACAGTGCATTGTCCATCTCTCTCCCACCACCCACCGTCATTGGGTATTCAGCACAAGCGCGGCACCTAATGACCTAGCTTGATAGGCAGTCATTTACACATAACAAATTCAACACCTACTCAACAATTCAATCACCCAGGACTCGCAAAACATCACAAATTGGACAATATTTATAAATTGAAAACCAGCATCGCGCTTTTTTTTCTCTCTCTCTCTCCAAAGGGTACGCAGATATAATTACTGGTAAGAGGCAGCTCTGCTGAGGGACAGAATGACGAGTGCACTTATTTTACCAATAAAATATTTATTTACAAATGGACCTGCAAGCGGATGAATTTTTCATGAAATCCAACCTTGCTACCTATCTCTCTTCTGCCTGGAGAGCGATGCTCAAAATATTGTCAGAGAGGATTTCTAGTTTTAAAAAAAAACTCCTGCATTGATACAGCAGCTTTCACATCATGAAGTACATTTGTATCGCCTACAAACACGCAGTCAATCCACTCTCCAGTACATTCTGTCAAGCACTTTGAGACGTCTCAACGACGTGATAAGGGGTTACATTGAATGTATATTATAATCCTTGCATTTGATATAGCACCTTATCACATCTTCAAGATGTCTCAAAACGTTTCACAGGGTATACTGTAAAGTGAATTGCTTGTATATGTTCTGGGCGAAGCACTGCAGGCAATTGCACACAAACAATCGTTGATTCGGTAACCACATTTTTTTTTAGAAGCCATTATTACCCCGCAATCGTCTAACAACCAGGTTCCTTCTTACTGCTGGGTAAACAGAGGCGTGTGGTGTAAGGAAACTTGCCTAAGGTTTCACCCTGTTTGGGAAATGAACCCAGGTTCTCTCACTCGCGAGGCGAGTTGATTCCAGTCAGGCGTTCAGACCTGACAGAGGACGTCACGAAAACCGATGCAGAGCCTCGGACGTGAGAGAGCTGAGGCTCCTCATTGGCTTCAAAGCCCTCGCAGTCCGTCCAGGTGATGCTGGCTTTCACACTGTGAGGACAATTGCGTTTCCTTGAAAGCTTTTAGTATTGATTAACCGAAGGAAAAGTCGTCCGCCTGGTGCATTTCAAACCCGTTTACTGTCACCAGCGCTCTCAGCAACGGTCCACAGCTGCCACTTCTCCAAAGTGAGGCAACTTGTGAAAGCAGGCCACAATTACAAGTGACAACCCGCAGAGTGTCAGCAATTATATTGGACACGTGAATAACTGCAATGCGCGAGGATCCGCTGGGCAACATATTGCCGTTAAGTACATTTTAATTTCAGCCACTACCCCACCCCAATCTCTAGAACACTCTCTCGCTCTCTATCCCCCCGCCTTATCCCTTCCTTCCCCATCCCTAATGATCGTTGCATTTGATACAGTTCCTCATCGCGTTACTGAGACGTCTCAAAGCTCTTCACGGAGCATTTTGTGAAGCGGATTGACCGTGTATTTTGTGGGCGATACTCGGCAGCCAGTCGTGCACAGCAGTGTGCCACAAACAGTCGTGGATTGAGTAACCAATATATATTTTTTCAGGGAAAGCGATCCGCCAATCGAATAACAACCGGGTTCCAACATACTGCTAGGTCAACCGAGGCGCGTTTGTGGAGTAAGGTTTCTCCCTTCCCAGGAATCCAACCCAGGTCCTCTCGCTTGCGAGGCAGGAGTGGTAACCGATACACTAAAGGACTCCAAAGATATATAAATATATCGCAAATATCAATCACGCCATACGAGACACAGGCAAAGTTGGTTTTTTTGGGGGATTTCTCTTAAGGGAGAAAGGTAATCAGCCGTGAATTACACAAAGTGATTTTTTTTCTGCCGGCCCCATTGGTCAGGGATTAATGGGCCTCACGCAAGGGAACGTAAAATCAAGTGATGGAGAGTTAATGGGTCAGTGCACCTGGGACTTGCAAAGACAATCAGTCTAAGGTACTGAAACCCTGTATCTGAAGGATTGAATGGGTTTAATTTAAAATCAATGAGAAGATAAAGAGCTGTGATGGTCAGAATTGGGTTGCACAAATATTTTGCCTAAACATCGATATCAATAAAAAAGGCAATACAAGAACATACAGGAAGGAACTAACAGAAAGACCATCTAAGGATGAACAGGAGAGAGCAAGTATTAACTAGGATGGAACCAGGCAATAACAACAACAACTCGCATTTGTATAGTGTCCAACGCAGAGCGACGTCCCAGAGCGCTTGACATTGGCGGAGCGCTACTCTGAGCAGCGGTGAGCGCGGGCAAAAAGGAAGGTCTTCAGGCTAGACCTGAAGATGAGGAAGGAAGGGGCAAGGAGTAGGGATTGAGGGAGGAGAGTGTTGTTAATAATAATAATAGAATGTGTTGTATTATTGATGTGGCTATCCCAACGTAAAAGATAAGCGTCACTTGGAATGGAAAGTCAAATTGTTAGTGTCCGCAGCTTGTGTTTTTTGAGGCAAGGCGCAGGATGGAATTGAATTTTTCTTTTTAACTTAAGCTCCAGTGCGAGTGGTGCGGCTTACGTAAAAGCTGATCGAATCCGCTCTTGTGTGCACAACAGAGAGGCAGTTTATTTTTGCGGAGTTGGGGGGGAGGAGGGGGGGATGTCATTCCGCGAATTATCTGGATTCCTATTGACTGAAATATGATAAGGCGCTATGTCAAATGCAAGGATCACTAATTATTTTTATTATTATTATTGCTTGAGACATTCTGCTGGCACGAAAGGCGCTGTGTAATTGTAAAACTGCGCTGCATTTGCTTCGTATTGCAGTTAGAAGTCCTGATCAGAGTGAATGTAAAAATGGTTAACGTGGAGGCAGGATGGCAGAGCTGTGGTGTTGCTTGCCAATCGCATGAAGTGGTTCCAAATTCCTCTGGGATTGCTTTGCACGAAGAGAGACCTCCAAAGAGTGGAGCCAAGACCCAAACCCTTTCTTTCTCTGCTGTTGTTGTGCAGCTTTAAGACTTTGTGCATCTCCCGAGTTCATCCAATGCAGCCAACATCCCCAAGCCTCATTAGAACAACAACTCATGAAAGCAAACAAGAGGGCACAGCTATTAGCTTCCCGTTGGCTCATTCCGCTGAATTCAAATTAATTTGCAATTGTTGCGCACACGTCTTCTGTGAAACAGTTTGAGATTTTTTTTAATAATAATTCTTTGCAATCGCTATAATGCTTTATCGTGCTGTTGAGATGTCTCAAAGCGCTTTTCAGATTAGCCATAATAATAATAATCCTTGCATTTGATATAGTGCCTTATCCTGTCTCGAGACAGGAGATATTGTAAAGTGAATCGACTGTATGTTTTGTGGGCGAAACGTGGAAAATGGAAACGGACTATACTGTAAAGTGTTTATAGATTCGTTTTCACTTCCTTCCCCACGCTCAAAAAATAAATAAATTCTATCACGGCAAATGATAGAGCTATTAGCTTGAGGTACGAGGTATTTTTCAGACCTCTCAAAGTCGAATCAAACACACGGGAGCCATTTTTAATGGAAAGTCAAATTGTTAGCTTCCGCAGCTTGACTTTTTTGAGGAAAAGGGTTGAATTTTTCCTTTTAATTTAAGCTCCCATTGTGAGTGGCGTTACTTAAAAGCTGATGGAATCTGCTCTTATGCACTCTACAGAGAAGCAGTTTGGGAGGGGGTGGGGGGGAGGTGGTGGTGGGTGGGGGGGGGAGGGAGGGATGTGTTTATTTCCGCAAATTGACTGGATTCTTGTTGTCCGAATGCCTCCATACATCATCTTTATTCACCACGGCAACCGGTTCCCCACTTGTCAAAAGAGACGGAGTTTGAATCTTTTCGGAACGGCAGAGCAAACAGTGGGAGCTCTGTGTGAGGAGCTCATCGCTGCCAGAATCTCCCTACTCTGTCTTAAGCAAACAGGAAGCCAACAGCAGCAAATGTGTTCGCTGGCAGCAGGATATCCTATGTCCGCTCGCTCAACACTGTCTCATAGAATCATAGAATCTTACAGCACAGAAGGAGGCCATTCGGCCCATCGTGTCTGCGCCGACTCTTTGAAAGAGCCACCGACTAGTCCCACTCCCCCCCCCCCCCGTTCTTACCCTGTAGCCCTGGACATTTTCCCTTTTCGAGTATACATCCAATTCCCTTTTTTGAAGCTTCAATCGAATCTGCTTCCATCCCCCCTTTCAGGCAGTGCGTTCGAGATCATAACAACTCTCTGGATAAAATAAATAAATAGCTCTCCTCGTCTCCCCTCTGGTTCTTTTGCCATTCATGTTAAATCTGTGTCCTCTGGTTACCGACCCACCCGTCAGAGACAGTTTACCCTATCAAAACCCCTTGTTATTTTGAAAGCCTCTATTAAATCTCCCCTTAACTTTCTCTGCTGTAAATTCCCCTCCACATTCGATTCCACGCTGCCCCCACTCCCACGCACCTCACCCCCACTCACTCAGCTCCATTAATTAACAGAGTTAATTAATATTTACCTGACTTGATTCATGTTTGAGCTCCAAATTTGTTTCAAAGTGAAGTCGCTTAAATTATTTACTGCCCAGAAGTCTGATTTTGCGATTTAGTTTTGACAACTGTCTACGTACGTACGTGCAAAGTAAAACGGGAACGAGACGAGTTCTTTTAGGATCCATCAGGATTAGGATCTGTGCTCTAGAACTCTACCCTTGAGTGAGAGGCGCGATATCAATGCAAGTTGTTGTCGGTTTTTTTTGGTTAACTTAGCGATTTCAAGCTCTCTTTAAATACCGCTCGGCTGTGGCATTTAAAAAGAAATATTCCGGTCAATTTTTGCGACGGTTCTTCGCAGGATTTTCTTAATTCACAAATCAGATGTACGTCGCTGCAGTCCGAAGGAGGGCTGCTCTGAAAATAAGCAAGCGTTGGATTTCATTCCCAAGTGTCAGAATCGTGGACGTCTGCGTTTCTTAATTAAGAAATTCCTTTAGGATATACCACAATATTAGCCCAATAATGCCATTCCTTACTTTGACTTTTTTTCCCCCCCATGTCCACATCACCAAAACGCCCATTTCTCTTGATGCGTCTCCATCAAAATTGGGGAAGAACAAACTTTAAATGATTGGAATTTTAGCAACTTCAGCCTTTCTGCCCCCACCCGCTCGAATTCCATCCCAGAGTCCCTTCACCTCACCCCCTCCCTCCTTCCCTTCAGGGCCTATCTCAATACCTTCCAATTTGACCGTGCCTTCGGTCATCCTCCCATCGCCCCCACAACACCCTTGGCCCCCACCCTCCAAAATCCGACCCCCAGCTCGGTACAAACCCTTCACTGTCCAGCGCGTTGGTACATCCAACCGACCTAAAAGATGCTACATGAACTCAATTTGTTGGTGGTGTCAGCCGAGCCCACAACCTTGTGATTCAGGGGGGAGAGGGCTACCGACAGAGCCAGGCTGGCACATCATCACACCCATAAAAAAAATTCTTTAATTTGAAATCTATTTGACACCTCGAGGAAAGGTTAGCGAAAATTTGGTTTCAACGCAGCCGATGATTACTTATGACAGCGTATTTCATTTCTTTAAGATTTTTTTTCTGCCCCATGCTAATTTCTGGAAACAAAGCATTTTTTGATTAAATATTCAATGTAATTACCGTGATAATTCTTAAATCCACTGATCCAACTTCCGATATTCAGTTACTCGAAATATACATTTACATTTCTTTCTCTCTCTCCCTCTCTCCCATTTATTTTTAATGGGAGATCAAAGAGCAAAAGGCTGGGTGAATGAGATAAGAAGTCTGAGCCAACATGAATTTCGTCTTTGGCTGATTAATCCTGATATTTAAATTGAATGTGAATTGGAAAATACAATTTTTTTTTCCTGAAAGCCCGTCACCAATGACTTTAGTGTCTCTTGTTGCCAGATTAATACCTCAAGGGAGAACCATCTCACTTACTCTGTTGTTTCTTTGCACTGCTTTTCACCCACTGAACTGTTGAACGGATCGATTCCAAGATCCTCACACTCATCTACAAATTACTCCATGCCCTGGTACCTTCCTACCTCTCCAACCTGCTCATAGCCCACTCTCTTCACTCGGCCAGCTCCAGGCCTTCTGCACATCCCTCGACCCCCTCCACTCCACTCTCGGCAGCCGTGCTTTCAGCCACGACACCCCTGGCCTCAATCCCTCACTTTGCCCTCTCTTCAGATCACGCCTGAAGACCTTCCTCTTCGATCGTGCTTACGATCACCTTTCCCCCGGCTCAGCGTCGTGCTCTGCTACTGTCACTATCGCACAGTGGCTTTACATTCCGCTTTGATTGCACGCGGGAGTGTTTGAAAGCCTTTCGTTTGAAAGTGCACTTTAATCTGATTTTCAGCAGAAGTGCTTGACCCCATCGTCCTTTATTCTTTATCCTAACACAGGTTTAAGTGCACAAAACAACTCGAATCAAATGGATTCCAGCCCCTGTTTTTTGGTTGCTGAGCAAGTCAGTGCCAATAGCTCTCCAAGTCCTTATCTCCTCCTCTCGCTGATCAATACTCCTGAACCAAAGTCAAGAGATTGAAAACCAAACCAGAGGGATTTTTTTTTGATGATCACTGAAGGATCAATATGTGAATGGGCTGTGGAATGAGATTTCCTTTTAGCTCTTCATGTGAGATTGATTCGTTCTCTGATGGATAAAGCTACGAGGCCTTGTATGTCTACACTACGCAAACAGCTGAAAATAATAATAATCCTTGCATTTGATACAGCACTTTATCACGATGTTGAGGCGTCTCAAAGCGCTTCACAGGATATACTGTAAAGTGGAGTGATTGTGTATTTTGTGGGCGAAACGCGGCAGCCAATTGCGCACAGCAGCGTCCCTACAAACAGTTGTGGATTGAGCGACTAAATTCTTATTATTTTTTAAAAATGTTTTAAGGGATTATTATTATATTATTAAATACGTTGGTCTCTCTCCAGTCTTACAATACTGATATTGAATGGGATTCAGAACGACATTCATCGAGGCAGCAAAGGCAGTTTCAAGACAGTTACCAGGTAGCTTTGCTTAGCCACGGTGGGGAAATAAGACATGGAGCTGGACAGTGGATTAATTTAGGAAACATTTCTGCAACTAACCTTGTCAGGCAATCCCCATTTGGCTAATATCACTTTAAAGGATGGAGTAAAACCAGCCGATCAAAGAAGGCTAATTACTGACAAGCGTATTAAGTGACATATTTAATTAGACGCTACTTACCGTTGAGCCTCAGTGTAATATTTCATGACTGGGATTTTAAAGTAATTAGGGTTTTGGGAAACCTTATTTGAAACGATTTTTTTAATGAAAAAAAAACCCCAGCCTCCCCCCCCCTAAAAAAAAAATTGTTCGTAACCCTGTTCGGAGAAGCGACTATGCAGGGAATTGCTAGTGTTTTAGCTGCTCAAAACAAATGGGAATGTATTGCAGCCACATTGATAAATGTAATTCAATGATACATTACATATGGAAGCATTGGGATCAAGGCGAACACATTGTGTAACTGAACAACGATAAACAGCTTCTAACCGGGGAGAACCGCTATTACTCCATCAAATCCAGGCTGTAAACAGAACTTTACTGAATCATTTGTCACCAGGATGGCCTTGTGTAGCTGTTTCCAAATGGACAATACAATCAAAAGGGACTGGAATGTGCTCCATTAGTCACTGTAGCTAACACCACCTAATGGCTCTCACCAGCTTTGCAAGGACAGCGTGGAAACGAATGGGTCTCCAGCGCTGTTTGCAGGGCGACAGTTTGTGCCTCGCTTTGTCACCAAAGCCTGTCGATGTCTATACCGTAACCGCATGCAAAATGGGACTGTCACGATAATAATGGTGCCCTAGCGTATTGGTTAGCGTGTTCGCTTCGCAGCTGCATTGTAGGAGGTGTAATCTGGTGTCCTGTCTGCCTCTTCAGGTGGACGACAAAGAACCTATAACACTGTTTGAAAACAGAAGAATGTTTCTCCCAGTGTCCTGGCCAACAATCCCTCATCAGATAATGTGGACTCCTGTAGCTCAGTGGTTAGAGCACTCGCTTTGCAAGCGAGAGACCCGAGTTCAATTCCAGGCAGAGGGCGAAACCTTGGGCAAGTTTCCTTACTCCACACAGAGCCTAATAATAATTCTCCAAAACCAAAAACAATAATAAATTGGTCATTTTCAATCCACGACTGTTTGTGGGACATTGCTGTGCGCAATTGGCTGCCGCGTTCGCCCACAAATATACAGTCAATTCACTTTACAGTGTGTTCTGTGAAGCGCTTTGGGACGTCTTCCCGACGTGAAAAGCGCTATATCAAATGCGAGGATTATTATATTATTATTAAAACTGTTCATTCACTCCATGGCTCCATGACATTGCTGAGTGCAAATTGGCTGCCAGGTTCGTCTCCAAATACACAGTCACTGCACTTCACAATAAAATCCTGTGAAGAACATTGAGATGCCTGAACGACATGATAAGGCAATGAATCAAATGCGAGTCAGAACATAATTTCCCGAGATAGAGATTCAGCCAACCTGATATCTGGAAGCAAATGCGATAAGCGCAAACACTCCCGCTTTATTATCCACCAAAATGGTCTTGTTTATTCCCGAGATCCAATAACATTATACAAAGGGATATTGAAGCTCAGTTAGATGACTGTTCGACTGAATGTTATTTTTTTGCTGTGTGCTCACAGCCTGCTGTTCAATCGCCTGATTGACATGGTGCTATTGGTTGGTGCTATCTCTCCACCAAATCACATGGCGAGCCAGGCAGCATGTGTCAGCGGGAGCCGGCAATTCAAAATTACAATTACATTTTTCATTGAAGAACAAAACTGTGCGATGGGGGTACTTCAACACAGATTAGGCTGCGTTAACGAAAACTCTCTTCAAAAGGAAATATGCATTGCGCTGGACGGAAACAATCCGAGGAGAGGATTGGGTTTGCGTAGGGCAGAAAAAAAAGGGAATCGGGATACTTAGCTGAGGTGAAGTAGTAGGCACCGGCAGAGACTTGATGAGCCAAATGGCCTCCCTCCGTGCTGTGATTTCTAGCTAGCTCGCAACTAAAAATGAAGCACCACTCACAAATAGTATCACTCAGTAGATTTATTTTCCAAGCTCCCTCCTTCAGTTCTCAGAACGAGCTCTCAATTTTCTCAATGCAGTGCTCAGCTCAATCTTCATCAGCTGCACAATGGACATGGAGCACAAAGGGTGTGAGTGCGGAGGGGTTGGGGGGTGGCAGAGCGGTCAATGTCGACGTGAAACTTATCAGATCTCACAAGTTTGTGCTTGAGAGATAAAAGTGAAGAGATGGCTTCTGTCTGCAAGGCAGATGGAAAGGCTTGTCAGATTGCCTTGCTGTGGATCAATGAAGAAGGAGCTTTCACTGTGTTAGGTACAAAGTAGATGTCAAGCATTTGTCTTTTGCCACTTAGACACGTCCACAGTTTTCAATCAATGGAAATGACGTCCCTAAGGACAAAACTAATGCAAACGTGGCCCTTTCCTTTGGCTTTAATAAATCCGTCCCACAAATATTGGCCTTTGACCGTTGTGAAACGGTCCTTTAGGGATAAACTCGGCAACAGAATTGGCACGAAACAACATCACTGGCTTTTTGCTCCAGATTCTAAAACATCAAACGCCCTAAAGTACTTTACAGAAAATTGTTGTCAAGTGCAGCGATTGTGTAGTTGTAACAATAATAAAATGGAGTCACGAAGCATAGTGGTTAGTGCACTTGCCTCGCAAGCGAGAGGACCCGGGTTTGATTCCCGGGCAGGGTGAAGTCTTAGGCAAGTTTCCTTACTCCACATGCCTCTATTTACCCAGCAGTAAGTATGAACCTGGTGGTTACCCAATTGGTGGATCGCTTTTCGGGAATAATAATCCCTCCAAAAAAATAAAAAGTAATTTGGTCACTCAATCCACTGCTGTGCGCAAATTAGCCTCCACTCTTGCCCACAAAATACAAAGTCACTGCACTTTACAATATATTCTGCGAAGGGCTTTGAGACGTTTCGAAGACGTGATGAGGCGCTACATCAAATGCAAGGATTATTTTACGTAGAGGAAGGATGGCTCAAAGCGCTGCACAGGATTTACTGTGTATTTGTAGGTGAATGGGGCAATGCATTGGTGCACAGTAAATGTCCATTGTTTGTACAATTTGTAGGCAGACACGGTCATCCGTTTACGCACAGCAAGATCCCCATAAACTGTGAAGTGAGTGGCAGGTTTATCCAGAGGAATGTTGGCCTGGCCACTGGGAAACTTTGCAAAAAAGCAACTCATTGATTTAACCCGATCAAAGAGAGCTCCGTTGCTGGAGGAAACAGCAAACAGCTACAGGAAATGTGCGTTCAAATTTTTTTTGTAGGTCAGCCGGGTGTCTGAAAGATGTGAGAAGAGGTGGAAACCCATCACCGTGCTTGAGAGAATCCAAACCAAACTGAGATTTCCATGCATCCCACTTACACGAGGAAATTCCTGGATTGTCGGAATGGAATGCGCTCTCTCTCTCTCCCTGGAGGGACGCCTCCTGCTTTACCTAATTCCGGAGAGTATTAGGAGCAGGTTCGCAAGAGTCAAGGCTTGGTGGGGGGGGGGGGGGGGGGGCAGAGTGTGCGTTCTAATTGTAGTTAAACTAAAGCGTACTTTAACATCTTGAAAGTCAAACCGAATCTTCCTGTGCGTCGATCGGGTTTATTAAATGGCGGGACCCAGCTCTAAACCTCATCCATAATAAAGCACCTGTCTTATATGGCTACACAGCTACAGGCTACAAATGTCATATAATCAGCTTCAGAAGCGGTCAGTTATCTGATCCATGGATACGCCGCTGTGCTTGGAAAATAGCTGGTGGCAAAGTTCAGCGATAGATTCCAATTCAATCTACTCTCTGACTTGCTTCCATTCATAAATCTGTGACACGAGACAGCAACTGATCGAATTGCCTTCGTTTCTATTCACGATCGGTTCTCTATTAACCCTACTCAAAAAACAAAAGTAGATTTAATAATCCTTACACATGGTACACAAAATGCACAGTCAATTCACTTTACAGTATATCCTGTGAAGAGTTGTAAGACGTCTCGACGACGTGATAAGGCGCTCTATCCTTTGCAAGGATTATTATTATTATTATTATTATCTACAATGTCCATCTGAAGAGGCAGATGGGAGTTGGGTTTTAATGCATCATTTGAAGGACATCACCTCGAACAATATAGCGTTTTCCCAGCACCAACTGGAGCGTCTGTACAGATTTTTCGCTGCAAAATAACAGCAAATAAAAATAACAGAAGACGTGATCAGCCCCGTATCAAAGGCAAGGATTATTATTACAGTAACAGCAGGTGATTGTGTCGGGCGCCCAACACGATGAGGACAAACTGTAAACATGGGGAGCATCTCGTATATGTGTAAATCACTAATTGGTACAAGCTGGTCTTTGATCAGCAGAACATCTTGTTAAAGAAAATATTACAACTATCAACGCTAACGAGACTGATTTTAACTCAAAAGAGAAATTATGAAGCTGCAGAAGGATTTGCGCCTCTGCTGACTCTGGACTCTTGGCGGTGCTCACTGTTCGGTTGAGGCGTTAAAACTGAAGTCCCGTCCGCCTTCCCGAGGAGATGTTAACGATGTCGTAGGGCACTATTTGGAAAAAGAGGAGGGTGTTTCTCTCCCCCGGTTTCCCGGCCAACAATCCTCCATATAAAATCAGGTATTCACTTCCATTTGTGGGACGTCGCTGTGTGTAAATTGTTCGCTACTAATTTTTTTTAAAAAATCCTTGCACCCAATAGAGTGCCTTCTCACATCATCAAAACATCTCAAAGCGCTTCACAGGATATACTGTAAAATGGTGTGACTGTGTATTTTGTGGGCAAACCAATTTGCGCAGAGCATCACACAGTCACTACACTTTATGGTGAAGTATTGTGAGGCGATTTGATTTTTTTGATGACATGATATTGCACTACATATCGAATGCAAGCGTTATTATGATTGACACAGATCAGTCGAGGGCCCATAAATTCGATCTAGTTGAATTTCAACGTCGGAAGGACATTCAAAGAGGATCAACAGAAATGGCTGGGGGTGGAAGCAAAGGCAAGAATGGCCGAAAGCGTGGTTAACCAGGTAAGTCTTTCACGAAATAAATCAATAAATAGATAAATAAATAAAGGGGGAAGCTATAAATACAAGATCTTGTTTCATGTCTCAAACCCATTTTGAATCTTTCCCTTTGTGAGAAAGGTAGCAGTCAAGGCTAACCTGAGAAGGGGATAGGATTCTGTCTTGATAGACAACAGACACAGACAGAACGGGGGGAGTCTTGGCTTGCCACTACGAGAGGAGGGAAGGGAGATAATAATAATAATAATAATCCTTGCATTTCATATGGCGCTTTCCACGTCTTCTCTACGTCTCAAAGCGCTTCACAGAATAGACTGTAAAGTGGATTGACCGTACATTTGTGGGCGAAATATAAAAAATATTTTAAAAAATTAAAAAAAAAAAGAGCAGAAGAAGTTGACAAATGCACAATGCGCAAAATCTATTTCACATTCCTTAATCACTGCTCTCTTTCTCTCTCTCTCTCTCTCTCTCTGCTCCAACCAGCAGAAGTTTTAATTAATGCAAGCAGCAGGAATTCCATCCGACCTCAAAGGATCCTCTGAGCAAATATTGGAAGGGCAAACACAAAGAACCGATATTAACATTTGTGTTGACAAAGAAAATTAGTTACTTGATGAATTACTGCATTGTAGCAGCTTCTGACACGACTGCGAATGGGAGGAGGACTCCGCTCGTTCTCAATATCTACATCTCTTTACAAGTGTCAGGACTGGCTCAGTCGCTCGGGTCTGGGACTCGGAGCCCAGGTTAACACTTCAATGCAGCGCTGGGGGCTTTGTGCCGCATCGTCAGAGGTGACATCCTACGAATGAGATGTTAAATCCCGTCTGCCTGTTCGGGTGGCGTTTAAAGATCCCAACAATCCCCCAACCAACTAAAAATTGGCCCCTCACTCCATACTTGTTTGTGGGACCTGGCTGCGCGCGTGTTATTTGCCGCGTACACCCACACAATACAGTCACACCACCTTACGGTACAATCCTGAGATATCCTTTGAGCCATCTCGACAACACGATAAGGCGATTTGTCAAATGCGAGGATTATTATTATCGTAAAAATTGACAACCTGCATCTCGATCGAAAACACCGTCACCCATTGAACTCATTGAACTCATCCAGTTTTGTTTGTAAATCCGTGTGAATCCAGGTCTCACAAGGAAGGGAGCCCCGGGGCAAGGCTCTGGGATCTAACCTACGGTATTTCTTAAATGCTACTGAATTAGAAATTCCATTTGAATTCCGAACCCAGTTTTGGATCGGAATGAAAATCCCTGCAAGTGGGAGTAAAGCACTTCTGTCTAACATTTGCACCACTTGATTTGCTTATTGAGCATCCTGTTATCAAGACCCACCTCTTTGACCGTGCCTTCGGTCACCCTCCTACCCTCCTCACCCTCCACCCTTCTGGTCCCAACTACCAGCTCGGGTGCAGATCCCTGACCGTCCAGGACCTTGGGATGTCCTCCTGACATGAAAGGCACTGTACAAAATGTAATTTGTTGTTGTTGAGAAATACAGTAAATTAGACCGGTCAATGAAAAACACAACCGATCAAATGTGTTATCGATAACCTTAACGTTTAACTATTGATGTGTATGCTGTCTGCAATCCAGGTGGAACATAGGAACTGGAGGGAGGCCATTCAGCCCCTCGAGCCTGTTTTGCCATTCTGTTAGATCATGCCTGAGTTGCATTATTGCAATTGGCGCCAAAGGGGTTAACAGCGTTCGGGATGTGTAGGAAGGAGGCAATGAGCGAACAAGCTTCAAGTACACTGTAAATAGAACCTGACAGACTTCCGAGTCTTAAAAGCCAGACTCTCTCTCTGTCTGTCTCTCCCTCGTCTGTTCTGCTCCTGGTCAACACCATTTCCTATCATCATGGACCCTGCAGGCACTCCAAAGCCTCCGCAGGAACCCAGCGATGATCCTGATTGAAACAGACAATGCAGAGTATCTCAGTGTTTCTGGTGACTGTGGAATGAACTTCTGACTCCTTCGCGAACCGGTTAGCATTCATCCGCTCGTTGCAGTTTTGTATTCGCAAGTCATCCGGGGCAGCTCTTGAGACCGTTCAACGGAGATCAGCATATTCTGGAAGTATGGAGACTCACGTTGAAGGTTTAAAGCTAAGCGTTAAGATTATAAGAAGTGAGGCTTTGATGAAGATCGTTGGTTCAAGCCCCGTGACAAGAGCTGAGCTCACAGCGTTGGCTCACGCTCCTGCTTACCTGATTCCAGAAAGTATTAGGGCGCAGGTTGTCCAGAGCCCAGGTTTGGGGGGGGACCCCACAGTGTGCGTTGGGGTAACTGCTCTAATCTCACCAGCTAAAACCAATCATCCTAGACTGGGAGTTCAAAGTCCCAACATGGGGCTTAAACCCACAACCTTCTTGACTCAGATCGGGAGTGTGGCTGACTGAGCCAGGCTGACAAGTGGTAGAGACAGCAAATCATTTGGCACTGAACCACTCCAGGTGTAAAGTCATTCCAGTACATTGATCAGTGTCTCGGCATGGACTGTGAACAATATTCTGAGTGTTAATATGCCATGAATGTGGAAGGCTTGGCAGGGCAAGGCATGCCAGTGCACTGGTTTCACATGGGAAATATCCGTCCGATCAGCAATTTGTCACCGGTGACAATAAGCGTTGAGTGCGATGGACACATCTGACTGAACATCGTTCAACAGTGACAAACCAGGGAAGATGGATGATCTGAAGCTGGAGAGGAGAGTGGTATACAGAGAGAGAGAGAGAGAGAGAGAGAGGTAGCCAGCTCAAACAAGAAGACAAGAAAAAAAGAAAGGCGAGGCAGAGAGAATTGAGGATAACATATATATATATCGAAGAGTGATGAGCCTGAATGAGAACAAACCAGGATAGGGCAAACTTTTCCTTGATCAGGTTAGCTGTGAGCTAAAGCCACACTTTCAGCCACTACGCCCCGAAACTCTGGAACACTTCCTCCATCCCTCTGCCTTGCCCCCTCCTTCCCCATCTTCAAGCCGCGCCTAAAGACCTTCCTCTTTGACCGTGCCTACGGGCACCTCCCCCCCTCCCACTCCCTCCCGGCTCGGAGTGCCCCGCCTTTCATATACAAGAAGGACGTCTCAAACACTTCACAGGATTTACTGTAAAGTGTAGGAACTGTGTATTTTGAAGGTGATTGTGAGTCGGAACACCGAGAGAGAGAAACTTCCCTTTTTTTTTGAGTAGCACCACCTTTAACCATCTTTAACATCCACCTGAACAGGCAGATGAGATCCTGGGTTTAACATTCCATCCAAAGGATGGCACCTCCTGAAACACAGAGCAACCCCCCCCCAGCATTGCATTGGATCGTCAGCTTGGACTATGATTTCAAAGTCCCAACACAGGGAGGGCTTGAACATAACGTAACATGTAGGAGCAGGAGGAGGCCATTCGGCCCTTCGAGCCTGCCCCGCCATTCAATCATGGCTGATCTTCTAATCTAACTCCAGCTAATAACCTGACCCCCTGCCTTACCCCATATCCCTTAATCCCTTTTGCAATAAGAAAGCTATCTATCTCAGTCTTGAATATGTCCAAGGACTGAGCGTCAACAGCCCTTTGGGGTAGTGAGTTCCATACATTCACCGCCCTTTGAGTGAAGAAATTCTTCACAACCACAACCTTCTGACTCAGAGGTGAGAACGCTACCATCCGAGCCAAGCTGACACCTTGAGGATATTCGTTTTGACATCCCACTTCCATCACTGTGAGGTTACTGCGTCGGGTTGAGAATAACAAGGGTTTATATTTAAATGTATAATACTTTTGGAGCTCATTTAGTCCTCAAACTGTCAATGCACAATCACAACATACATCTTCTGAGCAGCGCAGTGACATGAGAACTATTCTGGGTAAGAGAGGTAAACGGTGGCACAATTATATGATTGGAATAATTACCCTTTATCCGTTTGTCTAAAAAAGAATGTTCATTCAAATCCCTTTGGCAAACAGCGAGCAAAGGAAACTATCAGCAGATATAAATAATAATGGGCAAAAAATCCCAGCTTCTCACATCTTCATAATTAATCCTCCTCATAGCCTCATTAGGAATATTGATCGTTCACTTTGTGGCTGTTTGTGGGATGTTGTTATGTGCAAATTGGCTGCCGTGTACACCTGCAAAACACAGTCACTACATAATAATAATCTTTGCATTTGATACAGAGCCTTATTGAGGTGTCTCAAAGAGCTTCACAGAATATATTGTAAAATGGATTGACCGTGTATTTGGTGGGCAAAACGCGGCAGCCAATTGCGCAAAGCGGTGTCGTGGATAGAGTGAGCAAATTAAATTATTTGGGGGAGGAATTATTACCCCCGGAAAGCGATCCACCAATCGACTCACAATCGATTGAGGATTGAAGTCATCAGTGAGATAGGTGTTCAGTGGCTTTGGTGCTGGACGTTATGAGCCATAGGTCAAATCATATTGCTAGGCAAACAGTGGCGCGTGGAGTACGGAAACTTGCCGAAGGTTTCGCCATGCCCGGGAATCGAACCCAGGTCCTCTCGCTTGCGAAATGAGCACGCTAACCACAACGCCACAGGATTCCACTTGACATCTCAGTAAAATGCTGTGAAGCGTCCTCCCGATGTGAAAGGCGCTGTGTCAAACACAAGGATAACATTTTACGTTCGGAGCCTCCAGAATGTGTCAAATTCAGTCTTCGCTTTCAAGTCGTGTTTTCTGCCGATCTTACAAGAACTTAAACAGCCAGAAACCTAAGCAATCCCAATGCTTAACCATTGTGCGTTCTAACCTGACTGCCCTTGTACAACTATTTGAAATGGTTTGAGCTATTGCTAATAACTCCCAGCACCAAAGTCACTGAACACCTATCTCACTGATGACTTCAGTCCTCATTCGCTCACCTTAACACAAACTCTGTGATTGCTCTGAGCTCTACATTCAATCCCCATTAAACCAAGATTCCCCAATCCCCTGAGACCCATTGCTCTCACTAAGGAGAGAGGAGAGTCTCAATTTGCCTGTTTCTTGAGAAATCTGCTTTGCATTTATTAGGGACGAGAGTGTCTGAAATGATTTTGTAAGCGTGAAATCAATCGTTGAGCCATCACTTATGATGTTTGGAGACATCATTAGGTCAGTCTTTCCCCGACTAAAAGATTTAGATAAAAGGTGATGTGCAGTGACAATATTTTAGCTCAATCGGTAGCACTTGCTCATCTTATAATAGTTTTTGGTTTCAATATATAAGTCCTTGACCTCTGTCTCTGGAATGACACAAAAATGCTCCAGTGCAATACTAGACTTCACTAGTGCACGTTAGCTCTGCAGATAAATGATAATAATACTTGCATTTGATATAGCGCCTTATCATGTCATTGAGATGTCTCAAAGCGCTTCACAGAATTCATAACGAAGTGTAGCAACTGTGTATTTTGTAGGTGAACGCAGCAGCCAATTTTCAACACAGCAACGTCCCTCAAAGAGCCACAAAGTGAGTGACCGATTTTAGTAACGATAATACTGCTTACATTTGATATATATAGCGCCTTATCACGTCTTCGAGATGTCTCAATTTTATCTGGGGGATTGTTGGCCAGGATGCCGGGAGAGGCGTCTCATCTGACAATACAGCACACCCACAGCACTGCGTCGGAGATGCCTACATATCTCATTAAGCGAGGCATTTCAACGCAATAAGACGTGACATAAAGTACAAGTGTTCGTTTTACAACTGGATGCGATATCAACTGCCTCATTTACACTGAACTCTGCCTCACGCGGGCAATATTAATTTGCATTCACTGGGAGCTTTTGTTCCGTGCGAAAAAGTAATCAGTTTCTCACTAGGGTGTGAAAAAGAAACCTTCAACAGCTGTAAAAGCTGATCAACCAAATGGGGTCCAGATTGCAAACAAACTTGACCCGAAAGTCAGCGTGCTATAAACTGCAGCAGATAGCAGTCTGATAGCACTCTCAACTCTGTGTCAGTAGGTTACGGGTTCACGCCCCCACAGTCTAGGCTGGGCACTCCAATGCAGCAATGAATGGTGTCAGATGAATAATAATAATAATAATATTTTTTGTGTTTGATTTAGCGCCTTATCACGTTGTTGAGACGTCTCAAAGCTCGTCACAGAATATACTGTAAAGGCGCTACATCACTGTGCACAAATCGGTTGTCACATTTGCTGTAGAGTGCAATGTCGCTACGGTATATTCTGTGAAGAGCTTTGAGATGTCTCAACAACGTGATAAGGTGCTATATCAACGCACGGATTATTATTATTTTTATTATTATACACTCACAAACTTTACAATAAATCCTGTGGCGTGTTTGAGACATCATTTGCGCATGAAAAGTGCTGTGTCAAATATAAGCATAATAATCATTGTTATTATAGTGCTGGGGGAGTTCTGGATTGATGGAGACAGCATTGTTTCGATGAGATGTTTAACCCACATCCCAGCTGCTTGAATGTCAAAGATCCCAAGGGAAGAGAGTTTCTCCTGGTGTCCGGGCCAGCAAATCTCTGGATACACTCGATAGCAATTAGCTGTGAAGCACTTGGGGGAATTCTGAATGTGATCAATGCTATATCACACGTACAGATTATTAATAATATTTATCCCACTTAGAAACAGTCATGTCAGTGAGGCCACAGGGTGTTGGATGAGTTAGCACATCGAATATAACTCAACAATGATTAAACTTTGAACACGGATTAGGTTCAAATCCAAGAGCCGTTATATTTCTAACCTGGAAAAGTCTGAGGAAGGATTACAGGAGTCAGATTTATGATATACTCTTAACCCATTTCTTGCCCGTTAACACTTTTTTGTGGTACCATATTCCATGTGATTAAGGCAGAATCCATACTGGCCTTCAAGAGGGAACTAGACAGATAATAATAATCCTTGCATTTGGTATAGCGCCATATCACGTCTTCGAGACGTCTCAACGCGCTTCACAGAATATACTGTAAAGTTAATTGACTGTATTTTGGTGGGCGAAACTTAGCAGCCAATTGCGCACAGCAGCGTCCCATAAACAGTCGTCGATTGAAGTGACCAATTTATTGTCATTATATTTTTTTGAAGGAATTATTACCCCCGGAAAAGAAATCCGCCAATCGAGAATATTCTGCGAAGCGCTTTGAGAACGTCTCAACGACGAGATGAAGGCTCTACATCAAATGTAAGGACTGTTATTATAATCATTATTATAATTCCTCCACCTCCAACACCTTCTGGAACACCAGTCATCTGCCACACAACCCAACATCTGCCCTCGTTTACGTATTAATGAATATTATGGAAATCTACAGCTGCCGGACAATTTTATTTCCTCTGACATTAGGGGTTCCTCTCGCTCGTCCCGTCGTCTCCCAGCCCTGAGCCAACGCAAGCTCCGCAGAACTGCCTGGTTCAGTACTGGGAAACGAAGAGATAGAAGGGTGTTGCTGTTAAGTGCAGTGACTGTGCATTTCGCAACATCATTCGGGGACCCAGAAATAACTGGTTAAAAGGTCCAGCCGTTACCGGATCACTTTCATGGCAGTTGTGCGCAACAACAACAAAATAATGACATTTATAGAGCGCCTTTCACCTCGGGAGGACGTCCTCTGACACATCTAAACGTGAAACTTATTGCTGTATGCAAACCGGTTGCCGCATTTCACCCACAAGATACAGTCGCTCCGCTCTTGCAATATGTTCTGGGAAGCGCTTTGAGACGTCTCAACGGCGTGATAAGGCGCTGTATCAAATGCAAGGATTATTATCATTATTGCTGGTAAAAGTCCGGGGCCTTGGGGTGGGGTGAGGGTGTTGGGGGGTGCAGCGTTTTGGAGAGAAAGCGAGGAGAAAGATAAAAGAAAACTCAAAGAGAACTCGATGAAACTTAAATATGCAGAAAAGGGATAGAATTCGCCAATCAAGGATGTGGCTCCCGGTATCACACAGGTTTCACATTGCTGCAGAGAGGGCTAAGCCGAGATTTAGATCAGGCTTTCCTAAACAGCAGAGCAGATGCTTTTTTGTGGTTTAATAGCGAGAGAAGCTGCGTGCATTGCGCTTAAGTAGACGCAGGCCTAAATGAACCTCACAGGCTGAGCAAAACGTGACGGCTTAAAAGAAAGGAGAGTGCGGGCACTGATTAATGAGCAAACGCACAGAATGAAGCATCACGTTGCAGAGTACCCTGTGGTCTCGCTGTACACATTATATTTATTCCTGTTTTCACAGAAATAATCGTTGTCGGGAACAAAGTAATGTTACACGTGCCTTGCCTATTGAGACTTGGGGTTAAATTTTGCACTGTTCCTTAATAATAATAATAATGATGATCCTTGCATTTGATATAGCTCCTGATCACGTGTCGAGCTGCCTCAATGCACTTCACGGTCTACACTGTAAAGTGAATTGACTGGGTATTTTGTGGGCGAAACGCGGCAGCTAATTGCGCACAGTTGTGGATTGAGTGAAACATTTTTTTTTCCCCCGATGGGATTATTATCCCATGGAAAGTGACCCGCCATTCGACTAAGAACCATGTTCCTACTCACTGCTAGGTAAACAGAGGGCGTGTATAGGGCTGAGACTGTATCTTAAACCATCCCCCAGACACACAATAAACAATCTCCCAGACTCAATCATACCGTGTTTCACTTGCTGCCCAATGATGACAAACTTTCATTATGTTTCATCCGATACCTTTCTCTACCTTGGATTTAGATGTCCCTCGATGCCTTCTAAAATTCTTCCCTTAGTTTCTGATCTAATCTTTCGCATCCTCGTGAACAAAGCAGAACCTTTTATCCCTTGCATCATCCCCTCCTATTAATCTTTCTATAATTAGGTAAACAGGGTCCATCCCTCCAGGGAGAGAGTGCGCATTCGATTTCAATACATGGGCATTCCCACGTGGAGGTGGGAGACACGGAAGTCTCAGCTTCGTTTGGAGACTCTTAAGCACGTTGATGGGTTCCCGCATGTCAGACACCCGGCTGAACAAAATAAAACCCCTCAGAGACAAGAGTACAAGAGTGCTAGAGACGGAGCCAGGCTGACATTCAAAACCCAAATTAATTAGCGAGAGATCAGTTTAAAAATTCAGTGATTTGGCATTATCTCATTTCATGATTTTACAGATTAATCTGCCGGGAGCTGCAGACTTTGCTAGTTCTCATTAAAAAAAAACATTATATAAAGCAAAAAAACAGTGGTTGAGGCAGAAGAGGTTTTACGGAGGGAGGAGATTTTTATTGGAAACAAAAAATGAGGGAGGGGCGCGGGTTTATTTAGACGCATCGCAATTTCAGAGCGCTGGAAAATAAACAATGTGACCAGTCCTTGTGCCCATTCTTGACCGTCCAGCACTTTGGGATGCCCTCCTGATGTGAAAGGTGCTATTCAAGTCTAATCTGTTGTTGTTGTTGTCAGGCTCCATGGACACTGGTTCCCTAGCTCCCAATGGACGGATTTCAAAGTCTCCATCCTCGCCTGTGCATCCGTTCACTCTGGCAGCAACCTATCTCTGCGACATTCTGCTACTCCGTGCCATCGTCTCCATGTCATCGAGACGTCTCAAAGCGCTTGACAGAATGCACTATCGAGTGTATTTTGTGGACGAAACACAGCAGCCAAATTGCGCACAGAGCAGTGTCCCACAAACAGACGTGGAGGGGAAGGAAAGCAAAGCAAAGAGAAGCGATGGCTGGGCAGATTCTTTGCTGAAAGAATCCGTTGCATGACTACATCTAACATTAACATTTGCTGATGATAAACAGAAAAAAAAAGGAGCACAAACACTTTATGAGGAAAATGTGTTCATTCACCACTGATAGGACCATAGATATTTCAATAGAGGGCAATCCCATTATTGGGTTCATTACAAATAACGGCTACCTTATGAAATTGATGGTCCATATTATTCTGAATTTACACATCAGTGCATTTATTTTATGGATATTTGGAGTGGTAAATTCATTTTTGACATCCCAAGTGTTTTGTTTATTTAAATTTCATACCAGCTATTGGCACTGGAATTTATGAGCATCGAAGTAAATTTGCTCGGCTAAGTACCTTTACTGGTAATTAGGAATATTCTGGCTGTGAACTAAGGACATTGTGTAACTTTCTGAAGTATTCAGATTGGATATTATTTCTTGCTCATCGCTGGAAGGAGGCGATCTATTATTTTGCTCATAACCAGAACAGAATAAAATTATAATAATAATAATCCTTGCATTTGATACAGTATTTTGGCCACAAAATATACAGTCAATTCACTTTACAGTATATTCTGTGAAGTGCTTTGAGACATCTCGATGATGTGATAAGATGCTATATCAAATGCAATGATTATTATTATTATTATTATATAGCACCTTATGTTGTTGAGATGTCTCAAAGCACTTCACAGCCTACACTATTAAGTGAATCGACCGGCTATTTTGTGGACAGAATTTTTCCACAATTCTGTTAAATTTTCAATTAAAATTTTAAATCTTAGATTTTAAGACCAAGTAGTTTTTCAGGCGAAGACGAAGTGGAATTTGGGGCCTGACACGTATTAGTGAGAATGAGGTGGAAAGATTGAAATTAAACCAATACCGGACTAAGAGGATAGAGACAGATTAACATAATCCAGGATTCTTAAAGTGTGAATCCTATCAGGAATGGGGATTTAAAAAAGCACTGGACAGCTCGTGCAGATGATGGGTATTAAAGGGAGTGGGGAAAGAGCAGAGAATTGGGGAAGCTCAACTAGTAGTACCAATTACTCGGTTGGTAGCATTCTCAGAAGGTCGTGGGTGCAAAACCCAACGAAGGGACTTTGAGCTCGCGGTCCAGGCTGATGCTCCAGTGCAATGCCAGGGAGAGCACGGCATTGTTGGAGGTGTCGTTCTTCAGATGAGACGTTAAACCGAGGACCCATCTGCCTATTCAGGTGGACGTTAAAGATCCCATAGTTTCATTCTAAATGAAAAGCGCTCTCCTGGTCTCCTGGCCAGCAATCCCCCAAATTGAATTGGTCACTCACTCCACGACTGCCTGTGGGACGCTGACGTGTTTTGCCCCAAAAAACAGACACTCCACTTCACATTATATCCTGTGAAGCGCTTTGAGACATCTCGACGATGTTATAAGGCGCTGTATCAAATACAAGGATTGTTATTATTATTACTACTACTACTGGTGACGGAGCTAATATTTACCATCAAGCTCAGTTAGACAAAGTCTTCCGTTGACTAACAGTCTTCATTTCCTGCACTATACGATGTTGCATCAAATTATATCAAATCCACAATATTAACATTGTCAGTTGGCATTGAGCAAATATTTATGTCAATTTTCCTCAAGTCAATTTAATCACAGCTAAGATATTTGAGTCAGAGTAAATCCAATGCATAAGGACTTGAGAGACTCATACAACCGAATTACAAATAATAAGTTAATGCAAGGTTTCAGCATTTTTAGTGAATAACATTCACGATACTGTTGGAATACTAAATTCTTTTGTGAAGATCATTATACAGGGAGCTCAATAGACTTAAACACGACCTATATTAATCTGCTGCTGAGAATAATGAACAAGCACACCGGGGGAATTGGAGAAAAATGCCCTTCCTGATCTTTCGAACTTATCGTCAATATTAATATTCGAAAGCTTGTTTGACTGAGTATTAAGAATTACTGATGCCAGGAATGCAAAACGATTGGATATTGAGCAGCATAAGACCATTTGTAATACTGTAGGGCTGTGATGGTGAGTGCAATTGATATAGTGTAGGCAACAAGACGATAATAATAATAAACTGCTTTAATATAGCGCCTTATCACCCATCTGGGACGTTTCGAAGCGCTTCACAGAATATATTTTGAAGTGAATAGCTTGTATGTTTTGTGGGCGAAACGCGGCAGCCAATTGAGCACAGGAGTGTCCCACGAACAGTTTGTGGATTCATTGACCAAATTATTATTATTATTTTGTTGGAGGAATTATTACCCCTGGGATCATGATAGTAAGTGCGGTCGAAGAGGCAGGTCTCGGAGGCGAGAGTGTGACCAACTGAACGAGGCTGATACCTCAAGCAGTGACAAGTTGAGAGTCTATGAACCATTGAGACACTTAGCAAAGTTGTGCACGACTTTGAAGCAAATATTCCCGCTTCAATGAGCTGAATTAATAATTTACTTATTCATTAACCAAGTTACTTAGTAAACATTAATAAAACACAGACGGGAGGGAAAAGGTGTGGATGTGTGAAATGAAAATCAGGGAGAACTTGACATGATTTATATCTTGGGATACTGTGTTTGAAAAGTTGCTGAATGCATAAAAACAAACCCCTTTGTTGGGAAAAGGAGGTCATTATTCAATTTATGCTTAATATCAATTCTGAAAGCCTTGATTTTTAAGAGAAACAAAGTCATCAAGCTAATAGACTCTCGTCAGTACCAGCAATCTAAGTGATTGAGCCGAATGCACGGTATATATATTGAGTGTCACTCATCACTTGATGTTATTCCATCAATCCATCCTTTGGATGAGATGTTCAACCGAGGTCCCTGTCCAGGCGAATGTTCAATTTAGGTCAATTTCTTTTAGCAAATTATCCCGGGATGCGGTATATAGTTTGGGACATAACATTTGCATGTGATTGCCAGGATGGTGCTTATGTTAAACATTCCATGGCACTAGTCAAAATGAGAAGGTAGTCTCTCTCTCTCTCTCTCGCTGTGTCCTGGCCAACGATTCCCCCGATGAAACTGAAGATGTACATCACGGCTGTTTGTGGAACATTGCTGTGAGCGCAAACTGGCTGCTGCATTTGCATACAAAATACACCGATTTACAGTATATCCCGTGCAGCGCTTTGAGATGTGCTCTGGGCTTGAAAGATTTTACGTCAAATGCAATGATTATTAATATTATTATCGCTATTCGAGACATGAACATAAGAGCATAAGAGTTTGACTTCCACCTTCCTGGCAGTTGCTTGTACATGTCATGTCCCAAACTATACACTGTGTCCTAAGATATTTAATATGAAATACATATGAAGTGTGGAAGCCAGAGTTGCTGTGAAAATTCCTAGCGTGTTACAATAACGGAGGAAAGTGTCAGGTTTAATCAAGTCTAGTGTTGCATTTTTCTTCCCCCAAGAAGTAGCCTTCTGTCCACAAGCCCACACATTCCTTAATTGACACTTCTCTCACCCAACCTCATTACTTGGACAAGGATATTGGACAAGAGAGCACAGCTTGCAATTCAACAAACACGCGCACACATAACCGAATTAAGCTTCAAAGCAAAATGACCGAAGCTGACGTTATTTGAGAGAAATATAACAAAAGGTTCCTCAATTGAATTTATGACAATTGCAGTTTAATAAGTGCGATTGATCTGAAGTTATATCACATTCCCCCAAAGGCAAACTATATAACAATTCTTGCATTTGTCACGGCGCCTTATCATATTGTTAAACCTTCTCAGAGCATTTGACAGGATTTCTTGCGAAGTGTAGTGACTGCATTTTATAGGCCTAACGCAGCAGCTAATTTGCACACAGCAACATCCCACATAAAGGCAGGAAGTGATTGATCAATTTTAATTGAGGAATTGTTGGTTTGGTCACCGGGAGAGGGAAACTCCCTTCTCTTATCGGGTCGTGATGTGGGATCTTTAACGTCCACCAGAACAGGCAGATAGGGAGCTTGGTTTAAAGTTTCACTTGAAGAACAGCACCTCCAACAATTACTCCCCCAAGGATTGCAATGGAGCGTCAGCCTGGACTATGAGCTAAAAGTTCCAACTCGGGGCTTCAACCCACAACTTTCTGATTCACAGACAAGAGTTTTACGCGACAACAACGAAAACAACTGGGACCGGATGCGGCGGAGGAAGGACACTGAACCTGGGTTGCTGGGTTCAGTGAATCTGAGGGATAGGCCGGGGAGGTTGGGGAGGTGGAGAACCAAGGGGTATGGTTTCCGCTGGTTAACATTCAGCAGCAGGAAGTTTGTGGTCATCCAGGCTTCTGATGTCTGCCAGACAAGCTGAGAAAACATCATCAGATCTGGAGTCGCAGTTGGAGGAGGAGGACGTAGATTGGGGTGTATCCTGCACACATGTGGATTGTACATTGAGATGGGGAGGCTTTGAAACGGTGACCTTAGCCAATGCGAAATTCATTATAAACTAATTTCCTTACTGGTAGTTGATGTGATCATATCAGTGGTGTGATTGATGGCATCTCTTGCACAGTTTTGCAAATTACAGTAAAAAAAAGCTTTTGTTATTAACAAACCCAAAGTATCTGTCTGATGGAGATGAAGTGAGCACGGGGTTTATGCAAAGCTAAAGTTTCTTTTTTGTTTTCTGATAGTCTTATACATATCAATGACAAGTTATTACAACTCAACTTTGTTTAATGTAACCCAACAGAAAATGGCGAACTCGCTCAATATGGGAACTCTATGCCAATATTGTACATTACTCTCTGCCTGACCCGCACTGCCATGTACCATTCCTCGGTAGATCAATTTTTCTGTTCCCAAGAGGGAAATTCATCACTAATAATAATAATCCTTGCATTTGATACAGCACCTTATCACATCGTTGACAGGATATATACTTATACACTTCACAGTATATTCTCTGAAGTGCTTTGAGACGTCGTTCAGTCATCTCAAAGCACTTCTCAGAATATACTGTAGTGTATTTTTTTGTGGGTGAAATGTGGCAACCAATTGCGCACAGCTGTGTCCCACAAACAGTCGTGGATTGAGCGAACAATTTTTAAAATTTATTTATTTATGTTTGGAAGGGATTATTACCCTTCGGAAAGTGATCTGCTAACCAACTAGCAACTGGGTTCCTGTTTAACTGCTAGTTAAACAGAGGCGTGAGGAGTAAGGGAACTTGCTTAAGGTTCCAGCCCGCCCGGGAATCGAACCCAGGTCCTCTCGCTTGCGAGGCGTGATAAGGAGCTGTACCAAATGCAAGGATTATTATTATTAGAATTATTATTTTTTAATTTACATTTGAGAGGACTATCTCCTCGTCCTTTTCCATGTTTTGTGGCGGAGCTGGTTCCGAGATATTCCCAATAGCTTTACATTGGAAACGAAGACATTAGTTTGCATAACACGGTGCTCAATAAATCAGGGCAGATAGACAAGCACAGAGGAATATCACCATTACAGGCAATAAATCACAAACTAATTCAATTCTACAATATGTCAGAATATGATTAATTTATGTCAAGGTTTTTTTNCTCACGCGTCTCTTTCTCTCTCTCGGCCTTTCACTTCCCAACAAAAATAGAAAACTAATGAAGAATACTAATTGTACATGGTCCCATTCCATTACTCCTGCTCTTTTTCCCCCATTGAAGGCAGCCTTGCTAGCTACAAAGCTGCTCGCTTTCACCCTCTGAGAAATCCAAGCACTATTCATGTCGGCTTCATTACCTACAGCAAGGGTCAGCATTCCTTCCTCTTCATTACCGAAGATCATTAGCCAGGGAAGAAACATTCCTGTTCGCAACTATAGCACCACTCCATTTGCCTCACAGTTCACCAGCTTTGTATCTGTACATTCCTATCCAGTTGTTGAGTCCTGTAGCGCAGTGGTTAGACCACTCGCCTCACAAGCGAGAGGACCTGGGTTCGATTCCCGGGCAGGGCGAAACCTCAGGCAAGGTTCCTCACTCCACACACCTCTGTTTACCTAAGAGTAAGTAGGAACCCGGTTGTTAGTCGATTGGTCGATCGCTTTCTGGAGGTAATAATCCCTCAAAAAAAACTTGCCTCAGGTTAGCTCCAAATGGGTTCTCTCACTTGCGAGACGAGCTCGCTAACCACTACGCTACAGGACTCCACAAACACGCCCGTGCACTGGAGGTGACAGCGGTGACTCAGGACGGACAAAGAGGGTGTAGGAAATGATAAGAGATTCTGTGCTAATCGCACAAAAAAGAATTTCAATACAGCTTCTGACACATTTATCCAATTATCTCGGTGGGCTGGTGAGGCAGAGGCAGAGAGCAAATCCCTCTGTGAGAATTCCCAGTGGGAACAGCCAAGAGAAGAGCACAATAATTAACAGGGAAATTAATGTAATGGCTGGAATTAGTTCACAAACTGAATTTAGTTTTCCTCGGAGAGGGAGAGGCCCGGTTGTTTTACTCTCGGTGACAAGACACAGATTGATAGCAAACGTTGAGGTAACGTGTATACAAGCGAACGCTGAGGTCGCCGAAGCAAGTAAGTCAGTCATAGATTTGGAAAACAGACACAGCATCCGTTTAATATTCATCTTCGCATCTGATTTGAAACACGTCAACGGATTTCACAGCGAACTGCTGTCAACTGTAGTGACTGGGTGTCAGTCGGCAAATGTGGCAGTCAATTTGCTCACAGCAACGTCCTGCAAACAGCCGAGAGTGTCCGATTTATCCCGTCCTCCACCTTATCTGCGGGACCTTCAGTGAGCTTTCAGACCTTACACTCCACATCTCTGCAACTCCATTCCTTCCACCGGACGAAATACAGTCACTTTACAGTGAATCCTGTGAAGCACTTTGAGACATCTCGATGATGTGATATGGCGCTATATCAAATGTAAGGATTATTATCTCGCCCTGTGTCTTGGTCTTTAAATCCCATTAAACCCTATCGCTTTAACCACGCCTTTAGATATCTTCCCCTTTTCTCCTCTCATGTAATACCTTTGATGATTATGTAAGATGGGCGCATCATTCCAGGGAGTGTTTGTGCATTTTACACGCGCGTAAGGTGGGGAAGAAGCCATGGAGGGATCTGAAAGTGAGGGACGAGGATCGTGTATTTGATTCACTGGAAGACGAGAACAACAACAACAAAATTGCATTTGTGTAGCGCCTTTCATGTCGGGAGGACGTCCCAAGACACTGGACAGACAGCTACAGACCCGAGCTGAGGGTCAGGGTGGGGGAGGGTGGAGGGCAAGGGGGGGAAGCAGGGAGATCAAAAGCACGGTCGAAGAGGAGGGTCTTGACGTCTTGAGAAGACAGTGGACTGAGCAAGGAAGGGCTCAGAGTCTAGTGCGGGAGAGGACATGGGCTACAGAGTTCTGGATAGTCTGGAGCTCACGTATGGATGAACTTGGTAATAATATTATGAATAATATTAAGAATAAGAAGAATAATTTCATCAATAATATTAGTAATAATATTAATAAATAATAATGAAATTATTAATAATCACCATCATCATCCTTGCATTTGATACACCCATTCGAGATAGAAAGACATCCCAAAGCGCTTCTTACAGGATTTACTGTGAATCAGAGTGACTGCGTGTTTGTGATTCTTCCCTGATTTTCTATCTCATCCACTGTTATTGACTGCGACTGCCAATTAAGGCTGAATTTTAGAAGTTTTCCAGTGTCAGATCGTGAAGAATGGTTCCTTTGATAGCTCCGTCACAGCCAGCGGAGAAGGACGACATCGCTCATTGTGTCAGAATAAACTTCAGTTTAATGATGAAAGGAAAATATGCAGAAGCCAGACTGCTACCAGCTTACCACCACACCCAGGCAATAATTTGTGAGATGGGCAAACTGATTAGCGACGAGCAATAATAATAATAATCCTTTCATTTGATATAGTGCCTTATCACATTGCTCGGTAAACAGAGGCGTGTGTGGAGTAAGGATACTTGTCTAAGGTTTCGCCTTGCCCAGGAATCGAACCTGGGTCCTCTCTCTTGCGAGGTGAGTGCTTTATCCAATTCCTTTCAAGACTCCACCTGATCATAAGAGAAGTACGGATGAACAAAGCGATTTGGGCCTTTTTCTCTCATCTTTCCAGAACATCCATCCAATCAATTATTATTATCCAATTAATCAACTGCCCATTACAACGACAGACTGTTTCTTAAACAAGTCCCACCTCACCAGCATCAATTTACATCAGGTTCAACATGACTTGCTACAGATTAGAACAACTTTTTGATGGTTAATAATTAAAAATAATTACATCAATATCACACAAACTCTCGGTGTACCTCGCGTTAATATGCAAAAAGGCATGGCAGGCACCGAAGCCATTAAAGAGACTAGATTTGGCTCATGTATTTGCAACAGAATAGCCGCGCTGTCATTTTAGCATATGTACACTCTCACTGTGCACATCTGCTGTTCAAAATGGCAATTAAAGATACAAATAAATAAATGCTAACGCAAATTTGTGACTGTTCGTCTTTTGCGGATCTTTGAAGAAAGAGATGGTGGTTGGAAAGGAAATTGACCGTGTCCGGACCTCATGGGCACAATCAAAGGTTGGGGTTGAATTATGGATGTGAACTCATGTCCGGATAAAATAATAATATTCCTTGCATTTGAGATTGCAACCTCTCAACGACGTGATAAGGCGCCAAGAGCTTCACAGAACATACTGTAAAGGGAATTGACTGTATATTTTGTGGGCAAAATGCAGCAGCCACTTGCACACAGCAATGTCCCACAAATAGTCATGGATTCGGTGACCCCATTCTTTTTAAGGGATCATGTATTTAACGAAGGCCCAGACATTAGACTCAGTCCACCCACAGGAGCTAACAACAGCTGTGAATTCCAATTGAAAACAGTGTAATATTCTGCGGGGAGGAGAGAAAGAAAACTCATTGGTCAAAACTAACCAGAAAGCTCCTCAATGAAAATATTCTCATTAGTTTACTTGTCGGATATTAAAATTCAAAATTCCTCCTTTTATCTGCCAGAAAAGACAACCCCTTAGATATGACGAGCTGGAAAGACTCGCCAATTTTCCCATCTTGGACCTTGAGTCCCCCTTTCTCTCTCTCCCACGGTCAAATGATTTATCTTGGCATGTTTGTTCCAGTACAACAACTTGCAATTCATGATAGAGAGGGAGAGAGAAAAACACTACAAGGGGTAAATTTGTGACGTTTCCTAATCAGCGTACCAAATCGGGAATGAAATTTGCGACATTTCATAACTATCTTATCAAATCATGCCACACTGTTAATTTACATTTTAAATTGTCCAATTGTCCAAAGAGTAAGGTCTTCAGTCCTTCCCCTAAAAGAGGGTAAGGAGGGGGCAAGGCACAGCGACTCGGAGAGAGAGTTCCAAAGCTTTGGGGCATCGGGGCTGAAAGCACTATTATTAATAATAATAATCCTTGCATGTGTCGTTCAGACATTTCAAAACGCTTCACAGAATATAGTTAGACTTCAACATCAACCTGTGAAGCTTCTGAATGAATAAAGTATATTAAACTTTCCCTTTGTTTCTTGGACACTGTAATCTGGTTAAAAGGCAAAGTCTCCCTTATTAATAAACGTTATCCGAGAATATTATTAATTTAGCCGGCATTAAGCAAATGGTACACGACTATTTAAGCAAGCGCGGAGGATGGATTAATTTGAAAACATGCAGATTAGCCATTAAACAGCCTGACAAGTTAGCATTTTTCTTGACACACAAGAGGGTTAAGAGATGAACTGATTCAAGGTCTTCAAGAATCACAAGGGTTACAACAATGGAAATAGGTAATAGATATGTTTCCCTCTACTGGTCAGTGAGTTAGTAACGAGAGAACAGAAACTCACGATGATCACAAAAAAGGAACAAAGGGGAGGTTAGATTATTTTTTGCACAGGGAATGGTTGGGATGTGTAATTCTCTTCCACACTTGTTAGTGAAACAGCCTCCACACATTCCTTCAATAGGGAATTCGATTGATACTTGAAGTGGAGGAATATTAAGGGGATGTGGGGAAGGAGATGGACTGGAAGATTAGACAATCTCTTAAAGGGGGAGATAAGTGAGGTCTCCTTGGAGCTAATGTACCTCATAGGAACAGGAGGAGGCCATTCAGCCCCTAGAGCCTGTTCCGCCATTTTATTAGATCATGCTGATCTGTAACTCAACTCCAATTATCCGCCTTTGCCCATATCCCTGAATACCGTGACCTAACAAAAGTCTATCCAGTTTAGTCTTGAAAATTTTCACAGAATGAGGGACCAAATCGTTTTTTTTAAAAGGGATTATTACCCCCGGAAAGTGATCCGTCAATCGACTAACAACCGGGCTCCTACTTACTGCTATTTAAACAAAGGCGTGTGGACACCTCTACATTACACACTGCTTGATTTCTGCGGCCAAATTTTTTTTTAACTAGTTATTTTGGTAAACATGAAGTGTCAACGTTACACATTTCGTCTGAAAGAACATAAAACAGGACAACTGCACGGAATTGACTCAGCTAAATCCACACAGGAAATTTTCCCATCAACATCCTGAAAACAGTAAGATATCCCGGGAGCGAGGGAAGACTGCAGTCTCACCAGGGGACTCAAAGCACTCATCATCAATCATTCAGAGTTTCAATCTTACGCCGGCTTCACTTGAAGCCATCGAGATTTCAGCTGCGGCAAGCAGAGCTGCTCAGAGTACATTGCTCTCCAGCGAAGATGGCTTTCCGCTGCGGTTAGTGAAAGGCAAACCTGAGATATTTACTGACAAATCGTTCCAATATTAAATAGTCTTCAGCGCCAATACTTATACACAGCAGAATAATGTGAACATTTACACAGTTTCACTCTCCGTTGTCGAACATGTACATTTGATTGTCCCACAATGTCTTTTTCCCACTCGTCATTTCAGTAGGTGATAAGCGACCAAGTGTGGCCGAATACTCTGCATCGCTATTTTATTCTGGTGCAATTCAGCCGTTGAATTGGAAGGGAGGGGGAGACAGGCAGAGGACTTCATTGTCAGAGGTGCCGTCCTTCAGGTGAAACGTTAAACTAAGCTCCCTCTGCCTGTTCAAGTGGACGTTGAAGATCCCAATTGTTGCGTTAGATACGATGCCTTGTATTTAGTACAAAGTGCATTTAGACGTCCAGAGGTTTGGGTGGTGGGGGGGGGGGCGGGTGTTGAGTGTGTGTCGGCGTGTGTGTGAGTGCGAGAGTACCATCATTTTCATGGCAGATAATGACCCGTCGCCATGTTCAGCACATCTTCCGTAACATGGATGGAGGGAGCAGCAGGCGAAATGTATTTCTGACTACTTGTTTCTAGCTTCTCCATAGTCTCACATCACTGATCGTAATTGGGGAGGGGGAAAGAAGTAAAGAAGAATCTGTGGGCACAATATATGCCTGTCCATCCCTTTCCCCCCCAGCCCACGGTATCTCTGCTCCTCTAATCCCACCGATTACAGTCCAAGCGAAGCTTTGATTCACTCTTTGCGATGATCTATGCCTGCATTTGCAGCAGAACATGCGCTCGATCTGTAAAACCTGTAATTCTCCTCAACACAGGTCATAAAGTATTGCGATAGTCAGTTATAAAAGCACTGTAGTGCTTATGTAGCTTGGAGTGCAGCCGAGATCCCAGCGCAGCTCACAAATCATTAGCCTTTCATTAGGATGCAACGCTGGGAGGGTTTGTACAATTTCCATGAGGAATAGGAAGCAAAATTCATCAGGTCCCGGCTCAGTGCTCCACCGAGAAGATTAACTTGGTGTGATTGCGTTTGGAGTTGAAATGTTCCGATCACAGCAACTTGGCATCACAGAGCCGAAACACACAGACACTCACAGGTCCCAGCACCTAGAATGTGGACTGAATTTGCCCCCAGGTCAGAAGTAGATTTGCCTGTTTTATATTCTGATAACTCTTGCGTCTGATGCTTCCCTCCAGATAGGGAATGCACATTGTGTTCCAGATCCAGAAAAAAATGTCCCTGTGTAGGTGCCGTGCATATATGGAACTGTTAATTTGGTTTGGAAACTCTTAAATATAGCGACGGTTTCGGTACATGTCAGACACCTGGCTGACCAAAATAAAAAATTTAATAGGAGGCAGGGAAATGGTGAAGAAAGACTCGGAAAACATGAAATGGCAAGGTGCCATCCATCCAGTGGAAGATGTTCCCTCCTAACAAAGAGTACAGCAATTGCCAACAACTCCGATGGCAAAACTTGCTAATAATTCATCAAGCAATTCATCACACACCACGGGGTATCAGTTCACATTCCCTTAGAGATGGTGGCGGAAAGAAGACCGCTTCAGTCTTGAGCGAGCACACTTCTACCCCGAGCTTGTTGCAAGTCTCACTGGAAAGTCACGTGTGATGAATGAGGGGCCGACCCAATCTTAGGAAAGATACACTCGACCTGGAGGGCTTCCAGCAGCAATTCACTAGATTAATACCTGGGGACAAGAAATCCTTGGTGATGATCAAGAGGCTGGGTGGACTCAGGTTATATTCCTTTTGAGCTGCGGAGGTGAAGGTGCTGCGTGATTGACGTGTTTAACATGACGCAAGGAACCGACGAGAGAAATAGTGGAACCAAAACGAGGAGATGATAATCGAAATTAGGTTGAGGACAGTTGGAGGTGAATGCACAAAGCATTCACTCACTCACACACACACAGGGTTGTGAATACATGGGAGCCACTGCCTCGGAAACTGATAAGGTACCATCAATGGGAATGTTTAAGAGAGGGCGACAGATAGGTAGATAATTAGTAAGCAGAAACGCTGCATCTGTGAGAAATGCCCTCCAACTTATTTATTTCTGGAGACAGTTCTCGAGTCCACTGGAATTCCTCAATAAGGAATACAGTTAAGATAGACCATAACTTAGACCCAATTATTGCTGCGTTTTTATTATAAATTTAATGCATCTAATTTTTTTTTAATATTCAACACTGAGCCAGCCTCGACCGTGAGCTCAAAGTCACGAAGTGGGGCTTAGACCCTCAAACTACGAACTCAGAGGAAAGAGTGCTACTACAAACTGAGCCAGGCTGACATTGAGAAGATATAGCATTACACTTAGTCATACTGAACCACCCACCCCCCCCCCCCCCACACACACACACACACACACGCGGTTGTTTTCACTGTAAATCAAAAAAAATTCAAAAGATTTTTATTTGAGGTTTCTCTGTAAATACTTGGCACTTCTGTCATAAGTTCACAATTCAATTAAAAAAAAACGGCGTTAGTCAAAGTTTACTGACACATTATGAACCCCCTAGGCTAATCTTTTCTTCTCCCAAATAAAAGAGTCTTCCAACGGGCCAGAATATACAAAGGGATGTTACTGCCAGTGAAGATCTCTAGATCAGCTAACCTTAAACCTCAACTGAAAAGAAATTGCTCATGCGCCCAGAGGAACAGCTGGTTTATTCAGGAAAATAACTGCCTATTGGCAGACTGGCACCAAGAAGCAACTGAACAGTTGCCTCGAAAGCGAGAGGACCCAGGTTCAATTCCCAGATGGGGCGAAACCTTAGGCAAGTTTCCTTACTCCACATGCCTCTGTTTACGTATCAATAAGTAGGAAACTAGTCCAGGGGCAATAATCCTTCCAATTTTGTTTTGGTAAGAATTTTGTCACACAATCCACAACTGTTTGTAGGACATGGCTGTGTCTATAAAGTCAATTCACTTTAGAGTATATTCTGTGAAGCACTTTGACGTGACAAGGTGTTACATCAAATATAAGGATTATTATTATTAAATATTATTAATTGTTGCATCCAAAGCACCTTAGTGTTACTTAGCACCCTATAACTCACAACACACGAGAGGCAAGGTTTGGGTCTCTTAAGCGCTCGGAGGTGGTGTCCTGCATGAAAGGGCACCCAATAAATGCAAGTCGTCGTAAATTCTGAACTGGGTCTTACAATAATAATAATCCTTACATTTGATATAGCGCTTTTCAAGTCAGGACGACGTCCAAAAGCGCTTCACAGAACACACTGTAAAGTGAATTGACTGTATATTTGTGGGCGACCGCGGCGGCCAATTGCGCACAGCAATGTCCCACAAACAGTCGTAGATTGAAAATGACCAATTTATTATTGTTTTTTTTTGGAGGGATTATTATTAGGCTCTGTGTGGAGTAAGGAAACTTGCCCAAGGTTTAGCCCTCTGCCTGGAATTGAACTCGGGTCTCTCACTTGCAAAGCGAGTGCTCTAACCACTGAGCTACAGGACTCCACTTGGGAGTCATACACTCCAGTCACATTGTAAATGTGGCGATGCAAACTGGATTCTTCTGCTCCGAGTTCCGCAGAACAATGAATATTCTCAGGAGAATTTCACGGCAATAATCCAATCGAGAGACTCACATGACATGGAAACCTTGCGTGATGCCAAGGCTATTGACAGGCGGCACCTGAACCCTGAGATTGGATTATGTCCTTGAAATTCACTTGAAGGTATCCGTTATGCTTTGCACGTCATCAAGGTGGTTAAATTAGGGTTTTCAGAATCCATTTGCTTGCTCTTGTAAAGCTAACCATATGAAGCACAGAACCTCCGCAGTGCTGTTCTGAAGATAATATTCCTCTGTATTGTGGTCGCAAACAGAATATTTCACTTTCTGGCAAACTTCCTCGAGGAACATTGGATTACCAGGGAAGGCAGTGTAGCACCGCATTACTCTTGTTGGATTCCCACAAAATCTACTTATATTTTGCACGTTTAGAATAATGCGCTTTACAGCTGTCGGATGCAGCTATAATTGAGGATAAGGTTTATTGTTGAGGTTTGTGCTTGTGAGACAGTGAGGGGGTGGGAATTATTTTATTTTCTCTTTCCTAGCTCAGAGATCAGTCATACCTCCCTCCCTCCCTCCCTCACACTCTCTCCCAGTTGCACCACCAATGACGGTGTCTTGTAAGCCAAGTTCAAGGCTGTTTGGTGGATGTTCCAAGATTTCCTGCATCTCTAAGAAGAACCATTTTGATCGTGCTGAGTGTACTTGTTCCCAATTTGGTTTACTGAACACAGTTCAGCTTGGGCTGCGTGCAGTGTCTATTGACAGCTTTTGCTTTTCCTCCTCATCTCAATTAACATGTGCCATTACGCTTGTGTGCCCATAAAACACCTTCCATTGTTTGAGAGACCAACTCCAAATTAAACCGGCCCGAATCTATTCAGCTCCATCTGAGTAGTGGAGTTTGCCTGATGAAAAAGGATTAGACATCCGAAGTTAAATTCCAGGTGTAATCCACTTAACCTTCATGTCCTCTTCCCAACAGTCTGAGTGATCATTTTGGCAGAAAGAATTAACCAAAAACCTGTTATATAATAATAATCCTTGCATTTGATACAGCGCCTTATCACGTTGTTGTGACGTTTCAAAGCGCTTCACAGATTATACTGTAGAGGGAATTGACCGTATATTTTGTGGGCAAATTATTCTAACTATAACCACCTTTGGAGGTGGGAAAGAGGGTAAAAGGGTAAAAGAGCCAAGTCTGATCTCCTAACATCCACAAACAGAGTTTTCAAACATCGCACCTTCTAGGAATCTGATAATTTTGCACATTTCATTGTTTCACATTAAGAAATCAGTTAAGAAATACTGCTACTGAGACCTCAGCACTGTCCGCAGACCTAAACTGGTTTGCACCAAGCAGCAATCTTCACAGGTACCAAAACCATCCAGGGTCCCCAAACCAATTTTATTTGCTGTGCTTTGATCTAACAGCAACATGCACTTTGTGTTCTGCTAACCAACGCTATTAATTAATACTAAGCATCAATGTGAATAATTACTTTCAAGCAGTCAATTTTATTTGAGGGATTGTTTGGCTGGACACCTGGAGAGAGGAATGCCCTACTCTTTTGAAACAACACTGGAACTGCGCGGCTCAGGAACCAGAACTTGAGTTCCAAGTCCCGATGTCTCAAAGTAAAGCCTGTGAAGCACTTTGAGATATCCTCCTGACATGTGAGGTGCCATATCAATGTGATTTCTGAAATACCAACGAGTAACAAGCGATAAAAACAACACGTCGGTTTTATTGGTTCTCTCCAGCGATCCCGGTCTGTAACAAACACCGAATATTAATGATGAAATGAAAACTATTTTATGTCCAAGGTAAAATGTTCACACGGTTGTGTTTACAGAAAAAAAATCGTAATTGAGTAGAGTCTCAAGATTAATTCTCAGCCGTTCCTGATGAATTCATACTTTTAATCAATCCCATGAAATCTAATCATTGGAATTCACTGAAGCACCATTATTTTGGAACAATTACTGTTCATCAGTCTGGCCAAAAAGACAGCTCCTGTTAAATCCAGACAGCACTGGTATTCTCCAATCAATTCATCACTTCCCTTTGGTGTTTTTAAAAAAAAACAGCCCTTTAAGCTACAAACACAAACCCATTCCTTTCTGGTTGAAAGTGGGTGTTGGTTTCAATACAATAAGCCTTGTGTTTGATATAGCACCTTATCATGTTGTTAAGATGTCTCAAAGCGCTTCACAGAATATATTCTAAAGTGTACGGACTGTGGGCGAAACGCGGCAGCCAATTGCGCGCAGATGTTTCCCACAAACAGTCGTGGATTGAGTGACCATTTTTCTTTGTAGGGATTATTACCCAAAAAGCTAACCACCAATTGACTAACAACGGGGTTCCTACTTACTGTTAAGTGAACATAAGCGTGTGGAGTAAGGAAACTTGCCTAAGGTTTCTCCCTGCCCGAGAGCCGAACCCGGGTCCTCTCGCTTGTGGGACCCCTATTCTATGGAAAACCTGTGCTTTGAGACAGCCCCCTGAAGTGAAAGGCATTATAGTAAATACAAGTATTATTAAAAGGTCCACAAGGTCTGATTCTTATCTCTTCAAATCCTTCATTTATCAGTCAAATAACTACAGCACATGTGGGTTAGGTGGACGATGTATGATGTAAATTCAAAATATTGCAATTACACGCCAAACTCATTTTCATCAGATTTCCTCCTACACTAAATTAATGCCAATTGAGATTATGAAGTGCTTGCGTCAACCATTGGTTCTATACAAGATTAAACACAGAGAGAAAAGGGCAATGCAATCTGCTGGGAAATGAAAGGAGACAAAGATCAAGGGAAATGGATCCATCTACTTCAAACCTTGGCTGAGGTTCAACTGATTTGGTCCATTATCTAACAACGGTAAATATCTCATATTTCACTTAAAGGTTCGAACAACAATATATGCTCGTATATTGCACCATTCATGTGGTTTAACATGTTAAAGCACTTTACGGAAATGGAACGAGAGGTCAGGGTGTTGGAGGGAGATGAGCACCATTGGTGAGTGAGTCTTAAGTCAACTTGCCTCCATTCTGCGGATCTATGAATCCTTGCATCTTACACTGTCCGTATCTCCCAATTGCTTTCAAAACACCTCTCTCTAAACACCAACCCCTTTTGACTATGTGTTTGTAGATTGGACAGGGGTCACAATTGGGAGGGCAGAGATGGGGACTGATGATGTAGGAAATCACAGAGAGTCCAGAGCCAGGAGGCATTTTAAAAGTAAAGAAATAGACTTATCCCAATCACATCTGCAGGCTGAGAAAGCAGCACCCGTTCTACAAACACTAGTCCAGTGTTTGCTAAGAAGACTGTGTCCATCATCAGATCAGGGAATATTCTCATTTATCTTCGGTGTTGATAAAAAAAATAACTGCAGCATAATATGTTTTTTTTTCAACAAGTGCAATAAAACACACTTTTCAAAACACCTCAACACAACACAGCTTCAATATCCCAGACAGAATGATACAGAAAGTTCAGGAAAAATTGTTTTAATAAAAGTGAGATTAGGATGTGGACGAAGCTAACAGCACACTGACAATTTGATGATATTCCTTCTATTTGCGACAGTGCTTTTCACGTCAGAAAGACATCTCAAAGCGCTTCACAGGATGATGATAACACCTGCATTTGGAAAAGCGGCTTATCACCTCGCTGAGGCATCTCAAAGCGCTTCATGGAATAGATTGTAAAGTGGATTGTGTATTTTGTGGGTGAAATGTGATAACGTATCAATATCAAATGCAAAGATTATTATTATTATAAATTGCAGGCCCAGGATGAAAGGTTTTGACCAGTTATTGAAAATTATAATACAATATACATTTATATAGCACCTTTGTGTTACTGGCTTGGCACTGAAGATGCCCAAATTAAAGAGATTTAGTGTTGATGTGTTGAAGGAATCTTTGGGTTCCTGAGAGGGGCCAAATTTAAGTTATTCTCCCACATAAAAGGGACTGCAAGTCACTGAGTAACACTGTAAGAGCTCGTTGGGAGAAACTGCCTTAGATCAATACTCCATACTCTTCGATCGTCCTTTTTAAAATGATCAAAGTCAATAATGAAACCTTTGATCTCTCTTTCAAGAATAATCAAGGCACCAGACCAGGCAGACAGTGGGTCTATCGGTACATTGGCCAGGGAGCCTAGTTCATGATGGAAGGCCTGTCAATGATTAATATGCATTTCCAGTGGACTCTTTTAGCTTAGTGATTAGTGAGCTCGCTCGCAAGCAAGAGGACTCAGGTTCCATTCCCGGGCAGGGCGAAACCTTAGGCACGTTGCCTTACTGACACCATCAATTGCATCTGTTTACCTAGCAGTAGGTTGTTAGTCAATTGCCGGATTTCTTTCCAGGGGCAATAATCTCTTTTAAAAAAAAATTACTAATAATAATTTGGTCACTCAATCCACGGCTGTTTGTGGGACACTGCTGGGCAAAGTTGGCTGTCGTGTTTCACCTACAAATTGAACAGTCAATTCACTTTACAGCATATTTTGTGAAGCACTTCACCTCTTCTTCCCCCTTCTCCCAGAGTGAAATCTCATTGAAAGCCTCAGAATCGTTTACCAGCCTTAAGTTGCATTACTCCGTTAACCACAGACCAACCTGCACAACATTAGATCTTTAAAAAGTCCATGAAAGAGTACATTTCTGAGTCTGTTTGATAAGGGTTTTTATTACTACATGCTAACCTCACATTGATGAATTATTTGGTGCACTCGCAATGAGCATATTATAGCAATGGTTTATTGTAATTAAATTCAAATAGATTCTACACTCAGCTCATTTGATTCCATCCATGTTGTAGATGATATAAGTTATAAATGAGGGACCTGGGAGATAGATTCTCTCCCCCACTTAACTAAGATTGAAGTCACATCTCTAACTCAGTGCTGAGGTAATGGATGTGCCAAAGAAAAAAAATAAGGTCTTTTGCCAACTTCTAGGCAAGATTAAATGAATCGTTTAGAATTATTAAACAGCAAGAGGAACTAATCTTCTGCAGGCATGGGTGAGATTGCTTTTCGCTCAGGCTTTTTTTTTGGGGGGGGGCCGATTAGCACATCTACGGTTCTATAAGAGGAATAGTAATCCTTATATTTGATACAGTGCTTTATCGCGTTGTCTCAAAGTGCTTTCCAGAATATACTGTAAAGTGAAGTGACCGTGGGCGAAATGCGGCAGCCAAACAGTCGCGGATTGAGTGACCAAATTATTTATTTTTTTGAAGGGACCCCTTGAAAAGTAATCTACAAATCGACTAATAACCAGGTACCTCCTACGTACCTCCAGGTAAACGGAGGTGCGTGGAGTCAGGAAACTTAGCCGAGTTTTTTTTGTGCTTGTTTTTGTGCTTTGAAATGCCCTCCCAAAGTGAAAGGCACTTTATAATGTATCCGGATTATGATTATTATTCAATCCTTGTCCCAAGTCACAGATATCAGCAATTCCAATACTCCCCAAGAAAGAATCTTTTAATAGTCCATTTCACAAGAGGTGTTGAGAACTTGAAATAGGTTTCACTATAAGGTGCATCACTGGTTTAAATCCCTGAATCCCGCACTAATCAATAATGTTCAGTATCCCTTGTTATAATCAATAATTCGCCCATCGGGAAGTGGAGGGGATCGATTTGGCTTCATGCCACTGCAGCTCACACTGCGCTTCAAAATAAAAATGAAAGTACCTCTCCCGAGAATCACATCTTTTATCTCAGAAATGTGGTGAGGCTGAAAACACACACTGTTTATCTCTGTCTGTGTGTGTGTGTGTGTGTGAGACTCTCTCTGTAGGTGTTTTTCCAACATTGCAATCACTGTTAAAATGCCACACAATCTTAAAACGATAAATAATCCTTTCATTTGATACAGTGCTTTTCGAATCAAAAAGACATCTCGAAGAGCCTCACAAGATTTACTGTGAAAGGCAGCGATTGCATTTTGTAGATGAACGAGGCTGCCCAATTTGGGCAACAATTTCCCCCCATTGACTATCAAAACCCCTCATCAATTTGAAGACCTCGATACAATCTCTCTCCAACCTTCTCTGGTCCAGTGAAAACAGACCCAGTTATCCTTCCTATTGTAGGGTGCCCAAAACTGGACACGGAACTGCAGCCTAACTAATTAATGACTAAGATGGGGTTTGGCACAGATTACATATTACAGCCACCCACCCTCTGTGTAAACAATCGTTTTCTAACCTCTCTTTAATTCATACCGTGATTAGCTTACATTATTGCCCTCTCGTTACTGACTCACCGACCAGGGGAGCTAATGGGTTACATATTCATCACCTGAGGACCTCTGTCAGGTCTCCAATAATCTTCTCAACCAGCATCTAACTATTCCCCAACCACAGCAATTCACTGAATGATACTTTGTGGGTTGATTCGTAAAATGGAAACTTCTCAAAACGGATTGAAATCTAATTAAGCTGTGACCGCACTAAACACTTCATAACCTGCACCGGACCAGGCTCCAGGTCATTAATAACAAACACTGTGGGGGTGGGGCGGGCGGAAAAGGTGGATAAAATGTAAAAAGAAACAAGACGCGATGTGCCATTAGCACTGGCAATATCCGTGTATGCAGTTAGCCGAAACTTTGGTATGAATAATTTAAAAACAAAAGTTATTAGGGAGAATTAAAATGCATTACATGCAAATTACAACCCCGCAGTTGAGTTTGGCTTCTTTACAAATTCGAAAGCGAAAACTATATTCTTTTCCATTAAATTGTTTTGCATAAGCCTTTGGACTCCATCAGGCACTGTTCCATTTCTCTCGATTTAAAAAGAATAATGATTATTGCATTTGATACAGCGCCTTTCACTTTGGGCGGAAGCCTCAAAGCGCTTCAAAGAATTTACTGTAAGTGCAGTGACTGTGTTTCTTGAGCGATGGTGGAAGCCGATTTGCACACAGTCACGTCTAACAAACAGCCGTGAAGCGAATGAAAAACATTCGGGAGGAATCAAACAGGAGTCACACTTTTCCAGTGCAATGATTGAAAGATTCGGATTCCAGATGCAGACTGTCGCTCGGTCCCAGGTACGTTTACAGCCACAACACTTAGCAATCAAACAAGTGTCACACAAAACGTTCGAGGAAGTCTGAAATGGCCTGTGTAGATTGGTGAAGAGTTGAAGTTAGCGTGAGGAGAATTGATTGCTGGACCTGGCTGGGGTTTACCTGGATGGGCTACGCAAATAAAACAGTTTCCAGTTCATCTGAAAAACAATCTCTTTTCTCAAATCAGTTTTTACACCTTTTTTCGCGAAGAAAAATTGCAACTCGGAAGTTGACTGACGTTCCAGTTTGAAGGGGGAAAGCAATTGAGGTTAATGGCAGGAATCAGTCACTAGGGATATATATGCTCATTACTTTGTGACAGTTAATTGATTCGACTTCTGAAATAATAATCCTTGATGTTGTTTGAGACGTCTCAATGCGCTTCACAGAATATCCTGTGATCTGGTGCAGCAGGATAATATTCTTAATAATTATTAATCAGCAGCAGCAGCTGGCACACTACTATCAAATGCAAGGAGCTGTATCAAATCCATAGATTATTATAATTATTGTTGGCAATATTATTATTATTGCCAATAATAATAATAACTGTTCAGATCTGGACCCTGAAGACAATGTCATTGTCTCTGCAGGAGGAGAGGTCCTCAGGGAAGTGACCTAACAAACTATTATGTTAGGAGCGACAACATACACACAATACAGTCTATTATGTTTCCACCCCAAGGATTTGTGACGCATTCCAAAGAAAATAAAGCAATTATACCAACTTTACCCACTACAGTCAACAAGCCGGTCTGACTCCCCCGAGGTACATCAGACTCCATTTCCCTGGAGATTGCTGTCGTGTGGAGATAGGTCTATTAGCATAAAAGGAATGTGTTTGACGCTTGTAGGCAATTTTCAATTTTCTGACTGAATTAACAGTGAATAAACCATTAGCAAGTAAAGGCTGTGCACCCAGTTGATTGAAAGCCCCAAAGGCTTTCGTTCCAGTGACCATTTGATGTTCATCTGAGAATAGCCAAAGTACTAGATGCAGCTGATTCCTTTACTTGGACAAAGTGTCTACTTTTCAGTGACAGACTGTAAACATACTAATAATAATCCTTGCATTTGATACAGCACATTATCGCGTCTTCGAGACGTCTTAAAGCGCATCACAGAATACACTGTAAAGTGGATGGACTGTGTATATTGTGGGTGAAATGCGGCAGCCAATTGCACACAGCAGCGTCCCCACAGACCGTCGTGGACTGAGTGACCAAAATGTATTTATTATTTAGGTTTTTTTTTAAATCTTGAAGGGATTATTACTCCCAGAAAAGCAATGCACCAATCGACTGACAACCACTTACTGCTCGGGTAAACAGAGGCGTGTGGAGTGAGGAAACTTGCCGAAGGTTTCGCCCCCTGCCCGGAAATCGAACCCAGGTCCTCTCATTTGCGAGGCGAGCGCTGTAACCAGTGAGCTACAGAGTTCCACAAACGGATTGGTGTCAGGGAGGCACATGGAAAAGAGTGTAAGAGAAAGAAAGATGGCTGCTAGATAAAGAGTGGAAAGAAGGATGGTGGAAAGATAGAATGGAAAGACGTACGGCACAATCATTCTGTGAATTCCACTGAGTCGATCCTTTCTTTTTGCTTCGACCTTCTGTTTTCGTGTTTCTCGATCAATCCCCCTTCACCATGAGAGGCACAGCTCCCCAATGCCAGCAGATGTTACATCTAACAGCTCATCTGTGGTGCTCTCAAATCGGAGTAAATCAAGCTGAAATAGCAGCCGAGTAAGGATTCACTCCCTGGGCATTGGTGCACAAATGGGTCTGTGGAACCTTAAATATTTACATGAGTTGCATACAGAGATACAGCACAGGGATAGGCCGTTTGGCCCAACTAGTCCCCGACAGTGTTTATACTCCACACACGTCCCATCCACCCAAATGTACACCCAACTTACAGTATATTCTGTGATGTCTCAACAATTATAATACTAATCATCCTTGCATTTGACTTGTTTACCTAACAGTAAGAAGGAACCTAGTTATTAGTCGATTGGCAGATCGCTTTTCTGAGCTCAACAATCCCTTCCAAAAAAAAAATTTGATCACTCGATCCATGACTGTTTGTTGGACACTGCTGTATGCAATTGGCTGCCAGGTTTTGTCCACAAAATATGCAGTCAATTAACTTTACAACACATTATGTGAAGCACTTTGCAAAGTCTCAGCGACATAAGGCACTATATCAAATGCAAGGATGATATAATTATTATTTTATGGCCTACAGGCTGAGTAATTCATCCTTGAGTTACCTCTCAATGATGGTGAGTAGTGCGCAACTATCAGGGCTGAGGTTCTATCCAAAAAGCATTCGGCAATGAGAAAATTTTCCCTTCGAATGAATTCCAAGTGTTTCAACTCATGTCAAAGATGTTCGTAATCGAGTCAGTTGGGAGTTTGTAAACACAGGTCAACAAATGTAAAACTAGATACAACTCACAAAACATTAAATTGCTTTTATGCAATGTCAAAACACATTGCATTTTGCCATGGACCAAAGCTCAGCACTGATGGGTTCCATGGAAGCTGGAGTTGAGAAAGAAAATGAAGGGAACTGAATGCACCTGTTATACACCCACATCCAAGCCCCAAATTTATAATAACAATAATCCTTGCATTTGACATGACCTCGCCTTATGTCATTGAGATGCCTCAAAATACTTCAGCTGTGGAATGAGTGACCAAATTATTACATTTTTTTTAAATTGATTATTCCCCCCAGAAAGAGATCTACCAATCGACTAATACCTGGGTTTGTACTTGCTGCTAGGTAAACAGAGGCGTATGGACTAAGGAAACTTGCCTAAGGTTTCACCCATTCGGGAATTAAACCCAGGTCCTCTCACTTGCAAGGCAAATGGTCTACCAATACACTTCAAGATTCCATACAATTTCGCCATGCCTTAGCTTACAAGCCCATCGTAACTTAACTTTTACGATCGAGATTAATAATACTTGCATTTGATTATTGAGGTATCTCAGAGCGTCACAGAATATACTGTAAAGTGAATTGACCGTATATTTTTTGTGGAAGAACTGCAGTGTTGAAAGGTCATATTCAATCATAAAAAAATTCTCCCAGTGTCCTGGCCAAGAATCCTCCAGATAAAAAATTGAACGCTCTCTTCACGGCTGTTTGTTGGACATTGCTGTTTGCAAATAGGCTGCTGTGTTCACCCACAAAGTACAGTTGGAGTAAAATCCTGACGGCGCTTTGAGTCGATTCGATGACCTGATTAGTCAATGTACCAAATGTAAGGATTATTTCTTATAAATGTGGAAAAACAGCTTCCAAATTAAGAATGGATTGGAGAACTTCCCACAGCTCTGTGTGATCATCAAATTATGATGAGACAAAACAAGGGATTATTAATAAGCCTGGGTGGAATATTAAGCCTGAAGAACCAGATCCCGCACAGACACACACGCACGCAAACGCTCTGAGCTGAACGCTCTGGGCTACACATAACTGGGTGACTCACTGCTTCAAAGTGTTGTACCAAATCTTGCAGCCACCACTGGAATCTAATTGAATGAAATAGATTCAACTGGCATAAATAAGGTTTCATATCACCCTGGAGTTCAGTCCCAGAAGACGCTACCTCGCCTAAAGTAAACAACAAAAAAAAGCTTGCTTTTTGACATTACACAGATATTTCCCCCCCCCCCCGTGAAATATTGTTTTCAGCTCAGATTGTCCAATTCTGTAACCCAAATTTCTCTGGGCAATGTGGGAAATCAGGGGGAGATGCAAAAAGGACAGTTTATGTTAGCTAACACACAAGGCGTTGTTCTGATGTGTGTTGGAGCAGTTACATTGGGGCAATTTGTGCTCAGTGAGTCATGAATTGAATTAAACCCACAAAGCGCTTTGAGGCGTGCTCCCGACATGAAAGGCGCTATATCAAAATGCAAGGATTTACATCGAGATGCCTCAAAGCGTTTCACAGAATATACTGTAAAGTGGATTAACTGCAATTTGTGGGAAAAACGCAGCAATCAATTTCACACACCAGTGTCCCACAAACAGCCACGGCTTGATTAACCAAATCATTTTATTTATTTTCGGAGGGATTGTTATTATCAGTTAAAAGCAATCGACTAACAACAAGGTTCCTACTTACTGCTAGGCACTGAGACAAATGCACACTCATTAAACAATAATCATCTGAGAAGCCCTTTGTGACGTTCTGATGTTGGCGGCACTAAAACAAACATTGTGCACGATCGGCAGAACATGGATTGAAGTGGTTATTTTAACAGAGTCAATTGAGGGCATTTCAAAGGTAATTTGATAACTGGTTGTGGAGGCCGTATCAGAGCATATGGAGAGATAGCGAGGAATTGGGATTAAGACAGATAGCTTGCTTGGGGGAGCAAACACCCACTAACACACTGGGTAGAATGGCCTCCTGCTGTCTCGTACATTTCTCTAGCTTTATGGTACTTTTCTCTCCGTGAGTCACCTAATCTAATCCCACGTGCTCCTTCTCGCTACTCATACCCTTCAATATTGAATTCATTTCAAGCAACCCATTCATCAGCTCATCGTGTTGGGTGACACAGACCATGATTTAGTTCCCCTTTTACCAATCTAAAGTCCCTTTGATTTCAGACAAGTTCACCAGTAAAATAATTCTCTCCTGAGATGAGCCTTACCCAGCGAGCTGCAAAAATAAATGTCAGCTTCTCAGACAAGATATATTTGGTTATTAAACATAGAGCGATGGAGTTCATCAGCCAGTTTCTATCATTCACTGCTTTCGTTCCAAGTTCTGAAGCATCGAGACACATTACTCCCATTGAGAAATCTTTATTTTCAATCCATTGGATACAGGAATAGAGGAAAGGTGTCCTATAGCATAGTGGCTAGAGCACTTGCCTCGCAAGTGAGAGGACCTAGGTTTGATTCCCAGGCTATGTGAAATCTTACGCAAGTTTCCTTATTCCACATACCTCTGTTTACCTCACAGTAAGTAGGAACCTGGTTGTTAGTCAATCGGGAGATCCGTGGGTAATAAACCCTCAAAACAAAATTGGTCACTCGATCCATGACTGTTTGTGGGACACTGCTGTATGCAATTGGCTGCCGCGTTTCACCCACAAAATAGTCAATTGGCTTTACAGTATATTCTCTGAAGCGGTTCGAGACATCTCAGTGACATAAGGCGCTATATTAAATGCAAGGATTATTCTTTTTATTATTATTATTATTGAGATATAGGAATGGATGTGTGAGGCACTGATATGCTCTGTACTTTTTCTCTCTTGCTCTGGCTTCCTCCGGTTCCTGTTTGCCTACGTTCTATTTTTGTTGCACTGTTGCTGCCTCTCATAATTATGGTGTCGGGACATAACACCGTGGATCCCTCACCTGTGTGAGATCCTGTCATTTACAATTATCTCTGCATTCACTACAGTGCCTTTCACACTGCGTAAGACCTTCGCAGGATTTACTGTGCGTTCTGTAGGCAAACAAAGCAGCCAATTTCCACCCAAACAATCTCACCACAAACAGCCATGAAGAGATTGACCAATTTTATCTGGGGATTGTCAGCCAGGACACTGGAAGGTAGAAGCTCGCGTCTCTTTTTGAATGGTGCCATGGAATTTTAACAGTCTTTGGCACATCAGTTTAACATCTCACCCAAAGGACAGCACCTCCAACAATGCAGCACATCTCTATCCCAGCATTGGAGCATCAGCCTGGACTACGCGATCCAAGTCGCAATGTGGGACCTGAACCCACAATCTTCTGACTCAGGGGTGAGAGAGCCTCCAGCTGCGCCAGGCTGACACCCATCATTATTTTGCTTCGTTTCCCATTGTTAATTTCACATTAGATAATTAGACAAACACTGTGACTGGTGTTGGATCATTAACCCATCAGATGAGCCAAGAGTTCAATTCCAGGCAGGAGGCGAAACCTTGGGCAAGTTTCCTTGCTCCACACTCCTAATAATCAAATCCAAAACAAAAAAACAATAATAAATCGGTCATTTTCAATCCACGGCTGTGTGTGGGGGACGCTGCTGTGCGCAATTGGCTGCCGCGTTTCGCCCACAAATCTACAGTCAATTCACTTTACAGTCTATTCTGTGAAGCGCTTTGAGACGTCGAGAAGACGTGAAAAGCGCTATATCAAATGCAAGGATTATTATTATAAGAGTGAAGGGTAGGACAGTGTATAGGTAGGTCACACTTTACTGGGGTCGATTGATCCCGATGTGAAGCACTCTTTACATGCGATGACTGTACGAAATAGAAGCTCTCAGTTTCCTCCAACAGTTTCTGAGTTAACATGTCAGCGGTCGAGATAAGCTTTGCTCAGGAAAAAAAAAATGACGAGTGCAGCGATAGAAACATTACCCTGGGCGTAGAATGCCAAATATGCATTATCTCTCACCCACAGCCTCCATTTGCACCATCAAGTAGAGCTTTTAATATCTGACTCCAATTCTTGTGTTGCATTCAGAATACAATCATTATGCTGTGAACACATTAATTATGGACCTGCCTTATCGCCGTGCGAACAATCACGGGCACTGTGTGAGAAAATGTGCTGACCTGCTGAAGCAAACAGATAATATCTTCAGTACAATAGTCTGAGACTGTTCCCAGCGCCTCACAGGGATGTAATCTGGATCTGCTTGTAGCAAGATTATTTTTTTCGGGTACATTGTGTGCATGTTGGAGCCACAAGAATGAATTTCAACCCAGCTAACTGTGTGATCGTTCCATGTTTAACCCTTAAAAGAGGCATATGGAGTCACAGAGAGAGATACAGCACGGAAACAGGCCATTCAGGCCAACTTGTCTGTGCCAACTCTTAGACTCCATCACTCCTATTCCCTGCTCCCTCAGGTCTGCATCAAATTTTCTCTTTCATGCATTGGCGGTTTTTCCTTCAACCGCAATTTCCGGTATTTCCTCTAAATGACTGGTCTGCCCCTCCAAGTCCTACCGATGAGTCAGGCTGGCACGGAGATGGATAATATGCTGATTCCCAAAAGGATTTCCTTAATAATGGAGCTAAGCAGGGGCTCCTTCCTGAATACAAAAGTGGGTCACACACACGCGGGCGCACAACTGGGAATTGCTCTCTGAAAGTGCCAGAGCAGAGGTTTCCACAAGTCAGTGCGAGACACATCCTTATTGAAGAATCCCATTAGAAATCGCAGCACATTGGACTTTAATGGCTCAAACCTCATGGTCCTAGCCGGAGTTCCCAGGAACCCGATGGGAATTGAACTCGGAGCGGTACTCTGCTCTGAGACACCCGGAGCAAATACATGATTTTGTAAGTGGCAAGTGAGAGACACTGACGTTTCACATTTCATGGTGAATCAGTGCTTAATGCCCTGTGTGGGATGTTTGATTGAGAAAGAGCATTTCCACCAGGACTCCAGTTAAAGGCCAATCACTTGACATTCTCTTACAACTAACTGTCACCATGAAATGAGATCTTTAGACACGGGTCACCTGGTGGAGTTGAGTTCTTTGGAAAGAAGGAAATCTTAATTAACACCCAATATTCAAATGATTTTAGGTGGTGCTAGGCTGTTCTGGCATTGTGCACAAAAGTGAGACGACTATTATAGGTGAACATGGCAGGCAATTTACACCCTGAAATGTCCACACAAATAGCCATAAAGCCAATGGTAAATTTTAATCTGTGCGATTTGTTGTTCCGGGACACTTGGAGCAACAACATCAACAACAACAACTTGCATTTCAGGTATGACCTGAAGATGGGGGAAAAAGGAGGCGGTAGGGTAGAGGAAGAGAGTTCCAGAGAAACTCCTTTCTCCTTTGAAACAATGTCCTGGGATTTTGAACATTCTCACCCAAATCTCTCCTGTGGCACGGGTTAAGGAAGAAAGAAGTTAATGTCTACAGAGCTTTTACAGACCCACGGACTGTACGGCAGCCACACTTCACAGCCACACTTCACGTGGGGCTTTGAGGAATGCAAACGTCCCAAAATGAGAAACTGCACAAAAATTGACAAAGATTTCACGAGCGGTTTCATCAAGTCGTTGAGCGGCAACAGAGAAGATTGTTCGAAGCAAATAGCTGAATCTCGCCATGAGTGCGCACAAATACGGGAGCACTGGACGAAGAAGAGAGAGACTTTTCAACAGGTCTCCCATGTTAAGCAGCCTCATGCGGTAAATGTTGCCGTATTTATTACAACTGTTTGTTCTCAGCCGTGAGATTTTGCACAAAACAGAAAGCAGAGAGGGAACATCTTTCACAACTCTCTAGACACTCACGATTGGAGAAGAAACATGACAAAACCGTTTTCCTTTTCAGCCGCAGATTTATTCATAGAGCAACTTCCATTCCTCACAGCCCAGAGGGAACATACCAGAGGAAAACCAGCACCAGTAAATTATCAGTGGCATTGTTGTCAAAATTTAACTTGTACACTTTAGGTTCCTGTCACACATTACGAGATACCCATTACATTATTTAACTTGTTTCCTATGAAATTATGTGTCTGCAAAACGGTCGGGGAGCTAACCTTGAAAGCTCTGGGAAGTCGAACGCTTGTCTTGATAAAGAGCTAGCTTACAATTTACACGCAGAGTCTAAAAGCATCCTAATCGAGCTAAGGTAGCATGTTTGAGAGGCATATTGATGATAAAAAAATATTATCCATGCATATGATATAGCACCTTTCATGTCAGGAGGACGTCACGAAGTGTTTCACGGTATTCACTGTGAAGGGTAGTAACTGTGTATTTGTAGGCAAACACAGCAGCCAATTGTGCACAGAATCGTGCTACAAACAGCCATGAAGTGAGTGGCCAATTTTATTTGGGTGGGGGGGGGGTGTTATTGGCCACTGTTGAAACTCCCTTCCTTGCCTGAATAGCGGAAAGGGATCTTAAACGTCCACCTGAACAGGCAGACGGGACCTTAGTTTAACATGTCATACAAAGGGCGATGCCACAGCTAATGCAGCACAATTCTGCACGATCGTGGAAAACAAAGTAATAAGCATAAAATTGTCACTCAATCCACGACTGTTTGTGGGGACGCTGCTGTCCGCAATTGGCTGCCACATTTCGCCCACAAAATACAGTCAATCCACTTTACATTGTATCCTGTGAAGCGCATTGAGACGGCTTCAAGAGGTGATAAGGCGCTAAATCAAATGCAAGGATTATTATTATTGGAGATTATCTTAGAATTCAGCCTATAGTACAGGGCAAGTCAGCACACACACATGCAGTCTGCTACACTCTACAGAAGCTGCCTCTAAACGTTTCATAGAAACAAGCACACATGATTGAATTTTTAAAGTTGACCTCATGGAGATTGACAGCGGTTGAGGACTGTTAGCAGGAACCCATTTCTCAAGGGCTCCAGAGAGAGAGAGCGATCAACAAAGGGCCAGGCTGACGGACAAAAAAACATCCTTTGGTGAACAGTTGGTGCAATTGGAGCTTGGTGAGGAGATGTTGGAGAAACAATTTGTGCTTTTTGTACTCCTGCAGCGATCGCGAGCTTCACAGGAAAATGGTTTGCAACAGATACAGAAAGGAAAAGGGAGAGAGAAAGAGAGAGAGAGAGAGAGAGAGAAGAGTTGCATTGCAAGGTAACTGGAATGCAGTTTGAGAGAAGTAATCAAATTGGGATTAAGGTAGATAGTACTAGCCATGTAGCGAGAAACCTGCGTAGACACAATGGGCTGCGAAGCCTTCTGTCCTGGTGTTTCCATGACTTTGTGTGTCTCTCAAGATCACAAGAGAAGTTTGGATGAAGAATGGCCTTTGGCCCATTTGATGCAACAGCTTTTCACATCGTAGAGACATCTCAAAGTGCTTCACAGAAAAAGTGCTTCACAGAATGTACTGTAAAGTGGAGTAATGGAACTTGCCTAAGATTTTGCTCTGCCCAGGAATCGAACATGGGTCCTCTCGCTTGCCAGGCGAGTGCTCGAACTACAATCGCTACAGGACTTCAACACACAGGGGACAGGGAAGTCTCGCCAAAATTGACCATCACACTGCCATTTCCCCAAACCGCTTCGGTCAACAGCCAATCTGGATTCCAGCACTCATTGAGCATTATCAAAAGATTTCATGATGTGTTTTTTTTCCCTGTAGTTTTATTCTGTTAAAAAGACTCACGTGGGCGGGGGGGTGGGGAGGGGAAGCGAGGCTGCAATCTCCACAAACCGTGACCTAGCCTTGTTGCTGTTTTATCTTATTGCTTTGTAACAGAGCCTCTCTTCACATCGCCTCCGCACAATCAACAACCCACTGATGTCTATCGTTGGGTAATGGTACTTTCACACATTTTAGGTTTCAAAGTTTCAGTCCGAATGTAGGGAAATTTCATTTAAAGGCTGAGTTACATGTTAAACCAGATGAAATCGATTCCCTTTCACTTGGCACAATTGATGTTTCCCCAAACAGTCACGAGGACATCGCCGACAACAATTTATCCTTCGTGCAGGACAACGTCCCAGAGATAATTGTGAGATGACAGAACTTGTACAGTGTTTCTGTCAGGATGCTATTCACATGACCAGGATTCTGGTATACAATTGATGCACTGTACCCCAGGGGAGATATCATGTTAGGTTTGTAAGACCACACGCAGAAGGTTCTGCTAGGGGGTTGGACAACCAGGGAGAAAGCTTGATGGTGTGAAATGTATTTGGCTTTTCTGCTGGGGAGCGACGTAGATCTAAACAGTGATGAGCACAAACTCAACGATGGTGAGATTACCAAGGCACTACAGGAAAGCAAACCAGAATATTGGAAATGTCAATCAAAGAAAGGTTACAACACAGAAGGAGACCCTCAGAACCATCAAAAACTTGCTGATGCTGACTGTCCCACTGGAACAATCTACTCTAATCCCATTCCCCTACTGCCCCCTATCCCCATCGTGTGTCAGCTTGGCTCAGCCGGTAGCACTCTCACCTCTGAATCACACACTGCGGCTTCAATCACCACATCGACTTAAGAACATTTCGCCCACCAAATATACAGTCAATTCCCTTCACAGTAATATTCAGTGAAGCTCTTTGAGACGTCGCGAAGATGTGATCAGGCGCTGTATCAAATGCGAGGATTATTATTATAATAACATAAGAACTGCTAGATGAATAAAGACTAAGGTTCATCCTGGCAGCCGCTTGCACATGTCACGTCCCAAACAACGCACTGTATTCCGAGATATTATTTCCACAAAGAAATATCTCTCGTTTGCTTTTGAAAAAAATCCACACTTTCTACTTCTACCGCCCGTCTCCCGAGGGAAGGAGCCTGTTCCATACGCTGAAATAGTGAGCGATAATAAATGCTTTGAACAGGCTCGCTGGGGAGACTTGGAATTCGTACAGTCTTTGCCGACACTCCAATGTAGCGCTGACAACGCTGCATTGCTTTTCCAGGTGTGCCGTCCGGCGGATGGAACGTTAAACCAAGTCGCAGTCTGCCTGTTCAGTCTGCGGTCTTCGTCAAGAGAAGAGGGAGTATTCCTTGGCCATCAATCCCCCCACAAATAAAATCAGTCATCCAACTCTTGGCAATTTGACTGACGCTGCTGTGCACAAATTGGTTGTCGCATTCACCTACAAAATACACAGTCACTGCACTTTACATTATACTTTGTGAAGCTCTTTGAGACATCCTCCGAATGTGAAAGGCATGATATCTAACGTAAGGATTATTATTATGGTCTGTGCTGGGGCTCTTTCCCCCACTCAAGCTCTCTGCTCGATCAATTCCTGTTCTCCATGAATAATCTATTGCCTAAGTATATACTGCGCTGGATATACGATCCGTCCTCACACTAGGAACAATGAAATGAAGCATCAGAACAGATTGATACAGGGTGAGGGACATTTATTCTGTTATCGGTGCAACAATTCAGTCTTTATTTGGAAGCCGATTCCTTGTTAAGAACTGCGGAGAACCAAATTAAGCTCCAGAGAAATCCATCCAACTGCACATCATATACAAGTTCGCAGGAGAATAAGCGTCAAGCATGTAATATATCTGTGGGCTAAAGAACGTTAAGCTAGTTTGTCTTTGTTGTCACAGCAAAGACCAATACAGGAAGTCCTTTGTGTGTTATTGTCTGAGACTATGTTCCAACCTAGGTCATAGCTTAAGTCCCAGAAAGACTGGACTGCAACAACACTGAGGTGTATAAAGCCTTGGATGATGTATCTGAAAGGCAGTGAAAGTGTCAGGACCAGTGCAACACACAGACACACCCCGACAGGAATTGCATTCCGCAGTTTAGCTCCACATGTCTCCCGAGCAGCTGTTGTTTTTTTTTCCAGTGGCAATGAGCTTCAAGAAATCTCTGGACAATGATATGTCTGTGGTACGTGCTTGCACGTTTGCCTGCAAAACACTACACTATCCGAAAAGATAAGGGGAGGTGTCCTGGCCAACAGATTTTCCACCCAACCCACCACCCCACCCCCTAAATAGAATTATCCACTCACTTCAACATGCTTGTTGGACACTGCTGTGCACAAATTTGCTCTGCGCAAAATACAGTCAATCCAGTTGACAGTATATCCCAGGAAGCGCTTTGAGATGTCATGACAACCTGATAAGGCAGGCGCTGTATCAAATGCGAGGAATATTATTCTCGTTGATGTACAAAGCGCTCCTTGTGCCCTTGCGAGTTGGCGGGTCGCTGCTCTGAAAGGTCTTAAGTTCTCGCCGATTCATTGCAGTAAAAATAAAGCTCGACAGTTTCTGGTGCACTTAAAAAGCATCGATCGGCTCTCTTTGCTTTAAGATCTCGATAATCACCTTTTTAGAGTTCAAGGCACTTGGGTTGAGGAACGGATGCGTTGCTCGTCCATGCACGTCCACAGGCTGTCTAGGTAACAGCACCCGAATGTGAAACAAACATTGTAGATTGAAATCACTGCGGAAAACCACAGGAGATAACAATGCCTTGTTATTCATCCATCACGTTGCACCATTTCAATTTCTGCTGCCTCACACTGCATGATTTCTGACTATTGCCCCCATCCCCCAGAGACGGATTTTCATACAGAGACAAACACACAATAGTTTTCAGTGGGCGTTCACTCAGCAGCACGCCAAACATACTTTTAACTCTCACTTAATGAGGCATTGTTCATACAGAATTTACCATTGCACAATTCTGCCATTTAGATTTCTTTCCTATTAGAAAGGGACCCCGAAGAAGAGCCAAGGAAAGGTTGTCCACTTTGGGGATGTCTGTGGGACGCTGCTGTGTATGACTCGGCAACCCTACAAAACACAGTCACTACACTATAAGAGTAAATCTTGCGAAGGGCTTTGAGATTTTTCCCGATTTAAAATTCGCTCTTGTAAATGTAAAGATTATTATTATTACCATCATATTCCAATATGTCTGAGCTGGTAATTTTCCCTCGCGTTCTCTCAGGCCTTACCTGTTTCCTTAGCTCTCCAGGATCAACCAGAGAAGGTTGAACCGATAAAGGAGGTTGAGCATTAGTTGTTTAGCAATGACCTTCGTTCGCTGAAGGTCACTGAATTAAGCTCCTGTTAACCCTCCAAGCCAAAGCCCAAGCAGGTAGGTTGGTCCGAGCATCAGGAAAGGTTAGCCAGATTGGCGATATCAATGGCAAGCTATGCAGTTTTAGCTGGTTAGACTCCAGCAGTTACCCCAATGCACACACACACACACACACACTGGGCTCCCCCCAAGCCTTGGCTCTTGCCAACCTGCGCCTAATACTTTCTGGAATTAAGTAAGCAGGACACTGCCCTCCAGGGAGAGAGAGAGAGAGAGAGTGCGCCTTCTGTTCCAATAATCAATCTCTGGGATTTCCAGGTGTAGGTGGGACACCTGGAGTTCTCAGTTTGGTTTGGACACTCTTAAGTTGTCTGCACGCGTCAGGCATCCGGCTGACCAAAATAAATAAATAAATAAATCCCTGAAGGTGAATAATCAGCACAGTTTTAAGATTCATTGAAAAGCTTTTGGAATATTGAATTCCGTATTTAAATTTCTCGGCCAATTCAATTTTACATTTAAATTGGGTTTGGCATAACCAGGTTTAACTGGATTAGCTGCCGGCTGATTACATCGGGATGCTGACTGGGAGAACTGCCTTCGTGGCTGAGATTCCGAGCCAGTTTGCTGAAGGTGAACCCAAGCTCAATTTACCAGGACAGCAAAAACTCTGTCACCTATCGACAGTCGCTCCCATCTGTACTTCGATGCGCAAGAACACAAGAACTTGCTGGACAAAAGAAGACCAAGGTCCATCCAGTTTGTTCACCTTCCGCCATCCTAAACAGTCGCCTGTACTTGTCGCGTCCCAACCGTACACTGTAAAATAAATCTATCAAATTCGCTTTTGGAAGAATCGCCACTTTCTGCTTCCACTGACTCCCTCAGGAGCCTGTTCCATACATTTACGACTTGCTCACGATAATAGTCTTTCTGCAGATTTATTTTGATATGCCAGGAATAAGCAATGACAATAACATGCACTTACACAGTGGTGGGGTTGGACAACACAAATTCCTTAAGACCTATCTCTTGAACTGTGGTTTCAGGTCCTCTCCTACCGCTCCTGGTAGGGGGAAGGGGGAAGCAAGGAGGAAAATTGACCATTGGCGCAGTTGAAGAGGTCATAATTATAATAATCCTTGTATTTGATACAGAGCCTTATCACGTCTTAAAGCACTTTACAGAATATACTGTATTGATTTAGTTTGTGGGCAAAACGCAGCAGCCGATGGCACAGAGCAATGTCCCACAAAGAGTCAGGGATTATGCATTTTTATAAATTATTTTTTGAAGGGATTATTAGCCCTGGAAAGCAAACCGTTAATCGATTGACAACCATATTCCTACCTACTGCTAGTTAAACAGTGGTGTGCGTGTGGAGAAAGAAAACTTGCCTAAGGTTTCTCCCCGCCCAGGAATCTACTTTCTAAAGGTTGAATTACTTGTTAATTGGATTTGCCTCACAGTAAGCAAAATATAACCTCTCCCACTCTGAAACTATCCAAGTTGCATTTAAAAAAGCCTGGGTCAATATTCTCTCTCGCTAGCGTACTTTGGCCCATCGTTCAACCCTGCCACTTAAGATTGCAGGAGCTCTCTGTATTCCTGCCCCGTTTCTTTCTGGACCATTTGTTGTTATTTGGGCAATTTGAAAGAATGATGGTTGAAGGATTTTCCGTGCAAAGACCTGGGCTGATCGACCCGAACAGCACTCAATAAGCCTGCAAAGTATTGAGTCAGAGAAAAATAAAGGACAGTAAACTGACGATACAAAGACCAGACCGAGGCGATTCCATTCATCACAATTGTCATGGCTCTCCATTGAGTTATTGGTTAGTGTTCCTCCCCATTCCCCCATTGCCTTGAACTGACCATCTGGGACCATCCTACAGGCTCGGGCTTTGGCTTCGAGTCCTGCTGATGAGCCAGGCTGGCTTCTCACACCAGGAGGGCATCTCCAATGGCTTCACAGGATGCCCTGTAAAATGCAGTCCCTGGGTATGTTGTAGGCGAACACGGCAGCCAATTTGTGCACAGCGATGCCCCACAAAGAGCCAAAGATTTCTGTGCAAATTTATGGTGGGATCACTCGACACAGCAACACTTCAGATCTGGCTGCTGATATCAACAGTGAGCTGCCAGTGTCTTTGATGTTATCTAACACATTCAGATGGCAACGGCCCAAGTTCAGATGTGCAACATCAGGCACTTTGTCCCCGGCAAGAAAACTAAAAGTTATCAAGGCTACAAACTCACTTTTGACACAAACAACCCTGTCGTCACCTTTTAAGAGTATTTCATCTCACAAGCGAGAGGACCCACGTTTGATTCCTGGTGGGGGGGGGGGGGGGAAGAAACCTTAGGCACACACCTTGGTTTGCCTAACAGTAAGTAGGAACATGTTTGATAATAAAAAATAATCCTTGCATTTGATACAGCGTCTTACCACATCTTTGAGATGTCCCAAAGCCCTTTACTGTCAAGTGAATTAATTGTACATTTTGATAATCGATAGGCAGAGGATAATAATCTTTCCAGGGATAATAATGCCTCCAATAAATAGATAGATAAAATTGGTCACTTACTTCATGGCTGTTTGTGGGACACTGCTGTAAGCAATACGCTACAGAACTTCACAAAAGGGTTAAACGTGCATTTTACAAAGGATCTTTCTTGGAAGTGCCATTCAACATTTATAGTTGCAAAGTGTGCACTGATGAGATAATTAGTATTCCATCGTTCTGCTCTTGCCAGGAGTAGGTGTTTGCAAAATATCAATTTTCAATTAGATTAGCAGGTTTATTTTCACCTTGGACAGAGAGAGGGCTGTGTTGTGGTGGTTGGTAAAATGGACCACAATTTCAAATGCGAACTCTGTACATTAGTATGCAAATCCACAAGGACAAAGGTTCCCATTGTTGAGGACTGCAGCTCATCTAAATTTCCAATTATAAGTTCAAAAACTGGACGTTAAATTGGCAGCTGCTCGATGCCAAAGAGCAACCAAGAAACTGAGACATAATAAGGAAGAGAATGCCGTCTCGTAGTGTAGTGGTTAGAGCACTCGCCTCGCAAACGAGAGGACCTAGTTTAATTTCTGGGCAGGGCAAAACCTTAGGCAAGTTTCCTTACTCTACAACACCTCTGTTTACCTAGCAATAAGTAGGAACCCAGTTGATAGATAATTGACGTATCGCTTTCCTGGGGTAATAATCGCTTAAAAAAAAATATTGGGGTCACTCCATCCACGACTTTTTGTGGGACACTGCTGTGCAGAATTGTTCTCCGCAAAATACGTACACTCAATCCACTTTACAATATGTTCTGTGATGCGCTTTGAGACGTCTCGAAGATGTGATACGGTGCTGTATCAAATGCTAGGATTATCGTCATTATTATAGAAGTCTCTATTAACATTCTAAATCGCACTGGAGTGCAGCTCCCCAGAGCGAAGGAGAAGGACAAGGCTCAAAGTGTTTGCCAGGATCTTCAGCCAAAGATTTTCCAAGTGGATGATTTTATTCGTCCTCCCTCAAGGTCCCAGTGACCACAGATGCGAGTGGCCACATTGGCTCCGTGTGCTGTAGAGTGTTGGTTGACTACACTGAACACTGCAGACACCATGATAACATCCCTCCCGGAGCTTGCTGCTCCCGGCCGGGCTGTTTCAGTGCAGCTGTAACACTGGCATCCGTAGACAATGTGGAAACCTGTCCCAATGTCTCCTCCGCACAAGAACGTGCGTTTAACTTCCTGCAATCATAGTACCGGTCACTGTGATATAAGGCGGCTAGAGGTGGTGCAGAGGAGATGATCTCCAGGGTTATAGGAATGAGCTATGAGCAGCGTATTTATTGGACAAGCTCAGTAGGCTTTTCAGTCTTGAAGATTTCTGAGAGGAGACCTCATAGAGGTGTCTACCAATTTAAATTGGCTTGTAAAAGTAAACCCAGATCAATACTTGCAGAAGAACAATGTGATCCGACTAATTAACAACCACATAAACCACCTCCCACTCAGGAATATGATGGATGGAGTCATCCACAATGCTATCAGGAGGCACTCGCTTACCAACAAGCTCCATAACAATCTTCCCAATAGGTTCACAAAATCGGTTTGTCATCCAATCTCATCCCTCCAAAACCACCCACACCACCGACCTCTGATTCTGGCATCAAACTGCTTTTTAAACGAGTCCCAGTGTCCTGGCCTCAACCACCCCTTCCAGGCAACCCTGTTCCAGTCGTTCATTGCCTTCAGAGTGAAGGAAAGCATCCTGATATGTGTCCTACAATTGCACCTTTGCAACTCTAAACCTCCGTCCTCTTGTGCTACTGCCTCGGTTCTTCTGAAACTCAAGCCAATTTAAAATTCCGTACATCTCTATGAGGTACCCTCTGATACATATTTTCTCAAAGTCCTGTCTTGTCTGATAAATAAGCTGCTATTTGGCTCATTCTTCCAACCTTTGGGATCATCCTCATTGACCCCCGCATTGCCTCTGGGGTCTGAGTAGCCCCTTAAATCACTGCGACCAGAAGTGTGAACGCAGCAGTTCTAAAGAATTCCCTTCTCACGGGCAACCAGTGATGGACATATCCAAGCCAGCACTACCGCCATTGCCCACAAGATTTGCTTAAAACAAGGGAACTAAAGAGTGGAGATGGAGAGAAAATGTACATTTTGAATGCGCGTCAGAAACATTTATTGTCGCACTGTGATAGAAAACTCAAAGTTTTATTGAAATTTAAATTTTTATTTGGATTTGGAGTCGAGGTGCAGATCAGCTGTGATCTAATAGAATGGCAGAACAGGCCCGAGGGGTTGAATGGCCTACTCCTGTTCCTGTGGACTCATATTCCTATTCACATGGATAAAGAAAAAGGCTCAATAATGGGCAAATATTTTAGCAAGCTTGCAGGCGCAAATGTACGTGACTCACGAGAAGATTCTGTGGAAATCAATAGGTCAGTCATTAGAGCGGGTCTGTACAGAGAGCTGCCTGGATGCAGAGGAGAATTTAGAACAAATTGCTGTAATAGTGTCTTGTTTTACTGTGTCTTCGAATTGCCCGAAGCAAGATTGTTTTAAGTAAAGCTTCACAATGAAGTGGTGGTTATGCAGACAACATGGGAGATGCCAACAGCATATATATACACACCCACACACACAGATCTGAGATACAGACAGACAGACAGACATGCACACACACATACACACACTCTCACTCGCATTCACTGTCACACACACGTGCGGCTATTTGTTCCTTACGTGACAATCTGTTGTTATCGACACCCTCTCCCAAAATCCTTCTGCCTGACCCACACTCGATCCATCTTTAAAAGCCCCCTATGTGCAAACTGGCTGCTGAGTTTAAGAACATAAGAATTAGGAGCAGGAGTCGGCCATTCGGCCCCTCGAGCCTGTGCCCCGCCATTTGATAAGATCATGGCTGATCTTCTGACCTAACTCTAATTACCCGCCCTATCCCCCTATCCCCTAATCCCTCTATTTTTTAACAATCTATCAGTCTCAGCCTTGAAGATGTTCAAGGACTGAGAGCCTCTACAGCCTTCTGGGGTAGTGAATTCCATAAATTCGCTATCCTCTGAGTGAAGAAATGTTGCCTACAAAATACATTGTTAGAAAAGTTGACAGTTCCCGTGAAGCACTTTGAGACATCCCAAGGTGAAGTGTTGCATAACGAATATTATGATTAAAATTGGTCACTGACTCCATGATGGTTTGTGGGACATTGCTGTGTGCAAACTGGCTGCTGCATTTCGACCACAAAATATAGTCGATCCACATTACAGTATATCCTGTGAAGCACTTTGAGACGACTTGATAAGGCGCTATATCAAATGCAAGGATCCTTAGTAATTATCATATCGATTTCTCTCACACACACACTGAACTCAGGTTTTATACACTGAAATTCCAAAGTGCAGAGATGTTGATCGGAGCCGGGAGTAGATGTTATAATGTCACAACAAAATGACAGAAGCAGTTTAATGCAGACAGCAAATCAAAGATTAATATGAGATACTGCATTAAACACAGCAAGATGGAGAAAGAAAACTGAACTCCAAACACTCTATAAAATTACAGCACAGTTGGAGAGCTTCCCTGCTATCCAGCATGTGCTAGTAGAAAATCCTTCATTGCTGCTATCTACGTTCATCCCAATTCTAATGCTCTCTCTCTCTGGAATTGGCCCTATCCGGATCTGGCCTCCTCCTCGTCCCCCCGAGTCCTCCGCTCCACCCTCGGCGGCCGTGCCTTCAGCCACTACGCCCCGAGGCTCTGGAACTGTCTTCCTCACTCCCTTCGTCTCACTCCCTCTCTTCCTATTTTCAGGTCTCTGCTGAAGACCTTTCTTTTCAACCGCGCCTTTGGTCAACTTCCCCCCCCCTCCCCTGGCTCCTCCCCTCTCCCCCGGCTCGGCCCCAGGATCCATTACTGTAAAGCGCTCTGAGATGCGGTCCGGTGTGGAGGGCACTACATAAATCCAAGTTGTTGTTGTTCTTCAAATACTCTTTCCCTTTATAAAACTCACACAGTCCAGACGGACACTCCAGTGCAGTGTTGGGGTAGTTCAGCATTGCGGGAGGTGTGTCTCTTGCTGCTTACTTTCTACAATATATAGTCAGTTCACTTTACAGTGTATTCCGTCAAGTGCTTTAAGGCATCTGGAATATCAAATGCAAGGATTATTATTATTGACAAGTGAGCGCTTCCTGATAGTGCTGCGTACTATCACAGACTGTCGATCGCATTGCTGAGAGCGAGGAGGTTTACGCAGGTCACTAATTAACCAGACCACATTGTTCTTCGGAAAGTATTGATCTGGATTCACATTTTCAATCCAATTTAAAATTTTACACACCTCCATGAGGTCCCCTTTGAAACGTCTTCTCTAAAGACTGGAGAATCCTGGATTTTGTTGAATAAATATACATCCTTTCCCTCCCTCCCCCACCTTTAAACCCGTCTTTAAATCTGTCTTTTTGACAGCGCTTTCGGTCATCTCACTTCCACTCCCCAATCCTCCCTCCCCCAAAATTGAGTTTCCAATCAACTGTAAGAAGGGATTTGAGACATCCTCCTGACATATAATGCAAGGAGTATTTGATTTTTTTTATATATAATGGTAACAGGATTGAAAGCTCCATTGGTGCATCCACTCCCTGCGGAACGTTGCTAAGGTTTATGAAAACCAGGCTGCAGATATGAAGGTTAAGATTAATGGTTTCGCAAAAAGACCATTACACGGAGAGTGTTCTCACCCGTGTATCAACTCCATCCTTTCATTATGAACCTGCCTTCGCGATCCCTGGGAGATAAGCACCATCAATGCAGACACCGATCATCAATTAAACCACGTCACATATCGATTTCCACAGTATTACTGTACTGCCTGTAATCTGTTCCAACAATCCACAGCCTTGCTGGATGAGAGATGACATTGTGCTATGGGCACTCTCTGGTAACGATGTTTCTGAACCAGCATGTTGCTGATTTTACAAAGCACCTTCTCTCCCATCCCACACTCTGTCTGGGAGATGATAAATATTAATAAAATAATAACCGTAGCTCAACACAGAACGCAGAGGACAAAACATCTCAAAGCTTCTGCAGGTAATTACTGCCAATTTATAGCATCTGCTTTGTAGGCTAACAATAATAATAAATAATAATATAATCCTTGCATTTGATATATCACTCTATCGCGTCATTGAGACATCGCAAAGAATGTAGTGACTGTAAAGTGGATTAACTGTATATTTTGTGGGCAAAACGTGGCAGCCAATTGCGCACAGCAGTGTCCCGCAAACAATTGTGGATTGAGCGACCAAATTATGTTTATTTATATTTGGGGGGGAATGTTTGGCTTATTATGAAAAATTTCATGAATACAATAGCTTTCACATCAAGAGAAGATCTCAGAGCACTTCACGTAGCTAACTGGGCCCCCGAGTTTGGGGTGGGGGGGGGTTGGAGTATGAAGGGGGAAGAAGGTGGCCAAAAGAGCGGTCAAATAAATTGGTTGGATAGGGTGAGGGATTGTGGTATTCCCATTGAAGTACATATTGTATTCTGCCACAGACAAGAATTGAGCTTATCAATAAACCGGCTGCTTTGCAAGATACCAATAAGAAGCTGATCGCAGTGAGAATGCAGCTGGTGTTCACCTTTTAAAGCTCACGGACTGCGAGATTGTCACTCACAGGTCATAATTACACCACCCCAGACAGCAGTAATGCCATTTGTCAGAAATAATCACGTAGAATGCAGCGTCTTTTGTTCATCCAACTAAAAATACTTCTTGTTGCAACGCGAGGAAGGTATTGCCCATCGATTCAGAACTATTGCCGAAACACTGAGGGTTCATCTTTATAAATCTCCATTAACTAGTCCATTGCCTGGCTTTGGGACACGACCTCAATGTGCAAGTGACTGCAAGGATGGTGCAAGGCAGACTGGATGGACCTTGGTCTTCTTCCGTGCAGCAATTCTTATGTCTGGTTGAATTCAGTAAATCAATTATTACTGGGATTTCTAGAGAAGAAATGATAGCATTGATAGCAGTCCTCATTCACTGATTCTAACAGTTCTACCTTGACTCCAGTAGTTCAGAAGTGATCAATACTGCCTTATATTGACCATTTAATGATAAAATCCTGGGCATCGCCCTACCTCTCTGACCTGCTTTCTCCTCGCTCCACTACCCACTGCCTTCACTCGGCTGGCTCCGGCTTCCTGCTTGCCCCTCGTCCCCGCCACCATCGGCGACCGCACATTCAGCCACTATAACTTGAAGCATTGGAAGTCTCTCTCCCAATCCCTCTGCCTTGCCTCTTCCTTCCCCTCTTTTAGATCAAGCCTGAAAACCTTCCTCTTTGATCGTGCTTACTTTCATCTCCTCCCTCCCATCGACTCGGCATCAGGCTCGGCCACTGTTAAGCAGCGTGTATGTTCACACTGTTAACACTGCAGACTCAAAGCCAGAAGGCTGTGCGATCGAGCCCCACATCAGGACTCTGATCTCACAGTCTGGGCTGAAGTTCCAGTGCAATGATGGGGGAGCCCCCTGTATTGCTGGAGGTGCCATCCAGTTGAATGAGACGTTAAACCGAGGTCCCGTCTGCCTGTTCAGGTGGATGATGAAGATCCCACAAGACGAATTGAAAAAAAATAAAGGAGTTTCTCTCTCCCCCGGTCCTGGCAGTCAACTGTCCAGATAAAATTGGTCACTCACTTTACAGCTATTTGTAGGATATTGCTGTGCCTAAATTGGCTGCTGCGTTCACCCAGAAATACAAACTCGCGCAAAATCATGCGAAGCATTTCAGAAAAAAAATATGTAAGAATTGCTCGACAAAAGGACCAAGGACCAATCAATTCATCTTCCACCATCCTGGCAGTTGCATGCGCATGTCATGAATCATTCTGTATCCCAAGATAATTATTTCCTAAAAGAAATCTATCTAATTTGCTTTAGAAAGAAATTATTATCTTTATTTCATAATATAATCTCTATCTGAATAGCCAGAACAGGCAGATGGGAGCTCCGATTAGAGTCCTAGCCAAGGACAGCATTTCCTACAAGACAGAGATCCCTCAAGACCGCATTGGAGCCTGGCCTTTAGTCAAAAACTATTTCAGTAATACGATAAAAGATGCATCAAAATTATCCATTGTACAAAAAGAAAGCCTTATGAATAGCAAACTTGAACTCTTGGTGAGTATTACGCATTGTAGGCACAACATTACAGCTGGTGCTTTGTGTACTGGGGAAATGTATTGTATTCCACCAGGCTCCACTGTCAGAAACAGATGCAAATGGATGTGTTTGCGGTGTCTTGTCATCTACAATTCAGTGGAGTTTAACCCCCGAGTTCAGAGGATGGAGCCCATTGCTGGGGAGAGATGTAGAGAAAGAACGATTTAAAAGTGGAGCGAAAGAAGAAACAAAATAGAGAGAAAAAGAGATAAAACAGAGAGAAACAGGAAAAAGCTAAGAGAAAGAAAGAGTGAAAAATAATTAAAAACAAATGCATTTGATGCAGCGCTATTCATGTCAGGAGGATGTCTCAAAGAATTAGGTAAGCCGGATGTGTCCAGGATATGGAATGCTCTACCAGCAACAGGGGATGAAGCTAAATCCATGTTGGCCTTCAAGAGGGGACTGGAGAAATACCTTAAACCTTACAGGGGTGTGGGGGGGAAAAGGGTGGGTAAGTGAGACTGAAAGGACTGCTCGAGGGAGCGGTCCAGATATCAGGGACGAATGGGCTTCTTCTGCGCCATAAATTTCTAGGGTGATGGGTTTTGAGCATGCACGGGTCACTGACCTCCCCCTCCCCAACCCCAAAAATAAGTCTGTTTGTGGGACACTGCTGTGCTCAATTCGCCCGCAAAATACAGTCAATTCGCTTTAATGTATATTCCTTGAGACGCTGGAGACATCTCGAAGACGCGAGAAGACGCTATATTAAATGCAAGGATTATTATTGTTATAAATGATTTTATAACAATATAAAAGACTTTCCTGCATAGACTGCTGGTACAGTAGAAGTCACATGACAATGCGTCAAGATTTCTCCATTCCTTTTTCCGCCACAAGCTTTGATCACCAACCCCAGCAGTGCAACACCAAATTACTTCCAAACAGTTTAACCATCAGAATACTAAGTGGTTGCGTTACACAAAACACAGAACCGCCAGAGAGAAAGCTCGGGTTCAGGGAACACTGAACCACTCAAGCTTTATTGTTTCAGACTGATTTGCAACTGAACCCCTGGACAAATCCCTTCTCTGTGTCTGACAACCATCTATTATCCCAGAACAAGACGAACTTTCTGTCGATCTTAATCTCAGGACACGTTAATAAAACCCTTAATCTCTGATGAAGTGGCTTTACTATTTGCACCTTGTAACAGTGCTGAGCTCCAGTCAGTTTTCTGTTACAGATTCTGATGAACTTGGATTTTACCCGTACTTATTTAGCCGTGATCTCATAGATACAAATCAGGCCAACTCTGTAACAGCAACTCTATGTCCCCAGAGCCTGTTTACATCCAGCCTCTGCCAGAGATTGGATTTCTCCCCTGTGAATGTCAATGTTTGCACTTAATATAATTCCAGCAAAAAAAGGCACACACAAGCCAAGCCCTGCTCCCAGCGACGTGTCACCAGAGGTAGGAGAAGCGGCAGCTCACAGGCCAAGGGGACCCGCATTCATGTAAACAACATGAGAATGAAGGGAGGCAGGTGATTTGGGAAGCAACCAACAACATCCCTTTTCACCCACAAAATAGCCAGTCGCTCCAATTCACAGTATGTCTCTCCTGTGAAGCGCTTTGAGACGTCTCACAGTCATGATAAGGGGCTATATCAAATGCAAGGATTGGTAGTATTATCCTAGATAAGGCAGCGCAAATTTAAAAGAGACAAACCATACAGAGGTATTGGGGGGAAAACAGGCAGGAAAGGACACTGAAAGGATTGCGCGTAAAGGAGCCTGCATAGACTTGACAGGCCGAATGGTCTTCTGTGCTGTAAATGTCTATGGTTCTACGACCTATTCTGGGAAGGTCATGGCCAGATGAGAATAAACTCTAGGAGACACAGGCATACTTTTCCAAACAGATCCACTTACCCCACAGTCACACTGTCAATTGGGAAGTCTCCAATGCCGGTGCGATAGTGATGTGGATCAGGACCTCGATCAATAGTTCTGGCTCCGAATCGCCTTGACTCAGAGCCAACTGGCCCGACAGAAGCATTTAGCATCAGTGCACAGAGCACCAAGATCATAAGTTGTGTAAACATAGCTCTTTAGTCATCGTTAAAGAGTCCATCTCAAGTTCCCAAGCTTTTGAGCAGATCTCCGGAGAGGGAGCCAGCATGACACCTACAAAACTCACTCCCCTCTAAAATAAATCCTGCAAAGTCCTTTGAGATGTTTGGATGACGTGATTAAAGGTTTATATCAAATGTAAGGATTATTATAGCTAGAGGACTAGGTTCGATTCCCAGGCGGAGCGAAACCTTAGGCAAGTTTCCTTACTCCACACGTCTCTGTTTACCAAGCAGTAAGTAAGCACTCTATTGTTAGTCGATGAGTTGAGGAACCTTCTGTGCAGTAAACATTCAATGATTTATGCCTTTCCACATTAGTTTCCTACTTCAGAAACTCATGTGCTGTTGGGGCTCCAAACATCCCCTTGGCTTCCCTTCAGGATGAGAGAAGCCATGCAAATCATCAATCAATGCAATATTGGTGCAATTAAATGGTTTGAACCAACACGTGTTGTGGCTGGCATTCAGATGGGGCTGGCGAATGTGATTAAAGGTCACGTGTTCTTCCTCCAAACAACCCTCATCATCTCCGCTCACAAAATAGAAGACATTTGTCGATGTTCTGACAATGAGTAATGTGCCAGAGCTATGTTGTGGTAGCACAACATGGAAATGGATTCAGCAGCAGTATGTGCTCTTGTCTCTGAACCCATTCCTTGCGTTAATAAGCAAAATTCTACCCCGTACCCTAGAATCAGACACTTGCAGTGCAGAATGAGACCAATAGGCCCATTAATAATAATAATGATAAATAATAATACTTGGGCTGTTGAGATGTCTCAAAGTGCTTCACACAATGTACTGTAAAGTGGAGTGACCATACTGTGGGCGAAACGTGGTAGCCATTTGCGCACAGCAGTGTCCCACAAACAGCCATAGATTGAGTGATCAAATTTTTTAAAAAAAGATTATCACCTCCGGAAAGTGATCCGCCAATTGACTAACAGCCAGGGTTCCCATTTACTGCCAGGTAAGCAAAGGGTGTGTGTTGAGTAAGGAAACTTGCCTAAGGTTTTGCCCCACCCGGGAATTGAACCTGGCTCCTCTCCTTTGCGAGGGGAGTGCTTTAACCACTTCAGGACTCTGCTTAAATTTCTGATTATTGCTTCAAGAATTACCTCAATTCACGAAAGTAATTTGATGACAGAGATAAACATAGCAGCAGTGTGGTTTCCTTTCGTACCATCACCGCATGAACAAACAGAGATTGCCAGAATGCAAAGCGAGCTAAAAATAGCAAGCGCCACTTTACTCAATAACACTGAAGTATTGTGGATTAGCCCGTGAAGGCTTTTTTTTTTTGGGCTATCAGTTTTACCAGAGAAAGATTTGAGCCCAAATCCATTAATGCTCTTATGAAATTTGGGTTCTGGCAATTGTCCTGGTCTATCAGATGACAGGACATTCACAAGGCAAAGCTCTGACTGAACTGCAGTTCACCATTCTGTAATCTCAGACGGAAACAACAAACTCACTTTGAGGAGGTTGTTAAAAGAAACGAGTGACTAAAAGACTGGATGTGTCCAGCACTCTACAGGGTGTCAGCGTGGCTCAGTTAGTTGGACTCTCACCTTCGAGTCAGAAGGTTGTGGGTTGGCACGGCACCCCGACATGAAAGGCGCTCTACAAATGTAATTTGTCGTTGTTGCCCCAAGTCACAGCAATTAACAAAGACATAATCAAAAGAAGACGGGATCTATAAAAGGATATTGAGAGTGGGACCATGTGTATGGGGTTATGGCTGGAGGATTTTGAGCTTACAATTAACAATTTACTTAATACAAATAAAAACAGAAGTCGCTGGCAACACTCAGCAGGTCAGGCAGTGTCTATGGAGAGAGGAAAGTCAGAACTCTTCTCTCCACAGATGTTGCCTGAACTGCTGAGTGTTCCCAGCGACTTCTGTTCTTATTACTGATTTCCAGCATCTGCAGTATTTCGCCTTTTATTTACTCAATACATTCTTGTTGTAGATTGAGAATCTTTACATGCTAGATGGGCACCCGAGCTGGGTGAGGAGGTGGGGAGGGGCAGGCGGGGAGAGTGGAAAAATAACCCCAAATGCCTTCAAAGAGGTACATCTCGAGATGGGCCTTGAACGAAGGGCAGGATATTCCTAACCAAGGGAAGCAAGCTCCGTTCTGCGTCTGTGCTGTTCCGGGGTCACTCGTCAACACAAGCTTAAAGCTTTCCAAACATTCATCCCTAAAGCTAAATCCATACAAGCCTCTTCTGCTTGGAATAAAAATCAATGCAGTAATTTGTGCCCCAGGCGTTCATTCGCGCTGGGTCTAATGTCACCTGAAGCAGCGTGCTATTATGCTGGAGTTTCTAACAGCACAATGCATCACAATCCCCACTTCCCAAAGAGGCTTTGATGCTGTACTAATATTTCTGCACGACTGCTTGTGACATTAGAAGGGAGCCTGACCTTTGGAGGAGGACTTTTGGGTTGACTGAAACACAATGAGTGCTGTAGCTGATGTACGAAAGTAAAAGACCACAAACAGCGTCTGAATAAGATAATGAGGGAGGGAAGTGGGAGATTGAGTTTTTTTAAAAAAAATACATAGAGGTTTGTTAGGATGTCGAGTGCCCTGCCTGGTGCAATTATTAATTAATAACAACAGCCTTTGACATAGCGTCTTATCATGTCATTGAGACGTCTCAAAGCGCTTCACAGAATATATTATATTTGGAATGAATTGACTATTTTGTGGGCGAAACGCAGCAGGTAATTGCGCAAACCAGTGTCGCACAAACAGTCATCAACTGAGTGACCAAATTATATATATGTGTATATATATTTTTTAGGGGCTACTGTTAACCCCAGAAAATAATTCACAATGGACTAACAATCAGGTTCCTACTTACTGCTGGGCAAAGAGTGGTGTGTGGAGTTAGGAAACTTGCCCAAGGTTTTGCCGTGCCCAGGAATTAATATTAGCTGCAGGGGTTCGGGAAAAGAGCAAGTAAGTGGGACTGAAAGGATTACTCTGGAGAGAACCGGCACAGACAGGATACACTGATGGGCCTATTTTGTACTGTAAATTTCTGTGGCTCTAGGAAATCATTCCACTTTCTCAGGCAATACACGAAAGCAGCTCATGCGTTTTAAATGGTGTGTTAAAAAAAAAACTGCAAAGCAATCATCTGCTGTCTTTTCCGGCATAGAGTTGAACGGTCAGAATACATTTCAGTCAATATTAACCCAGATGTTCAAATGGCTCAGTTCTTTTCAAATGCTATCCTACCCAAAAATGGGCAAATGGTCCATTTTTCCCTACTATCTAGCATTCATAATAGTGCTTAATTATAATATTATTTGCATTTCATATAGTTGCGCAGTGACAAATAGAGAAGGGAGTCTCTCTCTCTCTCCTGGTACCCTGGCCAACAATTCCCCCAAATAAAATTGGTCAATCACTCCTTAGCTGTTTGTGTGATTTTGCTGTTCTTCGAACCACAGAAAATGGAAAGGAAACTGTGGGAAGTATTCTGACTCAACACTGCCAATCCACGATTCAGAGAGATCCCTCGGCTTGGCGAGAGATTGATGCACAGTTTTGCATTCAAAGAGCTTCTCTCCAGAAGACTATTGTGCTCTTTCCCTTCATGTATCAGGGATTACTAAGCCACCGCTTTGTCCGCCTGTCACACACAGTGTTTAAGCAAAGAAATCATCACCTGCCCACTAATATGCCTGCTATTGTTACAGCTATGTCAGCTTCACCAGCAGGGAAAATAGAAGCATGTTATACGTAATTGAACACACACCCACAATCCTTACTCAGTTTCACGAAAGGATTGAGATCAGAAGAATCACACGACTGGTTCAGACGGAGAAGGATCCTCGGCCCATTTGATCTCATCCTTCAAGAAGATCCATCCTGCCCTCCGCTCAACGTAGAGTTGCCGTGAACTGACGTCAACCACCTTTCCTGACAGCCTGTTCCACATGTGTATGCCACCACCTGAACAGGTAGCCGAGACCACGGTTTAATATTTCATCCAGAGCACGGCACTTCCAGCAAGTCGACAACCCCAAGCGCAGCATCAGCCTAGACTATGAATTCAAAGTCCTGACGTGGGGGCTTGAACCCACAACCTTCTGACTCTGAAGCAAGTATTACCAGCTGAGCCAGACTGACACCTAAAACCACACTGGCAAGGTCATAAAGCTCAGAGTCAACCAGCTGCTACAAAACACCTTTTCTCTCTCTGGAAGAGAGTGCGACTACTCAAGTGTATTGCCGTCTGCACTTTGGAAGTCAGAGTCACAATAGAAGCGGCGCACATATAATCACAGAGCTCTAGTTATTATAATAATAATAATAAAAGACCTTATGAGACTCAAAGCACGTCACAGAATATACTGTGAAGTGGATTAACTGTATTTAGGGGCAAAACGCGGCAGCCAATTGCGCACAGCAGCGTCGGGCAAACAGTCGGGCTTTGAGTGACCAACTTTTTATTAATTTATTCGTTTTTGCGGGATTTTTACCCCTGGAAAACGATCCACTAATCGCCTATCAACTGGGTTCCTACATACTGCCAGTTAAACAGAGGCGCGTGGAGTAAGGAAACTTGCCTCGGCATTCGCCCTGCCCGGGAATCAAACCCAGGTACTCTTGTTTGCGTGGCGAGTGCTCTAACCACTACGCTACAGGACTATGTACTGAAGCGCCAGAGCTGTGCTCGGCTGATAAACAGAATTCCCCCATCAGCAATTTGCAGTAATGTGGCTTCCCAGTTCAATCAAATAAAAGTGACATTTTCATATCTACCAAAGGCAGACTGCAATGGGAACCGGCACAGATTAAACATTCACTGAGTAGCACAGATTACATCTGCTCTCCAATACACAGCAGTAAGAGTATTCCTCTGAACCGTTCAGTTTGTGTCAAACATACTTTGAACAAATGAACAGTTGTCACGAGGCATCTGGACCGAATGGTTTCCTATGAAATTCACAAACAGATGCCTTCCGAGCGGCAAAACAAGGACTTTTTGATGTAAAAATCACAAGGTTTCCTGTTCTCAGCCAATAAAAGTTTAATTTTTCAAAGCCTATTATGCATGTGGCAGTTGGTGAAACGTACAACAAGAAAATTTATATTACAAACATCTGCCCAGCCCTACGCTTCCCATGCTTAGGAGTATCCAAACCAGACTGACAGCCCCTTCATCTCTGGTTCCCTCTCTTACCTCCTGCAAAGCCCCTCTGAAGATCCTCCTCTTCGACCATGCCTTCGGTCACCCTCCTACCCCTACCCTCTTCCCCTCCTGATCCCAACCATCAGCTCGGGTGCAAACCTCGGACTATCCAGCACCTTGGGACGTCCTCCTGAGGTGAAAGGCTCTGTGTAAATGTAATTTGTTGCTGTTGGTCTTAATTTTGGGGGGGAAAAAAAACAATCCAGAATGTGAGATCAAAGCTTTACATCGGGACTTTGAGCTCACAGTCTCGGCTGACACTGCAGTGCAATATTTTTAAGATGTCGTCCTGACGTGAAAGGTTCCGTACCAATTGGAAGAATTGTTATTTGGGTTTTTATTGTGATCGAGATTAGATCACGAACGAGTGTCTGCACTCTACATAATGTAGGTGTCAGCTCGACTACATTGATAGCACTCGTGTTTGAGTTAGAAGGTTGCGAGTTGAAGTCCCAAATCATAGCGTAGAGCGAGCTGACATTCCAGGCTGATACTGCGGTGCAGTTATGGGTAAGTGCTGATTATCTTTGGGATGAGACATTAAACCCAGGTCCCGTCTGCCTGCTTCTAGTGGAAGTTAAACCATTCAAATAGCAAAGGGAGTTTCTCCCGAGACTTGCATGCAAACCTACACTTGACAACACTTACCTGTGCAGGGCTGTGATGTTCTAAGCACTACATCAAATGCAAAGATTATATTACTGTATACCAAATCTGCCGAGGCCTTGTTCACTCAAGTGGTTAGCGAGTTTCTCCAATAGACAATAATCCCTCAAAAAAAAGTGGTCACTCACTGTACGACTGTTTGTTCGATACTGCTGAGCACAATTGGCTGATGCATTTGGCCCACAAAATATACAGTCAAATCACTTTATTTAATTTGTTTTTAAGGGCTTATTAACCCTGGAAAGCGATCCACCAATCGGCTAACAAGCGGATTCCTACCTATTGCTAGGTAAACACAGGCGTATGGAAACGTGCCTAAGGTCTTCTTGCTGGTGAGCCGAGTGCTCTAATCCCTACTCTGCAGGATTGCAAGTAGACCTAATGCCTTGGTTCATCCTAAGGTATCTCTCTGGACTTACAATATCACTAGACTATGGGAAAAAGTAAATTGGAGACAAAGTGGTCTCTCAGGCAAAGGCTGGGTGCGATTGAAGAGTTCATATTCCTCTGCAGCCTAAATATAGCAGAAGATATACTCTCTCTGAATACTCGGGTGTAGAGTTAGTAACAAAATGCACTAAACAGGACTTTGATTCTGAAGCGACAAGTCATTTTGACACTTATATTACACTCATAAAACTTACTGCACAAAATGCACAGAGAGGAGAATGCAGCTTTTTAGTGATTGCCTGGTAATATTTTATTTCTAAAGCATGTACTCTATAATGAAATAAAAGCTGGAAATAGCCTTTCAGATTACACTTTACTAAACAACCCACATTATAAAGCAATTGTGGTGGGCTGTGTGCCATGCAATAGAATCGAGAGAGATTAAAAAGCGCCTGTCAAAGTAATACCTCTGAAACTACCAGTCATATTGTTTTAAACCTTCCACTTAAATTCAACCATTAGTTGTGTTCGGGAAATTGAAAACGCCATTTAAAAATGCATGCAAACGTGCCAGAAGGCATTAACTCCTTGAGATACTGTTTATCACACTCTTGTGCAACCAATTCTATATGTTTAGGCCCATTAGGAAAACCCACTTGTAGTGATTTGCTTGGAGCTCTTGAGCCTTGAGAGAAGACCCACTCAGCAGCAATCATCAAGGGGTAACAATTAAGGGTAATAATCCCTCCCCTAAAAAATAAATACAATAATAATTTGGTCACTCAATCCATGACTGTTTGTGGGACAAAGTTGTGCGCAATTGGCTGCCGTGTTTCACCCACAAAATCGTTCAGTCATTACACTTTAGAGTATATTCTGTGAAGCGCTTTGAAACTTGATTAGGCACTATATCAAATGCAAGGGATATTATTATTGTTATTAACAGACTGAAAAAATAAACCAAGAACAATACTTTTGGATGCACCGAGACATTAGAACAAGAGGTTCTGGGTTTAGAGTTGTAAATTTCAGGTCAGACACCAGGAAGTTTTTCTTTACGCAGAGTGTAATTAATGACAGGAACAGCGTTGCCGGGAAGGGTAGTTGAGGCCGGGCCACTGGGATTCATTTGAAAAGCAGCTCGATGCTGTGACGGGGAGGTCGGTAGATTGAATTTTCTGAAGGGATGAGATCAGATGTCTTCTTCACCCAAAACCAATCTTGTGATAAGCCCAACTCTGGTCAAAGCGATGTTCCCACGATTGTCAACGCTGCTCGGAATCTAGGTCGCATCTTCAGGGCATTTGAAGAAAAGTCAAAGCAAGTTACCGTAACGCACGCACTCAGTGTCAGCGTAGTTGTAGTGCAAGATCACAAGAGAGGTTTCGATTAAGAAGACCTTGCAGCCCACTCGATCTCATCCTTCAACAATACCCAGCCTACCTCCCTCCCACTGTGGCATTGAGCTGTGTTGTTTAATCCAATATAATTTATATCAATGCAGCACCTTTCATGTTAGAAAACAGCACGTCTCAAAATGCTTTTCAATGCTTTTGAGGCATTTAAGTTCAGTATTCTGGCCTCAACCACCCTTCCTGGTAACCTAACCTGATCTGCTTGTTAATTATCCTCTCGCTGTGCTTTGTTTTAGACATCTTTTCTCTGACATTCAAGAGGTCGGGAGTTCTCAGAATAGAGAGAGAGAGAAAATAAAAAGAGAAGCAGGTTTATTTTTCTCCCTCTTCCAAATAACATTCTCTGTAAAACTCGTTAAAGTCTGTCAACCACTTGAGACCGCCAACGCTAGTGAAACACGATCTACTATCATCACCTGAACGAAACCGAAGCAGGCTGCAGAACCGTTCACAGCTGGAGATGGAAACAAAATGGGTGAGTGCTGCAATACCCTTTAATAATAATAATAATACTTGCATTTGATATAGCGCCTTATCACATCGATGAGATGTCTCAAAGGGCTTCACCGAATATATTATGAAGTCGATTGACTATTTTATGGGCAAAATGCAACAGCCAACTGCACACAGAAGTGTCCCACAGATGCTTGTGGAATGAGTGTCCCAATTTTTTTTTGAGGGATTTTTATCCCTGAAAAGCAATCCGCCTGCCAATGAACTAACAACCGGGTTCCTACTTACTGCGAGGTAAACAGACGCGTGAGCGGAGTAAGGAAACTTACCAAAGGTTTTGCCCCGCCCGGGAATTGAATCCGGGTCCTCTTGTTTGCGAAGTAAGTGCTCTAACACACTGCAAGACTCCACAGAATACGTAAGCACATTCAACGAGATGCTGTGCTGGATTAATTGCCAGCAAATCGCAGTCCACAACACCCAGAGGAATTAAACTTTCACAAAAGGTCACAGGGGAGAGAAAGCCTTTTTTCCCCCCCGTTAGTTCAGGGAATTGCTATCAACCTTCCTTAATAAAAGATTTGGCTTTTAATATCTCACTTTATTTGGGTAGCAAAAAAACACTCCACGCTCCACTGGGAGTTCATATTGCAGGCAAACCATTAGTTCTGGTTATGAAGTTATTAAATGAATAAATTCAATAATTGTTCAATTAAATCGTATTAGATGGTTTGCAGTTCAACGCAAGATGCATAAGCCAGCACATTTAAAAGCATTTAAACTAATCCATATGCAATAGTTCTCTTTGGGTCCTGCATCATCAAGCACGTCCAGGTAGTCAAAAGTTATTGGACTGACAAGATTTGCATTAAATGTCTGTAAATCACCAAACATGACTGACAGCTATTGAGGACATTTGTTGAGGAAAAAAATACACATCAGCACATCCTTCCTTAGAGTGATTAGACCTCGACAAAGGTTAAAGCATCAGCTCCGAGCTCCAAATGGAAGATTGAAGGCTTGGATTTCAGATGCCAAGCAAAGGAGACGGATACAAAAATGACTTAAAATGGAAGCCATCGGGTGATTCATACAATTATTAACCACCGTGTTGCAAGATGCACGTCATCCACACAACCAAAAATTTAGTTATAAATATCCAATACCAATAATAGCCAACAAAATATACAGTCAATTCACTTTGCAGTATATTCTGTGAAGTGCTTCGAGACAGCTCGACGACGTGATAAGGCGCTGTATCAAATGGAAGGATTATTATTAATACAATAATTGCATTTACACAGAGCCTTGTCTTGCTCCAAAAAGTAGGTCGGAGGATTTTACTGCAAAGCATAGTGACTGTTTTTCCAATGCCCTACAAATAACCTCAAAGTGATTTGGCGGTTATTTGTAGGGAGGGGAAGGTGGGGAGAGAGAGGGAGAGACTCCTCTTTTTGAATAGCGTCATGGGATCATTAACATCTACCTGAACAGGCAGACGGGACCTCATCAGAAAGACGGCACTTCTGACACAGCAGCGCTCCCCCCCAGGTTTAGATTTGAATGTCGGCCTCGATACCGAGCTAACAGATTGTGGTTTGAGCCCACAACCTTCCGACTCAGAATCGAGAGCGTTATCGACTGAGCCGGTTCGCCAGCCCGTGAGGTTCCGGAGTAATGCGACATCAAGCGAAGTTTTAACAAAATTAAAAATGAACTATGGGCATAAATGTAAGATCGCCAACAAATAATAAGCAAAAGGAGAAAGGTTGTAATTCTTTTTTTTCTTTCTTTTACACGGACACGCACTGGCCAGCGAAAAGTGATAGCTGACGCACAATCCATTAAAGCAGTTGAAAGGGAATTCAGCAAATGAATAGAAAAAAATATTAAAGGTCGTGGGGGGAGCGTAGCAGGGGAAACAACTGGATGGTATTTTCAGAGAGACAGCACAAGCACAATGTCCTCCTGTGTCTATTGTTGTCTCATTGAGAAATAAGCATAAATATCTGCAAATACCCTGAATTTTTTTTATAGCAACGCTCACAAGAAATAGGATGGCAAGATTGGACATTTTACCGATAAAACTCTCTCGTCAATCTGGCAATTTGAAGTGGTTACGCAGATGTTTTTTTCATCAACGCCATACTTGAGGAGTATTCAAACCAGACAAAGTTCCCTAACCCACCTACACTTTCCCTGCGTCTGGAACGGAATGTGCACTCTCTCCATCTCCCGTGAGTAATGAGTGAAAAGCGCTATATCAAATGCAAGGATTACTATTATTATTATCCTGCTTACCTAATCCCAAAGTATATGGGATCCAAGTTAGCAAAATAGAAAGGGTGTGAGTTGCAGTAACTGCTGAAGTCTAACCAGCGAAAACCACAGAGCTTGCCTTTGAGAGCACTGTTTTGCAAGCTTTCCCGCTAGGACCGCCTTACCCGTTACGGCTTTGGCTTGGAGGGTTAACAGGAGCGTCATGGGAGGAATCCCGGTTCCCGACTGCTGGTACCTTGGTCAACAGAATAAACAGAAGCCACATTTGTTTTCAATTTCAGCACATCCATTTCGAGGGCAGCTCCTGTTCATTGATCGATCGTTTGGCCCAGATCGACTTTCATCACAGCAATCCCACGGAATAAAGCCAGTCAGCATCTCCAATCACAAAACATTAGATTCTGCTCGAACGTTGCTGTCTGGGTCAGCGATATAGACCCATAACAACTTTGAAATGCAAAACACTTTGTAGCTGCGAGGTTAATGGGCAAACTGGAACGCTACTAAATGTTGATTGGAATTTCCTTTCAACTGGTTACATACACCAATCCAAGCAGACATTGCTGTGCGCAAATTGTCTGCCACCTTCGCCTACGAGACACAAGGTCACTACACTTTACAGTAAAATCTTGTGGAGCACTTTAAGATGTCCCCCGCCCACACACTCGGTCATAGAAAGGCGCTGTATTAAACGCAACGGTTTATCAAATGCGAGTCCTTGTCCTCAGTTGCGAGTTGGATCTTCATTTCAAAGTAAACATCCTGTACATGCAACGGATTGAAACTGACAGGAGCTTTCTTGTTGAAATCTCATCCTTTATCGTGAGCGCAGGGTGAGGGCAGAACATGTTCCTCTCAGATGCAGAGCTTTTAGATGTAGGTTGCGTGGAGGCTGTAACACTGAAAACATGAAGATTTATGATTAAGATACAATGGTAAATGAACCCGCTGTCTCTCCCATTGGGTCCTGGAGCCGGTCCAATGGCAGGAATGAGAAAACTGTGCGGCAAGGTAGAACACTTTTATTTTTCGAAGTTCCTTTTCTTTAAAAATCTTCTAAAATATTTAGCAGCCAGAGAGAGAGAGAAAAAAAATGATTCATCTCCCTTCGCTCCCATTCATCATTAGTTCCCTAGCCAAGCATCCAGGCTGTTGGAAAACAATCTTGGATCTAGAGAATGAGTATCAGCCACAGTAAAGGATCCATGTTAGAATCCGATCAAGAAGGGAAAGCTGAGGTGAATGAACTCAGCATTTCCGAGCGATTATCTCTAATAATACTTGCATTTAACGTAGCGCCTTATCTCGTCCCAAAGCACTTCACAGAATATGCTGTAAAGTGAACTGACTGTATATTTTTGGGGCCAAACATGGCAGCCAATGTGCACAGCAGCATCCCATAAACAGTCACGGATTGAGTGACCCCATTTTTTTGGGGGGGGTGGGGGATTACCCTGGAAAGTGACCCACCAATCAATCACACTTTGTTCCTATTCACTGCTAGGTAAACAGAGGCATGTTGAGTATGGAAAGTTGCCCAAGGTAGAATAGCTCTGTCGACACAGAACATTCAGTCCACCCATACAGTGCTCGCCTTCTCTCCCGTGGGAGAACAGAACAGCCGCAAACCCAAGTACTTGCTATTCTGTGTCTAATAAAACTCAGAGTTTTGCCAGGTTTGTAATTACACAACCGATAAATCCCACCCACAGGTTCCACAAAGAGCCGACAACAGACAGAGTCCAACAACAACATCGACTTGCATTTATTTATACAGCACCCCTCACAGAGAGTAGCGTCCCAGAGCGCTTGATAGTGGAGGAGCACAGCATGGAGACGGGGGGGGGGGTGGGAAAGGAAATGACTGTATGCCGGGCACAGAGGAAGGTCTTCAGGCGTTACCTGAAGATGAGGAAGGATGGGGCAAGGTGAAGGGTTTGAGGGAGAATGTCCCAGTGTTTCGGGGCGTAGTGGCTGAAGGCTCGGCCACTGATGGTGGAACGGAGGACACGAGGGACAAGCAGGAGGCCGGAGCCAGTTGAACGGAGGTAGCGGGTCGTGAGTTGGGGGATAAGCAGGTCGGAGAGGTAGGGAGTTGGCAGAACACGAAGGGATTGTGAAGAGGTATTCAATCTAATAAACCAATAAACTACAGTGCTGTATTTGAGGTGTCAGCCTGGCTCAGATTGGTCACATTTCCCACCTCAGAGTCAGCAGTTATGCTTCAAGCCCCACATTGGGATTTTGAGCTCATGGTTTAGGCGATGCTCCAGTGTAGTGCTGGAGAAGCGTTGCATTCTTGGAGGTGCCGTCCTTCATATTGATCATTAAACTGCAGTCCCGTTCGCCCGTTCAGGTAGACGTTAAAGATCCCGCGGCGCTATTTGAAAAGAGAAGGGAGTTTCTCTCTCCTGGTGTCCTGACCGACAATCCCCCAGATAGAATTGGGCTCTCACTTCATGGCAGTTTGCGAGACATTGCTGTACACAAATTAACCGCTGAGTTTCGCCTACAAATACACAGCCAAGACATGACAGTAATATCCCTTGAACAGAACAGCTTCCTAATATGAAAAGTGCTATATCAACTCAAATTATTATGTATTTATAAAAATATTACCTATGCAAATAATAACTCTAACAGCATTACCTTTAATATTGCATCCACAGAGGCACACAGACTGAAAGCACTTCACAATTAATTGCGGTAAAGAGTGAACTGATTGCCTATTTGTAGGTAAATACCACAGTTAATTTCGCACTGCAGGTCTTGCAAAGAGTCATGAAGTGAATGATCAATTGATCTGAAAGACTGTTGGCCAAGACACCAGAAGAAAATCCCTTTTTCTTTTCAAATAGTCATGGGATCTTTAGTGTCTGTCTGAACAGGCAGACGAGACCTCAGCTTTAACGTCTCAACCAAAAGACAGCACCACCGATATGTTTCCTTCATATTGCGCTAGAGTACCATCTTAGACTGGCAGTTCAAAGCCCATTTCCCCCACCCAACCAAAGTCCACGTTTCAAGGTTATTTGTGGGGTGTCCTGCGTGCAAATTGGCTGCCGTGTCCATCTACAAATATATGAACAGCTTCTCATCTTCTCAGCACCGGGGTTTCAGCAAACAACTAAACTGTGCGTAAAAAAAGGTTCACCATCAAAGAGATTCCATTCAACTCGGGTTCTCTTTCCATTAAGAAGATGCAGTCATTCACAACACACGCGCACCATCAAAGAAAAGGAACATTGATGGATGGAAATGGAAAACAAGAGAGATTTATAGATAGGGACATGTATTTACACTGCAGAAGAGTTGCAAAAAATGTGCAAACGTGAGATTACAGATTCAGAGGCTTTTCCGGCTCAGGCAAACAGGTCACAGATCAGCAAAGCTTCTCTCTGGGAAAAGTGGATTTGACTAAAATACCTGGCGCTTGATCTTTTTCCTTTTCAGGTCCAAGAGTCTCAAACCTCTCCACACAACAAGTTACTTTGAAGTCCAGTGATTATTCAGAGAACAGCTGAGTAAAGAGACTAGGATGATCAATCCATCTTCGCTGATCTCGGTCATAGTATCATTTGGGGGCTATAATTGGCCCGATCACCCTTGGGTAAATCACCAAAGAACACCCCTCTCTCCAATTTGAATAACCAGCTGGCACTTACCTTGTTCCAAACGCTCTGGGACGTTTTGAGATAAAACACGGGCACGTTAACAATACTTGCCATTGATTTAAAGTTGAAAACATCAATACGTCTCAAAGTGGCTCCACAGAATTTTTCCTGTAAGCGACTGTGTACTTGCAGTTGGACACAGCAAATGATTGGTAGGCAGCAATGTCCCGCAAACAGAGAAGAAGTGAATGACCAACTTAATCTGGTCTCCCCCACCCAACCACCTGCTCCTAGTTTATGAGCTAAATTAGTCAACGAGAAGCTTGATCCTGCAGCTCTCAATCAGAGGCATGCAATGTGAGAGTGCTGAACCAGGTTGACACCAATACTGTAAGCGTGCATTTGGTCAGCTGGGTGTGGCGCTCCATCACTGTGCTTATTAAAGATTATTCAAACTTGACAAGAGTTGCGCACACACATGGAAAGTCTCGTGTCTGGCCCGGAATGCTCACTCTCCCTGGAAGGAAGACACATAGCACACGAATGAGAAGTGACTTTTTAAAAAAAAATACATTTAAAGCCCAGAAGAAATATGCGCGAAGTCAACGGGCAATAAAAAACTATCGTCGGCAGAAGGTACACATCAACATCCCTCTCACGATTCTCTCTGCTCCTTCCTATATCCCTCGCTCCTCTCAGAAACATAACTCTTTCTCTTAATACTCTGTAGTCACAGAGGCAGCTTTTGTCTGTTTAGATGTTAACTGCTGCCTTGGAACTGCTCCAAAAAGGAATTTATGACAGAACAAGTGTTGGAGCAGAAAATCTCAACCTGTTTTATACCGGGTTATGGATCCAGTCCTTGCCTGAACCTGGCAATCAGTTGTTTCATAGCATACTTCCTCCAGGATGGAGAACGTTACAGCGCAGACACAGGCCATTCGGCCCAACTTAACTTTGCTGGTGTTCATACCCCACATAAGGCTCCGCATTTCACCTACAAAATAAACAACTATTCCACTTTGCAGTCTATCCTATACAGCCCATGAAGCGCTTTCAGACGTCTGAACAAAGTGATAAGGCACTATATCAACTGTAATTATTAACTATTATTTGATACGACTTGTGCAAGTTACACATAACTCATACTTTGCATAAGTCACATTAAATGGTTGGTACCAACCGATACAACTTACGTGAGGTTTACTGTGTGAGCACTCGAGTGCCCAGTCTATGGTCTGGTTAGCAAATGTAATATTTCTTTTTGCGTTACCAAAGAATAAGTTCACTCAGGGGAAAAAGAGAGATCAGAGGAACCAGCGAGTGAGAAAACCCCCAAAAAGTGATGAATGTTGTTATAAAACTTGCTCGTGTGAATCACTGTTCCATTGAACTCACCTATTTTTGCTTGTCGGCAAGACGTTTTACTGGGGCAAAATCCAATGATCCACTACAGTGTAATCCCTGGAAAGTACAGTAATCCATTAGGTTCCCCAGTATAAAAAAAGACCAGTATACAAGCTACTAATGCTTTGCTCCTGCTCACAACTGGGTGTATAGCACACATTTCTGGAAAATCAAATTATGCCTTAACTTTGTGACTCCCAGGGACAAAGCACTGTGGAGATAACATACAGGAATCCCATATTACAGTTGCTTCAGGTCAGCCGATCCCTTTACACTCACAGAAAACCGGAGCTCATTGCACTGTTCCTAAAGAGTTTGGGTCCCATTGCTTTTATGGAGTTCTGTAGTGTAGTGGTTAGAGCACTTGTCTCGCAAGTGAGAGGACCCGGGTTCTATCTCCAGGTGGGGAGAAACCTTAGGCAAATTTCCTTACGTGTGATTTCTGATTATAGCAATAAGTAGGAACCCGGTTGTTAGTCGGTTGTGTTAGAAGTGCGAGGAGTAAGGAAACTTGCCGAAGCTTTCGCCCTTATACACAAGGGATAAGTACGGAGTAATTGATTTAAAAAAACACACAGGAAAACTCGTTTGAAGGGCAACTGTTTCTAAATCAGAATTTGCTCTTTTCTTACTTGTATAAGGGATCATGTTCAGAGTGTTAACCTAACCTTTTCTCTCGAATTTTGATTGCCTTGCTGTCTATTCTCAACCCCTGATTCAAGCTTCCCAGTCCCCTGATTCAGCTTTCCAACACTCAGTCTATCTCCACTAATTAGGGAAAGCACATTGCATCGTTTAGCATGCATCGAAAACACTTGCCAATAATTTTCCCTTTCCATCCATTTTCCTGCAATGGCAACTTGCCCATGAGTGCTGAATAAATAACCCGGTGTCACTCAATTGGTCATTTCCTGAATGAATCATTAACTTGAGGTCCTGTTCTGCCACTCTTCTGGTGAACGCCATGACACTATTTGGAAAGAGAAAGTAAGGAGTTCCTCTTGGCGTCCAGTCCAACTATCCTTCAGATCAAATCAGTCATTCAGCTCCTGACTGGGGGGGGGTTGGAAAGTCAGACCAGTCACTGGGGGCAGGGAGTCATCCCATTCAGCTCCTGTTAACGCTGCAAGGTTTTTGCTTCAACCACTGCTTCCAGCAACGGGTACCACATTCTCACCACCCTCTGCGTGAAGAAGTCCCTCCTAAACTCCCCATCAGGTCTACAAGTGGTTGCCTTATGCTTTCGCCCTCTTGGTTTATGTCTCACTAAGACGTGGAAACATCCATCAAAATCCATCCATATTCTTAAACACCTTGAGCAGATGCTCTCTCAATCGTGTGTTTGATCAGCTATAACAATCTATGTAACATCTCAGAATAAAAGTGACTGAGGTCAGTGACCCCTTCACGAGCTGAATGACAACTCAACAGTACAGGAAACACTCACAAGTATATCTGTGGATTAACATCTAACCAAACAGAATCACTTATTTGAGTCCAATACAGAATAAGTCATGTGGAATCAATGGATTCATTGACTCAATACTTTCTATCACATTGCTGTTGATGACAAAGCTTTAATGGTAGGAGTTATGAAGATTTCAGCCCAAACTAAACCATTCTGCCCTCTGTAGGAGGAATAATACTGAGGAATGGAACAGTTACAGATATTGTCTCGATTGAACATTGATGCGATTCTTGATTTAGTTGCACTTTGAAACCAGATTTTTTTTATTAAAAAAAACTAATTAAGAAGTCATCTCCTTCCTAATAAACAATACTATACACACAAAATGTTGCGCTCTTTCACGTGGAATATCAGAGTGTTAAAACCAAATAAAACACTTGGAGGAAAACACAAGTGATTTTGGAGCGAGGCTGATTGCTTCATTTGCAGCAAACTCTCACATTAGCGGCAATTAGAGACCATCAAGATTCAACATGTTAAAAGTTCAATTAAAAACTCAGCAATTTAAGATAATGTTCAACGTTTCCAATTCTCCTTTTATTTTGTTTTTATGTAATAAAATAGAAAATACCAATTAACTTGGTGTTCTTCCTACGCAGGAAGTAATAAAAGATCGACATCATAATTTTTGTGGATGTGCAATAATAATTCTGGGTGTCACACAAACATCAGTAGAAATAGAGCAGTGAACTCCAGGTTGAGACCTTCACTGTATACACTGAGCCACATACTATCCAGAATAAACCTATATTTACTAACCACCCCATGACAATGTCTAAAGATAGACTTAACCTCATTTCACAGTGTTTGGTTCAATGTCTTGCTACAATGTGGAGGAAATGGATAATTAACAGATATCAATGAAACATGTTATAGTATATATGTAGAGAGAGAGAACAGATAAATATCATTTATTTGAGTGCATATTAGCTGCACCTGGTGATGGATACATGATTTATTATATACAACAGATATAATGCAATACAAATTTACATTTATAATTATGAATTGCTCAACTTGAAATAAAGTCTGTCACATTTTGATACCGATAAAATGGATTGCAATTGAAAATTTATCGATGCAATTCAAATATTAAAAAAAATACTGGTAAGCATGGAAGAGCTTTGGGCTCCAAAGTTGCCTACTGATTCCAAATTCGAGTCGACAGGCAAAGCGCTCTCACCATAAATCCACAAGGGCAGTGACATCATTTATTCTACCTCACAGACTCATTGAGCAAACAACAGAAACATCTGTAGATCAATAACACAGAAAAGAAACCCCTCTAAACCAAATGTAAGTGAAAATTCCACTAAACGAAACACCATTTCATAGCATCCGAGCATCTTACAGCACAGAAGGAAGCCATTCAGCCCATCAGGCCTGTGCCGATAAATGATAGAGCTATCCATCTAGTCCCACTGTTACCCCATAGGCCTTGCAAATTTATTTCCTTTTCAAGTACCTATCCAATTACCTTTTGATAGCTCCTATCAAATCTGCTTCCACCAACCTTTCAGGCAGTGTATTCCAGACCGCAACAACTCGCAGTGTGTAAAAAAAAATTCTCCTCGTTTCCCCCTCTGGTTCTTTTGCCAATTATCGCCAGTCTGTGTCCTCTGGTTACCCGCCCACCAGAGGAAACAGCTTCTCCCTATCCACTCGATCAAAAATCCTCAGCATTTTGAAACAAACCAATTGATCCAAACTTTAGCAGCTCAAGTAATAACCCATCGGATACTCTTCAGATATCAGACAGGCAGTGGGAAAGTGAGCTTTCACTAACTGGTAGCATGTAATTACTTCACAATACAATTCAGTTGCATTTAACTGACTGACTGACTGACGCCACCCTGTTCCAATCATGTCTGTTGGCTTTGAGTGACCCAATGTGGGTTGAAGGCAATTTCCCCCATCCATTTTATTGCAATTGCCTGCAATTACAACAGTTTGCAACATGATAGCCCCTGCCTGTGGTGCAGCAAATCTCCTGCAAGGTTAAAGCATCTTACATCAACGTTTTGCCTCTTGCATTGAAGGAAAAAATGCACACATTTCAGGTGACAAATAAAATCTTTGCAATGGGAATCGAAAGCAAGTGAGCTCCAGCTTGGGCTGGTCAAGAGATGGGTGCTGAATAGACAGTTCCTGTGGTGGGTTAAGATTCACAGCAGCTGTTGACATGTTTTAATGATTAAAATCATCAGCAGCACTGATTATTTACCTATAAATCAATGTGATTGTCTCATCAAACATCCCCCAAACACTGCAACCGCCCAAACCAATATAGCTGAGCCCTTAGAATTCACAGTTCACCTGTATTTCACTCCCCCCCAAAAAAGCATAAAAAAACACACACTCAAATAAATCAGGTTTAGTTTAGCAATTAAACTAATTGTTGGGGATTAGCCAGAGAGGGGTTTGCAATAATCCTGTATACATTGCACATTTAAGTGGATCAAAATCCTGGGTTTTTTTTAAAAAAAGGGGGGGAAAGCATCTAAACTTGATCACATACACACACACACACCGCTGTCTGTGTGTATGGCACAGAACAGATAAACTTAAAGCGTTGAAGGTGAAATACACAATGCATCTGAAGGTCTGTGTTAACAGTCAGCAAACGTAAGAGGGCAGTTGTCCCTTTAACTATTACACAGCAGATAAAGTTGGCTCAGAAACAGTCCCCCCCCCACCCCTCCTGCACTAAAACAAGCCATTCAGCTCAAGTCTGCAGTGTAAGGATTGTGCATAAGGGACAGAGGGAGAGAGAGAGGGGCAATGATTGTGTGTGTAAGTGATGGGTAGAGGGAGAGGGGGAGTGTGTGTCAGAGGGAGGAGGGATGCTCTGTGTGTCTGTGTGTGATGGAGGGATGTGCAGTAAAAGGATGCATTAAGTACTCTCTGGTTTCAATACATTTTCCCCACAACCACAAAATCCTGCAACCTCGCCCCCTGACTCAGTGCACCTCCTCTCACCCACTCCCCATTGACAGTCCAGTTTTATGTCAGAGAGGGGGTGGAGGGGGGGAATTGCATTTGGACAGTTTAAAAAAAAAACGAATGCAGCTTTAATACAGCTATGCTCATTCCCAGCTGGATATCACAGGGTGGGGTGGGGTGGGCAGGAGGGAGGAAAGAGGAAAGAAAGGTCATCAAATAAAAAAAAAGTTTACCACTTCGAAAGAAAACCCCCAAATGCGCACTTTAACGACTTGTGGGTCCCACCGCAACCCCCAATATTCACCCAAACAGCCAATTCGATGCGTTGAACCAACACCAGAATAATGCAACGTATAAAAAAAAATGCTCAGTTGAAGCCAATGGATTTGTGCCTCTCACTCCAGATCTCCTCCAAGGTTAAATAAAGCCATTCAACATCAACCTTTTTTTTTTTGCCATTCAAAACAGAAGGGAGAAAAATAAATCCACACATTATTTCTCAGTCGCAATATCCCATCGAACAGCAGGAAATTGCACAGCATTGGAATGAGTTTTTTTTTGGGGAAAAAAAAAGGAAAGCAATGCTACAGACAAATGACACTGATTTGCAACATGCATTTTAGAAGCCCTGAGAGTTATTGCTCAATGCAAGTTGGATCCAATTTGCTACGTGTCAACACATATCAAGCGAGCTCTCTGATCCATTCTGGGTGAATTAAAACGCATCAGTTTATTTAACAGCGATTCATTCATTCACTCCTTCAGTACCTTGTGAGAGCAGCAGCAATGCCATTGCCACCATGGAGATCCAACAGACTGAAATGTGCATTTTCCCTCTTTTTTTTTATTATTAATGTTTTTTTTTCCTTCCCTAGACTTGCTGTGGAGTGACCTCGAAGCGTAAAAATCCAGCAGATTCAATGAGAGAGAGAGAGAGAGAGAGAGCCAGAGATACAGTCTGAACAAGCTCACACAGGCTAGTGAGTGCATAAGCATCCAATTCACGTCCACCCCTTCCACCCACTCTATCTCATTGGGTTACTACAAGATAGACACTCTCTCCCTTCCACTCACAACCACATTGCTGCCTTCATCCCCTCTGATTGGTGCCTGTGTTTAAAGTCCTGTTTCCCTGATCTTCCCTGACAATCTTCCAGAGCCAACATTTTGCAATCATTGGAATGAGGAAATTGGTTCTTCGGACAGGATTTCTTTGCCTGCTCGGGTGGATGTCAAAGATCCCTTGGCGCTGTTCGAAAAGAGAAGGGTTTTTTTTTCTCTCTCTCTCTTAGTGTCCCGCCCGACCATCCCCCCCCACCGCCCACCACCCCCCAAATAAAATTGGTCACTCGCTCCACGAAGTGTTTGTGGGATTTCGCCGCACGCAAATTGGCCACTGCATTTGCCCAGAAATACACAGTCACCACACTTTACAGTAAAATCCTGCTGGGCACTTTGAGATGTCCGCGATAATGCACCGTATCAAATGCAAGGATTATATTTGCACATGATAGTAATGATAATAATAATAATCCTTCCACTTGATATGACGGCTTTTCGTGTCGTTCAGACGTCTCAAAGCGTTTTCCCAGAATACACCGTAAAGTGAATTGACCGTATACTTTGTGGGCGGAACACGGCAGCCAATTGCGCACAGCAGCGTCCCACAAACAGGGACTTGAGTGACGAAATTTTGTTTTTCGAGGGATTATTACCCCCGGCAAACGATCCGCCAATCGACTAACAACCAAGTTCTGACTTACTGCTCGGTACAAAGAGGTGTGTGGAATAGGGAAAGGTTTTGTTTGGGCCGGGGAATCGAAACCCAAAGTCCTCTCGCTTGCCAGGCGAGTGTTCCAACCCCTACTCTACCAAATTACCTTGACTGTACACACAATGCAAGTCGCTATTTCAGCTCCGGTTCCTGGCTTGCAATGCAGCGATGGGTTGAAACTCTCCTCTCACTCCTGGCTGTAGGGGTCCTGTATGGAGTGGAGGCGGAGAGACAGCAATCGGCTCCCAGTAGCGTCTGTGTGGTTCTAATTGGCAGCCTTGCATCCGCGAGACCACGAACATGTTCAGATGTGGGAAATGTGTCAGAGTGTGGCAGCAGGCGGTAACCTTCTGATGTGCGGGGCAGAGGGGATGGTTCCTGAGATGGCTTGGAAGTATCCGATGGTGAAATAGAAACGTGTTCTCTCCCCAGCACCATTGCAATGAAGAACAGAGAGGGTTGGCTTGTTTTTTGGTTTTTTTTTGGGGGGTGGGGGGGGTGTTGACCGACAAAATAATCGTAGAAATATCAAAATAGCGTAGGTTTGTGCCGTAAATGAAGAACCGTTCAATCAAGAAACAATTATTTTGTTGGCCAACCAAAGAAATTTAAATGGAGCCTTTTTTGTGCGCAGATGGGTTGTAGGCTGATGTCGGCTTGAGAGACGTCCTGATCAGGTTGAGTCAATTGCACCCCCCCCCACCCTTCCACCCCTCTTCCAATTGAATGGCCCTTGGATTGGTAAGACACAACTTCAGAGAGGAAGGCAGGAGACACAAGAATCTTCTCCCCCACCAAAAAAAATGTTTCATCCTTCTTAAATCCTCTGTAAGTCCAGTTATTTTAAGAACATAGGAACAGGAGGAGGCCATTCAGCCCCTCGTGCCTGTTCCACCATTCTATAAGATCATGACTGATCTGTACCTCAACTCGAATTCCCCACCTTTGCCCCATAGACCTTGATAACATGACCTAACAAAAATCTATCCACCTCAGTCTCCTCAGCCTTTTGTAGAAGAGAGTTCCAGATGCTAAGAGCCTTATTTATGCTAAGAGCAGTATTTGGGGCTGTTTTTTTTATGCTGTAAGCGAAAGAACGAAATAACACAGGAGAATATCTCCTCTTACACAACAGATTGATGTGACCTTCAATGCAACACATCTATAATTATAGTTCAAGAAGATTCACTTAACAGTTCAATAGAATTGGTGGATGGAAGTGGCCTGGGATTTCCTATTTCTATATTTGTAACCAAAGTGCTCACATATTTAGCATGTGGAGCTTTAACTGCATAAATACTTTATTAGTTCACTTGCCGCGTTTCGCCCACAAAATATACAGTCATTTCACTTTACAGTATTCTGTGAAGCACTGTGAGACGTCTCGAAGACTTGATAAGGCGCTATGTCAAATGCAAGGGTTATTATCATTATTATATTATTATTACCCTTTTATAGTTTTTTCCTGCTTGTCCCTCCCTACGTTATTAAAGCAGAAAAAGACTTGTTCACAACAGAATAAGGCGATACTCTGAATGAATAATGCAGCTCATTAGAAAATGGTGCAAGCATATGGCTAAGAGTACCATATTATGGGGAAGCGGAGAACAAATTAGCTCCAAAAGCAATAAAACTCTGAGTATGAAAATAGTTGTACCATAATGTTTGTCAATAGCTAAACTGCTCTTAGTCCTATTCTCTCAGTCTTAATATAAAGTGCATTGTTAGCCTTATTGGGCCATATGACAGATGTCACTCAACTGGATGACTCGCAAGCAATAAAGCCACGAAATGTTTGAGATAATTATGTACGTTTCCATGTGATTTCTGGGCTTTTGTTTGCTTTGCTCTGTCAATCCTCCCCACCGCACACACACACACACGCACACGCACACGCACACCTCTTCTCCTGAATTGTTTGACTCCTCTTTCTTTGTATTGCTAACAATCTTTGCATTGAAGCTGTGCCTCATCCTGTGGAGACGCGTCAAAGGGCTTCACAGAGCTTTCCGTAAGGTGTAGTAACTGCTTAAAATTGGTTATTCATTCAACGGATGTTCAAGGCACGTGGCTGAGTGCAAATTGGCTGTCGCCTTCGCCCACAAAACACACAGTCACTACACTTTCCAATATATATTCTGTGAAGCTCTTTGCGATAACCCCCTGATGTGAAAGGTGATGCATTAAATCTAAAGATCAATATTATTATTATTACTATATGACTAAGTGATGCTGTTATCGACTGGCTCCTAATCATTCATTTAAAGCAGTCTAACACATTGTACATAAAGTTGTTCATGGCTGGAGGGTAGGATTCAATCTATGCTTACGCACTCTCACACTTTGCTCCCGCTGTAGTGATATTGATGCCGATAAATAATTTCACTCAATCCAAGACTGTTTGCGGGACGCTGCTGTGTGCGATTGGCTGCCGCATTTCAGCCACAAAATATACAGTCGATTCACTTCACAGTGTAACCAGTGAAGCGCTTTGAGATGTCTACAAAACATGATAAGGCGCTATATCAGATGCAAAGATTATTATTATTATTATCCTTTGCTATCAGGAGAGAAAGTGTTAACAGGAGCAGACTCTCGCCACCTGAGTTAAACCAAATTGTTGGAAGCTGTACAGATTCCCCCACGTGTGGCAATCAGTCACCGTATTTATTTCATTATAGTGTCTCATAAAACTCAGCAGTTAGAATATTTACAGTTAAACCATCTTGGAGGAGAGTTGCTTTCAGATCTGTGAAACACTGTACATCAGTTAGTCCCTTTGACCGCTTAATGGTTCTGTAGCTTCTCCTCACTTAAGGAACAGCTTGAAGCTGTAACAGGAGGATGTTAGGGTGGGTGTTCTGGTATAACATCTAATGGGCTGAAGGGCCTTCTTCATCCGAACTCTCTTGTGATCGCTCATGATGAATTAGTCTCCACCAAACCTCCGTTCCCTAACCAGGGTCTCACCTCCTCGAAAGGCTATTTTTTTTCCCTCTCTTCCAATTGTGACATTACAGAGAACCAGAGCTGCTTCATGGCATTTAATAACTGCAGAAGGTCAGGCTATTTCATTCTGTAATTGGACCCGGCATTTATTGATGCTTCTTTTGCCTACCGTTTGGCACCTTGTGAATTTACAATCGAAAGCCACTACCGTCTATATATAATGGACCATTGACTGGGCAAGTATTTACTGATTAGGGTTGAAGTCTGATTAACTGCAACAACTCTGTACAGTATTATCAAAGCAATTTTACTAAGATCGTTTATCATATCTTCATACAGACTCGAACTCCCACTTAAAACCTCCCACATATTTTCGATTCTCCCTTCCTCTTTTTGTAAATTTAACCTGTTATTTCTGCACTGAACGCACCTCAGTCCGATGATTCACAAGGGAGAGCTCTGTCATGGATCATTGTATATATATTCCTGACAACCAACTATCCACACGTAGGATAAAAAGAATTAACACAAGCTGGAAGAGGGTGCCATTCATTGTAAAACACAACATATTGTGATGCTTAACCTCATGCTTTACTCTCAAGGTTGAAGACCAATACTGTTGGCTAATCCTAAATGATTGAAGATAAGAATTGCTGGAGCAATTCTGGCTATTTTTCACTTCCCTGTAGATGATAATTGAAGTGTCCCAATTAGCAGTTAGAACCACTTTCCAACTATTACCTTAGGTAAGTTTCCTTACTCCGCACACCTCTGTTTAATGAAAGTAGGAGCCCAGTTATCAGTCAAATGGCGGATCGCTTTCCGCGGCTAATAATCCCTCTCCCCACTTCAAAAAAATGTGGTCACTCAATCCACGACTGTTTGTGGGACGCTGCTGTCCACAATTGGCCGCCGCGTTTTGCCCACAAAATAAACAGTAAATCCGCTTTAAAATACATTCTGTGAAGCGCTTTGAGACATCCGAACGACATGATAAGGTGCTGTATCAAATGCAAGGATTATTATTACTACACATGGTGCACAATACACCCATTATCTTCTAATCATAGCAGTAATGAGGATGAAACACACATTGCCCTAAATCCTTACAAGTGTAATTTCTGAAGTGTTCAAATTAATTCGAGTGCGGAACTTTGATGAAATAAATAGCTTGCTAAAATTTTCAATAATTAATGGCAAGATAATACATCTATTAAACACTTTAATATTCCAATTGATGTGTACCTTTTGAACATCTAATAAACCAAAATGCACTCAAAACAATTTTAAATGATGCCCAAAAAAGTTATTTTGCTGGAAGTTTGTATAATTGTAACCTTTTAATAAATCAAAAAAAGGATTATGTCAGTTGATTCTTGGTCTCACAATAATTTCACATCGCACTCAACTCATATTTATATCAAGCCTCAATTCTCCAAAGTAATTACTTTCTCCTGCCTTGTCAAAGTAATTAGAAGTCCACTCCAACAATAACAATATGAGACATTTGCAGTAAACAAATCATCATAATTCTTATTTCCAGTCACTTGTGTTAGCTCATCCCATTGGTTGGGGAGTCAGAAACCAGTGGATGCAAGTATAAGATAGCGACTAGAGGATCTAAAGGAGAACTTAGGAGGAATTACTTCACGCAGAGGATAATATAGTAATAATAGCAATAATAATAACAATAATAATCCTTGCATTTGTTATCATGCCTTATCACATCGCCAATTGAAGAAAGGGAAGGGAAGAATCTACACTGGGAGTTTATAAGAGCATATTTTATTTCAGAATATTTCTGTCTCATTATAATAACCATAATAGGTCTTGGATTAAGGTTCTACGTGAAACTATAAATGGGTTTACCTACAAATACACAGTCACTACACTTTACGCAAAAAATCCCATGAAGCACTTCGAAACATCCTCAGGATGTTGAAGGCTCTATATCAAATGCAAGGATGATTATAATTATTATATTTCTAATCTAGCAATAAATCTGTCATCGGCAAATATAAACACTTAATCAAAACCGGAGTTGAATCCTTGGCAATTAATGAGTTTAATGGATCGAAAACGAACATCCGTTCGGCTGACAGTAAACTTTTAGGAACTGTTGAGCTAAAACAAGAGAGGGATGTAAAGATTTGACAAGAACCTGCGTTTTGCGTTAAAACATTGACAAAAATATTACCAAGAGCCCAGGCGGGAGCTTGTGCAGGTGATTCAAGATTCTCATTTGCGTAAGATATTACTTTGCATATAAACGTCGTGTACTTTCCATCAATTTATATTTAGTAAAATTGCTTTCGTGTTTAACTTGACCGCGAGTCATCCTTCTTCGAGACATGTTTGAACATCGACAAATGTGCTGCGTTCTTTCAATGACAACAACGACAACTTGCATTTACACAGCTCTTCTCCCCACCCCCCCACCCCCATCCCCCACTCCCCCAAACCCCCACCCCATTCCCCAAGCAGAGTAGAGTCCCAGAGTCCTTTATTTACATTGGTGGAGCACAACTCCAAGCAGGAGAGGTGACTGTACTTTGACTTCCTCGTGATGCTCCTGTCCTTGAAGATGTGACCCATTCTTCGCGAGGAAGAAACGTAGCAGCAACACACGACCCTGGAATGGCACAGGCAATAACAGTGAAGAATCCAGCGCTGTTAGAAGGCTGGAATGACAGAGGCGAAATATGATTTCCAAAACAGAAACGGCAGCGGTCGTTACACCCAATAAAGTCAAAGAACCAATTGCCCCAGAAGACCTTTCGCTATTCCGATATAAAACGTAAATTCATAAGCAGAAGGGATTTCGTTATTCCCCTCAGTGTTTGTCGGACATGGCTGCTGCTTTTGCCTATCCGAGCAACATTCCTTATCATAGACTGGCGTATAATAACAACAACAAATTATGTTTAGGAGCTGGACAGTCAGGGATTTGGACCTGAGCTGAGGGTTGGGATCAGGAGGGGTTGGACGGCAAGGGAGGGCAGGCACAGGAGGGTGACTGAAGAGGTGGTCGAAGAGGAGGGTCTTGAGACGGGCCTTGAATTGTTATTATTGTTATTATTTGAAAAATATGAATCTTGCATCCAAATGGATCAGATAATTAACCCCTTGAGACCCAGTTCGCCCAGAGGAGCTTCAGACCCTGAGAGTTCCGTGCAAAAGGACTTTGAAAGATTATTGCTGTTTGATTGACTCGGCTAATGAGGGACTCTGACCATAAGCAATCCTGTTTAAAAAACATTTGAAAAATCATCAACATCTCCTTGACTCAAATGTACATTTCTGTTGCTTTTACTTTCAGCCGCATCGCCTTAATGAGAGAAACTGATCGGGAGGTTACTGAGAGTGCAGGAACCTTATTAACATGACTTCAATGACAATAATAATCCTTGCATTTGATGTAGCGCCTTATCGCATCTTCGAGACGTCGCAAAGTGCTTCACGGGATATATTGCAAAGTGAACTGAATGTGTATTTTGTGGATGGAGTGACCAGATTATTATTTCTATTTGTTGAAATTTTTGGAAGGAAACATTGCCCCATGAAAAGCCATCCACCAATCAGCTAATAACCGGGTTCCTCCTTACTGCTTGGTAAACTGCCCGGGAAAGGGCCTAAGGTTTACACCCTGCCCTGCCCGGGAAATGGACCAAAGCGAGTTACATTAAAGCTGATCGCTTTTGAACCTGCTTCAAAACTGCAGATATATAAATTCAGAAGCTCTTAAAACAAAAAAAAATTCCAACTTCTGTTTGTTCGCGGGAAGTTATGGTGGAATAATTATCGTGCTATTAATATGCTGTATTGGGTATTGTATCAGAATGTTGAGCTTCAGATCCAAGCTGATCAGAAAGCAGATCAGAAAACATATCTACCCACAGAGGAGCTTGAATGTGAATATGGAACAGACTGCTACACACAGGTGGAACTAATTGGGATGTTTAGAAGAGTGGCAGACACATATTCTGAATAGTATCAATCATAATAAGGCTTGCATTTAATATAGAACCTTATCACGTAGTCAGACCATCTCAAAGTGCTTCTCGAAGTGTTCGAACGCATCTCAAAGTGCTTCACTGGATTTCGTGGTAAAGTGCAGTGACCGTATATTTTCTCCTCGAAAAGAAATGGGAGTTTCTCTCTCCCGGTGTCCTGACCGACAATCCCACAGATAAAATTGATGGCAATGTTCTCCTATAAAATATATAGTCTTAGCTTCACTTCGCTCCATTGGCGATTGTCAATACACTCCACTGCACAGTAAATTCTGGGAAGCACTTTGAGGCGTTTTGATAATGTGATAAGGCGCAATATCAACCGCAGGAATTCCTATTACTTTCCAGCGCTGAGGGAACTGTGTTAATTACGGATTATCGCTGAGGTGTCATCAACCGCTAATTAAGGAGGTTGGATGGTCCTGTTTAAAGGGTTGTTGTGTGACCCTCAGTCCCTCCTAACTCTGCTTTAAGGGACATCAAAGCCAGGGAGGCTCACAAAAAGGATTCAGCTAATTTATTTCTCTATGGTGCGTCTCGGCACATTCTGTGAATATCTTAACGCTCGCCTGCACAAATTTACTGCCAACATCAGTGACAGGAAGTTCGAGAGTGGCAAAATACAGAGATAAGTCACTTTGCATAGCAAAGCACCTCCCCTCGCGTTTAAAACAGCACCACGGAATATTTAAATATCTATCTGAAGAGCAGACCAGATCTCCTTTTAACGTTTAATCGTGTCAAGGACAGCACTTCTGACAACACAGTGCTGACTCCTCCAGCAAACCTGAAAGGCTGGTGGAAGCCGATTCAATAACAACTTCCAAGAAAGAAGTAGATAATTATTTGAGGAGGATAAGTTTGCAGGGCTATGGGGAGAGCGCGGGGGAGTGGGATTGATTTGGATCACTCTTTGCAAAGAGCCGGCACAGACACAATGGCCGAATAGCCTCCTTCTGTGCTGTATAATTCTATGAAACCACTTTCCAGTATATATACTCTGTGAAGCGCTTTGAGATGTCTCAACGACCTTCTGACTTTGAGCCAGGTTGAAGCAATAAAAGATAGTGAATTGTGAAGCTTTAAATGTGATTTAACCTGGTGTAAACAACCATTAGATAGCACCCGCTTCCAAAAATACCCTCCCCCTCTACAATCCCTTCCCCCAACCACTTGTAAAAGGATTCTGGATATAATAATAAAGATAATAATCCTTGCAATTGATACAGCACCTTAACACAAGACGTCTCAAAGCACTTCACAGGATATACTGTAAAGTGAACTGACTGTATATTTTCTGGGCAAAACGCGGCAGCCAATTGCGCACAGCAGCGTCCCCACAAACAGTCGTGGATTTAATTGACCAAATGATTATTATTACTTTTTTTCGAAGGGGTTATTATCCCCGGAAAAGCAAACTGAAAATCGGCTAACAACTGGGACTCTACTTACTGCTAGGTAAACAAAGGTGTGCGGAGTAAGGAAACTTGTCTAACGTTTTGTTCTACCCGGGGAATCGATCCCAGGTCCTTTTGCTTGCGAGGCGAGCACTTTAACCACTGAGCTACAGGACTCCGTTCACCTGAACATCTACAGGCTCAATGGGGTGAATGGCTTCTTCATGTTGATTGCATATCTAAAGGAGTTGATAGCTGCTGAGGTTATCATCTTCAAACTGACTGAAATATTGGCAGAGTAAATCTGTTAAAGACCTGGCTGATGCTTAAAGAGATAAGTTTGACTTCTTCTTCACAATCAATAGCCATAGTGCAATATTAATGAGATGATGCGCGAAGTACAATGACCTGATGGAAAGGAAATAAGTTGAAGGAAATAAATGATCGGTATAAGGGAACCTGTTTGTAAAGCAATTGTATAATTAGCTTATAATCCGTTGGTGAGGAATTTCCTCGTTAGAGATACCTGCACAGGACAATGTGCTCTGTCCGAAGGACCTCTCAAAGCACTTCCCAAGATCCACCGAAATGTATAATGACTGTGCATTTTGTGGGCGAACAAATTAGCCAAACCTTTCTGTCAGTTATGTCCCGCGGGTTACGTTTTATTTTTGTTGAGCTACACATTTCCTCACCACCAAGTTGCCAATACATATCACGAATAAATTTCATACTCTCTGCGGTGCAATGTTCATTGACTTACATTCAATTCAACCGGTCCCTGCTTAGTATTTCTGTATCAGCCTGGCTTAGTGGGTAGCGCTCTCACTTCTGAGTCACAAGGTTGTGCGTTCAAGCCCCATTGTCAGCATTATTATTATTATTATTACTTTGAATTTATATAGTCTAGGCTGACAATCCAATGCTTTGCTGGAAGACCAGTATATTGTTGGAGTTGATGTTAAACTGTTCGTTTGTGGGACATTATTCCATGGCTGCTGTGTTTCCCTGGACATTACAGTCACTCTAATTTACAATAAAATGCTGCAAAGCACTGCAAGACTTCCTCCTGTTCCCGAAAGGCGGTGTATCTAACAGAAGGATTGTTATTATATTCTCGAAGCTCCAATCAATTTGAATGGTGGTTACCTCGGTAAGCAAATACAAATCTCAAGATACGCATAAGGCAACTTTCCTGCAGGTTTCATCCAAAATGCGGTCAAAAATGCTCAATAATTTGGTCATTCTTTCTAGCAATTCACTCTAAACAAGAGGCGGGTGTTTGTTCACAACACAAATGAGCTGTGTCTGGAGCTCACTCCATTAGTGGGTCACATCAATAATGTTTTTTGAAAAAAAACACAAACACATTTTAGACACAGGCGATTAGATTTCCAAAATGTATTGCTTGCTTGAGGTGGAATTTCTCAATCGATCCACTTTTGCACGCTCCACGAACAAGTAATTGGGGTGAGATGGGGAGGGCGAGGAGAGAGACAGACATAGAGAAAGAGAGAGAGAGAGAGAGAGGTTTTGCTTGGATCAGGACTTTATATTCAAATAGTTGGATCAGGAATAAATTGGCCTGGAGCGAGGCACTGCAACTCAAACAAGAGGCAGAATTCTAAGTGGACTTGTGGTGTGTATTTCATCAATAGCCTCCCCTGTTAGCCTCCAATCTATTTAGAGCGCAAGCAAACCTTGGAGCTGTAACACGGCTCAAACCCGCGTGCTGATCCCACTGAAGGGGTTTGATGTCGTGCCAAATTGGCTGGCATCACTTGCAAGCCTTCGCTAAAGCCACCATTATTGAATGTGCCGGTCTCGACAGTGAATGTTCACGCAGGCATCATAAGCCAAATGATTCCTGCCAGCACCGAGTTGCCACCAGTCTTCGTGGGTAGGGAATCATCCCATTCAGCTCCCAAGTGACTTACAGCCGGGTTCCTACTTACTGCTCGGTAAACAGACACGTGCGGAGTAAGGATATTGCCTAAGGTAGTAATAGGAAAGTGGGTCTAACTGCTAATTGGGACACTTCAATTATTACCAACAGGGAAGCATAGAACAATCTCCTTAGCATTAAGATGAGAAAAAAAGCCAGAATTGTTCTAGTGGTTAACTTTTTCGTATATATATATATATACATATATATAATATATATATAAAAATTCTGGAAACGATTTTTGGAACATTCATTTATTATAGTCTTCTGAAAAGGAGGAGATGATTCACAGCAATGCACGGGATCAATCAGTCAGGAATTCAAGCACCCGGCTGACATTCACTGCGTTACATTATCAGAATAAGAGTCATAATTTCATCAGGGCCCAAATGGGTGTTTAATAGAATTCATTAGGATTCGAAAGGTATAAAATTTAATCAGTGCTTAAAAATTTTTTGCATTTCCTTCATCATAAGGAAAAAAAAAGATTAATTCCAATTCGGAATCATTTTGTGCAACGGGAAAGGAAGTTAGACTTTGTTCCCTTTGTTTCGGTGAGCTTGCCGTGTGTGAAAAATCTGTTCTTTCCAGTTTGAGGCGTGGATATACGCAGAAGGCACGTTAGCAGGCTTGGCTTGCTTTGATCGAGGTGGGGAGGGAAAGAGAGGACTGGGGAGGAGGGGAGCAGACAGATTTCTGTATTTGATGGAGTGGAGGTTGGGTGAGCGAATGGTTTGATTGTCTCAAATATCCTCCCACCTTCCACTCTGAATAGACTTGTAGTTTGCTCTCACCTCTGGGTCGGAGGGTTGTGTATTCAAGCCCCCACGTCAGGACGTTACGCTCACAACCTAGGCTGTTTTACCACCGTTAAAGCGATCCACCAATCAACTAACACCAGGTTCCTACTTTACCGCTCCCTTTAAGAGAAAAGGAAAAGAAGAAAAGTGGAACAGAAAAATCAGCAGAAATAAAAACACTCTCCTCCAACCTACATTGAAATGAAAAGGAACAATTTATCCTTGAGGCACAAACTCAGTTCAAAACAGGATTCATTTCAGGCCTTGCCTGTCTAATACAAAGTGAAACCTCTTCACCCAATGCATCGTTGAATATTTTGCTTGGCTGGCCACATACATAAATAACAGACATGTCAGTATATATATATTTTGAAAGGTAATCATTGTAGAAAAGAGATATTTTACAAACAGTTACCTGTTAGCATATATTACCTGCCTTTACACAGACGCAGGAAAATGTGAGGAGAACAATTCGATTCTAATTGACTCCTGGTTACCGTGCATTTATCCGGCACCTTTCACGTCTGGAGGACATCCCAAGGCACTGGACAGTCAGGTTGGGGGTCGGGATCAGGAATGGTGGACAGCGGGGAGGGTAGGGGGAGGAGGAGAGACTTGAGACAGGCCTTGAAGGAGGCGAGGGAGGGAGCGACGAGGTGAAGAGACTGTGGGATGGAGTTCCAAAGAGTGGGGGAGTAGAGGCTGAAGACCCGGCCGCCGATGGTGGGGTGGGTCGGGCGGGGGACCTAGAGCAGGCCAGAGCATGCTGAGCGGTGGGAGCGGACAGGTCGATATAATAGCAAAACACAGCGCTTTCTGAATGGGAAGAGAGGTTTAATTCTAAACAAGAGACACATAGGATAAAATACTCTCGCTCTCCCTTTCTCAGAGAGTATCAGAGTTTAAGTCAAATTAGCTGAGACATTCTAAGTTCGCTTTTAGAGTACAGGGACAGAGGATCTAAACCTTGGCTCAATTGTGCTGCTACATGACAAAAAAGTATAAGGTCGCTTTCTGACAGTCCTATTTATTTTCTGATAACACAGTAAAGGAGTGACCCCAGCGAATGCCTTGTGAGATCTGAAATAGATCTCGCAAGACATTCAGTGTCTACAGTTACTGGGGGGCTGACCCAATGGGCAGAACTCCTTGTCTAATGTGGAGGATGATGTACGCAGTGATTTTTAATTAGAGGTTAATGGCTGGATTGCTGTGTTGTGGGGGAGTGTGATCGTGAGGAGGCTAATTTGAAGGTTACAATTATAAATCTTTGGACCGAAATCCCGAAATAATTCCTTTTATCTTGATTCTAATCGCTCCAAGGCACTGTCCTGCGTGAAGTGCGCTATATACAACAACAACAGCAACATCAACAACAACTACAACTACAACAACTTGCAGGGTAGCGTCTCGCGGTGCTTTAACATTGGTGGAGGCCGATGCCAAGCCGGGGGAGGGAGAAGGTGACCACAAGCCCGGCCGGAGAGGAAGGTCTTAAGTCGTGATTTCCACTTCTTTATCAATGTGACTTTAACGTTGTACTCTAACATGAATATATCATAACGCAGCGTGTACAGCAGAGCTCACTTTAGCAATGAACCTTTGTAGAGCAAATCCCCACTTACATTGATACACTTTACCACTTCTCAGTTCAGTCTAATACACTGTAATGTAATGTAATGCAAAAAATCCAGGCTTAATAATAAAGGATATCCCATTTACTGTAGTCTTGCCAATTGCAAAAACCTCTATTTCATTGGCTACAGTCTCTCAGCTCGTCTAATGTCTTCTAAATATAGATAACTGCAAACGGTAACAGCTGAGGCAGCACTTCACAACTGCAAACAATCGAATTTATCACATGTGACACATTAAATCAATAGAGTCATCATCACCACCATCATAAGCACAATAGACTCCTTCAAGGCCATCTCAAGACCCTCCTCTTCGAGCGAAAGCGAGGTCAAAGAGGTACTTCTAGAACTTTACAATGGAATAATTTTAGCAGTCGAGCCGTACAGGGTGTTCACAAAGTCCTGTTACACCCCCACCCCACACCCCGTCTTTTTTACACACAGTTTTACACTGACCAACGACTGGAAAAATGATGATCATTGTATTTAGAAGTACTTAAACTGTATTCGGTTACAAGTGTTTCACTTTATTTAGACATCCGGAGGATTAGTGTGTGTGTGTGTGTGTGTGTGTGAGCTCCACCATTATCATGGCAGATAATGATCCTTCACCATGTTCGTTGTGACATCTTCCGTAACAAGGATGGAATGAGGGGGAGGAGGAAGTTACTAGTATCAGACATTGTTACACTGACTCATCTGCAACAGAAAATAAAAATGCATTGTAAGGGGAAAAAAAACAGGAACTTTGTGAACGCCCTGTATAATGGATAATTGGATGCCCGTCAATATTATTTTAGTATCCTGTGCTATCCTGCATGAAGGCCACTGTATAATGCAAGTTGTTGTTGTTGTCGTCGTTCAGAGGTAGCCTCCTATAGAGGTTTATGCTTGCCAGGATGGGTGGTTGAGGCCAGGACACTGGCATTCATTTACAAAGCAGCTCGATGGTGGGATGGGGGGATGGTAGGGCGGGTGTTCTGTAAGGATGAGATCAGATGGACCGAAGGACCTTCTTCTTCATCTAAACCAATCTTGTGGTCTGGTGATCTTGTGAAGGGACGCAGTCCTTGTTGTGACCTGAACATTTCGCTGCAGTAACATCAGAGAAAGATGCCACAGGAAAGTTTAACTGCACTTTCTTGAGAAACGTCATCGCACAATCACTGAAATAAATCTCCGCCCATTCTGTCATCTCAAGCTAATTTCTTTCGATTGATGGAAATGTTAGTGCTTTAACTCATGGAAGAAAGTCAAAACCGACCACTTAAGTGCTGTTAATTCATGGCCATAATTCGCTTGTACCATTTGAACATTTGGTCTTAATTGCCAATTAAGCACTGTACTAAACTCACTTGGCTTGAAACCAACCCTGCCTATAATTTTATGACTCTTGTCATCAAGATTGGGATGAAAGCTAAAAGCCCAAAAGATGGACTTTCTCATTCTAAATTAATTATTTGCCTTTAACCTGTACGGAGCCCCGTAGCATAGTGGTTTGAGTGCTCCCCTTGCAAGCCAGAGGACCTGGGTTCGATCCCCAAGTGGGGCGAATATCTTTAGCAAGTGTGCTCTAACCAGCACGTTACAGACCTCCACGCTTTATGCACCTTGTGGCAGTGGAGCTGCTTCCTTTATCAAAGGACTTTGGTTCTGGCTCTGCATCTGTACATTCTCAGAAGCCACAATTGACATCCTCCTGCTGTGAATACCAGGGAGCTAGAAGCTAAATATAAGTGGTGCATCAATTGCAGAGTGGTGAACATCTAATTAATTCTGCGGGGGTGGGGGGGTGGGAGTAAGGGGCGGTTAGGGGGTGGGAGGTAAACAAGGGATAGGGACAGAAGGGATAGAAAAAATACAGTTACGGTACCCAAACAATTAAAAAAAAATGACGGGAATGAAGCCAGGTAAAAATCCAATCTTTGTCTATTAATCTTTTAACTGCCAATACACAATGATTACAATCTTCAATGCAATCTCACTTGTCTCAAGGCTGATGAATCTGTGACAGATGAGCAATCAAGTGTAATTCAGGCTGACTCCGAGATGTTACCACAGTAACTGGACTCAAACCTCTTGGATTACTATGTCTTTCCAGGCAGCTCAGGCTTTTACGGCTACTCACTCCCTCTGATGCTCGAACTTGGCAGCTTCACAAGTTACGGCCTTCACTGGGAACAAAATGCCTACAAGAAACTGAAGGGATAAACAAGCCTTGTTAACCCGTGTGTTGTTTAATAATGCAACTTGGCGTGATCTTCCATGTGACATCTGAGAGGTCTTGGATTACAACAGTTGCCCCTGGAGAACTGGGCTTGAGGCGAAGGCAACTTTCATGTCACTGCCAGATGTTTGACAGACGCAAGAAGAAACGGATTCTTGCAGATGTCAATCCAATCTTTCCTGCCATTCATTCTACGGCACAGTCAGACCTCAATGTGCTAAGCACAGCTCTGTGAAACGCGAGGCAGGGCTCACACATTGGAACATAGGAACAGGAGGAGGCCATTCAGCCCCTCAAGCCTGTTCCGCCATTCTATTAGATCATGCCTGATCTGTACTTCAACTCCAATTGCCTTCCATTGTTAGGTAAGCAAAGGCCTGTGTTTGGAGAAAGGAAACTTGCCTAAGTTATTGTCCTGCCCGGGAATTGAACCCAGGTCCTCTCGAGTACTCTAACCACTATGCTACACGACTCCAAGCAACCATTTCCTCACAGTTCCTGACATCCATTATCTCTGCAGATGTCATTTCCAATACTATGAACGTCAGTATTGTTGCTGATTTTTTTTGTAAGTGTGGAAAAGAACGGTAAATTGAAATGTTCCACCATACATTTTCTATAATGAGACCAATTTTTGTTTCAGCCAATTGAAGCCCCCAATTGTTTTGACTCGCTGTGAATAGAATTGAAGGAACTCTTAGTCTAAGATTTGTGACAGTTTGGGTTATCACAGGATCCTAGCACTATTATTTCTGTACATGGAATGACAGGACATTGAATCACACCTGTGATTACATAGATTGTAATTCAGTAGGTGTGGAGAAAGGTTCTGTGTTAGCCTGGCTCATTCGAAAGCAACCTTGGCTCTGGATCTGAAGAAGGTTGTTGGTTCAAGCCGCCCGTCGGGACTTTGGACTCGTTCAGTCTAGACTGTCACTCCGGTGCAGTGATGGGGGAGCATTACATTGTTGGTGGTACCTTCCTTTGGTTGGGATGGTAAACCAAGGTCCCATCTGTGCCTGTTTAGGTGGACATGAAGGATTCTGTGGTTCTATTCGAAATGAGAAGAAAGCTTCTTCCGCTATACTGACCAACAATCTTGGTCGCTCAGTTCAATGATATTTATAGGCCAATGCTGTAGCAAATTGGCTGCCGCATTTCGCCTAGAAAATACCTAGTTGATACACTTAATGGTATCCTGTGAAATGCTTCGAGATGCCCTCTCGACGTGAGAGGCGCTATGTCAAATGCAAGGATTATGATCATTATTGTTATCATTATAATTATTAAGTATTGAGATGTGGCTGGAACTTTGGCAAGGAGATAGGAATCTCGGTGAGAGGGCATTTATTTGAAATAAAGCCTTATAAGTCCACCTCGGCATTTTACTTTCTGGCCTATTGTTGGAACTTTCTGTGCCTTTTGCCGACAGAAAAAAATTACACAAGAAATAACGTCTGCATTTGCATTCGAACAGCCCGGCAAAGTCTGTTTTTAAAAGGCTACAAAATTCAGCCTAAATGTCTCTTGTTGTTATCTGGAAAGATTCTTAAACATGACTACAATAATCTTTGTATCTGATGAGACACTTCATCCCGACGAAACAGCTCAAATCTCAAAGCGCTTCACAGTAATTACTGATAAATGGATTGACTGCGGAATTTTGCAGCCAATTTTCACGCAGCAACGTTCCACAAACCAGCTAGGGGGCGAACGACAAGTTTAATTGGAGGAATTTTGACCAAGACACTAGGACAAACTCCCTCCTCTTTTCACATTGTCCCATTGGTTCTTCAACTTTCACTTGGACAGTCACAGCCGATCCTTGGTTTAACGCCTCATCCAAGGGACAGTACCTCCGACAATGCAGCACACCCCAAAACTAAACCGGGGGGTCATCCTAGACTGTGAGCTGAAAATCCCCAGTGTCCGACTTGAACCCACAATCTTCTGGCCCAGGGGGAGCACGTTACTGACTGAGACACTGACTAAGCCAGGGAGACATCCAATTCCCACTGCCACACTTATTGTAGTTGCACAATATATGAAGATCCTTTGGTAACGCTGTTCAACTTGATCATAACAATAATATTAATCCTTGCATTTGATATAGCGCGCCTTATCACGTCGTTGAGACGTCTCAAAGAGCTTCACAGGATACACTGTAAAGTGAGTTGACTGTACATGTTTTGTGGGCGAAATGAAGGGCGAATGGGGCAAGTTGCATCATTAAACCCTGTCCTCTGGTTCTGTTGTCTCAGTGCATCCAAAAGTGTCATTCTGGATTGCGTCCCAAACGGTGAGAAATTACCACATCACATTTTGTTGGCGTTTCCAAAGGGAAGAATTATTGACTGACTTGAGATTTGTGGCATTGGGCAAAGCCAATAACAGAATCATTATTTACACAGGGGAAGAATGCAGAATCTCACGCAGACATACCAGACACGGGATCCCATGGTTCCTTGGTATTTCCTGTTGTCACGAGGGGACTTAGGAACAGCTCCAAAAAGGCTGTGTTATCGTGTGGGAAAATGTTTGTGGAAAGCGTTCCAACACTGGCAAGGTCAGGTCACTGAAAACAATAAGATTCCAGTCCAGTAGAATGAGAGAGAAGCTACGTCTATATAGTAATCATTGACAGTGGGTGAAAATATTCTTTGAGGAGGTGGGTGGGGGGAGGGGGGGAGAGTCAAAGTGTTGGTCCCCTTTAAGACAGGTGAGTTGTTGGCTTGAGTGACAAGTCCATTGGCCAATCAGAGGTGACGATGGCCCTGACGGACAGCCCGCTAGATTGGAAGTCCAATGAATTGGGAGAGGGCCAAGAGGGACCATTGGGTGCCGGGGGGGGGGGTGGGCAAGGCGGGGTGGGGTGGGCAAGGCAGGGTGGAGAAAGATGACCAAAAACTCGGTCAGAGAGGTAAGTCTTCAGGGGGCTTTGAACATAGAGAGGGGTTTCTCTGCGCACATTGGCTGCCACTTTCGCCTACGTCAAAACACAGTCACTATGCTTTACAGTAAATCCTGTGAAGCACCTTTGAGACGTCCTTCTGACATCTCATCCAAAGCCTGGCCATGTTAAAAACCTGCGTCCCGTGATCTCGGTGCATCCTAATACGCTTCTACGCTTCATCCAAACGATGGTCAAATTAAAATATTAAACTGTGCGGGCAGGTCAGGGGGAAGAAATAGTCAAGGTTTTCCAGTTTCTTGAGAACCGCACCAAAGTGGCTTCAAAGTCAAGTCTGAATTGAAGTACTCGTCAAATGAGTTAGTGACTTCAACCAACAGACCAATGTAATTTCAAGCCTTTGAGCTTCACTTAAAGGGTGAAGTGGAGAGCGATTCAGCGAAAGCAGGTTAGACTGCAGCACCCGATCTCAGCTTCACGCTGCTCGCGAGGACCCTGGCTTGTTATTTTGGGGCGAGAGCAATTGGCAGGGCTCGCTGGCATATTAACGTCTCCTGGAAACTGAAGCAATAATCAGGAGGAATCACTGTTCAGAGACGATTTATCACCAACAACCATAATTTGACGAAAAAGTTATTTGCATCTGTGTAGAAAAACAAGAGTTGGTTGCGTCGTCCCTTTGAAGCTATTTATCCCAATCAACAAACAGCTCTGAGTTCACTTCCAAGACTTGATTGATATTGACTGCTTGGTTTGGCTTTGGAGGCAGGTTTGGCCAACGTAACTTGGTGACCAGGGAGATGACAGAAGCCAGTCAGGAATCTCTTTCTCCCAGATACTGTAACTCACTCCGAGGAAGCTGAGCAATAATAATAATAATCCTTGCATTTGATATATTATCACGCCGTTTACAGGTCTCAAAGCGCTTCACGGAATATATTGTAAAGCGAAGTGACATTCTGTATATCTTGTGGGCGAAACGCGGCAGCCAATTGGGATGTCCTCCTGACGTGAAAGCCGCTGAATCAAATGCAACGATTCTAATAATTGCTATTATTTTAGGTTCAGTTTGTCTAAACTAACTTACTGCTAATCGGATCGAAGCTAAGTCAGGAGCGTTCCACTGGTGGTGGCGTCTCTCACGAAAATGCGATCCGTTTGAATCCCGATCGCTAGCTAATGCTTGTTTCCTTTTGAGACTCGCACGTAATCTACATCCAGACATAAAAACTGAGGTTGTTTGGGCTTCTGTTTTGCGAATCAATCGAGTGAATGTCACAATGAAATCCCCAAACTATTGAACACACAGCCAATGTCACAACACGTAACCCGAGCAGGGTCAGGAAAGAACAATAACTACAGACACGTTATTTGAATTTATACCGACAGGCTCTTGATATAGACAACAAGAGCAGCGATGCTTTATTTCAGTGATGCCGTAGAGTTAAAAGCACAGAAGCGGTGTTTTAATAATAATAATAATAATCCTTGCATTTGATACAGCGCCTTATCACGTCTTTCAGGCGTCTCAAATTACTACTATTACCTCTTCGGCCAGCCCATGCTTTCCCCTTCTTGTTTTCTGCTCGGTGTGGAGGGCGCTGTTACAAATCTAAGTTGTTGTTGTTGTGAAAAATCACGTGAGATGATTTTCTAGTACTTTAAAAACAAAGTTCGCTGAAGCCAATTTCCACATGAAGGCTCGCGGTTGCGGATAATAATAATAATAATAATAATCCTTGCATTTGATATAGCGCTTTTCACGTCAGGAGGACGTCCCAAAGCGCTTCACAGAACACACTGTAAAGTGAATTGACTGTATATTTGTGGGCGAACGCGGCAGCCAATTGCGCACAGCAATGTCCCACAAACAGTCGTAGATTGAAAATGACCAATTTATTATTGTTTTGTTTTTTTTATTATTACGCGTGTGGAGTAAGGAAACTTGCCCAAGGTTTCGCTCTGCCTGGAATAACTAGGTCAAAATACAGTGATACGGAGCATAATGAGCATCTCACGCTGAGACAGGATCAGGACCTGCCTGAGTTATTTCTATACTGTTGTACAGTCTGTCCCTTTACTGTCATTTACAGGGTCTCCTTGCGTCACTGAATCATAAACCACGAACGGCATGAAGCGACAAGAATAAAGGCAAGTCCTCAAAATGTCCACCACCGCTCCGAGGGAGGAACAAAGGTGACCACTTTATCCTCACGGACAGTTCAGTCATCGCAAAGCCCCTGGTAAATGGGCAAAATTGTCTGAAACCAGTTCAAGCTGCAAATTGCACAGAACCAATTGAAACCTATCTCATGTAGGAGGCCATTTGACCCATGATTTTAGTGAGTGAGTCTTAGGCTCAATCAGAAGCACTCTCTCCTCTGAGTCAGGTATCTGTAGGTTCAAGCCCTACAATGGGTATTAGAACTAGTGTAGTCTAGGCTGACAAGCAGATTTAATAGACTTGTTCAAAATTATCAGGGGGTTTTGATAGAGTAGATAGGGAGAAACTGTTTCCTCTGGCGGGTGGGTCGGTAACCAGAGGACACAGACTTAAGATAGATAATCGGCAAAAGAACCAGAGGAGATATGAGGAGACCTTTTTTTTACCCACAGTCTGGAATGCATGGCCTGAAAGGGGAGTGGAAACAGATTCGATAATATCTTTCAAAAGGGAATTGGGAAGGTACTTGAGGACACAGAACAGGAGGTACTTGAACAGGAAAAATGTGCAGGGCTGTGGGGTAAAAGTGGGGGAGAGAGTGGGACTAGTCGGCGGCTCTTTCAAAGAGCCGGCACAGGCACGATGGGCCGGATGGCCTCCTTCTGTGCTGTAAGATTCTATGATTCTATGATTCTCTGAATGAAGATATTCCTTCTAATCTCTGCTGACAATCCTGAGTTGGTATCTGCTTGTCACTGATTCCCAACCAAAGCAATGACTTCCCCGCACCCCCCCCACCCCCCACCACCTGCATTTACCTTGGGTTGCTCATTAAGAATCTTTGTCAAACTTCCCACTTATACTGAGCTACGCCAGTCAAAGTGTCAGTTATTTTTTGCGCTATGTGCTATGATTAAACCTTCTCCAAAATAACATGCAGACACAAAATCTAGAGAGTCACAAACTGACTGAAATAATAATGATTGCGGCAGATGGAATGAATATAACTCTCTCAACTGAATCAATTATTATAATTGGAAACTTTTCTGGCTAATGCGCCCTCCAGATCCCTCGTTCCTCAGTCTGAGCGTTATTTAATTTTCCTGCTTCAATTGGCTGCTGGGTTTCGCCTGCAATTCACTTCGCAGTGTATTCTGTGAAGCGCTTTGAGACGTCTCGATGAATATTATTCAGTTATCTTCTCGGGATAGCTCAGTTGGATCATCAGTCCACTATGGAAAACGGTTAAACAGTTAAAAGTAAAAAAAAATGAAAAGCAGGTTACAGAGAAGTACTCATTAATGAATAATAGTAATACTTGCATTTGATATAGGGCCTTATCGCGTTGTTGAGACATCTTAAAGCGCTTCTCAGGATATACTGGAAAGTGAATTAATTGGGTATTTCATGCAGCAGCCAATTGCATCCAGTATGAGTATTATTATTAATATTATTATATTAAAAGGTGTTGTACCAAATGTCTTTTTTTTAATTTTAAAAGATGCTCAGGGAATGTCCTTCGGTCATTACCCGGAGGTGGTTGAGGGAAAGAATCAGGAAGAGACTGCAAAGTAAAGCAAAACATTTGAATTTTAGCGGTTGCGTTATGTTACTGAAAGGATAACACAGTGGCTTTGTTTTGTGCAGAGTCCTAAGCTATTTGCTGAACCTCAAGGCTTCGCTGCCAGCTTGCTTTTTGTGTGGGTGCAGTTTTAAGCGAGTTTATAATTCCATCTTTAGTTTTAATGATTTGCTTCAGCAAAGTATGGAGCTCTCCCTTTCCCTGAATGTCTCAGGGGGGTTTTTGTTTAGCGACTATCTCCGGATACTGTCAGCTGGATAAGGCAGAGTCATTATCAAAGGTCAAGCAATTCATTTCCAGTCGTTAAGCTATTTAATTTGCATTATTACACGTTACAATCCATTGGGTGGCTTAACTTTCTAAAGAAATTACCATGTGAAAAGGTGGAAAATAGCACATTAATAGTTGAGTGACTAAACATCTTGTGATATGTATTGGAACTTGATATTGAGTGGGGTTTGACAATTGGTATTAAGGCACGCTGTGTGACACCACGTCATTTTCTTAGCTCCCCGATTCAGAAACTTAATTTATATATTATCTAGGTTTCAGTCAAAGGTCAGAGTTAATGATACGTATTGTTGGCGAATGTCACGATTTCAATAAATATTTATTGCCAGCTCATATGCGAGAACAATATTTCCGTCTGTAAGCTTTGAGATAATAATTCCAGTTTTGTCCCTCTACTGACAAGACGGTGCCCTGAAATCGCAAGTCCACACAAACGCCCTATTTAATTATCTCAACCTTTATGTTAGGGCAATTTACAGAGACTTGGCCAGAATCTGAAACCCTGTTTTATTCAAATGCGAGCTGGACGGGTTTTGAACCGTCTCCAAACTCGCTTAGCAAACAGGGGGGAATCGTGTGACGAAATCTGTAAGCCGAAACACGGCTTGTGTTTTTTTGGCAGGGCTCGCGAAGGACCAAATGATTACGAGCTGCTACTATTTTGGAGATCTGTGTTCTGAATGCTGATGCCCGCTGAATAATGAATAGATTTCTAACCACTTGTTGGGGTTTCGCTTGCAGTCCACCTTAATGGGATTTTCCACTAACAAATCAAGCCAAAAATAAATCCTGCGAGCCAAAGCTCTGACAGATAGGATGCTGCCAGCTAGGCGAGGAATCGGAAAGTTTGCAACTGTTTTAATGCCAAATTGCATAGTTGTAGCTGCATAATCTTCAGTCGCCTCGCAAGCGAGAGGACCCGGGTTTGAGTTCCGGGCAGAGCGAAACCTTAGGCAAGTTTCCTTCCTCCACGTGCCTCTGTGCGCCGAGCAGTAAGTAGGAACCTGGTTGTTATTCGATGGGTGGGTCGCTTTCCGGGGCTAATAATTCCTTCCAAAATAAAATAATAATTTGATCACTCAATCCACGGCTGTTTGTGGCGACGCTGCTGTGCGCAAGTCGGCTGCCGTGTTCCGCCCAGAGTCGATTCACTTTACAGTATATTCTGCGAAGCGCTTTGAGGCGTCTCAACGATGTGCTAAGGCGCTGTATCAAATGCAAGGATCATTATTATTATTATTATTGTTATTATTGTTGTTGTTGTTATCCCAATGCCCGATCCGCCCACTCGAGGCAGCACCCCCAAAGCATGCTGTGTGGGGCCCCCACGCCCCGGCCCGACCTTAACGCAACGCTTTCATCCGAGGGACGGAGAGAGCGCAGGGTGCTGGGGCGAAGCTCTCCGCTCACGTTCAGCCCTGCGGTGGAAAAGAAACGTGTGGCGTAACACGGCAGGCACACTGCTGGCTCCGTGCGTCCAGCAGGGGGCGACAATTTTCCTTTCCTCTCGCAGTGCTTTCTGACACAGACAACGCAACACAAGCCATTCCATTCATTCCTCCGTCGTGTTCAGCCTCACACAAAGCGGTGCTAATCGCACCGCAGGGAAAGCCGGCAACACTCGGCAAAAAAAGCTTTCGCCGGAATAATACTCAAAGGCCCCAGGTTCTATTCCCGGCCGGGCAGGGCGAAACCGTAGGGCAGGTCTCCTTATTCCCCGCGCGCGCACGCACGCACGCGCACACACACACGCGCGCCTCTGTTTACCCAGCGGTAAGCAGGAACACGGTTGTTAGGCGATTGACGGATCGCTTTCCGGGGCGTAATAATTCTCCCCCCCCAAAAAAAATATTGGTCCGCAACTGTTTGCGGGACACCGCTGTGTGCGTGCGCGCGTGTGTGTGTGTGAGATTTGCTGCCGTTTTTGCCCACAAAATATACGGTCACTCCACTTTACAATATATTTGGTGAAGCGCTTTGAGGCAAGTGTCAGGGTTATTAGGAAAGATTGGACTGAAATAGCGAATGTAAGTCTCGATTTTTTTTTTTTCTGCGTCGTTGCACTGTCGGAGCCGTTATTAAGAGCCGGTTTACACCCACTGTCTGAGTAAAGTGCTTATCAAATTAATTCAGACTTATTATTAAAATGAAATAAAATGCCGCACATCACAAAATGCTGCAACAACAGAATTACATGTGTACAGCAACTTTCACGTTGGGAGGATGTCCCAAGGCACTGGACAATCAGTGTTTCGGAAACCGAGCTGAGGGTCGGGATTGGGGAGGGTGGAGGGCAGGGGGGGGGGAGCAAGGTGATCAAAAGCACGGTTGAAAGCACTTCTTTAATCATGACAAATGATTTGCTTCTCTGGAGATTTCCTCTTCTTGTTTAATGTGAAATCTCTGCTCCGAATACGAATGAACCTTCCATGCGGAGGGAATGGTGTCCTTCATTTTATTTTCTCGTTTGCAGATTTTTCAATAAGAGTAAGGATAATCCTGGCATTCGATACAGCGCCTTATCACATCGTTTAGACGTCTCAAAACGCTTCACAGGATACACTGTAAAGTGAATTGACTGTGCATTTGGTTGGCAACACACACCTCTGTTCACCGAGAATTAAGTAGGAACCCGGATCCCTTTACCAGGGTTAATAATTCCTTCCAAAAAATAAATAAATAAATATTTTGGTCACTCAATCCACGACTGTTTGTGGGACTCCGCTGTGCATAATTTCCTGCCGCATTTCACCCACAAAAACACACAGTCAATTGACTTTACTGTATATTCTGTGAAGCGCTTTGAGACGTCTCAATGATGTGATAAGGCGCGATATCAAATGCGAGGATTATTATTATTAATTCTGTTCCCTTCTCCACAAGTGCGGTGCTCTACTGGGTGTTTGTGGAGAAAGGGAATAGAATATTGATCCGTATTTTTATGACCGTTTAGGATGGGCAGATAATTAGTCTGATATGTACAGTATTGGGTGTTTGCTCCAGTGGATGTGACAGGAATAATGAAGAGCTTCAGCTACTCAGAGACGTGACGAGAAGCTTGAATCCTCTTCAGGATCTTGGTTCTAAAGTAGCCAACAGTTAACTCCAGACATCCAGCTCCCAAAGGGCACAATTATAGAGATTAATTGCCAAAGTGATTTTTATGGCAATTGGGGTTAGAATGAGCTCTGCTCTGGAATGATGAGTTGGCTTCAGGTAACACATTCGCTTGTGTTTGATTTAACTCTGTATTTTTGTATCACAGTCAGCTCTGATGGGTAGTTGGTTAGACTTGAGGTACGATTGAGGAGGTGAAAGGATTTCCCTGACTGAGGTATTTAATGCAATTCAGTGACTTGCCAAACTACAAATTGTATGGCTCTTCCCTTTGCTAAAGGGATCTTTAACGAGGAGACAGGATGGTCTCGGTTAGATACAAGACTAGGGAATATTTCTTCACCCAGAGGGTTGAGACAATACCACGTACATTGCAACCAGAGGATATATAGGTAGAATCAGCTGAGATGTTGGAAAGGGAGGTACAGGTCGATCCTGTTATAATGCTCTTTGGTTTAACGCAGATCTATGTATAGCAGGTTCGTGCAGGAAATTATGTCAGTGGCATTACCTGTACGTAGTGCGGACGCATTCAATGCACAGAAAATGACATCAGTGGTGACCTGATGACCCAGAGACTCTGACTGGCAGTTGTTTTAGTTGCCTGCCACCTATGGTAATGCAGGGATCTGAGTTTATGGGCCCAAATTACCACGTTATAACTGGATTGACAGATAGATAGATGATTGGGCAGTATCGCACGAAGAGATATGGAAAAAATACGGGGGGAATGGAATTAAAGGGCGGTTATGATCCGATAAACTGGTGATTTGATGAGATGAATAGTCTCTATCTGTTCTTGCATTCTTGGATTCAAAAGCCATCACAGAGGATTTATATTCTTTTGTTATGTTTCAAGTGTGCATTGTTAGCAAGCGGAGATATGGCAGAGTTATAGGATTTCACGCTGTTGTGTACAGTAACTGGTTTAAGTGCTCCCAGATCAGATGGGAGAAAGGAACAAATCTCTCCTACCCTTGAGGAGATACAAAATCAATCAACACTGCGTATTGTCAGCTTATTGTTAGTTGTCAGCCTGGCTCAGACACTCGCACTCTCGTCTCTGAGTCACAGGGTTAGGTTCCAGGCCTCACATCAAGATTTTAATCCCATAGTCCAGGCTGACACTACAATACAGTACTGGGGGAGGGGGCGGCACTGCAATGTCAATAGTGCTGGCCTTCAGATGAAATGCTAAACCGAGGTCCCGTCTGCCTGACCAGGCGGACGTTAAAGATCCCATGGCGCTATTCGAAAAGAGAAGGGAGATTTTTTTTGCCCATGGCCTGTCCAACTAACTCCCAGAAAGACTTACTTCCTGGGTGTTTGCATGACATCGCTGTGCGTCAATTGGCTGCTGCGTTTCATCCACAAAACATACAGTCAATTCACTTCATAGTGTATTCTGTGAAGCACTTTGAGATGTCTCGAAGAAGTAATAAGGCGCTATATCAAATGCAAGAATTATTATTATCTGATTGACAAGCGAGTTCACAGACATTGCTTCCCTCCGGCAGAGAGATTCAAACTAGAGGGACATCATTTTAATTTCGAGCTTGATTGCTGAGAAGTGGAACTAGGAAACAAAGGAATGCTAAAACAACATTGTTTGGATGAGACATTAAACTGATCTGCCTGTTCAGGTGGACCTTCAAGATGCCACAGTTCCTCCTGATACCTGTCCAATATTCTTCAATACTGACTGATGAGATCAAGTGTTCATGCAAACCAATCCTGAGAATTTTTCTTTCACCTCATGGCTGATCTCGGAGATGAAAATATCGTCTGGGTTTCCCTACACTAAACAGTCACTCCACTTGACAGCAATTAGTGGTTAAAAAAAAACTGAGGTGTTTCAATGTGACAAGGTGCCACAAAAATGCTATTTCTTTGGTTCCAATAACAATTTGCATTTATATAGCACCTTTCCACAGAATAATGTGTCGGAGCACTTTACAGAGGCAGGAGACATATCAAGCAGGACAGAGGGTGGACTGGGAGGGAACTGTAGGACCAGTCAAAGAGCAAACATTAAGGTGAGACTTGAAGACAGTTAGAAAAGGGATGAGACAGTGAGTTCCAGATATTAGGACATAGAATTGGAAAGCTTAGCTACTGAAGGTAGGGTAGCGACACACAACAACAACAAAATTACATTTATAGAGCGCCTTTCACGTCGGGAGGACGTCCCAAAGCATCCCACACAGCAAGCCCCGAGTTAGCCAGTCAAATGAGACAAGCAGAGGAGTAGGGCAGGAAGAAGGGAGGTGGTAGGGTAAGTGGAGTGACTGTATTTGTGAGCAAAATGTGGCCACCAATTGGGCACACTGATGTCCCACAAACAGCCTTGGAGTGAATGCTTATTGGGGGATTATTGGTCGGAAGACTGGGAGAGAGAAGCTCCCTTTTCTTTTCAAATGGGATGTCTTATCTAAAAGAAGGCATTTTATCTGCTAAGAGACAAGGAGCCATTGGAGTTTGACGTTGGTGAGGATGCAGGTGGCGGAGTTTCGATTAATTTAAAGTTGATGGAGAGTGGAAGTAGGGAGACCAGCGAGGAGGGTGTTAGAAAATTTCCAGATGGGAGTCTGTAGGGTTCTGATCTCCAACTAATGGACTGAAATGGGCACAGAACGTCATACGACACTGGTGATATTTAGATCTGGTTGGATTTTAGACAGCGTTCAACCATGTATGTGGAATCACACTCGCTTTGTAAATTTGTTATTTACTGTGTAACAGCGATGTGAGGTAGCAAACCAAGTCTGTGCCCTGCGTGCAATTTATTGAGCATTTCAGAACGCATTGGGTAATTAACACTCAGGGAATTAATTAGCAGTGTTCGTGAGCTGCATTGAAAACAGGTTGGCGATGGAAAGGTCTTGATAAAGCTTTGTTGGGTGGGTGTGAGTGAGTGAGAGTAATAACATTATTATTAATAATAATTTAATAGCCCTTGCATTTGATATAGCACCTTATCGGGTCTTCGAGGCACCATAAAGCACTTCACAGGATATATTGTGAAGTGAATTGGCTGTATATTTTGTGGGCAAATATACAGTCAAATATACAGGACAAATGTATTATCTGTAAATAATGGGAAGCGAGAGAGAATCTGGATTAGGTTAGTGTATTTCTGCGGAGTTACTTAACTCTGTCCTCGGAATAGTCAGATTCTAGACGGGAATAACAGCACTGAGGGCCCTTAGCACAGCCAGCAGTCTCTTATCCGATTGCAATAGAAAAGCGTCTGGGGAACTTTCATTAACAGACGGACAGTTCCACTCCGCACTGTAATTCTTAGCAGAGCTTTCGTCTGAACGTCAACAGGACGCTCAACGTGCGTTGTCCTCAGCCTGAGCTGCTCAGTGTGTCATGGTTTGGGTTGGAACGTCTTGAAGGTCCAACCTGAGTTAGCATTCGCCTTCCAAACACACAGTCACTGCGTTTTCCAGAATACCTGTGAAGCACTTTGAGATCTCCTCCCCTCTCTCCCTCTCTCCCTCAAGTGTTCCCAGTTATAACTTGACAACCCTGGCACTTAATTCTTGTAAAATATCAAGTGAAAGTCATATCTGGATTTCAGTCCTTGATTGCCTTTGCTTCAATTTATTTGCATGTCTGCAATTCTGAAGGGAGATTTTCTTCTATTTAGCTGCAAAATACAGATTGGCGATATGCATGCTTAACTTAAAATGTAATTGGTTTCCAATCATTCAATCAGGTGCAATCACTACAATTCAGCCATATTTTTTGAGACAAAGAACCACATAAATAAATTGATACAAGTTCAGTTTTTTTCCCTACCGAGGGTTGGTTTACAGCGAACCAAGGTGATTTAATTCACGGTTTATCTAAACAAAAAATCAATGAATAATCCGGATGCTCATGGTCTTTCGGAAGGAAGTTTTGGGTTCATTATGCTTCACGTGTAATTGAGTAGAAACAAACTTCAGAGCTCAAAAAAAATTATCAATTTAAACAAGGGATATTTTTAATTAAAGTAATGTCTCCTCTTGTAATCATCTTTTTTTTCCAATTTATTTCCAATTTAAAGCTTGAGTAATCCTCACTTGTTGTATTAGGTCTTCTTCAGTGCTCTTTATCGAGCATTGACTACTGTGAAGAACTTTCAATGTTCCATTGAGGTCAATTGTAGAGGTACAAGTGTATTGACACCCTTGTCAACTCAATTCCTTTCTTCAGAGCTCATCTATCTACGACAGAAAGGTTCTGACGAAAGATCATTGACCTGAAACGTTAACTCATTTTCCACTCTCCATGGATGCTGCCTGACCTGCTGCGTGTTCCCAGCGACTTCTGTGTTTATTACAGAAAGGTACTCCAGCACTTTGACATCTCCAGGAAAAACACCCACACACTCACTACCATCCTTCAATCTCAAACTCCAATGTTGGCCGATGTATCTCACTTCTCATTTGCAGTATTAACCATTACCTTTGAGCCATCAAATCGTCACTGCCCTCCTCCCGACGTGAAAGGCGCTGTGTAAATACAATTTGTTGTGGCTATACGTATTGGATATCACTACGATCAATGACTTTAATCAACCAGCACAGACATGATGGGCCGAATGGCTTTCTTCTGTGCTGCAGCTTTCCACGGTTCTACAGACTTTGTTGGGAAGAAAGATGCATTGTGTCGAATAGCCTTTCCTTGTAAATCGATATGGTGCCCCAGCGTGCAGCCTCTCAGTCAGATGTCTGTCCGATAACTAATGAAATCCACTGTGCTTATTGTTCAAAGCTGTGTACAGTGTGTTTTTTTTCTCTTGAAAGCAACCCATAATTGATTAAACAGAGGCCATAAATGGCTGGGTGAAGGTGAAATGATGCCTGAGAACATTCACAAAGCAAGCGTTCTGACCAGTATTAATACTACTGTATCTACCGCATCTGATGGAGATAGCGGACAAACACAAAAGCAAAGAAAAAAAAATGTGATAGCTGATGAAATAGCCCGGATAAACTCACATTTTGACCTGGTTTATTAGATTTTTCTTTTTTAAAAATTCAATAATAGGAAGAGGTTCATGCAAGAAAAGATTGAATCCAATCTACTGGCAGATTCTATACAATTCACCATTGATTGCTTTTTACAAAGCAGTGAGAGAAATATGAAAGAAATACGACATTTATTTTGGTCGTGGCGGTGGGGGGGGGGAAGGATTCTATTTACTGCTCGGTAAACAGAGCCGTGTGAGCCACTGTGCTACAGGACTCCATGCGTGATGAGCTAAGGGACCTCATTTGAAATCGGTCTGCACAGAGATGTTTCCGTGCCCCCCCCAAAAAAATTGACAGGAAAAACAGCCGACATAAAGGGGCTGAGATGGTGCAAATCACTCTTGGAGCCCTGCTCCTCACCTGCTGGAGGAGAGGCTTTCAGGAGCAAGTGGTTGGAGCTTGTGCTGTGCCAGCAATAACGTTCGATTGAGGGTTACGGTGCTTTCTCAAGATGCGCACAGTGTAAGCCATTGCCAAGCCTTGCAGAGCAGGAGAGAAGGTTCGACACGTCCCAACCCCAGCAACTTGAGTGCAATTTGCAGACGCATTCCGTTGTGGATAAGCGGAGATAATAATAATAATATCAATAATAGTATTAATCGTAATAATAATTCTTGCTTTGATATAGCGTCTTATCATGTCATTGAGGCGTCGCACATATATTGTACTGTGTGGGTGAAAGACGGCAGCGAATTGCACACAAACAGTGTCCCACAAACAATAGTGGATTGAGTGACCAAATTATTATAGTTCTTTTTTGGCGGGAGAGATAATAACCCCCAGAAAGTGATCCTCCAATTAACTAAACCAACCGGGTTCCTACTTACTGCTATGCAAACAGAGGTGGATGGAATAAGGAAACTCGCCTAAGGTTATGCCCCGTCCGGGAATCAAACATAGGTCCTATTGGTTGCTCTAACCACTAAACTACAGGACTTTATCAAATGTAAGGATTATTATTATTATTATTATTATTCCCTTCTATCCTGCCAGAGCCCAAACACAAACATTTTTGTGTTTTTCAAACAATTCATGGCCGATTTGAAAAATATTAACAATTGCACAGGGTTAATTGGTTCGGAAAAGAACATGATTCGGTACAATGTAGAGAACTCAAAGGAAAACGGTGTTTGTTACAGCAAAGAAAAGAGCAAAAATGGCTGATAATGCATGAGCTGTTTTTTTTTTAAAAAATTCCTACAAATTACATTTCTTTGTTAAATGTGATTGTGTCAAATCTCTCGTGGAGTTGAAACCCCTTTGAATCATAGAATTCTCCACTGTTGTTCCAGCAAGCTCGGCTTCGGATGATAAACATTCTCAAGGACGGCGACTCAATTCTGAAGTATCAACTCAATAATAGGAGCCGTACAATTCAATGGGTATTGTTTTCACTTTGCAAATCTCAGTCTTTGTATCTTACACAGTGCCTTTTTGTGTCGTCGGATGCAGCTCAAAGTGCTTGGCGGGATTCCACAGTGAAGTGCCGAGACTGTGTGTTTGCAGAAAAATAAAAGCAATAATAATAATAATCCATGCATTTGGCGCAGCGCCTGATCACCTTGCTGAGACGGGTCAATGCGCTTTACAGGATATACTGTAAAGTGAAAAAGGCTGTATATTTTGTGGGCGAAACGCGGCAGCCAATGCGCACAGCAGTGTCCCACAAACAGTCGTGGGATTTGAGTGACCAACTAATAATTGTTTTGAAGGAATTATTAACCCGGGGAAAGCGATACGTCAATTGACTAACAACTGGGTTACTCCTTGCTGCTCGGTAAACAGGCGTGTGGAGTACGGAAACTTGCCTAAGGTTTCGCCCGGCTCAGGAATCGAACCCAGATCCTCTCGCTTGCGAGGTGAGGGCTCTAACCACTATGCTACAGGACTCCACACAATGCAGTAATGTGTGCAGTGAGCTCAAATCATAGCGTGGCACTGCATGTCACTCGGAGCCATAGAACCAAAGCAATTTACAACACACAAGGAGAAGGTCATTCACCCCTCGTGTCTACGTTGGCTCCCTCATGAGGAATCCGTTCAGTCTCATTTACCTGTCCTCTCCCCACATACCCCTGTAGTTGATGCTTTTTAAGAGAACCCCCTTAACTCCTGAGAGCGAGGCACTTCAACTGCGCAATGGGCTTTGATGAGTTTTCGGTCCATTATTGGTTTTCATCAATGAGTTCGCGTTCCCGAGTGTTTCCGACAACATTTATTCCACTTTATTGTTTGTGTCCAGTACAATGGAAATAATCTTAAACTACATTCCCCTGCTGGAGGGTTGAAAGCACTTCATTGCAGTACTTACCCTGCCTCTTTATTCAGTCTCTCGGTACAGCTTGGTGCAATACATTCTCATTCCTGTCGAGCGCTCATATTAACAGCAGAGGTCAATATGAAGACCAGACTGGAATAACAATGGCTTGGAATATTACACACTTCTCAATATCAGCTGCAACACCAGCTCACGCCTACACTACACAAGCAACGTCCTTCTGTAGTGCAGTCCGTAGTGGTGGGAGCACTCGCCTCGCAAGCGAGAGGACCTGGGTTCGATTCCCGACTGGGTGAGGCGAAGCCTTAGGCAGGTTTTCGTACACCACGCTTCTGTTTACTCAGCAGTAAGCAGGAACCTGTTTGCAATAGTCTGCAAGTAACAATTCGCAGTAGTGACTGCAAATCATAGAATCATAGAATTATACAACGCAGAAGGAGGCCATTCGGCCTGTCTGGTCTGTGCCAGCTCTTTGAAAAGAGCTTCCAAATCAATCCCATTCCCCCACACTCTCCCCATTGACCTGCAAACTTGTCCTCCCCAAAGCTTGTGGGACTCTGCTGTGCGTAATTGGCTGCCGCGTTTCGCCCACAAACTATACAGTCACTCCACTTGACAGTATAAATCTGTGAGGCGCTTTGAGACGTCTCGACAACATGATAAGGCGCTGTGTCAAATGCAAGGATTCTTTACATTTTAGCAGGAATTCTCTTTTGGGGAATAAAAAAAATCACCGGCATTACCGTAGCACCAAGCATATAAAACATTAAATAGAACAATATAAAGAATAATAAAGGATGTGGCAGCAAAGTTATAGCAGTAATTTAATCCTGTATTTCATGGTTTATGATCCCGGCAGGGACCTCAATTGAATTACTGCCTTGTACATCACGGAAGCCATCTGTTATCATGTGTAATACACTTCATCTCACCTACCACTCGGTGATTGACTGTGGATGTGCTTTCACCCAGCGCTGGGCAACCACAGATGACCATTGGAATGCCATTGAGGAATCCCGTAGCTTATCGGCTCGTGTTCTCGCCTCGCAAGCGAGAGCACCCGGGTTTGATTCCCGGGCGAGTCAGGTCAGGGCGAAAGCTAAGGCAAGTCTCCTCACTCCACACGCACGGCTCTGTTTCCCCAGCAGCGAGTAAGAACCCGGTTGTTCGTCGATTGGCGGATCGCTTTCCTCGGGGATAAGCATCCCTCCAAAAAAATAAGAAGAACTCGGTCACTCAATCCACAAGTGTATGTGGGGACACTGCTGCGCGCAATTGGCTGCCGCGTTTCGCCCACAAATGCTACAATTTACTTTACAATCTACTGTGTGAAACTCCAACGTTTCAAAGACGTGATGAGGCGCTATATCAAATGCACGGATTACTTTTATTATTATCGATTTGCTGTCTTTTGAACGCCGCTGATACAATAGCACGCCCACCTCCCCCAGGACAGCTGTCCTCGCTCCTGGCTGGAGCGTGTTGGTCGAGAGCCACATGTACTGCGCTCCCAGGAAAACTCGCTGCTGAAACAAGAATTAAGAAGCCATTCAATCAAATCCGAGCACCATATTCACTGCCACATGGTGATCTTTCATTCTGTTCCCCTGAGCCCTACCTGCCTCTCTGATCAGCCCACGCTACCTCCTCCTGTGTAAGCCTGAACAGTAAATAAAGTTGAGCCTCCGAGTGCCCTCTCACAGCTCTTGTTGAATGGCACAAATGCCAATTTATAATGCAAGCCTTGCTCTCCCCATTGATTGCCTGCGTGTGTGTTAGGCTTTCTCCCTCTGCCAACTGTGCCAGCTGTTCCTCAGTTATACCAGGTCGCAGTCCTCCATCAAGCTTTGGGCTCAGACTTTAATGCCCGCCTTAAGGCTCTTCTTCTCTTCTGCCGCACTTTCGTTCATCTTTACCCCCAAACCATCCCTGCACCCTATTTTCACCCCGCCCCCTCCCCCTACTCCTCCCTCCCCCCCAACCCTCGAATGCCCGCGAAGATTGTTATTGGTTTTCAAAAGTAATTATGTTTGACGCCATTAAATACTGAGAGGCACGGTCATATTCCGCTGTCATTTTTTTTGGAAACATAGCAACAAAGCACCTGCCGGCCGAGGGGTGATGCTAGCAATTAAAAATCAAGCTGGGGGAGATGAGAGCATAAATGCGAACGATGCCGAGCGTGTCCCTCAGTCACCTGCCTTCGCTCAAAATCCCTCGTCGCTAAACCGCGAGTTCCAGATTGCAATCACACCAAGGTCACAGCGCTGATTGGGGCAGCGATTCCTTGACGGCTGATTTGACGGTGGAATCGTGCCGATTGAACTCACGCAATTACCGTTCTTTTCTTTTAATTTCACTTAGGATTCATTTTAGGCGGGTTCACGTGATTCAGCCCTGCCATCTCCCGTCCGCGCCCAGTCACTGGCTGCGTGTCACTTTGCTTGGGTTCGGTTGCCTACCTCAAGGCCCATCTCAAGACCTCCGCTTCGTCCGCTCCTTCCCTTCACCCTCCTAACCCCACTCTCCCTCCTGCACTTGCCTTCACAGACACAGTCACTATCACTACACTTGACAGCAGTTATCTGTGAAGCACTTTGAGATGTGAGATATCATCTGAAACGGTTGTTATTAATGATGGATTGGATCAATGCTTCGAGCAAATACGTTTTGATTTATTTTTGTTCGGATGAGGGCACAATTTCCATTTGTTTAAAATAATAATGAACGATGCAGTTGCTTTAACGATTGCAAAGATGCAAAATGATTAGAGAAATGGTATTCAGATTCCTCTGGTAAAACAATTAATGTCAATAACAGAAAATCCTGCAGTGCGTGATTTCATCATGTTTAACATATTAATTCTAATATAGGACTCTCTACTGATTCATCCAAACTATGTTAGACAACACTTTAGATTCCAATTACAAAACTACCGAGAACTACAATTATTAAAAGTGAAAATTACTCGAGACCCTCCTCTTCGACCGTGCCTTCAGCCACTCTCCTACCCTCTCTGCCCTCCCTGATACCCCCACCCCCCTTCTCGTTTCCTAATAACCCTAACTGTTCAGCTCCTTGGGACATCCTCCTGATGCGAAAGGCGCTTTACAAATGTAATTTTTTATTGTGTGGTGTAACACCTTAAAGCGCTTCACAGGATTTTACTGTGATGTGTAGTTTGGAACACAGCAACCAATTTGCGCTCAATAATGTCCAACACACAGCCACAAAGTGAAGGTTAATTGTACCTGGGAGATTTATAGAACCTTAGAAATTAACAGCACAGAAGGAGGCCATTCAGCCCACGGTGTCTGTGCTGGCTCTTTAAGAATAATCCTTAAATTCCCTTCTTCTTTCAAAGAATGCCACAGGATCTCTGAAGTCCATCTGAACAGGCAACAACAAAATGACATTTATAGAGCACCTTTCACGTCGGGAGGACATCCCAAAGCGCTAAACAGTCAAGTGTCGGGGCCCGAGCGTGGGGGAGTGGTGGTGTAGGGGGGAGGGAAGGCAGAGAGGTGGGAGGGAGACCAAAGGCACGGTCGAAGAGAAGGGTCTTGAGACCGGCCTTGAAGGAGGCGAGGGAGGAAGCGAGGCCAAGGGACCGCGTGATGGAGTTCCAGAGTATGGGGGCAGAGAGGCTGAAAGCCCGGTCACCGATGGTAGGGCGGGTCGGGTGGGAGACATGGAGCAGGCCAGAGCCCAATGAACAGTGGGAGCGGGCAGGTTGGTAGGGAGTCAGCAGTTCAGAGAGGTAGGAGGGGGTGAGGCCATGGATGGCCTTAAAGGTGAGGACGAGGATCTTGAACTCGATCCTCTGGGGGATGGGGAGCCAGTGGCGTCGGGCGAGTGATCCTACTCTCCCAGCACTTTATTGGAGTGTTAGCCTAGACTATATAACAGTTCAAAGTCCTGATGTAAGGCTTGAACTCGCAACCTTCTGACTCAGGGGAGAGAGAGTACTACCAGTTACACTGGGATGTAATTCAAAGACCATTTTAATTAATGACAGGCCTATGTATCATTCTTTTCTAAACACAACCAAGCTGTGTCGCGCTATAAATGTTTTATTTTTTGAAAGCGTGAGTGAGATCCACCCCCACAATGCCCGCCCCATGAGGCAATGGCTCTTCCGTCCGTCAGTTACTGAAGAGTCAAAGTTAATTTAGCGAGAACGGATTATAGCCCGCAGTTAATGAATCAGTGAAAATCTCGATTTATTGCACTAGGGAGTCTCATCAGTGAAGGGAGATTCCATCACATGATTGAAAATCCACACTTGACTCAGTAGACAGTGTCTCCAGTTGAAGATTTCAAATCTATGCACGCGCACACATACACGTACACACGTACACACGCGCACACTGATGGAGAGACCCATTCGAAGAGGTTAATTTCAGCTCCCTATGTGGTTTTGCGGGTCAATGCATCCTGTGGTGATGCACTTATTCAAAAGACAAGTAAAATCCTACCTTCAATCCCTGGTCTATCTCCGCTGGCTCCCTGTCGCCAAACAGATCGATTTCAAGATCCTCAGACTTGTCGTCAAATCCCTTCATGCTCTGGTACCCCTCTCCCCACCTCTCCCACCTGCAGAACATATACACATAATAATTAGGTCACTCAATCCACGACTGTTTGTGGGACAACACTGTGCACAATTGGCTGCTGCGTTTCGCCCACACAATACACAGTCACTACACTTTACGGTGTATCTTGTGAAGCGTTTCGAGACATCTCGACGTGATCAGGCGCTACATGTCACTTTTGGTCACGAAATCATTCCTCTTCGACTTTCGCAAGGGTAAGATCTTCACAATGGAAGTTAGATTAGATGAGGATCCTTACTGCTGGAGGCGTGTGGAGTCAGGAAACTTGCTTAAGGTTTCCACCTGCCCAGGAAATGAATCCAGATCCTCTCGCTTGCGAGACGAGTGCTCTAACCACTGCGTTACAAGACTCTCCATGAATCACACGAAACGGTTTGAGACGTGCTCCCGATGTGAAAGGAGCTGGGCGGAATGTGAAGAGTATTTATTTATTTCCTCATTTATTCCAAGACAGACGGGGGGAGGTGGGGGGTGGGGGGTAACTTGACCTCATCGCAACCGAAAACGATGCGAGCTAAGAGCATGATCCTCATCAAGACGAGTCTTCTGAGATGTTTAATGCTGTCCAGATTTAATAATTTTGTCAGTAATCTATTCCCCTCTCCCCCTCCCACTCTCTCCATCCTCTCGAGCTCTATCATCAGACCCATCACTTCAGACATCAATTTAACTCACAGCCTCTGGCTCGGAGCTAATCTCCCCTCAGATGTGAAGCGCAGTCAGTATGTGAACTCAGTCGACCTTTCGTCTCAAAGCTTCCCTGCGGATGCATCAGAACCTATTTTCTCATGGGGCGAGTCTGAGGTCAGACCCACTAACCTGCCCAACTGTTGAATACGTTGAAATCGTTGAGCGCGTTTTCAGCATCGATATTATCATGAATTATTGCCCACTCTCGGGGACTGCCTCTCAGTGCAGTGGAAATAATCGATGGCACGGAATCCTGTCATAACTCCACATCATCTTCCAAGATCGTGGAATCCTGTAGCGTACCGGTTAGAGCTCTCTCCTCGCCAGCGAGACCACCCGGGTTCGATTCCCAGGCGTGGCGAAACCAACAGATGGAATTCAGTTCCCTGGTCTATTCCTTCGAGGAATGATGTGAAATCGCAGATTCTGCCTGAAATCTATTCCACGAGAAGATGTTCTAGCTCTATTAATTAAGGATACCTGGACAAAATAAAGGGATCCCACCTCTAGCTTTGTAATTAATTATCTCGAATTTACTGCTGCATGTGATTAATTGCTTCGAAATGTACAGCCCAATCCTCAGAATGAAAAGCCAGACCTTGTTCTACCTGAAGCTTGTGTTTCCCCGTTAATCCCTGTCCCATCAGTGGCAGCCGAGCTTTCGGCTTATCTGCTCCATCTCTCTGAACTCGATCCCAATCGTTTGCCACGACACTGGGAAAACCTCCCTTCTCTTTTCGAATTGTGTCAATGGGGCCGTTAACATCCACCTGAACAGGTACAGACGGGACCTCGGCTTTTAATGTCTCACCCGAAGGACGGCACCTCCAACAAGGCAAACACACCCCTAGTGCTGGGTCTCGAACCCACAACCTCATGACTCAGAGGCGAGAGCCCTCCCACTGCGCCCGGCTGCCTTACCAAATGTGTTGTGCAAAAACTACACCGATCGATTGAAGCGCCAAAGCTCGGAGATAATTCGGAGGCTAGATGGAGACAGACGAAAATCAAGTCAAATGCTATAAAATTCCTTAAATGTTCGCGGCGGTTTTAATTTCGATGATTTGCATGTGATGGAAAATCCATGAAATGTAAATTTGCATGAATCGCGTTCGGCTGATTTAGCACTATTTACCATTAATGCAGCCCTCCTGAATTAAAATCAAGGAGCAATGGATAAAAAAAAGAAGCGAGAAATTATCATTAAACATCACTAAATTACTCCAGGATCCATCTGCTGAAAACATTTGGGGCGAAATCATTAACTTTTCAACTAGCGCTGTGATTAAGATTGGTGCTCGTGTGCGCGCGCGTGTGTGTGTGAGTGTGTGTGGGAGGAGTTGATCTATAGCATGTGTTATTCATGTCTGGTTGTAAATTGCAATTAAATATTTAAATGAACTGAAAGGATTGGGGGTGGGGGGAAAACCACAGTAACAGAATCACGATTTGCCGTTTGATTTGAGAAGATAAGAAAACTTGGAATTAGCAAGGATTAGTCAACCCATCAGGCCAGGGGCGTGGCAGTAAATGAGAACCTCTTTCAGGCAGTTGAGCGCGGCTTAATGAGGCAATTGGCCTCCTTCCGTGCTGTAATTACTGATTCCAACAGTCTCACTGTTCCACCGTCCTTGTGGAGTCCTGTAGCGCAGTGGTTAGAGCGCTCGCCTCACAAGTGAGAGGACCCAGGTTTGATTCCCGAAGCCTTAGGCAAGTTTCCGTACTCGACGCGCCTCTGGGTTTACTCAGCAGTAAGCAGGAACCCAGTTGTTAATTGATTGGCGGATCGCTTTCCCGGAGATAATAATCCTTCAACAAGAAAAAAGCAATAACAATTTGGTCCCTCGATCCACGGCTGTTTGTGGGGGACGCTGCTGTGCGCAATCGGCTGCCGTGTTTCGCCCACAAAATATACACAGTCAATTCACTTTACAGTGCATCCTGTGAAGCACTTTGAGACGTCTCGAAGACGTGATGAGGCGCCGTGTCAAATGCCAGGGTTATTATTATTATAATCTCCTGACCCTGAGGCGAGAGCGCTATCAAGTGAGCCAACATGGTCAACACCGCTGCTGGGTTTTGCATACAGACCATCAGTCGATAGAGTGGCAGATAAGCTTTCGGAATTTGATGGTCTCTTGTGAGCCATGTCCAAAGGCAGTCTGGAATGCAACACTCCGAGCAGACAGTTAACTGATAACTTCTGTGTCGTGAATTATGGGGTTTAATTCCATCGCAGTAAATGACCAAATCTAGAACAGCGAAAATAATTAACAGCGGTCATCAATTAAATCAGCTCTCCTCTCTCGCCTCTGGCGGACTTAACCCTTTAAAGAGCGGGACGGTGTGTTCAGTCAGACGGCGATATGATATCCTATGTTTGCTGAGCGCCGCTGAAGGTAATTCCGAATTGACTAATAGGGACCCCGCTTTGTTAGCTCTCCCTACGGAGACAAATTGCAACATCCGGGAGAATCAAGGGAGCTTGTTATCAATTTCCAGAAATGTTGGAAGTGGTTAGATAGTTAATTGTATCTTTGATGTGGGTTTATGATTAGGTTTCGCAAGGTTCAGATTCATTATCACAGCGGTGGATAATTAATGCAGTGGCTAAGTGTGACTGCACTTCGCTGGGAGTCTGCAGACTGAGTCAATGCTTCCGCTTTTGCAATGCATTCAGTTCTACTTTCGTGACTTTGCTCGTTAGCACTGATAAATAAAATATCTTTCCAACACTATGAATAATCCCCTAAAAGCTACAGCCAACCTCCCCCCAACCCCCACCCACAATATTTAAAACATTGATGCAATGAAAAATCTTTCATTCCTTTCTTCCCTGGTTGGCTCAGACCAACTTTTCTATACTTAATAATAATCCTTGCATTTGATAGAGCGCCTTATCATGTCAGTGAAACATCTCAAAGCGCTTCGCAGAATATACTGCGGAATATAAGTGTAGTGACTGTGTATTTCGTGGGTGTAAACGCAGCAGCCAATTGGGTACAAACAGTGTCCCACAAATAGTCGAGGATTGAGAGGCCAAAGTTTTTTTGTTAAAGGAAATATCGCCCCCAGAAAGTTTAAACCGGCAATTGACTAACAGCTTGGTTCCTACTTACTGCTTAGACAAACCCAGGCGTGTGGAGTACGGAAACCTGCCTCGCTTAAATGGCCATTCGCATTGACAACCTGTGCCTAAAACTGTCCAGAATTCGGTAAGCAGGGCCCATCCCTCCAGGGAGAGATGAGAGAGTGTGCATTCCATTGCAGGCGAGGAAATGTCCGAGGGTGGGTGGCGTACCCACAGGCGGAACTCTCAGTCTGGTTGGGATACTCTTATAAATAGCGATGGGTTTCCTTCCGTGTGTGTCAGACCAAAAAAACATACACGTCTTCGTACATTAAAACTTACAACAACCACAATATTACACGTGTGCAGCGCCTTTCACGTCAGGGGGACGTCCCCAACAACAGTCGGTGTTGCGTCCCCGAGCTGGGAGTCGGGATTGGGGAGTGGGGGAGGGCAGTGGGGAGGACGCAGGGTGATCGAAAGCAGGATTTAATGTGCTGGAACGTGCACATTAGGTGTATATTAGGAAATGTTCGTCTCAGCCGCTGCAGTGAGCCAAACAGTGAGTGTGATTGGTTGTATCCAACCTGCAAAGTTAATTCTGGAGACAGTGCTGTTACCTGTTTGGCTCCATTTACCCTCCACAGTCTCTCTCACAGTGTCTCTCACGCTGCAAGCCTGCTGATGTTGTAATGGATGGCTCACATTAACATACAATTGTGCGTCACAGTAATCACTGAACAAAGTAACCACCGTTCCTCAAATAAAGACTCCAGCGTACGAAACGCCTTAGGCTGTGCTCCCAGCTGGAGCCCACATCCCTCCCTGCCACTTACATGTGTGTCTATGATGTACGTTAAAGATCCCGCTATTAGAAAAGAGAGAAGGGCATTTCACTCTTTCTATCTTTCTCCCTCTCTCTCTCTCTCTCTCTCGGTGTCTTGGCCAACATTCCCCCAAATGAAATTGATCGCTCATTCCATGGCTGTTTGTGGGAGACTGCTGTGTGCAACTGGCTGCCAGGTTTTGCCCACAAAACACACAGTCACTACACTTCATAGCGTGTCCTGTGAAGCGCTTTGAGGCGTCTCAACAACTTGATAAAGCGCCATATCAAATGCAAGGATGATTATTGTTATTTTATTATTGTTATTATTATCTTTAATGATGGTTCAAAATCCTTGCTATACAGTGCACTTCCATACATCGATGTCCAGCAGGACATTCAACCGTTCTTGTCTATGTTGGCGCTCACTTTCCTCCACAAAGATCTCTCCTCTAATCCTAATCCCTTGCTCTTTCCCCATTGTGTATGGGCTGATGATCGCTCGTCAGAAAGAGTGTAAATAAAGTGCGATTATGTAATCATAAAAGGGACTCAACACTTTGCTGGAACCTGCACATTAAAGATATATTAGGAAACGTGTACGCACCGAACAAGAATAGAATTTAAATAGACAATAACCAACCCTGGCGTTTGATACAGCTACTTTCACATCAGGAGGATGTCTCAAAGCGCTTCACAGCATGTACTGTAAAGTGTAGTGACTGTATTTTGAGGGCGAACACAGCACCCAAATTGCACGCCGCGATGACCCACAAACGGCCATGAAGTGAATGGTCTATTTTTGCCTTTCTGTATTGATATCATAATTATTTTATTTTATTTACTCAAACCACTACTGTTTGTGGGGCACTGCTGCGCGCAATTGGCTGCCAAGTTTCACCCACGACATACACAGCCACTCCACTTTGCAATATATTCTGCGAAGCGCTTTGAGACGTCTCAACCACTTGATAAGGTGCTGCACCCGATGCAAGTGTCATTATTATTACTGTCGTTATTAATTGGGGAATTGTCAAGAGGAACTCCACGGTGTCATGGGATCTTCGACATCTACCTGAACAGGAACATGGAACTTCAGTTCAACAACTCATCTGGAGGACAGCGTCTCTGACAATACAGGGCTCCCTCAGGCCTGCACCGGAACATCAGCCTAGTCTAAGAGCCCAAGGCACGATCAGGGCTTGAACCCACCACCTTCTGGGTCGGAGGCGAGAGCCCTACCGACTGTATATCAACTCGGATTATCTTAGACCACGACGAAGCTGACAACCGGCTCCTTCGGGACTCGAATCCACAGATACTGGTGAGGAGCCAGGCTCGCTCTGGGAGAATTAATTTTGTTGCTTTGCTTTGCTTTATTGCTGAGGCAATCGTCTCATAATAAGCTATTCCTCATTTTTATTACCTTTGGCGACTGTTAATGTGTGTGATGGAAACCAGGGGCTGCGCTTGCCTGTGAACTTTGGAAATCGAGCGTTCTAACAGATTGACGGCCAGAACAAACAGCTGAGTCTGAGACACTGAAGGAACAGTGTCCGATTGCTTGAGGCACTGACCGAGCCAACAGGTCAATTCCCATTACTGTCGTCAAAGCCAAACATCAGCCTTATTGATGAACAATCCACTGTATTAAAATCTGGAGCACGTTGTTCAGTGATCCAACGATAGTCAACCAGGCTTAGTTGATAGCACTCTCACCGCTGGTTGTGGGTTCAAGCCCTTCTGTAGGGACTTTGAGCTCACGGTCAAGGCTAACAGGTTAGAGCCCTCACCCTACAAGCGAGAGAACCCGTGTTTGATTCCTGGGCGGTGCGAAACCCTACGCAAGTTTCCTTACTCCACGCACCTCTATGGGGTTAATAATCCCTCCAAAAAAATAATAGTTTGGCCACTCAATCCATGATGTTTGTGGGAAGCCGCTGTGCGCAATTGGCTGCTGAGTTTCGCCCTCAAACTACCAGTCAGTTCACTTTCAGTAAATTCTGTGAAGCGCTTTGAGGGGTCTCGAAGACACGAATAGGCGCTATATCAAATGTAAGATTTATTATTATTATATATAGGGCTGTAGAGGCCCTGTATCGACTGCATTATTATATAGGGGGGGGGGGGGGAGTGGGAGGAAAGCCCCATCTCTTGTGACACGAAATGAAACTCAGTGACACACACCACGCCACGCGTTAATTAATATTGGGAATCTGCAGCCAGAGTTCCTTCCGGGCACGTGGGAAAACTCCAACCAGTTTCTATCGCCGGACACCCAATTGTCAAACCAGCCCGTCACCTTGCGTTGAGGTTCATAAAGGATTCCGAGTCAACTGCGCGCAGGCTGATGTGAAGTGAATGTCACGTCTCTCGCTGATGCTGAATTTTCAGCCCAAGACAAGCATGGAGTTTTTCTTGGTTGAGAAACAGTGGGAGTCCAGTTTCAGCTATTATAAAGGAGCACAGAGGTATAAATCGCCCACCGCGCACTGCACTGAGCACATTCATTGTAACTCTTGAAGGTAGGAGGGGTGTTGGGGGGGGGGAAAAAAAACCATAAAAATTCAAGAATAAGCAGCTTTTTCCTTTGAGAATTCATTGCTAATGAACTGAGGTTGTCACCCAGAACTTTACCTTGTGTGAAGCGATCAGTTAGTCAACGCTGAGAGATTTATTATTCACTCCCCTCCTCCTCCTCCTCTCTCTCTCTCTCGCTGTCTCTCTCTCCCCCGCCTAAGCTTTCTGTATCTTAGTTATATATATATATATTTATTTTTTTAACTCACATTCCGCTCCTTCAAACTTTATTGCACAATAATAATCCTTGCATTTGATATTGCGCCTTTTACAACGGGGCGGCATACCACAGCACTTCACGGGATTTACTGCGACGTGTAGTGACTGTATGTTTTTTGTGATTGAACGCTGCTACCAATTTGCGCGCAGCAGTGTCCCGCAAACAGTCGCGATGTGAGTGACCGGGAGAAAGAAACTCCCATCCCTTTTCAAATAGCACCGCGGGATCTTTAATGTCCACCTGGACAGTCACAGACGGGATGATTCATCAGAAGGACGGCACCTCCATCAATGCAGCGCTGCCCGAGTGCTACACTGGTGTCCCAGAATGGATTGTGAACTGAAATTCCCTTTCCTGTTCCTTTGAAGCTCCTGACAACGGAACGGTATTCTCTTCCTCTTCCCTGACTGATTCCAATAGGCTACTTCCTTCTTCAATTTCTTTCTTCCCGGGATCTCTTTCCGGGCGTAATAAGCCCTTTAAAAAAAATTGGTCACTCAATCCACCACCGTTTGTGGGGAACAGCTGCGCGCAATTGGCTGCCGTGCTTTGCCCACAAAATACTCAGTCAATTCACTTTACAGTATATCCCGTGAAGCGCTTAGAGACGCCTCAATGACGGGTTAAGGCGCGGTATCAAATGCAAGCATTATTATTATTATTGGATGTCATGTTGGGCTTGACTCGACGATCTGCTGACTCGGAGGTGAGAGTGCTACCCCCTGAGCCAGGCTAACGCACCACACCTAGACAACATGAAGAACACACAAAGCGCCGTAACTCTGTCTCCGCAGCTCACATTCCACCACAGCTGTAGTTTGTCCTGGACTTTGCTCCCTCAGCCTTGCAAAAATAAATTATACATAAAATGCACAGCGAGAGAAAGAGGGAAAGAGAGAGAGAAAAACACATAAATCGCATTTAAATTCTTGGACAGACATGTAAACAGAACAGAGACATGATTTACATTTTCTCAATAGATTCTGAATGGGTTTCTAAAGATAAGAGGAGAATCCAGCAAAGCACATTGATTTTTTTTGTGAAAAAATTAAATATTTATATGTAATTTAGGCTTCAGAATTGAAAACAGACCTACACGTCTAATCGAATGTTGGGCGCTGGAAACTGTGAGGGCAGATTGAGGTAATTTTTCAAAGGTACCCAACAGGCTCTTTCATAGCTGACACAGAATCACAGGCTGAGTACAACGTGAGCGGGTTGCATATCGGAACTGTGAATAAGGTTGAGTAACTGAGTTCCTTCCTTACAGCGGATGGCTTTCCAGGGGTAAGAATTCCACCCTCCCCCCAAAAAAAAATAATTACTCAATTGGTCACTCAATCCATGACTGTTTGTGGGACACTGTTGTGTGCAATTGGCTGCCGCGTTTCTACCCCCAAAATATACGGTCACTCCACTTGGCAATATATTCTGTGAAGCACCTTGAGATGTCTCAGTGACAATGATAAGGATCAAATGCAAAGGTTATTATTTATACTGTATTAGGATTAGGAAATAAATGAGTTCGCGAGGCAGACAAATCGCACAGTCACTACACTTTACAATGCAGTGAAGCGCTACCCTGCATGGAGGGTGCTATATAAATACAAGTTGTTGTTGTTGTTGGACGGTTAAGCCTGTGAAGAACTTTGAGATGTCCTCCAGATGTGAAAGACACTGTATAAAAAGCAATAATTGTATTATTATTATTTCCTCACACAGATGGTTGTGAAAATGTGGAACGCTCTACCCAGAAGAGGGAGACCTATTAAGGGTTTGGAGAAATGGCAGGGCATTGGGATTAAAAGGATCTCCCAAGATTCGCTTTCGATTCGGAAACCGGGTTCTTGTTCAGAACTGTGTGGAAAAAGAAACAGCCTCCAAATTCAGACTGAATGTAAGAATTACTGCATAATTCTAAGCGATGTCAAATTCGAAGAGAAAAGACAAGTGGGAATGTCAACCAGGTAATAGGTTAGTGAAGGGCAGCACAATGGTACCAGGTGCCTCATTATGGTTACGGTACGTTAGATGAATAGCATTTGAATGTTTAAAGGGTTTTCTACAGTGCAGAGTTGACGGGAAGCAAAAAGGGCCAATTATTGAGTTAACATCATTCCGTCTCCCATTGTCTCTAATGGGAGCAAAAATTGGGACATGGGAATTATCACATCAACCAAAGGAGCAGCCTGAAACTGTGGAAAATTAGCACAACCCAAGTCACATTTTTTCACCCCCTAACTTCAATACCGTTAGAAATCTCTCTCTCTCTCTCGTGATGTATTGTAGGGAAAGGAAAGTGCTGACATTTGGGTTCTCCGACATCGATGAAACAATAATTCTTGCAGGAACCTGGTTGTTAGACATTTGACGGATCGCTTGAAAAAAATCCACGACTGTTTGTGGGACACTGCTGCACAGTACACAGTCAATCCCCTTTACGATATATTCTGCAAAAGGCTTTGAGACGTCTCAATGACATGATAAGGCGCTATATCAAATGCAATGATTATTATTATTATTATTATTATTATTATTATTATTATTATTATTATTATTATCTCACAGCTCTTTACAGAGGTGGGGTTGGAACCAGAGTGGGTTGGAAGATGGGGTAAGAGGGAGATGAACAAAGGTGGATTTTTGACGAGTTTTGAACACAGAGCGGGTGCAAGCAAGCAAACAAGGTGGAGAGAGGCCAAGACTGTGAGCTCAAGTCCTCGATGTGAGGTGTGAACCCACAACCTTCTGAGCCAAGCGATATGAGGACTGAAGGCTGATAGCAATGCACAGGATTCCTCTGGTACTGGAAGCAGATATTAAGGCGTGAGAGACATGTTGGTGGTCTTTGATCCGATGAGAATACAGCAAGTGATTCAGAAACAAGGAAAAACAGGAGATCAAAGGCACAGAGCTGTGAGGACAGAGACGGACAGAAAAACTGTAGAAAATGTGTTGCGAAGAGAGGGAGAAGAGGAGAGTGAAGATTACAATCACTGTAATCCGTTTCCTTCAATTTAATTCAACAGGTCGCTTCCAATTATATATGAGTCAGATTACGTTAATTGAGATGTTGCTTCAACTCCAATGAATAATCGCTTGGCAAACGGTAGCAATAGCTAATCAGTCCATGGTGCTCACTAGCTCTGGAGTTTAAGCTCACACAATTAAAGAGATAAGATAACCCGAATCTGAGTTTCCAACCACTTTGGAACGTTGCACTGAGCCCGACTCAAGTCTTATCTCAATACAGGAAAGAACTGTTAAAAAAATACATTCACTGCACAAAAAGGGATAAAAGTGTGCAATAATTCTGCGTCTCCTGATAACTTCCGGCCCTTTTCACTACCCTGACAGGTTTTTATGTCAGATTTGCTGGGTTTCTTATCTGCACAAGATAATGGTTGACCCCTCAGCTCCCCACCAGATTGGTCCCATAGCGCAGTGGTTAGAGCATTCGCCTCACAAGCGAGAGGACCCGGATTCGATTCCCGGGCAAGGTTTACCCTTAGGCAAGTTTCCTCACTCCACACACCTCCGTTTACCCAGTTGTTAGTCGATTGGTGGATCACTTTTCTGCGGATAATAAACCTTTCAAAAAACAATAATAATAATAATTTGGTCACTCAATCCACGACACTTTGCGGAACACCGCTGTGCGCAATTGGCTGCTACGTTTTGCCCGCAAAATACACAGTCACTCCAATTTACTGTACATTGTGTGAAGCACTTTGAGATGTCTCAACGACGTGATAAGGTGCTATGTCAAACGCAAGTATTATTATTATTATACTAAATCCTGTGAGATGCTTTGAGATGTTCTGCTGACAAAAAATGTGTTGTATTTAATGTCATTGGAGATTTCTGTTCAGGTGGATTTGGGATAGCAATGGGAAGAATGATGCAGTTTTAATACATTTTTATTTAAATTCACATGCCACCCAATACTGCAACAGGATGGATTCAGCCGGAATAATTGCAAAAGACAGATTTAATCATTCAAGGGGTAAATGAGATAATAGATTAATCGTCGTCAAATATATGGCGAAGCAGAGTTAATGTGCGATAAATATCTCATTTACAGTATGAAACGATGGCGAAACAGTGAGAATAACTGTTTCAGAGTAAATAAAGCCTCCCTTTTAATTGCATTTTATACGTCCTCTCTGCAAAGTATCGCCAATTGATACACATAAACTCCACAGCACAGTTTCTCTCCGTTTAGAATTACAATTCTATTCACTCTGTCTCCAATTGTTAGCGACCTCCAACAAGAGCCTGAACAGAGCACCGACAATAGCGCTGGGTTTAACGATTCGCCCACAAGATACACAGTCAATTCAAGGCGCTATATCAAATGCAAGGATTATCATAAATGCAGGTAGATTTAGATCCCGGGCATCCAATGGCGGTAAGATTATTTTTGATTGGAGGCTGAATTGATTCTAGTTAGAGAGACTGTGGGATTGGGTACTGTGTGCGAGCATGGCTGTGAAGCCCAAATGATACCACCGGCTGTCTTCTCCTCTCATTTCAGACCACGCATCGCATCTTGTCAAGCCAGCCTCAACCCCGTCTTCAAGGAGCAGAGAGAAATGAAGAGACGTTTTAGATGGATGCAACCGCTAATCAAGTCCTTGAGGTCGATTTGTCCAAGCTTCGGGAACCTAACTTTCTGATCTTTCTCCTCCACGCTGTTGAATGCGCTTTGAGACGTCCTCCCGACTTGAAAGGTGCTGCATAAATGCAAATGGTATTGTATTGTCTGGGTTTGTAAATGCTGATCTCATTATATAGCTTTGATCTCAGGCGCTAGAGAGAATTCTATTGTTATCCAATGCAATGTTCGTTTCCCAGTGGAATATAATAATAATCTTTGCATTTGGTATCGCATCTTATTACGTCGGAGGGATGTCTCAAAGCGCTTCACCGGATTCAGTGGAGTGACTGCGAGTCTGTAGGCAAACACGGCAGCACAATTGCGCATAGCAATGTCCCACAAACAGTCATGGAATGAGTGACCATTTTTTTTTAAAAATCAGGGGGATTGTGTGCCAGGACGCTGGGAGAGAGAAACTCTACTTTTCGAATAGCACTGCGGGATCTTTAACATCCGCCTGAACAGACAGACAGGGGCTCGGTTTACCGTCTCATCCAAGGTAAAGTGATCCTGAGACACCTCAGCAATGTGATATGGCAAGGATTATTATTATTATTATTATTAACCCACAATCTTCTGATTCAGAGCTGAGAATGATAACGGTCATTATGTGCCAACACCAGTGACTGATGAGGTGTGGAAGTGCTGGGGTGGGGGGGTTGGGGGGGGGAAGAGACCTCCCATGGGTTACCGTCACTGGAAGGGTTAAGGTTCCTCTGGTTGGTAGGGAGCGTTACAGTAAATGTATCCTCTGCACACAAGTCGTGGGAAGTTTATTAATTTGCGAACAGACAGAAGAAGCAGTGATTAATGTCACTCGACTAAATCAAAATGCCCGCAGGTTTGCTAAATGAGAGATTGACTGGCCCATTTTGAAATCAAGTGCTCAGTGTAGTGAATGCTTGGGGGCCAGTGATGGAGAGGAAGTGCATCTCAGTCAACAAATGGAACATCTTTTCTCTTAAAAAACTCCTCCTGCATCTCGTCGTTCTTGATTAGTCGAAAGTCAAACAGCGCCAACGTCTGCACTTTACTCGGTTGTGAAAAACAATAATTTGGTCACTCAATCCACACCTGTTTGTTGTGCGCAATCGGCTCCCGAGTTTCGCCCACAAAATATACAGTCAATTAGCTCTGCAGTATATCCTGTGACGGGCTTTGAGGCGTCTCAATGACATGATGAGGCGCTGTATCAAATGGAGTGATTATTATAAATATTTACTCAGACAAATGCGATGCTGATGGTGGGAACCTGAGGAAGATGGGTTGGCATTCACTCTCGCTGTCACTTCTCTTCCTTCCCTGTGTCACTCAAATAGGTTTTAATATGTTGAGTCTGTGTCACAGAGAGTGCTGTCAGGATAAATCAGTGACCATTCTCTCCCTCTGAAATAATGTCCACGTTTTGGCTATTTGTAAGATATTTTTCCCAGCATCTCTGCTTAAAATCATTATCCATCCCACATGACTACTTCCTCTCTCAGTTAAATGCTTCCTACCCAACCACAACACCTGCTCCATCACACACAAGAGGTGAACAATTTGACATTCAATGTCACTTAAACATCAGCCTGGCCCACTCTCGTTTCTGAGTCCAGTGTTTGTGGGTTCAAACCAGAAGACGCCCAGAAATCTTCAGGCCAAACCATTGCCTCGTGGGAAGGTGGGGTAAGTAGGGAGAGGAGAGGGATTACAGCACAACAGTTAAATCCAAACATTTCCACCGGGTGATTTACTGTGACATTGAGAGACGTGTTTTCACCTTCAGTTCCACTGTAGAATTCACTCAATCCTTTCCCTACAGTTATTGGTTATATTAAGCTGTTTGATTTATCTCCCAGAAGCGACACATAACCTTGTGTCACCATTAATAGGCCCTGTTTATTAATTCTTCTGCATTAAACCCAGTTACAAACAGGATAACAGAGTTAGCCACAGTCTGACATGGAAATAATTCAACTCCTAACCTCAGAAAGCACATTAGGTTATGTACCTCTGCTTGTCACTTAATGCCTTAGTTACTTTGCTGAGGGAATTTGGCTCAGCTTGTAGCTGTCCCACTGCTGGGTCACGTCGGGATTTGGGACTCATTTACTCCAGGCTGAGGGGAGGTATTAAACCGAGGCCCGTCTGCCTATTCATGTGGACGTTAAAGATCCTCTGGCGCAATATATTGACCGATAATCTCCTCAAATAAAAGATAGGTCACTCGCCGTATGGGAAATTGCCGTGTGCAAGCAATACACACAATCACTTTGCTTTACAGTATATTCCGTGAAGAGTTTTGAGACATCCTTCAAATCCAAGGATTATTATCATTATATAATACAATTTCCATTTACACCGAAACCTTCCACATCGGGGGGGAACTTCTCGAAACACTTCACAACGTCGCGTGGGAACTGCAGGCGGTGCGTGGGGAGAGGAGGAATGCACTCAGAGGGAAGGGTTTTGACTCCTGACCAAGAAACACTGTACATTAAAGGCCGTTGCCTTCAGGAATATAATTTAAACGGGAAAAAAACAGCTTTAAATTGAACATCTCTGTTTTTGTGGGCATTCGGGAATCCAACTCACACACAAAAAAAAACATAACACGTTAGCAATAATGTCCTTCAGGTCACTTTAACCTATTGTCCAGTTAAGATGTCTAAATGAGGTTACAAATCACTCACAAGTGTAGTCCAGCGCTGCGACACGGGAGAACTGGGAGGCAAACACTCATTATTCTGCTCTTTATTCACATCCGTTTACTCTTTGTTGACAAATAATGAGTGTGAGGCAGGGAAATTGATCACTTATCAAATATGGCTGCTTGTCCAGGTGATTTGAATGAATCATTTGAGACGTTCCCTGCTGATTGCAGTCCAACCTAATCACGGTAAAGTCGTCTTTCACTCGTTGGTTATGCAGCGTGTCAGCCAATTGCGCACAGCAGTGTCCCACGAACAGTCGTGAATTGAGTGACCAAATAATTTTTTTTGGAAGGGATTATTACCCTCGCAAAAGCAATCCGCCAGTTAGGAAGCAGTAACTGGCAACCAGACTCCCGCTTACTGCGAGGTAAACAGAGCCATGTGGAGTAAGGAAACTTGCCGAACATTTCGACCCGCCCGGGAATCGAACCCCGGTCCTCTCGCTTGTGAGACAAGTGCTCTAACTGATAAACCTCAGGACTCCACATGATTTCAAGGTGAGAAACTTACATTTGTATGTAGTTCGCGTGCAAGGCAGTGACGTGGCCTAAAATGATGCAATTTGCTGTTAACTTAGAGCCTTGTGAGCTGAATTTTTTTTTCCCCCATCAGCACTGACCTAAGGGGTATTGTTTATAATGAGCTATGTGTTACCAGCGAGTGTCTGCTGTGGTTATGTCAAATATTAATAAGTGTTTTGCTCCAGGATGGTTATCCACATCAGTTAAGCAATCTTTTTCAACATATCGCAACGGTCTGAAAGCATTCTGGATGGAATTAGAAAATACTATGAAAGATCGCAGGTAGAATCAGCGCAATTCTCGTTAACTTTGAACTCTGAGGTTCCGCTCTGCTACAACGCAATTGTTCCATGTCACTTGCTCACTAACAAACGAGGCTGTAATTGTTCGTAGAATATTTTATTAAATGCGATTTATTAAGTGACAGAGGTCTGAATGTACGGTTATAGACTTACTGGAAGCTTTGAGGTTTCACTCTCATTAGCTTTTCCAACCTCCGATTCCAGGGCTGTTGAGACAATTCCTCCCTAGTCAATGAAATTTTCTCTCTTAGTTTTACGGCCTCCATTTAACTGCATCAATTTTCCTCTCTGTGGTGTTTACTGCCGCTGTTATTACTAGTCAATTCTGTTGTATTTCTCCACACAGTAGACAACCCTGGAGGCCTTGTAACTTGTGAAATGTTGCCACGTTAGATTGGGAATTAAATGACAAGATGGGAATCAGAAAAAGCAGTAACCGAGTGTCAAAGGTTTATTTGAGACCGAGTGAATCATTCGCCATAAATACCCTACAGCACAGACAGTGCTGCCGCTGTTCAACTCTAACACATTTATAATAATAATAATCCTACAATAATCCTTGCATGTGATGGAGCGCCTTATCCCATCGTTGATACGCCTCAAAGGCACCACAGATATACTGTAAAGTGAATTTACTGTGCGTTCTGTGGGCAAAACGTGGCAGCCAATTGTGCACAGCAGAGTCCCACAAACAGCCATAGAGTGAGTGACCACTTTTTTTTGGGGGGGGCGGTGGGATTGTTGACCAGGACACCGGGAGAAACTCTCTCCTCTTTTCGAGTAGTGCCATGGAATCTTGAACGTCCACCTGAACAGGCAGACCGGAGCTTGGTTTAATGTTTTAGCTGAAGTACGTCACCTCTGACAGTAACCCCCTCTCCAGGTTAGACTACATGGTTTCCAAATCCTTACGTAGGACTCGATCCGGCAACTTTCTGTCTCGAAGGCAAGAGTGCTACCAACTGAGCCAGACCGGGTGGAAGCAGATTTGACAACAGCTTTCAAAGGGGAATTGGACGGGTATTTGAAATGTAAAAAAATGCGCAGGGTTATGGGGTAATAGCAGGGGAGTGAGTGGCCGACTTGGTAGCTCTTTCAAAGAGCGGGCACAGGCACGATGGGCCGAATGGCCTCCTTTTGTGCTACAGGATTCTATGAATCTAAATTACCCCTCAAATTTGCCCTGAGCTTTTTTTTTTGACCTACAGAAGCGAGCAGATGCGACCCAGTGACTGGACCCCAGTTAAAAACAACCTTTCCCTTTCAACGGTAAATCTCATCCTTAATTCATCATCAAGCGAGTTCAGAGTAAATTAGGCTAATGAACCTGCAACCCTCAATTACCACTTCTAGGAAAAACGGCATTTGTTGAGGCTACCTTCATATTTAATTGCTTGTCTCCTCCATTGCTGACAAAATACGGCAATGTTTGTCGTACCGAATGTCAAATGTGCTTGATGTCGTCGTTGTCTGCCTGTTGTTCTATGGATGTTCGTGAGCTGAAGTTATCACTTTTATAACAGGGCAGTTTTTTAAAATTGTCACTGGTGGGGACTGAACTCAATGGGTCACTTTTATCCCACACCCAGAAACATTAAACACAGATTTCAACAGATGAAGCAATGATCCACGTATTTGTTTCAAACCTTAGAATGATTCAAATAATATGAATGCAGCAGGAATCTGATCAGTAATAATCAAATAATGTTCCGTAAAATTTGTCTAAAATTCTGTAAAAACTGCCTTAATAGTGACCACTTGGAGATTGCAGACAAATTCGTAGTGTTTAGAGCGCTTACCTCGAAAGCCAGAGGACCTGGGTTCGATTCTTGGGTGGGTCAGGGCGAAACCTTAGTCAAGTTTCCTTACTTCACACACCTGTAAATAAGTGCCCGATTGGTAGTCAATTAGCTGTTTGCTTTCTGTGGGTAATGACCCTTCCAAATAAATAATAAAAATTATAACCAAGGATTGGAGGTTAAATTATACCAATTTAATTTTAAAAAGATTTAATCACTCTAACGGGAATTAATCAACACAACAATTGTTTGCTTTTAACAAGTGTTAATCTTGGAGGACCTGTAGCTCAGTGGTTAGAGCACTCGCCTGGCAAGCGAGACACCTGGGTTCAATTCTAGGCAGGACACAACCTTGGGCAAGTTTGCTTACTCCACACGCCTAATAATAACAAAAAAAATAATAAATTGGTCATTTTCAATCCACGACTGTTTGTGGGGGACGCTGATTGGCTTCCACATTTCGCCCACAAATATACGGTCAATTCACTTTACAGTCTATTCTGTGAAGCGCTTTGAGATGTCGAGAAGACGTGAAAAGCGCTATATCAAATGCAAAGATTATTATTATAATCTCCCTGTGGCTGAACAGGATGCCAACATCCTCTGCCTGGAGGAACACATCCTGTTTACTTATTACTGGTGAGTATTGGGTGTGGGTTGGTAAGAGCCAAGGTTTGGGGACCCCAGAGTGTGCGTTGGGGGTAACTTCTGGTGTCTAGTCAGCTCAAACTGCAGAGGAGAAAGAAGAATCTGTTTTACTTTATTAGAGTAAATCTAAACCTAAGTGGAATTGCTCTCCACGAATGCCATCTAGTCATTAATTCCATAATTGACAAATATTAGGGTGGGAGATACTAATTTACTTGAAGATGTTTGAGATTTGTTTAGCAATTGAGGTTATTGTGTGCAGTATTGCAAGTTGAAGTTGTTAATTTTCTTTTGAATTTGACTGCGAAAGAACATACAGTATATTTATTTGGTATCTGGAAACCCATCGCCATTGCTTAAGAGTCTCCAAACCGAACTGAGAACTCCATGCATCCCACCTACAATTGGAAATTCCAGAGATAATATAGTACTTTGTACATCTCAAAACACTTTGCAGTAGTTGTTGTCAAGAGCAATGACTGTGCTTTGTTACTGTTATTTACATATCGGATTTTCATTGACATCCACCACGACTTAATCTCCATGATTGCCAGCTGGGACACGAGGAGAACAACAGCCACAACAACTTGAATTTATATAGCGTCCTTCAATCAGGAGAACATATCAGAACATATCACCTAATAGTGGAGCTAACAAAAATCAAGGTATTCAAGTTGGATCTGAAGACAACAACCACAACAACAACAAATTGCATTTATACAACGCCTTTTTGCATCTGGAGGCCATCCCAAGGCCAATGAGGGATTTGCACCCGAGCTGTGGGTTGGGATCAGAGCGGGAGCTAACAAGGCATGAAGGGATTTACAAGTGAGGATGAGGAGCTTGAAATCGATCCACAGGGAAGACAGGGAGCCTGGTGAGTGACAGACAAGCTTTTTGTGCCAGAGATGAGAGCGCCAGCAATTGAATAATAAACAAGCAAACTGCAATTATTAAATTGACATTAAGGGAAATCACTGAGGCAAGCCGAGGAGTCTGCATGAATCTTGCCATTTCCACCATCAATTTCACTTATTACTTATTACAATGATAAGACGTATATCAAATGAAACATGAGGAAAAGGTTTAGGATGAAATTCCTGGCTCGATCATTGCCTGACCCCTTCAATTTGGTCCAGATTGACTGGTGAGTTAATGAAGGCACGTGCAAATTATAAACTGGCTTGTGGAGTCTGGAAACTTGCCTAATGGTTTGCCCTGCCCGGGAATCGAACTCAAGTCCTCTCGTTTGCGAGGCGGGCGCTCTAACCACTATGCTGCAGGACTCCATATTATCCACAATTCACTTGCAGAATATAAATCATGTTTCACAGCTCAGCATCCTGCAGTTCAGTGAAGATCATAAATCAAGATTTCTTGTCAACCAAGAAATTAGCAATCAGCTTCATCATCAGTGGAGGTGTTCAAAACAACTAAAAGTGCAATATGCAAAGGAATCTGTATCAAACGTAATTGAATTCTATCAGTGTGGGCGGAAGGATTGCGTTATATCAAATGCTATGATTATTGTTATATGATTCAATGCGAAAGAGAATTAACTAAGCTAAATCATATTTAAGCATCCATTCGAAGGGTAAGAGAGACAGAGTAGGGAGAGAGTATCAGTTATTGTTTTGTTGAGGTTTGACGCCAGATGTTCTTTTCCCCCCAATCGTTTTTGTTCCCTTGTTGCCCTGACTTGCAGGATTACCCTGGAAACTTTGTCAATTACAGACTGCTAAATCGACGCCAAAATCCATCTAGTTAAGGCAATAAATCTAAGTTACCTGATTAAGACACACTTGATAAAGCTTGACCTGCCTCTCAGAGCACGCAGGGAAGACTCTGCTAGCTTCTTTACTTGATACGTTCCCTGGAGGCAGAGTACGAGATGCATTAAAATTACTGCAGGAGATTAGTCTTAAATATCACTTCGCTCAATTAAGCTCTTATTCGAAGAGGATTTACAAACTATTTCATCTGACGTGAGCAGATTTATTGGCGGTGAAAATCTCTGGTGCCTAATAACAAATGCAATCATTTTTATTTGTTTTGTTAGCGCCTAATATTGTTCGGATTGAGGTGCGCAGGATGGTCCCTCCGGGGAGAAAGCGGGAGAGTACGCATTCTATTTCAAACGCGGGAATTTCCAGGTGGAGTTGGTAACTGTGGAACTCGTTCGGACATTCTTTCGCACGGTCATGGATTTCTTCATGTGTCGATGATGTGAAAGGCACTATATCAAATGCAAGGATTATTCAATGAAAATTAAGACTCTCTGCACAATGCACGGAGCATTGTAAACAGAGGCATGTGGAGTAAAGAAACTTGCCTGTGGTGTCACCACACCTGGGACTCGAACCCAGGTCCTCTTGTTTGCGAGGCGAGTGCACTAATCACTACCCACCGCAAAACTAGACACAAAGAGCACGTTTCCAGCGAGAGAGAAAAACACAAATTGAGCATTCTGTCTACAAATTCAAACTAACCACGGAAAAGATATTCTCTGGACAGAAGCTTATTTGCAACTGAAATTGAACATAATACACAGCATTTCTGCAAACATAGCTTGACAGGGGGAGAAAAGTCTTTGAGATGCTGGGTATAGGATAGCTCCGTCACTGAGCTAAGATACTTGCTCCTGTTATGAAGTTAATGACTGAAACTCTCTGAAGCAGAACTCATTTAAAACTCCCAGACTCCGGAATAGGCCGGGCAATTATTAACCTCTGATTTGTGATCGTGCTGAGTTCTGAGAGCTACAACGTGTTATTTGTTTAAATCCCTGCGATTTACCACTGCAACTGAAATAAGAGAAGTTGATTCAGAAAGATAATGATCCTTTTTTTTTTCCCCTCCACTTGCCTGGCTCGGCTGGTAGCGCTCTCGCCTCCGAGTCAGAAGGTTGTGGGTTCAAGCCTCAAGTGGGGACTTGGAAGAGGTGCCATCTTGCCATCTTTCGGGGTTCCGTCTGTGCCTGTTCAGGTGGATGTTAAAGATCCCGCGGCGCTATTGGAAAAGAGAAGGGAAGAGTTTCTCATTCCCGGTGCCCTGCCCAACAATCCCCCAAATAAAATTGGCTGCTCACTCCATGTTTGTTTGTGTGCAAATTGGCTAATGGGTTCGCCTACAAAGTACACAGTCACTACACGTTATCGTAAAATCCCCTGAAGCGCTTTGAGACGTCTGGACGGCGTGATAAAGCCCTACAGCACATGCAAGGATTATTATATCATTACTAGTATTGTTATTACTAAATCCGAGCAAGTGGCGAGACTTTAAAAAAAAAAGCACAGATGCAAAAGGCTGCCTTGCTATGAACTTTAACAGGTGTTAATGCTCCTCTCCTCCCCCCCACCGCCGACAGCACAGTGCAGAGGAATATTTGATGAAGAGAAAAAATAGGAAGGAAGAAAACCCGTCGTGCGAGGAGTCCAAATAAGTTTGCTTAATTTTATTTCCGATTAGCCAGCGTTCCTGAGGGGTTGGGTGGCTTGTGCCACTGCAGGTAATTAGAAGCCAGGCCATTGAGTCTGCAAATCCGTCAATGCCACAGGAAGGGAGCTTCATGCTGAACCAATTAAAAATTTTACACAGTTATAATTGACCTCCGCAAAGGATAGTTAGAGAGAGCTGGCAGCCAAAGCAAGCTGCTGAATACATCAGCTCAAAGCTTCCCAGCAAAGTGCAATTGGGACCGCACACGCCTGTCGGACTATTGTGCAACAGGACCGGGCTGGCTGGAGCAGAAATTCCAGAGGATTAACGACAGATGGAATTTCACCTGTTTCTGCAAGGCCAGTCCCCTGTGGAGATTAACTCCCACCTATCTGTCGGCCTTTGAATGAGGTGTTAAACTATGCTTCCGGGGTCCTGCAGCTTATCAGTTAGAGCACTCGCCTCAGAAGCGAGAGGACCTGGGTTCGATTCCCAGGCAGGCAGAAACCTTGGACAAATTTCCTCCGCCTCTCCCCATCCCTCTCCATCTTCAGCTCGGTCCTGAAGACTATCCAATTCCCTTCTGAAAGCCACGATCGAATCTGCTTCCACCACCCTTTCAGGCAGTGCTTTCCAGACCCTAACTACCCTCTGGGTTAAAGAACTCCCATTCCCTCTGCCGAAACCTTGTCCTGAAAACTCCAGAGTGATTGATTGCTCGGTCAGTAATGTTTCCTGCAGAGGTTCTGAGATTGAGTAACAGTGCTGACTCACCTCATGCCTTTTTAAACAGCAACATGAGTTTAGAAATCAATACCCAGGTTCAACAAAGCTTTCAATGATATTACACGCAGAGACTGGGGCAAGCAGGGATCTGAGCCATGATACACTAAAAGCAGGAATCATCTCAGAGAGTGACTTCCTGCTTGTCAGACCCCTGTATTGATTTGGCAATGGACATAAAACGATTAGCAATAATACTGTAAAGCTCCATTTTTTTTTCTCTCTCTACATCCGTTTGCCCCAAATTAATACCACTCTCCGCCCGAAACCAGACCGTCACCGTCACGGCTTTGTGTGTGGAATTGGCTGCCGCGTTTCGCCCACAAAACAAACATACAAGTCAATCCACTTTACAGTACATACTGTGAATTACGGTCACCTCCCCCCCACCCACCGGCTCAGTGTTAAGTGCTCCTAGACACTGCCTTGTGTGAAGGGCGCTATGTAAATGCAAGTTGTTCTTGTTGTTGTATTGAGGTCCGTGCTCACAAAACGTTTGGCATGCGGTGAATGATGAGTTGAGTGGCTGGTGTAAATGTTCCTCGTCAGACAGGAAAATCATCCCTGCACACACCTCAGTTCAATAGGATGCTGTAAGCAACACAGGATTACCTTACATCAACAATCGCGCAAGTAACACAGAAAGCACAAGGCAATAAAACGGCAAATGACAATATTTAGTGAGGTCAACCATAGACCTCTGCTTTCCGCACATGCGACAGGAACTAGGAATGACTTTATTAATGAGGTGTAATAATGGGAAAACCTATCTCGCGCTAAAGGTCAGCCAGCCGAAGAGAGTGGAAGGTTGCGGTGATGTGTTATGATGCAGGGAGTCTTATTTGAAACCGAAAAGAAAAAAACATCCAGAAAAGCACATTGCTAAGCTTCCCTGTCACCTCAAGTATCAGCTAAAAGGTCACTAAGATTATACACAGAAAATTCCCATTCGCTGCCTCACTGCTCGCTTGCTCTGCTCCGAGCTGGAGATGAGTATTTTTCACGCTATCAGACGTTTGGTGTCAGTCTCACGACAAGTAATGAATAGTAATAAATAACAATACTTATCATACAGCCTTTCACATCTGGAGGATGTTTCAAAGGGCTTCACAGAATTTAATATGAAGTGGAGTGACTGTGTGTTTGGTAGATGCAATGTCAGGCCGTAAATTGTCAGGTCCCATCATCAATAATAATCATAATAATAATCTTTGCTTTTGACGTAGCGGCTTCTCACGGCATTGAAAAGTCTTGTGGCTCTGTCTCCCTGGTGAAGTGCTCTAAGGGCTTCACAGAATGTACTGTAAAGTGGAGTGACTGTGTGTTTTGTGGGTGAGACAGGGCAACCAATTGTGCACACAGTGTCCCACAAACAGTTATGGATTGAAGGGATTATTACCCTCGGATAGCTATACTCCAATCGACTAACAACCATGTTCCTACTTACTGCTAGATAAATAGAGGTGTGTGTGGGGAGTAAGGAATCCTGTCTAAGGTTTCTCCCCGCCTGGGAATCGAACCCGGGTCCTCTCGCTTGTGAGGCGAATGCCCTAACGACAACACCACAGGACTCCACAGATATCATATGATTAATTAAAGAAGGCGTCTTAATTTATTTTATTTTCAGCAGCATCGTCGATCCAATAGTACAACTGGGGCCACGAGTAGAGAGTTGACAGGTGGTATCAGCCCGCTGAGGAATGCTACTCCTTTGGGGGACAATACATGTTATTGATCCAATTTAAACCACTTGCAAAGGATTGCTTTCTTGAGATTCTGCAGTCTCGCCTTCCCTGCTTTGCTCTTTCTTTGACACTGCTGAACCGTTTCAATAGCCGTGGAGCGCTGCTCCAGAGAGCTTCCCATGACAGCAATCATCGAGACAGGAGGATGGATTTTATGTCATGTTAAACATTTGATGTAAAATGATGCGGATTAAGGCACCGGCATTTTATTAGCTCAGAGTCGAGGCACGCCTGCGACCGCAGCAGTTTCCTATTGCTCCTGAGTGCAGGGTGTGATGTGGAATTAATCGTAATCTTTTGGTGAAGTCCTTTAGGGTAGTGGTTAGTGCACTCGCCTCGCAAGCAAAAGACCCGGATTCGATTCCCGGGTAGAGCAAAAACCTTAGGCAAGTTTCTGTACCCCACACGCTTCTGTTTACCTCGCAGTAAGTAGGAAGCCGGTTGCTAGTTGATTGGCAGATTGCTTCCGGCGGCTAATAATCCCTCCAAAAAAAAAAGGATTTGGTCACTCCACCCACGACTGTCTGTGGGACACTGCTGTGCGCAATTGGATGCCGCATTTCAACAAAATCAACAACAAATGGCATTTACACAGTGCCTTTCACGTCGCGAGGACGACCCAAGTCGCTGGACAGTCAGTGATTTGTCCCCGAGCTGGGGGTTGGGATCAAGGGGTGTGGAGGGCAGGAAGGGTAGGGTTAGGAGGGTGACTTTACGACTGCATTCAGCACGGATTCGTGTATAATCAAATGAATTCACTCTTTTGGCTTTAGTTAGCTCTGAACGGACACAAAGGCCGATTTATTCTCAATATCTCGTTGACACAAAACGCAGTGGAAATGATAGTGAAGGGAGATAGCAAGTGACGCAAAAAGATACGGTGCACCAATGGCTGAGTGTGAAATTAGGCTTGAAAAAAGTCTAGTCAAACTGAAGAAAGCATTAACGTCTTTGTTTAAAGTTGTAATTAGAACATTAGCCGTGACTCGAACATGAGAGAAAATGAGTAATATTTATTAGACCGTTGCAGAAAACGCAATCCAAAAGCATAAAAGCCAATCTGAAGCGTGTAAGTGTGTGACATTTTGGATAATTCCTGATTGTTCACCATCAGTTCCTTGTTTTTGTCTGTTCGGGTTGGGTATAAGGACGGCTGCTCTTTCCCAAAGGGAAAGTAGTTGCAGAACCAATGGGTGAAAAGTGAGGTGTGTGGTGTGTTAGCCCCACATTTAAGAGATCCCATCTGCAAATAGACCTTAAAGATGCCATTGCACAATTTGGAAAGAGAACGGAGTTTCTCTCTCTCTCGTTCTCTCTCTCTCCCCCGGTGTCCTGACCAACAATCCCCCAAATAAAATTGGTCGCTCACTCCTTGGTTGTTTGTGGAGGACGCTGCTGTGCGCAATTGGCTGCCACGTTTCGCCCACAAAATACACAGTCAATTCAATTTACAGTGTATCCTGTGAAACGCTTTGAGTCGGCCGTGATGAGGCGCTGTATCAACGGAAGGGATTATCATTAGCATTAGCATTATTATTAATAATTATTTGGGCACAGAATAAAACGAGCAGAATAACTGCGCAAGACAACTGGAGTCGGTATTATCGAGTGTATGTATCTGTTGCATCACATACCAGTCTATTTACATGTGTCACCCTTTTGGCTGCAGGATAGAGACATCAGAAGTTAGATAAACTTTGAGACATATTTTGTTGCCTCAAGAATTAAGAACAGCTGTGTGCTTGCATGATTAGATACCGGCAGAGGCTTCAGCTCATTACTATTTGAGAAAAAAATTAGAAGTCTAGTCTTTAAGTCTGAGAGTTTCATTTTGCATTTTTAATTTGGCTGTGTCGTAACCTAGAAAAATAAATTAGAGATTAATTAATTGCAATATTTCTCAAATGAAATTAAACTCTGACACGTCAGCTTTTGCATATTTATAGGGAGGTTGAGAGATTATCCTCCATCTTAAATAAAATTGGTCATTCGTCTCACGGCTATTTGCAGGTCAGTTTGTTGCGCACAAATTGGCTGCTGCACTCGTCTGCAAACACACAGTCACTGCACTTTAGATAGTTATAATAATTCTCGCATTTGAGATAGAGCCTTATCGTGTCTTCGAGACGTCTCAAAGCGCTTCACGGAATATACTGTCAAGTGAATTGACTGTGTATTTTGTGTGAGAAACGCGGCAGCCGATTGCGCACAGCAGCGTCCCCACAAACAGCCGTGAAGGGAACGAGCAATTTTTTTTTTTTTACTTGGTGGGCATTGTTGACCAGGACAGACGCTATCTCAAATGCAAGAATTATTATTGGTAGTAGTAATATTATTATTACAATATTCTAACTCAGAGACAAGAATAAGACATGCTGAGATAAGTTGATGCACAGCGGCAAACCACATGTGTCCACGCATTATTTTCTTTGCTCCAAACTCTCTATTAATCCGTACTTTACTAATACACGTACAGTTTATTCCCACTCCAGAGTCAACTTCGCACAGGCAGAGATTTTCAGTTGATTTCCATTCAGACTCGAGACTCAGAACTGCACTGGACACACACCGAATGCAACAAAGGGACTTAACAAAGACTTAAGACATTGTTCGTATAAAGCGGATCCCTTGCTGGTATTTTAATCACGGCAACATGTGTCTTTGGATAATAAAATAATTCTTTGGAACAAAGGCTCTGTGGAAAACATAAACCGTTTGCAACTTCCTTTTCAAAGCAAGTCAAGGTGTTCCTTTGTCCTGTGCTGTTGAGATGTCAGCTACATCATGATTTCAGGTAAACTGAGAGAATTTTTACCAGACTCGTCTTCCTCTGCCCGCGATTTAACTCACTGTATATTAAACAATACAGATGTGACGACGTCAATAATTCAGGCCTGGGCTTTTGATCTCGACAAACACACATACAACAACAAAAACTGATTTGAGAAATGGGCTTCCATCATCTTAAGAGAACAGCTAAACGGGGATAATAAACCCTCTCCCCCCCAAAACAAATAAATCCCTCTCCCCCCATTTGGTCACTCCCTCCGTGACACCGTTGTGCGCAATCGGCTGCCGAGTTTTTCCCAAAAATACACAATCGATTCACTTTGCAGTATATTCTGTGAAGCGCTTTGTGACGTCTCGACAACGTGATAAGGCTCTGTATCAAATGCCAGGATTATTATTCCAATTACACTGTAAAGTGGATTCTCTGTGTATTTTGTGGCTGAAACACGGCAGCCAATTGCGCTTGGGCCTAAGACCGCCAGAGAAGGCCAGCTGGCTTGCTACAGCACTTTTAAAAAGAAAAAGAGCCTCAAAATTAGATGGAATTGAGGAATTTTAGACAGCGCAGTCCGACTTTAAACTTTACACCAAAATAGTCTGACAAGCTAAGGCCTCCCTCCCTTCAGGCCTCCTTGCTGTGCGTGCAAAGAATGACAAGTGATATCTAAGAGAGAGGATGAACAAATATTATCAGAATAACATGACCATCGCCTGAGGAATGATAGAACAATGCACAGAGTAAAATGTTGTTTTCTAGTCCAGAGCGAAGGATCTGTTTGCAAGCAAATGCAGTGAAATCTCACATCAACATGTTGGACACATGGCTAAATTTCACCCACTATTACTTCTTGTTAACTGGGGGAAAAAATTGAATGGTAAGTATTTTACATCTGTATTGTGCCAACGAGACAATTTTTCTTTTACTGGATTCAAACCCGCAATATGAATTCAGGGAAGAAAATCAATATCTCATTGTTGACGGACATCTTAACGATACCTGTGTGGCGTTGGAGTGGATAGCTGGAGCATTAGCTAGAAATTGACTTTTGATTGAAGGAAGGAGATGGTCTCTAAATTATAGATTACGGATTCCTTGCTTTCAGATGTAAAAGCCTCACAGACACCGCTGAACTGTGCCGATTACTTTTCGGAGTGCTCTGCGATCTATCGGGCTGGGCTGTGTGCTTCCCAAGCCCCGAAGTGGGGCTTGAACCGACGTGGGGCTTAGAAGCGAGAGTATTACCAACTGAGGCCAGGCTAATAATAGTAGTAATAATAATCCTTGCATTTGATATAGCAACTTATCACGTCGTTGAGACGTCTCAAAGCGTTTCACAGCATATACTCTGAAGTTAATTGACTGAATTTTGTGGGCGAAACGCGGCAGCCGATTGCTCACAGCAGTGTCAATTGTAAAAAATCACATGCGCACATTTGTGGTATAAAAGAAAGCGAGTGGCGTTATACAGGGTTGTTGAGTTTGGGAATTTTGACGAACATTTGACTTCAGTATCACTAATTATAAAACTCTGAATCTCAGGAACTTAGAAGAGATGTGAATTTGGGGTAAGGTTACTCTACTTGCTTACCCCTACTGGCCCAAGTGTTGAGGCTCAGTGGTTATCTGTGGGATATTATGTTAATATAGTATTGCGTAAGAATTGTGTTTGTTAGTTTTGCGTTGAATGCTCCGAATGCAGGAATATATATATATTGAATGATATGGGCTTGAATAAATAAGAAATATTTTATTAAAAGCCAATTGTTGGGTGTATTTTGTGAGGCCGCTCTGACTGGGCACGTATTCTTCGACATAAAATGAGAAGAGAGGGATCATTTCTTTCAGAGTGCACCTGGAAGGAGGGTGTAATTCTCACCCAGAGATAAGGTACCATGATACTGTGAAGCACCTGGAGACATCTCAATGACATGATAAGGCGCTGTACCAAATACAGGAGTGCCAGCCTGGACTGTGAGCTCAAAGTCCCCAAAGTGGGTCTTAAACTCATAACCCAATGGCACAGATATGGGCAAGAGTGTTACTGCTTGAGCCAGGATGATACTCAATGGATAATGGCAATGACATAGCTTCTGAAACCAACACCCAACATCGGCCAGCCATCCAGCCAGCCAGGGCCACAGACAGCAGCTGAATGCAAGATTAGAAACACGATTCATTTCTTATGTGAGAATTAGTCAAACGAAAATGGCTGTGGACAAGATCATCAAGTAACGTTGTCAGTGGGAATGGAATTAAATTGCAGATTGTTTGCCTAACTAACAAATTAATTAAATACTCTAATTAGGTGGATATATTTAACTAATTTGTTAAGACACTCTAGATGTATTGTTACTGACTGATCTAATTCACGTAATGAAGAGTCTGGAATGGGTTCAAAACTTTCATGCCACAATCAATCAATAGGGATTCAACGCTTTCACAACCAATGCTGCTTACTTGCATTATCCTCATTGAAAATTGCCTCCTATGTCGGTTATTTTGTTACTCAATCATGTAAACCCATCAATAACCCTTTATCCTTTCCCAGTGATAGTGAATCATATCTATATGCTGTATTGTATTTTTTACCCCGTAAATCTCTCCTTACAGATCTTTTGTGTGTCAGCCTGGCTCAGTTGGGATTGCTCTCGCCTCCGTGTCAGAAGGTTGTGGGTTCATCCCCACGTTAGGAGGTGAAACTTATACAGTCAAGGCTAACAAATTAATGGAGTGCTGGGAGTTGCATTGTCAGAGGTGCCATCCTTTGGATGAGATGTTAAACCGAGGTCCTGTATGTCTGGTCAGGTGGACGTTAAAGATCCCAGGGTGCTATCCAAAAAGAGACGGTGTCTTGACCAATAATGCCCCCAAATAAAATTGGTCGTTGACTCCATGGCTGTTTGTGGAACACTGCCATGTCCAAATTGGCTCCCACAATCGCCTACAAATGCACAGTCACTTCACTTTACAGAAATTCCTATGAAGAGCTTGGAGATGTTTGGATGACGCGTTGAGGTGCTGTGCCAAATGCAAGGACTATCGTGTCTTCCAGGTGGCTGTCCAGAACTTATCTGTATCTGTGACCTCTTGCTCTACTGCCTTGGCTCAATTTAAGATGTGAAATAAAACGGTTGGTAATATCAATAGATAGGAAGTGCGGTTGCAACCTTAAACCTGCATTGCTCATTTGGAAAGGAAACAGTCGCAGAACAGAGAGCCTTGACCCAGTATTCACAGAGGATACTGGGGAGATGGCCTTCTCTGACTGTTCCTTTGACTGACCTTCCTATCGCTGCGTGCTTCAGAGGGACATTTAGTTTTTATCTCAGCGCCACCGAGCTGATTGTGTGTCTCCAACGTCTAATGAGTGAAATTGGAAAAACAGCACGGAATCACTTTTAAGCACGTCAGAGGCAAAGCAATGTATCTCCTGCGAGCGAGCTTTTTTCGAGACAAAATGAAATGAGCTTGCTAAGGAAAGCGTTTGGTTTGCTGGAAGCTGAGCACAAAGCAGCGCACATTTTGATTAGCAAATACTTCAGTCACAGCCTCGACAACCATTCCTATCACTTTCGTACAGTGTCTCCCAACCCGCGGAAAATGTTTGCTCCCATGTTTTTGCCACATCACAGATCTGTTGTACACACACTTACCACAAAACCACATGATCACAAAATCAGATTGACCCTAATCCTTGCGTTTGATACAGCGCCTTATCACCTCATTGAGACATCTCAAAGCACTCCACAGAATATGCTGTAAGGTGCCTTGACGGTATATTTTGTGGCTGAAACGCGACAGCCAATTGAAGTGCGCACAGATGTGTCCCACGCATATCATGGATTGAGTGACAGCATTTTTTTTTATGGGATTATTACCCCCGGAAAAGTGATCCACCAATCGACCAACAACCGGGATCCTACTTACTGCAAGGTAAACAGAGGCATGTGGATTAAGAAGACTTGCCTAAGGTTTCGCTCAGCTCGGGAATCAAACCCAGGTCCTCTCTGTTACGAGTGAGGCGAGTGATCCAATCTCTACACTACAAGTCTGTCTTATTACAAGGAATCTTTTGACAATGTGCTTTGACTGATGCAAAATCGTAAGCAATATGTACATTAAAAAATCCATAATGCCAGAGGAAAACCTACACGCTGAATATTGAAATAAACAGAGTTCACAGCTGGGTGGTGTTTACTGCCGAGCCGTTATCTAAACTGCTTTAATACCCAAGGCTGACTTAATTCGCTATGGTGTCAGTTTAGCTCAGTTGGTAACTCTTTAGCCTCTGTGCCAGCAAGTCTTATCTAAACTGATGTTCCAGTGCAGTGCTGGGGGAGCGCTATCTGAGACACTATCCCGAGTGAAGGGCAAGCTGTTTTCGGTTGTGCAATCCTTTGGGTGAGAAGTTAAACCAAGGTCCTGTCTGAGTGTCCAGGAAGCCGTTAAAGATCCCATGGTACTATACAAAAAGAGAAGGGAGTTTCTCTCTCTCTTTCTCTATCCCCCCCAGTATCCTGGCCATCAATCAATCCCGCAGATACAATTGCTCACTCACTTCATGGATGTTTGTGGGACGTTGCTGCGCGCAAGTTGGTTGCTGTGTTGTTCTACAAAATACACAGTCACTGCACTTCCGGGTAAAATCACGTAAAGCATCGTGATACAACTCACCAATGAAATAAGATGCTGTATCAAATGCAAGCAGTATTGTTAGGATTATTATATATATATATATATGTGTGTGTGTATCTCATGTAGGATTGAACATTCCCCATCAGTGACTCCATTAAAATCGGTGGATTCAATAGCACTCCAAGACGTAGGGGAAAGCAGTGGATCAGATTGAATCCAAGCAATGTCTCCGATGTCTAATGTGTGGCAGTAAATGATTCAGAGTGTTGCAGGCTAGGAGTAGAGAGAACGGCAGACAGAGGGAACTGAAGTTGTGCAACCGCTAATGAAAACTATAAAGGTTTATTTGCCAATAAAAGCTGATAGATCGGAAGCCTGGTCTTTGCCTGTAATGTGTTAGAAATTAGGATATATTCTGCAACTCAAGCAGGTTACAACTGGAGAGAAGCTTCAGCGGGCATCAGTCTGGCTCATTTGTTGGCGCTCTCGCTCTGAGTCAGAAAGTTGTGGATTCTGGCCGCACAACTAGTCCTTTGAACTCACAGTCTATGACCTCCTAAAACCGTGTCCAATACAGTGTTGGGGGTAGGAGGGGAGGCTGTGTTGTTGGACGTGCCTTCCTTTGGATGAACATTTAAATTGATGTCCTTTCTGGTCGAGTATCAAAAGATCTCATGGCTCTATTCGCAAAGAGAAAGGAGTTTTTCTCTCCCGGTGTCCTGGCCAACAATTCCCCAGACAAAATTGGTCATTGATTTCACTGGAGTGTCAGTGTAGACTGTGCGATTCCATGTCCTGACGTGGGGCTTGAACCCACAACCTTCTGACTCACAAGAGATGTGACCGAGTGTGACAGTGCGAGGGAGAGCAATGAACTTAAGCTCCCACTGTCAATTCCTTTCTGCCTTCAACTCCCACGCCCATTCAAACAGAATCACTCCTTCAGGCCACGCTGGCTGTCTCTGTCTCTGTTGCCCACTCAAAAGATAAATTAGCCACAACAAATAGATGTTGAAATCGAGCAGGATTATTTTGTAACCGTGTAGTTCAGAGCAAAGAGTTATTGGCAGAGAAAAGACTTTATTTAAACAAGCTCTCTTCTCTCCCGGACGAAGCGATGTGAGCCTATCACCCCCATCCTCGTCCAGCTTCACTTGTTCCCCATCTCCCAGAGGATCGAGTTTAAAATCCTACTCCTCACCTTTAAAGCCCTCTATCTTCTTGCTCCTCCCTACCTCTATGACCTCCTAAAACTACAGCAACCTGTCCGCTCCGGTCACTAGCCTGCTCCACGTCCCCTCCCTGCCCGCTCCACCATTGGCGGTCAGGCCTTTAACCTCTCTGCCCCTACCCTCCGGAAATCTATCCTGCAGCCCCTCTGCCTCGCCCCCACTCCGTTGCCTCCTTCGAGGCCCGTCTCAAGAACTTCCTCTTCGTACTTCCTCTTCGACTGTACCACGGGTCATTTTCCCACCTGCCCTCCACCCTGCCCTCCACCCTTCTTGACTCCAGCCCGCAGCTCGGGTGCAAACCCTTGACTGTCCAGCGATCGGAGATGTCCTCCCGACGTGAAAGGCGTTATATAAAGTTGCCATTCTCCGAGGTTATACCTTTATTCCGAACGATAGCGACGGGCGTCTTGTTATGAGCCTTTCCTTAAAATAAAGCTGAGCTGCTCAATGTTTAACACAGCTTTGCTTCCAGAAAGACTTCAGTCTTTAACGCGTAATCTGCAGAGAGCAGGGGATGCATTATTTTGCCCGGGGTGACATCTGACTGATCAAGTAGTAAAAAAAAAATCAATACTCCGCTCTCAGCACCTCCACAGAGCTGATTTGCGCTGGGAGGGCTCAGGCAAGAAACAATTTGTGAAGCCATCTCCTCAGAGCTTCCCTGCGGACACACACACAGACAATTCCCACGTCCCAACCCTTTAAAACCCCTCTTCGCCAGGGCGGTTTCTGACAGCGATCAGATCAGGCAATCTTCTCGTTTGACAACACAACTGACAACCCACATTACATCATCATCATCATTATCATCATAATAATAATTACAATAATAATCCTTGTATTTGATATAGAGTCTCATCACGTCATTGCGACGTCTCAAAGCATTTCACAGAAAATGTATAAACGTCACAGAAGACGTCTCAACAAAGTAATAAGGCGCTATATCAAATGCAAGGATTATTATTTTTATTACTTGAGGTGAGACTGTATTTTCAGATACCGCAGCTTTTAGCCCCAATTCCTTTTTTTCTCAGACAAAATGTCGTTCGGTGTGAAGGGAGGTGAGGTGAGCCTCATCAAGTGATTTTCCCCAGCAGTTAGCATTCGGAAGCCGCCTATTCTCACCTCTTGCCCTTCCGAACTCAGCTCCTGTAGACCCTGCAAGCCAAAGCTCTAACAGGTAGGGTGGTCCTAGCTGGACAAGCAGCGTGAAGGTTTGCCAGGCAGCGATATGCGTTTCTTAGCTGGTTGGACTCCAGCAGTTATCCCAACGCACACTCTGGGCTCCCCCCAAGCCTCGGCTCTTGCCAACCTGTGTCTAACACTCTCCGGAATTAGATAAACAGGATTAGTCCCTCCAGGGGGAGAGAGAGAGAGAGAGAGAGAGAGAGCGCATTCCACTCCAACAATCTTAGCTCTGGGATTTCTATGTGTAGGTGGGAGGCATGGAACTCTCAGCTTGGTTTGGAGACTCTTAAGCAACGGTGATGGGTTTCCGCGTGTATCAGACACCCGGCCGACTACATCCCCCCACCTCCCAAAATATATATATATATCCTATATGCATTAGGATAATGCATTGGTTTACTTCACATTGATGGGTTTGGATGCAGAGCAAGAGAGATGGGGGGAAAGGGGAAGAGTGAGAGGGAGAGAGAGTGTGAGAGGAGAGAGCTCTCTGTCTTGCTAGTAATTACTTATTTAAAAAGCGAAAATATGATAAAACATTTTTTGGGACGCCGGTTGTAAATGTCATCGGTTTTTATACCGTTCTAAGGTCACCCTGCATACACAAGGATGAAACAGACAATCTGTTGAGATCATTAAACGGGAGAGACAGGCTCCCCCAGGAGTTGCTTTCGTTCAGAGTGAATCCGTGAATAACCAACACAGATCCATTTTTCGTCTCTTCCCCTACAGTGAGCATCACACGCTTTAATCCCTAAGCCTCGACACAGCTTCTCGTGGTTTGAAAGTGATCCTGTGTCATGAGACGTGTATTCTGTGAGATTCTACACTGGCCAGAATATACCCTATTGTCCCTCGCGCCCTCCCTTCCACCATCGGTGGCCGGGCTTTCAGTCACTGGGTCCTGAAACTCTGCAACACTCTCCCTCAATCCCTCCGCCTTTCCACCTCCTTCCCCATCTTCAGGTCGTGCCTGAAGACCTTCCTCTTCGATTGTGCTTATGGTCACCTCCCCCACTCCACCCAGCTTTTCATAACATGCATCTTGTGTTAATTATGAGATCCGCAACTTTACCCCATAAAAGAACATGGGCTTTTACAGTTCTATAGACATCCACCTGAACTGCCTTGGACTGAGTGGCCACACTTTCTTGCAGAAGGATTATTACTCCCAGAAATCAACTAGAAATCAACAAACAATCGGGTTCCTACTTATTGGTAGGTAAACAGAGGTGTGTGTGTGGAGTAAGGAAGCTTGCCTAACGTTTCGCCCTGCCCGGTGAATCGAACCCAGGTCCTCTCGCTTGCAAGGCGAGCGTGCTAACTACCATGCTACAGGACTCCATAAAAATAAGCATCATTGCGAGATTGGGAGGGGAGGGAGAGAAACTATTCACCATGAACCTTGAGTGTAAATGCTGGCAACAGGAAGGGATCAGGGCCCACAGATTGAATTTAAAGATAATTCAAACGCCAGCTTCCAATTCACCCAACTGTGTTCAACCTCGAGCTGTCAACCTGACCTTAGCTTAATTTGCAGATCCCATTCGCAGTGGAATTACTACTTCATCAGTAACCTGCCATCAAACTAGGCCCAAGTGGGATCATTGGGATTACGAATTCAGTCTTGTGCGAAATCATTTTGACAGATGTCACCTGTATCAATCTTGCAGCAGAAGGAAGGACTGAAGCTATGGACCGGCGAGATAGCTGTGGTGGGCACGCTGCAGTAGAAGCGGAATAGAAGGTCTTTAAAAATTAAACAGTCTGACAGAAAGTGTTGGGAATTCACAATGCTGCTCTCCCAACTGGGGACGTCTATTTTATTGGTATGCCGACATTGTGTCTTTTGGCTTGCCACATAGCAATATCAATGGCAAGCTACGCGGTTTGGGCTGAAATTCCACCTAATCTTAGCTTGTGTTCCATGGCCCGCGCCCTGCCTGGCAGTCATGCCTTCAGCTTCTCTCTCCCACCCTTTAGAACTCCACCCCACAGTCCCTTTGCCTCCCCTCCTCCCTTGCCTCCTCTCAAGACCTTCCTCTTTGACCGCACCTTAGGTCATCCTCCCAACCCCATTCCCCTTGACACGACCCCCCCCCCCACCCCCACTACCCCTCTTGAATCCATTCCCCAGTGCGGGTGCAAACCATTGACTGTCCAGCACCTTGTGTTCTTTTAACATGGTAGGTGCTGTATAAATTTATATATTTATCTAAATGGCCTTTGTTCTTGTTGTCTTGCCTTAAAATTTAAGATAGCAGAAGAATGTGTAAAATTCCTACATTTTGGTTGAATTCAGAAGCCGGTTAAGAACTGTGAGCAAAGCTGCTTCCAATGTAATCCTAGCACTGAAACATTTTGGCTTGGATTCTGCACCATATTAAATCATAAGGCAAAATGGCCCGGGGCTGTGATTAGGTGGAATTCGGCCTCTGATTTCCCACAAGAGGAGATTTGGGCCCAGCGAGGCACGGTTGAAAGCCTCGGAGAAAATCTCTATGTCTAAGTACTTGGTGAAGTGTGCAAGCTATCCAACTGTGTGTGTGTGTGTGTGCAGGCGCTGCTATGAATGTTCTCGATGAACTGAACAGAGGTGGAGTACAGAGTACCTGAGGGAAGGTAGAGTGACTTCGAAGAGCTACCTACTCAAGTGCTGGCATGCAAAGGTCAGGAATGAATTATTACTGAGTTCTGTGAGTTGTTTGTTACATATCCAAACAGTGTCTCGATGGACCATCGTTCGACCTGTTGCATTTAAAGTTTTCTCAGGCTCTGAATGCGTCCCCTTCAACTCTCCGGGAGGAACTGGCTCGCGGACATTAACCTGGGAGTTCATCCCGAGTGCTCTTCACAGCAGAGCAACGAGGATAATCCCCAGAGGTAGAGGAACAAGCTTTCAGCAATGATTAGAGACAAGCCAGAGCTTTTCAACCTTGAGAGCAGAAGTCTCAAGGGGGGAAACCTATAAATGTTCAATGAGGTAAATGTATATAAATCTTACTTGAGAAACTAAACTCAGATCAATACTTTAGCATGCACCGAGACAGAACAACAACAACAAGTTATCTTAGCACAGTGCTTTTCATGTCGGGAGAACATCCCAAGGCGCTGGACAATCAGTGATTTGGAGCTACACGTGATTAGAGTTCCAAAGGGCACTTGGATATTGGACAGATTTTGCAGTCAAAAAGGTTCCTTGAAATTGGGAGATGAGTGGGAATGAGAAACATCAAAGTAAAATAAGCATCAATATTATAATGATAACAATCCTTGTGTTTGATAAAGCACCTGATCACATAGTCGAGACATCCCAAAGCTGCCTCGCAGGTGTACTGTATAGTGTAGTGACTGTGCATTTTGTAGGCAGCCAATTTGTGCACAGAAATGTCCCACAAACAGCAACCAAGTGAATGAACAATTTTACTTGTGGGTGAGGTGGGTGGTGATTGTCGGCCAGGACAGCAGGAGAAACTGCTGCGAAACAAAACATAATTCAAAAATCAGCAAGCTTACAAATCAACGCGGTGCATTGGGAATTTTTTTTCTGCACCTTGCTGCTGACATGAAAGCCACTATATAAATGTAAATCTGTATTGTATTGCATTGTATAAGATTGGTATTGCAATGAAACCATCCCCTGTATTCACATTTGCTGATGAAATGTGATGAGGTTACACGTGTTGAATTTAATTATTATTATTATTATTATTATTGAATAGCTCCATGTTCACAATCGCGGCAGCTTCTGGTCAATAGAAAACACGATGTGCACCCATACAGAGATTTATTGTGAGTGAATCCACGGACGTACATTCTCAATCTGTTCTGAGTCATTTGCCTCAATATATTGCAACCGTGTTCGCTTTTTGAAAGGGTTCCTCCGTTGAATAAATCAGACATTACTCTCTGCAATGTCGAAACCTGTATTTTTTTAAAAGTTACAGACAGTATCTTTTCTTTCTCCCCCAACCCCATTTCCCCCAACTCCACTGCTGTGTATTTCTTCTCAGCTTCGCTTTAAGGAAGCATCACAAGGGAGTAGCATTTTGCTCTGAGCTCGGAGGGAGAGAGAAAGAGTGAGAGAAAGAGAGAGAGAGAGGGAGGTGGGGAAAGCGTAGGAATGCAATAGTAGTCACATAAATCAGCTTCTGATTGATGAGACATTTCAGTGCAAGCGGCACTTGAGGCAGTGTATTAGCTTCTAAACCATAAACCCTAAACAAGCTCATTAATAATCCAACCGGTCTCCCTGTTCCATTAGAGCATAACATTTAGCACTGCCAGAGAGCTGGAGGTACATGTCCTACCAGGAATACAACATCAAAACCTACAGAAGACACTCTTTTTTTTAAAACTGTTATTGTGGAACTGTTGTGGAATCCTACTCTCTTTGGCAGGTTAACAGCGAATTGGACGTGATCTGTTAAATGTCAGCCTGGCTCACTGGGTACCACTCTCACACCTCTGAGTGAGAAGGTTGTGGGTTCAAGCCCCACGTCGGGACTTTAAGCGCTTTTCAGACGGCTCAAAGACGTGATAAGACAAGGATTATTATTAATTATTATTATTTAAGTGCGCAGTCTATCCTGATGCTCCAGTGCAGTGCTGAATTGTCAGAGGCACATTCCTTCAGATGAGACGTTAAGCTAAAGCCCTATCTGTTTTTTTCGGGTGAACATTACAGATCTCAGGGCACTATTTGAAAAGAGAAGAGAGTTTCTCTCTCCCAATGTCCTGACCAACAAATCCCCAGATAAAATCAATCATTAACTTCATGTTATTTGTGAGACATTGCTGTGAGCAAATTGGCTGTCGCCTTTGCCTACAGTCACTGAACTTTACAGTGGATCCCTATAAGTAAGTAAGTCGCACATTCAGGATGCTAAAATGATATATAAATAGATTAAATCGAGACCCAGGTAGAAATTCTGTAGGACATTGCTGGGCGCAATTTAACTGTGCATCACAGAACACACAGTCATTCCACTTTACAGTACATCCTGCGAAGCGCTTTAATAATAATAACAATAATCCTTGCATTTGATATAGCGCTTTTCACGTCGGGAGGACTTCCCAAAGCGCTTCACAGAACATACTGTAAAGTGAATTGACTGTATATTTGTGGGTTTTGTGGCATCCTCCTGACAAGAAAATGTACGTATTATTATTATGGTAAGTTTTACCCCTGATTGGAGAACATTTAGGGTTAGGATCCTAAAAGACCCTAATTAAGGGCATTATTACCGCAGGGCCTACAATCTTTCCTATTGCATTTTCAGAGTGTCCAAAAATTAAACAATTAGAGAGTGTGAACATTTCATACAAGCAATTAGATTTTTCACAAGTTTGCTGGAACTCATTAGTATTTAATATTCAAGCGAAGCTCCCTGCTCATTTACTGGCTTTCATATTAATGTCTTCTCATACGTCTAATATTCTATGTCAGATTATCAACCGTTTTATTTGCACCTCATTTCCCACCAAACCATTCTTTGCTTCTTCATCCGCAGCCTCCATTTCCAGCATTTGTTTTGGTTCTATATCATAGCATAGTAGTCAGAGTATACTGGTCCTCCGATACCAAAAGTAAGGATCTGTAGCTCAGTGGTTAGAGCACTCGCTTTGCAAGCGAGACACCTGGTTCAATTCCAGGCAGAGGGCGAAACCTTGGGCAAGTTTCCTTACTCCACACAGAGCCTAATAATAATCCCTCCAAAACAAAACAATAATAAATTGGTCATTTTCAATCCACAACTGTTTGTGGGGACGCTGCTGTGCACAATTGGCTGCCGCGTTTCGCCCGCAAGTATACAGTCACTTCACTTTACAGTCTATCCCGTGAAGCGCTTTGAGACGTCGAGAAGACGGGAAAAGCACTGTATCAAATGCAAATGCAAGGATTATTATTATTATTATTATATTAAGCTTATTTATTGGCAAACTCTTTCTCTTCAGTGACACAACACAGAGAACGGCCTTGATCAATTACTATGATCTGTAATCAATAGGTTCAAAGGACTAACATTTAGCCCCTGCATCCAGCTTTATTCCAGAATCTTTCTTCTGCCTCAATACCTTTCAGAGTTTCAGAGTTTCCGCTTAAACAGCACTATCAAACCTCAGGCTGACGGTCCTGACTCAATGCCACCTGTGTTCCCTTGGGTCACGCACGGCATTCTACCGGTGACAAATCTGGTCTCAAACTGGGCGATATTGGGGTAAAATTCCACCCAAGTCCAGGATTACTCTATCGTTGTCAAATTTCAGAGTGTTCAGAATTTGGCAACCTATTCGATTCAATTCAGTCTTAACTTTGAAGTCGTTTTTCATCAAACAGCTTGCAGGGGGGGGAAAAAAAAAGGCTTCAAAATTTAGGCTTGAACAATGCGATACAAATTTATATCCACACAGAGCCTTTCAAGTCCTAAGGCATTTGACAATCCCGGCTTCACACTGGAGCTATTTTAAAGCTAGTTTAAGAATTTGCAAAATTCTGGATGCTCTGAAAATGCTATGATCATCGAGCAAAAAGAAAAAGCTTTCCAGGACATTACACTGGTCACTCGATCCACGACTGGTTGTGGGACGCTGCTGTGCGCAATTGGCTGTCGCATTTCGCCCACAAAATATACAGTCAATTCACTTTGCACTATATTCTATAAAGCCCTTTGAGACATCTCGATGATGTAATGAGGCACTACATCGCAAGGATTATTATTATATTCACGAATCGGGTAGCAAGTGTAAATTTCTGGCCATCCCAGTCAACCTGAGAGCTTAGATTACACAATCTTGTAGTACTGAAGAAGGCCATTAAGCCTATTTTGCCTGTCTGTTGCTCTCTGAATTAGCTCTCCTTACAGTTTCATTCCCTGCGCTTTCCCCTTTCATATATATATATCTTTTTCAAATATTTATCCATTTCCGTTCTAAAAGCTTTAATGGAATCTGTTTCAATCAGTGCTTATGCTCTGCTGTTTCTTGTCCCGTTAGCTGTTGAATAACATTCTGTTCAATAACATTCTCCTTTGCGTTCTGAGAGAGATCTTATACAAATGTCCTTGAGTCTCCAATTCATCCACCGGTGGAAATGGTTTCTGTCTATTTTGTTTTATCAAAGCCTCACTTCCTTTTGAGTACAGTACAATACAGTTTACTTTTATGCATCAGGATGTTGTACTCTACTCAGTTCTCACTGTTTCCTGCTTTCTCTCCCTCCTGATCTCCTTCCATTGGTCCTTATTTATTAATTAGTATCCAAAAGATAATATCTTAAAGCAATCAACTCTGATGGCTGGAGACCCGAGCTGATGGTGGGGAGAGTCAAGGGGGGGTAGGGAAGAAAAAGATGATCGAAAGCGTGGTCAAAGAGGTAGGTCTTGAAGCAGACCTTGAATAATAATAATAATCCTTGCATTTGATACAGCGCCTTATCACACTTTCGAGACATCTCAAAGCGCTTCGCAGAACATACTGTCAAGTGAATTAATTGCGCAAAGCAGTATCCTACAAACAGTTCTGGATTGAGTGACAAAATTATAGTTATTTTAATTCATGTGTTAGCTGGGAATCTGCAGGAGAGCGAGGATTGCTGGGATACCAGCCTCGTCCACAGCTTCACTAATTATGCTTTCATTGCTTGCCGATGCTTTAAGGAACGTCGCAAATTAGACGTTTCCATGTCTCAGAGCTAAATATAATTCCAAAGGAGTGTTGAAGCGAGGGCACGGACTTGAATCATTTTTGTAGAATTCCGGCTAGCCACGACCTTCATGAAACATTTAGGAATGTATTTGAATCAGATTTCCCAAGAGCAAAGGGGTCTGATTGTCGGAACCATTAGATATTTTTTCATATTAAAATGTATTATTTTAGAATTCAAATCATAATTTATAAAGAACCGCCGCACTTCGGGCTAAGAACAACCAAGGTTTAAAATGAAACCGCTGAGAGTTCAGTGGCAATGTAAAATAGACAGACAATCGCTCTCGAGAACACTGCATTCCCAAGGTAGTGTCGTAAGAACATAAAAACATAGGAGATGCTGGTGAAAAAAAGGCGAAGGTCCATCTAGTTCGCCTTCCACCTTCTTGGTGGTCGCATTCATACACGTATATGTCCTGGAATACCCATGTACTATAATCCCAGAATGTTATTTGCTGAAAGAAAACTATCTGACTGTCTGACACATTCCTCTGCTTTGCACCCAAGAGATATGATGATAAGATCGATCCAGTCAAAATTACCGTCTTTTTGTATAGCATTTTTGAATGATTGTCATTGGGCTAATTTGCACCTTAACATATTTCTTGATAAGGAGTTCCGTAGCTTTGTGGTTAGTGCACTCACCCCCGAAGCAAGAGGACCCGGGAGGGGCTAAACCTAAGGTAAGTTTCCTTACTCCACACGCCTCTGTTTACCTAGCAGTAAATAGCAACCCAATTGTTAGTCGATTGGCAGATTGCTTTACGTGTGTAATAATTACTCAAAAGAAATTGGGTCATTCAATCCACGACAGCTTGTGGGACATCGCTGTGCGCAATTGGTTGCCACGTTTGCAGTATATGCTGTGAAGTGCTTTGAGACGTCTCAAATTATTATTTTAATCATTATTGAATAATTTCCCTATCTCCACATGGCGCAGGCTCCTAGGATTTGATCATGCCAGTCTTAATTTTAAAGCCTCCAATACTATTCCCTTGTCCAGTCTGAAGGCATTAAACAACACAGCACATTCACCTACAAACGCACAGTCACTTTACATATACGTGAAGTGCTTTGAGGCGTCCTCCTGACGTGAAAGGCACTGTACCAAATGTAAAGATTATTATTAATTTTATTATCCATTGCTTTCAATATCGACTAACTGTTGACTAATCTGCCTCGTTTGAAGCGTGTTCATTTTAAACCTCTGTCGCTCTCGTTCTGGGCTCCAAGTCAAATCGCTGCTCATAGCCATGTAATCTGTGGCTCTCTCTCAATATTTGAAAACCTTGGATCATGTTCCCTGTGAAAACAGGTTTGATCTGCAGCTTCTCCTCATACCTAGGAGTCCCAGGTCCTGAAATCATCATTGATCTTCCCCTTAGAACCATTTCCAATTTATCAATTGAAGATAATGTGGCCTCGCCAGTGATCTATACGCAATCGAGCTCAGGCTTTTGCCATTTAGTCAATAGGTCTAGAGATAAGATGTGCTCTTTATCTTCCCTGCTCTCACCTTCTGACTGACACTGTCCGTCTGGGCTGGCTCAGAGAGAATTTCACAGCAATGATGCCTTCAGCCACTACGCCACCAACCTCTGAAACTCTCTGCCTCAATCCCTCTGCCTCGCACCCCATCCCCTCCTTACCCGGCTCCAAATCATGACTGAAGACCTTCCTCTTCGACCGTGCCTACGGTCACCTCCCCTCATTCCCCCAGCTCAGCATCAGGCTCCGCCACTGTTAAGTGCTCTGAGACGCTGCCCAGCCTGAAAGGGCGCCGTGTAAATGCAAGTTGTTGTTGTGACAATGACAACAGCAGTAGGTGATCAGATGGTGCTGAGCTCTGATGTTCACGCTTGAGGAATACCCTAATCGACACAGGAAACTTTTAGTGGCGAATTAGGTTCATGGAGATGCAAAATGGAAATGAAGTGCGGAGCGGGAGTTGGGGCGGGGGGTGAGGGGGGCTTTGCATTTCCTTACAACTGGTGAATTCTGGCTCAAAGTGGGAAGTTCAAAGATTTCTTGTTACTCGTTGTGATTTCAATGCGGGGCCTCACAGCTGAGCGAGCGCTGCGAGAAGCGGGTCTGTATGTGTTGGATTATGCACACCTGCTGGCAACAGGCAAATCCGTGGATCATTATCACGGTGTCCTGCTGTGCGGCTGCAAAGCTGGAAGCAATGTGCCTCAGGCAAAAAGATCTCCTTGTTTTTCATGCGTTTCTGCTTTCAAACTGTTGTGGAGCCAGTGGTTAGAGCAATCGCCTCGCAAGCGAGAGGACCCGGGTTCAATTCCCGGGCGGGGCGAAACCTGAGGCAAGTTTCCTTACACCATATGCCTTTGTTTAATTATCAGTAACTCGGAACCCGGTTGTTAGTCGTCGATAAGCAGATTTTTTTGCCGTGGTAATAATTCCTCCGAAAAGTAATAATACTGATAATTTGATCACTCAATCCATGGCTGTTTGTGTGACATCGATGTGCACAATTGGCTGTCGTGTTTGGCTCACAAGATATACAGTTAATCCAATTTACAGTGTATTCTGTGAGGCACTTGGAGACATCTTTTTTAAGGGATTATTACCCCTGGAAAGTCTCGTGCCTCAGGTTGTGCCCTGCCTGGGAATTGAACCAGGGTCCTCTCACTTGCAAGGCGAACGCACTAACCACTGCGCTACAAGACTCCACAGACAAGTGGTTGTCATACGAAGTTGCAACTCCGGGTAGCGGAAATTTTAACGAAGGGAAATCCTTAAGATTTGGGTAAAGATTCCTTAAGAAACAATCGGAGGTTTTCCCACTGAGATTGATGTCACTGCAGGGAGCTGAACTCGTGGTTTAGGTGAGCGGCCCTGAGTTCTAGTGAGCTAACTGCAGGCCACAAGATGGATTGTAACTCCTGTTGGGCAGTAAACCATTCCAGATTTCAGAGTTAACCACAAGGTCATTTCAAGGCTGCGCAGAATTCACAGCAAGGCAAGTGTGAAGGGCTGTATCATTGAGTGCAAATGGCGTTGGAGGGGGAGCTGTGCCTTCAACTGGAAACCACAGGCGATCTATCTGCACACAGCAGTGTCCGACAGCAGTCGTGGATTGAGTGACCAATTTTTTTTAAGGGATTATTAACCCCAGAAAAGTGATCCCTCCGCCAATCGTCTAACAGCCAGGTTCCTATTTATGGGAGGTAAACTTGTGGAGTAAGGAAACTTGCCTAATGTTTTTGCCCTGCCCGGGAATTGTACCCTGGTTTTCTCTCACTTGCGAGGCGAGCGCTCTAACCATTAAGCTACAGGATTCCAAAGCATAACTGCGACACAAAGCACTTTGGAAAACCAAAAGCCCTTAAAGATTCGGAGGTTGTGCGGAGGAACAAGCATAACACAGACTGCTTGGAAGACATTAATATTTACTACAAGAACCCAGAGTTCACATGTTCAAGCCGATGGAAATGGGATACAGGCATAAATCCTGTGGAACATGACAACTGACATCCTTAAAGTTGGTCACTGCATCCAACAGGAGCTCTAGCCTTGCTGTCGTGCTGCTTAGAATACTGAGCAGATGGAACGTCTCACACAGCACCAAAAAAACACCGCCAATGTCTCGATCAATCACAGTGCATCTCTTCGCCTTGTTGGCTCTTTGAAAGAGGAATCGGTACAAGCAGGAGGAACAATGTCGGGGTGTGTTGTTACAAATGTAAGCTGCACCCGGGAGGAACAGGCTTTAAACAGCGAACATGGATCTTGTGAAAATCATAATAATATAATTCTGCAGTGGAGTCTTGTAGCCTACTGGTTAGAGCGCTGGTCTCCCAAGCGAGAGGACCCGGGATCAAACAGAGACATCTCAAAGGCGTGATGAGGCACCATATCAAATGCAAGGACTATTATTATTATTAATTGACTGCGCATTTTGTGAGTGAAACACGGCGGCCGATTGTGCACAGCGGTGTCCCACAAACAGTCGTGGATTGAGTGAGCACTTTTTTTTATGAATTGAATTGAGAGGAGAATAATTTGGGAGTTTCAATTACAGACTATTTTTAGCTATGCGAGTCTCTGACCCATGATAAATCACCCCTTCTCCCCCACTTTGATTTATATCCTCTAGGCCTGGCTTACCATTCTTGATTTACACTTTCATCTTACACAGGGTAAATAGAGAAACATCTAGATCGGCAATAATGAGGTTTAACTTTCTCAGGTTAAACGGTTTCACACCGAGCTGATTATTCTGAGAGAGGGAGAAACAAAATTAGATTCAGAATCAATTTGAATATCAAAAAAAAGATATCGCTGAGGCCAAAAGACGGAGATTTGTTGTGCTAGGTGGCGTGCGTGCCTGCAAAACTCACAGTCACTACGCTTTGCTGTGAATCCTGTGGAACGGTTTGAGATGTCTGTTTGCGGGACGCCGCTGTGCGCAATCGGCTGCCGGGTTTCACCCACAAAATATAGTCAATTCACTTTACGGCATATTCTGTGCAGTGCTTCAAGACGTCTCGAAGATGTAATAAGGCGCTACATCAAATGCAAGGATTATTATTGTTATTACTATATACTGGGAACAAAAGGATCCCAGTACAGACCTCTGAGGTACATGTCCCCATTTACTTCGCTCCACAAATAATAACTCCCTTGACTTTGGCTAATTTTGCATCATTGTCTTGCCCTTGACACCCAGTGATATGATCTGTACATGAAGACACGTGTTTTTGGGGGTAGATATCTCAGGGGGAAGGCGGGGAGTGAGTGAGTGGGGAGAGTGCAGAAGTGCAGGCAGGTAGACAGATGATATAAAAACATGTTTTTTCCAGATTATCAATTATTGAGGACTCTTAAGTTTCTGTAACTCTCCAGCCAGAACCTGTGCGAAAAAAAAAGGTGTAAAGGTGACAATTGTGCTTGTTTCATAGTAATTAACACCTCAAATGTATTATAAAACACTACAAAATGTTACGGCACAGGCTGGGAAGATTCACGTTTTCGTCGGTGTTAATATTGATGACAGCTCGGACTCCACTGGACACAAACAGAACAAAGTGAAGCAATGAAACACGCATTTATATTCATTGCTCGACCAGGTAAGAATGGAAACATTCAGGACCTTTAACATCGGGACGCCGATTTGCATGCAGAGTTACGCAGTACAAGCAAATAGACATAAGGGCACACTTTAGCATATCATTTGTGTTAGTGCTTAAACCAGCGCTCTTCTGTGATGTGAATAAAAGGCCTCTTTTTTCGACAATATAGAGGCTTTGATCTCTGCAGAGAGAACGCCTGTTCTTTCAGTGTCCTTGGGAGAAAATACCCACTCTCTATATTCAACCCATTTCCTCAGTATTTTTTTCTGACAGCACACACGGGTGTCTGACACACACACAGAAATCCATCACCGTTGCTCCAAACCAAGCTGAAAATTCCCTGCATCCCACCCACACCTGGAAATCCCAGAGATAGATTGTTGGAATGGAATGCGCTCTCTCTCTCTCTCTCTCTCTCTCCCTGGAGGGACTAATCCTGTTTACCTAATTCCGGAGAGTATTAGGCGCAGGTTGGCATCAGCGAAGGCTTGGGGATCCCAGGGTGTGCGTTGGGAGTAACTACTGGAGAATAGCTTGCCATTGATATCGCTGTCTGGTAAGTTTTCCTGCTGCTTGTCCAGCTAGGACCACCCTACCCATTAGGGATTTGGCTTGCAGGGCTAACGAGAGCTGAAGGGGAGGATTCCCTGCCCCCAGTGACTGGTCTGACCTTCCAGGTCCTGTCGATGGACCAGGCCGTGCCGTGCTGTCATCAGCAGTTTCCTCAGTACAGTACGTGGAATGATTTTACACCTCTCAAGGCTTTGGAAGGTCATTTCAAAAACATTGCCACAAAGTGGCTTCTGGAGTGAAATAAATTTATTAGATGGGAAGTACTCCTACTTATTAAGCCATTGTGTAGTGAAAAGCTTTGGGCAAATTGTGGTCCAGGGCATTTTCTTAACATACTCCTATAATTGAAGTCAACAATGTGTGTCCGTTGAAGGATATCTTTGGTGAAATTGAACAGAGATTCTGCACTGGTCACAGGAATAAGTGCCGAAAATATACACTTAATGCAAGCTTTGCAGGATTTCTCCTGTTACTTCCTAGAATAAAGCAAAATAACTACCCATAATAATAATAATCCTTGAATTTGATGCATACTGTAAAGTGAACATACAGCCAATTTTGTGAAGTGCGTGGAGACGTCTCAAAGACGTGATTAGGCGCTATATCAAATGGATGCATTATTATACAGCGCCTTATCACATCGTCGAGACGTCTCAAAGCGTTTCACAGAATACACTGTAAAGTGAATTGACTGTATATTTTGTGGGCGAAACGCAGCAGCCGATTGCGCACAGCAGCGTCCCCCACAAACAGCCGTGGATTGAGTGATCAAATTATTATTCATTTATTTTATTTACTTTGAAGGGAGTATTACCCCCACAAAGAAATCCGCCAATCGACTAATAATGGGTTACCACTTACTGCTGGATAAACAGAGGGGTGTGCAATGGGTGAAGTTTTGGCCCATCCGGAATTGAACCTGGAGCCTCTTGGATTGCAAAGCGAATGCTCCAACCAATACACTAAGAGGACTCCATGTTAAACTGGCTCAAGGTAGCTTCAACGCTGTACTGTTAGCACATGAGAGGAACCTCTATTTGCCTTTCACACCACTGCTCTCGTTACCTGGATGATTCATTGCTTCAGATATTCTGACTGTTTAAAATAGATGTGTGATTTTTCAGGTTACGGGTCGGTCACTAATAGCAGAGACGCTGCACAAATCATTCCAATTTTGAATAAATAATAATAATGGGATGATCCGTTCATTCGATACAGTGCCTTTCATGTCTGGGGTGGGTGGGGAACGTCTCAAAACAAGATTCACTGTCAAGTGGAGTGACTGTGCATTTGTAAAGGAATGCGACAACCAATTGAAAGGCGCTGTATCAAATGCAAGGCCTATTTTTAAGAGAAAGAATGGAATTTAAGCTCACACTCCAGGCTGATATTCCATTGCACATTCCAGGGTGTTTCAATTGAAATCTGTTGGTGAAAGTCAACGCCTGGTGAATCTTAGTCCTCTCTCTCTCTCTCTCTCTCTGCTGTCCGACATTCCCAGGCCTGTTTGATTAAATAATCCGTCAATTGGTGTTTCTGTCAAGCAGTTTATTTCCATCAAATGAAATCTCAAGCACATAAACACTCGAAGCATTTGCATAGCAATCAGCTTGGGACACATTGGGGAAGCATCCAGCAGGCATTTCAATTTGTTTGGAAGAAAAGTATCTTAGATAAGCGGTGGTGGGAGGGGAAGAGAAGAAGGAGAAGGAGGAAAGGGGAAGAAAGAGGAGAGAAGGAAATGGGGGGGAAAGGGAAGGAGGGAGGGGAGAGGGGAGGCCGAAAAAATTTAATGCAAAAAAAATTTGGTCACTCAATCCACGACTGTTTGGCACTGCTGCGAGCGTGTTGGCTGCTGTGTTTTGCCCACAAAATATGCAGTCAATTCACTTTATAATATATTCTGTGAAGCGCTTTGAGACGTCACGATGATGTGATAAGGCCAATATCAAATGCAAGGATTATTATTATTACACCAGAATTGAACGAGTGAAGATCCTTTTTATATTGTTTCCCTCTCCGTTGTTCTTGAGCGCTACTTGGGGGGATGGGGGGGGGTGGGGTGTTCGGGCTGATGAGCGATGGCACACATCAGTGGGTTTTCATTTCAGAAATAATACCATCTAAATTATGAATACATTATCCTCTGAATCCTGCACTGATATGGATGTCCTTATGACTCGCTGTTCGCAAAGAATACTGATGAGTTTCTGCCCAGAAAACCTGTGATGATTTCCAGATCCCAGGTTCCATCTACAAGCAATGATAATAATAATCCTTGGCTTTGATATAGCGCCTTATCAGGTCGTTGAGACATCTCAAAGCGCTTCACAGGATTTGCTGTAAACTGTTTTGTGGTGTAGCTGCTACTGGGTTTGTGGTGTGACCTGGGCTGTTGAGTGAGGGTGGAATGATGGAATGATGGGGTGTCGAGTGCTTCTGCCCAGAGAGGAGGAAACGCGGAGGGGAAGATCGATGCAAAAGCAGAGGACAGAGAGAAAGTGCCCTGCTCGTCAGGCGAGAACCGTGCTGTGAGTCAAAGAAATAAACCACATCCTTCACTGAAACCAGAGGCAAAAAGAGATTTAAACCATCTCAGTTTGAATTGTAATTTATATTATCCCAGGCTTTAGACGTATCAACCCACGACCAATTAATCTCTCTGCAACTTATTCCATTATATGCCATGAAGCTCCATTTAACATTTTAACACCCACCAGGTTAAAATAGCTCGATTCTGTGCAGCTGACCCATATTGTAGACACAGATGTACACAGTCTACAAGCGCATTGCTCTGTGAATACCATTAGGTCTAACCTCATGAATAATTAGTGTTTAAATAGCGATGACCTTGAGCTAATCCGTCTTCTCTCCTGACCTCGCTGACGGTACTTTTTTTTTCAACAATTTCACTCATTTTTCCACCTTTGCCTCACCTCGCTTTCTCTATGACAGTTTTCAATTTTTAATTTGCTTTCAGTAATCTTTTCATCAAGAGCGTGTTGGACACCGCAGCCCATTTAATTAGTGCACTTGGGCTGAAAAGCACGGTGTCCCAATGAGCAGAGATTAAAAGGTCTTCCTAGCATTAGAAGTTAAGGTTTTCTGTATTACAGAATGACTTAAGTATTCTTTTTAACATTCGACTTCCCAGTTCCACTCACCATCAAGAACTCCTGTCCACCCTGGTTCCAGCCCATTATAACCATCCTTGCCCGGCTCCCTATCTACTTGTGGAGTTCCCATAGCGTCGTGGTTAGAGCACTCGCCTCGCAAACGAGTGGACCTGGGTTTCGATACTCCACACGCCTCTGTTGGCCTTGTGGTAATAACCCCTCCCAAAAGAAAATAATAATTTGATCACTCAATTCACGACTGTTTGTGGGAAGTTGCTGTGCCTAATTGGCTGCCACGTCTCACGCACAAAATATGGAGTCAATTTACTTTACAGTATATTCCGAGAAGCGCTTTGAGACATCTCAACGACGTGATAAGGTGCTAATCCAATACAACGATCATTATTATTATGATTCCCAAACCTCATCCTTACCTTTAAATGCCTCTATTGGAGTTGCTATATCTCTCTGGATCCCCTCCTAACCTCTCCCTGATCTCCTTCCTGTCCATCTCTCTGTCTCAGATCGCTATGAAATGCATCCCAATGTCCATCCGCATGCAAGGAAAGTATACATAAAACATTGCCTTGGACGGAGTGTGGGTGGATGGAATGTGCAATTGTCTACCACAAAGCAATGCTGAGTCAGAGTCCATGAATTATTTCCAAAGGGAATTTACAAGACATTTGTAGAGCAGGAGAAGGGGATAAAAATTAAGCAGCTCACATTGGAAAATAAATCCATCAACAGAAATTTCAGCCTGTTTCTGTGTTAGGACAATTGTGATGTTTCTTAACTAACTACGACATAAATCATCATTTGCCTGTGGCAGCACAAATCTCTGCACCATTCCAGTTGAGTGTTCACAAGTTCACAAGATCGGTTCCAATAGAAAAGGCCCTTCAGCTTCTCTGATTTCATCCTTCCAGAACACACAGCCTCCCATCTACCATCACAGCATCACACCGTTCTTGTTTCCTTCTTTTCCTGATCCCAGCATCCAATTTGTTTGTACTTTGAGGCCAACATTTCTTGTTTTGACTATTTAAACCCAGTGTTATAGAAGAGTCCTGGGGCATAGGAGTTAGAGCTCTCGCCTCGCAAGTGAGAGGACCTAGGTTCAATTCCTGGGCAGGATGAAACCTTAGGCAAGTTTCCATATGCCTCTGTTTACCCAGCAGTAAGTAGGAACCTGATTGTTAGTCAATTGGCGGATTGTTTTTCCCCAGGGATAATAATCCTTTCAAAATAAATAAATAACAGTAATTTGGTTACTCAAGCCATGATTGGTTGTGGGACACAGCTGTTCAATAACTCGAGGCTTCTCTAGGGCATATGATTCACAAAATAAAGACTGCTCGCCTGAAATAAAAAAATGGTAGCCATTAGCATCTGAAAAGGTGTCCATTTACCCGGAGACTGCACTGCCACCTTGTGACCGAGAGATTGCAATGGCGTTGAGGGAAGAACACAGCAATTTATACCTCGTTGCTTCTAAGTGTAAATTGTTGTCTGTCTGTCTGTCTGTCTGTCTGTCTGTCTGTCTGTCTGTCTGTCTGTCTGTCTGTCTGTCTGTCTGTCTGTCTGTCTGTCTGTATCTTCATCGCCGCCCATCTCCTGCTTTGCACATTCTCTGCCAACACTGCCAAATGTGGGCATTGCAAGCCTATTATCTATTGATAGAAAAGAGTTGATGGAAAAGTTTGATGAGACAATCGTCTGCTCTCCGGGCAAAAATAAACTCAATCTCTCTTCATAATCAAAGGCCACAAATCATTTCGCTGGCGTTTTCCTGAACCGTGCCCGTTCCATCAATAACACGTTGCCACTAAAACATCCGGAACCAACATCCAATATTGCACAAAGACGTGTCCTCGCTGATAATCCATTCAAGCTTTTATTTTAGGTTGAGATTCTCGAATCTATTCCAAATGTTGTCTCTCTGGTTCCATTACAGAAAATAATTGAGTTACAAGTACAGGAAGATGAGGTTATGAAGAAGCAACAGAGCAAAATGGAAAGGACTATACATCGGATAAGTGAGTTCAGACACCACACAATGGATAGTTTGTCACCAACCACCTCTCACGTAATTACATTTGTCAATTGCGGATGGAAAGGGTGACGTTTTTATGGGAGAAAAGACTATATCATGTGGGACACAGCAAATCCATCTCTTATCACACACTTCCTTCCAATAGTGTCGATATTCTTCTGCAACAAAAGCATTTCAATTTTATTTTCCTTAAATGCTTTGTGGAACCCTAAGCTAGGTTGAAAAGAAAACAGCCCAAAGTTCTTTCCTCTCCTCAAGATATTTGATGCTCCTTTTGGTTGGACAGTCCTTCAATACTTCGTCCAAGTGACCGTCTGAGCGTTGAGAGTGACCTGTATGAGTGAACAAAACATCAACTAACACATTCTCTCCTTTGTCCTTTTTTTTGTCTTTGTCTTCCTTGTCCTGCCTCCCCCTCTCAACTTACCCTTAAAAACCTCTCCCTGCCAACATGCCCCAGTCCTGACGAGGGGTCGTGGACCCGAAACGTTGACTCACTTTCCTTTCCCCATAGATGCTGCCTGACCTGCTGAGTTTTCCCGGCTCTCTCTGTTTTTGTTTACCTGTATAAGTGATTTCATTTTAGAACGTAGGAAATCAGCTGCCGGGTTTCGCCCACAAAATAGACATTCAATCAACTTTACAGTGTATTCTGCGAAGCACTTTGAGATGTCTCAATGACGCAATAAGGTGCTGTATCCAATGCAAGGATTATTATTATTTTACTATCATTTTGCAGCATTCTGCTATGAAGTGCTTCGAGATGTTCCATTGTCGCAGACACTACATCAAAAGCATCAAAGGATTATTATGAATATAAAAGGTTTTGGGGCACTCAAATCCCACAAGAGAGACACTCACACTTGGTCTCACGCCTCCATCAACTGCTCAGGTAACGATTCGAAAGGTTACTTCGCACCGCTGTGCGGGTGACGATGTTCCATTGAAGGGTCTATTGTTGTGATTCACGGACGATTGACTCCTCGCAATTATTGGTAAAAGATGAGGATCAGAAGAAGGTTCCAATGGGTGCAATTAAAGCTCTTGGAAAATCCACGCCTCAGTCCTGAGAGTGTATTCATTTTAAATATGGAGCGCAGTGATAACTAAACTATATTATTCCTCCCTTGTTGACTAAAATGTACTGCTGAAGTCTCCTGCGTACCAGCAAGACATCCTCAATATGTAGTTACGTACCTACTGGCCTTCGAGCTGCATATTAAAGGTCCTTCCAGATAAATCACCGTCTGTCTCTCTTCCTTTTGTAAATCCCGCTGGGTTTGTAATTTTTAAATTTTCCTCTTTTCTATAATTAAAATGAAAGAATCAATTGAGATTAACCGCAGTTAAGAAGACAAATTTTGTTGAACCTGTACATCTCAAATAGAACTTCAGAAGTAACAATAATAATCCTTGCATTCGATATAGCACTGTATCACGTTGTTGGGATGTCTCAAAGCGCTTCAAAGACTATTGTACAGTGCAGTGACTGTTTTTTGTGGGTGTATCGCAGGAGCCAATAGGCCACAGTACTGTTCCACAATCAGATGAGCATTGCGTGACCAAATTATTATTATTATTTTTTTTGAAGGGATTATTACCCACGGGAAAGCGATCTGCTAATCGACTAATAACCGTGCTCCTATTATGCTGGTAAACAGAGGTGCGTGGAATAAGGAAACTTGCCTACCGTTTCATTCTGCCCGAGAATCAAACCCAGGTCCTCTCGCTTGTGAGGTGAGTGATCTAACCTTAAAGTATTCCGGGGGTGGGAGAGGTGAGTGGCAGGCAGGAGTTCTGAATAAGACATCGCTTTGAGTTGGCATTGAAGTGTGTGGAGTGGTAGAGTGGACATCTGAGATGAAGATATTTCGAGGAGCAGATTGCAATGATGCTCTGGGTCTTTGGGGGTTTGGGAACAATAGACATGAACAGGTATCAGAAGGTCAGAGGAGAGGCGGGCGAGAATTGGCCTGACAATGGAATCAGAGACAGGCGAGATGGTGACGAAGGTTAGTGTTTATTCTACGATGATATCTAATCAACATCATAATAAGCATAACAATAATATTAATAATGATTCTTGCATTTGATATTCTGTCATGCAGGTCAGGGAGAACATCTCAAAGTGTCACACGTCATTTATTGTAATGTTCAGTGACTCTATTTTGTAAGCAAATGCAGCAGCCAATTTGCCTACAGCCATGTCCAGGAAACAGCTATGGAGTGACCAATTTTATTTTGGGGGATTGTTGACCAGGACATTGGGAGAGAGAAACTCCCTGCGCTTTTCAAATAGCGCCGTGCGATCTTTAAAATCCACCTGAACAGGCAAACAGGACTCCGACATTGTACTAGAGTGGCAGTCTAGACTTTGAACTACTAATAACACAATAATAATCCTTGCATTTGATATAGTGCCTTATCATGTTGCTGTGACGACTCAAAGCGCTGAGGAATAAACATAGGAACAGGAGTAGGCCATTCAGCCTCTCGAGTCTGTTCTGCCATTTTATTATATCATGGCTTATTGGTACCTCAACTCCTCTGCTTCACAGAATATACTGTTAAAGTGAATTGATTGTATATTTTGTAGGTGAAAGGCAACAGCCAATTGCACACATAATCTCTGTAGTGGGATTTTATCAAATGTTTTCTGAAGCTTGAAGTGATTCTGAGGGCATCGATGGATCCTTCTCATATCTTCCACTTCAGTAATTCTGTCCAAAAAAAGGCCTTTAAACCAGCTGGCTACGGCTCACCACTGACATCTTCACAAAAACACCAGACTATTCCTTATCAACTCATGCTTGTCCAGGTGCTCACTCACTGAGGGTTAATCTATGGCTGTTGTTGAGGCGTCACGTACAGTGTTCCTCGAAGGTGACCTCACACACACACACACACACACAAAATCCCTTCCCAATGGCACTGTTGTCACGATTGATTTATCAATAGCCGTGTCTCAGCATTGGATTTCCTGCTCGCAAACCACAGTATTCACCAGTCATTGATGGGATCCCATAGCGTAGTGGTTAACGCTCTCGCCCCGCAAGTGAGAGGACCCAGGTTCGATTCCCAGGCAGAGCGATATCACAGGCCAGTTTCTGATTCCACACACACGCCTCTGTTTACTCAGCAGTAAGTAGGAACCCGGTTGCTAGTTTGATTGGTGGATTGCTTTCTGGGAGAAATAATCCCTTCAAAAAATATATATAATTAAATGTTGATCACTCATCCACGCTTTGAGACATCCCACTAGATTTAAAAGACGGTGCATGAATGTAAATCGTGTTGCATTATTGTATTGAAAATCAGGATGGAATCTCAATGGAATCTGGATGTCAGCCCAATCCTTGAAGGTGTTTGTTTTTTTCCTCTTGTTTAATTCAGTCTTACAGTGTAGGTCAGCGGACTGGACAGAAAACAGATGTAGTGAAATATGAGAACAAACCTAATATGAGTCTGACAAAGTACTTGCAGCTTGCAAGAAATATCATTAATATAATAATGATGTGACCAGTTTTACAGCTGGATTTCCGGTCAGGACGCTGTGAACGAAACTGAAAAAAGTAGTGGGGATTATAAAATGTCTCCGATATAGTTTGAGGATTATAAACAAGGTTCAAAATGTGTGCATGGGCGTCTGCAAATAATAGTCCAAATTCCCACTGTTGTCTCGTTAGGAACTTAGGAACGGGAGGAGGACATTCAGCCCCTCAAGCCTGTTGCGCCATTCTATTAGATCGTGGCTGATCTGTACCTCGACTCCAATTACCCACCGTTGCCCCGTATCCCTTGATCCCCTGACCTAACATAAACATAGCCACCTCAGTCTTGAAAGTTTGAGGGGATCCCAGCAGCCATGATCCACAGCCTTTCGCGGGAGGGGGAGAGGGTTCCTGATTTCCACTGAACATTATGCGCGAAAAAAAACGCTTCCGTGATTTCACTCTTAGATGGCCTAGTTCTAATTTTCAGATGATGTCTCCCTTTTTCTCGGTTCCCCCCCCCCACCCACCAGAAGAAATAGTTTCTCGGTAGCTGCCCAATCGAATCCCTTTATCGTCCTAAACACCTTATTGCAGCTGAACCTCAGCTCCCACGTGGAGCTAACCCCGGTTTTGTAGAACACACCCTGTCCTTGCTCTCCTCATTTGCATTCACAAGGAGGAAGAGAGACGCTGACTGTATTATACTGTAAAAGGGTTACCGATGCAAATGTACTGAGAGCCAGCAAAGGGGGCGAGAAACTTTGAACCAAATCCCTTGGCTAATAGGGGACGCAGATTTCATACAACAGAAGAGAAAATGAGGGAATATTTAAAATAATTTCACCTCTCTTTTCTTGTTGCTCCACATTCACTTAGACGGCAGGGAAAGAAATCTTAGCGGTGCAATCTGTTTGAACTGTTTTCCTACTCCCTGGGAGCCACAGCTAGTTTTGAACATGAATGCGGATTTCAATCTTCTCCGTCTCTCCTCGTTCCATTCATCTTGCTTTTCCCTGTTCTCTGGGAACTTTCTCTCTGGGTTGGCAAACAGGTGGCTGAGCACCGAGATAAGAAGGAAGCCTGTAAAGGTATTCAGCGGATTCCTGCGAGACTCTTATCGAGAGACGACAGATTCTGCGAATGCAAACTTTAGTTTAACTTCACACCTCATCCTGCGCTCATTTGGCACCGGAACTTTACTGTGTTTATTCCACTGAAAATTCAAAGCGAAATGAAACTCAGTAAGGGTGGCGGGTGTGTCTAAACAGATAAAACTGTTAATAATTTCGCTCAGAAAATAAACAGTCAATTCACTTTGCAGTATATTCTGTGAAGCGCTTTGAAACATCTCAACGATGTGATAAGGAGCTGTATCAATTGCAAGGATTGCTATTCGACGAAAGGTCATCGAGCTGAAACGTTGACTCACTTTCCTCTCTCCGTAGATGCTGCCTGACCTGCTGAGTGTTCCCAGCGAGTTCAGGTTTTATTGCAAGGATTAGTGTTATTATTATCATCATCATCATCATCATCATTATTATCGTTATTATGAATAAAAAGCACAAAGGACGGAAAGTGGAGCATTCTCTCCACAAATTATTCGGTGTGAATAATACTGTTACTCAGAGTGACGAGCTGGTGGTAAAGAGTCATTTAATCTGTTGATTCAAAGTATATGGTAACAGTTGTGGGGGTGTGTGTAGGTGTGTGTGGGAGTGTATGATTGTGTGTAGGTGTGTGTGTGTATAGGTGTGTGTGTAGGGGTGTGTGGAGATGTGTGTGTATATACGTGTGTGTAGGTGTGTGTGTAGGTATGTGTGTGTGTGGGTGTGTGAAAGTGTGGGTGTGTGTTTAGGTGTGAGTGTAGGTGCGTGTGTGTAGGTGTGTCAATGTGTGTGTAGGTGTGTGTGTGTGTGCGCATGTGCATCCGTGCCTTGTAGATGGTTACCCGGTGAGTCTAAAGCGGTTGGTATTTCCGCGTGTCGGAAGGAAGTAGCCGTGGTTTGTTCTTACACTGCTGCAGCCTTTTAATCAGAACATGTTCCTGATATTAAAGCTCATTTGCTGAAGACACTCTAACAGCGAGCGACTACAGCTGTGCCATTTCACAGTTAAGTGGAAAAATTAAAAGAATAAATGACATTAAGATCCCGAAGCAGTAGGTGGGGGGGGTAAAAGACGGCCACATAATGAGCAATTACCCGGCTAAGAGCAGAAAGCAGCAGAGAATGAATGATATGGGAACCGAGTCTATATTTCAGTCTATCGAGACTGAAGACACCCAGTGTTGCCAGCAACGAGCGTTAGTTAGGCTGAACAAAGGGATCGACAGGACAAACGGAGGTCAGGAAAGGCGCTATCAAATTAAACAGAAATAATGATTTTTATAGTTATCTGGAGCGGAGGAGAAATAAAATCAATGGAATGATTTTTTTTCGCCAGCGTTGCATCTGTAAATTGGTTTGGCTGTTGGAAAGAGTTAAATATGCGGACGCGGTTTCTACGCGAGCAAGACTTTATTTGTTTTTGCCTCCGTGGACTGGAAGGTAAATTGCATTTGGTGTGAAGGAAAATGAAGAAAGGTCCTGGACAGAATTAATTAATTTTGTGCACCTCAAGACCCACGGCAATGGTTTGATTATTCTGGGGAATTGTCGGCTAGGACACTGGGAGAAGCTTGTTCTCTTTTCCAATAGTCCTGAAGCGTGCTTGCTAGCATACTCACCTCGCAAGCCAGAGGACATGGGTTCAATTCCCAGTCACGTTTCCTAACGGTTAAAGCCTAGACAAGTTTCTTTATTCCACACGCCTCTTTTTACCGAGCAGTAAGCAGGAACCGGGTTGTTATTCGATTGGTGGATCGCTTTCCGGGGGTAATACTCCCTTAAAACGAATAATAATTTGGTCACTCATGGCTGATTGTGGGACACTGCTGTTCGCAATTGGCTGTCGCGGTTTGCCCAGAAAATACGCACAGTCACGAAACTTTACAGTGTAGTTGTTAAGACGACTCAATGCGCTTCACAGAATATACTGTAAAGTGAATTGATTGTGTGTTTTGTGGGTGAAACTCAGCAGCCAATTGCGCACAGCAGTGTCTCACAAAGAGTCGTGGGAGTGGGTGACCAAGTTTTTATTCTCTATCTGGGTTGCAGATGTTTACGGTTCTATTCAGCTGCTATTTGGTCGGTTTTATGTGTAAGGTTCACAAAGCCAAGTGGAAGGATTGGTCCTGAAGGTGTAAATACTTTGAGAAAATTAATTAATAAACAAGAAAGAGTTCTTTCGCCCGAACACGGTACGAGTGGGTGCATGTTATTAATGAATTATGCAAATTTAGAAATACAAATTAGATTCATTAGAAAATAAACAGCCTTCAAGAGAATCAATACTGAATTGTTCGGAGCTCATTCCCTTCAGGCGAGTGCTCAGCGTGTTTTACATGCCTGGATGCCCGTCTTACCTGGTTAAATTAATAAAAAGTGCACATGGTTCTCAAATTTTAATTTTCCCGATTAATTAAATCCTCGAGTTGACACACATCTTGCTGTTACAGCTCCATCTATGGGCCGTGGTCGTGCCTGGTCAAAGCTTCGTGGCTGTTGGCGTGCAAACTAGCTGCTGTGTTCGCCCCTTAAGCACACGGTCACTACACTTTATCTACACTCTAACGCAACTGTTCGAGATGAAATTAGAAATTTCAGCCAAAGTTAAAAAACTAAACAGTTACTTGTAGCTGACGAATTGGATTAGGTTCGAGTGGAGAGCTCTAGTGGGGGAGCGAGCACCAGCACAGACACGATGGGGAGAGAGCAGGGAATTGGATTAGAGTAGAGAGCTCCAGTGGGGGAGCGAGCACTAGCATAGATGTGAAGAGCCAAATGGCCTCCTTCTGTGCTGCAAACATCCTGTGAAATCAACCACAATAAAAGCAAATTAGTTTAACTGGCAAATAAACTAATTAAATTCTTTGCTCTTTTCACTTGTTAATTGGCAGAGAAACAGTAAAAGGGAGACATGTTTCCGCGATGGAGGCAGATGGTTGCCGAATCACTAATGAGTAACAGTTTCCACTGACTAATGTTCACTCCATCAGTTCACTCACTCTCTATTCCAACATTTAGGAACATAAGAACATTCAGCCCATCAAGCCTGTTCAAGCACTCTGGGACGCTATCCCACGTGAAGGGGGCTATATAATTCCAAATTGTTGTTGTTCCACTATTCTATTAGATCATGGCTGATCTGTACCTCAACTCCAATCACCCGCCTTTGCCCCATATCCCTTGATACCCTGACCTAACAAACAGCTATCCACCTCAGTCTTGGAAATTCCAACTGAACAGCTATTTCCTGTGAAGCACTTTGTGGTAAACATCAAAAGCGCAAGGAGACTTGGGCCCATTTGCAGTTCCTGCCCAGGAAGGGGTCAATAAAACTATCTGACTCAACGTGCGGTGAGGAGTCTGGGTGGAAACGACAGCGCTTCAGAACCACTTATAGCAAAATGTAATCTCACATAATTAGATTTCTGCCCAATGAACTTCTAGTGAAGGCTTCCTGGGCTGATGAGATTCCTTGGCCTTAGAACTACACATTTACCAGCCCTAAATCCCCCTAAATCCTGTTTTGATTGCTCGCCTTCTGAAGAAACATCTGTGTTCATTTGTATTTGATCTCAGGGTTGGGGGAGTGGAGGTGTCTGAAGCCCGGCAAGGTGTGAATCATGGAGTCCTGTAGCGTTGTGGTGAGAGCACTCGCCTCGCAAGCGAGAGGACCCGGGTTCGATTCCCTGGCAGAGTGAAAGCTTAGGCAAATTTCCTTATCCACACCCCTCTGTTTACCAGTAGTAAGTAGGAACCCGGTTATTTGTCGATTGGCATATCACTTTTCCGGGGGTAATAATCCCTCCAAAAAAATAAATAAATATTAAAAAAAGTCACTCAATCCACGACTGTTTGTTGGACGCTGCTGTGTGCAATTTACTGCTGCCTTTCGCCCACAGAATGTACAGTCAATTCTCTTTACAGTATATTCTGTGAAGCACTTTGAGATTTCTCGAAGACGTGATAAGGGGCTATATCGAATGCAAGGATTATTATTATTAATAAGACCTGACGACTTTGTGCCAGCGCTTTCTTTGTAACTCAAAGGCTTCTGGGTGCTTCAGGTAAAATAATCACTTGGAATTAGGAACGGAAGCCCTGAAATTCAAGGATTACAGATTTAATTTTTAAAGCTTTTCATATTATATTGGTATTAATACTCGGCTCGCTGCATTAACGCGGGTATTAGTCTCTTACCTGCATCCGAATACAAGTTAAGATACATACACATGGACCCAGAACTGTTCAAAGTATTAATTACTAAGGTATGATTAAGTTATGATAACCCCTCCGCCTCTCCTCATAATGGAACAAAATAATTCTCATCTCAGATTCCTTATACTTAAGATTGGAATTAACGTGTCCAGTGGTTGGGAGAGGTGTGTCATTGGTTCCAGTGAACATTATAATAACATTTAAAATGGAATTGGCTAAGGACCTGAAAACAAACTATAAAATGGTGCAGGGAGAAGTGTGGAAATTTGGAGAGGGAGAAGAGAGCTCCAATGGAGGAATTCAGACCATGTACATTGATTGTATCAACCACGTGAGAAGCCGTTATATCAAATGCAAGGATTATTATTGTAATGATATAATTATTGTATTATATGAACTAATACTGAGCGAATGCGCACACATCACTGCTCACAGCCGGGAGATGGGCTCAAGGTTCATTTCACCTTACCTCTTGTCAACTAAAATAGCCATTTCAACCGATTGGTTGGTCGTATACATTACCAGCCTGGCCACACACTGTCAGCTGAATACATGCCACTTCACATCACGTCAGACGCTGACTCCAGGTGTATTTTTGGGTTAACAGCCAGGGAATAGCCAATCAGTATAGTACAGTACAGCCTGCGTCAGCATCCTTCCGCCTGCTCACCTGAAAACCTCTTCTATATGCAATGATAATCCTTGATACTACTGGGTAAACAGAGGCGTGTGGAGTAACGATACTTGCCTAATATTTCACCCTGTCTGTGAATTGAACCCGGGTCCTCTCGCTTGCAAGGCAAGTGTCTAAACCGATATGCTACAGGGCTCCCACAAGGGATATGCTGATAGGACACCATCAAGTTTAACCTGGCGAAAAGTCAATGAATGAATATGAATTGGATTTCTGTCTCCTCTGTCTGTTTGGAGAGATTCCTAACTTGTGTTTGTCACGCTCAGAGGAGATTGCACAGAATCTGCTCACACACTGCACAGCTCTTGTTTGTTTTACAGCGACTGTAAAGTTATTAAAACCTTGGTGTGGAAAACAGGGGAGTGCAGCGAGAGTCGCATATAATTAGACCTCACAATATTTATTGTGTATTTGCTCTGCTCTTGCAGTATCACAGAGATACTGGAGAGGATGTTGAAGACAGGCATAAAATTAGTTCAACTAACCGTTGAGCATAAGTGAGCAATGAGAATTAGAGGTTATTGTTAACAGTCTGAACAAATAAGTTGTCAGAGTTGCCATGCTTCGGATGAGACGTTAAACCGAGGTCCTCGTCTTTGCCTCGCCCCCTCCCTTGCTTCCTTTGAGGCACATCTCACGAGACCCTCCTCTTCAATCACCACATTGCTCATCCTCCTAATCCCACCCTAGCCCTCCTGATCCCAACCCTCAGCTCGGTTCCAAACTCTTGACTGTCGAGGATCTTAGGACGTTCTCCTGATGTGAAAGGCAATGTGTAAATGTAATTTGTTGTTGGTGTGGACATGGCGGAGAAAGGAATAGAGAGGAATAGGAGAGATGGGGCATATATATATATATATAGTAGTAAAGGAGTATATAGACCTGCATAGTCTAGTTAGGCCAAATGGCCTGTTTCTATGCTGCAACATTCTACCTAATTCTTATAACAGAGGAGCAGGACATGTATTTTCATGTCAAGTTACAGCAGCTATCTAACTCTTTACCAGCACTGATTTTCTTTGGATTTAAACTTCCTTTACTTTGGGAGATTTTCCTTTTCCCCAAAGTTTTGGACTTGCTCCCTGTTCACACTCGGGGGAGAAGGGGGGGGTAAGAGGAAAACAGAAATCCAATTTAATCTCCAATTGAAAGAGGGAGGGAGGAAGAAGGGCTCTACCATTAGCTTCCACATCCCAGAGTCTGATTGGAAGACACGGAATTTGTGTGTGATGGACATTCAGATCTCTCTCCTGCCAATGGCTGTTGGACCATCCCTTCCCTAAGGTGGAGCAAAGTCCTTAGGGTATAAAATAGTCATATCCAGGTAGTAATCTCTCTTTCTCTCTTCTGGACAAGATGGCTGATGTTCTTATGTGTGGTGTACAAGAAAGCACAAGCAGTGGTGAGCTGGTGGCTGTGAGGTGGCTACAAGATGATCAGTAGCATGTCAGGCCAAGGAAAAAGTGAGTGAGAGGGAAGGTGATGAGAGAGAGTGAGCAAATGGGCTCCAGGCCCTAAGTAATAAGGGAAAATGAGACAAAAATGGGTTCCAAGCCCTAAGAAATAAGGGAAAATGAGACAAAAATGGGCTCCAGGCCCTAAGAAATAAGGGAAAATTAGACAAAAATGGGCTCCAGGCCTTAGAGAATAAGTGGTAGAAAAAGAAAATGGGCTGTGGTTCCAAGAAAACATATAGCTAGAAAATGGGCTCCAAGCCATAGGGAATAAGCGGAAGAAACTGAACCAAGGCCTTGCAAAATGAGAGGGAGAGAGAGGTAAAAATGGGCCCATGGCCCAGAAAGTAAGAGAAAGTGGGCTGATGCCCCAGGAAATAAGAGGGAGAAACTGTGCTGAGGCCTTTGGAAATGAGATGAGAGAGGAAAATGTGGGCCCATGCCCCAGAGAATGAGAGAAGTAATAGAGTAAATGTCACCTATTATCTGCATCTCTTCCCTTATCTGGAATAGTATGGCATGTTTTGCTGCAGTTGGAGACAAACCTCTGCAGTCCATGTTCAACTACAATGTCTCCCTCTGTTCATATTGACTTGCTCTCATCAAAGAGAGTAAATGGGCTGGGGACCCAGGAAATGAAGCGGATAAGAGAGAAAATGAGCCCAGAAAATTGTTCTACAGTGTTTGAGTTGCTTCAATGTGCATAAGTGACCAAAGCAGTTTCAGCTGAATTGAATGCATTTTCTTTATTGCCCCCAATGCCTGAATTACTTGGATCTTATTGAATGAGTGATTGGCTTGTCAGGGCAATAAATACACTGACGTGGACTGTTCAAACTCAGCTGTATGTGTTTGTTGAGGCAAATGCTAACAATGCAGCTAAAACAAGTCAAGCAGGAGTTGGCTTAAAGTTCCTCAACTCTTTGTTAATTGAACAAACTTAACTAGCCCATGTTAAGGGTTGAGACTGCAGATTGGTGGAACAAGAGCAGAGTCTGTGTAGATAAATGGCTCCTTTGTAACTCAACATCACAACCTTGACAGTCTGTTCACTATATACATCAGCCACTGCCATTTTGGGGGGAGGGGGGAAGCATTAGTTTTGCTCAGTTTTGTTGAGGTACGAAACAGATCAGAGTGTTAACTAAGTCCAGTCAGGTTGACAATTCCTGCAAATGCATCTTACTTCAGAAGATGAAAGCCAGAGTCGTATCTCTGCCAGATTTAACAAAGCCAGACTATGCAGGTGTGAGGAAATTGTTAGAGTTCAAAAGATTTGATTGGACAAAAAGCATTTCAGGTTTTTTTTTTGAATAGTGCTAAAAATGAAACCTGGTTCATTCCAACAGAGAAACAATTTCCGGCTTAAAACTAACATTTCCATCTGTCTTTCTGATGCATCCCACTCGCAAATCACTTTGCTATTGATGTGCGATGCAGTTCTGTTGAATTGTACGGTCAGCTCAAGACATCAAGGGGAGGAACCAGATTCCATGTCTGGGGTGGAACGGCTGTGGATTTTTTTTGCCGATTCTGAGTTAATTCAATGACTTGGCAATTTTAGTGGGTTGTCTGTAGTTGAGTTGTGTTAAATACCCCATGGAACCATTTGAAAAGCAGGGAGATATTCCCACTGTGTCAACCAGCAAATCCCAGTTATCTAGTCATTCTTCAAGAATGTGACACATTGCTGTGTGTACAAACTTCTGTTTACCTACAAAAGGCATTGCACTTGATAGTAAATCCTATCTGAGGTGTTTCAAAATTATCTGATTGAGGTGTTTAAAATGATAAAGGGATTGATTCAATCGGGTACCTACTGAGGAACTATTTCCTCTGGTGGGGGAATTGAGAGCAAGGGGCATCATCTTAAAACTAGAGCAAGGCCATTTAGCCGGCAAAATCAGGCATTTTTACCACCTGTTAGATATCAAGAAAGGTTACCCAGCATTCAGTTTAGGCAAAATCTGTTAAGTCAAACTTTATTAGTTCTATAAAGTTACACCATGGAGGGATTATAACAAAGCAATGCAACCACGGGACGAGACGTTCAGCAGCCGAGGTTCAAATCTGTCTGGTCTGGTTATTCAAGCTTTTGATCTTCCATCAAGTCTTCACTCGTGCTGCTCCGATCTTTTTCTTGCCCCTCGTTCTTTGTTCTCCCTGTCTTTATACCCTCATTCCACTCCCTCAACACGTTCCACCAATCTCTTGTCAATCATTTACAATCCGTTATTTTACATACCCTATCTTACACCATTCAATGGTTGGTGAAGAGGTTACAATCCCTCATCAACATATCCAATCATACGTTCCCCTCTCCTCCTTTTCCTTTGTACTAATTCCATAGTTACCTGACCACGTTACCATGACCTCTCACCTGTTTTAACCCCTTGTTGGTATGCTAATTTTGCACACCTTATGCTAACAGTACTCGGTGCTCTTATGCATAACCCAACATTCCCCACCTTGATACTGAATAATATGAGGTATCACCTAGCTATCTTTACTCGCTGCTCTAACTATCTCTTGAAACCGAATACGATCCCTGAAAAGACGCAACTTGTGTCGTAAATAACATGTTATCAACACACAGTACAGAAACACCACTACTTGCACAATCATGAATGTGTATGAGGTTAAATGTACCCATGGGCTTTCTCCCACATTGTAAATAGTTTCCCACTACTTCCTGGTCCCCAAGTTTTTAATGTTGCCATCCAACTGCTTGCTATGTTGGATTAGGGTAACCAAATGGTCTTGTGGGGTACTTTCTCTGGCCAAAACACTCTGCAGGTTCAGGGATAGGGGAGGGTTGGATGCCCAAATTTTACTGTTGACTGCATAGTCTGCTGGCCCAAGGGGCCAGATACTATAATATGTTGACTCTTGCGGGCAGGCACGTATATAGGGGGTGCGACGTGTGCCCCCAACCTGAAGGGTATTTAGGGTGTACACATCCGGTTTGATACGTAATTCGGTAGGTTAGCCCAGATTCTCCGTACTGGAACGTTTTCTCTGAAGTGGAATAGCAATATATACCATTGAATGAAGGCTCAATATTGGTACCGGGCCAAGTGCTGGTCATCGCCACACCACAGACACTTGATGTGTTACCAAAGGTGAACCCAGAAGCAACTGGAGATGTGCATAATCTGATAAGCATATCCACGAATCGCCCTTCTTATTACAGGTGGATACGTCTATTCCGATCCAAGAGTCATTCTTTTGGACAATAAAATGGGGTGGCTTGGCATATTGGGTCAGGTGACCATCTTGTACTACTCTGATTGAAGTCACTTTGCTTAGGGGATATCCCGTTTGATCTCCGAAGAGGGGAAGAGTCAGAACCGCTCCAATCAACCCAGAGGATTCAGATTCACAGTTTTCAGTGAGAATCAGCGTACCAAATCTCCTGACTAGGCATAAATTGGTTTAATAGGGCAGCCAACGAGACAACTTGCGCTCCGATACATAATCAGGTATATTTCCCGTCTCTAAATCCGCCAATGCCATCCTTGTTTATCCTGCAAGAATAACAAATACATAACTACAGCGCGAGAAGCATTACTTGAGATCTGAGTTTGATTCTCCAATATTGCAGCAGTGTAATCCTGCACTTGCTTTAGATTAGCAACAATTTCATTGAAAGATATGATTGATTCGAGGCCTTCCAACGCAGAGCCACGGAATTGTTTCTTCAATTTCAGCAGAACCTGCTGTATTTGTGACGTTAGTATCGACTGACGGTAATACTGGTTTTCGATGTCCAATTGATTTAGTCCAGCTCCCACAGCAGCTCCTCCCGCTACCCAGCCAGTTAGTGACCTCTTTCCTCGACCGTTTTTGTCACCTATTTCTCGCCTCGTGGGGTCATTCCCGGAGGTTCTCATATTTAGCTTTGTCTCCCAATTTGCAAGAATGGTTTGGAACCAGGTTCCATGGTAAGGGTCACACAAACCCTTTGGGGAGGGTTAAATTGCGTAAATCAAAAGCAACGGGTATATGTTCATGATGTATTCCAGTATACACAAACTCTCTGGTCGGTTGAATGACCAACCCGTTAGTGGATCCAGGAGAAAACACCGCACTGGAACAGTCAGGAGCCGTTTGGTTAATCTTTTTTACGGCTATGGTGACCAGGTTCCCTGTTGTGGTGTTCCCAAGGGTAGTGACGGGTCCAGTGGATCTGACCCCATGCGAGCAAAAGTGAGTGCCCGCATGGCGCCTCTGCACGTTAGAGAAAAACAAAATCCACTTTCCTTCACCACATAAGGGGTTCCTACCCCGTGCTGGGAGAAAATTTCTCCGGTGTTCTTTGTAACGGAGAAACTTGAGTGGGCGGGATCGCCTAACTCCACTGAGTGAGGTGTGTCCATCTATGCATAGTATTTTTTTTAACATGGTTTTAATGGTGTGGTTGCTCCTTTCCACATTCCCTGATGACTGGGGGTGAAAGGGAATGTGAATTTTTTGATCTATCCCCATAATCAGCACTAATTTTTGTGTCATTGCCCCCGTAAAATGGGTTCCCTGATTACTGTCCACCAATATCGGTAATCCCCACCTGCCTATCACTCAATAAAATCTTTGTCGTGGTGAGCGCGGTGCAATTTTTTGTGGGGAAGGCTTCCACCCACTTTGTGAATTTATCTATTATTACCAGGGCATATTTATAGCCCCAGCGTAGTGGGGAGGGGACCTATGTAATCAATCTGGACGTGCGTCCAGGGAACCGCGGTGTTGGCGCTGGGGCGAGGCAGGCTTTGTGAGAGGAGAGGGTAGGATTGTGTTGTAAGCACACCAAACAGCAGCTGGTGAGCCCATATATATCCTGTTTCATATCTGGCCACCACGCCGCGGAGGAGATTTTGTGATATGTGGTGGTACTGAGAAATGTCCCCCGGCCGGGTCTGAGTGATATAACCAAAACAGGGACTCAGCTGACGAGGGGGGCACGCAAACAGAAACGTGTCCGTGTAGATGAGGAATGCAGAAATTCCAGGATACGTACAAGGGAAGCAAAAGTACGTGTTAACGACGTATGCACTGTCAGACCAATCGTTGGAGGGAGTGTCCGCTGTTGCCCGTAAGGCTACAGCTAAGGCAGCGAGCTCGGCATACTGGGACAAATGGACTGTAAGGGAGTGTTGTAAAACATGATTGCGGGGGCATACCGCAAAACCAGTGTGAGCCTTGCCATTGACATGGAAAGATGAGCCGTCAATGTAAACATTTTACGCATAACCCAACACACCCAAAGGAAAGTGGAATTCCTTCTCCCCCCAAAAAGGCTGTGGATGCTGGATCCATTAAAATTTTTCAAGACTGATATGGACAGATTTTTGTTAGATCAGGGTATCAAGGGATATGGGGCAAAGGTGGTAAATTGGAGTTGAGGTATAGATCAGACATGATCTAATAGAATGGCGGAACATGCTTGAGGGGCTAAATGGCTCAATTACTATCCAATTCCCTTTTAAGAGTTATTACTGTGCACAATTGGCTGCCGTATTTCGCCCGCAAAATGCAGTCAATCCACTTTACTATGACAACTAGCATTTATATAGCGCCCTTCATGCAGGGTAGGGTCCGAGAGTGCTTTACAGTATATTCTATGAAGCTCTTTGAGACTTCTCGACAGTGTGATAAGGCGCTATGTCAAATGCAAGTATTATTATCACAGAATGAGTTTGTTACCATTTAACATTCAAACGCTTGCGTGTTTGCTGTCTTCTCGTGTTTGAGAGCTAGCCGATCCATAGTGGAGTCTCTCAGCACATTCACAGCCTCATTATGCTGTTCGCTTGAAAGATGTCTTTGTTGGAACCTGGTCCATTACTTCGCATTGTTATGCTCCATTTTATTCAGGAAATTCACTAAAACGTGCATCTCATTATAGACCACAACCTGCTTGGTTCCTCGGCAGTAACGCATCCTTGCAGCATAATAATCCTTGCCATTTATATGAATAATAATTGGTCCGTTAGCTTTTTCTTCTGCCGTAGATGTGTCTAACTCTCTATTGTTGGCAATGTTTAGCACAATAGAACAGGTATGAGGAAATCGCAAGCAAAGGTTGGCTCTTGACTTGCTCTCCTCCCAGATTGTAAACCATGTTCCTCTTCAGATAATTCACTTTATTTGGTCAGCCGGGTGTCTGACACATGCGGAAACCGTCGCCATGTTTAAAGAGTAGTCAAACCAAACTGAGAATTTCATTTGTTTATCCATCGCTCTTTCACAAGCAGTTAAAATGAGAGGTCTATCTATTCCAGCAGGTGTCCTGTCACCTGAAACTTTGAGCACTGCAACGTTAACCTAAATGCCATCTGTCCCTCCATTCCAGTTGAGCAGTGCAAGACTGCAGAAGAATAAAATAACGTTTTGTACCTCGAGTCGCACCATAAATCTCACTGCTGTGCGCAGTCGTCTGTCACCTCTCGCCCACAAAATATAGTCAGTTCACTTGACCGTATATTCTGTGAAGCGCTTTGAGAAGATGTGATAAGGCGCTATATCAAATGCAAGAATTATTATTATTATTGAGTCTACATGGGACCAGTTTTTACTCCACAGATGTATTGATAGACCATTTTTTTTTTCTTTTATCAAATCCAGTGTGCTGGAATAAAACCTGTGCAGGGGCTTGTATGTGAGTGAGGGTCGAATTTAAACGTACATAAAATACAATTCAGCGAAAAAAGACACGCACTGAACAGACAACCCGCTGTTTAATCTCTGAAAGCCTCTGAGGTGATTGCTTCACAGTTGGATCAAAGCTGTCTATTTCCAGTGAGGAGAGGCAGGCTAAGCACCTGTTTGCCCAATACATGAAGTGTTATCTCTTTTCTGTCAACTTGATAAAGCTGTGGAGCCTCGAGTACTTTACACACGCAACAATGGGATGCACAGCGAAGATTTAACCCCGTGCTAATGTCATTCCACCACCATAAATCTCGCTTGGATTTAATCAAGCTGAGAATAATGTAATTTTCTGTCTTAATACAGGGTATTCACATCCAAGTTCTTTGACTTAAACAATCGTCGTTTGCAGCCTCTATTCCGTGGTTTTAATTAGACCCCAGTGTCCTTGTTCTTGAGAGCTGTAAATACTTGCATTCTGTGCAGGTTAAAGTTGAATCCGCATTAATTTATTAGAAATCTTTCCTTTATTAAAAGTTTCATCACTCATGCCATACATACCTTGTTGCCTTGAGTATAATGAGCAGGAAAGGCACCTGACCTGTGTTAAACTAGCTTTCAGCTCTGTCAAACTGGACCTCTTGTGACCACTAATGCTAATGGAAAGTGGATGTGAGTTTGACCACTTGGGTGATGGTGGATTCAGCACAGACATGAGGAATACGTGTGTGGAAGCATTTCCCCCCCACCCCATTTTCTAAATCGGATAAAGGAAGAAAATGAGTGTTCTGTTTGCTTTTAAGATGCTGTTTAATAGCGTCCAGTCAATTCTGGCTTATTTCCAGATGTTTGCTTCGCACTAAATACAACTATTAGTTTGCTGAATTGATTCCGTCAAGCCTTCATGAGCCATAATGACCTTGTGTTTAAAAATGACGTGTGTATATAGGCACCTAAAAGTGGCGGTTATGTGAAATGCAGTCTTAAGCTAGGAGGCACTGTTGGATTGAGTTGGTGTTCAGGAAATGATCTATATATTCATTTTATAGGACCTGTTCAACTACCAATTGCCTTGTGTGCTATCAAGGCACGTTTATAGCAACTTTCCAACACAGTCTTTGGCTGTGGATGGTAGCTAGTCACTCAGCATAGTTTTCACGTAAGAACATAAGAATTGCTAAGCGAAAGAAGACCAAGGGCCACCCAATTTGCCTTTCACCATCCTGGCAGTCGCATGCATCTGTCATGTCCCAAACTATATATTGTACCTCGAGATATTATTTCCTAACCAATATCTATCTAATTTGTTCTTCAAAGAATCAATGCTTTCCGCTTCCACAGTCTCCCTAGGGGGGCTGTTTCATACGTTTACTATTCGCTCGTTACACTGAAATAGTGGTTGCTGCAAATTTGTTCTGAAGCCACTCATACATTTGGTACATTCCTTCCCCCACCCACACACATTTCAGCAACATTGTCCAGTCTCCTTTTCTCAAACGCCGTACGGTCAACAGAACTTCAAGCTCTCTCTTAAATAGAACTCGATTTGAAACTGGGAGAAATTGAATTACTTCTCGTAAATCTACTTTAGCACAACGTGCTGGTAAGGAAATTATTTGCAAAACTCGATCTGATGAGGCTGGTTCTTTTCTTTCTTTGCTAGAATGCTTTCCTTGAGGATAATGGCGGCTTATTCTAATGATGATGCACATTGGGCATCTAAGCAATCAGCTCATTAGGGAGGAACTCTTGTCCAGACATTCATTATTGAGAACAGCAATGATCAGCAATTATCCTGGATGTGTTGTGTTGTCTGGAAGCTCTGTTTTGGAAAATTACAGATTTTTATGCGTAGTTGATTGCAGTTCACACTCTATTACTGGCCTAATAAACAAGAAAATAATGAATAATTTATCACTTCGAATTGCACTTGATTTAGGTTCATATTTCATGCAAATGATTGTACCTTTGCTGTGGTTTTTTTTTCGCGGCTAAAAAGATGTATGACTACTTTAAAACTTTCCGCAGGAGTTAAAAGCTCAGCAAGTAATATCAATTGGGGATTTATGTCGTAACCGTTGAATACTCAATAGGCTGAAATATTGACTGACTTTGCAAAAAAATTCAGTTTCGAGAATTTTTCTCCAGTAATGAACTTCCAGACAAGTGCAGAGAAAGACTAGTCGCTTAATGCTGCCTCTAAACTAAATCAAATTAAACCAATTTATCCAAACACTACTTGAATCCTGACCCTGTGACTCGCTTTCATGTGGCAACATTTTCTCACCTGCTCTCACTCGATCCCATCAAAGCCCAAATGAATTTTTACAAAAAAAATAATAATTTGGTCACTCAATCCACTCCTGTTCGTGGGGACGCTGCTGTGCACAAATGGCTGCTGTGTTTCGCCCACACATTACAGTCAATCCACTTCACAGTATATTCTGTGAAGCGCTTTGAGACGTCTCGAAGAGGTGATAAGGCCTATATCAAATGCAAGGATTATTATATTACATAGTGTGACAGCATGGAAACGGACCTTTTTGTAACAACTCGTCCCTGCTGTTTATACTCAACAACTCTATTCCTATTTCCTCCACCTCACTCGTGTTTGCATGAAATTCTCTTCAATGCATTGAGGCTTTAACCAGAGGGTTACACAACAAGTTCCATGTTCTCACTACCTATGTGAAGAAGGTCCTCTTGAACTCCTTATTAGATATGCTGCTGACTACCTTATTGACGCCCTCGGGTTCTGAACTCTCCTAGTGGAAAATGTCAATCCACCTTATTGAATCCTTCACAATCTTAAATACCTCTATCAGGTCCCCTTAATCTTCTCCAGAGAAGCTACAACCTGGCCAATCTTTTATAAGCTGTATCCACTTGGCACCACTTACACTTGATAGTGCCTCCTTCCTCTCCTGAAGTTTCTTGGCCAGCAGTAATCTTAAATAACGTCTTAAATGATGCATTAAAAAATAGCCCTGTATCCTCACTTAGACCACTTTGATGTTCATGTATTATCAAAATTGTTCAAATTCTACACGATTCCAGCAGTAGTCGTGCTTACTTGCATGATTTCTAGATGGTACATCATGCAAAGAATATCTGTGTGTGGTTTTTTTAAGCAATTACAGGGAAGCAACTGAGAATTTAAACAGATTAAAACCAACAACAATGCATTGATTGTTGAACCAGCTGGAATGGAAAGATAACCAGACATTATCTTGGCTCTTATGTAAGTCTTAAAAACAGACAGGACATTTTGAAATAAACTTGGCTCTAGGTGATTTTTTTTCCCCCCAGTGATAACAGCCAGACTTGGTATAAATGAGGTTTTTAACACGGTAAAAGGGTATGGAATTAGCCCACCCTCCCTCCTTGTGTAGATGGGGCAAGAATTGTGTTTGCAAGCAATCATATTAAGACTCCAGCAGTTATCCCAACGCGCACGCTGGGTTCCCCAAGCCTTGGCTCTTTGCAACCTGCGCTTAATGCTTTCTGAATTAGGTGAGCATCCCTCCAGGGAGCGAGAGCGTATTCCATTCCAACAACCCATCTCTGGGAATCCCAGGTGTAGATGGGGCGCGTGGAATTCTCAGTTGGGTTTGGAGACTCTTAAGCCACGGTGATGGGTTTCCGCGTGTGTCAGGCTGATTCCCCCACCCCCACCACCGCGCCTCCAAAAAATCATTAAGAATTAATACTCAGCAACTTTTTTTTAAGTTTGGAAATTTCATGCTCCGTCCTTCACGCTTTGTTCAAATTTAAATTTATGCTGACTGCTCGGTTGCTTAGATTAATAATGTAGAGACGTTCCACCGGGGGACGTCATGTCAAATCTCATTTGGATTTCATTTTGCGAGAATACGGGAATTAAAAAATGCACCAGAAAATATCGGCTTACAAACCTTTTTGGGGAAGAGGGGAATTTTTTTGAAAGCTTTTGTCTGGTTGGAATGGAGTAGAGGTGTCAATAAAAGGGCCATCAAAAGCAACGTGTCCTCATCCCTCATCGCCCCTTTGCAAATCCCGGCTTGTCACTGTTCGGGTCTGCCGTTAGACAATGGTAGATGTCCAATGTTGAATGTTGGGACACAGGAACAGGAATAGGCCATCAAGCTCCTCAAGCCAGTTCTGCCATTCTATTAGATCGTGGCTGATCTGTACCTCAAGTCCAATTACCCTCCTTTGCCCCATATTAACATAACATGTAGGAGCAGGAGTGGGCCATTTGGCCCTTCGAGCCTGCCCCGCCATTCAATCATGGCTGATCTAATCTCCAGCTAATAACCTGACCCTGCCTTTCCCCATATCCCTTAATCCCTTTTGCAAAAGAAATCTATTGTTGGGATATAGGGATTCCCCTATAAACATTTAGAATAGAACAAGATTTTTATATCCATTCATTTAAAATATGTTTCATTCATTGTATTAACAGGTCAAAATGGCCACCAAATTAGCTTTTTCTTACTAATGGAATTAGTAAGGTACCACGGTACCCATAATCTCTCCTCTCTCCAGATGCACTTTACTAGGTGTTATTGTAACCTTGGGTACCAGCTAGATATGGAGAAAAGGTCTGCAAAACATCATGTGTTAGGCTTAGGAAGATAAGGAGTAGACTTCCCAATAGGCCAGTCCCGAATAACATCATTATAGACAAGACAATGGAGACTCACTTTATCAACACCGGTCAGGCTGGCGCCAGGCCAATGATTGATTAGGATGAGTACGTTCCGTGCAAGTTGTGAGAGGAAAGAAGGTATCTGGCAAGAGTCCAGAAAAGGGGTTAATTAGTGAAGAGAGAGAGAGGTCAGTTGGGCTGACTGGCAGGAGGGGAGCGAGGGATTTACACCAGCGAAACCAGGGCAAGTGCGGGACAACAGACAAGAAATTTTCTTCCACTTTTGTTCTACGCGGATTAACCGGTAGTATGCTCTTCTTTACACACTATTAAGCTCACTGTCTTATAATAAAATAATTATTGCACCATTTTGGATTGTTGGGTCATATTTCGAACTCTCGGGATCGGAAATCCCAACACTCTCTATCTCAGTCTTGAATATTCCTCAGTACCTTTACCTAACAAAAATCTATCCATCTCAGTCTTAAATTTGAATGGATCCAACATCCACAGCTTTTTGGGAGAAATAGTTCCAGATTCTTTGCAATGGATGTTTCAAGAACCTGGTTTTACTAGTGATCAAACAATAACGTTATTTCTGGATTGATATTCCCAATTTTCCCTCGTGAAATTGATAGAAATTTACAGCACTGAAAAAGGCCATTTGGACCATTGTGTTTGGCTCTTAAGAGCAAGCATTTCAGTCCCATTTACCTGCTTTTTTTCTGTACCCGTACAGCTTGTTCCTTTGCCACATAGGAACAGGAAGAAGCCATTTGACTTTTAATAACTACTTTCAGTAGTTTAAGATAGTATCTGTGCAATATAGTGAAGCGCTTTGGGACTCCACCCTACGTTAGGGATGCTATATAAATGGAAGTTGTTGTTGAAGAGGAAATGCACATCCAAGGTTGTCCACTGATGGAAGGTTGACATCATTCTGTGCAATTCAACTCGTGCTCATTCCTGTTTTATTCTATTCAATTTTTGGTAGTTAAAGATGGGCTTTTATATCAAAATTTTGTGGTGCTTAGTCACTGCCCTGCGAGAAGGATGCTATATAAATGCATTTTGTTGTTGTTCTGTTGGGAACAAGCTTCTGATTGCAAGCCATTATGAATTGTCCTTCCAAACCAATGCAATGATAAATCTGTGCTCTGGTAGCCTTCCATTTGTGGCTTTATTTCCCTAATAGAATTTAAGGGCTTGTTGGCCTGTAAATTCCAAGGTGTTAGGAACATAGGAACAGGAATAGGCCAATCAGCTACTCTGCCATTTTCTTAGATCATGGTTTGATATTCAATAGTCTCTTAAGGGGGAACCTTATCAACCTCGTCAAGACTCGATCCATCTCCCTCACACCTTAATTCATCCCCATACAATTTGTTTTCCAGAAGACGGTCTTAAAATGAAATGAAAAATGGTCTTAAAATGGCGTCAGGCAAGATGAGAGAATTGGATTGAGTAGGTAGCTCCAGTGGTGGAACTAACACCAGCTTCGGCCTAGTGGGTAGACTAGCCATCTTCTGTGCTGTAATTTGTATAATTCTGATCGACTCCCAAACTCATCCTCTTCCTGAGGGAATCTGTCCTCTGCAGCCTGTCCAAACCTTTCACACCGCAGTGTCAAAAAGGTGAAAAATCATCATAAAATGAAGGAATTTTGTAAAAGTTAGTGAGTTAATAATCTTCTGTGGGGTGAAACCTTAGACAAGTTTCCTTATTCCAAACACCTCTGCTTACCTAACAGTATGTTGGAACTCCTGTTGTTAGTCGATTGGTGGGACGCTGCTGTGTGGAATTCGCTGCCGCGTTTCGCCCGCAAAATATACAGTCGATCTACTTTACAATATATTCTGTGAAGCGCTTTGAGACGTCTCAAAGACATGATAAGGCGCTTTATCACATTTTGTTATTAATAACTCTTTATCGTAGAAATCCGTGCTGTGCGCTGTATATAAACTAATTGTACTAATTTTTTTTTTTACTTTCAAACTTCGTAATTTTAAAAACCATGCACTCCATGCACAGCAGGAGTCCAAGCTAAAGCTATCTGTGTATTAATTCAATTTTTCCAAGTGGGACGTCGGTAAAATCCAACCGTGCAATATAATGGCTGTGGGCTGTAAGATCTCTTGTTCACCAAGGAATTGAATATGTATCGCAAAGACTTCATGCTGACTTGGACCGAGTTGGGATGCGAAAAGCTACGAGTTTGGTTCAGTTTTTCTTCAACAAAATGTTTATGTCCTCCTTGTCATCCTAAAGCTTTAGCGAGCTTTCTGGTTATCTCCTGTATTTGATACTGTTGACTCGCTTTAATCAATTGTCTGCAGCTGCCCACTCGCCGGAATCAATTTGATTTTCCACACTAGCGTGCGTAATTGAGGGTTGTCTGTTGCATCATGTCTATAAAATTAATTATTATTCCATGGATTGTGCATATAAACTTGGCTTGTTAGCACGGTGTGAAAACAAATGCTACAATATTGCTGCGCTAATGAGCGGAGCACGCCACAGATGGATCTACAGTCTATTTAATCAAAGGATTTGATCTGTAAAATGTTTTCTCAGGGCTGTGAGTTGCAGAGTGAAACATTACATACTCGAGTCTCGGCTATCACTCCAGTGCAGTGCAGTGATGGGGGAGGTGGAATCTAGGAATCGGGAGTAGGCCATTCAGGCTGTTGAGCCTGTTCTGCCATTCTATTAGATCATGGTTGATCTGCACCTCAACTCCAAATAGTACATCGTTGTCAGAGGATCTTGAAATCGTTCTGCAAGCAATTGCGAGCCATTGGAGCCCAGCGAAGCGGAGGCTGGTACAGGTGAGAATACGGCCAGCCGAGTTTCGGTTCGACTGAATTTCATGGATAGTGGAACTGGCGGAGCCTGGCAGGACGGGCATTGGAAAAATCGAGTTGGGAGGAGAAGAGAGAGTGAATGAGGGGATTCAGTTGCATTGGGTGCGAGGTATGGTCTGTGGTGTGTGATGTGCCATAAGTTGGGGGACCAGATATGTGGAAGGAAAGACAGATGGGATTGAACCTGGCTCTCAAAGTTGCATACAACTTCAGTGAGAAATAGGAACAGAAGTAGGCCATTCAGCCCCTTGAGCCTGTTCTGCCGTTCTATTAGATTATGGTTAGTTCTGTACCTCAAACTCCTAATACTTGCCTGTGCCCATATCCCCTGATACCCTCAGCTAACAAAAATCTATCCACCTCAGTCATAAATTTAAATGATCCAGTATCCACAACCTTTTGGGGGAAGAGAGAGAGAGTGCTCGATTTCCACTACCCTTTGTCAGGAAAAGTGCTTCACGATTTCACTCCTAAATGGCCTCGGTCTAATTTTAAGAACAATCCCCCTTGTTCTGGATTCCCCCACCAGAGGAAATGGTTTCTCTGTAGCTACCCGATCGAATTCCTTTTTCAATTTAAACACCTCAATCAGGTCATGTCTCAATCTTCTGACCTCAAGGGAATACAGACCACGTTTATACAGCCTTTCGAACCCAGGTCCCTCTCGCTTGTGAGGCGAGTGCTCTAATACCCTATGGGACTCCACATAGGGTTGTAGTAATAAGACCCAATTTGTGCAATTTATTCCTCACTAAAATTCTGCCTCATTTATCCCAGATTGCAGATTTTTTTTTAAATAGGTAGGAATGAGAAGGAGGGCAGGTAAGAAGAGAAATGGGATCGAAAGATCAGTCATAAACTGGTAGAACTATCTCGAGGGGTTAATATGTTTCTATTTCTCCACCACCAATTAAACCCCACTGGATTGAGGTCTGGTTGAGTTATTTTGGTGCAGTGCTAGAATCAGATTGAAAACGTGTCAATGAATTTGGTATGAGATATTAAATTTGATTCCCATTATCCGTATGAGTTATTGAGGCAATGATGCTTATGTAATTTTGTGCTGGTTATAGTATCTTTATTGATGTGGTACTCTGCTGGTATTGACTTCTCACATTGTCACCTCCCCCAGGCTCAGTGTCGTGATGTGCCACTGTCAAGCACTCTAGGACTTACCCTGAGTGAGAGGCGCTGTATAAATGCACGTTGTTGTTGTTGTTGACAGGACCCAGAACTGGGCAGGCAGACATTTATCAATCAATGACTTTTGTATAGGACAATCCCTTTTTTTCTGGGAGTCTGTTACACAAGCCACATCTCTGGTGGAGGCTCAGAAGAAAACGCCTGCTAATCTCCGGTCTAGCTTCTCTGGTTCAACTCTTTCCAAATGAAATGACCTGTCCTTTTTGCAGCCTACCAACACCGCGGGAAATTTAGTCCTTAAAATTCCTGTAATTAACACGGCAACCAAAATGTTAATGACATGTTTCTATTCAGATTAGACTTGGGTCAAGTTGTCGTTGACATTTACCAGGTTTATGTTCTGAAGGAAAGGTTGTCTCAATCTTGGTTGATGCCAATTGTGGCATCTACGTATTTGCCTAGAGAAGACTAGTTACCTAAGTAAACTGAGAAACCAAGATCTTGCCTGCCTTGTTCATCATTGGGTTTTAGATGGTTGGCTTGTATGACCCACCATCAGTTTAGCGTTTAGACATCTGACTTGGAAGATTCTGATCTAGGCACAGGAACTCTATCCCGGAGCCCCTCCGCCTTGCCCCCACCCTTGCATCGGTCAAGGCCCGTCTCAAGACCTTCTTCTTTGACCACTCCTTGGGTCATCTTCCCACCAACCCCTAGACCACAGCTCAGGTGCAATTCCTTGACTGTCCAGCTCTTTGGGACATCCTACCAACGTTAAAGGGGCCATATAAATGTAATTTGTTGTTGTTTGTTGCAGTTGTTGAACTTCAGAACTCCCGAGCCATGCAGATACTGACGAACAGACTGTTAGGAAGGAGTGGAAAAGTCCAGTCAATTTTGGTCTTGAAAGAAACTTCTCAAACGTGTACCTCCACATCTCCTGATGCTGGTTTCTCAGTCTGGGATCTTGCAGATGTTTCTCCTGAGGAAGCTGTAACTCAACTTAAAGCTTTCATCATTGGTCTTGCAAGATCATCCTGGCGTCTATAAATTATTATTATTTTATGTTATTAATGAGCACAACTTAAAGAATTATGTTTGAGAGATGAAGAGCTGCCCATTCCACTCCAGTTTCTGAGGTTCTAAATCCACCTAAACTCAATCATTTAAATACAGAATTATGGCTGATTTGAAGTGAATAATGAAGCTAACTTAATTGACAGCCCAAATGTCAGAATTGATCACAAGGGTGGATAGTCTTATCTCTCTTTCTCTCTCTCCCACTCCCACCACCATCATTCCCTATCAAAATCCAGCATTCCTGGTGCTGCGACTCGTCTCAAACGATTAATGCTGAACAATTAGCTGTCGGCTGGTAGTGATTGAGGGCTGAGAGGAGTTGTAAACTTGTCAATGTAGAATAATACAACTCGATGTCTAGTGTAACCAACTCATTATTGGATAACAAATTACATTTATATAGCGCATTGCACATCAGAAGGACGTCCAAAATATACATTCACAGACAAAGTGATGGATCAACAACAAACCTGGAGTCGCAGCTGGAGGAGAAATACATGTGGGTTGTCACCTGCATACGTGTGGAAGTTGACCCTGTGTCTATGGATGACATTGCTGTAGATGAGGAAAAGGGGACCAAGCATGGGGTCTTGGGTTACACCGCAGGTGACCAGACGGGGCAGAAGGAAAATCATTGAAAAAGAAAGTGATAGCGGTTGGCTAAGTAGGACTCGAACTAGGCTTGTGTGGTCGCGCTGAGGTGGTTGAGGGAGGAGAGGTGCCAGAGGAGGCTGGGGTGGCTGACTGTATTGAATGCAATGGAGAGGTCCAGGAGGACAAGAAGGCAGAGGGAGCCCTGGTCATAAATAGAGGAAATTGCTTGTGACTTTGACGAGTGCTGTCTTTGTTTTGGGGGTAGAACTGGAGGGGCTCGAGTGTGGAGTGGATGGAGAGATGCTCTCAAACCCTGGAACTCTCCCCAAATCCCTTCAACTTGCTCTCTACCTCCCCCACCCCATGAGACAATACCCTGAAATGCATATCGTTATTCTATTTTCGTGCATTTGCCGGCAAAAAGAAACCGGCACTACAATTTACAGTGAATCTTGTGAAGTGCTTCGAGATGTCCTCCCAACATGTAAGGTGAACATTTGAGCGCTTTGAGACGTCTTGACGTGATGAAGCGCTAAACCAAGTGGTAAGGATTATTATTATCCTCTGTGACAGATGCGTTACGAGGGAATATCATTGTTGAGGGTTTGCTCTGGAGTGAGAGATGGAGGAAAAAGTAAAACAATGCCGCAGGGAATTTATTCTAATAGTAAATCTTGTATTAACCTCCACAGCACCCATTGCCTACACAGAAGGAATTCACTTACACGGAGCCAAAAATATGAAGCCTCCACTTACAGTGCGAGGAATTTCAATGTCCCAATTTGCTGAGTAGCAATCAAATGACACTCTTTCCTCTTGCAAAATTACATCCACTTACAGATGACATTGTGGAGTCCACACAGAACATCCCACAGATCAATGACAACTCCATTCCACTCATAAGTTGTTTAACATCTCTTCACTGACCAAATTTGAAAGCCTTTTTTTATTATTCCGTTTAGGCCCAGGCAGCAGTTTTGGGGTAGAAATAGCTTCTGATGTCGGTGTTTAGTTGAGCTCCATACAGTTACAGCGTACTTTCTGCATCAGTTTGTGAATCGCTCTTTCAATCGATATGGAAATTGGAGCAATTTCAAGCTGTGCTAACAGCTTATTGTAACTAGACATTGCTGGCATCTGGTTTGACGAATTGTAGAAAGCAGCAACTTAAATCATTCAGGTCATCCACGTACGTGATTATTTAACTAGTGTGATGAGATCTGCTATAAAACTTTTCTGCTCTATGTGATGGAGCAGCCATTGCTAGCAGGAATGCCAATGCAAATAAATGGGAAACAATCTAGAGCAGAGGGTAGGAGGTTCTTGAATATGTAATAGCCACAGCCACTCCAGGTGAGTCCCCATAGTGGTAGCGCACTCGCCTCGCAAACAAGGATTGACATGGAGTCGAAGAAAGACTGCGCCAGAAATTAGAACCGCAGAAGTTTACAACACAGAAGGAGGCCATTCGGCCCATCATGTCTGTGCCAGCTCCCTCCAACAATCCTTTCAGTCCCACTTACCCATCCATTTACTTCCATACCCTGTAACTGACTCTTTTTAAGATATTGGAGTGGGACTTGTCATAAAATGCACCAAATTGTGTGATAAGTTAATCGGCTCAGCTCCTCTCTCAAATCTTTGATTTAATAACCATCTTCAAATGCTTGGCATTGATATTTCATCCCTGATGCTGTGATGTTTGATGAATCCTTACACTTGATGAAGTGCCTAATTGAGACGACTCAAAGCGCTTCACAGGATATACTGTGACGTGACTGTATTTTGTGGGCAGAATGCTGCAACCACAATAATTCAGAATAAGACCAAAAGATTTTTTTTCCCCAAAATGTCACACAACCAGTGTTACACTCTGCAGGGGATCAAAGCTTTGGAAACTTAGCACCGGGCTTCAATGCCTGAAAGCCACATCACCTGCATTTTTTAGAAAAAAGGTATTTGATCTTTTGAAAAGTTACAGCATAAAAGGTGGCTCAGTGCATCAATCACTGCAAATAACAGGTTATTTCACTAACACATCTTGCTACAGAAGAACCCAGCAAGAGGCAATGTCAATTGACATGAGGACCAGCCGAGGTTCTAAGAATTTTTATAATAAAACTTAATAATAATCCTTGCACGTGATATAATCATATCTTTGATGCGACTCAAAGCGCTTCACGGAATATACTGTAAAGTGAATTGACTGTATATTTTGTGGGCAAAACGTGACAGCCAATTGCGCACAGCAGCGTCTCCCACAAACAGTCGTGGATTGAGTGACCACATATTTTAATTTTATTCATTATTTTTTGATGGATGGATAAATTGAACTGTCTAAAGCTGTAAAATGCGGAGTTCTGACCAAGTACTAACATGATGGCTTTGGAATCGTTAGTTAGTCCAGCCTTTAAGGTTTGCTTTTGTGCTCTGTCTGTGTGGTTCTTGTTTAACCAATAACTCATTTAAAAAATAATCAAATGATGTGACTTGCTTGCCTGACCCAGTCTTTTGAATCCACATAATTCGATTCTCTATTTCAAATGTCAAAATATATCCTCACAATATAACTAATTGCCTTTTGGAACTACTTTTTCTAATTAGACGTCTTTAGTATTTAGTGCTTCTGAAGTCAAAGTGCGGACACTTTCAGTTGGCCTTTAAATTGGATGCTGACGCATTTGTTTTAAATGTATAATTGAGGTGTCGACATCAAAGAACTGGGAGCAGATCTCCTCCGAGCTCACTGTATCCTGAGTGCTATCCTTGGGATAATAATCCTTGTAATTGATATAGCACCTTTTTACATTGTTGAGGCATCTCAAAGCGCTTCACAGAATATACTGTAAAGTGGATTGATTGTGGATTTCGTGGGTGAAAAGCGGCAGCCAATTGCGCACAGCAGTGTCCCACAAACAGTCGTGGATTGAGTGAGCATATTATCATCATAGCGAACGTACCAAATCGGGCCCAGCTATCACTCAGCTTTGAGCAAATCTTCTTGACATTGTTACTTTTGTTGGGTTATGCATAAGAGCATTGAGTAGTGTTAGCATAAGGTGTGCAAAATTAACATGATAACAAGGGGTTACAACGGGTGAGAGGTCATGGTAACGTGGTCAGGTAACTATGGAATCAGTACGAAGTAAAAGCGGGTGAAGGAAACGTATGATTGGATATGTTGATGAGGGATTGCAACCTATTCACCAACCATTGAATGGTGTAAGATAGGGTATGTAAAGTAACGGATTGTAAATGATTGACAAGAGATTGGTGAAACGTATTGAGGGAGTGGAATGAGGGTATAAAGACGGGGAGAACAAAGAGCTATAACATTATCCACTCCTCCGACCCTGATTCTGACTCCTGGAATTTGGGAGACCAGGTATCCATTGCTGGATACGATGGCAAGCCAAGTTGGGTTAATTGCTCAGAACCATCCATTTAACCATCCCGGGGGGAGGGGGGGGGATTGATTTACAATTCCATGCAGCGTTGAAAATTAACCCAAAAAAGGCTCAATTAGTGCAGCCCTCTGAACTTTCTCGGACTTACGTTAACCCCTGAGGGCCGAACACCCGATCAGCACATGATTCAGATCATCCAACGGTTGCCTCAGCCTCAGATTCGAACGGCCCTTCGTTCATTCCTTGGTCTGGTTGGATACCAGCGGGTGTTTTTCCCTCAATTTGCCGAGCTGGCCAAACCTTTATACGCTCTGATGCACGATCCTGGCGAGGAGTCGATTAGCTCTTTGTGGAGGGACGTCCATACTCAAGCTTTCACCAGGCTCAAGCAGGCCGTCATCCAGGTTTCTTTTTTTGATCAACCCTGACCCAGCACAACGCTTTCCTCTTGAGGTGGTCACCACGCAGCACAGCATTGCCGCGGTTTTGATGCAGATGGTACAGCAAAAGCTCCAGCCCATTGCGTATTTCTCTCGAATTTTGACTGGGGTCGAGCAGCGGTTTACCCCCTGCGAGCGACAAATCTTGGCCATGTCGGCGATGCCTCAAGGGACGGTCAGCGCCATCCTGCTTACCCTGGATTTGTTCCTGGACCAACTACAGAAGACGTTTACGCTGTACTCCGAAACCATTCAGTGGCTCTTGCAGGATGACCCCAGACGTCCTGCACCGGCCTACTCCTGGGTTTCCCAAGTGTCCCTCGCACTACCCTCTCATTCGGTTACCAAGCCACTCTTCGTCCACACGGACACGTTTCTGTTTGCGTGCCCCCCTCATCAGCTGAGTCCCTTTTTCGGTTATATCACTCAGACCCGGCCGGGGGACATTTCTCCAGTACCACCACATATCACAAAATCATCTCCGCGGCGTGGTGGCCAGATATGAAACAAGATATATATGGGCTCACCAGCTTCTGTTTGGTGTGCTTACAACACAATCCTACCCTCTCCTCTCACAAAGCCTGCCTCGCCCCAGCGCTACCACCGGAGGGTCCCTGGACGCACGTCCAGATTGATTACATAGGTCCCCTCCCCACTACGCTGGGGCTATAAATATGTCCTGGTAATAATAGATAAATTCACAAAGTGGTGGAAGCCTTCCCCACAAAAAATTGCATCGCGCTCACCACGGGAAAGATTTTATTGAGTGATAGGCAGGTGGGGATTACCGATATTGGTGGACAGTGATCAGGGAACCCATTTTACGGGTTCCATTTACCCATTTGACACAAAAATTGATTAAACTTTAAACCAAGAAAGCCATACAGGGGAGCATTGTATCTGTGCTACTGATCCCTGCTTTTCCTTTCATTATTAATCCCACATTCCAGCTCTTTCCTCTTAACCACTCAATGGATCCCAAGTCCTGCCTGTGAATGATGGCCCTGTTTTCGGTGTGAGCAGTCTTCTGTGCGGACTCCAGATTTATGCCTCCTATTTCTCTACTAAAGCCGGTGATGGATTCACAGCGTGAATTAAATGTTGCAGAGATTGCATTTTTCCAGCTTGCACATAGGTCCTTACAACACTTCCAGGAGGCCAAACAATGACGGAAAGAATCGTTTTGGATTCCAATCACATTGCACACGTTTGCTGAGAACACTGTTAGGTATATCGTGCCCCATCTTTCCATTCCTGAGGGACTTATTCTCACTGTGTGGTTCAAAGGAGGCTTGGTAGAACCAACACTTCCCTCTGATTAATTCTCTGCACCTCCAGCCATTGGCTCTTCATCACTGCTTTGTCATGTCTTCACCCTTGATTACATAATCTTCACAAGATTAGTTTGGATGAAGAAGACCCTTCAGCTCATCTGATCTTATCCCTCCAGAATCCATTCTCTACCTAACCTGCTCCCATAACAGCATCAAAAGCTGTATTTTAAATAAATCCCAGTATACTGGCCTCAACCTCGCGACCGCAATGTTTAAATAGCCAGCCTCTCCTGCTACTTAACGTTCTCACATTGCTCTGGTGTCTACTAAATTGGTACCCTCTCCCCTCAGGGTCAGAAGGTTGCCTGATCAAGCCCCACATCAGGACTTGTGCTCTGTAGTCTAGGCTGACGCTTCAATGCGGTCCAGGGAGAGTCCTGCATTGTCAAAAGTGCCGTCCATCAGATGAGATGTCAAACTGAAGTCCTGTTAGTATCCTTTCAGCCACTGTTCCCTGGTACACTATCCCTCCGCCTTGCCCCCTCCTCCCCATCTTCAGGTTGCGCCTGTGCCTAAGGTCACCTGCCCCCAGCTCGGTATCATGCTCTGCCACTGTCAAGTGCTCTGGGACTCTACCCTGCCATATAATTGCGTGTTGTTGTTGGACATTAAAGGTCTTCAATAGGGAGCTTATCATAACCAATTTTATCTGGGGGATTGTTGGCCATTTTCATAGCATCATTGGGACATCTTTGTGTGTAAATTAGCTATCGTGTTCATCTGCAAATAGTCACTGGGTTTTACAGTTACAATTTTCTGAGATATTTGACATTTCTCAATTTCACGTATCAATTTATCAAGAACCTAAGAATTGCCAGACGACAGAAGACCAGCTTGGCTTCCACTGCACCGGCAGTCACTTGACATGTCATTTTCCAAGCACTGACTCCCGAATAGATGCCTCCCTGATTCCGTGACAAGGCCATTTCTCTCCGTTTGTGCGAGACTGCTCTCCAGAATTGGCTGCCGCGTTTCGGCCACAGAATATACAGTAAATTCACTTTACATTGTGTTCTGCGAAGGGCTTTGAGACATCTCGAAGATGCGATAAGACCCTGTATCAAATGCAAGGATTATCTTTAATGTAGTTGTGGTTTTTTTTTTACACTCTTTTCCCTGTTATCTGGAAAATGCCTCGTTTTCTTTATGGCACTGGGAGATATTGACCGTCTGGAGAATTCACTGCTAATATCCTCATTGCAAGGCTGAATGCATAATGTAATCATAGCAGGATTACTAGAATTTAATCTGCTGCGAATTTTCTCCAACTGAAACTTAGCTTTTTTCTAATTTTCCTACAAACGCAGATGAGAAAACCTTGGCATAGGGACAAATAACCAATTTCACGCTACCGAGCAATTAATACCTACCAGGAATTTAAATCTTACCCCAAGATTCCCCAAATACTTCATTCATATTCACCGGTCATTCAATTCAAGGCTGTTTGTGGGGATGTTGAGACGTCTAGAAGACATGAATAGCGTTATATCAAATGCAAGAATTATTATTATGTGCAAATTGGCTGCTGCATTTGTCTGCAAAATTGTCACTAGTTGCAATAATTCCTGCAAAGCTCTTTGAGACGTGCTCATGAGGTGAAAGCCATATCAATTGGCTATTTCATAGACTCGGGTCTTCACATTGAGGCTCATTAAACTGAAGTATTGACTCCCTGGCTCTGAGATGCTACGTTAAACACCCACACAAGTACTATTGTGTACAAAGCTTGACATATGGATGGCTCGAATTATATGGTGATTGGCTTATCGACTGTGACAGGAAATGCCATGGAAATATCCTGTGAGCTGCCACAGCACCAAATGTCTATGAATTTGTCATTTTTTTTACTATGTAGAATGCTCTTATTTGGCTGTATTGGTACCAAAGTGTCACCTGCTGCCTGTCGTAGTGTATAGTTCTATTGATGACCTGGGAAAGAGATCTCTGTAGTGCGTAACAGATATAAGCAGAAGGTTAATCAGGAAACAAATGCATCAATACAACAAGCAGATATATTTTTAGATAAAAGTGTGCACCAGAGACCTGTAGCGGGTTGGTTAGAGCACTCGCCTCTGTTCTCTCGAATACCCTTAAAGACCCTACGGGAATATTGGAAAAAATAATACTTGAAAGTTTTTTGACCATCAAGTGCTGTACAAATGCAAAGATTCAGTCAAAATTGATCAAACAACAATTTCAAAAGAAAAAACTGATATATCATTGATATTTGCTTTTCTCACCCTTGCCCTCATTGTAAGGTTGCGTTTACTCGTGCTGAGTTCCTTCAGAGATGTAGCAGAAGCCATCTCGAGATCTCCGCCAAGACACATCAGGCAACACAAGCAGCTTATAGCATAAATGTTTCTTCACAGCAGAGAGATTGTTAGGGATCTGTCACGTATACGGTTGGAGAAAAGGGACTTGAGCAAAGGCGATCTCTGCAGATTCACCAGCGATCACACAGAGGAGAGAAACTGTGTAAAGGTGCAGAATGAGGAAAGAGTTTCTGAACTTCAGACTGTGTCAGAAATGTCTCATTTCATTCAGAGATGTGAATGGGTCTACAATTATTGAGTTACAGATCAGAAACGTTACAAATTATTCCCGTCACCACTATTATAACCACTCGATTGGCTCTGGCCTCCTACTTGTCCCTCGTGCCCTCTGTTCCACCATCAGATCGTGCCTGAAGACCTTCCACTTCGACCGTGCCTGGGGTCACTTGCCCTCTCCCCACCACCCGCCCCACCCTGCTTGGTTTCCTGCTCCGCCACTGTCAAGTGCTCTGGGACACTACCCTGTGTGAGGGATGTTATATAAACGCAAGTTGTTGTTGTTTTGTAGTCTGTCATGTTTCTGAACCAAATTGGAGCACGTGGCTTAAGTTTGTTTTTAAGGCGGGGATGTGTATTGCCTTTATCGCCTCTCAACCATTTATGTCAGATGTCTTTCTGGAATCGCTTCTAATCCTAAAGTTATGGTTGCCGCCTTGCTTCGTCCAGGGGAGAAATCCAACAGAATCCTAACCTCTCTTGCCTCTCCTACTCTCCTATAATTCTCGGCTCTTTCTCTTTTCAGTCTCCGCCACTGTTAAGTGCTCCGAGTTGCTGACCTGCGTGAAAGGTGCTATATAAATGCAAGTTGTTGTTGCTGTTTGGATTCGCCGAGGTATCCATTTCTAGGCATTACTTTGGAAGGAATTTCACCTTTACTCATATAAGTCATCTTACTGGCATGCAATTATTTTGAATTGTTTAGCAAGCTGTTGTGTCATACAGCAGAAAAGTTGCAAATCGTTCCCTTCACACCATCGAGAGAGAATGAGAGACATCCTAACATTGATCCCTGCGACACTGCTTCATCCCTTTTAACTTTGGCTTCGGTTAAAACCACAGGACCAGAGATAAGCAGTCAGCCTTTCATGATTCTCATGGATGATTCCCATCAAGTTTGAGCTTCATTTTGCCTCAACGCTTTAGTTTATAATGCAAGCTGCGGATCTCTGAGATGGAGTTCCAGAGGGTGGCAGAAAAGCTGAACGCCCAACCCCTGATGGTGGGGTGGGCAGGGTGGGGGACATGGAACAGGCCAATGCCTAGTGAACTGAGGGAGCAGGCAGGTTGGTAAGGGTTTATCAGGTAAGAGAGGGAGAGAGGATCAAGACTATGGAAGGCTTTAAAAGTGAGGACAAGGATCTTAAACTCGATCCTCTGGGGGACAGGGAACCAGTGAAACTAGGTGAGGATGGCGATGATCGGTTCACAGAGCTTGGTGTGGGAAAGAATATGGTTGCAGGGATCTGAATAATCTGCAACTTGTGGAGAGAAGAGTTGGGAAGTCTGACAAGCAGGGAGTGAGCGTAGACAAGTCTAGGATGTGATGAAAGCATAGATAACGGCCTGAGGGGAGAGAAAGTGGAGGAGAGGAAGGACAAGGCATGGGAAGATGGACGGAGGAGCTAATTTGCGTTGGAGAAGAGGAACCTGGGGTTGTCCTTGGCCTCCAGGATGATCTTGGAATGGAAGGACAGTTTAGCTGAGGCAAGGATGGAATGGTAGATTTTGATACAGTCCAGCCTGATCTGGCGGTGGAGGGGTAGATTGGATTTGTGCCTGTGTGGGTAAATGATGTGAGGGGAACGATTTGCATTGTTTCTGCTACATGACACAATAACTTGCTAAACAATTCAAAATTGTTTCTGGTGTGTGGGTAAATGAATCCGCAAAGAGGGAGCCCTTCTGTTTAGATATTCCATTGGAAACCAAACCAGTGTTCATCATGACCTCAGTATTTAAATCCTAGTCACAACAGAAAGACTATAGGAGTTGGGGGGGGGGGAAATCTCATTACAACACTACTAATGAGTAAATAGCACCCGAGGTATAAATTCATTAACGTCCACATTGATCTACAGGTGATTAATGATCACCTTGAAGTAGACTAAACATTTTCTTGCTCATTGAATAGGAATGAATGAACTGTTGGTATGAAGTGCTGGGAATATTTAGCTCCTGAAGCTGTTTTTATTTTCAGTAAAAGATAAGATTCGCACACGTGTCAACATTACAAAGCGTAACCCACAACAATATTCAATCCTTGGTTAATCATAGAATCTTACAGCACAGATGGAGACCATTCGGCCCATCGTGCCAGACAGAGCTACCAATTAGTCCCATTCTCCCCCCCCCACCACACCTGCTCTTACCCCATAGCCCTGCAAATCTTTTTAAGTATATATCCAATTCCCTTTTGAAAGCGATTATCGAACCTGCTTCCACCCACCCTTTCAGGCAATGTCAGACCATAACTTACTGGGTAAAAATATAAAAAATGTAAAAATAAAAATATTCCTCCTCGTCCCCCCTCTGGTTCTTTTGCCAATTATCTTAAATCTGTGTCCTCTAGTTACTGACCCGCTCACCAGAGGAAACGGTTTCTCCCTATTTACTCTACCAAACTCCTCATAATTTTGAATACATTGAATGTCGGCGTTTCACAATGCATTGCAGAGAGCTTCCATTAGTGTTAATTACACTCCAGAGACCTTTGAACAATGCATCCCAGCTATGATTTATTTTGTGTGCTTGCCAAACATTTCCACACATGAAGGAGCAATGAGCATTGCATTGGGGGAAGCGTACAATATAAACCACCCAACGAGGGATTTAAGGGGTGGAAAGTTTCATCAACTAAACTTCGCACACAGTATAATTCAGCTTTCATAAAGTTCTCGCCAGGAAAAGCAAAAGGATTATTCCTTCAAGGAATAAACACTCCAAGGCTAATCTCTTCTCTTTTTCTCTCTCCCATAATAATCCAATAAAAGCAAATTCCAGATGATGAAAAGGAAGTTGTAGAAAGGACAAGAAGCCAATTGAGATCCTTTTATTTCGGATTTTTCATGAAGTGCAACTGTTAAATTAGTCTTGAGGGTTTGACTTTTTATTTGTAAAGTGAGATCCTCGAATTTATAACAGTCCTTGCATTTGATATGGGGATGTATCCCATCGCTGAGATGTCTCAAAGTGCTTCACCCTAAAGACAAATTTTCATCAAAGATATTGGAATCCTTGCATTTGATACAGCGCCTCATCATGTCACTTGTCCAAAAGCGTTTCAATGGATGTTCTGTAATAACAATAATCCTTGTATTTGATATATGTATCACGTCTTTGAGACCAGAAAAGAGATCCGCCAATCAACTACTGGAAGGTAAACGGAGGCCTGTGGAGTGAGGAAACTTGCCCGACGTTTCGCTCTGCCCAGAATGGAACCCAGGTCCTCTCGCACGCGAGGCAAGTGCTCTAACCACTGAGCTACAGGACTTCACAGGAGAGAATGTGAGAGGGGGAGTGAGAGAGTGATTGAGGAGGAGGAGAGAGTGTGAGAGAGGGGGGAGAGAGAGAAACAGAGAGAGAGAGGAGATTTGAGGGCAGTGTTTCGTGGTTCGCTGTCAAGACAGACAACTGAGGCTTCCCTCAGCCCCTGAGTACAGGCACCTAGCAACGTGTTGTGCGGTTTCCTCACAGAAAGCTCCCTCTTTCCCCATTGAAAAACTGCTCTACGTCCTTCATTCCAGCCCCCTCCTCACTCTGCAACCTCCTGACCTGGCCATTCCCTTTGCCCAGCAAACACCAGCTTGCTTTATATCCCCCTCACCCCCATCTGTAACACCATCACCATTTTGCCCCCATTCTCTGGAGCTCCATTCCTGGTGTCCCTCCGACTCCCTCCCCTCCTTCAAGGCAGTCAAGACCGAACTCTTTGACCGTGTTTTCAGTCTTCCTTTCCCTCTAGGTAGTGACTGTAGTTTGTGCATTACAGATTAATGCAACGATTAAGGTGAAATGTTTGATCGTGCAGGCTAAGATTAGGTGGAATTTAAGGCATCTGATTCTCGTATGGGATGTGGGGGGGGAAGTTATAAAATTGGGTGTTTTGTACAGAAAAAAATCAGTGTTCGGAAATGGTAAAGGAATAAAATGATCCTCATCGTTGAATTCACTTTCTACACATCACGTCCACGCATTTTGCCAAACATTTGGCTTTAAGAAATCTCGTCCCATTTACTGTTCCTTTTTATTTTTTATGAAAAAAACGCAACCCCTTTTAACCTCTGCTGGATGTGACTGATCCCGTTTCTTACTGTTTTAAAGAGAAAACTGTTTATCAACCAAACCCTCAATAAAGGAACAAATCCAGGCGAGGTCATTCGGTGACCCAGGCTCCAAAAAAAACAATTACTTTTGTCTGTTGAGGGTCAGATTCAAGGAGTGTTTTTTTTCAAGCGGTGATTAAATACAAAAGCCAAGTTGGTGAGAAACTGAGATTGAAATCCATTCTGCCCAACGTGCAGTGGAGAAAGTCGCCACCTCTATGGGATTTAGGAGCTCTGTGTAATTATGAAGGCCGTCAAATGAGAAATTTTGAAAAGGAAATCTATAGAGAGCTTTGCTTTTATGAGTCTCTGCCAAGCGGAGCCAGGTTTGAAGATCAACAAATGCAATAACATTTTTGGTGTGTGTTTTTTTTTTGCCTCGGTTTTTTTGTTGAAGGAAATAGCAGCTCGGATACCTAAACCTTGAAGCAGTGGGGAAATGCAGAGCTAGCTGTAACCAAAGATGTTTTGCTCACTTTTATGCTCATAATAAATGTTAAAAAAATGATAATTTAGACATTCAAACTGTGACTGTCTGTGGGACATCGCTGTGCATAATTGGTTGCCGCATTTCGCCCACAAAATATATAGTCAATTCGCTTTTCACTAAATATACAGTCATTACACTTTACAATGGCTTTTTCAACAGGTCTGTGAGTGGAGATTATCTGTCTTCCAGCATTCTCAATAGCCCCCGTGGAATAATTGCCAGGCATACAGAAGTAAAAACCTTTGTGTCTCTGGTATGCACATGGGAAGATTAGATCACGCTCTCTTCCTCGAGTGGTGTTTTGTATAGGTCCATGCACCGGGGATCCCTACATTCCCAAGGTATAGGTTTCCATAAGATCCCCTCTAATTCTTCTACATTCGAGAGAATATAGGCCCAAATTGGTCAGCCTATCCTCGTAACTCATCCCCTTCATCCCTGGTACTAACCGAGTAAATCTACTCTGCACCCCCTCCAAGGGAAGTACATCCTTCCTTAAATAAGGAGACCAGGATGATGGGATGCATGTCATTTATTCCCATCATTTCCGCCATTTCTGTAAAGATCAGCCCCGTAAAATGCGATCCACGATCCCTGTCAACCATTATTGGCACTCCCCAACTGCAGCGCACCTCACTTAATAATACCTGTGCAGCATCTAGAGCAGAGCACGAACACGGGGGGAAAACTTCCATCCCTTTTGGAAATTTATCATTAATGACCAGAACATACTTATAATTCCCCACAGTGGGAGGAAGGGGTTCAATCAAATCAATTTGGATGTGAGTCCAGGGGTCGGGTGGGGGAGGGGAAGAACGTAGTAACGTCCGATTACTAGAAGGACCCGGGTTGGGATTTCTGATCCCGAGGGTCAAATAATGAGCCGACACTCCAATAAAGGTGAAACAGATTTGTTATCCAAAGTAACACGTACGAAACAGATCGCCTGAAACGTTAACAAAGTTATACTACCAGTTTCGGAGCAGGCAGCAACAGCGGTCCCCGGACACAGCTTCTCTCTGCTCGGTCTGCTGCCTCCGAGCCAGCAACCTCTCAACTTTATACCTTTCCTATCTCGCTTGTCACACGCTTTACATCTCTTTGTTCCTCCCATCAAAGATCCGCCACTTTTGGAACCGGGGCAAAAGGTCGAGCGCGGGATTACTTCTGCTTTCCTCATGGACCGGGCAGTTTTGAGTACTACTTCCTCTCATGGCCAATGGTTATCTCACTTCATTGTTTCATTGTTAACCACTTCCTTCTAACTGAGGGAAAAACAACTGAAGCCATTATGCGGTTTTGTCTGAACAATAATGTTTCAATGCACATAACATATTCTAACAGTCCTCACTGAATCTATGAATGGTCCCGAATTAAACATTTCCGTCCTTTCTAACAGTTGCCGCTGTCGACGCAACACACACAGCATAAATACAACAGTCACAATAAGAGTAAGGAGAAACTGCACAAAGACCCACAAACGAACCAATGGATGCTTTCCAACATTATATACTGATTCCCACCATTTCTGCTCTCCAATTTGTCATTCCACCTCTTTCGCCACATTCCCTGCATGTTCCAAGTTTGATTTTTCGGGAGCTAGCCCGAAATTTATTGATTAGTCACCACTTGGGGAAGGACGGATCTTTGTAAGTCCATCGTTTGTTGTTGGATCTGATCCAACAACAGCATATTCTGTGAAGCGCTTTGAGACACAAATCTCAAAGACGTGATAAGGCGCTGTATCAAATGCGTATTTGGGATTTGGGTTCTAACTTTCATTTGCCAACAAACACACAATAAAAGGATATCCACATACATTTTTTTCCCCAAATTAGTGAGCAAGTATTCAGCTTGACCGCAATACCAATTATTGCAGAAGATTAATGTACATGCATATCTCTCTCATTCTCTCTCTCTCTCTCTCTCTCTCTCTCTCTCTCTCCATTGTCCAGGACATTAATCTGGTTTATCAGATGGCAAGAATTAATAGGAACAAGAGGATATCATTCATCCCCTTGAGCCTGTTTCACCATTCTACAAGATCATGGCTGATCTGTACCTCAACTCTCATTTAGCCGCCTTTCCTCCATAATCCCTTGATACCTTGACCTAAGAAAGATCTATCCACCTCAGTCTTGCGAATTTTAATGGATCCAGCAACCACAGCCTTTTGGGGGGATAGAGTTCCAGATATCAACCACCCTTCGTGTGAAAAAGTGCTTCCTGATTACTGTGCGAAAACACACGGTCACTACACTTTACGATGAACCCTGTGAAGACCTTTGAGACGCCCTCCACAATACGAAAGGCACTATTTCAAACTCAAGGATTATTATTGCATATATTTGCGGCATCCTGTGTTAATGGGAGTTATCCTGAAGCTGAGTGCTTTTTGTTCAGACGTCCTGTTGCAAAGCCAGCATGTTGGGAAGCAGATCAAATGGGGCGTGAATTCCCTTTTCTCGAAAATGGGGACTATTGTAATTCCAACTAAATTAGTAATTACCTCTGGCGCTAAACGGACGACATAAATCAGAAATGAAGAATAATGGTCCTGTGAAATGTTTGAGATTTGGTCTTTTTTTAATTGGATGCACAGATGCTTCCCAGCTCGCTAACTTGCAAAACATCTACCTCTGTGGGTTTCCGTTAGCATAGAAAAGAGTTTTCTGTAGTTTTTTAGGGAGTTATTTTTGCATTGCCAATTAGCTTGCCCACTTCTGTTAACTCCTTAACGAACCATTAGTACACAGAGCTTTTCTCTCTCTCCTGGGCTCCAATCATCGATAAGAATTTGTTAGGTGAAAGAAGACCAAGGTCCATCTAGTTTGCCTTCCACCATCCTGGCAGTCGCTTGCACATGTCGTGTCCCAAACTATGTACTGTCTCCCCAGATATTATTTTTTAACAGAAATCTGTCTCATTGTTCTTGAAAGAAACAACACTTTCTACTTCCACCATCTCCCTCGGGAGACTTTTTCATACATTTGCCATAAATAAAATACAAAATTATGTTTGTATAGCGCCTTTCACATCAAGAGGACGTCCAAAGGCTCTGTCTGAAGTTGGGTATCCACAGACACAATGGGCTGAGTGGCATCCTTCTGTGCTGTAGATTTCTATGGTTCCTCCAAGTGCTGGGAAGCCACACATTGAGTATGATGTGTGATCCAGCAGTGAATTAGCCGGCGTTACCTCACACAAAGACTCTTCTCCCCCCACACCCCCCCCCCCCCCCTCCCCAGCATTTTATGTTTCATACTAATGTCCTCCATTTATCTAATTCTCTTTAAATGCTGCTATGAGCTCAGCCTTCAACAGTTATTTCTGGTAGAACAATTCACAGCTATATACAGAGGCTTTCACATCAGGAGGACATTGCCAAGCGCTTCACACAGCTGACTAGACCCTTGAGCTGGGGGAGGGAATAAAGTTGGTCAGAATTGCAGTAAGAAAGATAGGCTTTAAAGATAGGGAATGGGGGGGGAGGGCTGAGGCGGAGGGACTCCAGGATGCATTTTCCAGAGAGCAGGGCCAGAGTGGCTGAAAGCTCGCCCCCTGATGTTAAGCCACTTAAGATGGGGACATGAAGCAGGCCAGTGTTAGCTGAGTGAGGTGAGTGGCTGTGTGGTAGTGACGGAGCGAGGTCAGGGAGGGGTTGACATATAGTTATATAGACTGTGTAGCATGGAAACAAGATTTCAGCCCAACTGGTCCATGCCAGTGTTTATACTCCACATGAGTCTCCACTCCCTCCCATTCTCTTCTATTCCCCTCTCCATTGTGTGTATCTATCTTTCTCTTGAATGGATCTACACTCTCTGATTCAACCACTGCTTCAGGCAGTGAGTTCCACACTCTCACTACCCTCTGCGTGGAGCAATTCCCCCTAAATCCTGGATCCCCCTAGTCACTATTTTGTATCTCCTGGTTGTGGAGTTGCCAATCAGTAGGAACAGCATATTTATGCTAACCTTATCAAACTCTCTTTTTTAAACACCTCTATTCTTTAGAGGGGAAAAAAATGTCTAACCGATCCAGTCTCTCCTTGGTATCATCCTTGGAAAGCTATGCTGCATTCTCTCCATTGCTGCTGTATACTTGTGTAGTGAATAGAACTGGATCCAGTACTCCCAAGGTGGTCTAGGTAAAGTTTTATATTGGTCGAGGCTTTATATGTGGTCGAGGCAAGATTTTCGCCTCGCTTCCTCCCTTGCCTCATTCAAGGCCGGTCTCAAGACCCTCCTCTTCGATCATGCCTTCGGTCGCCCTCCTACCTCTCTGCCTTCCCTCACCCCTACCCCTTCCACGACTATTTGTGTGACGCTGCTGTGCATAATTGGCTGCCGCGTTTCGCCCGCAAAATACACAGTCAATTCACCTTACAGTATGTTCTGTGAAGCGCTTTGAAACACCTCAACAACATGAGAAGGCGCTATATCAAATGCAAGGATTATTGTTATTATTTCGGCTCAGCTTCCTTACATGTTTGAATATTCTATTTTTTGATTGTAGAACCGCAATTTTCTCTGAACCTGCTTAAAAATGTAAAAATCCAAATTATATTTGGTGATTCTCAATTTCTTCCCTCTTGTCCCTGACCAGCTAATCAGTGTATGTGTGTGTTTTACAGATGAGCAGTGGTTGGGAGTAAAGATTTGATAAGCAAAGTGTTCGTAAGTGCACCTTTCTACATCAGCAATGTTATTTTTCAGAGGAGGATAAATTATTGAAATGAGTGCCAGGTAATATTTTAAGCTGCTTCATAATATAAATGTATCGCTACTTTATTTGCTTCGGAAAAAAGCAGAAAGAAACTAGTCATTTTAGCTGAACATCGCCCACAATTTAATTCTATTAATCCTTAATTTATCAGGGCTGATCTCTTTTGGAACCGCAGTATTATAAAAGCACGAGACAGAAAATTGAGATATCTGTGTCATTCTGAATATGTTTCAATGTTCATGAATACTGTATAAAGTCCCAATCACAACCCTAAAGCTTTTAGCTTCTCACTAATGAATATCCTTTCCCTCTGTCTCTGCTAAACGCTCTGGGCCACTAGTTTCTCAATAAATTTATGAAAAGCCCGTAGAAAGTCCATTATCTGTATCACAGGCGAGCAGAATAATGGCATCCCCTCTCGATTATACATATTACTTCTTGAAAGTATTGTTTTCCAAGTAAAGACGGAGCATATCGATTTCATCTGTTAAATTAATTAATTCATTTGTTCATACTTTATTCAGTTCATCCTTCACTGAGCCATCGGGCTTGGTATCTCTCTCAGAGAGTAGCCAAGAGATGTTACTGCTTTCACAATGTGTAGTGGAAGATGTGCTGTGCAGACAAAACCGTATTACTTCCAAAGGGTATTTTTGGGGGGGGTTAGCCGGGTATAACATGTAAGAAACGTATCACCATGCTTAAATCCCAGAGGGAGAGTGTTGGAATGGAAGGCACACTCTCTCCCTTGAGGGAAGCGTCCTGCTTACCTCATTCCAGAAGGTCTAATCAGCTAAAACCACATAGCTTCTCAGTGATATCGTTGTCTGGCAAGCTTTCCCGCTGCTTGTCCAGCTAGGACCACCCTACTGGTCGGGGCTTTGGCTTGCAGTGTTAACAGGAGCTGAGTGGGATGATTCCCTGCCCCCAGTGACTGGTCATATTGTACCATGTTCAGGGTGCAGCCTTTGAGCTTGGAACGGGACACTGATCAATTCTGAACTGTCAGCCTGGCTCAATTGGCCGCATTCTCACCTCTGGGTCAGAAGGTTGTGGTTTCGAGCCCTGACGTTGAGACTTTGAACTTCATTTCAGATGGAATATTAAAGATTTTGGAGCAGAGGAGGCAATTTCTCTACCAGAAGTCATTACACTTGATGGCAAATTACCCCCAGAAAGCGATCTGCCAATCGACTAGCAACCGGGTTTCTGTTTACTGCTAGATAAACAGAGGCGTGTGGAGTAAGGATACTTGCCTAAGGTTTTGCCTTGGGAATCGAACCTAGGTCCTCTCGCTTGCATGAGGCTAGCGCTCTAACCAATTCGCTACAGGACTTCACAATTTTCTACCCCCAAACATGGGTGCAAATCCTAAACTGTCCAGTGCTTTGGGAAGTCCTTTTGAAATGAAAGACACTGTGTAAATGTAATGGGGCATCGAAAGTGATCTTGATCATCTCTCCAGAAGGGGATGGGCGGTTATTGAAACCATTGCCAGAATGTGCTGTAAAGAAGTATTTCCTTTTGCGGGTTTGATGTGATGGACGTCAAGTCTTCTTCCATGTGTTTGTTCAGCAAAGAACTGTCAACATCGATCATGTTACTGGAGGAAGAAAATCTTCCTTTAGAGAAACAGCCCTCAGCATATTTAATGCTCCCTGTGAAGACTAAAATCAATACTCGCTTCTTGTGCTCCACCCCTTTCCTGAGACAGCAACAGCAACTTGCATTTATATAGTGCCTTTCATGCAGGGCAATGTCTCAGAGAGTGACCGTGATGTTAATAGTCATTTCTTTTAACAAGGGATGAGGTGGGGGGTGGAGGGAGGACTTGTTGAATAGGACACCAGGAGAAGCTCCTTTCTCTTTCTGTGTCATGGGATTTTTACCGTCGGCTTCAGGATTCCTCTGAGGGATAGTGCCTCGGACTACGCGATGCTCCTCCCCAGCACTGCACTGGAGCATCAGCCGAGAGCGTGAGCACCAAGTCCTGAGGTAGAGCCCGAACCTACAAACCTTCTGATCCGGAGGCGAGAGTGAGCTCCCTGAGCCAGGAATGCACAGGCAAGTGCAGGATCAGAGAGAGGCACTGAAATGTCTACTTCTGTTTTCAAAATTGCTTCCCTCTCGTCCCCTTTATTCATTGGAAATGCATCTGCTTCCCCCGCGCCCCCACCCCCAAAATCCCCCTCCTCTTGGATAAGCTGTTTGACACCCCCCTTGGGTGAAGCAGACAAATGTATTCCACCTCTTTCTGCATTTCAAACCCTGTGCCTTTGTTCTGCACCTTGTGAGGTAATTAAGGTATTGGAGTGAATCTGCTCCTTTTAGGGTCCCGGAGACTTCAAATAGGATCATCGCTCAATCGTCTCTCAATGAGTGTCTTCACGGCTCTGCAGTCTTCAGTCTTTGCTCCTCAGATGAAGATAGAAAGCAGCCATCTCTGACCAAAAAATCTTTCAAGGCGAGCTGCCGAGAATTAACACAAGGGGCTGCATATTTAGCTGTGACCTTGAGCAGTCTGAACCCATCGCACGTCAAACCTGTGTGAATACAAATTACCAGAGATGGAAATTGGATATTGAAAGCAAAATGTCAGATTAAGGCTTTAATACTACGCTCACACAAATTATAACTTACCTGCTGGATAATTAGCTTTTATGGGATGAGACGCACTGAATCCGTGAATTCGAGGATAGATTTTATGACTCTTGAGTCTAATTAGGTGAAGATTCAGAATAAGCAACAAATAGGTTTAAATTTATGATAAGTGCACTTTAAGTGAATCTTAAACTCTCTCTCCCCTCTCTCTTGTTTCTCTTTCTCGTGTCTCTTCTCTGTCTCCTCTCACTCTTGCTCTCTCCTCCTGTCTCTCCTCTTTCTCTCCTTTCTCAAAACGCACCTTTTTTTTCCAATTCTGGAGTTGGCAAGAGCCAAGGCTTGGGTGACCCCAGAGTGTGCTGTGCCAGTCTCCACAAGACATGTCTGGAGAAAACTAAATATGTGGAACAGAAAGCCTCATTAAGCTATGCTGGAAACCCAATGCCAAGCACACAAGTTGTGTGACTTCCTCCGAATGCCCTCCACCCTCTGAGAGCCAAAGAAATGCCGCCCGATAACTGTACATAACAAAAGCAAGTAAATGACGTGAGGTTTTGGCTGTTTGTGGTACGTTACTAGGTGCAAAATGACTTCTGAGTTTCCCCTCCAAAAACGGTCACTACATTTTACAGTAAATCCTGTGAAACTTTTTTTGTTGACTCTTCAACAATGTGTCAAGGTGCTATACTAAATGCCAGGATTATTATTAGTACTGTTAGTATTGTTACTTTACAGTGTGTTCTGTGAAGCGCTTTGGGACGTCCCCCCGACGTGAAAAGCACTATATCAAATGCAAGGATTATTATCATTATTATTATTAACGTCCCCCGTAATCTGTACTGGTGCTTCAAAAATCTATGATGGTCTCGCACAGCTTTGGTACAGCAAAGAGCGAAGCATCAAATAGGCTGACGTCCTCTGTCTAAACTCACCTGTGGATAAAGTGCTCCCCTGGCCAGCTGCCAACCAACACACACACGCACACACGCACACACCGGCACGAGTCAGCAATTTGAGTGAAAACCGGCAGAAGATTTCAATTACGGCTTCTATATCAAGTGTTATTTGTGACAAAATGTGCTCTGGGCAGGATGAATCCTTTGGGATTGTCCTTTTTATAGGATTCCTTGCCTTCAGCCCCCAAAACTCTCCCTCAATCCCCTCCGCCTTGCCCCGTCCTTTCCCCCCTCTTTTAGATCACGACTGAAGAAGTTCCTCTTCGACCGTGTTTACGGTCACCTCCTCCCTTCCCCCGGTTCGGTGTCATCCACCGCTGTTAAGCGCTCCGAGACATTACCCTGCGTGAAGGGCGCTGTGTAAATATGCAAGCTGTTATTTACTCCAGAATCGACAGAAAATACCGTGAGGTGTAACGCCTGTGTGTTTTGTGGGTGAAATGCGGCAGCCGATGGCGCTCGACATTCGGGAAAAGAAAGGGAAAGAAAAATAGGCTATAAAATATTTAAATATTCAACCAGGCTTCTCGCTATCAGTCACAGCGAGTGCTTGATAGGTTAAGAACTGCAATCAATGCAATCAGTGCACTTTTCAAAGCAAATTAGCAAAACATAATTTTATTCGATTTTCTGTCCAGATTACCAGCCCACGGGAAACGTCACCCCAGTCCCTCCAACCCACCCGCGCGCTCTGCTAAACAAGCACTAGCCGGCTTCACGTCCCTCGCCCTACCCACCCCACCATCGGGGGTCGAGCCTTCAGCCTCTCTGCCCCTATTCTCTGGAACTCCATCTCAGATTCCCTTCACCTGACCCTATTCCCTTGCCTCCTTCAAGGTCCATCTCAAGACCGTCCTCTTTGACCTTGCTTTAGTCATCTTCCTGCTCCCCCCAACATCCTCCAGAATTCAACCCACACCCCCCACCCACCCCCCAGCTCGGATGCTAAACCTCGACTGTCCAGCACCATGGGACGTCCTCCCGATGTGGAAGGCGCTATATGAATGCAATTTGTTGACAAAAACTCTACAATTTAGCTGATTCTGGTTAGCCTTATCGTGTCCACAAATCACTTCAATCGGGACTAACATGTGATAAACGACATTCATGTGATCAAACAACCAAGTTATTATCACGATTGTCATTCCGCAGGTGAGCTAACAAGCACAAGCATTTCTAATTGAACCAAAGTAATATTTTAAGCAATAAATCATTTCTGATTCCAACAAATGTCCATCTCAAAACATACCACTTTGGGTCATCTTTTCCCCTCCCTAACACAGCACTGCGAATGCACTTTGGGATGTCCTCCAGATGTGAAAGGCGCTGCATAAATGTAAATTGTATTGTATTATTTATCAAGCCTGAGGCGTCATCTGATTAATTCTAAGTCTTAGTCATACTCTGGCTTCCCTTAGGATAGCCAGGCGGCGTACACATGAAGTCAACAGCTGGTCCACATGTTTGCCAAGTGGACCTCAGTAAGCATTAATCGCAACATCAAGAGACTCGTTTGCAGTTACCAAGAGTGATATTCATCACAACATGTTTGCAGACTCAGTGATCGCGAGCCGCGGTTGACGCACAGAATACTGACCAACAAATAAATAAACCGGTCATTCGCTTCCTGGCTGTTTGTAGGATTTTGCTGTGCACAAATTGGCTGCAGCATTGGCCTGCAAAACACACAGTCACTACACTTTACAGTAAATGTAGAGCCATCCGCTCCCTCTGACCTGCGGGCTCCGGCCTGATCAGTGTCCCGTGCCCGCCTAGCGGTGGTTGGGCCTTCAGCCACTCTGCCCCCACCCTTTGGAACTCAATCCCACAGTCCCTTTACCTCGCCCCCTCCCTTGCCTCCTTCAAAGTGCATCTCAAGTCCCTCCTCTTCGACTGTGCCTTCGGGCACACTCCTACAACCGCCCTCCACCCTTCCTGATTCCAACCCCCAGCTCAGGTCCAAATTTCTGACTGTCCAGTGCTTTGGGATGTCCTCCTGACGTGAAAGACGCTGTACAAATGTAATTTGTTGATGTTGTAAAATGCCGTCAGGTCCTCCTGCTGTGACGGATGTCAATAATAATCGTTGCGTTTGATACAGCGCCTTATCACATCGTTGCGGTGTCTCAAGGCGTCTCGCAGGTCGTATCCTCTGGTTCTACTGTTCAGCACAAGATAAAACGAGCTGATCATGGTCTACATTATCCAGTCCCTTTTGAATCTTAAAGACCGTAATGATATGGAGCTTCTCAACCTTCTCTTCTCCAGCGTGAACGTGCGCATGTTTATGTAGATCTGAAAGCAAATGGCAGCAAAATTCATAACTTCTCCCAGTGAAAGCGGCTTCCACTTTCAATTATTCTGAGGACTTCTTTTTTTCCAAATGGTAGTTTTGGTAATTGATTGTTGCTTACTGAAATGCCTCTGCGGGGAAGCCCAGGGTGAGCCATTTATATCTGTCACAGCATTGCGTGGAAATGGGTAAAGCTGCAGCACTCCACCTGTTTCCGAGCTGAAGCACTTTAGTTGAGGCAAATGCCTCAACTGTGTCCATATATACACAGCAACGTCTCACAAACGTTGTTAAAACCAATTTAATTTTGTTAAAACCAATTTAATTTGGGGGGTATTGTTGGCCAGGATACTGAGAGAAATTCCCTTCTTTTTTCAATAAGTAATAATAATAATCCTTATATTTGAACGAGCGCCTTATCAAATGTCTCAAAGCCCTTTACTATCGCACCCAGTCTCCCCCTTTCACAAGTGTTTTCTCTCGCACACTCGCATGTTCAGCCTCTCCCACAATATCAAGTCTTGTGTCAAGTCTCTGAACAAACTCTGTCAAGGCGATTAATGTGTTAGTTACATTAGTTCAATTATTGATGGCCGGGATTTATGTGCCTTTGCTGCCCTCAGGCTAAAGTCTGTTATTCTGAGGATAAGCAGCAAATAATTCATTCACCTTTGAGCATTACTAATTTTGCTGAGCGCAGTTACACATTGTTAATGGGAGGAAGGATTCTTCCCCTTCAGTTTCCTGTTATCCCTGCGAGCCAAAGCCCTAACATCTTCGGGTTTGATTCCCCGGTAATGGAATCTTGACCGTCCGCTCGTAAATACAGAGAGGACCTGGATTTGAAGGTTTATCCTAATAATATAGTCCTACCTCTCGCAGTGCCAACCGGCACCAGGAGCTCAAACCCTGGTGTGACATTTGGACCCTCAAGTCTCAGGTTTGGAGGCTCCGAAATGGTGGCCAGGAAAACTTATCAGTGAAACCTTTTTTTGTAAGATTACTTGCAATAATCCTCCCAATTGACATCGCACCTTATCGTGTCTCAAAGCGCTTCGCATGACGTACTGTAAAGTGGATTGGCTGCGTGTTTTCTGTGCAGTGACCGTTTTATCTGGGAGACTGTTGGCCAGGACACCAGGATAGAGAGAGAAACTCCCATCTCTTTTCCAATCGCGCCGTGGGATCTTTAACGTCCACCTGAACAGGGAGATGGTAAATTGATGACCATATTTTGCCTACAACATACACGGTTACCATATTTTGCAGCGTATTCTGTGGAACGCTGTGAGACATCCTTCGGACGTGAAAGGCGCTGTATCAATTATTATTAATGATGATGCATTCATATAAATTATTAAGAACTTAAGAGAAAAATGTAGAACAAGGAAAAAACACAGAAAATGGGAAAGAAATGAACAAAAATTGTTCGAACATATGAAACAAATATGGTTAAATGAATCTTTAATTAATGCATATTACAAAGATTTATTAAATTTAAACTAGGTCGTTAATGCTGTAATTTTGCTGCGATTATTGCATTTGATGTATATATTGTAAGTCCTGATTATAAGACTTTCCAATGTAAATTTTATTTCAATTAGTTTGAGCGGTATTCCTTTCCTGAAAGTGTTTTTTTAATTAGATAACTTATGAATAAATTTCCATTATTTTTATACGTGGCCACATCATGGGTATTTAATTAATGGGGCCGAGGTGAAAATTTCATCCCCAAAAAATAGTCTCCACACAGTTACGCCATTTTACAGTGTATTCCTGTGAAGCGCTTTGAGATGTCTCCAAAGGCAATGTGGTAATATAAAAAGCACCGATGTAATGTATCGTGTATATATAAAAGGATCGATGGCAAGATTAATGGTTTGGATTAAGATCCTGAAAATTGCCTGCCTCGTTTGCCTACAAAATACACAGTCACTACACTTTATGGTGGTGGACAAGCTTTCGAAACACCTCAACGATATGATATGACACAATATCAAATGTAATGTTTTTGTCTCATTGCGTTTGGGGCCGGAGTTGGGAGAAATCTTTCACGAGCGTAAAATTATTGACGGTGTGAGGGGTATTGATTGAAATAATTGCCATCTGTTTAAATGTAATATTGGATTGAAGGTGGAGGATGTGAGAGGGGATTACTAGGGAAATGATCAGGAGTAGAGCGAGCGAGAGAGAGAACGTAGCTAACTGCTCGGCAAATGGGAATAGGGAGACGGAGATGAATACTGGCAGGAGAAAATGGAGTTGAGATGAAGCAAGAGATTGAACTCTTAATGAGAAGAAATGGAGGAGATGGAAAGACAGGAACTTGTACGAGAGAGAGGGGGTGGGAGCGGTGTGATGGGTAATGTCGCCCCCACACGTAGGCACATTGCTTTCCCCTCTCTCCAACTTAAAAAGCACAGAGTCAAATAACCACTTGCCCGACACCATGAAGTCTAGCGACTGTGTATTTTGTGGGCGAAACGCTGCAGCGAATTGCGCACAGCAGCGTCCCACGAATAGTCGTGGATTGGGTGACCAAGTGGTAGTGACAGGTTAAGCCAGGGTTGGCTGAGTTGTCAGGAGATAACTAATAATAATGTAGTGACTTTTGTAGTGTTTTGTAGGGAAACACATAAGCCAACTTGCACACAGCAATGCTTGCCCCGCACGCAGCCACAAAGTGACTGGCTGACTGAGCAATTTTATCAGGACAGATTTTAAGCAGAGGAATATGCCAAATTAGATGCCAGAATTGGTTCCCATTGATTTACTGAGAGCATTGACTCCTTATCGGTCAATTTGATGTAAAAAGTCTTCAAAACGGAGAGACCCTGAAACTCATAAAGGCCGCTATATAAATACAAGTTGTTGTTGTTGGTCACTGGGTGGTGCTTAGTGCAGTCAACGGCTCGAACCTGGGTTCAAACCAATCCTGTGCGCTCTTTTCCATGGTTCAATTTAGACATTTTACCTGTCGGATTCCACTCATATATTCCGATGACAGACTAAAGCTAATCTCAGGTTTAAGAGTCCATGGGTTTAAAAGATTAATTAAAGACCCCGTTGGTCTTTTTCCCTAATGAAAACAGCTGAGTTGATTAATAATCATATTATTGTTATAAAAAAAACTGCTGTCATTTCATCTTTGACTCCAGGTCTGCACTGCAGCAGTTTCGCAGGGAAAATAATAATATTAATAATAATAATCCTTGCGCTTGATAGAGCGCCTTATCATGTCGTTAGAGACGTCTCAAAGCGCTTCAAAAACTGTATATTTTGTGGGCAAAACACGGCAGCCAATTGCACACAGCAGCATCCCACAAATAGTCGTGGATTGAGTGACCAAATGATTATTTTTAATTATTGTTTTGAAGGGATTATTATCCCTGGAAAGCGATCCAACCAATCGACTAACAACAGAATTCCTGCAAGTTGCTGGGTAAGCAGAGGCGTGCGGAGTAAGGAAACTCGCCTAAGGTTTCGTCTCACCTGGGAATCGAACCCGGGTCCTCTCGCTTGAGAGGCGAGTGCTCTTACCACTGAGCTGGTGAAAGGTGCTATATAAATGTAAATTTGTCTTGTATTGTGTAGACCTGGAGAGGAACTCTTCTCTTTTCGAGATGCTTAACTTCAGGAATTGGTGGTGTAACTTTTATTGGGCGGCCGAGGTGATGGGAATTAATTGGAGGTGACTTGCAGAGGGCTGGACTGTGAGAGGGCGCACTCTGTGGCTAGAGATCGATGGCTTATTCGTGGGAAACACTGTTGACAGAGATTCACGTCAGCTCCTGATGGCTGCTGGTCTGGGGATTGGACGCTACAAAACAGTGAATGCAGCAGGTCAGGGCACCAGGGAATCCAAATCCATATCTGTAAAGAAAAATCTGAAGATGAGGAATATTGCAGCAGACAGACTGTACGCGCGGAGAGATTGTCTGCCTTGTGAGTGACTGCACAGAGAGAGGGAGAGGCTGACTGCAGAGAAATACTGCAGAGAGAAAGAGAGAGAGTGCAGAGGACAAGAGAGAGAAAGAGAGTGATTGCAGAAAAATACTGCATAGAGAGAGAGAGAGAGTGTGCAGAGGCAAACAGAGGAACTGTGGAGACATACTGCACGGAGTTAGTTACTGCAGAGAGTGAGATTGTGACATCCTCCTGACATGAAAAACACTGTATAAATGCAAATCATTATTGTTGATACAGAGAGAGAGAGAGAGCGATTAAAAACTGACTACAGAGAAATACTGCAGAGATAGAGTGAGAGTGACTGCAGAGAGAGAAAGAGAGAGGGACTGTAGAGAGAAAGAGTGTGAGAATGACTGCAGAGCGAGATTGGAAAAGTCTTCCCGGATGTGAAAGGCGTTATATAAATGCATTTTTTGTCGATCCCTGGAGATTGAGACTAACTGCAGAGAGAAAGGGGGGGGGGGGGGAGAGTGAGAGAGAGAGAGTGGATGCACAGAGCAGTGGTGATGCAGATGGAGTAACACATATCCGTAAATGTCACACATTTGTGCTGATGGTTCACTTGCTTTGTGCATGGCTCAGCCGTGCTGAAAGCTGAAGAGAATCTTTCTGGGTAAATCCTGACCTCTGCAAAAGCCAGTGAGGCTGATAACTCATCCCACATTTCGCCTGCGATGCTCAGAGGCACTACCTGTAGGCTTAGTATCGTGCAAGTTGTTGTTGTTTGTTCCTCCGACCATCACCTGCTCAATGAATGACTGCGGCAAATTGTTTGAACACCTCTAACCGCAGAACACGTCGTAATGTTACGCGAAATGATAATACCTCATTGATTTTAAAAAAACTTTATTCTCTGCTGATCGAAACCCAATATGGCCCTATTAAACAGCTGCTCACGAAACACAATACAATACAATATACAATTACATTTGTATAGGGCCTTTCACATCGGGAGAACACAAATCATACATTTTTATATTGCTTCTCTTCATAACTGATACGATTCCCATTTTAACATTCTTTGCAGTTAATACCTTGGGAAACGCTTTCAGACGTTCTCCCAACGTGATAGGGCACTGCATCAACAACAACTTGCATTTACACACCGCCCTTTACACACAGCAGTGTCTCGGAGCACTAAACAGTGGTGGGACCAGGGGAGAGAGGAGGTGATAAGCACGGTCAACGAGGAAGGACTTCAGGCGTGATCTAAAAAAGGGGAAGGAGGGGGCGAGGTGGAGGGATTGAGGGAGAGGATCACAAAGCTTTTGGGTGTAGTAGCTGAAAGTGGGTCCGGCGTTGGGGATGAGGGACAGGCAGGTGGCCAGAGGCAGCGGGTAGTGTAGCGGGGGAGCAAGCAGGTTAGAGAAGTAGGGAAGTGCCGGCATCAAATGGAAGAATGGTCCTGGAGCTGAATTGCCACATTAGATAGTCATTAAAAAAAAACATTGTTTTGCAGATCCTCAGGAGTGTATGTGTATTAGAGGTTTCGTTCCACAAACTGGAATGATTTTGGGCAATGGCGGGGCAATACTCCAAATATAGACCTTCAGCTTCAGGCTAACGAAATTACATTCTCTGAGTCTATTCCTAGCTCGTCCACTGGAGCAAATACATTGCACCCCCAATTCCCTGCTCTTCCCTCATTCCTTTTTATATTGTTTTTCTTCAATAACAAATTTAATTTCCCTTTCCACTTTGATCTTGTGCCCATGATTTCGCAGTCCAGTCTCAAGCACAAACACAGGACGAGATGTTAAACTGAGCTCCCCGTCTGCCTGTTAATTTGAATGTTCAAAATCCCATAGCGCTGGTGAGAAAGAGAAGGGAGTTTCTCTCTGGCTCTATCTCTCTCTGCCCTGGCTGAAAAATTCCTCAGGTAAAAAAAGTCATGGATATTTGTGGGATAATACTGTGCACAAATTGGCTGCAGTGTTCACCTGACCAACAAAATACAGTTAATGTACTTCAGAATAAGATCATGTAAAGCACTTAAATACATGTCAACAGCGTCATAAGGCACGACATCAGATTATTGATCGCAAAATTGATCAAATTGCAAGGATTATCACTAACCTGGACTGTGAGCAGATGTCCCAACCTGAGGCTTGAGCACACAACTTTCTGACCGAGAGAACCTGACCGACTTGAGACAACCTAATGTTATGGTTCAAATTTCATTTCATTTTGGCATTGGATTTTGCGTTGTCGAGACATCTCGAAGATCCTCACAGAGGGTACTGTAAAGTGAATTGCCTGTGCATTTTATGGGTGAAAAATTCTTAAATTCTTAATTTTCTAACCAGCCGCCGAAGGGTTGAAGGAAGGAAGGACCTGCTCACAGAGATATTCCACTTCGATCAAACCGATTTGAGGCTCAGATCAGAGTGACAAAAAGAGTCATAAACCATTGAAAATGAGGACAGCAAAGCTACCAGTTGCCTCTAGTTCTACATGTTATGGCAGCGAAAGACAAATGTTTAAGTTGTCCTCCTGAATCATTATTTTGTCTGTACAATTAAGCGATCCAACTTGTGCTTCCAGACACGAGAGAGTGTCCCGGCTTCCGTTAGAGGTGTTGCCTAGAGATGAACATGTGTGATTTACCACTCGAGTCTGTCTGTCATTTCTCTTCCCTTCACTCTCTCAGGGTTGGGTTGAGAGATAATCCCTTTGCCCCTTTCAGGCGGGTGTTATAAGATCCGGAGGGGCTATTGGAAAAGAGAAGCTTTTTTTCCCCCCAGTCAACAACCTCCAACCTCCCCCACCGAGCGATCATACGCCAAAGAGAGAGACCGTCTGAACAGACAATGACAGGAATTCAAAGGACGGCATCTCTGACCACGCCCGGCTTTGCTCCCTCCTCCACTATGTCCAGCCTGGACTATGTGACGTGGGAGGATTTGAACCCAAAACCTTCTGACCCAGAGGTGAGAGCGTGAGAGCGCTAACGACTGAGCCAAGGTTTTCTGAGACAGAGAACTGAACAGAAGAGAAAATCAAGGGGCATCAATCACTTTGAATGCTTTCAGAATTAAACACCGGGTAATTTTACACTCTGACTCGATGCCTTTTTAACAGCCGTAACATCTTCATCTATTACGAAGAAAATTGTTCGAGGAATTTCTCCCAGGTTTCGGTTGGCAACAGCAGATGTGATTGATGGACGCTTTATTCACTGGTGTGGCTGGAAGTCATAAAAGTGTGGGTTTATTTGCTTCGCGCATTAATTGCTCCCCCATTTCCGCTGACAGATTCCAAGAAACATGTCGTATTTCTGACACCATTGGAGTGTGGGAGATGTTTATATTATTGAGGCAATTGGATGTAACCATCAAAACATTTCTGTGGCTGAGAGGCAATTGTCTGTCAGTGGGATTATTATGTGAGCAGCGCCATTCGAGGAAGCAGTGAAATAATCATTTGATTTTCCCGAGAATAACAATTCTAAATGAACGCAAACTGGCTGTTTGTGTTAAAATCTAGTCAATCGTAACACATCGCTCAAAGCTCATGAATATTCATACGGTTTTCTGCCGGTTTGGCTATTGTTGGGGGTAAGAGACAGACGGCAGAGTCAATAGATACAAACAGAACATTTTCCCCCACGCACACACAATACCTGGGGCTAATTTCTGTAGCAATGCATTAAATGCTCTTTCTCTCTTGCCCCCTCTCACTCCCCTCCACACCCCCTCGTACTCTCTCTCTCTCTCCCCCCACTTCTCTCTTTCCCGTTCCCCTCGCGCGTGCTCTCTCTCTCTCTCTCCCACTCACCGATGGAGATAAATAGAAATCAGGGGGAGTTTGGGATGATACATCACATCAGTGTTTTCTGATGGAATGCACTGAATTATTCCTCTTTGCTTATCTGCTCCTAAATGGCTAATTCTATTTATATCTGTTTATATATTATATCACACACAGTCCTCTGTAGAGCTAAGCAGTTTGAGATGCCAAGAACTCATGACACATCCTGGGTTTTGTTTTGCTGCTCATGAATTTGCAGTGTTAAACCATCCATGCCTGGCTCATCGGCAGAACCTGGGAGGGCAGACCAGTCACTGGGGGGGTCAGGGAGTCATCTCAATCAGCTCCTGTTAACCCTGCAAACCAAAGCCCAACAGCATTGCAATCAGTAAGTCTCCTAAAGACTTGTTCACATCTTTCCTGATATCCGACAATCCCCCAAATACAATCAGCGCTCACTCCGTGGCTGTTTGTGGGTTTTGTGGGAGAATCGGGCAGCCAATTTGTACAGAGCAACATCCTGCAGTCACTACACTTCAGAATAAAATGCGGTGAAGCACTTTGAGTCGTTGTCTTGACGTGAAAGGTGCTACGTCAAATGCAAGGGTTGTGACTGTTCACAACATGATTAATATTCTGTTATTCTTTGCATTGCTGGAACAAAAGAATATCTCCTAACCACCGATCTTAATCAGAGCCTTGTTAATCAATGGCCATCTGCCTATTTCACGAATCCGCGTATTTGTTAAATGAATTCAGCTAAACATGTTAATGAGTCGGCCCTTCGTTTCCCAAATAAAAGGGAAGTGAGTTAAGGCGAGTGGTCAAAGCAATTAATGCGGAGTGTTTTCATCAGTTTCATTTCAATAGAGTGAGAGGTTCATTAATTTGACTCTTATACAATATGCCAGGTCAGTTTGAGTGGCACTAATGGAGCTCAGTTGGATGTTTGGGAACATTATTTGTGAATGACTGCATTTTGAGGTTATAGATACGACGGTTTAAGAGGCCATCATTGTTTCGCAAGTAAATACGAATGCAATACAACGTAAATTTACATTTAATGTCGCGCCCTTCACGTCAGGAGGATGTCTCGAAGCTCTTCGCAAAGTTTTCTTAGTGTGTATTTGCAGCTGAACCTCAGGCAAGTCAATCTAATGTTTCATCTGAAGGACAGCACCTCCAACAACAGCAAACAACAAAATTACATTTGTATTGCGCCTTTCACGTCGGGAGGAAGTCCCAAGGCTCTCCAACAATCCAACAAGAATTATTATTGCTATCTATAGGGTCTGGGCACTACTTTTAGGTGATCAGAAATGTTGAAACCAATAATAATAATCCTTGCATTTGATATCGAGCCTTATCATGCCATTGAAACGTCTCGAAGAGCTTCACAGAATATACTGCAAAGTGAATTGACTGTGTTTTGTGACTGAAGCGCGGCAGCCAATCCCGCATAGCAGGAGTTCCCAGTCCAGTGCCTAACTGACCAAGCTCCCAACCACACTTTGTGTTTGCCGATGAGATTTGATCTCAGCCCATTAATATTCCCAAGCAACAGTTCATTATGCACAGACCCACTCCATCGTTATGGCTGCAGTGCATTTGTTTATGAAGCATCTAATCAGCTTTGATCACAATGGGTGACGGACGCAACTTGCTTAATTGCATGCAAATGGATGCCTGCCGATCGCTTCTAGTCCGAGTAATTACCCCGGCTAATCCTGTAATGTATAACATAATAATAATCCTTGCATTTGATGTAGCGCCTTATCACGTCTCCGAGACGTCTCGGAGTACACTAGCGAAATGAGAATTGAGCGTCCGACTACAGTTGCTTTTATTTTTACCCGGCACGTGTCACAGGCTGCCGCAAGCTTTACTGGAAGATTATGAGCCTTGAACACAAATAGCCCCAGAACAATAGGGCTCTCTATTAACATTTTTTTCCCCACAGATAGTTAATGGTCGAGCATCGTTGCAATGGATTATTAATGAACACGAAGGACATTCAGATGAATGGCATTTACTATGCACAATGGAACTTATTTTAATATATGGCCAGCCTGGTAAGTTTACCCAGCAGTGAGTAGGAACCCGGTTGTTAGTCAATTGACGGATCGCTTTCTGGGTGTAATAACCCCTTAAAAAAAATTATAATAATAATCATTTGGTTGCTCAATACAGTGCTGTTTGTGAGATATTGCTGTGCGCAATTGACTGCCACATTTTGCCCATAAAATATACAGTCAATTCACTTAAAAAATATAATTAATAATAGCGCTTGCATTTGGTATAGTGCCTTATCACGTCGTTGAGACATCTCAAAGCACTTCATAGAATATAGCGTAAAGTGGATTGACTGTACACTTTGTGGGCGAAACATTCTGTGAAGTGGGTCGACTGTGTATTCTGTGAAGCGCTTTGAGACGTCTCGACGACGTGATAAGACACAATAGCAAATGCAAGGATTATTATTTATTATTATTATAATAGCAGTATTCAAACCAAGAACCCCCTCCCAGCTCTCTGGGCTGCCATTAATATAAAATGTGTAGCATGTCCATGTACGTCCCTACATAATGAAAGCAGTCTGTTTTTCGGTGAGGCATTGTGTGTTGCCCTGTATTGCGAGAAGCTGCCCTTGTTTACAGATGGGGGTTAGGCTTTCATCTCTCTGACTGCGGCCAATCAATATTTCATCTTATGTAATTGACACATTCAATTTGACATCCACAATAAGCCCTTTATGATACACTCTGTCATCTCTCTCTGTCTCAAGTCGCGGGCAGGGAAATAAAACAAACACCTTCACAGGACGCCCTGAACCAACAGATCAGACAGTGAGGGTTAATGAGTCCAGCCCCGAATTCATTGGGTTTCTGTTTTCCACTCTATAAAAAAAATGAATGTGGCATTTTTTTTACAGATTTGTGTCAAATCCTTTTTGACCTTGAGGGAGGCTAAAATGGATCCGTCTCACACTGTGCCTGACATATTATCAGGAAGCTGTGAAAAATGCTGCCGTCAGCCTGGCTCAGTGGGTAGCGATCTCGCCTCCGAGTCAGAAGGTTTGTGGGTTCAAGCTCCCATAAATGTCAGGACTGGCGTAGTCGAGGCTGACACTCCTATTACAGTGCTGGGAGGTGGGCAGCATTGTTAGAGGGGGCTGTCATTTAAATGAGATCAAACCGGGGTCCCATCTGCCAGTTCAGGTGGATGCTAAAAAATCTCGTGGTGCTATTTGCAAAGAGAAGTGAGTTTCTCTCTCTCTCCTGAACCGACAAATCCCTCGAGTAAAATTGGTCACTCCTCCACGGCTGCTGCGTCCATCAACAAAATGTACAGTCACTACACTGAACAGTAAGATCCTATGAAGGGCTTTGAGACATCTCGATAACGTGATGTGGCACTTTTTTTTTTGGGGGTGGGGCGGGGGGTTAGCTGGGTACTTAAGAGTCTCCAAACCAAGCGGAGAATTCCATGCATCCCACCTATACATGGAAATTCCAGAGATAGATTGTTGGAATGGGATGCGCTCTCTCTCTCCCCCTGGAGGGACGCATTCCTGCTCGCCCCATTCCGGAAAGTTTTGTATGAAAATATATTATATTATCATATAATGAACGTATTATTAAAAGCGCTGTATCAAATGCAAGATTATTATTATTACTATTATATTAGACTCCTGGCTCAAGGGGTGAGGCTGAAAGCCACAGAGGGCTGTAAGGGCAATAGCTTGTTAGATGCCGTTCACAATACTGAATAGTCTCTCTTACCCGGAGCTGAGCAGTGTTTGCTGACAGTGTCCCACATTGTGGTGGAGGCTGAGGGATTGACTGGGAGAAACGGTCCTTCATCCAGACTTTTATTTTTAAATTTCTCTGGAGTCAACACTGTCATCTTTGAGACCTGATTGGTGAGGAAGCTATCGGTACGCATAGGATGGTGCGATGCTAAAATAGACTGAGTGAGAGAGCACGAGGTGAGAATGAGAGCGCGAGAGGAAGAGAAACAGTAAGAGAGGGGAAGAGAGAGAGAGAGAGAGAGTGTCGAAGGGATAGAGAGACGCAGGAGAACGAAAGAAAGGACATGACCATTTGTACAAGGTTGTGAGGAAGGACGCAGTAAGAACCTCACTGAGTGACATTGTTCTCTTTCTTGCATTACATATCTGGAGCAGATTATTAATAATGATCCTCACATCTGATACCACGCTTCACGGAATATACTGTAAGTGCGGTGACTGTGTGGTTTTGTGGGCTAAATGCAGCAGCCAATTGCAGTCGTGGATTGAGTGACCAGTTTATTTTTTAAACAGGGTTTATTACCCCCGGAAAGTGATCCACCAATCGACTAACAACCGGGTTCCTACTTACTGCCGTAAACAGAGGCGTGCGCGTGGAGTAAGGAAACTCGCTTAAGTTCTGCCCCGCCCGGGTTTCGATACCAGGTCCTCACGCTTGCGAGGCGAGGGCTCGAACCAATACACTACAGGACTCCGCATGGATGGCATTCTACCCCAGGCTCTTAAGCCAAGGGGAAAGGCATGCTGGTTGGCAAACCACGGATAAATCATCGACTTCACCTCCTGTTAGTCACCGTTAACAAGACTTTTTTTGTGGCATTTTTATGGATCCAAAATAAGTTATATCACATCAGGCTCCGAGTCCCCAATGTTTATGAATCTTTCACGCCTGTAGACTTACAGCACTGATTGATGGATGTTCTTTCCGACTGAGGACACGCGCTGCCAAGGCTCTGTGTAAGAGCGCAGAGAAAGCCGAACGAACACTCGCTTTACATCACAGAGCCTCGTTTCGCCCACAAAATTACAGTCAATTCGCTTTGCAGTGTATCCTGTGAAACGCTTTGAGACGTCTCGAAGACGTGATCAGGCGCTGTGTCAGATGCCAGGATTATTATTACTATTTGGGGGTTCTGAAAATTAACCCATCGAGTTCTTTAAACATAGGAACATTTTTGTTAGGTCAAGGAACCATGGGATAATGGGGCCAAGGTGCGTAATTGGAGTTGAGGTACAGATCAGCCACAATCTTATAGAATGGTGGAATAGGCTCGAGGAGCTGAATGGCCTCTCTACTCTTTGGCGACGCCAGAGGTTTCAGATGGTTCTGTTGACTTTTTACTCACGGACCCTGTGAAATGAAGACTGCGGACCAACAATAATAATGAATCACATATAATAATATAATAATAATAATCCTTGCATTTGATATAGCACCTTATCGCATAGTTGAGACGTCTCAAAGCGCTTCACAGAATATACCGTAAAGTGGAGTGACTGTCCATGTTGTGGGCGAAATAGAGGGAATCGTGGAAAGAAGCTTTGGTTTGGTTTTCACCATAACACAAAAGCGTTGAGAATAAGCCTGAAACATTAGGTTTATAAGTTTTAAAAAAAACCATTTACTTTGCGTTCATGATTCTTCATTACATTGCTGATTAATGGCGTGTGGATTTTTTTTGCGAATGTAACTCATAGATATGCTTAATATTGAAATGAAACCGGTGAAAGATTTCATTTCTCTTGCGTTTCGCCTGTGATCTCATTAGAATTCTGTTGAATTGAGAAATTTAAGTCTGATATTTCATTTTTTTCTTAATAAGCCCAGTTGCACAATATCTGTCCTGGTCAATGAAGTCTGAAAGGCTAACGCAATCTATTGCAATGAAGGTTTAACGTGATGTCGTGTGGTATTTGAAAAGATACAATCTTAATTTTTTATCCCATTTACTGTACTTGGGATCATATTTCACTTTGGAAGGCATCACTTTGAGATGTCTCAACTTCACGGTAAGTCGCTACATCAAATGCAAGGATTATTATTGTTATCACAAACTCTATTTAAAATAGTACATTGCACTGTTATAAAGATCCTTTTCAGTGCCAAAAGCAACCTTTTCCCACTTTTTTGTGTTTAGTTTTCTGCCAAATTTCAAACTTTCTGATACCCGCGAGAGATTAGCGGATGAAAGGGTGACCGAGCAAAATACCACGTGAATAATTAATGATAATAATAATAATAATAATCCTTGCATTTGATGTAGTGCCTATATTTCCCCCACAAAATGGAACTGAATGAATTCCTCTTTTACAAATCCAGCACAGAAGTGATGGTGGATAACACAATCTGTTTCTTTGCTGTCATAGTTTATGTAGCGAATGACATGCGTTTATTTATAATCAGTTCAGACGCACGGGTTTATATGTTGAATAAATATATGAACTACTCACTGATTGTCATTTGAGAATCATTGCACACAATAATGATAATTGCCTTGTGACAAATTATTAATTAAAAAAATTACAAATTTTGTACTCGGATCATAAGAATCCTTATCTTTGAATCCGTTCCTACGCTGTTGAAAGATCTCAAAGCGCTTCACGTGTAGTAAGTAAAGTGACTGGGTATTTGGAGGTGAATGTAACAGCTATTTTACACGACCAAAGTCCCACAAAGAGAAATTAAGTCAATTGTCAATTTTATCCGAAGACAAGGTATTGGGTGAAACTCTCTTCTCTTTTCAAGAGGGATCTTTAGTGTCCACCTGAACAGCAGTTGGGACCTTGGTTTAAAGTCTCATCCAAAGGACAGGATCTCCGACAATGTAACACACGCCGATCTCGGGATTGGAGCATCATCTTGGACTATGCGATTCCAACTCCTGACGTGGGGCTTGAACCCACAACCTTCTGACTCAGCGACAAGAATTAACGCTGCCGACTGAGCCAGGCTACCCACACAGGGAGCTGACACATCAGAAGGTAGTCTGGTTCCCGAGCCAGACAGGTCTGGAGTACTCCAGGGCAACTGATGATGACAGACCAGCCAGCCCGGCTCGTCAGCAGGACGTGAAGGGTCAAACTGGTTACTGGAGGCAGGGATTTTTCCCACTCGGCTCCTGTTAATGCTGCAAGTCAAAGCCCTCTACCGCTATCATTGCCGTGGGATCTTTAACGTCCCCTTGAACAGGCAGAGACGGGACCTCGTGGTAACCTCTCATCTGAAGGACAGATTTTAATTAAGATCCGTAGCTAATTAAATGATAATAACTTGCATTATGCAGCACCATTCATGTAAAACAAAAGTCTCAAAGTGCTTTACAAAATATAACTGGTAAGGACTGAAGTGTGTGTATGTTTTACAGGCTAACACAGCAACTAATCTCACTCCGCGACGTACATCAATGGAACGAGCAGTCGATTCATTTGAAAATTGAGGAGTAAATTTGGATTAGCGGAGGACGATTTGGATGTTTATGGGACATCACTGCGTGCAAATTGACTGCCGCATTTGCCCATAAATACCTTGTCACTGCGCTGTACGCTGCACTCTCAATGGCAAACTATGCCTTTCTTAGCTGCTCAGACTCCAGCAGTAACCCCAACGCACACTCTGGGCTCCCCCCAAGCCGTGGCTCTCAACCTGCGCCTAATACTTTCCGGAATTAGGTAAACAGGGTACGTCCCTCCATTCCAACAATCTATCGGGGGGTGGGAGGCAAGCGGGGTAGAGGGCAAGAGGGATGGGGGTGGGAAGATGACTGAAGGTGCAGATAGAGGGAAAGGTCTTGAGATGAGCCTTGAAGGAAGCGAGGGAGGGGGCAAGGCAGAGTGTCTCCGGGTTGTAGTTCCAGAGGGTGGGGTCAGAAAGGCTGAAGTTCCGAACTCTCGATAGTGGAGCGGGTAGGGCAGGGGACATAGAGCAGTGCCCTCTGAGTGAAGGGGGCGGGCAGGTTAGTGACGTTTTAATGGGTGGCAGAGGTCGGGAGGAACAAGACTGTGGAGGGGTTTAAAAATCAGCTCTTTAACAACATCGAAAGAGCAAAATTGAGCAGCTGAAGCAAGAATTTGGCTTCTGGGCTGATATCGCGGTCGGAGTTACGGATAGTGATTTGCGTGGGTTTTGCTTTTCCCTGGGATTTTCCCCTCGATATACGCCCGTGTCTCCCTCCACTACTCCACACTTGGCTCGCAAACAGCGAGCCAACGAGCACATCTTTAGTCTCGGATACATGATTGGCAGTAAACGCACGTCATCCGATGTTTCCTAACCAACACAGAACGTGACCTTTTGCTCTGTGCAAATAAATCTGCCAAAAAAAAAAAAACACTTAGCAGTGGCACAGCTCCGGAAAATTCAATTTTCAGATTAAATATGTTTTAATTAACCGCACAAGTGTCTAATTACTTCCCACCCACTAACGCTTTAATATATGGGCCGCAGAATTAAACGAATATGTAAAATATTTACTAGAGACAAAAATTATGAATTCTCTGCAAAACGTTACCCTAACAATCTCGCAGATGTTAATGGGAACTGATTCTGATTTCCAGTTGGGGAACAGACCCTTTTCTGACCCAGTTATTCTCTATTTATACACCTGATTTAGGCAGAATAGTTTACAACAGGGCAGATTAATGTAGGCTGGAGGGAGACTGCATTGATAGAGGTGCCATTCTTCAGATAATAATGATAGTAATCCTTGCATTTGATACAGTGCTTTATCACGTCATTCAGATGTCTCAAAACGCTTCACACAATATATTGCAAAGTGAATTGACTGTATTTTGTGGGTGAATCCCACAAACAGTCGTGGAATGAGTGACCACATTATTATTATTTTTTAAGTGATCATTACGCCCGGAAAGTGATCCACCAATCGACTAACAACCGATTGGAGCTGTGGTAGCACAGGTCGGAGACTCAAAGATTTCTTGATCAAGAAATCTCGCAAAATTGCCTTTTGAAGACATTTATTTTGGAGACACCACACAGCTGAAAATGGAATGTTTTTGCCCTCTACTGATCAAATGTGGATTACACAGAAATCCTAGCAAGACACTCGAGTCTGGTGGGGCCAGTATAAAATGCTAAGATTTTAGTTGAACTTAATCATAATATTATTACAGGAATAATAATAATAATAATCCTGGTATTTGATATAGCACCTTATCACATCTTCGAGACGTCTCAAAGCGCTTCACAGGATATATTGTAAAGTGAAGTCAGTGTATTTTTTGTGGGCGAAATGTCGCAGCCCATTGCGTACAGCAGTGTCTCACATTTGCTTACGAATTTGCTCGTCAGTAATTTCCTGTTTACTTGAATAGAATAGCTGTGTTGTTTACTCATCCAAAGGATTCTATTCCAGTTTAGAACACCATCTCAGCCCATAAACAGTCATCTGAGCTTGTTTGAAATATTCACAGAGACATTGAGCAAGCAGGGGTGTTTGCTCAAAGCCTCAAAATATCCACAACAGAAGCATCAATAACAGCTGAGTCCTTAATGATTGTTTTCCAAATTCAAAGCCCTGACACGGAACGAGTCTGGCATGGAAATCGGTAAAATTAGATTTAACAGCACTGCCATGAGACATAGCCTTCAAAAGGATGGGGTGTTATTATTATTATAATCTTGCAGCGCGGAAAGAGGCCATTTGGCCCATCGTGCCTGCGCTGGCTCTTGGAGAGAGCTACCAATTAGTCCCACTCCCCTACGCTTACCAAATAGCTACTTCACAGCCCTGCAGTGTCCTACAAACAGCGGTGGATTGAGTGACCAAATAATAATTTTTTTACGAGGGATTATTACCCCTGGAAAGCAATCTGCCAATCGACTAACAACCGGGTTCCTACTTACTGCTTTGTAAACAGAGGCGTGTGGAGTGAGGAAACTTGCCTAAGGTTTTGCCCGGCCCGGGAATTGAACCCGAATCCTCTCGCTTGGGAGGCGAGGGCTCTCACCACTACACTACAGGACGCCACGTTCAAGTAGGATGGTCAACATTCTGTACAGCACCTCAACTTCCAAAGCACTGGTTGCAGTGAGTCCAAATACTGTGATCAACTGCTCACTGATCTGCGAAGCTCAGGACATTATTAAGCAGGTTATGGTTTAAATTCCCCCGATCTTGTGCAGGATTCTTTCATCATTGATAATTCACGTGCCACAGCATTGCTTGAATTGCATAACCTGCTCTGAGGTTTGCTGTCGGGGGATATGGTGGGGTGGGGGGGAGAGGTTCAAGGGCACATGTACATAAGAAAGAAAACAATAATTACACCCAACTCATGAAATGAATCCATGCGTAATTATATCTGCATAAACCAATCAATGACATTGCTCGAGCACGTATTTTTCGCTGCTGAAACTCGGATGTAAATACGTCTCATGATCTGCTGAGTTGTTTGTCTCGCCGCCCATTTAAGAGCCAACGTCTAAGTTACTTGCGATGAGATGCAACTTATCATAATTGCTGTGCGCAATTGGCTGCCTCGTTTCGCCTACAAAATACACAGTCACTACACTATACTGCCAGAAAGCCCTTTGATCCAACTGATCACAGCCCTCCAGAACACCCTCCCTATCATTCCCCCCAACACAGCATTGAGCTGTTTTTTTCCTAAATGCATCCAGGGTGCCCTCTGGATAAAGGAAACTTTCCTGGTGACTTTGCGTTCCAAGTGGAGGTGGCAACGCTCAATCCGGTTTGGAGACGCAGCACAGGGAAGAGTTTCCGCAGTGTCAGACACCCATCTGACTGAGAATAAATTGCGAACGTAGTGAAGCAAGCTCAGCATCGCTCACCCCACCTCAACGAATTGGCAAGTGGAACAGACTCCTGGCATTGCAGCGGCAGGAACGAGACAAGTTTTCCCTTCAGATTCCATAAAATTTACAATCCTGTCAAACGGGGAGTGAGTGATAAGGCTGCCATTTAATTGAGACATTGAGATTTCATCACACGCCATGTGTGCAGTGTGTGTGAGTGACTTATAGACGCCGTTGGAATAATGAGACTAATTTACATCCCCGCATTTCTCAATTCCTATTATCCATTCTCTTCTCCGTTTTCATCTTAATAAAATGAAGAGCCACTGGGGATTGCAGTTAATACCAGCCCCTCCCCCTCCCCCCGCCCAATTAAGCCTATCCTCTCCACTTCACCTCTTTCCTTGTGTTTTTCCATCACTTATTCCTCTGCAAAAACCCAATGGAAAATACGATAACATCTCATTTCCATCTGAAGCCACTTTGTAAGTAACCCTTGCTTTTGATACAACGCCTTGCACGTTGGGAAGATGTCTCAAAGCGCATCTTGGGGTTTACATCGTAAAGTGTGTACTTTGTGGGCAAATGTGGCAGGCAACTTGTGCACAGCAACATCCCTTAAACAGGTGGTTAGGGCCAGGACACCGGTAGCCATTTTGGAAACAGTGGTGTAACGTGAAGACGGTAAGGTGAATGTTCCGAAAGGATGAGAGGATCAAATGGTCCGAGGGTCCTTCTTCACAACAACAACACTTCTTGGTGACCTGGGGAACCAGCCAGAGCTCTTACTGGTGGAGTATTTCATCCTCGGCCTCCGTAAACGGCCTTGAAATGTTGCCGAGCATTTGCCAAGAGGGTGTGATAAAGGACGGGCGGAGACAGGCAGCAATTATTGAAGAGCAATAATCACTTTTCAGGGAGGAACAATGTGCACTGTCCTTTGGAAGTGACATTGAAGAGCTATTGAGATTAAGAGCTACTTAAGTCTTGTGTATCCCGGTTGTCAGCTCGGTTGCCGTGGTGACATTCAGAGTTGCTGTAAATCTTCGGAAGAGCTTCCCTCAGTTTATCCTTCTCACTGTTTTGACAAGTTCAGACCGAAGTGCAGCTCGACCTCCAACGAGCATGTATTCTCATTGGGAGTGAACTGGATTGCTCTGCTCGAGGTGTGTGACCTGCTTTGATATATGAACCCGGCTTGATGGGAGCGTGTCTCCCAAGGACATTGCGCTCGTAAAGCTTGGCAGAATGAGTCTAGCTCCCATTACTAAAGCACGCAGCCAAGGCCCTCGTGCTAATGGATCTCCTTCGCAAAATCTGAGCTCTTACCATGGAAGTCCATGGTCATTTTGCCAATGAAAAGCTAACTTGGAAGTCCTATGGTATAACGGTTAATGCCTTTGATACAGCCCCGTAGCCCGTCATTGAGGCATCTCAAAGCGCTTAATAATAATAATAATAATAAAAAAATCACAATGAATGGTGATTACTCCCTCGGAATGTGCAGGTTTATAATAAACAGAACAAAAGTCTGACTCGAAGTAAATATTATAACTTTTCCTTAAACTTTGAAGCTTCCTCACACGCTGTTGAGTCATTTTTTATTTAGGTCTTTATAGCCCGCTGTAAATTTATGTGCCACTTGTGATTTAAAATATTTAATAGGGTTTTATTTTCTCTTTTGGTGAGAGACCTGTTTTTATCGTGGGAGCGTTTCTTCTGGCCTTTTGAACACTGAAAAGGCTTTCTTTCTGTTTTTCTCAATGCAACGACAAAAACTTTTACACAGCGCCCCTCGCGCAGAGTAGCGCTTGACCCTGGCAGAGCATGCCACCCACGGGAGAGGGAGAGGGCGGGGGAGGTGACCATAGGCCACGGTCGAACACAAACGTAATTTGTTGCTGTTGGGAGTGGGAGAGAAGGCGCGAGGGGGCGAGCGGACAAGAAGAGAGAAAGTAAGAAACAAAAAAGTGAGCGAGAGAGTGGGGGGAAGTCACCTCGAAATTCAATGGTCGAGATAATATTGCCTGGGTGAGGATTGCTGTATAAATGCAAGTTGTTGTTGTTGTTGTTAGGGTTCCACACAATCCACACTCACGGCTGCTGAGGCCATGGGTTTGACCGTGGTGTTTATGCTGTGCGAGTGAGTTTAGTCCATGCCTCGCATTGATCTCTCTGGAGCCCGGTGCCGCAGCTGTTGTGTGATCAATAAGGAGATGTGAAGCTTTTTCACGGCTGTATTGGTTCACTCCCTCTAAAAGCCCAATGTGTTTGACTGCATTCTCTCTCCATCCACCGCTCAACCTCCCACCTGATGCCTTTTAATTATTTAACTGCATTTTTAAAAGCCTGTATTGACCTATGCCTCCACTGGTTCACGACTCAGAGGGAAGTGAGCGTTGCTTTATAATCTCTGCCAAAGTCTTGCAATAAGAAAATACCATGATGGTATTTTGACTCATGGTATTTGAGTCCTATACTGACTCAGACCCTTCTTAACCCCTTGACTGCACTGAAAGCGCTTCACAGAATATACTGTAAAGTGAAATGACTGTGCATTTTGTGGGCAAAATGTGGCAGGCAACTGCGCACAGCGGCGTCCCCACACACTGTCGTGGATCGAGTGACTCTTTCTCGCAAACCGAAAAACAAGGGATCTTTGAAACTGACAGCAAATCCTTTGTGACTTCAGTTTGCCTTTAACAATGAATGTTTAGAGCGACGTGAGCACCTTGCAAAAGGCACGGCGGAAAACAGAACATTAATTATCCTGCGTGAAATTGGGCATTCACGCTAAGCAGCCAGGCGTGTAGTCGAGGTGGTGTACAATAAATCGAGTCAATGAGGTTCGCTTTAAGAACAAAGGCAAGTTGAACACGAGCTGTGAGTTTTGTGCAAATTCCTTTCGGTTCAGAGAGAAAGTTTATTTACTTATTTTTCGCATAATAACGGGAGGAATACAGATCGGTTTATTCAATTACCCAAACAGGGGTAATTTAAAGCGAGACGTGGGCGTGCATTATTGATTATGATTAACGTCTCAGATAGGCTATACTGAACCTTTTAACAATAACCCATCTCGGGAGAGTAATTGATCATTGAGGGGAAGGGAAAAAAAATCCATGAAATTCGTTTTCTAAGGCCAGGATTAATAACCTTTTAATATTCTTTAATGATCCGCTTGCCCGGGAGGTTTATAAATTATAAAACCTTTAACTAACTCCTCTTGCAGAACATGGGCTTACTCAAAGCTACAGGAAGGTTTGTTTTAATTAATGCATGTCTTTGTTTCAATCTTAGGCCAGAATTTCCACCAAATAGAATCATAGAATCTTACAGCACAGAAGGAGGCCATTCGGCCCATCGTGCCTGTGCCGGCTCTTTGAAAGAGCTGCCGACTGGTCCCACTTTCACCCCACAGCCCTGCAACGTGCTTCCTTTTCAAGTACCTTCCCAATTCCCTTTTGAAAGCTACTATCGACTCTGCTCCCACCTTCCTTTCAGACTGTTCATTCCAGACCGTAGCAAATTACTGCGTAAAAAAAAAAACCTCTCCTCATTTCCCCTCTGGTTCTTTTGCCAATTACGTTGAATCTGTGTCCTCTGCGATCCACCAGCCAGAGGAAACAGTTTCTCCTTATTTACTCTATCAAAGCCCCTCATTATTTTGAACACCTCTATTAAATCTCCCCTCAGCCTCCTCTACTCTACAGAAAACAACCCCAGCTTCTCTAGTCTCTCCACGTAACTGGAGTCCCTCATCCCTGGGACCACGGTTGTGGAGGAGAAAAGCAGAAATTCATTGAGCTTGGAACAGCTGGAAATATTAATGGTCGCGAGCTTGTATCCATGTCGACTACAACATACTTAGCTGCTTTTAATGCCAGCAATACATCTCAAAATATTCGCACACATATTGGGGATTGTGAGGTTACGAGCCTGGTGTGTCGTACAGGTACGGACTAATCAATTAACGGAAAGCTTTCAGCCTTAGTTATTAGTTAAACACTGCGCACAGCTACCCCCACACTTACTTATTTCTGTGGCCTTACTATTGGGGCTGAGCGCTGATAAATCATATTCATTTGCTACGGTTCATTCAGGAGCAAATGGTACACGCTGAGTTTCACTAAACGCCATTCACTTCAATGCTCTTTCCATTAGAATTCACAACCTCGGATAGTTTCACCGAACACTCGTCTGTCTCCCAGTTCAGCTCAATGAAACAGACCAAACTCTTATTTTTCCTTCGCTTACAACTAAACGGAAATGTGGACAGACACACAACGCACACTTGAGGTTCTGCTGTAAAATCAATTCAACGGGCGTGTCAGATTTTCACTCGGCTGCAAGTTTTTTCTCGGGTCGTGCCGGGTGTCTGACGCACTCGGAAACCCATCCCCGTTGCTTAAGAGTCTCCAAACCCAACTGAGAATTCCATGCGTCCCACCTGCACATGGAAATCCCAGAGATAGTTTTTCGGAATGGATGGAATGCGGGAGCCCAGAGTCTGCGTTGGGGGTAACTGCTGCATTGTAACCGGCTGGAAACCACAGAGCTTGGCCATCGCTATCGCTGCCTGGCAAACTTTGCAGTTTCAATTGAAAGACAAAGTGGCTTTACACAGGCAGACGGTGCAGTTCCTGTTTGTTAAGTGCTCTGAAAGGCAAGGTGCTGAATAAATGCAGCTTGTTTTTTTTTTTTGAGCGTTCAATGATTTGATTCACCGGAACACAATGGTTCACAAAAGGGGCAGCCATGGGTGAAATGGCAAAAAAAAAAAAGAAAGAAACACTTTACAACGGAATGCTATTTGCTTGTCAGCCTGGCTCGAGTCGGTAGCACTCTCGCCTCTGAGGTTATGCTTGAGGTTGTTGGTTCAAGCCCCACTTTGGGTGCACGGAACCCACATAATCTGTGCTGATGCTCCAGTGCAACGCTGGGGGAGTCCTGCATTGTCAGAGGTGCCGTCCTTCGGGTGGACGTTAAAGAGCCCGTGGCGCTATTCGAAAAGACAAGGGAGTGAGTCTCTTCTCTCCCCGAGTATCCTGGCTGACAATCCCCCAGATAAAACTGGTCTCTCACTTTGTGGCTGTTTGTGGGCTATTGAGATGTGCGAGTTGACTGTCCACAAATCACTTTACATTATATCCCGAGAAGGGCTTTGAGACGTCTCGAAGACATGAAAAGGCTCTGTATCAAAGGCAAGGATTATTATTATTGTAGTCGCTATCAGGTACCAAGTTGCTAATCTCTTCCGCTTTTCTTTAGTTATGCAGAGAAACATTTTGAAGTTCAGAGCGCATATTTGATATCTTTTCCCCCTGCTATCCTGTTTTAGCTGCAGCTCCGAATGTGGTATCAGTCTCGCTCACCACCTCTTAAAGGCGGCTGTTAGTAGAGGTTTGCGTTATATTTTCACCTTCATTTAACGTGCACAAGCTCATATGTGCTTTTAAGCATCGGTTGCTGATAGGCAAATTGGGTGTTGCATTTTTTTCTGTGTTGCAATTTGCATTCTGCGGCTCAGTTCTGCCTTCTAACCTTTTTGTCTCCTGTTTGTTGATGTTTTACGGGTGAAAAATGCGAGATGTGCTGTGTTAATTACCATTAGTGTGGCTCTCTCTTCCCCCCCCCCCACACACCCCCGAAACCCAGCTGACCAATGTTCACATGACTGAGCCTAACCTCTCTCCACCCAGCTGTCTGTCACACACTCATAGATAGAAACTAAGGAGCAGGAATCCTGGCTGCTTTTCTCCTCCCTTATCCTAGGAAATCAGTGCTAATTGAGGGGCAAAACCTTAGGCAAGTTTCCTTACTCCGCGCCCCTCTGTTTACCCGGCAGCAAGTAGGAACCTGCTCGTTAGTCGATTGGCGGATCCCTTTCCGGAGAAAATAATCCCTTTAAAAACAATCGGTCACAAATTCCACAATTGTTTGTGGGACGCAATTGGCTGCCGTGTTTGGCCCACAAAATACACAGTCAATTCACTTGACAGTATATCCTGTGAAGCGCTTTGAGACGTCTCAACAACAAGATAAGGTGCCAAATGCAAGGATTATTATTATTACTATTAATTCAGCCTCTCTTATAGCCCCAGAGGAGAACAGCAAACTGAGCACCAACCTGCGATCGAACCATTGAGCTGCTTACTAACGTATTATGTCGTATGTCAATTTATTGGGTCATAATGCAACCCAGGAATTTCAAACATTAATAAAATATTGGCAACAACTCAGGCAGAAAAGATCAACTCTTAAAAATGCCTGGAGCAGATTGAGTTCTATGCTATTAACTTCAAACACAAGGCAATGAATCCTTCGGAAACACGTCAGCATCTTTTACATCTTTGGGAGGTTTTGACGGAATGTTTCAACGACCGTGACAGAAGCTCAACTGCGACCAGACCAAACCAATTGAAGTTTACAGGAAGGAACAGTCGCCAGAATCCACAAGGCTCACCTTGATGTAACTGAGAACAAAGCGGCCAAGGGAATGTTTTCGAAATTGCCTTTCGTGCACAAAATTTACAGTCAATTCCCTTTACGGTATATTCTGTGAAGCGCTTTGGGATGCCTCGGGGAACGCGATAAGGCGCTAGCTCACTCAGCTGCGGATAAACGGACGGAATGGAAGAAAGAAAACGAGAAATGTCATTTTTAATAGAACTTTAATAAAGTCGTTGTGGAGGTGACCGGATGAGCTCCTGGCAGTTTCGCGCCAGTCAATATGTTGCATCCTAGAACGCTCAATCGCATTGCAGGAGAGCAATTACTTTTTTGGCTGTGACTGGCATGCATACCGCACTCTAACCTTTCCCTATCGAATGATTTCCCCGATAAGCTTTCCCCGGTTTGCTCAGATTAGAAAGAGTTTGAGAAGGAGTTCTCTCTTTGCCAGCGCAATGGACAGGACGTAATCACAGCCTGAAATGTCAACGATTGTATCTGGTAACAGATTCGGAGCCCTACTCCATTCCTCTACGAAATCTCCAGCAGTGGAAAGAAAAACTACTCGTGGGGAGGAAACAGGGATGGCCGAGATTAAAACTTGTGCGACACCACAGATAAAGTTCAGGATTCATCTGCTGTTCGACCGAATAGCTGTTGGTGCTCGTGATTGGATCGAAGCATCTGATCCCTGTTGTGATTGTGGGCATCTTCATTTCCACTATTCTCCATCAATCGGGTTTAGATTTTCCATGTGCCCAGTTTAGCTCTGTTTTCTAGAATTCCCGTAGTGATGTTTGTCAGGTCAGCGTATCAAGGGGTATGGGGCAAAGGCGGGTAATTGTGGTTGAGGTACAGATCAGCTATGATCTAATAGAATAATGGAACAGGCACGAGGGGCTGAATGGGCTCCTCTTATTCCCATGTTCCTATGCTTGTCCAGCTAGGACCACAATACGCATGAAGGCTTTGGCTCGCAGGGTTAACAGGAGTTGAGTGGCAAGAATCCCTGGCCTCAGTGACCAGTCAGTCTGCTGATACAAGTCCACGCTGGTTGGAGTTAACATATTGGGAGAAAATGTCAGTGGATTGTGCTCTTCGTGGCGTAAGTGGATTTCAGTCACTGGAACTCACTGCAGTCAGTGACCTGTGCCAATCTAGTGAGTGCTGTTATATTCCAGGCAGCAGTTTACAGGGAGACTCAGTCTTGACGAGGAACAAGCAAATGGAAACTCAGGGCCAGTAATGGAGCAGGTTGCAGTTCACTAGTGATGCAGGTCCACCATTTATCACTGTCATTGCAAACATTGATCCAACAAGCCATTGGCAACAGAAGGATGTGGGAGAAAGTGTGCAGAGGAATGTTATTGAGTTACTATCAGGCTGGAACCTGACTCGCTAAGATGTATTTTTCACCTCGGATTCCCGTCTGCAACGAGATTACTCGTGTGCAACCGTTCTGGTCAATTTCACAACGTTTCATCATCATCTTTTTATTTTCCTGTTCAATTCTCCTCTCCTCCCCTCCTGCTCGGCTGTCTCTGGATGTGCTTTATGTCATGACTCTACATGCATCAGATACAGGTATCACACACAGCCCTTGAATGTCGTTTAACTGCGCTGTAAAATGCCTATCCTTGCTATCCGTCTCCTTGTCTATGAGTTTTTCATGGAATTAAATGTCTAATTTTTCCTAATGTCTCAAATAATAATGATAACATCAGAACGCTTAACAATGGAGGAGCCTGATGCCAAGCCAGGGCGGGCAGGAGGTGCGACGTGACCATAGGCAGGGTCGGGAGGAAGGTCTTCAGGCATGATCTGAAAATGGGGAAGCAGGGCAGTAAGGCAGAGGGGTTGAGGGAGAGAGTGCCAGAATTTCGGGGGCGTAGTGGCTGAAGGCATGGCCGCCGATGGTGGAACAGAGGGAACGAGAGACAAGTAGGAGGCCAGAGCCAGCCAAGCGGAGGTGTTGGATGATGAAGTGGAGAATAAACAGATTACACCCCATTCTCGGGTACAGTTCAAGATTCCTTCGGAAGTGACGTCCATAATAGCCTTTCACACTACCCCCGGAATATGTGTTAAAATCTATATTGGTGGGGAAGAGATTAGATCGCTCCCATCAATAATAATAATAATAATAATAATCCTTGCATTTGATATAGCGCTTTTCACATCTTCTCGACGTCTCAAAGCGCTTCACAGAATGGACTGTAAAGTGAATTGACTGTTTTTATGGGCGAAACGCGGCAGCCAATTGCGCACAGCAGCGTCTCCACAAACAGTCGTGGTTTGAAGTGACCAATTTTATTATTTTTTTTCTTGAGGGATTATTATCAGGCGTGTCGAGTAAGGAAACTTGGCCAGGGTTTCACCCTGCCAACAATCGAACCCGGGGCGAGGCGAGGCGAGTGCTCTAACCGCTGAGCTACCGGACTCCACAAGTCTCCACGTTGTTGACTCCACATTATCAAGCACTTTACTCTCCTCAGCTGTCCAGTGCAGCTGGAAGAATCTTCCTCAAAGCATTCATTTGCTAAATAAATTGGCCTTTTTTTTTAAACACAGGCAAATTTATCAATGTTAATAGAATGCAAATCTGCTGTAATTATCTCAGATCCCACATCGTTACTGAGGATCAAGCTCCAAATTGCTCACATCAGTTGCTGTCGAGCAGTTAGCCATTAATTTACAGTCAACATTCCGTCTGTCACTCAGCTCAGAGTCAATAAACATTTCATATTGTATTGCCTCACGGTTATCTCACTCAGTCACAGTACGGCTGGTCTTATTTCTCTCCAAATCCTTGGTGCGGTCGAGTTCCTGTTACATCTTTGAGACGTCTCAAAGTGCTTCACGGAATATACTGTAAAGTGAATCGACTGTGTACTTTGTGGGCAAAACACGACAGCCAATTGCGCACAGTAGCGTCCCACGAATAGTCGTCGATTGAGTGACCACATTTTTTTTATGAATTATTACCCCCGGAAAGAGATCCACCAATTGACAGACCGGGTTCCTACTTACTGCAAGGTAGGAAACTTGCCCAACATTTTGCCCTGACTCAGGTCCTCTCACTTGCGAGGCGAGTGCTCAAACCACTGAGCTACAGGACGCCCACTTATGACATCCTCGTTAACGTTAATATAAGTGAATGCAGGTTTGTATTTGACATCAGAAGAGAGATTTGGATGAGACACCCGCCCTGCTGTGCTCCCAACACAGCATCAAGCTGCTTTTTAATGAGTGCCAATGACTTGGAAATGAGCTAACGAGAAGGCTGGTTGAGGCCAGGGCAGTATCCTTTGGATGAGACATTAAACCGAGGTCCCGTTCTGTACCTGTTCAGGTGGATGTTTGATAGCCCACGGCGCTATTCGAAAAGAGAAGGGAGTTTCTCCCCCTAGTTTCCTGTCCAACAATCCCCCAGACAAAACTGATCATTCGCCTCAAGGCTGTTGTGTGCAAATTGGCTGCTGAGTTTGCCTCTAAACTTCCTCCGTGAAGTGCTTTGACCCTCCTCCTGACGTGAAGGCCTCTATAAAAACGCAAGGATTATTATTTTTATCACTTATCCTCAATCCCATATCTCAGACCCTCACAGTAACTCCTCTCACACCTGTAACAAACGGCGGAGATTAAAACAGGAGCCGGTCACCGGCTGTCTGATAAAGACGCAAAATTTAAACAAAAATTCAATAAGTGCTTTTCAGTTACAAATTACACTTAACAAACAGCAATTTGGAGAGGATAAAGTGTGCTGCAAGGCTGAACCATTTCAGGTGTTCATATACCCAAGCTCAGAGAAACAAAGCTCAGTTGATTTATAGAGTAATCTGAAGTGCACGGCTTGTTTGCTCTCTAAAGTAATGTTCGTTCCTGCTCATGGTTTGCTTTCGATAAGTGCTTTTCCATTTATTTGAGATCATCTGTTCCAATTACATTGTGTGTCGCTCCCCCCCCCCCCCCTCCATGGTTGTCAATGATCACTAATCTCTGCCTCATGAGGCCCCATTGAGACAAGAAAGAAGGCTGTGTTCATTAACAGGAGAATCTCCAACTATTTGAGTCGTTAAACTGAGGTCCCGTCTGTGCCAGTTCAGGTGGACGTTAAAGATCTGATGAAACTACTTGAAAAGAGAAGGGACCTTCTCTCTCCTGGTGTCCTGGCCAACAATGCCCCAAATAAAATTGGTCACTTGTTTTGTGGCTGTTTGTGGGTAAATTGCCTTCCTCTACCCCTCCGTCTCACCCCCTTTTTTATATGTCTACCTCTTTATCCGTATCTCTCGCCATCTTCCCTCTTCCCCTTCTCCCCCTCTACTCACAAGGTCAGAATTTGCAGTCCTGTAGCGTATCGGTTGGAACAATCATCTCTCTAGACAGAGGACTCGGGTTTGATTGACTAACCACCGATACCCAGTTGATAGTTCACTTTCCAGGAGTAACACTCCCTTAAAATCTTGGGTAGAAGATCGTGAGGTGCCAGGCATAGGGTGAGGGTGGGGACTTTGAAATCGATCCACTGGGAGACAGGGAGTTAGTGGGAGACCAGTGAGGACTGGGGTGTCGAGCAAAATTATAGACAACAGCGTAAAGGGATAACTTCAAGGATAGAATATTTAATAAAATGTGAAATATTAGGTGACAAGGAAATCATATCAAATCCAAAGCGTAGGAATATTTGTTCACTGAGTTAGGCTTGTCTAGGCTCGTGGAGTCCTGTAGCTCAGTGGTTAGAGCACTCGCTTTGCAAGTGAGAGACCTGAGTTCAATTCCAGGCAGAGGGCGAAAACTTGGGCAAGTTTCCTTACTCCACACAGAGCCTAATAATAATCCCTCCAAAACCAAAAACAATAACAAATTGGTCATTTTCAATCTACGACTGTTTGTGGGACATTGCTGTGCGCAATTGGCTGCCGCGTTCTCCCACAAATATACGGTCAATTCACTTTACAGTGTGTTCTGTGAAGCGCTTTGGGACGTCCTCCCGACGTGAAAAGCGCTATATCAAATGCAAGGATTATTATTATTATATCAGACACGGTTAGGAAAGATGTCTAGGCAAATAGCAATAAGTAGTATTTCTATGACTTATGGATGTTGAAAGGATTAAAGGGAAAGTTAGAAAAAAGGATGTCTTCATTACACAATTGGCTGTCGTGTTTCACCCACAAAATACACATTAAATTCACTTGACAGTGAAACTGTGAAGCGCTTTGAGGAGTCTCAAAGATGTGATAAGGAGCTGTATCAAATGCAGAGATTATTATTATTACCTATCATCTTTCCTGGCCATCTCTTTCGGTTGATAATTCCATATTCTGAAATGTAGTGACTGTCCATTTTGTAGTCAAAGGGTAACTCTTAATATGTTAGCCCACAAGAACACAGTCACTCAATATATCCTGTGATACGCTTTACGATGTCCTCCTGTTGCGAAAGGACCTGCAACAAACACAAGGATTATTACGAGACAAATTAATAAGGAAAAGTTGCAGAATGCTGCAACAATAGCAAATCCCGACGACTTAGACAGCTTTATAAATTGGGAAGGAATCTGCATTCTGTCTCTGTACTGACTTGTGTACAGATCAGCCACATGGGCAAACAGCTGGCACATTGCAAACCCACATTGCTCAGTAATGTTCTCTAACTAATAAAGACTCCCAAGTGTGTGAAACATGCAGGCCTGTCGCTCTTGATCAGACGGTAACTGACTATCTCAGCTCATCCCAATTCCATTTCCTTGAAGACGAAATCTGGGCATCTGCGACCTAACATTTGCCTCGTTTCATGAAAAGAAGGAATGGAATGAAATTAAACGGTAAGCGGTGTGATCCATCCAGTGTCAGGAATCAAGCTGACAGTAAACGGCGAGGTCCTAGCATTTAGATTTGATTTTACTCCTAATTCAGATTTTATTGGCATTTGTAACTGCAGAGCTTGTCCGCTACTTGCCTTTTGCATTGGCTCCTTCTTGTCCCTCGTGCCCTCTGTTGCATTATCGGTGGTATGCGATTTCAGCCACTGCTCCCTGAATATACGCAAGTCTTCATTCTCTCAGAAACCTTGTCTTCTGCAATTCCCAGGCAGTGGAAAACCTTAGGCAAGTTTCCATACTCTACCCGCCTCTGCTTCCCTAGCAGTAATTTGAAATCTGGTTGTTAGTCAGTTGGTGGATTCGCTTTCGAGGGTAGTAATCCCTTAAAAATAATTCAATTACATTTAATTTGGTCACTCAATCTACAAATGGTGTGGGACGCTGCTGTGGGCAATTGGCTGCTGCGTTTCGCCCACAAAATATACAGTCAATCCACTTTACAGTATATTTTGGAGTCCTGCAGCTCAAGTGGTTAGAGCACTCGCTTTGCAAGCGAGAGACCTGAGTTCAATTCCAGGCAGAGGGCGAAACCTTGGGCAAGTTTCCTTACTCCACACAGAGCTTAATAATAATCCCTTCAAAAATCAAAAACAATAATTAAATTGGTCATTTTCAATCTACGACTGTTTGTGGGACATTGCTGTGCGCAATTGTCGCAATAAAGTCAATTCACTTTACAGTGTGTTCTGTGAAGCGCTTTGGGACGTCCTCCCGACGTGAAAAGCGCTATATCAAATGCAAGGATTATTATTATTATTATTATTATACAGTTAAACATCGGATTAAAATTAGCGTTAACACAGAAAACCACCTTCGCCTGACAGAAATCCTTCCTGGGAATTGTCTCGCTCTCAACCAAGTGGTAAATTTATATCTAATGGATACGTCTTTGCTTTGAATCTATATGTAAATTAATGCTGTTTGTTCAGCATCGCTCACAGAAAGACCATTTTAGCATTGGCATTGCCTCAAACCTCATTACATTATCATCGAGTCCCTCTCTGTAGTATTGGTGCTTAATTACACCACAATCTGCATAATTGTGTGCGAGACATCTCGAGAGGATTGGAAACTTTCCTGTATTTTTAACTCCATGCAGTGGAGCTGTCAAAATTCCAATTTGACGAACCATATGTTCCTCCAAACATAAGTAACGCAAGATCTTTTCCTTAATTTCAGCCCAAATTAAATTAGAGAGACCACAAACCAGGCTGTGAATAGACACTGGATCGTGTCCACAAAGCAACAAGATCATACTCAGAGATTCGGGTCAAGAAGACTCCTAGGTCCATCTGACCTGACCCCCGTTCTCCTGTTCTTTATCCCCATCAGGTCAATACTGGTGTTCACTCCCCAACTCCCCCACCACTCCGCGCCCCCCATCAGGAGCTCTCTAATCCCATTCTGTGCAGTCCTGTAATGTGGTTAGAGCACTCACCTCGCAAGCGAGAGGAACCGGTTTAGATTCCCAGAGAGGGTGAAACCTTAGGCAAGTTTCCTTACTCCACACGCCGCACGCCTCTGGTTACCCAGCAGTAAGTAGGAACGCGGTTGTTAGTCGATTGGTGAATCGCTTTCTAGGGACAATAATCCCTTCAAAAAAAAATAAGAAGAAGAATTTTGTCACTCAATCCCCGACTGTTTGTGGGGACGCTGCTGTGTGCAATTGCCAGCCGCGTTTCGCCCACAAAATACACAGTCATTACACTTTAATATATTCTGTGAAGCGCTTTGAGATGTTTCAACGACGTGATAAAGCGCTATATCGAGTTCAAGTTGTTATTGTTGTTTATTTAATGTAATTTCCAATTATGGAACTCAAATTGTGTTGTAGCAATAAAAAAATAATGTGGTTAGCAAGAATAACATTAGATAAGAACAATCTCTTGAAGGAAAAGCAACCTTTTAGCACATGAATACATGAGCGACCTTTACCGGAACCGTGGTTTGGTGTATGTTTTTCCCAAGGCATTCAGTTACACTTCCACACTGCTTAATACTTACTGTTCACACTCCTATTATCACTTTCGGTTAAGAAATGGGATGCGGATCTCTGCAGCGCTGCTCGAAATGACAAAAAAGTCTTTTGGGGAAAATCAACAATTTCATGCATGATTGACATCTCAGAGCATCAACACAGACAGTGCAATATCAATGGCAAGCAAGGCGGTTTTTAGCTGGTTAGACTCCAGCAGCTACCCCAACGCACGCACACTCTGGGCCCCCTCCCAAGACTTGACTCTTGCCCACTTGCTTGGTTTGGAGATTCTTAAGCAGTGGTGATGGGTTTCCGCACGGGTCAGACACCCCCCCCCCCCCCCCCCCCCCCGCCACCACCACCCCAACAAAACGACTGCTAGCGACACCCAAGGAATAAAGATGATCGTGTTTCTACGTTCCGCCTACAGCTCTCAAGTAACAATGAGGGAATGTAACTCACAACAACTTGGCTTTGTATTTGTATAGTGTCCCTCACTCAGGGTAGCGTTTCAGAGCGCTTGACAGAGATGGAGCACGTCTCCGAGACGGAGGCAAAGGGGGAGGTGACAGTGAGCACGGTCGAAGAGGAAGGACTTCAGTTGCGACCTGAAGATGGGGAAGGACAAGACAAGGGACAGGGAGGAGGGAGAGAGTGGGAGATGGAGGGTGTTCCAGGGTTTCGGACAGCAGTGGCTGATAACAATACCGTTTTTTTGTATTTGGTAACTCGCTGAGAGCAATAACATAAAAAATATCGTGAATCAAACGCACGTTTAAGAGAGATTCTGTTCAATCTTATCGGCTTCAACCACCGAAAGCCAATTAACCCACAGCCACTGTCGGCTTCTATTCCAAACTGGTGGTTAGAATTAGCTCCCAGCGTATCTCAACTGTGTATCACAGTTTATCCCAAGTGATGATTGTTGCACTTATCAATACTTATTACGATATATATCATATTACTAGTCCCATAGTGGCTCGAGCGCTCGCCTCGCAAGTAACTCTGCCCCCAGTCTACCTTGCAATTCGAGTGTAATAGGTATGATTTTCTCAGCTCCTGTCCAGAACAGCTCCCCATATCCCATCCCTTTCTTCCAAAAGGTGTGCGGATTATTTAAATTGATGGCGTTTGTGTCGAAAGTATTATCCCCTTTGATATCTTGACATCGCGCTGAATTTCAAAGGCTTAGTGACATTGATTCCGTAGCTGCAGGAGCTGTGAATATTAATATCTTTCTTAAATCATATTCACGGCTCTTTCTATTTCTATTTTTTCCAAGCTGCCGATGTTCTGATAGCGATTTTCTTTCGCCGATTGCTCTTTGGTTGAGCAGAGATTGATTGATTCAAACTAGTTTGCACGTTGTCTCAAAAGCGCTTTATTACCGGGGGAGAGTGCAGACTTTATGCTGGGTGATTATCAATGCCAGATTATCTCATTCAGCCGTGGAATGTTAAACATCTTAACACCAGTTCACTAACATTCACCCTGGAGTCTGCCTTTCAAGCATTAAACAGAGGAGAACATTTCCAGCTCTTTGAAGTCAGATTGTCATTTGTTTTCAAGCCACACGGCTGTCAGTATTACCTTTCTCTCATGTCGCAGATATTTAATACAAGATTAATGAGGATTGCACATCTCTGACTTGCCATAAGAACAGAACAGGCTTGGCTTGATTTGAGAAGAGGTCATTTATTGTTTTAATCAATTAATAATCATAATCATTGCATTTTGTACAGCACCTTTCACATCAGGAGGATGGCTCAAAGCAATTCACACGATTTAATGCGAAGTGCAAAGTATCCACCAATCGACTAACAACTGGTTTCCTACTTTACTGCGAGGTAAACAGAGGCATGTGGAGTAAGGAAACCTGCCTAAGGTATTGCATTGCCCAGGAATCAAATCCAGGTCCTCTCACTTACGAGGCGAGCATGCTAACCACGTACACTACAGGACTTCACAACTGAACACAACAATGTCCCACAAGAAGCCAAGCAATGAATGATCATCATGAAATGATGAATTTTAGCTGAGGGATTGATGGCCAATAGCCAGGGAGAGAAGTTCCTTTCTCCTTTCAATTCCTGAAAAAAATCTTAACTTCACTTGTCATCCTTTTGATAATTACTCAAAATTGATGCCCTCCAGTTACCGGCTCAGCAATCAGTGGAATTAATTTCTCCCTGTGTTATCGTATCAAAACCCATCACAATTTTAAACACTTCTATCAAGTCTTCGCTCAACTTTTTCTATTCCGGTCTATTCTCAAAGGCAAAACATGAACCTCAATGTGAGAAAACAGCAGCCATTAAATTGGGGAATGGGAAAGTGAGGAGGAGGTATTGTAAAGATGTCCAGTACATCAGCCTGGCAACATAAAGAAAACATCAATAGATGATTGCAAATAGGGTTAGACTAATAGAGATCCACACACGACACAATGCAAGTCAACAGGGGACATTAGAGAAAGTACAAGGCTCAGACATACACAGAGAATCAATCGCAAACTATCAGGCGAGGAGCGAGAGGAGTGTGGAGCTGCAGATTGGAAGCAGAGAGAGGATCAGTGATGACACAATGAGAAAAGGTGAACAATGAATGGACGTTTGCAATAAATTGCCAGTCAGAGGGATGGAACAGCGGAGGGGGACAGAGAGGCCAGACCATTGTTCCTCATCGCTCTGCAACTTCTAATAATAATGGGAATGGCAATAATGACGATGATATCCTCACATTTGCCACTGCCCGTCATGTCATCAAAACTTCTCAAAGCACTTCTCAGAATTTGCTGTGAAGCATAGTGATGCTTATTTTGCAGCAGCCAAATTGCACACAGCGACATCCTCGCAAACGGCCAAGTTGTGAATCACCAGTTAGTTGCACACTTATAGCCGGACTAACAGGGGGCAGATCCGGTCTGACGAGCCAGAATTTCCGCCTGAGTGTAATTAGAATCCCAGTCATTGTGTCTGAGGGATTATTGGCCAGGACTTCTCTCCCACAAAGCTGGGATTTTCAGTTGATGCCTATCTATCGCGAGGTCTCTCCTACCTCTAGAAACTGATTCAAACTCAGGCCAAAAGAACGTCAAAGTCCTCAAGCAAGCAGGTTCAAAGAAAAAAGCTTGCGGGCAAGTCTGAAGGAAAGTTTGGAGGAACTTTTGCAACTTTACTGGAGTTTCCCAAACCTGAGATTGGATGTCAGGGAATTGCAAGAAATAATTAAAAAAAAGGTTAATTTCACTTGTCACGTTATTCGATCGTATTGCGACCATCAGTCACCTCATTACCGTTCCATTATTCATACCAGTTGGGGTCTGGATTCTGGGCAATTAACTCGTTACAGTTAGATCGAACCGCAGAGAGAGAATGATATCAGCAGAAATGACACTCTCCTTCCACAGGTCTTTTTTATGGTAGAATTTTTATTAAATGGGGAAAAAAAACGGTGCTGAGACCGTGAGCTGATAGTCAACTGGTCTCGGGATTAATTAGCCATTGGGTCTCGAGTTTCCATTTATAAAGTGTGAAATTTCTGGAAGCAGACGGCATTCGGAGGTTAGGTGACAGGTTTCTAATACAAATTAAAGGAAATCAGGAGAGATGAGGACCGAGTGACCCACATTAAAGGGATAATTCCGATCTGGCAAGCGTTGACATGCAGATGACCCATGTAAAAGCAGATGATGTGGATCAGGCAACCAGAATAATTCCTATTGATGACTCAGAGGTGACTTTGCCACTTCCACGTGTTAATGATGAGCTTTGATGACTGCTGGAACCTCGGTGTGCGTCTGTAACAGAAATCGTATTGTACCTGATTTCGGGTGGGCGTGTAATAAACCCTTCAAGAAAAAAATTGTGGTGGCTCAATCCACGACTGTTTGTGGGGACGCTGCTGTGCGCATTTGGCTGTCCCGTTTGGCCCACAAAATATACAGTCAATCCACTTTACAGTGTATGCTGTGAAGCGCTTTGAGACGCCTCGAAGAGCTGATAGGACCGCTATATGAAATGCAAGGATTATTATTATTACTTCAGCCATTTTAAATCATCATAATCCTCCCATTTAATACAGCGCCTTTCACGTCGGGACGACATGTGTGCGGAGTAAGGAAACTTGCCCAACGTTTCATCCCGTCTGCCCGGGAATCGAACCCGGGTCATTGCACTTGCGAAGCGAACGCTCTAACCGCTACACTATCAGACTCCATTTATATACCTTGCATTTATATAGGGTTCTGTCACGCACAGTAGCGTCCCAGAACACTTGACAGTGGTGGAGCACAGGGCTGAGCCGTAAGCACAATTTAATTTGATAATTTAATAATTTACTAAGATTTCAGAGGGTGATGTGGCGATGTCAGCATTACAATAAAACTTTTATTCCACCGGCTTCACTGCCTGCTCTCAATGGGACGCAAAAATAGGTGAATTGTCAGGCCTTTGCTGGTTCCAGTCTGGTTAAATTAGTGCAAGTATCGATCATCTCTACTCGCTGTTCCAGGTGTAGATGAAAAATGTCATGGCGATAATATTAATTATTCTGAAATTGTGAATAATTAACACTTATAGTATTAATTCCTGTCCCCACGGATACAGCTGAGCTCTCTCTTTCTCTCAGACTGTCTCTGCCTCTGTTACTGTGTCTGACTATTTTTGCATTTGATATAGTATAGCGCTTTATCAGGTGTTCTCAAACCACTTCACAGAATATATTGTCAAGTGAATTGACTGTATATATACTTTATAATAATAATAATAATCCTTGCATTTGATATAGCGCTTTTCACGTCGGGAGGACGTCTCAAAGCGCTTCACAGAATATTCACTGTAAAGTGAATTGACTGTATATTTGTGGGCGAACGCGGCAGCCAATGGCGCACAGCAATGTCCCACAAACAGTCGTGGATTGAAAATTACCAATTTATTATTGATTTTGGTTTTGGAGGGATTATTATTAGGCTCTGTGTAGAGTAAGGAAACTTGTCCAAGGTTTTTCCCCGCCCGGGAATGAAACCCAGGTCCTCTGACTTGCGAGGCGAGTGCTCTAACCACCGAGCTGCGAAACTTCTATGGTTTGCATCTGAGTGGCAAGACCCATGACATTGAGGATTTAGCTATTGGGGTAATGAAGCTTAGCAGGAGAGTGAGCTTTGGAATTAGACAGTCATATTTATCCACTCAGATAGAGATAAAACCCATTAGATTTCTCTCTTTTTTTTAATCACCAAGTTAAGTGAAAGGTACGAGTGTTAATGTGCAATCGCGAGGCTGGAAGTGGATTGCTTCGAACCGCAAGTGTAAACTATTTGCAAAAGGGACGCTTCATTAATTTTAATAAGAAACAATCAACAGGCATAATGGTTCTGAATCAGGTTTGGTACGATTTTCACTACCAAGAGTAGAGGGAGAATAGCTGTGTGTTCAGAGGGTCCTGAACTCACATTAGTGAGGCTAACTAGGTTTCCATCCTAGTCAAACAGAGACGTCAAACAGAAGTCCAGTCTGTGCCTGTTCAGGTGGCCGTTCAAGGTCCCACAGCGCTATTCGAAAAGAGAAGGGAGTTTCTCTCTCTCTCTCTCCTGGTGTCCTGGTCGACAATCCTCACAGATAAAACCGGCCATTCACTTTCATGGCTGTGTGCAAAATGGCTGCCAGGTTTGCCTTCGCAAACCACTCGCCTTCACAATGATTCCCATGCGGTATGTCCGTGATGTCAGCTCCTAGGAAAAGTTTTTTTCTCTCTTTCCAAGTGTGTTATTAGCAACTGATCTCTCCTGGTGAAAGTTGCCACGATGCAAATTAATTATGATGAGCAAGCTTATCACTTCAATTAACGCCCCAAATCTAATTTCTCTGATTGGAAAACGAAATTACAAAGTCCAGACCTGTGATCCGAAGAATGTGACCTTTATTTCGATAATTCAATGAACCAATTGCCTCACATTTAACCCCAGGGGTTGCAGTATAAAGGTTGATTTTTGTCTCCTCGATGAACACAAAGTTTCTGAAAACATAAAATACAAAGCAGGAAACTGTCTGATGGTATCATCTCGTATCAGGAACGTGTGAGACTTTAAAAGGCCATTAGACTCACAAGATAATAATAATCCTTGTCTGGGACATTGCTGTGGCCAAATTAGCTTTTGCTTTTCCCCAAACAATTCAGTCACTTCACTTTACAGTATATCCCGTGAAGCGCTTCGAGACGTCTCAATAACGTGATGCGGTGCTATGTCAAATGCAAGGATTTCTTTATAACATGCTATTTATTTAGTTGCTTGTTTGTTATAGCGTCTTCGCAGGTTGTCGAAACGTCTCAAAGGGCTTTGCAGGCTTTACTATAAAGTGCAGTGACTGCGCATTTTGTTGGCAAAAGCCATGGCTGATTTGTACGCAGCAATATCGCAGCTGGTTAGACTCCCTCCAGGGAGAGAGAGCGCGCGCTCCATCCCATCAATCTATCTCTGGAATTTCCATGTGTAGGTGGGTTACCTGGAATTCTCAGCTTGGTTTGGCTACCGTTAAGCAACGGTGATGGGTTTCCGGGTGTGTCAGGTACCCGACTGACCGAAATAAATTACCAACATCGGGACACGTGAATCAGCTTATAACTTGTAAATACTCTAATGCACGCCTGCCAATATCCAGACCGAATAAACGCCTCTTATGGCTTTTAGCCCTCATGAAAACGCTCATTACAATATCTCTCAGCATTGTTCATTGATCTTCTGCTGCTACATAAAATTGCAATCAAGCCAGCAAAGCCTTTATTTGATTAGCGTGAACTTATCTTTCTGGTGGGCGAATGTTATTAACGTAGAGAGTTCAGAGGCAGAGTTAGTCGAGATGAAATATTTAACTCCCAAAGAGGTGGGTTTGCCGAATCATTAGACCAGCTCAACATCAAGGGATGAGCTTCCTTTTTGCAGAGGAAATGTTCAAGGTAGCAAATCACTGAGTGGGGAAAATGCATCTGTGATATCGCCAGTGATATCATCCCAAAATAGCGATCAGAAGTCATTAACAGCTATCACTGGTCTTAGGAGGAAGGAGGAGGATTTCTTTCTGGGGGTAACAATGTTCTGCAACACCCCCACCAAAAAGTAGTTACTTAATCCAAGCCTGTTTATGGAGACACTGCTGTGCCCAATTGGCTGCCATGTTTACAAAATATACAGTGAATTTCCTTTTCAGTATATTCTGCGAAGCCTTTTGAGACGTCTCAATGATGTGACAAGGTGCTATATCAAATGCGTGAATTATTATTATCATCGTGATGATATTGACAATTTCTTCAATTTATTGCATTAACTCTTTACCATTTTGCCTTTCGTGAGCAATAATAACCATTGAGTACTATTCAAAAGTCCCCAAAAGCAATGTTTTAAGAAGAGTGGTTGTTTAAATGAGTGCCTGTCAATGCCCTGCAGTAAACCTGAGAGTGATTTATATTCTTTTATGTCATTTCGTATCCGCAAGTCATTATAAGTCTAGCCAATGTTAATCCCAAGAGATCCTTTGTAACCTGGCTGGAATAATTGTTCCATAATTGAGTATCTGACAAGACTGTTAATATAAAGTAAAACAGCTAAGGCGTCAGCCTGGCTCAGAAGCTCAGGTAGAGCTCTTGCCTCTGAGCCACAAGGTTGTGGGTTCCATCCCAATAGTCCGGGCCAATGCTCCAACGCAGAGCTGAGGAAGCACTGCATTGTTGAAAGTTCTGTGCTTTGGTTCCTTGAAATGGAAGGATTATTATTATTATTATTATTTATTATTAATATTATTAAGACCCGCACTAAGGATCGTGTAATAGCAAGCTGATGATTGCTACAACGCAGGAGAGTATAGATAATAATAATAATAATAATAATAATCCTGGCATTTGATACAGCGCCTCATCAGGTCTTCGAGACGTCTCAAAGCGCTTCACAGGGTACACAGCGGCTACAAGATAAGCTGCTGGGCCACAGAATATCGAGCACACCCCCTGTGATGGTCTCTAGTACCGGTTCCTGAGCCAGGAGGGGCCGCAGTATCCCACGGCACTCACTGCTGATGGCAGCACAGCACAGCCCGACCCGACTCATCGGCAGGACCTGGAAGGGCCGACCAGTCACTAGGGGCAGGGAATCCTCGCCCTCAGCTCCTGTTAACCCTGCAGCCAAAGCCCTAACGGGGAGGGTGGTCCTAGGGTTTGGGGAGTGTGATAACAACGGAATTATCCTTTCACCATCAAAGCAGGTTTTGAACCTCACCTCACAGCACTTTGTGAGGAGCTTAGATTGTGCATAAATTTAACCCTCAGAGAAACCCGTGGATATTCAGAGAAGTAAACATCAATCATAAATATGAATAATGGAGTTATTTTCCTGGATTTTCTGTGTCCTTTTCCGCAGCACTTTTATATTGGTTCAGTGTCGATATCTTGACCGAAACACTTAAGTGGAATTGATTAACTTTTTTTTTAAACTTCGCTTTCAAATGTCAATAAGCTTCGGCCTTTGCAATGCATTTCCAGGGCTGTGTCGTGAGCAGAAACACAATCAAAGGTGCACCGAAGTGGAATCAAGCTGGAAACTGACATAAGCACACTCACAGATATCCACAGATGCTGGATTTCCTTGAATCCAAGATCAAGGGAATTCGCTCCGCGGTCACTTCCTCTCCAATATCCACCAACCCCCCACCCCCTCACACCCACACTCCGACTGCTACCCATCCTCCCCTCCTCACTTTTGTACCAGTTTCCCCACCCTCTGTCACCAAACTCATCCTATCCCTGAAACCAACCACCTGCTCCCTTGACCCCATCCCCACTCCACTCCTTATCTCCCAGCTCCATTTTCTTGCCCCACATATCACTGACATCATCAACCTGTCCCTCTCCTCTGGCTCTGTCCCCATTCCATTAAAAACTGCCATCATCACGCCCACCCTGAAAAACCCTCCCTTGATGCGTCGCAGCTATCAAGCTACCGGCCCATCTCCAACCTCCCCTTTCTCTCCAAGGTCCTGGAAAAAGTTGTCGCCTCCCAACTGCGCTCTTTCCTTTCCACCCATTCACTTTTCGAACCCCTTCAGTCAGGTTTCGGTGCTGCCCATAGCACAGAAACTGCCCTGGTCAAGGTCACCAATGATATCCTGACCATCTGCGACCAGGGCTCCCTCTGCCTCCTCGTTTAGGTCCTACCTTTCTCACCGTCTTCACTTTGTCTCCACAAATGGCTTCTCCTCCACCCCCCGCACTGTCTCATGTGGTGTTCCTCAGGGCTCTGTCCTCGGTCCCCTCCTCTTCACCCTCTATATGCTCCCCCTGTGGTGACATCATCCACAGACATGGAGTTAACTTCCACATGTATGCGGATGACACCCAACTCTACCTTTCCTCCTCTACTCTCAACTCCATGACCCCCGATGTCCTGACAGCCTGCCTGTCTTACACCCTCTCGTGAGAGAATGACTGAGAGAGGGAGAGAGAGAGAGCGTGTGAGAGAGAGGGGGGGAGAGAAAGAGTGTGAGAGGGGCGTTACCAAGTTTACCAAAGTTACTGATTCCACCACCTCTGTTTCTTTGAGTTGGAATCGAATCTCACAGCTGAGAAACAGCATAAACAAATTGTTTGATATTGGAAAAAAATAATTAATCTTATTTCAGGATCCCTGGTGACGGTTTCTCTTCTAATGAGAGACGGTTTCTCTCTCTTTCTCTCTCTCTCTCTCTCTGTTGCTCAAGCTTAGATCTACTCTGCGTGCCAGAAACCAATAAAGGCATCATGGACCAGATACAGCCGGTGGCAAAACTAAAAACTAACCAATGTGTTTGATTTCTGTGAGCAACACATTATGCTACTTTCATAATGAAAGTGTCAGGAGATTCATCAGTGAAACGTGTTATGAATCGCGCAGAAAAAATGTCATTCAGGGCCAAGGGCTAACCATTTGCTTTCTAAACTTAATTTGTTATTTGATTTGAATTTAGTCCTGACCTTCAGTCAGTGTGTGCTTAATTCAATCAGAATCTAGGGTTGAAAGCTCGTCAATGTACTGGGTCTTTTGTCTTGCAGAGTCTTGTGAGGAGTCCTGTAGCGTAGTGGATAGGTACCGGGCGAAACCTTAGGCAAGTTTCCTTACTCCACACACACACACACACACACACACCTCTGTTTACTGAGCAGTAAGTAGGAACACACTGTATTGTCGGAGGTGCCGCTTCTCGGATGAGACGTTAAAGCCGAGGTCCCGTCTGCCTGTTCAGTACATGAGAAAGCTCATGGGGCTGTTCGAGAGAGAAGGCAGTTTCTCCTGATGTCCTGGTCGGCAAAATGAGAGAGCGCATTCCATTCCAACAATCTGTCTCTGGGATGTCCGCCTGTAGGTGGGTTGCATGGAATTCTCAGCTTGGTTTGGAGACCCTTAAGCAACGGTGATGGGTTTCCGCGCGTGTCAGAAGCAAATGGCTTATTCTCCAAAAAAAAGTCCGAAAAATCCCTCTCTGATCTATCTACATCGGTTTAGCTGTGTGCACAGTTAGGGAATTTTTTTTTCGCCCCTCTTGTACCCTCAACGGAACTGTCGATAAATCGACAAAACCAAATTAATTGTGACATTTCTGCAAATTCTGTTTACACAAATGACAGCAAATATCTTTAATAGCGTCTGCACACAACGAGAGTTCAGCCACTCGCTCGATAGATTTTGTTGAGCAAATATCTTGGCGTTCTCCCTATCTCCCTAACCAAATACTGCAACCTGACAGGACATCAACGAATATATAATAAACAGAATAATAATTCTGGACAAGCAGCACATCGATGGAGTTCGTGTTATTGACCAACTTGTTGTCAAAGGCAGAACTGATTGGTGCCTTCGTCAAGGTAAACGTGTATTCGTCTCTCGCATGATAAAGAGTTCCAATGGACCAAACAGTAATCCTTGCATTTGATACAGCACTTTGTCACGTTGTCGAGAAGTCTCAAAGCGCTTCACAGAATATATTGTAAAATGCAGTGACTGTGTATTTTGTGGCCGAAACGCGGCAGCCAACTGCGCACAGCAGTGTCCCCACAAACAGCCGTGGATTGAGTGACCACATTTTTTTTTGAGGGATTATTACCCCGGAAAGCGATCCACCAGTCAACTAACAACCGGGTTCCTGCTTACTGCTGGGTAAACAGAGGCATGTGTGTGGAGTAAGGAAACTTGCCCCAACTTTTCACCCTGCCCGGGAAACAAACCCAGGTCCTCTCGCTTGCGAGCCGAGTGCACAAGCCACTGAGCTACAGGACTGCACGTGATCAACATCACTTGACATAACTGTCAGAGGTTCCACCTTTCTGCCTATTTAACACCAATCAATGCGGAGCGCTTTACGTTTCCTGGCTATCACCTTCTGAAACAGAGAGAGAGAAAAAACAGAAACCTGAATCATCGGAAAAACATCAAGAGCAAGGAATAATATTGATAAAGTTCAGCAAATGTCGTAGAATGTCAGCAAAGAATCATATCAGGAAAGATCAATTGGAGGAAATATTGCAAAGAAGGTGCCTTCAGATGATTGCTTGTGAACTCTGCAGTCTTTCTCTCCCTGCCTAGAACTGTTCTTCAGCTGTTTGTTAGCTCGATAATGTAATCCTTGCATTTGCTGGTGGGTCTGTAGACATTCCTCCCCACACCCCCACTCCCCCCTCACCTGGGTGACCAGTTTTGTCAGGCTGGATCCCATGGACATCTCTTTATTATTGATCGGGCGGGTGTCTGACATACGTGGAAACCCACTGCCATTCTATCTAAAAACCATTCTGAGAGTCCCTCGTGTGTATCCCACTTACACGTGGCTCCCCGGAATGCCTTGTGCGCTCTCTCCCTGGAGGGACGAAAGCTGCCTATCTAATTCCAGAGGGTATTAGGCACAGGTGGATGTTGGGTGCCTGACACATGCTTATAATGATCCAAACCAAGCAGAGAATTCCATGCATCCCACCTACACATGGAAATCCCAGAGATAGATTGTTGGAATCGAATGCGCTCTCTCTCTCCCTGGAGGGATGCCTCCTGCTTACCTAATTCCAGAAGGTATGAGGCGCAGGTTGCTAAGTGCCAAGGCTTGGGGTGGGGAGGGAGCCCAGAGTGTGCGTTGGGGTAACTGTTGGAGTCTGACCAACTAAAACCGCAGAGCTTGACATTGATAGTGCTGTCTGGACAAGCTTTCCCGCTGCTTTCCAGCAAATTAACATAAAAAAGATATTAGATACTATTAACCTTTCAAAATCCATCAAGGTTCCCGTTCACCAACAAAACACACAGTCACTACACTTCACAGTATCATTCCTGTTTAGGGCTTCGAGACATCCTTCTGACACGAAAGGCGCTATGACAAATGGAAGGATTGCAAGGTAACTTTTGATCAACCTCACAGACAGGCTGCAAGTTGGCAAATGGCTGCATACAAGATGGTTAATTCTCTGTTATTTTGAATCCATAATAACAAAATTTGGTCTTGAGGACATTGATTTGGGAGGAGTTCAAATCTTCTAACAACGGCATTACCATCAATAGAGTAATTTCCGTGCTGGTGCACTCGCTATTTATCACAGATACACTTAGAGCACCAAATTAAAGGTTGAAAAACATCCATTGAGGGATGGATAAATGTTCAATAATTGTAGCTTGCAAGCTGTAAATTACAAATAGTAATCCGATACCTTGACTGGACAGTATTGCTGTTGGATACTCAAGCTCAGACCATGCAGAGTTGAGCGATTGAGTTCTACTTTTAACATAATACTTTTAAATAAATAACAATAATAACAATAATTTTTTGGTCACTCAATCCACAACTGTTTGTGGGACACGCAATTGGCTTCCACGTTTTGCCCACAAGATATAAAGTCAATTCATGTTACAGTATAATCTGAAGCGCTTTGAGACGTCTCCCAGACATGATAAGGTCCTGTATCAAATGCAAAAATTATTATTATTATAATCCAACTGAAGAAATGAGTGAATGTGGAGTGCATTCCAATCAGGATACAAATATAATCCAGTTTCCAGAAGTAAAGGATGTTTTTGGAAACGTGTTATAGCTCTTATTCAGTTGGGGAAGACACAGCAGGAATTACGGATCAGATCCACAACGACGAGGAATTACATTTCACGCAGCGTCTTTCATTTCGGGAGAACGTTATAGGACGATGAGGTATTTGCATCCAAGCTGAGGGCTGGAATCGAGAGGTTTGGAAGGGTTGGGGGAGTGGAGGTGGGAGTTGGGCTGAAGGCACGGTCGAGGAGGAAGATTGTGAGATGGGCCTCGAAGGGGGAGAACGGGAGGGATTCGGGGATGGAGTTCCAGAGGGTGGGTGAATTGGGTTCCTGGTAGATTGCCACAGGAAAGCCCATCAGACTTGTCCATGATACATGACGGAGCTTTGCTACACTTGGCTGCAAGCAAGGTGTGAACTAATTGAAAAGGACAGTAAAACTGTGCACAAATGGACTAAAACCCAGAGTGGGAGGTGGCCGTGTGCACAAACACATATTGGGGATTACATTTAATAATTTATAGAATTATAATAGACTGGAATGCACGGCAACGGTTATTAAAATAGACCGAGCGCAGTTGGAGGCGACTGATAGGGCAATACAGGGAAAGGTTAGCGAGCAAACTAAGGAGAAGAAGAGGGAAGGAAATGTGGGCAATGATTAATAATGTAACCAGACTGCAATTGGGTGGAACATGCGTTCGCTAGCCAGGAGGTGCTTTCACAAGTATAATCGGAACAAAATATCAGGAAATAGACTGTGAGGTATGAAGCTACATGCAAAACAGTGGGGATTAAGCTACAGCAGAGACACTGTCAGAAGTAATTACGATAAGGAGGGAGATGTGCAGGTGTATGGAGTAACGAGGAAAGAGTCAGAAAGACACAAGCAAAGCCCAAAGACACTCGTAAATGACACGAAACACAAATTCTGGGACCACGGAATGACTTCCCAACACAACAACAACAACAACAACATAGATTTGCACAGCGCCTCTCACGTCAGAAGGATGCTGGACAGTTAAGGGTTTGCACCCGAGCTGGGGGTTGGAATCAAGAGGAGTCCCATAGGGTAGTGGTTAGCAAGCGAGAGGACCCGAGTTCAATTCCCGGGCAGAGCGAAATCTTGGCCAAGTTTCCTTAAGTTTTCCTTAACACCAGGCTTTACTACCCACCAGATAATTCATGCTCTGCCTATAGTGACATGTGGTCCTCAATCTCATTACAGTTGTTGGTCTCTTGGGATAAACAGCGGAATAATTTTGCCCAGTTTTTCTATCTGAATTAATGAGACTTTGTACCCCAGTGTTGACTGACAATTCAAAACGTGATTTATTTAATCCAGATGCAAAATTATTCATTAAAGGAAGAAGTCCTAAAACAACAGTCTGTTTCCTCTCCAGAACACAGCCTTTTGATGGTGTAGACGTCAGGATTCTTATGGGTATGGCTGCCAAGTGCAGACAAGAGTATTATGAAGTTTGTTATATAATTGATATGTTTTAGGGGGAGTTTTTTTTTTGCAGAGTGTATGAAATGATAAATAATTTAGCTGAGAACTGTTCTAACCACACGCAGAGGGATTGAATAATCGTGGCTTGCCAACAAACCATTTTAGGGTGAAAAGACTGAGCATTTCACGACTTCAGTGTGATGCGCGGTATCCATGGCTCAAATCCCGCTTTTATGACCTTTGAAGTCACCTACTGTCGATAAGCTGTCACTTGTCAGTGTAGGGGGGGAAAGGGGACAATGTTTCCCCCAGTGTACGGGGAAAAAGGACATGATAACGAGGTAACTGGTCAGCAAGGCTGACATGCCCCTGACTTGCTGAGATAATATTAGAAAAGGAGGAGGCCATTCAGCCCCTCGAGCCTGTTCTGCCATTCTATTAGATCAAGGCTGATCTGTACCTCAATTCCAATTATCCGCCTTTGCCCCCCCCCTAGCCCTTGATCCCCTGATCTAACAAATATCTGTCCACCTCAGTCTGGACAATGTGAGTGGAACCAGCCATAATCCACAGCCTTTCGGGGGAGGGAGGGAGAGAGAGAGAGAATTCCAGATTCCCACTCCCCTTTACATGAAAAAATAAAAGAATATTCAAACCCTCGGCAGAAATAGCACTAAGATGTTAATCATAATTCATTCCTAACGCTTCGGTTGGTGAGAGTCGTTACAGTTATTTGTGGGCCAGACGGGCCGGTCAGGGGATCAATGCCTAGTGGCCGCCCAGTCAGAGCACTCGCTATTAATTAAATATCTACTAATTAAGCGGCAATGCATCAATGTGCATAATGAGGTGCCACAGTGAGGAGCGAAAGATAGAATCCAAAGTCAGATTTTTCCTCCTTCCATATCAGCTTCCCTCCGGCTGCCGTTAGCAGATTGTACAATTCCCGCTTCACTTCCAATACATTCGCTTTTCCTCCCAAACTTTCAGCAGTGGGCTTCGGCACGCGCATTGCCTTGTGTCAAGGTGTGAAGCGTGTACAAACGGGTGTGGGTGGATTATATACCCACGGGATGACGATGTACAAAGGCCTTGGTATTATCCGAGTTGGGTTATCCGTGTGCAAACACCACGTGCATTTTGTGTCACTTGCTCACAATCACATGGACACACCCGGTCTCTAATTATGTAATTGACAGAGCCTTATCACATCATTGAGTCGCCTCAAAGCGCTACACGGAATATATTGCAAAGTGGATTGACTGTGTATTTTGTGGGCAGCCAATTGCGCGCAGATCTAACTCGTCATTGATCAATTCACGCACTCACAAATTCCGCTCGATCGATAAACAAAGGAATGATATTTACATCTACTATAAATAGATCTGTTTATAAGGAGAGACTGAAATCTCAAGGGGGCGGACGGGGGAGGGAGAAAAATGTCTTCAGATAGCCCAGAGCATTTAAGCCACAAATCAGCTCCTAACTCTAAAACAGTCCCAGTTCTATACCCGTCCACAAATCAAAGCTAAACGAAATGTAAGGTTCACTAGTCCGTCGCACTGACAAAGTAATCCGGAAACAAATTATGATTTTATTCTATTTCTGAAGCTATTAACATCTTCAAGTCTGCTAAAGTGACTAGATTGAGGGCAGGAGAGATTTCCTCTTCGACAGTGAAGCTCGAGTTAATTCATCAGACTGCAGACATTAATATCTCTCGGAGCGGAATGCAATGAAATTGGAGGTAAAAATTCGGAATAAGTTGTACGTGGGAATCCTATTAAATGTAATATTTATTAATGTTTGGAGATGTGGAGGGATGAAGGTGGGTTTAATGGACTAGCACGCGGTCTCTTTGCTGCAGTTTGCTGTCACGAGAGCGATGGATGCACCTTACTTTCACTGTGAAATATAAATAACAATAACATTGACATTCTATACAGCGTTTGAGAAAGAGTTTCACGGGGAATCGCAGATGCGGCTGACGACTTGCACACAGCCATGGAGGGAGCCATCAATTTTATTTGGGTGATTGTCGGCCAGGACATGGGGGAGAGAGAGAGAAACTCGCTTCTCTTTTTGTATAGAGATCTTTGACATCCACCGGGACAGACAGACGGTTTAACGTCTCAGCCGCAGGACAGCACCTCCGTCAACGCAGGATTCAGATGGCTTCCGTGCGAGATGTGCTACAGAACACAGAAGCGCTTGTGTTTCATTCGAGTTCACTACCTGCGAAATAGCGCATTAACCAATCCGTACAGGGAAGCCTTGTGATTTCAGCAGCACTCGTTGTTAATGCCCAGTCACCGTTCTCTCCTCAGCTGCCGATTCATTTGGTGCCAGAAGCCCTCGCGACCGCTCGAAGAACAGTTCGTAAAACATCCAAGGTTATCGCGGCTGTAATTGTTGTGTCCACTCTGAAAAGTGTGTCTCGGATTCTGTGGACGTGTTCCTTTATCACGGACCGTACAATTACCAGCCCGACTCTAGCAGCTTCTTGTCAAAACGGAGTTTCGCACAGGGACTGGCACGACACGTGCCCACGCACGGTGCGCTATCTTTGTAAGAAATAATGATGCAGCCATTTGATGTTGCGCCTACAACAACAAAATGCCTCGAAGCATTTCCGCAGGGAGTTAAGTGCGCGGCTGTGGGATTTCGTGGGCGAAGGCGGCAGCCAATTTGCACCCACGCCAACACCCCGCATTAAACAGTCACCAATTCTAGGATTGGCACAGGAAGGCTTAAGAATCACATGGGAGGTTAGAATGGAAATGAAACCTGGGAATCAGGGCAGAATTATCTGGGACTGGGAGAGAGAATGACGATAATGATGATAACAACAATAACTATCTTTGCATTTGATATAGAGCCTTACCACGTTGTTGAAACGTCTCAAAGCGCTTCACAGAATGGACTGGAAAGTGTAGTGACTGTATCCTGACTCTATCCAGCTCTTTGGGAGCTCCTCCTGATGCTGTACAAAGGTTGTTGCTGCTGCTGTTGTTGTACAGTTAGTTGGTGAAGCGTGCCATCCGATTGCACATTATCATTATTATTATTATTATTATCAATTGCCCTCCAGGTGAAGGAAAACGGCCCAAGTCCGCAATCCTTTTCCAGTCAGTGATTCGGAATCAGAGAAGCGTGGAGGGTGCTGAGGGCTCCATTGTGAGCCATTGTGTTTGGTCCCCATTGAATTTTACTTCAACATCTATTGAAACTTGAAAGAGAAACACAAGGAGTGACATTTGCCTCGCACCACTGTGCTTCCCGATCAATAGGAACAAACAAAGAAATATTGTAGATTTCATGGTTTGATGCCTCTCTTTGTCTGCTCTCTCTCTCTCTACCGCAGCAGTGCATGAATATGAATGGGGAGATGTACAAATCAAAAGGAGGAGTCGCTGTAGCTCAGTGGTTAGAGCGCTCACCTCGCAAGCGAGAGGACCCGGGTTCAATTCCCAGGTAGGGGTGAAACTTAGGCAAGTTTCCTTACTCCACACACGCGCGCCTAGGTTTATCCAGCAGTAAGTGGGAACCCGGCTATCGTCGAATGGCGGATCGCTTTTCCGGGGATAATAATCCCTCCCAAAAAAAAGTTGGTCCCTTAATCCACAACTGTTTGTGGGGACGCTGCTGTGCGCAATCGGCTGTCACGTTTCGCCCACAATATTACACAGTCAATTCACTTTACAATATATTCTGCGAAGCGTTTTGAGATGTGATAAGGCGCTATGTCAAATGCAAAGATTATTGTGATTGTTTTTATTATTATTGGGCAAATAGTAGAAATGGAAAATAACAAGAGCCCTAATTCTTTCAAGTGGTCCAATGTTGCATAAAAGGTTCACAGACGCTGTTACCAACAACAATTAATTGCTTAAGGCACTCACCGGCATTAAGGACAACAAAGCTGAAAAGCTTATTTAACTCTCAGACAGAAACGAATCTTACACGTACTGTGCTTAATTACAATTGCTGGAGATCAGAAAGATATCGCAATTAACTGGTGGTTGGGATTATTAGCAGTATAATTGAAAGTGTACGATAATAGGTAGTTTTTATTGCTTTTAGTCCCCAAGGAAGCAGACTTGTAAAGAATCCCTTTCTACTGCAGATGAAAGTCCTTCCATTCTGTCATGCCCATTGGTGGTTGTACCTTCAGCCTCTCTGCCCCCATCCTTTGGAACTCCATCCCACAGTCCCATCGCCTCGCTCCCTCCCTTGTCTCCTTTAAAGTCCCGTCTCAAGACCCTGCTCTTTGACCGCGCTTTCGGTCACTCTCCTACCCCACCTGTCCTGCCCTTCACAACCATCCATTAAAAAAAAAGAATAATTTAGTCACTCATTCCACGGCTGTTTGTGGGGACGCCGTCGCGTTTCGCCCACAAAATACAGTCAATTCACTTTACGGTCTATCCTGTGAAGAGCTTTGAGATATCTCGAAGATGTGATAAGGCGCTGTATCAAATGCAAGAATTATTATTATTATTATTATTATTATGTGCCTTGTGGGGTAACTGCTGAAGTTTATCCAGCTAAACGGCTCAATCAGTCTATTCCTGAGCCAAAGGGAAAGATGGAGGAAGAGTATGCGTGTGTGGATTGAAAGGGGAATTCATAGGAAGTGGGAGATGTGAGGGCATCTGACGCGACACGATAGGTATTTAAACCAGAAAGGAAAATGGCAGAGAACGGCAAGATCCCGACAGCCGCTGATCAAAAATACTGAACCACCAAACGAACGGAAGCCGAGATAAAACAAGATTAATTCAAATTCGAAACAAAAGCCAGAAAACTCAGAAATTACCCTGCACATCAATCAGCGTTCAGGGAGAAGAGAGAGCGGCTCACGTTTGATGCTTTCCTTTGTGTTCTGTTCAAAAGCGATTGCAACACTGAAATGAACTTTTTTTTTTAAGCGGAGAAAGTGGGGGGTTTAACGCATTCGTTTACGTTTGATGCCAGTGGCTACAGAGGCTGACAACTCAGTCAGGTGTTTTATCGCAGCGTGGCGACTGGTAATGATCGTCTGAGTGGAAATTGTTGAGCGGTGCGCTACAACAGTGTGCTAGAAATCCTGTAGCGTCGTGGATAGAGCACTTGCCTCGCAAGCAAGAGGCCCCGGTTTCGATTTCTGGTCGGAAAGTTAAGCAAGTTTCCTTCCTCTACACACACACACATGTTTACCTCGCAGTAAGAAGGAACCTGGTTGTCAGTCGATCAGCGGATCACTTTCCGGGGCGAATAATTCCTTTTCAAAAGTAAGTAAACAAATAATTTGGTCACTTCAATCCACCACTGTTTGTGGGGCACTGCTATACGCAATTGGCTGTTTTTGTTTTTGCCCACAAAAATATACAGTCAACTCGCTTTACATGATATCCTGTGAAGCGCTTTCGGACGTCTCACAGACCTGATGGGGCTCCAAGGCTCCAGGGGCTCCAAGAACACCCCTCCAACATCCCCGCATCACAGCACCGAGCCAGGTAAACAGAAGTGTTTGTGTGGAGTAAGGACACTTGGCTGAGGTTTCACCCTGCCCGGGAATTGAACCCAGGTCCTCTCGCTTGAGAGGCAAGTGTTCCAACCAGTACGCCACGCGACACTACGCCATGCAGACTACCAGATGTCATGATGAAATGAAGATGTGAAAAGTGAATATTTAGCGCTGAGTGCCGTGTCTGTCTGCGCCGGAAGTGTTTCAGGGTCACAGAACTTTGCCATGTCGAAGGCTTCATGCAAAGCCATTTGAGTTGACTGACTGATCGGTTTAACTGGTTGTAAACCCAGATGAAAGGTTGCGTGTTGCAATCTGCTGGACGACCCTTTAAGGTTGACAGGAACAAAGGCCACTATGTGGAGGCTATTATCACCATTGCTTGACGCTCGCAGTGAATAGCTGACAAAAACAACAGCTCACTCATTTTTACAGCTGGTGACAGCTGCCAAGAGTAAGCGATCTTTAGGTCAAGGTAGACTACACGGGGTAACTAACCGATAGATTTCCATCAACACGGGGGAGAAAGGAGAGAGCTTGGACACCCGTAATACACAGTCACTCCACTACACTGTGAAGCACTTTGAGGCATCCCGAAGACGTGATAAGGCGCTGTAAAAAATGCAAGGATTATTATTATTACAACCAGAGACCCCCAAAATTCCGCCCAGTCTTAGCGCGCGGGACTGCTTTATATCAGGAATGAAAACTCGCAGGAACGGTGACAATATAATACAAATAACAACATTAATAATTATTAGATTTGACGCAGCGCCTTTCATTTCGGGAGGATGCCTCAAAGCGCTTTCCCGGCATTTTACCGTGAACTGTAGCGACGGTGTTTCGTGGGCGAATTGCGGCAGTCGATTTTGCGCCCAGGCGTTCCCACCCCCACCCCCCCCACACGCGGCGTGCGTGGCAATATTCACGAGCGTTCATTCCAGAATCTTTCCTCGCTGTGTTTAGAATTCCACAGCAGTTCTGTGTCTCACTTGCTCCCCCTCTGCCTGACAGCCTCATTATTTTCTCTGAGAAAGTGACTTCCCTTCAATCTCCCTTTTCGAAAGATAAATGTGAGCTCCTTACAGCCACATCCCCTCAGCCTCATAACCTGAACCTGGGAATCAGCCTCTCTCCTGCTGTTCACCATCTCCATCCCAATGCGTCTTAATAAACTTGATTCCCATCACTTCGTGCCTGTATGTGGGTCATGGCTGTGTGCGCAAATTGGCTGCCGGGTTCGCCTACAAGACGCACAGTCACTCCACTTGGCAGCTGAAGGGCTGTGAGAGGTCTCGTCAACGTGATAAGGCGCTGTATCGAAACTCAAGGAATATTATTTATTTATTCACCTATGTTCCCGATCCGCAGAACCAAAGCCACCGTAAGGCGAGGGGGGGTTTTCATTAATGAGTTACAAAACAGTTAACAAAAATAGAATCAATGTTTTTCTTCAAAAGAAATCGAACGAGAGAGAGAGAGAGAGAGAAAGAGAGAGAGAGAGAGAGAGAGAAGAGGTTGGAAGGAGAAAAGTAAATCTTGAAGATAAATCTGCTTTTCAGTCACTTGCGATATAGCCTCTGGAAATGTTCACACTGGATTGTGTCCAGAGGATTGAGCGAGAGATATTAAACTGATTTACGTTCCTCTGTGCCTTTCACGTCTAAGTTGATGGAGGTTCCTCGCTCTGATTTTAGCAACGGGCTACACGCTGTACAGATTCTCTGCCTGCCACTGGCACTTGGAGACTTGCTAATTGACACTATTAAAATTCACTGCCTCCTCGGGAAGCAGAAAGGAGCGAGGAACAGGTCTGCGCTAATGAATGTTCCTCCTTGTTCTATCCTGATCAAGGTTGGGTCAAGGGCATGAGGTGGCTACGGTAATGAAGGGAGTCGACAAGCGAGTGAAGGCGATGGCTCTCCCCTCTGGTACCAGAGATCTGACTTCAGGGGGAGCGCGAGGAAACAGGGCACGGTATTAAAATCCGAGCTCGACTCACGAGGACTGAGATCAAGCAATGTTTCTTCATACCGAGGGTCGTGAGTGTCTGGGACACACCGGGTCAGAAGGTCAGAGAGGCCGAAACCATTCTCTTACAATAATCCTTGCATTTGCATTTCATGTAGCGCCTGATCATGTTTTCGAAACGTCTCAAAGCACTTCGCAGAAGGCACTGCAAAGTGGAGTGACTGTGCATTTTGTGGGCGAAAGTCCATGTTCAGCCGTAAACACTCCGTTTTGCAGTAAACTCTGTGGAGCGCTTTGGGACGTCCTGTCAACGTGAAAGCCGCTGCGTCAAATTTAAGGATTATTATTGTTGTGATATACAGTGTTTTGGATTGTCGCGAGGCCCTCTCTGCAAATCGGATGCATTCTGAAGCAGATCACAGGCTCCAAATCGTTTCCAGGCGATGTTGATGCGTTTAAGAATGAATTACAGCAAATTGGAAGAAAATTAAACGATTTCGAAGCTAATCAGCACTCTCTCTCTCTCTCTCTCTCTGATTTTTGACAATACAGTTTCTGAGTTTCTTTCCTTCATTGATTTGTACACAGAAAACAGCCATGAAACGAACGATCCATTTTTTTTGAGCGGTGGAAGGGTTGGGGTGGGGGGCGCGGGTGAGGATTGTTGACCAGGACACTGGGAGAGAGAGAAACTCTCCACTCCTTTCGACTCTAGTGGTGCCATTGGAATCTTTAAGGTCCCCCTGAACGGACAGATGGATCAGTGTCGAAGGTCGGCAACTCTGGCCCTGTAGCTCTCTTCCCCAGAGCTGAGGCTGGAGTTGTCGTCTTACACCGAGTTCAAAGCCCCGACTTGGAGCTTGAACCCACGGCTCTCTGGCTGGGAGGTGAGAACCCCACCAATACTCTCTCACCAATACACCGCGGGACTCTTCCAATGTAGACTGGAATTTCAAAATGTCCATTTTATCCTGGAAAATTATTCCTAAAAGCAGGATGGGAATTCTCTTCTGAAAACAGGTTCATTTTGTCTCTCTCTCTCTCTCTCGCTCGCTCGCACGCTCTCTCTCGGCATAAAAAGTATTGTAATCATCCCGAGATTAGCAAATCAGCATGACAACACAGCAGGAGCTAGCGAGCGAGTGCCAAGTGATGAAGGCAGATTGTGTAGTCCTGTAGCATAATGTTAGAGCGCTAACCTCTGTTTACCGAGCAGTAAGTAGGAACCCGCTTGGTAGTGAATTGGCGGATCGCTTTCTGGGGGTAATAATTCCTGCAAACAAATAATAATAATAATTTGGTCACTCAATCCACGACTGTTTTGTGGGGGACGCTGCTGTGCGCAATTGGCCGCCGTGTTTCACCCGCAAAATATACAGTCAATTCACTTTACGGTATGTTCTGTGAAGCGCTTCGAGACGTCTCAATAAGGCGCTGTATCAAATGCCAGGACTATTATCATTTCCATCTCCGCACGTTACACTTGAGCAGCTGGGACGTTGTTTTTTTAGAGGCTCTGAGTTGACATGGGTCTTCTGGAGACTAAGGCATCGCTCGGGCAAAACAGTTGGCATAATTGTCTGGAAGTCATTCATAATTTGCCTGTAATATCTCAACGATAAATGAGCAGCTGTTATGGAAAGTGTCTGATTAATTCAATGATTTTGTACCCAGTCATAGCTGAAGGTTCTGGAAATAATCAGACAAGGAACCTGATGCCTCTGGATTGACAGTTGATCACCCCCTCTCTCTGATATACGTCCTGGAGCGTAGTGGTTAGAGCACTCGCCTCGCAAGCAAGAGGACCCTGGTTCGCTACCCAGATGGGGCAATACCTAAGCCACTAAAGATGTACTCCACACATCTCTGTTTACCAAGCAGTAAACAGGAACCCGGTTGTTAGCCGATTGGTGGATTGCTTTCCCGGGGGTAATAATCCCTCCATATATAAAAAAATTATGAATTGGTCACTCAATTCAAGACTGCCAAAGGCTACAGGAATGCCCCTGAGTTGTAAAACTGGGATCCGATGTGCAGTATTAGTAAAGGGATCAAAAAGCCTCAATGCCACCCCACATAATGATAATAATCCTTGCTTTACTTATAGTGAGGACGTCTCAAACCACTTCATGGCAGCAAGGGGCAGCCCATATTTGTGCGCAGCAATATTCCACATACCAGCAATAATAATAATAATAATAATAATAATAATCCTTGGATTTCATACAGTGCCTTATCAGGTCGCTGACAAGTGATTCACGGAATATTGCCGTCAAGTGAATTGACTGTGTGTTTTGTGGGCGGAACGTACAAAAAAAAAAGCAACGTACAACCAGGTTTAACTGTGTTGTGAATGTATCTGCATTATACCCCACCCCCCCCCCCCCCCACAGACACACACACCCACACACACACACACGCAGGTGTCAGGATACCTCACAGGGTCTCAGATTTCTGTGGTTGGCTTTTTAATGGCTGTGAGAGGAACGTCTTCTTGTGTTGAACGCTACCATCTGGTGGAGACTTTCTGTCACAGTCGGTCGGTGGGTCGGGCGGGTGTTGTGTTGGATGGTTCTGTGTAAACTGTACGACTCTTCCCGTCCCTCCACCAACTCTTCCTTTATGACCGTGGGCACTGCTAATAATAATGATAATAATCCTTGCATTTGATATAGCGCTTTTCACGTCGGGAGGACGTCCCAAAGCGCTTCACAGAACACACACTGTAAAGTGAATTGACTGTATATTTGTGGGCGAACGCGGCAGCCAATTGCGCACAGCAATGTCCCACAGACAGTCGTAGATTGAAAATGATCAATTTATTATTGTTTTGGGTTTTTGGAGGGATTATTATTAGGCTCTGTGTGGAGTAAGGAAACTTGCCCAAGGTTTCGCCGGGAATTGAACTCGGGTCTCTCACTTGCAAAGCGAGTGCTCTAACCACTGAGCTACAGGACTCCAGACTGATAGACTGATAACAGACGGCCCGGCCCAGTCAGCCTGGCTCGCCGGCAGGACTTGGGAGTGTCTGACCAGTCACTGAGGGCAGGGATTCTTCCCGCTCAGCTCCTGTTATCCAATTCATTCACAACTCACGCCTCCGCCACCCATGTCCTCGCCCTCACCCAACTCAGTACCCTCCATCACCTCGATCCCCGCCAGGGTCCACTGGCTCCCTGTTGGAAGCCTTGGCTCGCGCCAACCTGTGCCTTATACTCTCTGGCGTTAGGTGACCCGTCCCACCGGGGCAAGACAGAGCACATTCCATTCCAGACACGGGAATCTCCACGTGTAGATGGAGACTCTTGAGCACAGTGATGCGTTTCCATGTGTGTCAAACCCCCGGCTGACCAGAACTTATTGTATTGCTGTTTCAACCTCTATTCTAGTTCAATGTTGGGTTTACGTTTCCACCGTTTTGGTCTTCCAATCAAGCACCTGAAACATCCGGGTGAAGATTCAGGCCTTCCTTATTTATTCATTCCTGAATTATTAATAATAATCCTTACATTCTCCTTAAACAGGGACTTATTACGTCAAAGCGCTTCGCAGGGGATTCCTACGAAGTGTATAGTGACTGTGTTTGTCAGTGAACACGGCAGCCAATTTACACACAAAGTCCCTTTAAGGGGTCCATCCAGTTCGCCTTCCGCCCTCCTGGCAGTCGCTTGACATGTTGTGTCCCAAACTATACGCTGGATCCCCGAGACTATCAAATTTGTTCTCGAAAGAGGCGACACTTTCTGCTTCCACCGTCTCCCTGGGGAGCCCGTTCTCTTCTGAAACGACGCCCCCTCGTTCAGGCGCAGTCCGGACCGTTCAGCACAAGATAAAACCGCTTATCCTGGTCGAAGTTATCCGGTTGTGTGGTCTGCGGAACTTACTGCCCGGAGCTGTGGTTCGAGCAAAGGACCTTCCAGACGTGTTTGTCTGGAAATGCGGTGCACGCGAGGTTGAGGGAGCAATAGTGGGGATTAAGAGGGACGGAGGCCGGTGCGGAGTTTGGACATCACCCTGGACTAGTTGGGACCATTGGGATATGGGTTAGGACAGCAGTTGGCAATGCTGAGCACAGTCCCTCACCCGCCCCACCTGCAGGAAAGCGCGAGTCCTGCGCTTGTCAATGTTTTGTGGCGTTTGAATAATAATAATAATAATATTAATAATCCTGGCATTTGATGCAGCATCTCATCCCGTCGTCGAGGTGTCTCGAAGCGCTTCACGGGATACAGCGTAAAGCGGAGTGACTGTTTTGTGGGCAAAACTTGCACACAGCAGCGACCCCCCCACCCCCCCCCCCACCACAAACAGTCGTGCATCACCGCGTTTTTAATCGGTTTGTTTGTTTATTGATTTTGAAGGGATTATCACCCACCCCCCCCACCTCGGAAAACGATCCGTCAATCGACCAACGAAGGAGTTGCTGCTTAACCGCTGGGCAAACAGAGGCGTGCGCGGGGAGCGGAGTAAGGGAACTTGCCTGAGGTTCCACCCTGCCCGGGAAGCGAACCCGGGTCCTCTCGCTTGCGAGGCGAGGGGAGGGGGCCGCTAACCACCGCGACGCAAGACTCCCCGACAAAGCACGGCGACAAAAAAATAAGTTCTCCCGAGAAGTGGATCGGCAGAGCAGCCGAGAGCGACGGTCGGGAAATGAAGCTTTTCTCTCTCTCTCTCTCTCTCTCTCTCTCGTTTTGTTTCTTTCACTTTTTTTTTATTTGTTTTCGTCAAATAAACGGGCTTTAAAGGAACGGTGGTGAAGTACTGCGGACAGAGCATGCACAGGGCGCAGAGCCTCACCGTCACCAGCGTACAAGGTCGGACAGTAAACAATGATACATCGATTGGCCCTCAAGGTACTGAGTCAGGGATTTGGTATCTCAGTTACAGGCTGTCTCACGCACACACGCAAGAGCACACACACGTACACACACGCGGGAGTACACGCACAAGTACGCACACGCACACGCACTCGGCCTCGTGTCTCCACACACGTCCACACAAGTACACCACACCACAAAACCCGCGTACGCACAAACCACATCCACAAGACGTACGCATTCGCATATGGCCGCTCGCACGCACGCACGTACGTACACGCGCGCACAAGTGCACGCAAGCGCGCACACGTCTGCCCAAACACACACATCCGCTTGCACTAACACACGCCTGTAGACGCCGAATTGCATGCCAACACACATACTACGGTGTATATGCGGAAACGTACACGTGCACACTCACAAGCATATACAGCCGTACAAACGCACACCCGAAGCACACACACAGATACACACTAACGTGCACACACACAGACACACGTACACACGCACAAACACATACACAAGTGTGCGCACACACACATACACACACACACGTGTACCTAAAACAAAGGTTTGAGGGTATCGGAGCCGCTGCTTCATCGCTGGCAGTCGCTGGGCTCAGCCTCGGGGGTAACTGTTGTCACACGTGTGGTTATTGTTGGTGTTGTCTATGTATCACCGTCACAATAGTAATGGGTGTCTGTCCATCATAAACACTGTCCCTCACATTCACTCCCACACTCGCACTCATTCCAACATTCACACTCATTCTCACCCCCATCGTCACGCTCGCACACTCACGCACTCGCGCACTCGCACACTCGCGCTCACACTCGCACACACTCGCACACTCACGCTCACTCTCGCACTCACGCTCAGTCTCGCACTCAGTCTCGCACTCACTCTCGCACTCACTCTCACATTCACGCTCACGTTCACTCTCGCACTGACTCTCGCACTCACTCTCGCACTCACTCTCACGTTCACTCTCGCACTGACTCTCGCACTCACTCTCGCATGCTCACTCTCGCACTCACTCTCACGCTCACTCTCGCACTCACACTCACTCTCGCACTCACACTCACTCTCACGCTCACTCTCGCACACTAACCCTCTCACAGTCATTCACCGACACACAAGGATGCACACACACACCCACGCACAGCGAGTGAGATACCAAACCCCCCGTCAAACATCACCTCCTTGGGGTTACTGATGAGGTTTTTCTCTTAAATCTTGGCTTCACACCTTTGGGAGGACAAAAACACCAACACACGCGACACACCGACCGGACCAGAGAGGGGGAAAAACACAGGTCAAGAAATACAGCGACAGGAACGACTCGGGCAACGGGTCAACCAGACGAGCCTCGAAACCAGGGCAGGCGTGTGGGCGGTGTGGCGAGGCTGGGCAGGGTTCGGACTCCTCGCACTGCTCCGTGCTCTGCCTGTGCCCTCCGTCACCACCTCCTCGCCGATGACACACACAGCAACAGCAGGAGGCCATTCAGCCCCTCGAGCCTGTTCCGCCATTCCGTTGATCCCTCGACCCCCGGTTACCCGCCTTCGCCCCATTATCCCTCGATACCCCGACCTAAAACCTTACCCACTTCAGCCTTGAAAATTCTAACGCTTCCAGCAGCCTTTCGGGGAGAGAGTACCGGGTGTCCGTTCCCCCCACTTTGCGGTGAAAAAAAATACTGCGGAAATCAATAAATATAAATCCCGATTTCCTGGGCTCGAGATTCTCCGAGTAAAGGAAAAAGTAAAGGAGGAAATTCAGCCTGAATGCTCCAGCGAGGCAACGCTCCAGGTGTCGTGGTTCCTGCGCAGTTGATTGTGATCTCTCCACCAATTTCTCTCCCCCACTCCCCCTCCCTCTTCCCCTCCATCTCCCCCCCCCACTCCCACCCAAAGAAACTGAGGTCCCGTCTGCCTGGTAAGGCGGACGTTAAAGTTCCCGCGGCCCTATTCTCTCTTCCCCCCCACCTTGGTGTCCTGGCCAACAATCCCCCCCCACACAGACAACAATTGATGCCTCGCTTCTTACGGCTGCCCACAAAATACACAGTCACTACACTTGACAAGAAATATCATCAAGCGCTTTCGAATGATATAACTTTGCGGGTGGGGTGGGGAAACCCCACAGATGAGAGACTGAATGCATCGGGTGGGGGTTCGCAGAAAAGACGAGAAGATTCGTCAAGGTGGGGCAGGTGGTGGGGGGGTGGGGGGGGTTTGTGAAGAACTGACATCGTAAGATAATGCTCACTTTTCATTCAGCGCCTTTCATGTCAGGAGGACGTCCCGGAGCGCTTCAGGGGGGTTTCACCGCAAAGTGTCGTGACTGTGCGTTTTGTAGGCGATGTCCCGCTAACCACAACAACGCCGCCGGCGACAACTTGCGCTTATATACCGCCTCCGAGCACAGGGTTTCCGTGGCAAACAGCCGTCAGGGGAAGAAATCTTCCGTTCACCAGAGAGCGAAAGGGCGAAAGGAACGAAAGTTAATCGGGGGCTGCGGGAGGGAGCGGGGAGTGGTGGGGTGGGGTGGGGGAGTGTGGGGTTGTCGGGTGCGGGGCAACGAGTTTGAAACGCGATTGACGGAGAGGACGGAATAAGATCGAAACCCCCCCAAAAATAAATGGTTCCCGTGGCTTTAAACGCCGGGTCGGGTCGGGTCGGGTCGGGTCGCAGCGCGGGGGTCACGTGCGGCATCGCACTCGCTTCGCCTCTGAGGTTCTGTGGCCTCTTATCAGATAGCAGTAAATTGTCTGAGGTTCCTAACGGGGGAAAAAAACAACGCAGAACAGTAACATTGACATTACCACTGGACACCGGACACCTCCCACCCCCTCCCTCGCTGCTGTTGTCTGTCTGCTGTCTGTCTGTCTGTCTGGGTCTGGCTGACGTGGCTTTGGAATCACGGTCGGATCTTGGGGGTCTCGATTGCGAGGTCGACGCATCGAATCAGAACAAGGCTTCCTCCCTCCCCACTCCCACCCCCCCGCCCTGCCTCAACACCCGCCCCACCCCACCCCACCCCAAACCCGATCGCCAGTGACACTGACATCTCTTTATTAGAGTGGCGAGCCATTGGAGAGAGAGAGAGAGAGAGAGAGTGGGGGAACGAGAGAGAGTGGGGAAAGCGAGAGAGAAAAGGGGAAAAAGAGAGAGAGAGGGGAGGGGAGGGAGGGCGCAGTGGAGGAAGTGACCCGTGACGAATGGAAATGTAAAACTAACTCAGAATAAAGAACATGTTGGAAAGAGTACAAAGTGGAGAGAGAGAGAAAGAGAGATCTGAATTAAATCGCTTCTGTTCCTGTTCCTCCTGCTCCTCATTGCTCAGGAGCTGCTGCCTCTGTCTCGCCGGCCAGGTCCCCTGCGTCCTTTCCTCCGTCGTCAGCAGCTGAAAAACATTCGCAGCCCCACAGGTCAGTGAGGCAGAGACAGACAGACAGACAGACAGACAGACAGACAGCTCCCGTCTACACCCACAGGACACCGAAATCTCCGACAGGCAACGACCCCGGCTGGAGACACATTACGCTTACAACAACAACAACAAACAATCCTTGGCTTTGAATCGGCGGCTTATCACGTCGTCGAGGCGTCTCAAAGCGCTTGGCAGAATAAACTGCAAAGTGTGTAGTGACTGTGCATTTTGGGGGCAGTGAAACTCGGCAGCCGATTGGCGCCCAGCAGCGTCCCCGCAAACAGCCGTGGACTGAGCGATTCATTTTTTTTTTCTTTTCTTTCTTTTACTTTTTTCAGCTCATTACCACGCGACATGAATTTTATCAGTGACACCACTGAGGATTGAAATAAAAATCTTGTAAGGAACAGTACAAATTGGATTACGCGCAAGAACCTCAGAGCGCGAGGATCGCTCGACAAAAGAAGACCGAGGTTCTGCCCCGTTCGCCTCCCACCCTCCTGGCAGCCACGTGACATGTCGAGCCCCGAACTATATGCTGTGTCCCCGAGACGTTATTTCCAAACAGAAACCTCCTCGCCCTCAAAATATTTGTGGAGTCCTGTAACTCAGTGGTTAGAGCACTCGCTTTGCAAGTGAGAGACCTGAGTTCAATTCCAGGCAGAGGGCGAAACCTTGGGCAAGTTTCCTTACTCCACACAGAGCCTAATAATAATCCCTCCAAAACCAAAAACAATAATAAATTGGTCATTTTCAATCTACGACTGTTTGTGGGACATTGCTGTGCGCCATTGGCTGCCGCGTTCGCCCACAAATATACGGTCAATTCACTTTACAGTGTGTTCTGTGAAGCGCTTTGGGACGTCCTCCCGACGTGAAAAGCGCTATATCAAATGCGAGGATTATTATTATTATTATTATTATTACACAGTCGATCCACTTTACGGTTTATTCTGTGAAGCGCTTCGAGACGTCGCGAAGACGTAATCAGGCGCCGGATCGAAGGCGAGGGTCATTATTATCGTCTCGCTAATATTGCTTGTGAAAGGTTCGATGGCCTTTATGCGGTTAAAAAGGCACTGTATTGAGTGAGCTGTGTATCAGAATTATTACTATGGTGTCGTGGTCTTTCGTGACTCGCTGCGAATGTCCCCGGTGGCCCTGTTGGTGGAGAGTGAGGATGGTCTGCTCGACAGCGCCGCCTGCTAGTCGCTCTTGGGACTGCAGCCATCATTCCGAGCACCTTCCTCCATTCCGTCTCCGTGCCCTCACCTCCGTAGAAACACCGAAACGTTGGAACAGGAGGAGGCCATTCAGGCCTCCTCCCCCCACCCCCCACCCCCCTCAGAGCCTGTCCCGCCATTCCACACGATCAACTCCAATTGCAAGTTGTCGACGCTGTTGTGGTTGATGCGCATTGAGACGTGGCTCTCGCTCTCTCTCTCTCTCTCTGTTCCCCCTCTCTTTTGCTCTCTGACTCACTCGCTCGCGCTCTCACTCTGCGAGACTCAGCTCTGGGGCTGAGCGGGCGGTAATCTCAGATCCAGGCTATGAAGCCTCGATGCTGTTAAGACCACGGCCAGCGACTGTGCTTTTAATAAATATTGTCAGACACACTCTGTCTCCGTGGCAACTCAGAGCCCTCAATGTCGGAGCCCGACAGCTGCTCCCCACCATTCACTAACCTCTCCAGAAACTCTGGGATTCAGGAACACGGTAAAACATCTCAAAGCGCTTCACAAGCTCTCCCGCCCGACCCATCCTAATTTCAGCCGCTCTGCCCCCACACCCTGGAACTCCATCCCACGGTCCCTTTTCCTCGCTTCCTCTCTCGCCTCCTTCAAGGCCGGTCTCAAGACCCTCCTCTTCGATCGTGCCTTCGGTCGCCCTCCCACCTCTCTGCCTTCCCTCAGCCCTACCCCACCCCAGCCCCATGCTCGGGTCCCGATCCCTGACTGTCCAGGGCCTTGGGACGTCCTCCCGACGGGAAAAAGGCGCTCCATAAATGTAATTTGTTGTTGTTCTATATCAAACGAAAGGAATATTATTATTACAGATCTGGGTTTGCTTTTTCAACTCATTTTGCTTCTCACGGGCAATTCTCTGAAAGGCCCTCCAAGCCGAAGCCCTGACAGGTAGGGTGGTCCTCGCTGGACAGGCAGCGGGAAAGCTTGCCGGACAGTGATTCCAATGGCCAAGCTATGGGGTTTTAGTTGGTTAGACTCCAGCAGTTACCCCAACGCCCAAGCCTTGGCTCTTGCCAATCTGCGCCTAATTCTTTCCGGAATTAGGAATTACATCCCTCCGGGGGGGAGAGAGAGCGCACTCCATTCCAACAATCTATCTCTGAAATTTCCATGTGTAGGTGGGACGCATGGAATTCTCGGTCGGGTTGGAGACTCTTAATGGGTTTCCGGGTGTGTCAGATACCCGGTTGATCAATAAAAAAAAGATTTCTGAAGGGTGTCCTGCCCAGCAACCAACAATCGGGTTAGGGTTGCTCGGGAGAGGAGGAAAAGTATCTCGGGAATGGTGACTGAGGGCTGAAATGCACTGGAGGCCGGGCGGAACGCCAAAGTGTAGCTCATCATCACAGCGATAGCAGAGAACTCCTGGCAGCAAACTAACACACTGGCTTTACCAGGAACTAGGTCAGACCAGACCAGACATCAGCCTCTCCTCCTCTCCAAACTGTCCTTCCCTCTTCTCAAAAGGACATCGGTTTATACAGTGTGACCAAAATGTTGCGCTACCGTTATTAGAGTAACCTCATAAGACTTTTTTGGTCACCTTATGTTTGCACAGCGCTGTCTGTCTGGGAGGATGGACAGACGGACGTCTCAAAGCGGTGTCCCACCAACAGTCGTGGAGTTAGCAACCAATTATATATTTTTCTTGAAGGGATTATTATCCTCTGGTCAAGTGATCCTCCAATTGACTAATAGCCGGGTTCCTACTTACCGCTGGTAACCACAGGTGTGTGTGTGTGAGTGTGTGTGTGGAGTAAGGAAACTTGCCTGAGGTTTCGCTCTGACCCGCTCGGGAACCAAACCCAGGTCCTCTCGCTTGCGAGGGCTTTAACCACTGAGCTACAGGACTCCAGTATATTTGTGTGTTGAATTATTAGGGAAGGGAGGTGTGTTTGCGGAGATGGGGGGTGAGTAGGTGGGGGGTGGGAACCTCCTACCTGTTTCTGATTGGTCCCCGTTCACAGCCGCGCCCTCCTTGGCCTCCTCGCCAGCCTCGCTCTGACCCTCTGCCCCGCCCGTGGCGTCCGCCGATTCGCCGGGGCCTGCCCCGCCCGCGTCAGGCTCTTCCCCCTCCTCGAGGGCTCCGCCCACCTTGCGCTCGCTCTCCTCCTTCTCCCCACCCTTCAGCTTCTTCCTGGTCATGTGCCCGCGGAAACTGGCCTGGATCTTGGCGGCGGCGGCGTTGGCTTCCTCGTCGTCCAGCGGGATGTCCAGCACGTCCTCCTCCACCACCTTCTCACACGCCTCCCCCTTCTCAGCCTGGGCCAGGAGAGAGAAGAGGGTCAGTGTTAGCGTCGGGGTCAGGGTCAGCGCCTTGGGACCTCCTCCCGAGGTGAAAGCCGCTACGCAGATGTCATTGGTTGCCGTTAGGGTCAGGGACCAGGGGTCAGGGGCCAGGGTTATATAATAGGGTTTTGTTCAACCGGCACCCAAGTGACTGTGTCTGGTAACAGAATATGTCAGAATGGAGTCCATCCATCCTTTGTGGGGGGGGGTGGTGGAGGGAGCTCGCTAGTCCAGGTCACATCTCCCGCTTGGTGTCCCTTAGAACGCCCTCTGGGGAGGGAGACACGAAGAAGGAGAGAGGAACGGTGACAATGACCGTGTCGACATGGTCCAGGAGGTTGGCGAGACTTGAAGGTGATGGAGGGAAAAGGGCGGCGGGAAGGAGGGGAGGGGAGTGAGACTGATGTTGAGGGAGCGAGATCCTGAAGTTAGAGGTGGAGACCCACAGAGCTTGGCCATTGATGGAGGAGGCCCAAGGAATCCAAGGGGATAAGGGAGGGAAATGGAGAGAGCAGAGGAGGCGATGGGGGCGACAGGGAGGTGCCAGGGATTTACAAGCGAGGGTGAGGAACCCTCACAGCCCAGCAAAAACAATTCAGGACGGCATCCATCCTGCCCGAGAGCCTCAGACACAAAACATGTCACGGGGAGAGACACAATGGGAAAAGCGTCGGAGGCACGAAGCAAACATTAAGCGAGTTTGGTCTGGAGATTGCTGCACGGCTCAAATAGATTTGGCAGCTCCGTGGGTGTGCAGCCACACTCCGCAAACGTTCATTTCAAGATACAAATTACTCTTGTTCCATAATATTGCTTTTTCTGTGCGTGGGTTTAATTGTTCCACATTTTTTTTTCTCTCCTGGTAAGATTTCCAGTCAACCCCTTCCTTCCCTCCCTTCTTCCTTGATTCCCTCGCTCTCCCCTTCCCTCCCTCCCTCCCTCCCTCCCTCGCTCCCCTCTTCCACTCCTTAAAGTGTCACCAGTTCATACCACGCATCTGTCCCCATTCACTGGATTCATAATACATTGATCCTCGCTTTTGATTGAGTTCCTGGGGACTCAAAGAGCTTCACAAACAGTCCCGTCAGTCGTGGGAGGTGACCATATCTTTTGTAGGTGAAGGCGACAGCCATTTTGTTCGCAGCAAAGACCCACAAACAGCCATAGACAGCCAGCAGAAGCGAACGAGCGATTCTACGTGGAGCCTTTCACGTCAGGAGGACATCCCAAAGCGCTTCACGGGATAAGCTGTAAAGTGGAGTGACTGCGTACTTTGGAGGCGAAACACGGCATCTAACGTGCGCGCAGCAACGACCCGCAAAGCAAATGGTCGATTTTATCAGGACACCGGGAGACAGAGAGAGCGAGAGAGACAGAGAGAGACAGAGAGAAACCCTCCCCTTTCCTATTTTCAAATAGCGCCATGGGATCTTTAACGTCCACCCGAACAGGCAGACGGGACCTGGGTTTAATGTCTGGCTCGAACGATGGCAACCTCCGACAGTGAAACACACCCCCGAGCACTGCATTGGAGGGTCAGCCCCGGACTGTGAGAGCTCAGCTTGAGAAGCCACAACCTTCTGACTCGGAGGCAAGAGTGTTAGCAACCGAGCCAAGAGCCAACATGACCGCAGCTTAAGTAGGACTTGTTGGGAGCTGAGCTGAGCTGAACTGAACTGCCTTGGCAACGCATCCCATTTCAGCTTCTCCCTCACCCCTTGGCAGGTTCCATCCCATCCACGCGTTCCCTATTTTTTTTTTACTTCACCAACACAGTGCCTGGCAGCGTCGATCTGCTCTGGATGTCGTTTGTCATCATTGCGTGGATCGGTGCGGGAAGATTTCCCAGCGGGACGATGCAAAGTTTCACTCCTGTCTCGCTCAGTCCTGACTCCGTCTCCCGTGGCCCGGTGCAGCGATTATTCCAATATTGAAGTGATTTAAATGTAATTGTTACGGACTTTTAAGCGCTCGAGGCCCGTGTATAAATAAATATTCACCAGCTGACTGTAACTACCTAAAATCGCTATGAGAAGTTTCAGACGTGGTGAGCTGTCGCAAAATATGTTTTTGTTTGTTTCTTTCCTGATCATGAGAGGTTAAATGGCTAAATCCACCTTTACGGTGTATCCTGTGAAGCGCTTTGAGGCGTCTCGACGACGTGATAAGGCGCTGTGTCAAATGCGAGGGTTATTGTTCGTTTTAATGCAGCGTTCCCCCAACACCTGCAGTGGATTGTCATCCTGAGGCTGTGAGTTCAAAGCCTCAACGTGCGTTTTGAACCCACAGCCTCTGACTCAGAGGCGAGAACGCTACCAACTGAGCCAAGCGGTGACAACCTGAGCCTGAGGACCACAGGCAAGCCAAACCCAATCCTGGCCTGATAGCCTGGGCGCGTTACGACCTGATATGATCGCCCAGAAAATACACGTCGCGAAGACGTGATAAGGCACTATATCAAAGGTGCGGAGTATTATGACTATTATTATTATTGTTATTTTTTGAATTGACCGCTTTAAAGAAATACAGTGTGGGACCACATCCACAGAATGTCCTTCCCAGTCCGCAAGCATTTACACACGATTTACGCAACTCGCGTAACAGCGAGAGCGAGGCAGCGAGAATGGCGCTGATGGAAGCTCAGGTCCGTACCGTACTGTACTTCCTTTCATCTCAGCCGCTCTGCGCTTGACACTGGTTCAGGCAACAAGATAAAAGCTTCCTTCCCCCCCCCCCACCCCACCCCACTCCCACCCAGTCTTCGCAATCCAGACACTCTCAAATGAAGAAATAACCCGCAGGCTCATTAACTAGCGTCAGTAACCAGTAATTAATTGGCCCTTTGAATCAAGTGCTAACACACACAGACACACACACACACACTCTCGCGCGCACCTCTTCCCAGCGCAGGCAGCAGAGAGCAAAGGGAGCCGGTGTTTTGTTTCCCCATAGACTCGGGGAAAGGTACAACGCATCCTGCTGACCTACTTTCCACTGGTGGAGGTGTGGAGATGCAAATTTCAGCACAAAAACCTGGTTTCTGATGTTTTCTCTCCCCCCCCACAACCCCCCACAACCCCCGCCCCCAGTCCATCCCCCTTTGGGTTTCTCCTTTTCTCCCCTCTCCTGGCCAGTCCCCCCGCCACACCCCCCCCCACCCAATCCTTACACCTTGCCTTCGACACGGGGCTCCTACAACGTCGGAACTTCCCAAAGCTTCTCGCAGGAATCTGGTTGTCAAAAATTAATATGCGGAGCCCTTTAACGTTGTGGTTAAAGCGGTAGCGAGAGGACCCCGGGTCGGATTCCCGGGCGGGTCAGGTCAGGGTGAAACTTTGAGCACGTTTCCGTACTCCACACACATACACACACACACACACCTCTGCTTAGAGCAGTAAGTGGGAACCCGGTTGTTCGTTGATTGGCGGATCACTTTCCTGGGGTAATAAGCCCTTCAAAAAAATATTGGTCATTCAATCCACGCCCTCACCCAGCGCCCCACCCTCCCGAGGCTCCACTGGCTCCCTGCCCCCCCACCCCCAAGGGAATTCACTTCAAGATCTTCATTCTAACTTTGGGTCAATTGACTGACTCGTGACTGTGCTCCATGGGGGAGGGAGGGAGGTAAAGGAGGTCCTCGGAGCTGAGGTGGCTACAAGATAAACTGCTGGGCCACAGAATATCGAGCGCACCCTCGGTGACGGTCTCCTGTTCTGTTCCTGAGCCAGGTGGCTCCACGGTATCCCAGGGCACTCACTAATGATGAAAGCACAGCCCGGCCTGGCTCATCGGCAGGACCTGGAAGGGTCAACCAGTCACTGGGGACAGGGAGTCATCCCACTCACCTCCTGTTAACCCTACAAACCAAAGCCCTAATGGGTAGGGCGGTCCTAGCTGGACAAGCAGTGGGAAAGCTTGCCAGGCAGCGATATAAATGGCAAGCTACGTGGTTTTAGCTGGTTAGACTCCAGCAGTTACCCCAAACACACATTCTGGTGTCTCCCAAGCAGCCAACCAGCGCCTAATACTCTCCGGAATTAGGTAAGCAGGTTGCGTCCCCCCAGGGGGGGAGAGAGAGAAAGAGAGAGAGAGAGAGTGCGCACTCCATTCCAGCCACAGGGAAATTTCAATATGTGGGTGGCACACAGTGTGGTTTGAATACTCTCAATCACGGTGATGGGTTTACACGTGTCAGAGACCCGGCTGACCAAAAATAAACAGACTCGGGTGGAATTTCTCCCTAGAAATGGGCTGAGGACTCTGAGGAAGCAACACCTTTGCCTTGGAATTTGTTGCTGTGGACTTAAAAACTTTCAAAAGCCGACCCCACCAGTGCCCTTCTTCAGGTCCAGCCCGTTTGTACTCTCTCTCTCACACCCTCTCCTGTGCAAACATGGCCTCCTGCCCTCCCTCATCCCTCTCTTGCCTCACTATTGGCGATCGAGCTTTCAACCACTACAACCACTATGTCGCTGCTTTCTAGGACTGTCCCTCCCCAAATCCTTCTGCCTTCGCTCCCTCCCTCCCTTCCTCCCTCCCTATCTCACTCACTCTCTCTTCCTCTCCATCCCTCCCTCACTCACTCCCCCCCCCCACTCTCTCCCTCCCTCCCTTCCTCCCTCCCTATCTCACTCACTCTCTCTTCCTCTCTCCATCCCTCCCTCACTCACTCCCCCCCCCACTCTCTCCCTCCCTCCCTCCCTCCCCCATCTTAAAAAACCTTTTGCTTCAATTGCAACTTCTACCTAATCCCTCTCTCCAGATGTTTTGACATCTCGAAAGCACTTTGCGGTCCTGGCTGTAGCAGGGTGAGGCGGATTGGAAATTGGTGGCGTTTGATTGGGAGCTGAAAACGATGGGGAGACGGGGCGGAGGATGACCAAAAACTCGGCTAAATAGAAGCATTCATTAAAGCAAAATCAGCCGGTTGTTGCATTTCAGCTCCTGTAAATAAAAGTGTTTCACAAGCTGGTTCCCCCCCCCAAAAAAAATAACAATTTGGTCACTCAATCCACGACTGTTTGTGGGACACTGCTGTGTTTCACCCACAAAATACACAGTCACTCCACTTTGCAGTGTTTACTGTGCAGCGCTTCGAGAGACGTCTCAAAGACGTGATAAGGCGCCGTATCAATTGCAAGGATTATTATTATCATGATTAGTTGCTTTGGAGGTGTCGTAATTCGGCAGAAGCTGTGAGGAAGCTTTTCACATCGCCCAGAAAACGCTTCTAAAAATAGAGTCGTGTATTGTCTGGAAGTGTTTGCCGAATAATGTAGTTCTTTCTTTACTCCTTGGGCGACTGACGGTATTAATGCAGAAATTAAAGAGTTAATAATGCAGAATGCCCCTCAACCCACACCCCCTTCCCATCCCGCTTACCCTCCCACCCCACCCCGCCCCACCCCCACACACACACCCAACCCCCCCAACCCCCCCCCAAACAGGCTCCACTGATTTCTCAGGTAAACTTAATTATCAATACATTTTGTTATTTCTTTCCCCTGCAAACACACAGTCACTATACTGCACTTCGCGGCAAAATCCTGCGTAGCGCTTTGAGACGATGCGACAACTCGATACACGGCACTGTACCAAACGGCAAGATTACTATTAATAATAATAATAATAATAATAATATTGGCGTCCGGTTTCCTAAAAGGAAGCGTTGAGATAATGATGGATTGCTTGGCAGATATATCAGGTACCGGCCCCTCACGCCTTCAGGTCCGGCGCAAAATAAGATACTTTGACTTTACTTCATTCCAAAACAAACAAAAAAGAAAAATAACTAAAAGCTGAAATAAAATCTCCAGCTTGCCGACATCTCCATGTTAAACTCCCATCATCTACAGTGAATCTCTCAGCAGCCACTGTAAACAGTCACTATATTCTATAGTCCCGTCTGTCTGTCTGATAACACATCACCTGTATCGTTATTAGCTCCGAGACTCCAGATATTAAACCCACGGCAAGCGACAGATTTCATTTAGAGTCAAGAAAAAGCAGCAATTATCCTTAAAACACAGTCAAACAACAAAGAGGAGAAGAACGAAATGTACGTACATTACAGCAATCCATCCTGAACAGGAGCAGGGATTAAAGTCTTAAAATCTGATGCTGGGATTTAGTGGTTAAGAGATATAATGGGCGAGCGAGTGAGCGAGTGAGCGAGCGAGGCAGTCTGAGTGTTGTACTGCTGTGTGATTCCGAGCTGTCCTCTCTCTCGCGCTCTCTCTCTCCTCTGCACTGAGTTTCTGTAAGCTCTCGCAGGTGTTAAAACTAGATCACTAGCTGATTACATAACCTCCTCCGTTTACTCAAATCGACGTAGCAGCCCATATAAACTCGGCTCGGTTCACTCTCAGCACACACTGTGCTTTGCTTCCCCTCTGCTCTTTCATGCTATCGTTCCCTGATCTCCGCAAGAAATCACAAGGCAGACAGTTACAGATGACTTGTGTGATTCTGGAACGCTCCCTGCCCTCATTTCTATCTCTTTTTCTTTATTTCTTTCTTCCTTTCCTTTTCTTTAATAAAAGCAATTTTCACTCGATCCACCACTGTTTGCGGGACGCCTCCGTGCGCAATTGGCTGCCGCGTTTCGCCCCCCAAAACGTACGCGGTTATCCCGCTTTACAGCATCTCCTGCGAAGCGCTTTGAGACGTCTCAACGACGTGATAAGGCGCTGTATCAAATGCAGTTATTGTTGTTATTTCCTTTCTTTCTTCCTTCTCTCTCGCTCTCTCTTCGCTTGAACTCCCACACACACCGAGACTTTGCTTCTCTGTGAATCTCTGGGAGATGAATTTGGCTCATTTTTTTTTCCATTCCTAACACACACACACACTGATCATAATTAAATTTGTGTTTCTCTCTCTCTCTCTCTCTCTCTCTGTTTCTCTCCGGTTAGAAAAACTATCAAGAAGCAAGAGATATAGTCACGACATTGTTACGATGCAATCGTTCCTTTTAGCTCGGGCAAAATAATTCTTATTTGAAATCAGTAAAGTGTAGCCACTGCGTGTTTTGAGGGTGGAACACGGCAGCCAATTTACGCACAGCAGCGACCCACAGACGGCCGTGGGGAGAGCGATCGAATTTAACCGGGGGATTGTTGGCCAGGCACTGGGAGAGAGAGAGAGAGAGAGAGAAACTCCCTTCTCTTTTCGAATAGCGCCGCAGGATCTTTAACGTCAGCCTGAACGGGGCACAAACGGGACCTCGGGTTTAACGTCGCAACAAACAACAAACAACAATAAATTACACTTGTGTAGCGCCATTCACGTCAGGAGGATGTCCCGAGGCGCTGAAAGGAAGGCACCTCCTGGCAATGCAACACCACCCCCCCACCCCCACCCAGTGCTGCATTGGAGTGTCATCTTAGACCGTGTGTTAACAAGGTCCCGACGTGGGGCTTGAACCCACAACCTTCTGACTCAGAAGCGAGAGAAAGAGAGAGAGAGAGAGAGAGAGCTACCAGCTGAGCCAGGCTGACACACACTGTTCTAAACAGCCAAGTCACCCGAACGGTACACGACAGGGCGTGTGTCTGAAAGCGCAGGAGGGGAGAGGGTTCGCACGGAGCTGTGACAGAGCTGTGTCCACACTGCTACTTGAAGGCGTAGGAGAGGAGTGAGTGAGAGAGAGAGAACCTTTCATTCCCTTCAACGGGGCTGAAAAAAAAATCCGCAGCTCACGGTATTTGGAAAAGCAGCTTTTAGGCAAAAAGTAGGTCATCAAAACTCCAGCCCTGTTTTATTCTGAATTTACACTGATCGGCATCAAAAAGCCTCAAAGCTTATTTTCCCCCGAGAGAGAGAGAAAGAGAGAGAGATATTGGGGGTAAATGAATGAGGTTCTGTAGCCCTCATTGTCAGCCACTTAGAAAATGGATGGGGTGGGGTGGATGTTGAACAGAAAGACCCCCCCCTTCCCCCCGGCTGACAGATCGCAGGAATTCCAGTTAAATATAAAGCGGCTGCACTTGAACATTGGGAGAGCAAGTCACTGTGTCCATTCTGAGTGAATTAACAACAAAATCTCCATTAATCTCCAAACCTTTCTGTGTTTTACATTGCAGCTACAACCAACATGTCAAGACAAGCATAACCTGACCCACCTCCCTTCCTCCCTCTATCCCAACCCTCCCTTCCCTCTCTTCTGCTCTCCCTCCTTTCCCATTTCTATCCCTCTCTCCTCTCTCTCTCTCTCTCTCCCGCTTCCTTTCTTACTCTTAGCTTCTTGCCCTCTTTCAATCTGCCATTTCCTCGGTCTATCGCTCCTCTCTTCCCCCCGCCCCACTCTTTTACCTGGAACACCGGGAGAGTGAAATTCCCTTCTGTTTTCTACTCTAACCCCATTCCCTGCTCTCTCCCCATCGTGTGTGTGCTGGTGCTCGCTCCCCCGCTGGAGCTCTCTCCTCTAATCCCATTCCCCTACCTATTAATATTATTGTTCTAATACGTGGATCTAATTCCCTTTTAAATGCTATTATAGAATCAGCTTCGAGAGCCATTGGACATGTCATAAATAATAATCCATGCATTTCACATAGAGCCTTTCCAATCAGGAAAGCACTTCACGGGATGTACTGCAAGGTGTAGTGACTGTGTTTGACAGCCAACTTGTGTCAGTGACATTCCACAAACAGGAATGTCTTTGACGACCGATTCCTAATGATTCGTCTTGTAAAAGTGAATTGGCCTCTATCACGACTGTTTGTGGGGATGCGGCTGTACGCAAAATACACAGTCAATTCACTGCACAGTAGTGCAGTGAAGCGCTTTGAGACGTCTCGACAATGTGGTAAGGCGTTATATCAAATGCAAGGACTATTATTACATAACTATCTGCAGAAACCTGCCTCACTGATCCCCTGCTTGAGACGCAGAGTAGAGTTAAGAACGAGAAGAAAAATAAAAAGATCTTTGGATATACCATGAAGTGTAGCCTCCTGTTTATCTGTCATGTTCAAAGAGAGCCAATATTCGTGTGATTTGAGACCAGCTCCATTATGTAAGCAAAAGTAGAAATTGGTTCCAGTGCAAACCAAAATCCCTTCCTTCAAGGGATTATTCTGTCACTGTAGCCCCGCACTCTGCAGGCCTCGCCTCTCTCTCCCTCTCTCCATTTCTTTCTCTCCCCAATTTTCCAACTTTCTATCCCTCTTTTCTGTTTCAATCTGTCTTCCTCTCTCTTTCTAACTCTCTTTCCCTGACAGACTTTCTCCCTCTCTCGTCTCTCTCTACCTCATCTCTCTCTCTCTCTCTCTCACACACACACACACACACACACACACACACACAGTCTCGTTCCTTTAAGCGTGGAACACTTTTCTTTTTGTATCTATCAATTGATTTCTCGTTGAGGCCAAACCTTTCGGTACACACACCACCATCACCTTCCCTGTGCTGTGTTCAGACAGCAATAGACTTATTCCAACCACACAGCAGTCTAGCCTTTGACACATCCATAATCTGAAGGTGTTTAGGAACTCACCAGGGCACGTGATGAGCAAGCTATGTAATTGGTGTGCTGCGTTGTCGATGGGACAACTAAAACAAGGAAACTTTTACTAACTTTACAGACAGAGAGAAGGGAGATTAGATGGTGGTGAGGAGGGGGAGTATTGCGTAGTTAGATTCATGATCACACAAGCAAGCAAGGAGAGATTGAAGGGACTTTCTCTCCCGACGTCCTCGCTGACAATCCCCAGGGGAAAAAAAAATTGGCAGTTCACTCCGTGGCCGTTTGCACGGATGTCGCTGTGCCCAGAAATTTGGCTTCCGTCTTTACCCACAAAACACACGGTGAGGCCTTTGAAGCGCTGTGAGATGCCTCGATAACATATCAAATGCAAAGGAATGATAATTATTATTTTTAAAACCAGGCCTCACTTTATCTTAATTTCACCAGAAACAATTTGGTTTTAATTAACAATGAGATACCTATTATAGCTTTCACTCACAGTCTCCATTCCACCGACACTACACAGCGCAAACCCAACAAGACAGAATTGGCTCTCACACTCTCAGAAAGCCTTTTTTACATAATTACCCGATACCAGAGAGGAAGATTACACTTTCCTTGTGTTTATCTCTCCTTCTCCTGCATTTCACCTGCCAATTTTTTCCCTCCCTCTCCTCTATTCCTGTGGGCGTTTGATTTTTCCTGTTTGCTAGGGACACGGTTCCAAGTTGCATCCTTCAGCACTTTTATCGCCCAAAATAAGTAACGCAATAATGGTAATCTTTGCATTCGATACAGCGCCTTGTTGCGTCATCGAGACTTCTCAAAGCGCTTCACAGGATACACTGTACAGTGGTTTGATTGGATATTTTGTGGACAAAACCCCAATTTGGACAGAGTGACAGCCCCAAAAAAGGCCACGGAGTGAGTGACCGATTTTATTTTGGGGGATTGTCGAATCGCCCCGCGGGATCTTTAACATCCACCTGAGCAGTCCCAGACGGGAGTTCGGTTTAAGGCCTCTTCCGAAGGACGGAAATAAATGCAATTTGTGGTGGTTCTGGTGTTTATCGGGGTCTGACTGAGATACATTACAATGGACCCTCCAGAGACCGACAGTCAGCTTTGCCCTATAAATAGTATAATTCTTCTGTTCCACTATCCATCTATGATATTACCTTCCAGATATTGCCACGGATTCCTGGAGTGTTGCTTAGCAACAACAAGCAGTTAATAAAGTATTCTCCGAGTTCCCGGTGGTTGCGCTGGGTTTGCTGAGGGAGGTGATTTGGTTCTCAGTGACTGTAAGTCCCTCTGTCAGGTTGAAGGCAACATGCACTGTCCATGAGGAGTCAAAGGAGATAAGTGAATAATCTCCTTGCTTTGTAAAACGATAATCCATGCTCGATACAGCTGACAAGCTGCTGTAAAGTGTAGTGACTGTATTTTATAGCCAGTGTCCAACTAATTATAGTCAGGGGATTGTTGGCCAGGACGCTGGGAGATAGAAAATCCCTGCTCTTTTTTGAATAGCGCCATTGTTAAGGTGGGTTTTAATAATAATAGTAATAATAATAATCCTCGCACGTGACATAGTGCCTTATCGTGTCTTCGAGACGTTTCAAAGGTCCACACAGAACGTACTGCACAGTGGATTGACTGTATATTTTGTGGGGAAAATGTGGCAGCACTTGCGCACAGCAGCGTCCCCACAAACAGTCATCGATTGAGAGACCAAATGAATGTTTTAAGGGATTACCACCCCCAAAAGCGATCTGCCAATCAACTAACAACCGGGTGCCGACTTACTGCTGGGTAAACAGAGGCGTGTGGAGTAAGGAAGCCTGCCTGAGGTTGCACCCTGCCGGGGAAGCAAACCCGGGTCCTCTCGCATGCGAAGCGAGTGTTCCAACCACTACCCTACAGGACTGCACGCTTCGAAGAGAGGGAGGGAAGGAGAGAGAGAGAGAGAGAGAGAGAGGGAGATAAAGCTCAGATGCATTTAAAGCCTCAGAATTCTTATCTGGATCTAAATATATAACCATTTGCACAAATGAACTTGCCAGCAGAGAGCTGCCGACCAGCGCTGTGTTAGGATTGGTTGCCTGTGACGCTTGATAGTGCACATGGCAACTCCAGCTGTGAGACGACTGTCAGTCATCTGACAGCAGCAATAGAACCCGCGGTCCCTTCGCCCCAACCACTAAATAATGAGAGCACGCGGGGAGGTGGGAAACTGCAGTCGCTCTCTGTCAATGGAACTCAAGATCGCTGGCAATGCAGAAAAATGACTCCATCCAAACGCTCTCCAAGTGGAGAAACTTTCCAAACTTCCGCAGTCAATCGAACGTGCGGCGTGGGGGGGGGGAGGGAGGGTGGGGTGCGATGTGGAGAAGAGACAGGGGTCAGAACGACACTGCTCCTAAACACATCCCTTTCCATGTGGGCTGTGGTTAAAAGAAAACCTTTGCACAGCTAACAGTGCAAAGGGTTAATGCACCTGGCAGCAAATGGGAGTCATTGGCAGGACCCTGCAGTGTGCCTGTGAAATTCCTCAGGGAACATATAATCAAGGCTGTGCAAGCATTTGGGAGCTTTGATTTCCCCCTCAACGCACACATACACACACGCGCACACTCTCTCACACACACACTCACTGACACTCACACACACCCTCAAGCACACACACACACACGCACACGCACTCTCAGACACACACCCCCTCAGACACACACACACTTTCTACTTCCCGCACAGTAATAGATGCAGACGTCTCAGTTGCTATGACAAATCACCCCAACGCTGGGGCCTGAGCTACGAGAACACAATGATTTGTTATAAGTCGCCCTGAGTGAAGCCTCTGTGTGTGTGAGGAGCCTTTTCATCCTGGGAAGTACCAACCCAGTCTTTTTCTATCTCTCACCCTCACACTACACCAAGCCCCAGGGACGGTCTCATGGAGCTGGAGTGGGGGTGGGTGGGTGCAGATCCCAATTTCAACACTGCTCCTCTCTCCAGTCTCAGCCAGACTATGGGACGCGATGATTCACTGGAATATGGGCGGCAAACCATAGAGAAGTGGATCTGCCATGGTAAACCAGTGCCCGCTGAGCAGAGGGAGCAAACAACAGTGACCTTTACACGGCGCCTTTCACGTCGGGAGAACGTCCCAAGGTGCTGGACAGTTAGTAATTTGGACCCGAGCTGGGGGTTGGGATCAGGAGGAGTGGAGGGCGGGGAGGATGGGGGGGTAGGAGGGTGACCGAAGGTGCGGTCGAAGAGGAGGTCTTGAAACAGGCAAGGAGGCAGCGAGGTGAAGGGACTGTGGAATGGATATCCAGAGGGTATTGGTAGAGAGACTGAAGGCCTGACTGCTGATGGTGGGGTGGACCGGTTGGGGGCCACATGGAGCAAGCTGAGCTTGGTCTGCTGAGCGGATGGAGCGGTGCAGGTCTATAAGGAGCCACGAGGATCTTAAACTCGGTGCCCAGCGCCTTGCCATGTCCTCTCGACGTGAAAGGCGCTCGGTAAATCCTAATTTGTTGCTGTTGCTATTTAAAGACGAAATTGCACCCACGTCCACAAATGACGATTCAGCTGATTAGAACCACACAAAACTCTGAACCAAACCAGGGAACATCTACCGTCCATTTTGGAAAAGTCTTTACGCTAACTTCTACACTAACTGTTTGATACTTTTCCAACAAATAGCTTCATTACGAAAGTGAGAACGGCTCCATCCTTACTTCCTGGAATCAAACTGGCAACGACTAAATTGGCTGTGAGAAATCAAATGGAAAACACACGTATTTTTAGATTTCTCAAATGTTCCATCGTCTAATCCAACACACCAGGTATTGACAGTATGGAAATGTACTGCTTGCAATGCAATTAAACCTCTTTCCCCACCACCAACACCCCCACGCTCCCCCCAGCCACCGTAACATCACTTTTTTCTTGGAGTCTCCTAGCCTAGTGATTAGCACACTCGCCTCGCAAGTGAGAGGAACCGGGTTCGATTACTCCCAGCTTCCTTACTCAAGTTTCCTTACTCCACACACACGCCTCTGTTTACCCGGCAGTCAGTAGGAACCCGGTTGTTAGTCGATTGGGCAGATCGCTTTCCAGGGGTAATAAGCCCTTCAAAATCAGAGAAGGTCCACTCAATCCACGAATGTTCACGGGACATTGCTGTGCGTCTGAAGGTCGTGGGTTCAAGACCCACATCAGGACTTGGAATCACACAGTCTAAGCTGACGTTCCAGTGCGGTGCTGAAGGACGTTTCTCTCTCACTCCTGGTGTCCTGGCCAACAATCACCCAGATAAAATCAGTCACTCGCTCCACGGTTGTTTGTGAGACACTGCTGTGAGCAAATTGGCTGCTGTGTTTCACCTACAAATTACACAGTCACCGCATTCTACTTGTGAAGCACTTTGAGACATCTCGACGATGCGATAAAAGGGCTGCAGAAAATGCCAGGAATATTAGTCTTATTACAAGCGCAAGTTGCCCTTAGCTTTTTCAAATGATGTGACATGCAAAGCAAATAGCTGAGGAGAATTAATCAGTTCCCACCAACCTACACGTTACAGTCGCTGGATGTGATGTTTGGAGACAGGGAGAGAGGAATAATCTCAGTTCTGTAATATTCTGCCATGTTTGACGATTATTAATGATTCTCGCCCCCTGTTCTGTCTGCTCTCTGATCTTGTGGAACATTGCAATGTAGCAACAGACATCCCTGAGCTCATTTCCGGTCTGTGAGAAAGATCTCAAGCAGAGAAACCTGCGGCAGCAACTCACTAACTCAGAGATAATGAAGCCCAATAATAGTAGTAATAATAATCCTTGCGTTTGATACAGCGCCTTATCACGTCTTCGAGGCGTCTCAAAGCGCTTCACAGAATATACTGTAAAGTGAATTGATTATACATTTTATTGGGGAAACCCAGCAGCCAATTGCGCACCGCAGCGTCCGACAAGATTGAGTAACCAATTATTTTTTTCTCTCTCATCTCGTGCATCAGTCACCGGAGTCGAACAATGACCACTTCCTGTTGTGACACCTTCATCACCTAATCACAAGAACACAAGGTCACAAAAGATCAGTCCTTTCAGGCCTCCTGATCCCAGCGCTCCAGAACACCCATCCTCTCAGATGGATTATTACCCCCGGAAAGCGATCTGCCAATCGACTCACAATCAGGTTCCTGCCCTCCTGCCAGGTAACCAGAGGCGTGGGTTTCGCTCTGCCCAGGAAGCAAACCCGGGTCCTCTCGCTCGAGAGGCGAGTGCTCCAACCACTACGCTACAGGACTCTACCGCACGCGTGTGTCGTGGCTGTGGAATCGAGTGAGAGAGAGTCAAGCCAGCTTTAAGAGAGAGCTATCGGGGAGAAAACAAAACAAGGTAACGCAAGCTTGTCAGGAGCTGTGCAGTCATTAAATATTCAATAACAAGAACAGCACTGGTACCAACTAATGAGCAAAGGATAGCAATTTGATGTGTGAGGGGTTGAGTACTGTGATTCTTAATCTTTCACAAACAAGACACTTGTTCCATGAATAGATTCATAGGAGTGAGTGAGTGAGTTAATGTGTGAGTGAGTGTGAGAGCGAGCTAGTGAGTGAGTGAGTGAGTGTGAGAGCGAGTGAGTGAGTGTGAGAGTGAGCAAGTGAGCGAGTGAGTGAGCGAGTGAGTGTGAGAGCGAGTGAGTGAGTGTGAGAGCAAGCGAGGGAGAAGGCAACAGAATTCTCCGCTGAGAACTCGCCGCTGAGTCCCACTGAGTATTTCTCAACCCATTCGAACCGCTGTGAGGAAGTAACAAAACGATCCTGTCGGGTTCTAACTATAGCTCAGTTAGTTCACACCCTGTTCTCAGCCGTTGATTTATAATGATGTCTTTTCTTTTTCTCTGCCTCGCAGTTTACCAGGAGCATTTTATTCAAATCCTCTCTTGCACCATTTCTGCATATCCACCTCACCCCCCCCCCCCCAATATTATGCCAGGCATTCGCCTACAAAACGCACAGTCACTACACTCCACAGTGAGCAAAGCACGCCACGATACGTTCGGTAAGGAGCTTGGAGACGTCTCAACGACGCGATAAGCCACCATGTCAAATGCAAGGATTATTGTTAATATAATTCTACAGAACGTATCCCACTGTGAGTCAGAGCCACTGCCCTTTCGAGACATCCTCCCGACATGAAAGGCGCACATACAAACACAAAATATTGTGGCTTTCAGATTCGGCGAAACAAAGCACCAACTCGACTTCACCAGCGAAGAGAAACCTCTGAGCCCTGGTAACGTAAGAATGAATCCACTCCGCACTTTAACCCCATGGTGACTCCCCGAGTGGACTGAGCTCCTCGGGACGTGGCATATCAGACGAAATCTCGGATGGGGACAGGGGTGGGCGACGGAGTTCACGGAGGAAATGCGTGGGCGCAATGTGGAGTCTGAATTCCCACAATTAATGACCCGAGTTTTAGTACCTAATTTGCAATCAGCTGCTGGGGAAAGACTACACCGCAGCCTCATGCATTATGCATTGTTTCGTTGCGTTGGAATCTCACCTTTTCGGGCCTCGATTACATTTTAATTGAACCGCCTCTATTTTTAAGGCTTGTGCTCTCACCGCAGATACGGCAAACACGGAAAAATGAAGTTAAAATGAGAGGGAATTGTCAGCTTCGCTGCCTGAATTACTGTTTCACATTCCCGTGAGGTTTGAGAGGTCTTCCGACTCAGCAATTCATCCCGTTCCGTGCCTGTGACTGCATTCGTTTGTGATAATAATAATCCTTGCATTTGCTATCGCATCTTATCGCATCGTCAAAACTGAATAATAATAACACTGGCATTTGATACAGCGCCTTACCACATCATTGAGACATCTCAAAGCGCTTCACAGAATATATTGTAAAGTGTAGTGACTGTGTATTTTATGGGCAAAACGCAGCAGCCAATTGTGCACAGCAGTGTCCCACAAACAGTCTTGGCTTGAGTGAGCAATGACTTTTTTGCCCTCTAGCCCATCTCATCTCACCCTTGCAGAACACCCATCCTCTCCTCCCATCACAGGATCAATCTGTTCCTTAAATGAGTCCAGTATTCTCGCCTCAACCACCACCTCCTGGCTACCAGTTCCCATTGCTTATTGTTTATTCTCCTCCGGGTTAAGCATTGAATTCCAATTAGTCGCCTGGAAAATGGCCCTCGGAGGGCTATTTTACATTGCCTGGGGGCGGGGGGCGGGGGTGTGGGGGGGGTGCTGTGAAGAAATACCTAAAATTTTGTAAATGGACCGGATTCCACTGAAATTCGCCAGGCGATGGCTCAAAACAGTTGAGAGGCCGGAGGAGAGAGAAACAGAGAGCTTGGAAGACGCATTTGCTGCCCTTGAAACTCATTATCTCTTCAAAAGGCTGTTGGTTCCACATGGGACCGTGACGTTCAGAGTTCCTGCGAAGCTGTTTAACTGCCAGTGATTACTCACTGCGTACTGAGGAGCCAGAGAAATGTAGCGGCTCATTAGAATTTAATATATCATTCATAAATGTATGTATGAAACTTCAGGCGGGGATGAGTCATTTTACAATATTATTCTGTACAACATTAGCCTCCGACTGGAACAGTTTTGGAAAACCTCGTTGGACATTTAGTGGTGTTGCAGCAGCAACAACTTGAGTTTACGTGGGAATTGCTGCAGCTCAGTGGTTAGACCGCTCGCCTCGCAAGTGAGAGGACCCGGGTTCGATTACTCCCACTTTCCTTACTCAAGTTCCCTTGCTCCACACACGCACTCGCGCACACACGCGCCTCTGTTTACCTCGCAGTTCAGACTGAAGTTCCATCAGATGAGTGGCAAGACAGACGCTCATCCACAGAGCAAGGGAGCACCTTAATTACTTCTCCGTTGAGGAGGTAGTTAAGGACGAGAGAGAATTAACTTTTTGCACAGCCTGAATGTTCCCGTGTAACAATCGACTCCAGTTAATTAAATGTTAAACGAGGGCCCGCTGGGAGAAGGTATGTACATCACGCAGGTCCCAGACTTGTTCTGGGACAATTTTCAAGCTCAAAACCAAGTTATTTTGACCTTCAAGTTATTTCGGGTCGGGTTCGAAGTTCGTCCTTACTCAGGAGGAAATTTTAGGACCGCAGAAATAACAACGTGTGACAATACTATCCTTGCATTTTATACGGGGCCTTATCACGTCGTCGAGACGTCTCAAAGCCCCTCACAGACTAGACCGTACAGCAGATTGGCTGTGCATTTTGTGGGCGAAATGTGGCAGCCCATTACCCACAGCAGCGGCCCCCACAAATTGTTGTGGATTGAATGACCAAAATTATTTTAAAAATGTATTATTTTTTTAAAAATACTCCCTGTATAAGGCATGGAATGTGTTCAGGAATACTGCCAATTATGATCCATTGAAACCCTACGGTTTATATATAAAAAAAACTTCTTTAATATCCCTTTGAATGTACAGAGCTGACATGGTAACCCTGAGGTATTGACTGGGGGCTCAGTGCAATATTGACAATAGTCCCAGTGCCTCCTCACACTCGCCCATCATTATAACTCGGACCAGATTCCCTTCAATCTCAAGCCACCCTGGGAAAACTCAGAGAATAACCTCGTGAGTAAATATTCCTACCCACGATGGGGACACGGCAATTTCTTTCTCGAGCAAACTGGCTCGGTGTTGGGACCCGTTCCTACGATAAGCCGTTGCTGTGCAGTTCTGTGCTTCTCTGGGAACATCTGTGTCTCCGCTCGGCTGGGGGGTAGGAGCGAGGGAGCGAGCAAACTCGCAAGAGATGCCTCGGCTAAAAACAAGGTCAAAACTCCAGCAAAAGGGGAGGATTCTAATTTGGAGTCCTCATTGACCCACTTTCTGTAGGTGACCTGAACACTCAGCCACCTCACTGCTCGCTGCTCCGCACGCTGAGCCGAGCTCCCAGCTTCACTCACGGCATGCCATCAGCATCTGCCCCCGCTCGGGAGGACGTCCCCAAAGCGTTTCGCCCGGCTGGCAACTCCTGGAAACACGGGGGGGGCTCAGAGTGGGTCTGTCACTGCGCTGGAGAACACTGTTACTCTCGTAAGGACATAAGAACTTGCTGGACGAAAGATCCATCCAGTTCGCCTTCCACCATCCTGGCAGTCGCTTGCACATGTCGTGTCCCAAAGTATATCCTGTAGCCCCAGATATTATTTCCTATAAGAAATCTACCTAATTCATTCATGTCATTTCTTCTGGAGCTTTCCTCGAGAGAACTCCTAAGGGAGGTTTTCATACTGAGGGCTGATCCCCTGCCTTGGTAGTGCAGCAAGCAGACACTACTATCTATTCATTGATGTTGTAGAAAGGTGTCAGCCCGGCTCAGTGTGACTCTTCAGTTGGATGTTAAAGATAATAATATTAATGATAATAATAATCCTTGCGTTTGATATAGCACCTTATCACCCTGTCGTCGTAGAGTGTAGTGATTGCATATTTTGTGGGGGAGCCAATGGCGCACAGCAGCGTCCCTCAACCGGTCGTGGATCATATAGTGTATAATATAAAATACAGGTACATATATAATATATATGATATATGACGACATGATAAGACGCTATATTAAATGCAAGGATTATTAAGGAGTATTTCAAGCAGTCATTTCCAACGCTCTAATTTCCACCACCACACACACACACTCGCATACACGCACACCCTGTGATACATGTCCTCTGTCTCGTAGCCTCATATCGTTCTCCGTGTCCCAGATAACTTCGGAGAAAGTGGGGCAGGCAGCGAAGTTCCTGCTCAGGGTGACGAGGCAGATACACACACATAGCACGAGCTCAGTGATAAATGACCTGACTGAGAAAGCCCCACAGTTAATGTTATGGCCAATTTATGCTGCACTGATTCACTGACCCTATAGAGCACAGGCGAGTCAGACTCCAATCCCTTATCCTCATCGCGCCCAGTGGGCCAATGTCAGCCGAGCGGTTTTGGTAAGGGTAAAGGAGGTCACAGATGTAGGGTGGCGGGGTGGGCAAGATTGTGGAGGGATTTAAACGTGCGGACAAGGATTTTCGAACTCGATCCGCTGGGTGGGGTTGGGGGGGAGGGGGCAGGGGGCAGGTGTTGCCGAGCGAGGATTGGGGGTGATAGGGTCTGTCCAGCCCCAAACCAAAAAGCACCGACAAGCAAAGCCCTTCACAGGCTATACCGTAAAGTGTAGTGACTGCGTATTTTGTGGGAGAAACGCGACAGCCAATCGTGCACGGCAGCGTCCCACGAACAGTTATGGATTGAGTGAGGGATTATTGTTACCCCCGGAAAGTGATCCACCAATCGATTGACTAACAACCGGGTTCCCACTTACTGCTGGGTAAACAGAGGCGTGCGCGGGGGTAAGGAAACTTGTCTAAGGTTTCGTCCTGCCCGGGAATCGAACCTGGATCCTCTCGCTCGCGAGGCGAGTGCTCTAACCACTCCACCACTGGACTCTACAAAATGGCCTTCCGGGCTGACAACAGGGCAAGATTGTTGTTGAGTGACAACCAGGACACTATCTGTAGAGAAACAGAAATAGAACGTTTCTCAAAGGCATTCGATTATAGGGCAAAACAGGTTATTTTAACCTTGTATAGAGCTCACCGTTGGGGCTGTATTTAGAATGGCTGTGCGCAATTTTAGACAACTGCCTCCAAAAAAATGGGCATTGATGCATCGACTGGGGTTCAAAGAGAGCCGAGAATAAATACCAGAGAAAAGCCTCTGATTGATGAGAAGAGGTGAGCAGAGATTAACCTCTCTATCCCTCCAACAGGAGAAACCAGTGACATTCAGCTGGGCAGATGTTACTTAAAACGTCTTCCTATATTTGCGTGGGAAGGAGAGGGGGTGTGAATTGTACAACAACAACAACGACGACTTTTATGTAGCCCCCCCTTTTGCAGGGCAGGGTCTCGGAGCATCAGTCGCCTGCCATTCAACCTGTTTCCTCACCCCCAAACAACCAGTTAGAACAACGGAAATTTATAGCACAGAATAAGGTCATTCGGCCCATCATGTCCGTTCTACAAACTAGGGCTGAATTTAACCATTTTCCATAAATTCCCTTAATTTTAAAACGACGAGGTCTTCGCCGTCAACACTGTAGGCTTTCCAATCCGTATTATTAATGATTCAGGAAGAATCCTTCATGCCTGATGGATAGGAAAAGGCAGGTGGAGTGGAGTTGTCAGATAACAGTGCCAAAAATATGATTAAATGTCTGTCTTTTTGCAGTGAAATGTAACTTACAAAAATAAAATCGCAACTTTGAGAAAATAAGACGGTCCACTCTTACCACACTCTCTGCTTTCTCCACGGCCTGCGTTTCGTCCACGAATGAAATACTTCCTCCTTGGTTTCAGCCAATTCCGATGGCTCTAACTCTTCTCCTCTCTCGTCTTCGATGTCGCCCTCTTGACTCTCATCTCCATCGTCGGAAACTTGGTGCCCAATTTCACTGAGGTCCCCACCTTCGGAGGGAGCTTGGTCAAAATGGTCCCCCTGGCCCAACACATCAGCATTCTCAGGCGTTCCAAGATCAATCTCTTCCCCAACGAGAGGACCTCCCAATTCCGTGCCACAGCCGTCAACATTCGCCGTGTCACCAAATGTCACCTCGGTCAAACCTTCGAAACCCAACTCAGCCGCACAGATATCCCGATTGTCTGTTCGGCTTTTTATCTCCTCCTCAAACATACTGTTCTCTCTCGTGTCAGGACGTAGCTCAGTGCCACAAATGTCCGCATTAACATCCTCAAAGCTCGCTCTTCCCTCAATCGTGTAACTTTTCTCCAGCGGGTTCATGAGCTGGCTGGCACAAATGCCAACGCTTGCCCGGTCGGCCACTACCTCTCCTCTCTGCTCATCCTCCATTCTGCCACTGGGCTCTTCTTCCCCCTCGACCCCAAAGGTTCCCGTCACGCCAAAGTTGTCTTCGTCCGCGAAAGTCAACTCTTCTTCCGAGCTGTACTCGCTAGCGCCCCCGTCTGCATACTCCTGTGGCAACAAGTCACCATCAGCTCTGTGTAAAGAAATTGTGCCATCGTTAGACCATCTCCATCAAATTGTACCATTGTCTCAAGATATGAGGAAGACCCACAACATGGGATTTGCAGATCAGACCATCGTTAATTTGGCCGGGGTGAAAGCAACGTTCCCTATCAATTTTTTTTAAAAAAGAACTAGCCTAAGGTTTCACCCCGCCCCGAAATGAAACCCGGGGTCTTCTCGCTTGCGAGGCGAGCGCACTAACCACTACACTACGAGACTCAATAGATTAATTTCTAAACCTTTTTTGTATTGCTTTCCACGACTTGCTGCTTGCAGCGCTCACTGGCTTACCTAATCCTGATAGTCTCTCTCTCTGTTAACTGAAGTCTGAGCGAGGAGAACATCTGAGGCCAATTCCTCTCCTAGCGACTGTCCTGAGTAAGATGAGAATGCTCCACGGGACTCTTGCTTGACTGAAGCCCTAAAAAGCTCAAACGGTACCTTCCTCGCATTTCACACCAGGCAGAAATCAGTGATAATAATATAATAAATATCACGGAAGTTTAGGTGGCTCAGATGAAAGAAAACCACATTAGGTGAAGGGCACAATTTGGAAGTTACAGTTCGCATTTACGTAGGGTGCCTTTCGTGGGGAAACACCGCAGAGTTGATCGGCCGAATGGGTAGGGTGGTCCTAGCTGGACAAGCAGCGGGAAAGCTTGCCAGACAGCACCCTCAGTGGCAACCTATGGGGGCTTAGCTGGTTAGACTCCAGCAGTTCCCCCAACGCACACCCTGGACTCCGCCCCAAGCCTTGGCTCTTGCCAACCTGCGGTTATTAATACTCCCCAGAATTAGGTAATCAGGATGCGTCCGTCCAAGGAGAAACTGGGCATTGCATCCAGTCATGAATAACCCTCTGAGAAATACTTCCTGTGAGATCACAGGCATAGTTTTTCTTCCCTTCCTACCGTATGTTAAATATTTCTGTTTGGTCTCTGAGGAGATCGAGGTTAGAGCAGGAAGGAGGGCTAATCACACTGATCAGCTGAGGTTCCCACCCTTTCACACAGGGTCTGAGAGACAGAGAATCAACCAGCTCCGACGAAAGGCCATCGACCTGAAACTTTAGCTCATTTTCCTCTCTCCGTAGATGCTGCCTGACCTCCTGAGCGTCCCCAGCGACTTCTGCTTTTTTTTTTAAAAACCAACCAATTCCGATGGGTGAACCAAAACAGTTGCAAACATTCGCCGTTTCCTAAAAAGGTTCCTTCTGTGCTAACCCATCAAAACCCACAGCGCTAGATTTGAGCCAATGAATCCTATCATGTGCTGCAAGATAAAACCTCATCGAAGGGATTGCACTGAACTATTATCGGCGTTTAAACTGATTGTACACAGGGCTTTAGCGTTGACCTCGCCGTTTCAAACCGCCACCATCATGTTTAACCAGTTACCTTTTCACAAGTTTTTTTTTTCTGGACGCGTCCAGGAAACGACACGGATAAAGGCAGCTTTTTGTTTTGTGTGTGTGTGTGCGCGCGCGCGCGCGCGTGTGTGTGTGCGTCCGTGTGCGGGCGCTCGTTTGTGTGCGTGTGCGTGTGTGTGTGTGCGCATGTGCGGCAATTCTAGGCCATAAAACGTTCCGTTCGGCAACTTACATGTGAAACAAAACAGAGTTAGCAGTACAATTCATTTTTTTTTTACTGTAGCACCACGGGTTTTACTGAAACAATTATAAACTGCGGTATCACAATGGAGGAGGCACAGGGGTGGGGGTGGGGGGGGGGGGGTGGGAGGAGGAGGGGTACAAACAGAGGTAGCCTCTCAACTCTCTCTGATATCACCCTGAGTCCATCAAACCAGAGCACGCACTCACTTGCTCACTCACTCACTCACTCACTCGCTCGCTCACTCACTCACTCACTCGCTCGCTCACTCGCTCACTCACTCGGTTGCATTCCCTTTCACCAGTTTCTTTCTTGTCATGTAGCCCCTGTACACGGCTTGGATCCTCACGGCAGCTTGATTCTCGGTTTGGTGTGTGGTGTCTTCCTTTGCCTGGGGGAGGGAGGGGGTGGGGGGGGGGGGGGAAGAGCACACACAAAAAACACCCAGGTCTAAGTTGCTGGCTTACAGAACCCCAGGTCTACAAATCCTTCCACCCCGCCCTGGCACCTCCCCCACCGCTCTGACCTGCTTTCTCCCCACCCCACTACCCGCTGCCTTTGGCTTCCGGCTTGACCTCCCCTCCACCATCAGAAGCCACGCTTTCAGCCGCTGGCCCCAAAACTCTGTTACTCTCTCCCCCGATCCCTCCGCCTCGCCCCCTCCATCCCTTCTTTTAGATCCCGATTGAAGACCTTCCTCTTCAGCCGTGCTCACGGTCACCTCCTCCCTCCCTCCCCCACTTCCCCAATAACAACAGCAACAACTTGTGTTTCACACAGAGCCCCTCACGCAGGGTAGCCTTCCCAGAGAGACAGAGCGTTCCCAAGCCTCGGCTGAGTCATTTACCATCTCAGTTATTTCTTTGGCTTCCTCTTTTTCTGGCCCTTCCTGGAATGGCGGGGTAACTGGCAGAGAGATGGGCGAGATAACTGAAAAGCTCTTCGGATCTTCAACGTGGATGGGCTCCGGGCTGCCGATAGGCTTCAGCGGCTGCGAGGAACAGAAGGATTAATAGCAACGAGCGGCAACCGTGACAACAAAGCGCTTCGCTGGAATTCATTGCAAGGTGGAGTGACTGTGCGTAGCGGCAGCCAATTTGCAGGAAGCAACGTCTCTCGGGAAACAGCGAATGATTTGGTGCGTGTTACCAACTGAGCCAAGCTGATGGGGTTTGGGGCCGTGGACAGTACCTCAGGCTGGGGGGCAGTGGGCTCTGTGGTGGAGGTGGTGCCCTGCACTGGCTTCTTTATACACTTGGCAACGACCTTCTTCTCTAGGCTGCCAGATGTATCCACTTTAGCCTGTGTGAGCATAAGTGAGGCAATGTGAATAATGCAGTTGGCCACAAGTTCCTTGTCCTCTTTAATAATAATAATAATAAGCCTTGTATCTGATACAGTGCCTTATCACGTCTTTGAGACGTCTCAAAGCGCTTCACAGAATATACTGTGAAGTGAATTGACTGTATACTTTGTGGGCGAAACGTGGCAGCCAACTGCGCACAGCAGCGTCCCCCAGAAAGCGATCCGCTAACCGGGTTCCTACTCACTGCTGGTAACCAGAGGCGTGTGGGTGGAGTAAGGAAACTCGCCTCAGGTTTCGCCCTGCCCGGGAATCGAACCCAGGATCCCTCGCTTGTGAGGCGAGTGCTCTAACCCCTACCAACAGGACTCCACAAAGGGATTGGGGTCTCCTTTGATCGCAGGGTCACTCACCATATCATCTTTTTCCAGGTAGGCTGTACTGATTGTCTCAGGGAGCACTTGTTCCTCCTTTACAACATGGACAACTTTCTCCTGTGAGATACACGAGGGGATATTGTTCAGATAATCAACAGAAAAACTTGTATTTACATAGCGCCTTTTACACGGGGCAGTGTCTCGGAGCGCTTGACAAAACGACAACAGCCCCCAAGTTCAGTCAATTGCATAAGCTCAGCCGACAACGTCAATGTTTATTCAAATAGACCTTCATCGTTTGAGTTGTGTAAAGTGTCTCTCAAGTGTGTCCCAGTTCCTGAGGTGACCTTACCTTAAATATATGGTTATTGTAGAACCTATCCTCTAACCTCGCTGCCCAATCTGCAGGGTCCACACCGGTTTCTTGAGTTGGGAGAAAGAGAAGCAAACTGTGAAACAGTAGCCATTATAACAGACTTTATTAAAACATTATATTAACAACGTGTATATTTTTAGAGCTCGACAGCGATAGCAACAACAAATTACATATACGCGGGTCGGGAGGACGTCCCAAGGCACTGGACAGTCGGGGATTTGGACCCAGGCTGGGGGTTGGGATCAGGTGGGGTGGAGGGCGGGGAAGGGTAGGGTGACCGAAGTCGCGGTCGGGGAGGAAGTTCTTGAGAATGGCCTTGAAGGAGGCGGTGGAGTAGGCGAGAGGAAGGGACTGTGGGATGGAGTTCCAAAGGGTGGGGGCAGAGAGGCTGACGAAAAGAAACAAGATGGGAGACAACTGGATCCTGATAAGGAAGAAATTACTTTGTTGAGGGGTTTATTGCCAGCTGGTGGCCAACAGTTTAACTGACGACAATTAAGAAATGCCATTTGTTTCAATATCCCAATGTTTAAATTAGGGTTCCTTATTCTCCCGAATGCTGGTCCAGAACGCAGCGTACAGACTGGTACCAGTTCTGTCTCTCGCCAAAAGGCCAATTTAAAGCTTTACGACTACTTATCCGCACAGATTTGCAGGACTCGGCATTTCCATCAGCCGTTTGAAAAACAACACGTGGGCCGCATAAAGAAAAGTTACCAGACAACCACAGGCGACACAGGTACACGGCACCTTTCACGTCGGGAGGAACGGCCCGAGGAGCTGGGCGGTCAGGGAATTGCCCCCGGGCTGGGGATTCGGGATCAGGAGGGGGCAGAAATGGTTAGGCGGGCAAAGGTTGAGGGGGGGGGTGTGAAGCAGGCCGGAGTCCGCTGAGCGGAGGGCGCAGCAGGTCAGTAAGGAGTTTGTAGGTCACAGAGGTAGCAATACTGAAGGGGTAAAGGGGTGAGTGACCGCACCAGACTCCAAATCTACCAACTCGCCATCGTATCCTACAGGCAGTTCAACCATAAAGTACCTCAGTTTCTGGCTTAATCTCTCCCAATTTCTCCGAGTCCCACACACACCTTTGAACTCTTGCCTTGCCAGCGTTTTTGGGGGTTTCTCTTTGCTGGTCCTTCACTGAGCAGTTTTGTGTGTGTGGGGAGGGGCGGGTAGGGGAGGGGAGGGGAGGGTGGAAATGTGCGAGTGCTTATCTCACTCCTCCAGGGTCACAATGGCTGGATCGCATCATCGGACCGGCTTTCCTCTCCTCAAACATTCATGTCCTCCAGCGCCCCACCAGCCACCCCCACCAGCACAAGCCAAGCCACCCCACCCGCCCCCCCACCTCTCACCCCCCTCACCCCTAGCTCCGCCCAACCTCCCCACCCCCCCAATTCATAACCCGCAAGATGCCGAGTTCCGCAAACCATTGCACGGAATCACCATTCTGTTTCTTTAACGTCCGAACGGTGTTATCGTGAGTGGGTTAGAGGACGGATGTGCTCTCCGGCTCCTTCGATCAATGCAGCGCTGGTGGGGTGCCTGTTCAGGCGGACGTGAAAGATTCCGCGGCGCTGTTTGAAAAGAGAAGAGAGTTTCTCTCTTTCTCTCCCAGTGTCCCCGGCCGACAATCCTCCCCCGGATAGAATTGGTCACTCACACCGTTGCTGTTTGTGGGACATTGCTGTTCGCAAACCGGCTGCCGAGTTGCGTTCACAAAATACACAGTCACTACGCTTTACAGTACTGTGCATCCCTTGAGGCGCATCGAGACATCTCGACCATGTGCTAAGCCGTTACGTTTAAAGCTAATGTAAGGATTATTATTAATAACAACAAGCAGTAAAATATTATTATTTATGTTACTGTTTATTTGTTTTATTATAATTATTATTTATTTTGCTGTTCGTGTATTATCTTAACAATAACAATAAGTAACAATAACAGTAACAACAATAATAATAAATATTATTACTTATTTAACTGAATAGGAGACATGAACCTGGGAACCGAAGTCAAAGTGGTTACAACATTCACAAACGTTTCCAAACATATATATAAACGTTTCCAAACATATATATAAACGTTTCCAAACATATAAACATATATATATATCAGCGGTATATGTTTTTAAATATAATTAAAGGGAAAGGAGTTTGAGGGCTGCCCCTCGCTCCGTCTGTCTCTCTCTGTGTGGTATCTCTGTCTCTCTGTGTCTGTCTCTGTCTCTCTCCCCATCTGTAGCACTGACTGTCTCAGGGAGAGAGATGGAGGTGGATGGGGCTGAGCTGCGGTGGGCTGGGGGGGGGGGGGGGGGGTGAGGGCGGTTGTGCTGGGGGTGGGGGGTGAGGGCGGTTGTGCTGGGGGTGGGGGGTGAGGGCGGTTGTGCTGGGGGGTGAGGGCAGTTGTGCTGGGGTGGGTGGGGGGTGAGGGCGGTTGTGCTGGGGTGGGTGGGGGGTGAGGGTGGTTGTGCTGGGGGTGGGGGGTGAGGGTGGTTGTGCTGGGGTGGGGGGGGTGAGGGCGGTTGTGCTGGGGGTGGGGGTGAGGGCGGTTGTGCTGGGGAGGTGGGGGGGGGGCGGTTGTGCTGGGGTGGGGGTGAGGGCGGTTGTGCTGGGGTGGGTGGGGGGTGAGGGCGGTTGTGCTGGGGGGTGGGGGGTGAGGGTGGTTGTGCTGGGGGTGGGGGGTGAGGGTGGTTGTGCTGGGGTGGGGGTGAGGGTTGTGCTGGGGGGTGGGGGTGAGGGTGGTTGTGCTGGGGGTGGGGGGTGAGGGCGGTTGTGCTGGGGAGGTGGGGGGTGAGGGTGGTTGTGCTGGGGTGGGTGGGGGTGAGGGCGGTTGTGCTGGGGTGGGGGTGAGGGTGGTTGTGCTGGGGGTGGGGGGTGAGGGGGTTGTGCTGGGGTGGGTGGGGGTGAGGGGGTTGTGCTGGGGGGTGGGGGGTGAGGGTGGTTGTGCTGGGGGTGGGGGTGAGGGCGGTTGTGCTGGGGTGGTGGGGGTGAGGGGGTTGTGCTGGGGTGGGTGGGGGGTGAGGGCGGTTGTGCTGGGGGAGGTGGGGGGTGAGGGCGGTTGTGCTGGGGTGGGTGGGGGGTGAGGGCGGTTGTGCTGGGGGGTGGGGGGTGAGTTGTGCTGGGGTGGGGTGAGGGGGTTGTGTGGGGTGGGGGGGGTGAGGGGGTTGTGCTGGGGGAGGTGGGGGTGAGGGCGGTTGTGCTGGGGTGGGTGGGGGGTGAGGGCGGTTGTGCTGGGGGAGGTGGGGGTGAGGGCGGTTGTGCTGGGGGAGGTGGGGGGTGAGGGCGGTTGTGCTGGGGCAGGTGGGGGGTGCACTGGGGGGGGGGGGGGCGGTCCCTGATACCTTCTCGGATCCTCAGTAAGCGCTGGAAGTATCTGGAAGCGAAGCCGATGATGTCCTGCGGCTGTTCCCGCAACACCTCCCGGCTCAGCCCCTCCAGGAGACTGCCAAACCCTCGCGGGATCCGCAGCGGAGTGTTGGAGAAGGGCACCGACATGGGGGCAACGCTGACTCTCAGGCTCTCTCTACCTCTGTGTGTGGGTGTGTGTCTCTCACCCTCACTCCCTCTCTCCCTCTGTGTGTGTAGGTGTGTGTCTCTCACCCTCACTCCCTCTCTCTGTGTGTGTGTGTGGGTGTGTGTCTCTCACCCTCACTCCCTCTCTCCCTCTGTGTGTGTAGGTGTGTGTCTCTCACCCTCACTCCCCCTCTCTCTGTGTGTGTGTGGGTGTGTGTCTCTCACCCTCACTCCCCCTCTGTGTGTGTGTGTGTGGGTGTGTGTCTCTCACCCTCACTCCCTCTCTCTCTCTGTGTGTGGGTGTGTGTCTCTCACCCTCACTCCCCCTCTCTCTCTCTGTGTGTGGGTGTGTGTCTCTCACCCTCACTCCCTGTGTATGGCTCTCACCCTCACTCCCTGTGTGTGGCTCTCACCCTCACTCCCTGTGTGTGTGTGTGTGTGGCTCTCACCCTCACTCCCTGTGTGTGTGGCTCTCACCCTCACTCCCTGTGTGTGTGTGTGTGTGGCTCTCACCCTCACTCCCTGTGTGTGTGTGTGTGTGGCTCTCACCCTCACTCCCTTTGTGTATGTGTGTGTGGCTCTCACCCTCACTCCCTGTGTGTGTGTGTGTGTGTGTGGCTCTCACCCTCACTCCCTGTGTGTGTGTGTGTGTGTGGCTCTCACCCTCACTCCCTGTGTGTGTGTGTGTGTGGCTCTCACCCTCACTCCCTGTGTGTGTGTGTGTGTGTGGCTCTCACCCTCACTCCCTGTGTGTGTGTGTGTGGCTCTCACCCTCACTCCCTGTGTGTGTGTGTGTGTGGCTCTCACCCTCACTCCCTGTGTGTGTGTGTGGCTCTCACCCTCACTCCCTGTGTGTGTGTGTGTGTGTGTGTGTGGCTCTCACCCTCACTCCCTGTGTGTGTGTGTGGCTCTCACCCTCACTCCCTGTGTGTGTGTGGCTCTCACCCTCACTCCCTGTGTGTGTGTGTGTGGCTCTCACCCTCACTCCCTGTGTGTGTGTGTGTGTGGCTCTCACCCTCACTCCCTTTGTGTGTGTGTGTGTGGCTCTCACTCTCACTCCCTGTGTGTGTGTGTGTGTGTGTGTGGCTCTCACCCTCACTCCCTGTGTGTGTGTGTGTGGCTCTCACTCTCACTCCCTGTGTGTGTGTGTGTGTGTGTGTGGCTCTCACCCTCACTCCCTGTGTGTGTGTGTGTGTGGCTCTCACTCTCACTCCCTGTGTGTGTGTGTGGCTCTCACCCTCACTCCCTGTGTGTGTGTGTGTGGCTCTCACCCTCACTCCCTGTGTGTGTGTGTGTGGCTCTCACCCTCACTCCCTGTGTGTGTCCCTCTCTGTTTCTCTGTTAGTTTCAGTTCATTTGAGTTTTGTTGACAGGTGAGTGTTGTCCGGTTGCCGAGCAACAACCCTCACACAACAGAGAATGTCCCACCAGCACTACCCCCACAGACACAGTGTGTGTGTGTGTGTGTGTGTGTGTCACCCTCACTCCCTCCGTCTGTGTGTGTGTGTGTGTGTGTCACCCTCACTCCCTCTGTCTGTGTGCGCGGGCGCGTGCGGGTGACTGAGTGAGTGAGATAGAGACAAAGAAGAAGAGAGTGCGCCAGACGAGAGAGAAAGGAAAAGGGGAGCGAGAGAGAGAGAGAGATAGAGTGTGAAAGAGGGAGTGATGTACACAGTCACTGCACTCGACAGTGTATCCCCCGCAAAGCGCTTTGATGTGAAACAGTCGCTGAGTCAAACACGAGCTCCATTTTATTTCTGCCGTTCCCCCGTTTATCGACAGCGCACAACCTGGAAAGGGTTAAACTCGCCGCGCAATCCGCGACCCCGGCCCCCCCCACCCCCCCCCGCCCCCCCCCCCACCCATCCCGGCATCTGCCGGAGACGCCGTCCGTGGGAGGAGACGTTAAAACCTCGCCCGTGCCCCCCCAACCCCCACTCCGCCCCGCTCCGAGGCCCCGTTCGGGCGGAACCCGAAGGATCCCGCAAGGCTTTTGGGAAAGAGAAGGGAGTTTTTCCCTCTCCCGGCGTCCTGGCCGACATTCCTCCCTGGCATATAGCCGGTGGTTTTCTTCCTGGCGGGTTGGCTGCAGGTGTGCGGAAACTGACTGTCACGACAAAATGCGACAGTCACTACACTTCGCGGTCCTTTGCCCCGTGAAGCGCTTTGAGACAGCTCTGACATTAATGGTTGGGCAAGTTTCCTCACTCCGCTTTACCCGGCAGATCGCTTTCCGGGGCTGATAATGTCCCTCCCGCTGCTGTGTGCAATCAGCTGCCCCAATCTGCCCACAAAATGCACAGTCACTACACACTTAACAGGCGGATTCCGCGAAGCGCTCTGAGGCGTCTGAACGACACGAAAAGGCGCTGAACCCAATGCGAGGATTATTATCATTATCACTGTAGGAAATCCAAGGAATATTACTCCTAAAAACAAGGATATTTTGACCTCCCCTTCACCATCCGACGACCCCCGACTCAAACCCCACCCGACCCCCGACTCAAACCCCACCCGACCCCCGACTCACACCCCACCCCACCCCCGACTCACACCCCACCCCACCCCCGACTCACACCCCACCCATCCCAAACAACAGGAAATCTTTCACACCACAATGTTGTACTTTGAGTCCGTGCTGTGGCTAACCCCAGGCCTCAGGGCGATGGAAGATTCTAGTAGTTGAGAGTTGGGGTCTTTCCCCGGGGCCAAGGCATCCTCTCTGTGAAGTACAAAAGCTTAGGATGAGCGACCGGAAGGTGTTTGTCAACCGGCAGGTGAGACCTGACGGTGGGGAAGGAACGGGCGAGGCGGAGAGATAGACGGAGAGTGTTCCAGAATTTCGGGGCGTAATGGCTGAAGAGCGCGGCCACGGATGGTGGAACGGAGGGGGCCCGAGGGCCACAAATAAATAAATAAATAAATAAATAAATGAATACATACATAAATAATTCAAATACCTCAATTCATTTCCAACGAACACAGGCTTGGGATGGTCTGCCCTCCGGTGAAGTAGGCAGTAAGCGACGGCCCCAATGAGAATTAATGCAATGCTGGTGCCAAACACTGCTCCCACAATCACCCCCAGCTCATTGTTATCTGTCGGCCAGCAAAGTTGGGGGGGAAAAAGAAGACCTTTTAAAAAATAGAAGTCAAATCTCCGCGGACGTATCTGCACTGAGCAACTATTCCGCAGGTTTTTGAGTCACGTAAATCTGAATAATCCTTACCTTTGGTATAAAGCCTTGAATATTTACAGTGGATTTGCTGTGCAGTGCCTTGGGACATCCTCCCAATGTGAAAGGCATTTCATATATGTACATATATGTATATATGTGTATAGAGAGGGAGAAATTTGTATTGGGAGTGTATCTTGTAAGTGAATGCAGCAGCCAATTTGGACACAGCAGTGTCTCACAAACAGCCGTGAAGTGAGTTCATCGAACTTTATTTGGATGAGGATTGTTGGCCAGGACACCAGGAGAGAGGGAGAAACTCCCTTTCTGTTTTCCAATAGTGCCGCGGGATCTTTAACATCCACCTGAACACCTCATCCTAAAGCCAGCGCTTCCGACAATACATCAGCCCAAACTGTGTACTCAAAGCCCTGAACACACAAACTGCATAGTTTAGAAGATGGGTTTGCGCGAGCAAACAGATATTTCTATGCCTTGGCCCCATTCTGGACAAAGTGACAGAGTAATAATTGTTGCCGGTCATATCATACGTCACCTCCCTCCCCACTCCCCCACCGGTTCTGCAGCGAGAACATCTGGATAAACTCCGCGGAAGAAATCTCCTCTTACACGTGACTGTCAGCACCACATGACACAAGTCTTGCCCCAGGATGTTGGACGCCACACAGCGATAGGTGCCAGAGTTTCCCTCCGTCAGGTTGCGAAGGGTCAGCGTGCCTTTACTGTTGTCTGAAACAACAAAGAGGAAGAGACTAACGCTAATTCATCTTTTACAAACCTTGTAAGTCTGTCCCAATCCCTCTGTCCCACTCGAAGGTCTATCCAGAGGCCCAGGGCGAAACCTTAGGTAAGTTTCTTTACTCCGCGCGCTTCTGTTTACCCCGTAGTAAGTAGGAACCCGGTTATTAGTCGATTGGTGGATCGCTTTCCAGGGGTAAATAATCCCTTCCAAAGAAAAATAATAATCATTTGGTCACTTAATCCACAACTGTTTGTGGGACACTGCTGTGTGCAATTGGCTGCCGCGTTTCACTCATAGTGAATTCACTGTATAGCATAGTCTGTGAAGCGCTTTGAGACGTCTCGACGACTTGCTAAGGCGCTATATCAAATGCAAGGATTATTGTTATTATTATTAGAATTCGCCCCGCTGGGGATATCCTAGCAACAGCAACTTTAGGGTTGGGTAAACTTGCGGTGGTTTAAATCGAGTCAGGTCTGAATATCTTACTAACAAACACAGTGTGAAGACTTCTCTCAGTGCTGTCATTAATTATTCAGCGAGCCGGGAGCTAGACTTTCAAAGCCAGTTACACAGTATGTAATGGAACCCAGGTCCTCTCGCTTGCAAAGCAAGTGCACTAACTAATATGCTCCAGGACTCCACAATAATATGGAACCGGAGGCAGAAGCGCATTAATAATAATAATAATAATAATAATTAGACACTTTGATATTGATGTAAACACTAACTGGTACGAACATCGACCAGCAAAAATGACATCAAGAAACAACATAATAATAATAATAATAATAATAATAATCCTTGCATTTGACATAGCACCTCATCATGTCTTCTCGATGTCTCAAAGCACTTCATAGACTATATAAAAACATCTGGGATTCACAAGTACATACAGACAGAGCAATCAGCTGCAGCGAGTCAGATATTATCATACAGAATCCCATAGATTTGTACATGTTGTGTTATTGATGTGACTATTATCCCAAGTGATGACAACGGTAAAATAAGGAGCTAGAGAAAATCAGGAAATGTTATAGAAATCGATCTACAAATTGGATGCCGACCCACGTAGCAATGTAAACCAAATATAGTTCCTCTGATCATCGGTGCAACTGGGACTGTTAGGGTTAAGACTGTGGCTTGAGATACCCGGTGAGCAAAATATCAACCTCCCATCTCAGGGATCTTCACCCCAGGTCAGGAACGCACATCATAACCTAGTAACTAACCTGGTAATCTGGTAAACTAGTAACCGAGGCTACCACCGCCCCTTCCATCAGCAAAATAAACAAGGTGGACGCGGTATTTACCAGAAGAATAAATGGAATACATATTTGAGAGAGGGCAAAGTACCTTTCTTTACGTTAGTAGCTGCGGATGTCCCAGGGCTGGGATTGACTTCTGACCACACGTAGACTGGAGATGGACGGCCTTCCGTTGACCGGCAGGACAATGTGATGTTGTTCCCCACGTGGGGTTTGCCTGACACTGTGCACTGTGGAGTGGATGGTGGGACTGCACAGCACAGAATGAAACAAAATAGTCAATGAATCCCCGTTCCGCTCGACTGTCTCCGGCCTCCTGCTTGTCCCCCCCCCCGTGCCCTCCGTTCCACCCTCGGCGGCCGTTCTTTCGGCCACTACGCCCCGAAATTCTGGAACTCCCTCCCTCCATCACCTCCGCATTGCCCCCTTCCTCCCCCATCTTCAGGTCCCGCCTGAAGACCTTCCTCTTGAACCGTGCCCTCGGTCACCTCCCTGTCAGGCTCCGCCACGGTCAAGCGCTCTGAGGCGCTCCCCTGTGTGAGGGGGCGCTACCTAAATGCAAGTTGTTGTGGTGGTGGCTGAAAGCTTCCTTACCTTGAACGATCAAATTGACAAATATTTCGGACGTTCCGGCAAAGTCCGGCGGGTTGTTTATGTCGCAGATGTATTTGCCGGAGTCCGAGGACTCTGTCTTCTCCAGACGAATGGAGGCAATGCCTCGGGTTGGAGGTTCGTTCACTAGTTTTAGCCGTTTGCTCTTAGGCCCCAGTTTGTAGGTTTCCCCGTTCGTATAGTACAGAATCTAAACACACACAACACGAAGAGAAAGAGAAGGGAGTCTCTCTCTCTCTCCCTGAGTCCTGGCCAACCATCCCCCAGATGAAGCTGGTCGCTCACTTCATGACTGTTTGTGGGGACGTCTACAAAATACACAGTCACTACAGTTTAAAGTAAAAGCCTGTAAGAGGATTTATAATGATAATAATAATAATAATAAACCTTGCATTTGATATCGTGCCTCGTCACGTTGTTGAGACGTCTCAAAGCGCTTCACAGAATATGCTGTAAAGTGAAGTGACTATTTTGTGGATTTTATATCTTTTTTGGCATTTTATACCAAATGCAAAGCCTCCAACTTTGAGATGTCCGATGACGCCATATCAAATGCGGAGATGATTATAACTGTCTGCTGAGATCCACTAACTAAAGCAGTGGCACAGGCTGGGTGGGCTGAATGGCCTCCTCCAGTTCCTGTGCGCCTCCCCCCCACCCCCCCACCCCCCCACCTCCCCTCACCCCACTCGCCTACCTTCATCGCTTGCGCGTTGGGTGCTGAGCCTGGGACAAACCGCCAATCCAGAGTGAAACTGGTTCCGATCGCAGTCGTGTACTTGCAATCCAGGAGCGCGTCTGTGCCAACATTCACAGTGATCTCTGGGCGGGAGGTCAACACCGAGATCAGCTCCACCACAGCTGTGAACAGAAATTATCATCGTAATCATCATTATAATCCTTACATTTGATATAGTGCCTTATCATAGGAATATAGGAACAGGAGGAGGCCATTCAGCCCCTCGTGCCTGTTCCACCATTCTACTAGATCACAGCTGATCTGTACCTCAACTCCAATTACCCGCCCTTACCCCTTATCCCTTGATGCCCTGATTTAACAAATATCTCTCCACCTCTGTTTCGAAGATGTGAATGGATGCAGCCGTAAGCCCAGCCTTTTGGGAGAGAGAGAGAGAGAGAGAGAGAGACAGTTCCAGATATTCACCACCTTCACGGAGACATCTCAAAGCGCTTACAATGAAGGTCGGGCCTTCAGCCTTTCTGCCTCCCACCTTCTGGAACTCCTCCGCCTCACCCCCTCCCTTACCTCCTCCGAGGCCCATCTCAAGACCCTCCTCTTTGACTGTTGCCTTCGGTCACCTGCCTACCTCCACCCTCCCCGCCCTCCACCCCTCCTGATCCAAGCCCCCCCCCCCCAGCTCGGGTCCAAATCTCTGAATGTCCAGCGCCTTGGGACGTGCTCTCGAGGCGAGAGGCGCAGTGCGAACCTAATGTGTTGTTGTTTGTTGTCATTTACCAAGAGATGCAGTGACACATTGTGGATCACTCTGCTGTTTGGATGTGAAAGATCCCGTGACACCACTTGAAAAGAGAAGGGAGTTTCTCTCTCCCTCTCCCTCTCTCTCTGTCCTGACCTCCCGGCCAACAACCCCCTCAGATTAAAAAAAGAGAGAGCCGGTCATTCACTTGTACGGTTGGGTTGGTGGGGGGACTTTGCTGTGTAAACGTTGCTGCCGCGTTTGGACCACAAAACACACAGTCCGGCCACGGCCAAATCCTTTGAGACGTGCTGCCAGAAGTTTCCCCGCGGTGGAGAGAAGGTTACACTTACCGAAACGCGACGTGACAAGGAGCAGCCCAAGGGTCCAGGTCTGCCGAGCGACAGCCATGGCGGCGGTGGGGACAAGTCAAGGAGGCAGTGTTACACACGCACAACACACACACACGCACCGTCTCCGAGCCCAGCCGTGACTTCACTGCTCCTCTCTCAATCCCCGAGCAGCGGGCAGCAGGGAATCGCCGTGTGTGACGTGGTGAAAAAAGCTGCTAACGCTCACAGCCCCCACCCACCACCCCCCCCCCCCCCAACGTGCAAACATTTCACTCACTGCCTCCCACTGATCCGACACACACGTTAATCAAACATAACGGGGCAGCGACAAGAGAACTTCTACTGCATGCAGCCAGGCAACTCGGAGGAGGGGAGACGGGGCGAGGGGGTGGGGGGTTGGGGTGGGGGGGTTGGGGTTAAGCGTTCAAGTTATCCATTAACAGCACAAGCCAGTCAGAACGGAATAAATCCTGAATTCCTGAACTGCTAACAGTATTTGGATTTGACGACTGAAGGCCGTACGCTCCATTCCTCCGTCCCTTTGGTTCTCGGAGCCGCGATCTCAGTCCCATTAAGCGACGGGGAGCAGACTCGATCGGGACTGCTTTTCCACACTCCAACTGTTGGCTCTTCGCTTTAATCGCGGCGCTCTGGCTGGCTTTGAGCGCGCCCGTTTTGCTTAATGGGTCTCTCGCTCGCTCGTTGCATCTCCTGTTCAAGCGAGTAACCTACTTAACCGCTGCACTTAGCTGAAACAATCATTTCTAACTCGCCCAAACCGCGTTAATCCGCAGGCAGCAAGCCCAGAGGCTGTGTGCCCGGGGCTGGCCGGCTGCTATATATAGTCAGCATTAGGAGCACTCTGCCATTATATGGCTCTAATCCCTTTCCCACCTTTAATATCATTAATTAATCTATCTCTCCATCTCTCTATCTCTCTCTCTCTCTCGCTCTGTCCCTGAATCCCCCTTTACCTCCTTCAAGGCCCGTTTCAAGTCTATCCTCTTTGACGGCGCCTTCGGCCACACTCCCGCCTTCACCCAGCCTGCCCTCCGCCCCTCTCGATTCCAACACCCCCCCACCCCAGCTCGGGTGCAAACCCTTAACAGCCCAACGCCTCGAGACGTCCCTCTGACGAGAAAGGCGCTGCGTAAGACACAAAACTTCTTGTTGTTTCTTCCTCTTCAGCTCTCTATCTAACCGACCGACCGATCAAAGGCGTCACGTTGGTTCAGTCGGTGGTGCTCTGGCCTCCGAGTTAGAAGGTTGTGGATTCAAGTCAAGGGAGGACTTTTGAGCTCACAGTCTACAGGCTGATGTTCCAGCGCAGCGTTGGGGGTGGTGGTGGTGGGGGGGAAGTTTCCATTAACAGCGGTGTCCACCTTCAGGTGAGACATCAAAAAGCGATTTCTTTACGCGGAGGGTAATCAATAGCCGGTTGAGGCCAGGAGTCTGAACCCATTTAAGGAACAGCTTGACGATGTGGTGGGAGGACAGTTGAGCCAAGTTGAGACCAAAGGGTCCAAACCTATTCAGTGATGTGATCTCCAACACTGTGTCCTCTTCCCAATGGACTTATCGCAGAACATGAGCGCCCTCTCGTGGCCTCGCAGTGTCACTGCAGACAGTAGGTTTTTCCCACTCGGTCCCTTCGCAGTCAACACACAGTCTCGACCCTTCTCTCGCCTGAAGGTGAGACGCACACCTGAACGGGGCAGGTTCAAAGCTAGTGGGTGTATCGTGGGTGGAAGGAGAGCCCTTTATAGAGCTCTACAAGATTTTAGACAGACCCAGAACACTATTTTAGGGTGCGGCAGGCCAGCAGGACCACCACCAACAACAATTTGCATTGACACAAAGTGCCCTTCAGTGTCTCGGAGCACTTGAAAGCGACACCAAGCTGGGGGGAGAGAGGAGGTGGTCGTTCGCACTCTGACATCCCAGAGGACACGGGCGGAGTGTCTCAAAGGATAATTTCAAGACAAACACCAGCGACTGGAAACAAGGGTCACCAGAAACAAGAACAACTTGCACCTATACAGCGCCCTCCATGCAGGGTAGCGTCTCAGAGGAAGAGAAACTGAGGCCAGGACTTTCCCCCTCCCTACGGTAGCTCAACATTTGAGGTTTTTTTTTGACAGATCAAAGCAGTCAAACAAAGCCAACGCAATAAACGAACCAGTCAGGGGAGGTTAGAAACCTGATAAATTTTATTAAAAACCATTCACAAATACAGTGTAATATCAAAATAACAGAGTAGCCCGAGTTACCGCAGGAAATATTCTTTTTGGAAAGCGTTCCCTTTACCCTACGAGGATTAATAGACTATTATATACAAAATAGTTTTCAACCAGAGAAAAAAGTTACGATTAAATGACTTTTAACAAACTTTACTTGTATATGCACGAAGGACAACAAAACTCGATGTCGTGAGCTGCAACTTGAGTGCAGCGATCGAGTCTGATCAAAGATTAATTGGTCGTGAGTGATGGGAAGGGCTGTGTGCCTGAGCTGTGGACAGGAAGATGGTGGCAATGCTCTCGCACATTTCGTGCTGAGATGTGCTTGTTGCCCACCGGGAAGTTCGCAGGGAGTGAGAATGATGCAGATCCCAGGGACACACACCCAGTCCTTGGCAGATCAGATCAACCTCCCATCTCAGCAGTTGTGTGTGTCCAAGTGTCGCAGTGACCCAGAGGCAGGCTCTTACTGAAGTTAAAGCCTGTTGTCTCCACTGGAGATTTAATGAGAGAGGGAGAGAGTGACGTACAGACACAAGAAGCAAATTGCTTTGACGTGTAGTATAGAATGCAGTCTCAGAGTGCTTTAGGCAGGAGATACGCAAAAGCAGGATAGGGAGAGAGGGAGGTGACCGTAGGCACAGTCAAGAGAGAGAGGGAGAAAGAGAGAGAGAGAGAGAGAGAGAGACAGAGCAAGAGAGACGCACACTCGCAGAGAAAGAGAGAATGTGAGAGAATGAGAGATAGCGGGAGAGAGAAAGGGAGAGAGAACGTTAAAGTGAGATAGAGAGAGAGAAAACGGCAGGGTATGGAAAAAAATATAAATTTCCACAACAAACATATGCGATTTTGTCCAAAAAAAGAATCTCCTTCTTATAACTTAACGACAAAATTCATTAAGATCCTCTTAAAAAAAAATCCTCTTTGCTTTGACGCAAGGGTTCAAGTCATATTGGTTAAAAGCGTCGAGGAGTGAGACATCTGAGAAGTGGAGGAGCAAGAGCAAAGCCATGGCACTTCGTTATGGATTGCAACCATTTGGGTCCTTAATGGTCCACTTTTCTCCTTCAAGTTTCTTAGTTTCAATCGCACCCACACACCCGCCTCACAAGCGAGAGGACCCGGGTTCGACTCCCAGGGCAGAGCAAAACCTTAGGCAAGTTTCCTTACTCCACACTCCTGTTTGCCTAGCAGTAAGTAGGGACGGTTGTTAGTCGATTGGCTGATCGCTTTCCAGGGGTAATAATCCCCACCCGCCCCCCAAATAAATTGGTCACTCAATCTACGGCTATTTGTGGGGACGCTGCTGTGCCCGATTGGATGCCGTGTTTCACCCACAAAATACACAGTTAATCCACTTTACAATACAGTCTGTGAAGCGCTTTGAGACGTCTCGACGACGTGAAAAAAGTTGTTGCGTCAAAGGAAAAATGCAAAGAAAAACATTCATAGGTGTGCTCGGACCCTGAAAAAAAAAACAACCTTGCCTTTGGTCAACCAGCTACAGAATCCAGTATAAGTCCAACTCCCTGGACTGCGGGTCGATTGGTGGGCGCTACACCAAGGAACCGGCTTGGTTCTGGGCGGGCACCATGACTGGCACAGCCCCCATTCTGCTGAGGTTGGACAGAGTCATTGAGGGCAGCGTTGGCGCTTGCCTGGGTCCAGTCTGGGGTTGGGCTCCATTCTGCCACTGGGGGCCTGGTGGGCCGGTGGGGCCGTAGGCGCTCTTGGTGGAAGCGTAGCGCGGGGCGGATTTAGTGGAAGGGCTCCTGGACGACGGGCTGTACTGCCGGCCGGTGTTGGGGAGCTGTTTTCCCCCCACGACGGTGCTGGACGAGGCGGTGTCCGAGGCAGGCATGGTGGGGAACGGCTTGTGACTGCGCAGAGTGCTGGTGACTGAGGAGAGGGTGCCGTTTTTGGAGATCATGCTGGAGTTGTTGTTCTTGGCCCAGGTGTTGCCTGTTGGAGGCTGTGCGTCCTCCCTGTAACCAACGGGGGGGTGGGTTAGGCTCAGAGGACAACGCCAACACAGATGACAAGAGCGTTGGTTTGAATGAAGAAGGCCCCTTTGGCCCATCTGATCTCACCCTTACCGTCTCACCATCACAGCAACCAAACCACTTTTTTTAAGCGAGTCCCAGTGTCCTGACCTTAACCCCCACCCTCCTGGCAACCCTGTTCCAGTCGTTGATTACTCTCTGCACAAATTGTGCTGCCAGGCTCGCCTACACATACGAGGTCACTCCCCTTCACCCCACACAAAAGGGGCTCTGCCAAGTACAAGGATTATTCATTATTCGTTATTATCAATTATTATTAATTTGTTTTGTCCCCCCCCCCACCCCCACCCCCACCCCCACTCCCCCCCAAAATAAACGGTCAGTTCACTTTACAATATATTCTGTGAAGCGCTTTGAGACATCTCAATGACATGATAAGGCGCTATATCAAATGCAAGGATATTAATGTTTATCATTATGACTCACTTGATTTCGTTGGCTCTATCTTCCTCTTTCTCAGCCTTCTTCCTCTTCTGATACATGTGGTAACAAGTGACGGTGAGGAAAACCAGACAGACGGCCATGATTAACCCGACCACTGCCCCCACAATCATCCCTAACTTAACGGCTGGTTCAAAGGAGAAAAAGCAAGCATTATTCTCACTGTCTGCAAACACTTTCCATCTTAAATCCTGTGGTTTAATGGTTGGCGAGCTCGCCTCGCTAGCGAGAGGACCCGGGCCGAGACCTCAGGCAAGTTTCTCGACTATGCTTTTAGGTTGTTCAGGTCGATTGGCGGATAATACCTCCAGAAAATAAAAAAGAAGTGGTCACTCAATGCACGACTGTTTGCGGGGACGCTGCTGTGCGCAATTGGCTGCCCGAGTTTCGTCCACAAAGTCACTGCACTTTACAGTAAATCCTGTGAAACACTTCGAGACATCCTCCCGACCTGAAAGGCGCCATATCGTATCACGTGTCAGGATTATTATTATTATTAATAATTATAAACGTAACCTTTTCTCCCCCAACTCCCTACTCACAAACAAACACGCACGTCCCCCCCCCACCCCCACCCACCCACCCCCCAGTTCACCCAAACAGCTTACGATAAGTCACGTCCATTTGGATGAAGCATGTTGCATTCCCCGCTTTGTTTCCTGCCTTACAGGAGTACAGCCCACTCATCTCTTTAGTGACATTGGTCAAAGTAAATGTTCCCTTGTCACGATCTGCAAAACACAGCGAGAGAGAGAGAGAGAGAGAGAGAGAGGGAGAGGGCAGTTCAATATGAACTCACTGGAACATTCATCCCCATCAATAATCCCTGGAATCCAATTCCCAGCCGGGATTGAGGGAGAGCGAGGAGGTGGATTCCGATTTCCAATCTTTCCAAAAAAGAGAATCACCAATCTTCAGTTCCAAAAGACGTCAAATTGTGACTCTCTTGAAGTGGCGGATCGCTTTCCGGGGGGAATAATCGCTTTAACTAATTAACAAACGAAATAACTACTACTAAGAATAATTTGGTCACTCACTCCACGACTGTTTGTGCATTTGGCTGCCGCGTTTTGCCCACAAAATACACAGTCAATGCACTGGACAGTGTATTTCGTGAAGGGCTTTGAGACGTCTAGAGACGTGATAAGGCTCTGTATTTAACACGAGAATTATTATTTATTGTTATTCTAATTGCATAACACAATCATCTATAACAACCGCTGCCCTTCAAACACGCAAAAATGCTCCACCGAAAAATGATCTAATGATCAGACCTTTATTCTGCACTGATGTTACGTATTTAACCCTTTCACTAGCCAAACACAGGACAAGGTTTGAGCCAAACTCAAATTCATATCAGGTCTTTCCTGTGTTATTGTCCCAATCACATTCAAAACAGCAAAATGTTATCGTTCTGCAGGAGTTTATGAAATTGGACGTCCTTTCATTAATTTTAGGAACTAATTCCTTTCCACCCCTGGATGTGGAGCATGACATGGGAATGGGTTTCAGACACCCAGCTGATCAAATAGGCCAACGTAGAAACACAAACCAAAGACGTGGCATCTAGGGACGAGCTGTGAAAGGGTTAACAGTTCCCGTTCCCACTGTTAAAGCCAAGATAGCGACACAGACAGAAGGTGAGGGAGGCTGGCAATGAAAGGGGGAAAACACATTCTCTGTTCCCTCTCGGAGAGGCCGAGAGCTTGTCTTTCCCTTACCTATTAGCCCCAGTAAGAGTCTAGACTGCGGACATGGCTGCCAGACTGTGGAGACAGAGAAGAATGAAGCTGCAGAGACAAAGAGTGAGGTGAAAGCTGAAGTAAGAGCGAATGAATGACAGGCGAATGGCAACGAGATACAGACAAGAATCTCAAGCAACAGGGTACAAAGACAGCAGGTGACACTTGGCGTCAATGGTGTTATTGTAGGAACAGGAGTAGGCCATTCAGCCCCTCGAGCATGTTCCGCAAGCTATAAGGACATGGCTGATCTGTTCCTATTAACCCAGACAAGACAACACACAATCACAACACACAGGAACACAGAGGACTGGGATATAAAGGAACGCACTGTTAATGGAGGGTTTGAGTTTCCGCCTACTCACTGTGAGAAGGGAAGAACGTCTGTGGTTTGGGGGAGATACGTTTCCAGGTGTATATGGGCTTGGGGTCACCCTTTGCGGACCCGCAGGTCAGTGTCACATTGCTGCCTACGTGATGATTTCCATTGGTGCTGCACTTCGGGATCGAGGGAGGAACTGCGGAGAGAAAGAGGTCACAAATTTAATAATCCTGTTAATCCTCACTTGGAGTCCTGTAGCATTTTGGTTACAGCGCTCCCGCCTCGCAAGCAAGACCCGCGTTCGACTCCTGGGCGAAACCTTAGGCAAGTTTCCTTACTCCACACACGCGCCTCTGATTACCGAGCAGTAGGTAGGAACCCGGTTGTTAATCGATTGGCGGATCGCTTTCCGGGCGGGGGGGTAATAATCCTCCTCCCACTCCCCCCAAAAAGTTGTGACCTGATTAATGAGTCCTGTAGCTCAGTGGTTAGAGCTACAGGGCTCATTAATCAGGTCACAAAAAAATTAATCAGGTCTCCAAAAAAACAAAACAATAATAAATTGGTCATTTTCAATCTACGACTGTTTGTGGGACATCGCTGTGCGCAATTGGCTGCCGCGTTCGCCCACAAATATACAGTCAATTCACTTTACAGTGTGTTCTGTGAAGCGCTTTGGGACGTCGGGAAGATGTGAAAAGCGCTATATCAAATGCAAGGATTATTATTATTATTATTAATGAGGTTCCACTGTATAAGTGTGAATGGCAATACTTACCCAGCACAGACAAGTTGGTCACAGACAAGTCCACTAAACTGAGATCAGGAACAGATACTGTGCAAGTATATTGACCTGAGTCCTTAAGCTTTGTGTTGTTCAGATAGATGGAAACATTAGTGCTTCGCATTTTATGCACAAAGCCAACACGATCTTGATACTCAGAGCCCAATATCACCTTATCCGCTGAATATATCAACACCTAGATGAAGGAAAGACAGTTATTATTTCCATGAGGAAGTCTCGGAACCAGAGGGGAACAAGACTGTTAGCTGGGAATGGAGTCTGGAGTTTGTGGATCAGGCTGTAGTGGTCAGGGCGCTCGCCTCGCAAGCGAGGGGACCAGGGTTTGATTCCCGGGCAGGACAGGGCGAAACCTTAGACAAGTTTCCTTACTCCACACACACACGCTTGTTTATTTAGAATTGCACAGTAGCCTCAGCCTGGAGACTGGGGTCTCAAGAGTCTCCTCTTCGACCACGCCTTCGGTCACCCTCCTACTTTTATCCTTTTTGCTCTCCACCCCCACTGATCTCAACCCTCAGCTCAGGTCCAATTCCTTGACGGAACGGCGCCTTGGGATGTCCTCCCGACGTGAGAAGCGCTGTGTCAATGTAATGTGCCGTTGGTGTCATCGCTGTAGCCTGGCATCTCTGGTTAACTCACAATGCCTGGTGTTCCGCTTGACTGGAACTGCCAGTTCACAGAGAAGGGTGGGATCTGCTGTTGATTCAGATGGAAACTAGCGGTCAGTACAACGGGATTGCCAATTGCAACCCACTGGGTGGGAGACATCTTCACCAACGAAGCGGATAATCCCAGACCTGGGACAGACAAGAGCAACAGCTTTTTAGTACAGTCGAACAACAACAATAACAACTTGCATTTATCTAGCTCTCGGAGCACTTGACAGTGGGAGAGAGTGGGGAATGGGATTAGAGGAGAGAGCTCCAGTGGGAGAGCGAGCACCAGCGCAGACATACTGGGCCAAATGGCCTCCTTCTGTCGGTAGAGTCTGCTTCCCGAGTCCAGAGCGTTTGGATACTGACTGCCCAAAAATCCTGTGATTGCAGCGCAGGAAAGGTATGTTCCCCCTTTGATTGGTGTTCGGATTAGAAAAGGAGATTATTTTGATTTAGCTGAGCAAATCCTTATTGTTCGAGACAACAGAGATGTTATTCTTCATAACAAAAGCTGCAGGAGTATTTTAATAATCCTGTTGCAGTTTCCTGTGTGGGTTGATCTGATTTCCAAGAAGCCACAATGTTAGCACAGTACTGGCAATTTTACCCCTTGTTGCTCAGATTCAAATGATATGAACCCCAACTTCAATTAATTTAGGGGGATTTAGTTTGTATCACTTAACAGTCGAGGATTGAATGACCAAATTTTTTTTCCGGGGGTGGTGGTTGGGGTGGGGGGGCGAGGCATTATTACCCGAAACCTTTTGAATCGGAGACTCGTATCAATTCTGTAGCGGGGGTAATAATAATCCCTTCATGAAATAATAATAATTTGATTACTCAATCCACGACTGCTTGAGGGACGCTGCTGTGCACAATTGGCTGCCGTGTTTCACCCACAAAATATACAATTTTATACAATTCACTTCTACAGTAAATTCTGTGAAGCGCTTTGAGACGTCGAGAAGACGCGAAAAGGAGCGGTATCAAATGCAAGGATTATTATTAATAGGACAGTGATCTGAGCAACCGATTGAATGATGACACTTAAGAGGTTATTAAGATGAATCGAAGCTTGCAACCCAACCGTTAGCTACACTGCTTCTCCAGCTCTCAGCCATTCTCGCATGACACCATTTATCCTCATTCCACCCACTAATCCCTTTCTTTGACAAAAGTACATTTATCCCCGCATCTAATCAAGAGAGATAAAAGTTAAATAAAGGAAACAGCAACGGCCAGAGATCTTGCCCAGAGGAAAATTAACCTTGAAATTCCAGCCAGGGTTCCACCTGGTATCGATATCAGCCGCAGATGAGATTCCTCTGTAGTTCAGTGGTGAGAGCGCTCGCCTGGCAAGCCAGAGGGCAAAGCGAGAGGTTCGATCCCGGGCGGGGAGAAACCTTTGGCAGGTTTTCATACTCCACACGCCTATGTTTACTCAGCAGTAAGTAGGAACCCTGTTGTTAATCAATTGGCAGATCAATTTCTGGGGGTAATAGACCCTCAAAAAAAAATGCGGTCACTCAACCCACGACTGTTTGTGCGACACTGTTGTGCGTAATTGGCTGCCGTGTTTCGGACACAAAATATACAGTCGCTGCACTTCACGGTATATTCTGTGAAGCGCTTTGAAACGATGTGATAAGATGCTATAAACAGGTTGAAGGTCCGCAATGGGATTTTTTTTGGAGGGGATTCTTGCAGTCTAAATTCCAGATATCGCTCAGCATGTAATAGCTATACTCGCTTTACAGACATTAATCATTATCTGAAGGGATTAAAGTACAAAAATAGTCAAAGGCTTAACGTGATGTCAAAATGAAATCTACCCCCGCCAACAAACTGGTTTCCGTGACTTTGATCTTCCAACAAAATGGTATTTTAGTCTCCTGAAACATGAAGGATTTGAGGTTGATTTGGAGATGATTTCAGCTCTCGTTCCAGCGAGAGAATGATCGATAGTCCACTGCGATACAACACTTGATCATATCTCTCCCACCCCCACCTCCTCAACTCCCTTTAGCTCATCACCCACAAAATACGGTCAATCCAATTCTGTGAAGCGCTTTGAGATGTCTCGGTGACGTGATGAGGCGTTATATCAAATGCAAGAATTATTATATTATTACTATTATCGCCATCGCGAACAGCCTTAACTCCATCGTGATTTCTTGAAACCTGTTATAATAATCATTGCATTTGTTACCCTTTGTCAAAACGTCTCAGAGCACATCACAGGATTTTAACCGTCAAGTGTAGTGACTGTTTTTGCAGGTGAACGCGGCAGCCAGTTTGCACTCAGCAGTGCCCCACAAACAGCCGTGGGAGTGGGTGACTGGTTTTATCCAGGGGATTGTTGGCCAGGACACCGGGAGAGAGAGAAACTTCCTTCTCTTTTTCAAGTCGGGTCTTTAACATCCACCTGAACAGGCGGGCGGGACATCGTTCTTATGGCTCATCCAAAGACATTCTTATTATTGCTTATTCTTCTTGGTTTTCTATCCCTGAATACCTGGCTTTATTTCCTGCAAATCCGCCCAGCCTGGCCCGTCGATTCTCTGTACATGTAACAGTCTTGGCTTTACAGTGAGATTGTTTTGTATGCGTTCCTTTCAAATCCTTCAAAACCCACAACACAATGTGATGTCACCAGTCATTCAGCAACTCGACTGAACATCCATTTCCTCCTATTGTATTCCCTTCACAAGAGCATGAGAGACCCTTCGTCCAATTAATAATAATAATACATTTCCCCTCCTCCGACCGTACTTTGACCCCAAATGCAGCCGAAACCCTCGTGCTTGTGTTTGTCACCTCCCGTCTGGTTACTCCAAACCCCTCCTCGCCGGTCTCCCCAGCTCCCCAAGATCAGCTCATTCAGTCTCTGCCGCCCACATACTGACCCCGACCAACCTGTGCACCCACATCTCCCCAGCTCTGGCCCAGGCTCCACTGGCTCCCCAACGCCAAATGGATCTACTTCAAATCCTCTCTCACTCGTGTTCAAATCCCTTCACTCCCTGGCACCTCGCTACCTCTCCAACCTCCTCACTCCCCAGTCCACCACCCGGCACCTCCGCTCGACTGGCACCAGACACCTGCTTGTCCCTCGCACCCTCCGCCCCACTATCAGAGGTCGTGCTTTCAGCCACTAAGCCCCAAAACTCTGGAACGCTCTGCCTTAATCCTCTGCCTTGTCCCCTCTCCCCTTTTTCAAGTTCCACCTGAAAACCTTGTTCTACGACCGTGCTTACTGCTGAGTAAACAGAAGTGTGTGGAGTAAGGAAACCTGCCCATTACGTCTCTTACTCAACGCTATAAGGGTCCCCTAGAGGTGGCTTTACTCATGGCTGAAGAGCCTTAGCTTATCTCGTCATTTATCAATACTTCCCTCTAACACTGGGGTTTAAGCCTCGCTCCCTTTGGGTCACAAGTTGATAAGACCTGGACACAGTCCGCGGATTTGCTCTGACCAGTAGAGCAACTCTGGGGATCGGATCTGACAGTGAAGCGGCGTTACAGCAAATCCAGATGAAATACGATCGCCAGTAGCAACTCCCAAACCTCCAACTGAAACCACATGTTAACCAGATCTAAACCCCAGAGACCAGATCATCATCAACTGCAGAGCTGCCAGCAGAGAGCAGCATTGCCATACATTGCAGGGCCTCGCAGAACACCGGAGTTGGACGGACGAGTTGGACGGACACCTCATAAACAGCGGCCAGCCAACGATAACCTAACGTGCAAGATTTATTTTCCAAGGATGTTTATCTGTAACCCTCACTCGCTCGCTCTTCAAGCTCTGTGGATAAGGCGCTGTGTCAAATACAAGGATTATTACTACTAGTAGCAGTATTATTATCAGTGTAATGATACCCTGAGACTCAAGAACCCAACAGGTGAAACATTGGAACGTTGAGACCTCTTTTGCAGGACGTTGCTGTGCGCAAATCGGCTGTCGCTCACACCCTCAAAACACACTCGCTGGAAGCGCTTTGAGACGTCTCAATGACGCGATCAGGCGCCATGTCAGTTGCAAGGACTATTTTAACGTTGTTAGAAAATATAACACGTAAAATGCTTAGCTTGCGGAGCTGGTCAGGGAATCGGGACACACTGGTTGGGGATCGGGAGCCCATTGTTTGTCCCTGCGTCACCCAAAGCAGCTGCACTAACGGACAGCGAGTCTTTCCTCTCCTACTTCCTGGAGTTCCGATACTCCAGCTGTGAGCTACACATTGTTCCCCGCTGCCTGCGTGCTTACTCCAACGTTCCTGTGAGACAATATCAGGAATTGGATGCCATTGATCAGCCCAGTCCTGTGTTGACTTGGTCCCAGGCTACAAACACAAGCCCGGGTGACCCTTAGCTTCAAAGAAGCAGGAATCCCTCAGGGAAAAATGTCTCTTAAACTGAGAAGGTCTCACTTATTTTGCTGTTTGACAAACCGAGACGAGGGATGTCGGGGACTTTTTTGAGCTCACAGTCCAGGTCGACTCTCCAGGCATCCAGTGGTGAAGGGAGTACTGCATTGTCAGAGGTGCCGTCTTCCGGCTGAGATGCTGATACGAGTTGGTGTCCCACCCTCTGGAACTCCATTCCAATAGTCCCTCCACCTCGCCCCTTCGCTTGCTGTTTCCAGAGTTTGCTGTTCCGTAGTTGCTGAAAGCGAGGCCACCGATAGTGGAACGGAGGGCACGAGGGACATGCAGGAGTCCGGAGCCGGTCAAGTGGAGTTTTTTTTAATTAAGTTTTGATTCAATTAGAATCTTTATGGAGTGTTGATGTGAACGCAGACCCAGGCCGCGGCAATATGAGGAATGTTACACAGAGCTGTTCAGCTGCAGCTGGTGAAACTCGCTCACTCAGTGTCTGCACTGTGTGAAGCGGAGAAGCCAGCGTTCAGATAAATCACTTTCAGCTTCAACAAACATTGAACGGCAGCCAGTCGGCAAGTCCTGAGCGGACACCAGGAGTAACTGCGTCCTGGAGCTGAGCAATGCCAGAACAGAGAGGCCAGATCGGGGGGGGGCGGAGGTGGGTGTGGGGGGTGTTTGGTACCTACAGTTATCCACAGAATATGTGGGGTCCTATCGCGTATTGGTTAGAGCACTCGCCTCGCAAACGAGAGGACCTGGATTCAATTCCTGAGCGGGCAGGGCGAAACCTTAGGCAAGTTTCCTTACTCCACACACCTGTTTAACTAGCAGTAAGTAGGAACCCAGTTGTTAGTCGATTGGCGAATTGCTTTCCCGGAGTAATAATCCCTCCCCCTCCACATAAAATAATAATAAAGTGGTTGCTCAATCCACGACTGTTTGTGGGACTCTGCTGTGCACAATTGGATGTTGCATTTCATCCACAAAATATACAATCAATCGACTTTGCAGTATGTTGTGTGAAGTGATTCTGAGACATTGCAACGATGTAATGAGGAACTATGTAAAATGCAAGTAGGATTATTATTATTATTCTTAGAGATGAGGAACCAGCCAAGTTTATTGTGTCTGAGCTTGTGTCACAGCTAACTGGACATTAGTCATTTATGGCATTAGTTTGCACCCAGACACTGTGAGCCTCACATCCCTGTATCGTTCCACTGACCCACAGCGTTAACTCAATACTCGAATGATCATTCTGAAAATTGTGACATTTGTGGGAAGAATCAGGGGCCAAAGGATCAGAGCTGGAAAGAGTGGGAGAGAAGATGAGAGAAGTGTAGATGTGCCAAGCTTGGGTTTAATGTCCCCTGTGTGTAGAGGGAGGAAGGGAAGATCGAGGGAAGAACTCTGGGAAACAATGAGTCAGAGGAAGAGATGTCCGATGGGTCTAGATGCTAGTGAGGATGCAGGGAGGAAGAAGAGCCATTTGGGGTCTGTGCATTTAGATCTTTGGAAGTACAACAGAGGAAAGTGGCAAATATTTGGGGAAGCAGCCGCTGGTTCTGGCCTCCCGCGAGTGTTTTAGTCACAACGCTATAGGAATCCCTTTGCATGTTTATGTCAAATTTCTGGTGCAAATGAAGAGCAATTACAAGGAAGATAGCAGCGTTTAATGCATTTCCTCCCATTTCCCCTCTTTGAACTCCGAGGTTTTGTTTACACAGAAGAAACCAACGGAAGAAAGTCAGGAGTGAGCAACGCTGGAAAAAGTTGTTTGACAATTAGTGCAAGATTGGCTTACTTTTATACTTGATCTTAGGAAGGAATCCTCATGAAGTGAATTGATGTCCTATTTCCCCAGAAAGTTTGACACCAAAACAAATCCTTGGAAGGTTTTGTCTGCAAATGTACGACCAAATGGCCACAAGGTCTATTGGGATTGAACCTCTCTGGAGCTGACAGGACGAGTCTCTCTATTTTTGTGTCTGGACCACACCCTGGTGGTTGTCGAACACACCACCCAGACTTTGCTTGTAATTGGTACTAAATCCGGAAATTGGTGGTTTTCAGCCTCTCCCCTCATTGAGGGAGAAAACTGTGTGACTGTTTTTTGGAAAGTGAACACATCGCGCGGGTGCAGTCAGTCGGAGCCACTTCCTTCCGGCACTATGAACATTCCCAGATTCTACAGCCTCTCCTCTCCACCTCGCCCAACCCATGGCATCAGAAAACGCATCAGCCGGGAATTTCTCACGGTCTCCTGGTCTACAAAACCCTCAGATAACAGCTGTTTTTTTGGGACGTTTCAAAACATGTGTCACAAGATCCTTAACGTCCACCTGCACAGGCAGACGGGGAGCTCAGTTCTACAGCTCTTCCAAAGGACGGCGTCTCCGATAATGCAACGTTCCTCCCGGCACTGTCAGCCTGGATAAAAGCTCAAAGGACAAAAGTGGGTCCCGAATCCATAGCCTCCTGTCCCAGAGGCGAAAGTGCTTCAGAGGGCAATAATGCCGAGTACAGCTGACAGCACTGATCAATGGAGGTGTTAACAGAGTCCCGGCTCCATGATAAATAATAGATTGTTTGGCCTTCAGCGACTTCCAAATAATACCATCTCCTGCACTTTGTACGTCGCAGTTGGCCTATCTTAACCAACTGCATCCCAGTTCAGTGATGATGGCCTGAGACAGAATATATATATATATATATATATATACACACATAATACATGATAATAATCCTTGCACTTGATATAGCACTTTATCACTTCATTGAGACATCTGAAAGTGCTTCACAGAATGTACTGTAAAGTAGAGTGGAGTGTGTATCTTGTGGGTGAAACGGGACAGCCAATTGCGCACGGCAGTGTCCCACACATAGTGGTGGATTGAGTGGCCGAAGTAAGTTCCTACTTCCTGCTGGGTAAACAGAGGCGTGTGGAGGGAGGAAACTCGCCTAAGATTTTGCCCGGCCCGGGAATCCAACCCATCAGCCTTGACTGTGAGTCCAAAGACCCGACTTGGGGCTTCAACCCTCTGGCCCAGAGGTGAGAGAGCTCCAAACTGAGCCTGGCCGGAAACGAGCCCGGTGCCAGCCGGCAGCGAGATCAGGCAGCGCTGGCGAGGTCTCTGGTCACTGTGTCTCTGTGTTTTGTTGTTTTTTGGCCGCTGTAGGGACCTTTGTTTGGCCGTCCCCCCCCCGCCCCCGGGGAGTTTGAAGGTTATTTAATTCCATGTTCATTATCGCTAATGCCTTTCCATTATCATCCATTAATGTCGGAGCACAGCCTCCCCCCCCCCCACACACTCCCACCCCCGGGCTCCTCTGTCACAGCAGTCTGATGGATTATCCTCCCCTTCACCAGCTGTGGGACATCCTGTTATATTAGTGGTCGGGACCTGCAACCAACTCACAAAGTCATTTCCAGATAAGATTTGTTCCCCAAACACACGACCTCATCTGACCGTCAGCGCCCAGCTCCCACCGCCATCCAGAGGGAGACGTCTTATCCACAATAAATGATGATAAAATAACTAATCCTTGCATCTAATACGTCGTTGGGACGTCTCAAAGCGTAAAGCTGGTCGACTCGCGTATTGTGTGACCGAAATGTGGCAGCCAATTGCGCACAGAGGCGTCCGCACACAAACAAGTCGCGGATCGAGCGATCGCATTTTTTTCTTTTCTTTTCTGGAAGGATTATTACCCTCAGGAAAAGCTTTCCCGCCAGTCGACTAACAGCCGTGGAATGGAATTCTTGGCTTGGGCTCGGATTCTCTCAAGCGCGGGGATGGGTTTCCACACGTGTCAGAACAAAATAAAAATTTAAACGCCGCGCTGAAACCTCGCGGGGGGATCAGGGATGTGGAGGGTCTAACTATAGAATAGCGCTTCACCCACCATAGACACAGCAAAACACTCAGGCCACGTAACCTGAGAGACAGTTTCTCCCCCTTGTTATCCCGCACAATAACCTTCCAGATACAACCGGCCATTTCCTTTCTGTCCGCACTAACCTCACTCTCGCTTCGGAGGGCAAAAAGGTTACAAGTTCAAGGCCCACTTTGGGGACTTTGACCCATTATCTAGGCTGATGCTTCAGTGCTGTTTCAATAATAATAATAATAATCCTGCATTTGACGCAGCGCCTTATCGTGTAGTTGAGGCTTCTCAAAGCGCTTCACAGAATACACTGAGAAGTGGAGTGACTGTGTACTTTGTGGGCGAAATGTGGCAGCCGATTGCACACCAACAGTCGTGGGATTGAGTAACCGCATCTTTTTTTCCCTCTCTCTGTCTCTCTCTCTCTCTCTCTCCCTCTCATCCTGAAGATTTAAAATAGGCCGAGACTCCAAATCCTGCAGTTCTTTCCGGAAGGTTCTTTCCGCTCTGAGCGACCTCACTAATGGCCAGGAAACAACTGGATCCTTTAGGCACGGTTCAGACAGTGTTTTTCCTGTTCTGTCCACTCTCGGGCGAGCCCAGGAAGGGCTGCTCAAAGCTGATAAAGAGTCTCCATCGTTGCTCGAAACAAACAACGGTTTAAACAAACAGCGATCGGCACATCAGCATTTTCTATACAGAATCATAGAAACTTACAGCACAGAAGGAGGCCATTTGGTCTATCGTGCCTGTGCCGGCTCTTTGAAAGAGCTGCCGACTAGTCCCACTCCCCCCGCTTTTACTCCATGCATATTTTTACATCAGGGGTGTGTGGAAGGGGGTGGGGGGCAAATCTGATGTATCGTGCTGTGTGAGTGTGACATCTGTGAGGGTTGTTATCACCAAAATAATCCTCATCGAGATCACAAGATCGGTTCGAGTGAAGAAGACCCTTCGGCCCATCTGAATACCTGCCCTCCCCTCTGCCCCCGTTTTAATAATGATAATAGTCCTTGCTGTGAAAACTCACAGTACCAAGCTGCTTTTTAACACAGTCCCAGGGTCCTGGCCTCAACACCACCCCCCAATTTTGGTGGACCTTGATGTCCATACGTTGGGAGCCAGTGGAGCCTGGCGTGGACTGAGGTGATGGGGGTGTGGAGTGAACTCTGATGACTTCCAACTAAAATCCTCCACGCATCGACGAGGCCAGAGTTAGAGGGCAACGGATTATCACTAAAGTCGGGGGTCACAAAAAGGCAAATTATTGGTGGGGGGGGGGAAACAGAAGGTGGGTGTCATTCCCTCCCCACCCCCCACCACACACACACATCGCCCACACCCCCCACACACACACCCGCCCTCCCCCACATACAGACATACATCCCCCCAAACACACACACAAACACACTCGTGCGCACACTCACACACACATACTCAAACACACATACCCCACCCCCCCCCCCCTCAGGCACACACTACACACACACACACATTTTGCAGCCTGGGAATTTGGGATTGCTGTCACTGTTCCCGTGACCCGAAGCAGAGAAAGACGTGAACTAAGATCTCGGGGACTGGACAGATTCCAAGCCAAATATTACCGCTCATCAAAATCGCTTTAAAAGGACAGGCTGGAGAGAGAGCGAGGGAGAGAGGGTGGGTCAGCTAGCGTTAGTGTGTGAGAGAGAGAGAGAGAGAGAGAGACACACAGAGGCACAGATACACACACGTGCCCAGAGGCAGAGAGGCAAACGTACAAGTAGAGACAATAAGAGAGAAAGAGAGACGCGCACACACACACACACACACACACACAGGCAGACAGTCACATACATAGAGAAAGAGAGAGTGAGACAGAATCCCGGAGAAAGATACTCAGCGACAGACAGTGAAAGAATCAAAAGGTTGACTGCATGTTCTGGACACCTGAAGAGTTGTGAGAGGTTCTTGTTGTGCTCGATACTGTATGAAAAGCAAGAGTCATTTTGAGTGGTTTAATAATAATAAGAATCATCCTGGCATTTGATATAGCTCCTGATCACGTCTTCGAGACGTCTCAAAGTGCCTCACAGGATACACTGTAAAGTGAATTGACTTGCGCAGTTTGTGGGTGAAATGGGGTGGTTTGATTTAATAGGGTGAAGTTTGCGATGTTTCATAATGTGTCTCTCGTGTTAATTATCACAAGGGACGTGTTAAGAAGCAGCGGAAATTGCACAGTCATTTTCCATGCTTAGATTGGTGGTCAGGTTTGATAAGGATGGAATCTTTTGCCTGGCCGTCACTTGAACTTGGTATCCACCCCACCAGGGAGGGTTACGAGGGTGACTCAATGGTGAGATAAGAGCAAGAAGATAAACAGTGCAAGCAATAATCCCTCCTGGAGGAAGGGGCATTAACCTCATGAGAATGTAGTGATGTATGTGCACTGCTTCTGTCTAATAAACCTCACATTCAATATCACATCCTGTAGCGGAGTGGTTAGAGAACTCAACCCGCAAGCGAGAGGACCCAGGTTCGTTCCGCGAACGGGGCAAAACCTTAGGCAAGTTTCCTTACTGCACACGCCTCTGTTAACCTAGCAGTAAGCAGGAACCCGGTTCTTAATCAATTGGCGGATCACTTTCTGAGGGTATTAATCCCTCAAAAAAAGGGGTCACTCAATCCACGACTGTTCGTGGGGACGCTGCTGTCCGCAATTGGCTGCCGCGTTTCGCCCAGAAAATATACAGTCACTCCACTTTACTGTACACTCTGTGAAACGCTTTTGAGACGTCTCGAATGACATGATAAGGGCCCTGAATTGCCAGTGAGTTGTGACCGGCCCCTTTAATGCCCGTCAGATCCTTGCGCTTTTTCTCAGGAAGTTAAAAATATCCGATGGAATAATCCTGACGGGTTCATGAAAGCCGGAGAGTTCCTGGAACTCTGGGGAGTTTTGTGATCGTTCAAAAATTTATCGAAGTTGCCAAAAAAACAAACAGGAAAAATACTTAAAACTTGTGCCGTGTTTGTAAGTCTTTTAAGATAAGTCACTTCTCTTCCTTGAAACGCTTTGAGACGTCTCAATCACACGATGAGAGGCTGTATCAAATGCAAGGATTATTACCGCATATCCATTCAGTCCCATTTACCTGCCATCTCCCCTAGAAATGGTTCCTCTTTAGCTATGAGCTCTACCCAGTTCCCTCTTGAAAACTAATATAATCTGGTTCCTGCCTCGACCACATCACCCCCGGCCTCCATTCTTAAAATGAAACAAAAATCAATCATTCTTATATTTATTTCAGGAATAGATAATTTAGCTCAGGAAACCTGGGATGTGCTACATGCTGACAGGTCCATATTGGTGTACTGTGTTAATCAAGCAATCTCACCCGAAATCCTATTAACGTGCAGAGCTGTTTACAAGTCGAGCACCGAGAGCAGTTAGAAGGATTACAACATAAATCAGGAGATTAAAGCGGTCTCCTTTATGTAATATCGCCAAGAATTCGAGCATTTGAATCTATTCGGTGGATCACTTGGATACACAGTCGCCTTTGGCACCAGAAACCCTCCTGTGGGTTCCTGTGAAATTCCAGCTCGGGAAATACTCGAGCTACGAGTTGCGACTGGACGAACCTTCTCGAAACGATGTGCCGAAGACGTTAAACGGGATTGAGAAAGTAAACCCGGAGCAACACTTTCAGATTGTCACCTTGGCTCAAGTCACTCGCGAGTCAAAAGGTTGCGAGTTCAAGCCCCACATCGGGGTTGAACTCACATAGACGAGGCTGACACTCTAACCCTGTGCTGGGGGGGAAGTGGTGATTTGTTGGAGGTGCCATCATTTAGATGAGACCTTAAACCGAGGCCCCGTCTTTGCCTGTTCAGATGGACAATAAAGATCCCGTGACAATAATTGGAAAAGGGAAGAGAGTTTCTCTCTCTCTCTATCCCGGTGTCCTGGGCAACAGTTCCGCAGGTAAAATTGGCTGTTGGCTTTATGGCTGCTTGTGGGACATTGTTGTGCTTAAACTGACTGCTGTGTTCACCCGAACATACACAAGGACAAGGCATATCAGTAACTTTCTGTGAAGAGCTTTGAGCTGTCCACCTGGTGTGAAAGGTGCCGTTAGGATTAATAGGAATATGGCGAAGAGCCTGATCTTAAATACAATTCAATAGCGGTAAATCTATGGAACAGGTTGCCTAGAGGTATGGTGGAAGCAGAAAGCGTTGATTCATTCAAACACAAATGAGCTAGATTTCTTTTAGAAAATGATACGTTTGGGATACAGCATATGAGTAATTTGAGACGTGCCATACAAGCAAGTTTGGTAGAAGTTGGAAGAACCGGCAACTTTGGATCTAAGGTCCACAAAGCTTTCCACTGTGCTGTAGACTAATCTGTACAGAATTAATTGCTATCAACATCATCATTATTGTTCCAAGTGACTGCCAGGATTGTTGATGGACCTTGGTCTTTTTGTGCTCAGCAAATCCTATGTTCCTATCTCAGGACTCTGCTAACATCACCCCCTCAAACCGCTGTTGGGGGGAGGCGGGGGAAGAAAGAATCTAACCTGTAAGTGACTGAAGTCACAAATAAAATCTGCAAAATGCAACAGTTGAAGCTCCCACCTCGTCATTCATTTTATTTTATTTTCCGCTAAAAGTCACTGCCTCCTATCGTACACTAAGCGTCAGCTTAACCAAATCCAAAGTCACCTTACGTCTGACGACAGCTGGTGTCCCGGTGTCCACCTCACGGTTTCTGATTAGGAACAGGTTAGGCCGGAATTAGCCCGGAGTGACCACGCTCAGCTCCTGCCATGCCCTCAAAGGGGGTCTGTGGTCAAGGCCAGGACCCTGGGGCTTGTTTAAGAAGCAGCTTTAAACCCTGCAGTTGGGGGTCCTGGAGGGTTGAGATTGGTTGGGCCAAAGGGCATTCTTCAGCCATACCTCTCGTGTGATGACGATAATAATAATAATAATCCTTGAAATTTGATATAACGCCTTATCACATTGTTGCTACATCTCAAAGCTCTTCACAGAAAATACTGTAAAGTGAATTGACTACATTTGGTGGGCGAAACACAGCAGCCAATTGTGCACAGCAGCGTCCCACAAACAGTTGTGGATTTAATGACCTAATTTTTTTTTGTGGGGTTGTTAACCCCGGAAAAGCGATCCGCCAATTGCCTAACAACTGGGTTCCTACTGCTGGGAAGGAACTGCTCCTACTATCGTGTGCGAGAGACCTGGGTTCGATTTCCAGCAGGCGAAATGTTGGGCGGGTTTCCTTGCTCCACACACACGCCTCTGTTTACCCGGCAGTAAGTAGGAACCCGGTTGTTAGTTGATGGGCGGATCGCTTTTCGAGGGGTAATAATTCTTTCAAAAACAATTATAATAAATTGGTCACTTCAACCCACGACTGTTTGTGGTGGGATGGGACGCTGCTGTGCGCAATTGGCTGCCGCGATTCGCCCACAAAATACACAGTCACTACAGTTTACAGTATATTCTGTGAAGCGCTTTGAGACGTCTTGAAGACGTGATGAGACGCTACATCGAATGCAAGGATTATTATTATTATTATTATGCTATGGGACTCCACAAGCGGGAGATGGCTTGAGTGAATGAGGGCTTCGATAGCAGTGAGAGCCCCTCTCACACGCACGCACACACACGTACACGCAATCACACGCACCAATAAAACCATTGTCGGCTGTAGCAATGCCTCCCCCCCACCCACCCCTCCATCTGGAGAACATTCTAGAGGCCATTTGCTGGGGCAGCGTCGGCAACTACAGGCAGTTTATGTCCTTGGGCATTTGCGTAAGCACTCTAACCTTTCACCTTATGGACCTGGAGGGTCACATCCTGACTGTTGGCGCGACCCGACACAGCAATGGAGGGGGGGGGAGTGGGGAGGGAGGGAGGGAGGGAGGGAGGGAGGGCACAGACAAAGCCAGAAATAATCCTTGCAATTTTTTTTAACAGCGCTTTCACATCGGGAGGAAATCTCGGGATAGCGTGTTGCAACTGTACTTTGTTGTGTGGGGGGGATTGGGGGGCGGGGGGGGGGCAGCTCGGAGTAAGATGACCTCGACGATAAAATGCACATTCAGCTTTTTCTGATAGACGATTTAAAAACAAGTTGACGGCCTCGTTGTTAACTTATTAAAGCAGAGTTAACCGACTGTAACTAAGCCGCCCCCCCACCCGCAAAAGGCACTTTGTGATGTGAAGGTGGCCGTATCAATGCAAATCACAGTGTGTGTGGTATGTAACGATTAAGCTAATAGCAAAGATCTCACACCTCAGAGAGCGAACAGGAGTCAGTGTCAGAACAAGGTTACAGACAGCAGTAAAGTGGCTCATTACCACACGCAAATTAAACCAATTACCGTGTGTTTGTGTGTGTGGGGGTGGGGGTGGGGTGGAGACCACCAAACAATTTGCCTTTCACGGCAAGTGGATTCAAGCCTTCCAAACTCACGTGCGGTCACGTGGCCAGGGCTGGGGAAAGTGGCGTCGTGGTTAGAGAGCTCGGACCCGTGTACGATTCCCGGGCGGGGTCAGGGCGAAACCTTAGGCAAGTTTCCTTACTCCCCACGCACGCACACACGCGCACACGCCTGTTAACCCAGCAGTGAGTAGGAACCCGCTTGTTAGTCGATTGGCCGATCGTTTTCTCGGGGGGTAAATAAGCCTTTCAAAAAAACATCTGAATAAATAAATAATTTGGCCACTGTGATCCGCAGCTGTTTGTGGGACTCGGCTGTGTGCACAGCCCAACACCGCACGTCGCACCTGAAAGACCTCCTCCTTCGAATATGCCTACGGTCACCTCCGCCCTCTCCCCGGTTCGGGGTCGGGCTAAGCTAAGGCCACTGTTCAGCGCTCTGAGACGCTGAGCCGGGGTGGGGGGGGGGGTGCGGGGGGGGGTGGGCAAGGGCTGAGGGCACGGCTTGAATGCAAGTTGTTGTTTTAAGATTTATTTATCTATTTATTTAATAGAAATTTTGGAAGAGGGAGAGAAAGCACACGCAGTAGCCTGGCTGTGAATCGTCTGATAACACTGTGCTCAGTGAAGAATTTGCAGTAATTACTGTGGTTCTCATCCAGAATATTTATAAACATCTCCAGCGGGAAGCAGTGGCGGAGGGGGTGGGGGGGGGGGGGGGGAGCATAGCGATGGGCTGAATCATATCGTGGGCATTGAGCCCAGGCACGAGGAGAGGGTGAGAGCCTCTTATTGATGAAGAGTCAGCTTGGACCAGTGGTCAAAAGCCCGGACAGGTTACTGAACCCCCAAAAACGCACCCTGTTCTATTTTCCTTTTCGGGTATTCATTTCATTCCCTTTTAGAAGCTAATCCAGACTCTGCCTCAACCGCAGGTCCTGGTTTAATGATTTTAATAAAGGTAATATTAATCCTTTCAGTTGAAACAATGCCTTATCGAGTCTTCGAAACCTCTCAAAACGCTTCACCGGATATACTGTAAACTAAACTGACCGTACACTTTGGGGGCGAAACGTGGCAGACAACTGCGACATCAGTGTCCCACAAATAATCGTGGATTGACCAAATTATTATTATTACTTATTTATTTATTTGTCGGAGGGATTGTTACCCCCTGAAAAGCGATCCGCCAATCGACTAACAACTAGGTTCCTACTTACTGCTGGTAAACAGAGGCGTGTGTACATCAAGGAAACTTGCCTAAGGTTTCACCCTGGCCTGGGAATCAAACCCAGGTCCTCTCGATTGCAAGGTGAGTGCTCTAACCCCTACACTATAGGACTACCACCCTCTGTGGGGGGGGTTAGGGTGGGGCGGGGAAACCTCCTAACCTCTCCCTTTTCCTTCCTGCTTCCCTTCTTCCTTGTTGCCTATTTCCACAAGAATTTGCCTTGGCGTAACAGTGATAAGAGCTTGAAAGTTGGAAGAGGTCGAGGCAATCTCATTAACTGGGTGACATCCTATGATGAGCCTGTGTCCTTACTGGTTATGGCTCGCAAGAGGTCTCAAAGTTAATCTTTGATAAAATCACATTCTGCACCGAGAGATCCAGGGATATGGGTTGCTTACTTGGGATAAGATCCCAGTCTTTCTTATGCGGGATATAATAATAGTAATAATAATAATCCTTGCATTTGATATAGCGACTCATCACGTCGTCGAGACGTCTCAAAGCTCTTCACAGAATATACCGTAAAGGGGATTGTGACTGCATATTTTATAGGGGAAACACGGCAGCCAATTGTTGCCTGTTTGTGGGTTACGGCCGGACAGTAGTGTCCCACAAACAGTCGTTCTTAGTCTGCTTACTGCTCGGTAAACAGAAGCGTGTGTGTGGAGTAAGGAAACTTGCCTAAGGTTTCGCTCTGCCCGGGAATCGAACCCAGGTCCTCTTGCTTGCGAGGTGAGCGCTCTAACCAATACGCTACAGGACACCACCTTCCCTCCCCCGAGACTAGGTTCCTCCGGCTACGCGCAGAGCCAGTGCTTTGGGGGGAATTTGTTTTCGTTAATATTATCTCCAATTCTGGGCAATTGGGAATTTCGCACATGGCCTGGGAGCTGCTGTCGGGCTGAACCGTTCAGGAAATAAACAGGGCTCTGTTGGAGCAGAGACAAGGCGTTTCCTGTGAAACCCTACCTGGGTCTTATATTGCCAGTGCGACAATGAGCAAACACTCAGGGATCTGTGCCGTTCCTGTGTCACTTACACTCATGTCCTGACCTGGATCCGAGCATCGCAAACCTGATACATCTCCAGCTGACGGCCTGAGCCGTCACTGCGGGAAACAAGCCACTGTGCAAATGTTAGCTGGTTAAACTCCAGCAAGTTTCCCCCGGGCAGGGCGAAACCTTAGGCAAGTTTCCTTACTCTACACACACACGGCTCAGGAGTCCGTAGGAACCCGGTTGTTCAGTCGATTGGGGGAATTGCTTTTCCGTGGGTAATAATCCTTTCAAGAATAAAACAATAATGATAATAATTTGGTCACTCAATCCACCACGGTTTGTGGGGGACGCTGCTGTGCACACTTGGCTGCCGCGTTTCGCCCACAAAATGCACAGTCAATTGAGTGAAATGGATGAGCCAGGAAGGCAGATTGTGTGGGTGAGTAATAGAGGGAATGAGATAGCTGTGTGACACAACGATAACCTGGCGTCGGATACAATTGCCTTTCACATCGGGAGAATGTCTCAAAGTGCGTCACAGGATGTACAACGCAGTGCAGTGACTGTGCACTTTCAGCCACTACGCCCTCAATCCCTCCGCCTTGCCCCCTCTCTCCCCTTTTTCAAGTCCCGCCTTAAAACCTTTCCCTTTGAGCTGTGCTTAAGCTCACCTCACCCTCCCCGGCTCGGAGCGCTCTGAGACGTTAGCCCTGCGTGGAGGTTGCTGGATAAGTGCAAGTTGTTGTTGCTGCTGTGTGTTATGTCTGTCGCGCTGTGTTGTGTGGGAGACGCGGAATAAGAGCAGCACAGGGTTTGCTTTGAATTGTGACCGGGTCCCAGATGGACACAATGGCCTCTTTCCGCTCCCACGTGGGTTTCCGTTTGGAGGACCAGATTAGCACATCGCTTCCTGCTGAGCTCCCGAGCTTCGGGAATCCGGCTCGAAAAAACCTCCGAGATTTGAAACTCGGAATGTCTCACCCCCCGCCCCTCCCCACCCCACTATCTCCGCTGCAGTTGGAAGTATTTGCAGTCACCTCGTTCCGAGATAACAATATAATAATAATAATAATAATCCTTGCATTCGATAGAGCGCTTTGTCACATCTTCGAGATTGGAGCTTGACAAGTATTTGAACGCTTTAGAAGTTCAACAACAAAGTTTATTTGAAGTTTTACACGCCGAGCCAAAAAAATAAAACTTTCATCTTACAGCTGTAAGTAACAGTGGCCCGGCCACAGTTAGTGTGTGTTGCGTTCTGTGCTGTCCGACGGGGTGGGGGTTAATAGAGAGAGGGGAGCCCGGCCGACTGACGTCACTGTATGCAGAGTGGCTGGTTTCCTTTCCCTAGGGTAAACAGCCTTCCCTGCCCCTGGGTCGTGAGAAAAATAATGCTTCTGTTTCTCAACTGCTACTCTGCTCGTCCGCACATTAAAAACCAGACCAGAGTCCAGCTTAAAGTTTCCGTCGTCTGTCACATGTATGTAGTGGTGAGACTCTCTCTTTCCCCCACACGCATGCACACACGCACACAAGCCATGCTGCTGCTCACTCCAGCCACCCTACCTCCGGCTGACACTGGAGGACACGGGAGAGCTACACCGAGGACATTCCTCACAGTGGCATCTGTTCAGCGCTTTGACCGATTGGAGCAATCGGAGAGCGGTGACTGCTGGGCGCAATTGGCTGCTGCGTTCCGCGCACTAAATACTAAATACAGTCACTCCACTTTGCAGGATATCCTGTGAAGCGCTTTGAGACGCCTCAAGGACGTGATAAGCAGCTACGTCAATATACTATCGTTATTCAGACACATCAAGTGAGAACCCCACCATTATCAGCCGTGGCACAGAACACATTGTCACACCTACAATTACAGGCATCGAAAATGGACCACATGCAATGCAGAGGAAGAGGAAGGTCTTCAGGTGTGATCTAAAAGAGGGGAAGGAGGGGGCAAGACGGAGGGGTTGGGGAAAGAGAGAAAAAAGGCCCAGATGGGACCTTGGTGCAACATCTCATCTGAAGGATGGCACCTCCAAACAACAACAACAAGATTCCATTTATAGAGCGCCTTTCACGTCGGGAGGACGTCCCAAGGTGCTGTACAGTTGGGTCAGGACCCGAGCATTGGGGGGAAATGGTCAGGGTGAGGGGGGGGAAGGGAGGGAGCGAGGAGGGGGTGGAGAGTCGAGAGGGGAGCTGAAGGCACGATCAAAGAGAAGCAATGATCTAAAAGAGGGGAAGGAGGGGACAAAACAATGCAGCACTTCCCCCCCCCAGCGCTGCGATGGAGGGTCAGCCCAGACTGTGTGGGGAGTTCAAAGTCCTGTCGTGGGGGCTTGAACCCACAACTTCTGCTCTGGAGGGGGAGGGGGCAGGGAGTGAGAGTGTGACTGATTGAGCCGGGCCGACACACACACACACACACACACGCCGGATAAATAGGAACAGCCTCGGGCAATGAGCACATCTAAAGCCCGCAAAGTTCCCTAAAAAAATGTCTTAAGTGCTGTGGGAATTTTTAAGACAAAATTCCCAGACTACACAATATCCTGCGGATCCTTTCGTTCTGGCACACAGCGTTTAAAGTTCCCTTTTCTAAAGTAATCCCAAATCAGGTGTTTAAACTCCTCGAGCGTAATAATAACAATAAAAATAATCCTTGCATTTGATAGAGTACCTTATCGTGTCGTCGGGACATCTCTAAGCGCATCACAGAATATACTGTAAGGAGAATTAACTGTATATTGTGTGCGCGAAAGTGGCATTTTTTTTCGCGACATTATAATCGTGTCATAATTTGAATCATCCGTGCTGCGCGTGTCTGTTGCGATAAATCTTCGTGTGTGCAACCTACATGCTTTGTTTCAGGTGAACTTTGAGCATTACCTACACAGCGCACAGACACGACACCTTACGGTTAACCAGAATTACTCGTGAACATTTAAAAGATTTGCTTTGAGACGTCTTCCGGGTGTGATAAGACTCCTACACCAAAGCCAAGGAATAGTATTTTTATTATTATAAATCCTGCAAAGCGTTTGGAGACATCCTCCCGACGTGAAAGGCGCTTTATCAAACGTAAGCATTATAATAATTATTAGTAATTATGATTAATTCAGGATAATCAATGAGCTGCTGACAAGTGTAAACAGAGAAGATTTTCTTGTTAGCTCTGTCAGAAAGATTTTAAAATAAATCTCCCTCTGTGTCCATCACTGTCTGCAGTGGTGTCAGAGACGCATCGATTGATTGATCGATTGATGGATCGATCGGGTTGATCTATCCCGTAAAAAAGTGTCTCCACTTCCTGAGGTCCCGCATTAGTTAAACCAACTGTAACTAAACAACTATCCGCTCTCGGTGGTGCATTTGGCACATCATCACATCATTGTGTTGCTATTTCTTTTAGCCCCAAAATGCTCATTATTTGGGGTTTTTTTCGCGAACGAAATTGCGGCCAATGTTAGACGGTGAGAAAGACAGTGCGTTAGTGAAAGCGATTTGGCTTTGGGGTCTCAGTAGAGTTGTTGCTCTGTTTGCAATCAACTCACCACGACATCAAGTGAGGGGGGGGGGGGGGGGTGAGGGTGAGGGGGTGTGGGGTGGGGGGTGAGGGGGGGGTGAGGGTGAGGTGGGTGGGGGTGAGGGGGGGGTGAGGGTGAGGTGATGGGGGGTGAGGGTGAGGTGGTGTGGGTGAGGTGTGGGGTGAGGTGTGGGGTGAGGTGGGGGTGAGGGGGGTGAGGGTGAGGTGGTGGGGGTGAGGGGGGTGGGGGGTGAGGGGGGGTGAGGTGTGGGGTGAGGGGGGTGAGGGGGGGTGAGGGTGATGTGGTGGGGTGAGGGGGGGTGAGGGTGGGGTGGGGGGGTGAGGGTGGTGTGGGGGGGTGAGGGTGGGGTGGGGGGTGAGGGTGGGGTGTGGGGGGTGAGGTGTGGGGTGAGGGGGGGTTTAAAAAAAAGGGGCAGCAAAGAGCGAAAAATAGACAATAATTACGCTTTGAAAAACCAAACTTCACCCCAACCTGTGAGCAACGGGAACAGTTCCAGCCAATACATTTCTAAACGCAATTACTATTTTATGGTATATGCTTTGCATATAAACAGCGACACAACAAGACGACAGACACACACAGACAGACAGACAGACAGACAGACACAGACAGACACAGACAGACAGACACAGACAGACAGACAGACAGACAGACAGAGACAGACAGACAGACAGACAGACAGACAGACAGACAGACACAGACAGACAGACACAGACAGACAGACACAGACAGACAGACAGACAGACACAGACAGACACACACAACACAGACAGACGCACACAGACAGACAGACAGACACACACACACAGAGACAGACACAGACACTGTGGCTCTTACCAGTGAATAGAGACATCGACACCAGCAGTGAAATGAACAGTGTGTGTTGCACCTGAGAGAGCGCCATCTCCTCTCCTCTCCTCTCCTCCAGTTTTAGATCCACGGTTTGCAGAAGGGAAGGAAAGGAACGAAACGAAATGAGTGAGTGAGTGAGTGAATCAATAAATAACTAAAGAAAAATTTAAATAAAAGAAGGAGCTTTCTCGGTCCTCGCCTGGTCCCTGAGGGCAAGTGGCTGTGCAGTGTGAGCTGCCGACTGACTGCACAGGGACCCACTCAACGATGTGCTTTAATCTGTTGGACCAGAGGCTGAGCCAAAGCACAGCCCAACTCTGTCGCCTCTGGATCTGTCAGTCAAACCACCTGTTGCCAACCCCCCCCCCCCACCCCCCCCTCCCCTCCCAGCCACCTGCCAATCAACCGTGCCCAGGGCTGGGGGCTGGGGGCTGGGGGCTGGGGTGGGGGGGTTTCCTCCTGATTGGCTGGATCCCTTTTACCTGCCAAACAGGGGTCTCACCTGAAAATAATAATAATTATAATGATAATAATCCCTTCGTTTGACCTGGCGCCTGATCGATTCGTTGAGGCGCCTCAAAAGCGCTTCACTCAATATACCCGGCAGCCGATTGCGCACAGTGCTGTCCCATAAACATCTTGTTACCCCCCCCCCTACACCCCCACCCCACCACGGAAAGCGATCCGCCAATCGACTGATACCCGGGTTCCTATTTATTGCGGGTAAACGGAGGCGTGTGCGCGTGCGTGTGTGTACGTGTGTGCACGTGTGTGTGTGTCCGTGCGGGTGGAGTGAGGAAACTTGCCTAAGGTTTCGCCCTGACCTGACCCGCCCGGGAATCGAACCCGGGAACTCGCTAGCCACTACGCTACAGGACTACAGGGATTAGTTAAAGTGATACAGCGCCTTTCGCCTTTCGGGAGGGCATCTCAGAGCGCTGCGCGGAATACGCAGCGAAGTGTAGTGACTGTGCGTTTTGCGAGCCAACGCTTCCTGTGGGCTCGGGCCGCCCGCACTGACATGGCTTCCCGCTCGTGGCGCAGGAAGTGACACCCTTTCCTCCTGGCCGAAAAGATCGCTAAAAATCAAAGCAAAACAAGTTCAAATATAAAGGGTCGACATTATCTGCCAAAAAACAAAATGAGTAAAGATCTAAACCGATGACCCATTTTTTTTACAGCGCCAATTAAATGCCTCCACATCAACATCAAGTTCATTTCCAATCCATCTCATTTAACGCAACGCCATTTACATGTTTGTTTTTCCCTTGAATGGCTCTGTATGAATTCAAGTTGTTAAAACAACTGAACATTCTCTCTCTCTCTCTCTCCCTCTCACTCACTTCCCTCCCCCTCCCTTCCTACTCACTCGCAATTAACTCATTCAAACAAAGATCTGGATAAGTATCTGTCTGGGAGCAGTTTGCAGGAATTGATTGGGGCCAGTGATTTCTGTGCTGGGAAAAGATTGGGGGGTTGGCGAGGAAGCGAGAAAGCCGGAGGTGAATAAGTCTATTTGTGAGGATGGATCTGTCTGCAATGGGATCGAGTGACTTCTAAGTTCATTTAGGGTAATCTTCCACTGTTTGCAGGAGTGACTTTGACGGTCAATGTTGTCTCCTATAAGAATATGAATAATATGCTGGTTTAGCCGGTTAGACTAAAGCAGTTACCCCACCGCACACTCTGGGTTCCCCCCAAGCCTTGGCTCTCGCCAACCTGTGCCTTGTGCTCTCCGGGTTTAGGTTAAGCAGGACGTGTCCCTCCAGGGAGAGAGAGAGAGAGAACGCAGTCCAGTCCAACAATCCATCTGTGGAATTTCCACGTGTAGGTGAGATCCGGGGAAATCTCAGCTTGGTTTGGATCCCCTCAAGCTCAGTGATGGGTTTCCGCACGTGTCAGACACCCGCCTGACCCCAACAATGAATGGTACGTTTGCAGCACTTCATGACGATTCAACACCGACAAGGCCGATGTATCAAAATAATATGATAATCGTTGCATTCGAAATAGCGCCTCTTACGCCGAAGCATCTTAAAGCGCTTCATAGATATTTGCACTAAAGTGTAGTGACTGTGTATTTTGTGGGTGAATGCAGCAGTCAGTTTTCCCTCAGCCATGTCCCTACAGTCCTGAAGTGAATGATCAATTTGTCAGAAGGATTGTTGGCCAGGAAGCCTGACGAGAGAACCGCCCTTCTCTTTGTGAATGTGAGTATTATTATTAATAGATACAATACAATATAAATTTACATTTGTATGGAGCCTTTCATGTCAGGAGGCCATCCCAAGGCCATCCCAATAGACGCCTGGGGAGCACCATAGGTAATTAGAACTTTTGAGAACAACACGATCTGTCCCAGAGATGAGTTATGGACAACACGCTCGCTTGCTGTTCATCGTGTTTAAACGTCTCAAGAAAGGGAGTCCTGGAGTGTATTGGTTAGAGCGCTCGCCTCGAAAGTGAGAGCACCTGGGTTAGATTCCCTCGGGCAAATTTCCTTCCTCCACACGCCTCTTGTTTGTCTAGCTTTTTAGTCGATTGGCGGATCGCTTTCCAGCGGTAACAATCCCCTCCCCCCAAAAAATCAGTCACTCAATTCACGACTGTTTGTGGGACATTGCTGTGCGCGATTGGCTGCCGCGTTTTGCCCACAACAATAGTCAATCTGCTTTACAATATATTATGTAAAGCGCTTTGAGACGTCTCAACGGCATGATAAAGCGCCTGTATCAAATGCAAGGATTAATATTATTAAACCGTTTGTTCTGCGATTGTTTATTTCTCTTTAATTTTCCCACTGAATGTTCATCTTCTCGATAACTTCTTTAACGTCCGCCTGAACAGACAAACGGGGACGTTAGTTTAACATCTCGTCCGAAGGACAACACCTCAGGCAACTAAACACTGTTCACACGGACGTTACAGCTCTTGTGATGCTTGTGAAAAAGAGAAGAGGGTTTCTCTCTCTCCCAGTCCCACAAATAGAATTCATCATTCACTTTACAGCTGTTTGTGGTAGGTTTCTCTGTGCAAACCGCCAATAAATAGTCACTACACAGTAATTCCCTTATTGAGGCATTCAGATGTTGCAGTCGCTGTATCAAATGCGTGGGTTATTGAATTATTATTTACCAGTTGGTGTGTTGGTAAAACCCAATTTAAGGTTATTGCTGTTTGACTTTCTGGTTTATTGTTGCCCTCTGGTGGCAGGTGAATCGCACTGTTTTGGTGGTGGATTAATATTTACCGCAAATACAAATGTAAAAAAAGGATCGCAATATTCAGACTGACAACAACAATAATCCTTTGCATTTGATGTAGCCCTTTATCACATCTTCGAGACGTCTCAAAGCGCTTCACAGAATATACTGCACCGTGGACTGACTTGTGTATTTTGTGGGCAAAACGCAGCAGCCAATTTCGCACAGCAAATTAAAATCACACGCCCAAAATCCTCGTGCAGATGAAACGGCACAAGGATTTTAGGTCACAAGTTCGCACACACACACAATACAGACACAGTCCACCCTGTAAATTATTGGTTGAACACCTGTTTTTAACGCTCACAGAACAGCAACCTTACAGCGGGATTTGGAAAGCGACTTTATTCCTGTTTCGGCTCATTCAGCATTGTTTGTGTGTGGACAGGAAGCTGCTGACACTATCGCAGCTCCCCAGACGTGTGGGCTCGGAGACACAGCAGCTGCAAATCTGGGAGAAAACAGTGGCTGGGTCACGGAGATGAAAAAGAGGAAGGAAACGGCAATAAATCAGCAGCAGACTTGTTAAGCTGTTCCTGGCTTCAGCCTTTGTGCTAGTGGACGTTGAAGTTTGTCAGCACATAGAATAATAATCCTCGCATTCGATATAGAGCCTTATTACGTTGTTGAGACGTCTAAAAACGCTTCACGGAATACAGTATATCACGAAGTGGATTGACTGTGTATTTTGTGGATGAAACGCAGCAGCCAATTGCGCACATCAGTGTCCCACAAACAGTCGTAGATTGAGTGACCAAATTCTTTTCTTTTTTTAAAATCAACTAACAACTTGGTTCCTGCTTACTGCTGGATAAACAGAGGCGTGTGGAGTAAGGAAACTTGCCTAACGTTGTTCACCCCCTCCCGGGAATCGAACCCAGGTCTTCTCGCTTGCAAAGTGAGTGCTCTAACCACTAAGCTACGGGACTCCACAAAAAGAACCTTAAGTGATTATTACTCATAATGTGGAATAAAACTTTTTTGATTCCGACAAACTAAATCATTGCCTCTCCCTCAAATATACCCCCGACAGCCCCACACCCCACCTCAATATACACGCACACACACAAACACACGCAGAATAAAAAGGTTAGAAAAGATTCACAATGATCTTTTAATTATCTAATAATTTATAGCTTAATGCTGTGTTAAGGAGAATAAAAAGACACGTCTCCCCGTGCGCCCCCTCCCCAACAGCCTGTAGCACCTGAGAAATCCTATTAAAAATAATAGAATTCAACAATTAATGAGGTGCAGGTCATCAGGTACAGGTAGGGAGGATTTTGGACTCCACAAAGCATCTTTTTGTTAATCTCTCTCCCAGTTCGGAACCAACATTCAAATCGATCTTTATTGTCAGACACAATCATTGCTGAGTGAACAAGTCACTCTTCCTCTCTCTCAAAAGGATAAAATCATTCCTTAAAATATTACAATATAATCAATAACAGCAGGAGATAAATACCACATAATAATTTCAGTTTAGGGAAAATATAATGAAAATACAAAATTGAAATTGCTCAATGTTTCTCCATTGTCGTTCAGTGTTGTTTTTTTTTTAAATTAGGAAGTTTGTTGTGTTCTTTATAGACTGACTGCCATTGAAATGTCTTCACAAATAAACTGGCATCTGTCTCTTAAGTCTCTCCATCCATTGGCTTCAATGCTCTGCTGAACATGCTGAACAGGAATCAGAAATCTTCACGTTATAAAATGTGCGAGTTGAAATTGAAATTAAAACCCCAAAATAATCTTTTTTAAAAATCTCTCCGTCACAGAAAATAAAACATTCGGGAGATAATCAGATGAGAAAGACAAATTAAAATAAAATACATTTTTTTTAAAAAAAAAGGTATATCATCAATTATAGCTTCATTTTTCTATATGATCAACAGTGTCTGTACTAAGATTGGTAGCTCAGCTTGTTCCTTTCCCCCAGCAATTTGGGTTCCGTCAGTTGACTATTTTATTTGGTCTTTAGTTGAGATGGAAAAGCCCAGGCTTTTGATTTCCACCATCACCGAGGTACATGTTCGATGTGTTTGCAGTGCGGCGGGACAAACATATAGGATTCTACCTGTGTTGTCCTTGCAGGGGACTAAACCCAGACACGTCAGGAACTTCACCGAGTGGTTAAAAAAAAATGGAGCTCTTATTGGAACAACTTCAGAGCCTGGAGACTGGAAATGCTTCCAAACTATCTCAGTAATTTAAGAACTTTTAAAATATTTGAAGACTTGAGCCTCTTATTTTTAACCTGCCTTTAGGTGTGCAGTGTCCAGCATGTACAGCAGTTGGATACTTGCGAGCAACAGTATTGGAAGTAAATATTTTCCAAAGGAATGTAGAATAAGATATTGAGCTTCTAACTTGAATTCAGATCCATTTGGGTTACCGTTATCTATCTGCCTGCCCCCTCGCCCTCTATCCCCAAACAAAAATATGAATGAAGGATAATTTGTTCAAGGATTTGTTCAAGAACAAATTAGATAGATTTATGTTAGGAAATAATATCTCGGGATACGGTCTATAGTTTGGGACACGACATGTGCAAGTGACTGGCAGGATAGTGGAAGGCAAACTAGATAGACCTTGGTTTCCTTTCGCATAGCAAATTCTTATGTTCTTATGAAACAGGTTGGTTTGAACCACGCTTCAGGGCTCAAACATGATTCAAACTGATTCAAACCGCATTATTACACAGATCTGGGAGTCGATCCAGATTAATTTTCGCGTGGGCAAGAATGACAATGCTGTACTTCTTTGTAATTATATTTTTCATACATCCAGCACCATGACCCTGACAGACACAGCAATTAAACATCATTTTAAGGGCAATAGATCTTAAGACAATCTATTGTGTGTAAGCACTGCGAGACGCTACCCATGTGAAGGGCACTATAGTAATGCTGTAGAAGTTGTTTTCCGCAGTTCTGTCGCTGATTTAAATTTTCCAGTACAAACAACAACAAATTACATTTGTGTTAGCATCTTGCTCTTCAGGACGACGTCCCAAAGCACTGACAGTCAGGGATTTGGACCCGAGCTGGGGGCAGGGAGGTAGGAGGGTGATCAAAGCCGTGGTCGAAGAGGAGGGTCTTTGGGATGTGCCTTGAAGGAGGCAAGGGAAGGAGGCAGGCAAAGGGACTGTGGGATGGAGTTCCAATGGGTAGGGGCAAAACAAAAATCACAGTAAAGGCAGCACGTCTCAAATGTGTTTGTTGTGCAATACGGCTCTCGGTTAATCCTCTCAAATTGCTCCCAACACCCAATCTCAGTGACAGACCTGTAAGCTCACATCGCCCTTGTGTTTCGCCAACCAAACATCCTCTCCCTACACAAAATTCAGGTTTGGAAGCACAAAAGTATAGTATATTGCTGTTCCGTTTCTCACAGTTGCGAGTGAAAGATAGAGCTGAAGTGTTTGGACACTCTCTGTTGCACTGTGCAGCAATCTGAGTGGCCAAGAAAATAAGGCTTTAAACTAATAGCTGGCTCTTGCGATGACTCCATTTCCCAATCTGAAGGCTGGTGACAGAGTTTCAAAGTGCATTGGAAGTAAGGATTTTCCTTCTCTCTCTGTCCACTGCTCACTGTTTTTCTTTAAATAAAAGGTCCTCTGTGTGTAAATTGATTTAGCAAATAAAAGCAGTAGCGCAACTTACTGTGAGCAGACAGCACAGGGCTCAGCGCTGGGAGGATAAATACTGTATATACAAGATTCAAATGACTTGATTCTTCCAAGATATTTGCCATCTGCAAATGCTGTACTTCACAAGCAGTTCAGTGTAGGGAAATGCAACTTCTAGTGTATTTAAAATGACAGAAACAGCGTTCAACTGAGGTCACTTCTGTTGCACATTGGCTTAGAACGCTCTGCAAGGGGAATCTAAGCGTGTTCTAGATGTGTTCAGGTCAAGCTGAGATCATTTAAAATTAGCTATAGCCTGATCGCAATTACCTTGTTGGGAGAAGCAAGAAAGACAAAACAAGCTTAGCTGATTAGCAGTAGTAGTGTGGTACAATATCAGAAGCTGGTTACCTCCTGGTGATGCAAAACAACTTCCAGACGACACTTGCTGAGGCGAGAGGAGAACTAGTTACTAGTGAAATTTTAGAGCGTACAGGTGGGGTGACTGAACTGCGGGAGACATTTTCTCACCTTCCGGGACCCTTCTGAATCAAAATGGCAGTATTTCCATCAAGAAGCCAAGCTTCAAAGCCAACCTTCACTGAAGGTACTGTGTCTACAGGGAGATTAGTACAGTAAACTGCTGACAAGTCGTCATTCCCAGGGGGAAATGGCTCAGTGATAAGTTAGCCGGTGTGGCGAGTTAAGCATATGTACAAATACATAAATAAATGTGGCCGGGGATATTGATGGTTACAGTGGTAGTGGGACGAGTTAAGTCAGGGTTGAGTTATCAGGCATTTACTGCATGAACTAAGAGGTCACAGTCTGTACAGTGCAAGAATGCAGTGAAACTCCAAGCACCATCCTGTCTTATTCTACTAGACTACATTCTGCTACTAGTGTGTAAATACATGTGTTTCGTGAGCCATGTATAAAGCATAAATCCTTCTCCACCAGTGATGGGTGGGTGATTACATTCTAATAAATTAATATCATTGGTTAATTACAACAACAAATTGCATTTGTATAGCGCCTTTCGCATCAGGAGGTCGTCCCAAATTAATTACATAATTAAAGGCACACTGCAATTCCCTCTGCACCAATGTCACGAGTAAAGCCACTGACTGCTCAACAAGGAATCCTTCTCTAAAACCACTGGGAGACGGGTTGAAATTTCCCACATCCCTTTGGTCTCCACCTCAGACATGGATCAAATGATCCGGGAGACTTGTACAGGTTCCCACACCCTCACACAACTCAGCTCTCTGCAAAGCGCCTTGGGATTTGAGGAGTATCGTGCATTACGGTACTCGTTTTCAATCTCGCACTGCACTAGAAAAGTCGTGTACTGGAATCATTTGGACAAAACACCTGACTCTCAGGACAGTACAGGACATCACCTTTCCTTTGGTCACAGAAGACGTGCTTGAAAGACCCCTCACTCTAACACGCCTCTCACTGGAAGATATAATTGTGGCTTCTCAGGTAGTGAGAGCATCACCAACAAATAAAAACAATGCAGGAAACCTCAGACAACTTCTAATAATCCTTGCATTTGATATAGTGCCTTATCACATCTTCGAGACGCCTCAAAACGCTTTACAGAAAACACTGTAAAGTGAATTGACTGTATATAACTGCCTCACTGACGTTAAAAACAAACTTTGTTATAATATCGAGGTTTAAGAGCTACGCTGTAAGCCAGGACATTTTTTAACGTGATGGCTGGAGTTCTTTCAGTTCAGGTCCAGTCTCAGTTTTTATAAATTCTTTGTAGGTAGTGTTATACTTAAGAACCATGAGATAACGGGTAGAATGTTACTGTACATGCAAAGACACATGTTCAGTAAATGAATGACCACAGTACAGTCGGACGCTGCACGTGGGAGCATTGGGAGAGAGCTTGGGATCAGGAAGAACAGCAGGCGTGAGAGGTGAGTGGATGGCAGTGGTTTACTCACTCTAGGTCCCTTCAAAGTATCTTCAGCCCAAGCTGATGGGCAAGAACTCATGGCGATTAAGGCGTCTTTGGCCATTTTACAACAGGAAGATTGAGTCATTGAGAAACAATGTCAGTCAAACAGGCTAAATATGTGGAGGGTCCCACGGCTCCGGTTTGCCTTGGCGAGAACTCAAGAAATGAATTTTGTACCAATCACATATTGTGGATTAGTCAATTGAAACACCATTCAATGGTGGATGATTTATCCATAACTCAAAGCAGCACAGAAACCAAACACCTCACCCATTCCCACACACACACACACACACACACACACATCTGTCATTTTGGGTACTGCGCTACAGGTGAAATATCTCCGTAAGTACAGCCTGCGTCTGTTCCAGCTGTGTCCTGCGTCCTGATCCGGAAATGATTTGGTCCTAATACTTTCGTCTGGTAGTGAAGCAATTGTCGGTAGTTAATGAATAAATACAGGGCTTACTGGAAAACATAAGATTGCATAAAAAAATATAAATAATCAGTTTAGGGCACCTAAAAGGAAAAAACAGTTACAGATACTCCGAATAGTTCCGAGGAGCTTTGCTTGATCACGTCCCCACAGTCAGGTCTGTTGTCTGCTCGGACAGGACATTCCACTGGGTTAAACGGTCAATGAAAGCGTCTGATTGATTAGTCGCTGAACGCTACAGATGTACGGAGGGAGAGCAGCAACACAGTTCTCCACAGGGCTTCCTCTGATCAACATTTTTTGAGCTGCTCTCTTTGGTTTCAACTCTTTTTCCGTAAGTTACGTAGCTCCCCTTCCCCCCTCCCCTGCTGCCGGCTATCGTCCCGTCTCCGTAAGGGTTTGGTTCGTGCTGGAACCAAACCCAGCACATCTACAAGGCACTGTGCACGTGGGTGAGGGCCTGAAGTGTCAGAGCGGGTGTGGTAGGTGGTGACCACACCAGCAGAGAGACAATTTTGCAACACCACCACCCGCCCCCCACCCCCCCTCCCACCCACGAGGTTTTTGTGTGTCCGTCCTTCCTTCCTTCCTTCCTTCCTTCCTTCCTTCCTTCCTTCCTTCCTTCCTTCCTTCCTTCCCTTTCCTTCCTTCCTTCCTTCCTACCCACTTTGTCCAAATGTCTGTTGGCTTCTTGGAGAAATTGCTGTACGGTTTGAGCTCTGACCCAATAAAATTCCATAGCGGCCAGTGGAACGGAGCATTGAGCAGGCCGGGGAGCAGAGTGCAAGCAAGGGCTGTAACCCATCGCTCCACATCACTACAGCAAGTCACCTCTCTCCCTGTTTGTATTGATTCCTGTCCTATGCTGTAGACTGTACACTGTACATCACTAGGGCTGGAGCCGAGACTTCAGAACATTCAAGCTTTGGGAGAGCATTAAGGTTCCAACTTGCTTTCCCTTTCTGGGGTTGACCTGAATTCCGCCGCGATCCTGACCATGGACCCTCGCGGACGCGATTCCGTGCCTCCCTGCCTCTCTCCTCCCCTCCCCCCTGCCCCAGCCACTCCGGCACGGCTAGTGCTGGAAGCTTAGCGCCCCCAAACCCCAGGAATCATTATCGTTACCAGCCCCGAACGTGACCAGGAGAATCCACACGTCGCAACAGCTGAGCGCAGGCGATTTACTTGGTGAACCTTAAAGAATACCCCATGGCTTTTTCCAAACACTCAGTCACGCAGCCCGCAGAGAGAGAATCCTTCTCCACCTCTATGAATTTGATGTAGATCGACCTGGAGATGGCTCCCGCCCGGCAGTTCTCGGAGAGGAAGGTGTTAATGGCACCCGTCTCCAAGCTCAGAGTCTTGACCGGTGGCTGGAAGTGCTGCAGTATGCACTGCCGAATGGTCCTGTCCTCCGCCATTCCCAGGTAGCAGTAACGGATCCTCTCGCTCCGGTCGCCTGGTTCATTGTCCGGCACTGACGGACCAGCCGCGCCCCCCGATTCCCGGTGCAGCGAGACCCGGGGCAACACCCGGATCCCGTAATCCCTCCGCGGGGTGAAAACCTCGCCCTCGGCGTCTTCGCAGCCGATCACATACAGTCCGTTTGTGTCCGGGATCCCGCCCGGGAACAAATACTGGACCACGCTGTCTCCTACGGCGCGGGACAGGGCTATGGGTATCCACTCGAAAGCAAAGTGCAGCTCCAAGCACCTGGCCTCGCTCTTTGTGATCTCAAAGTATTTGTAAAACACGCTCTTCCAGTTCATTTTCTGACGCTTGCCTGCTATCACTTTGCCCTCCGCCTTCTCTGGGTTCAGATATTCCTTTAGCCTTTTCCCCACCGGCATGTGGGAGCTGATCTCGGCGCAGTGGTACCGGATGTCCTCGACCCACCTGGTGTTGTAGCCGATGCCGAAGATGCCGAGCTTGCTGGAGGAGATCTGAGGGAAGTCCTCCCAACACTGGAACTCCTGCCACTTGGGCTGGATGGAGTCCAGCAGAGTCATGAGCGCTTGCACAATCTCAGGCTTCCTGGAGCAAGAGAGGAGAGAAACAGAATCACAAACCGCTGGCAGCTGATTGCCACAACAGCGTCCCACAAACAGTCACGGACTGAGTGACCAAATTTTCTTAGTACATTTTTTGAGGGATTATTAACCTCAGAAAGCAATCCGCCAATCGGCTAACAATCGGGTTCCTACTTACTGCTAGGTAAACAGAGGTCTGTGAAGTAAGGAAACTTGTATTAGTATTCGCCCTGACCAGGAATCAAACCCAGGTTCTCTCGCTTGAGAGGCAAGTGTTCTAACCACTATGCTGCAAGACTCCACAATTAGATCCATTGTGAAGAAATAAAAACTCCCCCCAGTTTTCCTACTGACAATCCTTAGGTTTCATTCTCTTGCTACTGATTCTCCAGTCAGTATTCCGCAATGCACCTCTCTGGCCCAGTTTATACAACTTGCATTTATACAGCTCCATTAATGTGGGTAGCGTCCCAGAGCGCTTGAAAGGTTTACACTGCAGAATCAGTGCCTACTTACTGCATGTGTTCCATAGAGTCCCGCCGCACCTGTGGCTTCTTCTTCACAAAACTCATTTCTTCTGCAGGAAACACAAAGGAGGAGAGGGGTTAAGATGAACCAGAATAAAAATTGACACCAGAAAGACATGCTGATCTAAATACATTCAGTTCCGCTTAACTAGTGTGGGAGACTAGTCAATTGAACCTGGATCCTCTTGCTTGCGAAGCGACTGCTCTAACCAACACGCTACAGTACTCTGATATTCTGTAATATGAGAGTTTAATGCTCAACCCAGCACCTCTCTATTCAATGTTAAATTTAATGCTCCAGCACTGAGCGTACGCAAAGCACCGCAACATTTCAAAGTGCCATATGAAAGGATCTGTGTGATATTAAACGCCTGAAATCCTGATGCCACGTTGGACTAGATTTGGGAACACGCTATTTGTGAGCCCAAAGCTGAGCACATCCATCACTCAAGAGATCTGCCGATCTGATCACTGTCTACCAGCTGCAGACTTCTACCAGCAGAGTTTCTTCGCAATGGATCTAATTAGTTAGCAGTTCTCTGGTAACTGAACTATGGCGTCTCAGAGGGTCTGTGCAGATGGACCACAAGTTCTGATTAAAATGAGGCAAGAGGTAGTGAGGAAAGGAGGGAGTGGAGGTGGGTTGTCAAGACACAGGTAGGCACACTTACCTTTCTGGCTCTGTGACCGACAAACAAGAAAGGTTTTCTGGTGGGTTCTTAGTCGAGTCGTTGCAATTATACCAAATGGATTTCAATTGGACACGCTTCATAAACCCAAACAACTGCGCTGGGCTTTGCGAGCTGCTTTAAAGGCCGCACGTAGTAATGATTAACCAGATTGTGAAGTAATTGTTGAATTAGTGAAAGATAACAATCTGTTTGCACACAGGGCAGCACCCGGTTCCTCAGCAGAGTATTCAGCTGTTCCAACAGACTGAGCCACCGATGTACACAAAAATCTGTTTTGTTGCCTGAATCTTACCCTGCAATCAATCTTAAATAGCAGTAATTTTTAAAATACTTTTCTTTAAAAACATAAACCTGTACTTGTGCTACATTCTGCCCGCAGTTACGCCAACTCTTAAGTAAACTACTGGAGCCAGACAGCGTGACTGTGTACACAGCATTGATTGGTTCACAAGCTGATACCAAGGCCATGTCCTCTCAAACTGAACACACAGCCAGCACAAAGCCTATTGATTTTTACCTTGTTTTTAAGGTTCCTGACAACTCCCCACTATCTCTAATTCAAGGACGGACACACAAACACACAATACAATACTCATTTTGTACTGCACTCACTTTTCAATGATTTACAAGGAATGTACAGACGGAGTCAGGCCATTTGACCCAACCAATCCGTGCCAGTGTTTCCACTCCACACGAGTCTTCACCCTTTCCCTCACTCCCTCCACACCCTTCTATTCCCTTCTCCCCCATGTGAAGGTCAAGCTTCTTCTTAAATGCATCTACACTATCCGATTCAATCACACTTCAGGCAGCGAGTTCCACAATCTCGCTACCCTCTGCGGGAAGTAGTTCCTACTAAATTGTCTTTTAGATCCCCTGATCGCTATCTTACACTTGTGTCTCCCGATTACCGATTCCAACCAGCGGAATTTTTGAGTAGTTTGATCAGGTTGCCCCACTCCCCGCCACTTAAACATCTCTTCACTTGCGGAAAAAAGCCTCATCAACAGTTAACTGGAGAAAGTTGGCCACATTCACTGCATTGCCCTCATCTACTTTCTCTCTTACATCTTCAAAGAATTCTACAAGCATGACCTTGCTTTGTAAATCCAGGCTGGCTGCTCTTAATTGTATTCTCCTTCTCCAGATAACTAGTCACTTTATCTTTATTGTAGATTCCAGTACTTTGCCAACAACCCACATTAAGATGCCTGGCCTGAGGTTGCCTAGATTAGCTCTATCGCCCTTTTTAAAAATGAGTATTACATTGGCCACTCTCCAGTCCGCTGGCAAGATTCCTTTCTCTACACAGTTCGTAAATATATACACTAAAGCCTCAGCTATCTCCCCCTGAGTTTCCCTCAGGATTCTTGGGTGCAGTCTGTCTGGGTCAGATGCCTTGTTCTCTTTTAGCTTGCGTAATTTTTTTAATACAATAATAATCCTTGCATTTGATCTAGCGCCTTATCACGCTGTTGAAACGTCTCAAAGCGCTTCACAAAATATACTGTAAATTGGACTGACTGTGTATTTTGTGGGTGAAAACCATTTCAATTCAATACAACTTACAAGGATAAAGCGTCTTTCACGTCAGTTCAGTACACATACAGTCAAGACGTGCTTCAATGCTATCTATTATAGTAACACCCATTGTTGGAGCTTCGTGTGTGCAGTTGATGCACACAGAGCAGTGATAGGGAGAGTGGTAACAGGATTTCCTCAAGGCCCGGTCAATGTATTGAGGAACGTCTTCATCAGGCCTCCCATTTCACAATACTCCACTGCTGGAGGTGATATCACTTCCCTTCCAGGAACGTAAACTAACCATAAAAAGCCAACTGCAGCTTTCACACCAGAGTTAACAAGATTTTCACTACATCGAATAGTAAATGTAAGGAACAGGCTCCCTAGGGAGACGGTGGAAGCAGAAACTGTTGTTCGTTTCAAGAACAAATTAGCTAGATTTCTGCTAGAAAATAATATCTTGGGATACAGTATATAGTTTGGGACACGACATGTCAGGATAGCGGATGGTGAACTAGATGGACCTTGGTCTTCTTTCGGCTAGCAATTCTTATGTTATGTTCTTATCGTGAAGCTCAAAGCATGACTGTAAGAAGCCCTTGAACACAGAAACATAACAGCAGAGTGCTTCAGGGAGCAACGCTCAGTAAAGACTGATTCTGTTTGTTATTGGGTCTTTCCAACATAATAGCATGAGTTTGTGTAACCTGCTGAGGTACAGTCAATCACATAGTGCCACTAACCTGTGTGTCGGTCACCTGACTTTATTCCTAGAGATGCCTGGAGGCAGAGGAGAGAAAAACTCTGTTCTTAGTGGGATCAACTGCTTGTACTTTCAGGTGAACAGAGTCGAGGCTCGTGTTTTTATGAGGGTAGTTGTCCTTACCCCAAATTTACAGCGCACAAGAAAATGAGAAAATGAGTCTCCCAGTGACTCCGTGGGTTAAGCACCAAATGGGAGTAATAATGACGGGTGCCTTTTACACTGTTTACATTTTGCATTATTTCGCCCACAAAATATACAGTCAATTCACTTTGAAGTGTATTCTGTGAAGCGCTTTGAGTCGTCTCAATGACATGATAAGGTGCTATATCAAATGCAAGGATTATTATTATTATTATTAAATGCGGCGGCCGATTGCACACAGCAGTGACCCACAAACAATCATGGATTGAGTGGCCAAATCATTTATTTTTTTTGAAGGGAAAGGGAAAGCAATCTGCCAATCGACTTACTGGGGGGGGTAAGTACCACGCGGGAATCAAACCCGGATCTTCTCGCTTGTGAGGCGAGTGTGCTAACCACTACTCTACAGGACTCCACAGGCACTGAAGGATCTTCAGCACATGAACAGCCATAACATGGAAGATCCGCTCACCCATATCCACATCGGAGTCCTGGAAGGCGGAGAGATCCTGATTGTGCTGGTAGATCTGCGACTCCTGTTTCTGGTTGAGCTGCAGATCCGGTTTCTGGTTTCCCCAATCCTCCAGCTCCGCTGGCTGGGCATCGCGGCTCTCGCCCAAGTTACTCGTGTCTGATTCAGCGTCTTGGTACAAACCGCTGCTGTCAATCAGGACCGGCTGATAGGCATGAGGCTCCCACATCATAGGTACCCGCCCGAAGACCTGCTCCAGTTGCTGAAACGTGTAGTTGCAAGTTCTCTTCCCACGGCCTCGCTCCTTTACTCGGCTATAACACCTCTTTAGAGTCTGGGTGGAAACGGAGACGATTTTAAACGAATGCAAAATACCCGACACCCTAAAAAAAAGGAGTCCGGTAGCGTTCGCCTGGCAAGCGTCAGGCAAGTTTCCTTATTCCCCAAGCCCCGGTTTACCTGGCAGTAAGTAGGAACCTAGTGGTCAGCCGGTTATTATTTTTTTTAAAAAATTTTTTTTTTTTTGATGGGATTGTCGCCCCCAGAAAGAGATCCGCCGATCGACTAACAACCGGGTTCCTGCTTACTGCTAAGTAGACAGAGGCGTGTGTGTATGTATGTGTGTGTGGAGTAAGGAAACCTGCCTCAGGTAATAATCCCTCAAAAGGAGAAGAGATGGCGCTAGTTATGCTAGTTACCGGCGTTCTCCCCACCGTGGAGTCCTGTAGCTCAGTGGTTGGAGCACTCGCTTTGCAAGTGAGAGACCTGAGTTTAATCTCCGGCAGGTTAGGGCGAAACCTTGGGCAAGTTTCCTTACTCCACACAGAGCCTAATAATAATCCTCCAAAACCAAAAACAATAATAAATTGGTCATTTTCAATCTACGACTGTTTGTGGGGCATTGCTGTGCGCAATTGGCTGCCGCGTTCGCCCACAAATATATAGTCAATTCACTTTACAGTGTGTTCTGTGAAGCGCTTTGGGACGTCCTCCCGACGTGAAAAGCGCTGTATCAAATGCAACAATTATTATTATTATTATTTAACACGGTCACTCCCTCTCGACAGTATATCCTGTGAAGCTCTTTGACACGTCGCAGGGATTAATACAATTATTATTACAGTCCGATTGACGGCTGTGACATCTTTTGCTGGTGAAGTTAAGACTGGGGGGAGGGGGGGGGGAGGGATCGATAGTTAAAGAATGGTGACCAGTTAAGTGAGTGAGTTACCTGGTTGAGGCTGGGGGGGGGGGGGGGAGTTCGCTAGTTAGACTGTCACCGGTGACGTCGCTAGTTAAGAATGTCACCAGTTAAGTTGCCGGTTAAGAGTGTTAGCAGTTAAGTCGCTCAGTTAAGAGCGTCACCGGGTCGGAGTAACTAGTTAAGAGTTGGGGGTGGGGGTTGAGTTGGTGGGGGGCTTGGGAGGTGGGGGGTTGAGTTGGTGGGGTGGGGCTTTGGGGGTGGGGGGTTGAGTTGGTGGGGGCTTTGGGGTGGGGGGTTGAGTTGGTGGGGGTTTGGGGGTGGGGGGTTGAGTTGGTGGGGGGCTTTGGGGGTGGGGGGGTTGAGTTGGTGGGGGGCTTTGGGGGTGGGGGTTGAGTGGTGGGGGGGTGTTGGGGAGGTGGGGGTTGAGTTGGTGGGGGGCTTTGGGGGTGGGGGGGTTGAGTTGGTGGGGGGGTTTTGGGAGGTGGGGGGTTGAGTTGGTGGGGGGTTGAGCTGGTGGGGTGGGCTTTGGGGGGTGGGGGTTGAGTTGGTGGGGGGTTGAGCTGGTGGGGGCTTTGGGGTGGGGGGGGCTGGTGTTGGGGTGGGGGTGGGGGAGGGGGGGGGCTTTGGGTGGGGGGAGGGGGGGGGCTTTGGGTGGGGAGGGGGGGGGCTGTGTTGGGGTGGGGGGAGGGTACCTTGATCCTCTCCTTGCACTGGTTGGCGCTGCGCTCGTAGCCCATCTCCCGCAGGGCCTGCGAGATGCGGTCGAAGATGTGCGAGTTGCGCAGGTTGCCCTCCAGCACGTCCTGCAGCCGCTCGTCGCCCCACACGGCGATCAGCGCGTTCGTCTCGGCCGGCGTCCACGAGATGCCGCGGCAGGCGGCGGCCGGCCGGCTGGGGCTGGGGGCCGCGGAGGCGGCGGCGGCGGCGGCGGAGGAGGGGTCGGGGTGGCCGGCGCTGCTCCAGCTGGGGGCCGGGGGGCTGCTGTCCTCGGCCTTGGGGCAGAGCGGGAGCGGGAGCGGCAGCGGCAGCCGGGCCGGGCTCTGGTCGGGCAGGTGCAGCAGGCCCGAGGCCTGGGGGTCGGGCGGCGGCGGGGGCGGCCGGGCCGGGGCTGCGGCGGCGGCGGCGCTGAGGGAGGCTGCGGGGCTGCTGTCCGCTGAGCCGCGCGCCGCCATCCTGCGCATCCGGGCCCCGCGCCGCGGGCATGCCGGGATAGAGCGGGGCGGCTGGAGGACCAGGGCTGGAGGACCGCAGTGGGGGCGGGCGGCGGGGGTGGGAGACCCCGCCGGCGCGGGGCGGCGCGGCGCGAGAGGGGAGCGGGACGCAGCGGAGCGCGCGGCGGAGTCCGGGTGACGGTTGGTTTTTTTTTCCCCCCCCTCTCAGAGTCAGGTCAGTCAGTCAGTCAGGCAACGAACTGCGGCGCGGCGGCGAAGGGGGAAAACCCCCCCTCCCTCCCCCCCCCCCCCCCCGGGCGGGCAGAGACCTGAGGCCATTACTGTGATACACACTCACCCCCCCCCACACCCACACCACCCCTCCCCCACCACACCACACACCCCCTCCCCCCACACACACCCCTCCCCACACCCCCCTCCCCACCCACACACCCCCTCCCCACCACACACACCCCCTCCCCACCCCACACCCCACCCACACACCCCCTCCCCACCCCCACCCCCACCCACACCACCCCCACACCCCTCCCCTCCCCACACCCCTCCCCACCCCCCTACACCCCTCCCCACCCCACACCCCTCCCCACACCACACACCCCTCCCCACACCACACACACACACCCCCACACACCCCCACACCCACACACCCCCCCCACACCCACACACCCCTCCCCACACCACACACCCACACCCCACACCCACACACACCCCCCCCCACCCCCACACACACCCCCCCACACCCCCAGGCCGCTCTCCCCCCCCCCCCTCTCACACACACTGCTCCTGTTTACCAGCAGCCCTTAGGATCCCTGTTGTTGGTCGGTTAGCGGATCGCGTCCCGGGGGGTAATAATCCCTTCGCATAATAACAATAATTTGGTCACTTCGAGCCGTGGCTGTTTGTGGGGACATCACTGGGACGCAATTGGCTGCCGCCTTCCGCCCACGAAACGCACCGCGCTTCACGGATGCCCCGTGAAGCGCTTGGAGACGTCTCGAAGACGTGATGAGGCGCTGCGAGAGGCGAGGATTATGATCATTATTATTGGGGCGGTTGGGGTGGGGGGGGGGGGGGCTGAGGGTCGGCTGAGGCCGACTGCTGATGCTGAGAAGGTGTGGTGGGTATGTGACGCTGGCCAGCGCCTGCCCAGCGGGGTCAGCGGGTGGGGTTGGTAAGGTCACAGAGGGAGGACGGCGCAAGATCGCGGATGGATTCAAAGGTGAGGATGAGGACCTGGAACTTGATCCTCTGAGGGATGTGGGGGCCGGCCTCGGGATGGGGGTGGGGGGAATGATGGGCTCGCGGAGCCTGGAGTGGAAAAGGGGCACATAGTCTGCAGTTTGTGGAGGGAGGGGGAGCTGGGGAGTCCGAAGAGCAGAGAGTTGCGGCGATGAGAGCACGAATGAGGGTCTTAGCGGCTCGAGGGGTAGGGAGGTGAGCCAACAGCAACAGCATTTTCATTGATATAGCGCCTTTCAGGTCAGGAGGACGTCCCAAGGAATGTCGAGGAGGTAGGAGGTAGAAAGCTGAAGTGGGTCAGGACTAGGACGTGGGGTTTAAAGGGTAGTTGAGAGTCGAACAAGACACTGACGTTTCAAGCTGACTCTGTGAAGTGTGCACGGTCAACTCTGATATCCTTCACATCCCCAGTTTGTTTCACTCATCATCATTGGGCTCTTCAGAAATCCCTGTGTCTTATCCCTCTCTCTCTCTCTCTCTCTGCTTTCAAAACATTTCTTGGATTGTGTCTGTGGCACAGATGCCAACACATCAGCTACACCTGTGGGAACAGATAGTTATTCTTAAAACTTTATTCGCTTCTGGGCTGTGCAAAATACAGCACTGAATATTGGCCGAGAATAATTCTCCCTGGTCTTTATCACTGTCAGGTATGAAGTTGTCACACGACGCTAGGTGGCAGCATTGGTTCCTGCGAATTTTGCTGCAAGCAGTGATGTTATGGGACGTGAAATTCAATAAAATCGAAAGGTTGCAGACGCAAGATTCTGTGCACCGGTTGTGTGGTGCCAGAGATGGAGCATTGCAGAAGAGTGGGAAAGCTCCAGGTAGCGTCAGTAGCACTTTTAGACTCTGGATCACAAGTTTGAGCCTCGCACCGCAACTTGAGCTCCTAACCCAGGCTGACGCTCCAGTACAGTGCTCAAGGAGCACTGCAGTCTCCTGATTAGATATTAACCGGAGGTCCGTCCATCTGATGGTTCAGACAAACCAGTATTCCACAGAACTATTTTGAACAGTAGTGAGTTCTTTCAGTGACTTGATCAATATTTCCTTCATCACCTGTTCTGGTTTAACAATAACCAGGATCCTGAAAAATCGTAAGGATAACAAAATGAATGAATATTACTAATAATAGTAATGCTTGCATTTGATATAGCGCTTTAGTGCATCGTAGCAACGTCTCAAAGTGCTTCACAGAATATATTGTAAAGTGAATTGACTATATTTTGTGGGGGAACACATTAAATGAAACAAAACACATGAAATATGTGAACATAACAGAAAAAAGATTTTAAAAACACTTTTTAGAAAAGGAAGAAAAGAATACAAAATAAATAGGAATGATTACATGAATCATGAATAGCTTTTGTGGCTAACTAGATAAAGAAGGAATGTGTTGAAAAACCACAGCTCAATTCCCCTGGGACAAGCGCTTCATTTCCAGTTATTATCTTTCAGTCCATACAGTGATGTGCCAATCCGGGAGAACAAAACCTAGTGAAAAGAAAGAATCTCAACATGTTTACTGTATGAAGACATCAGAATGTACAGGATTGGAAAGGCCATGTGGCTGGTCCCAAAGTAAAGTAATAAATATCTGTATAAATATAAATAAATATTATTTCTCGTACTCATTCAATTTATCCACCGAAGAATCATTGAATACCCTCCCAAATGTACTGATTCGATGTCTGTACCCCTTCACTCAAAATAATCCTTACATTTAAAAATGCACCTTTCACGTTGGTAGGATGTCTCAAAATGCTTCACAGAATATACTGTAAAGTGAAGTGACTGGCAAATGGGGCAGCCAATGTGCTCACAACAATGTTCCACAAATAGCCATGTGGACCAATTTTATTGGGGGATTGATGGTCAGGACAGCAGAAGAAATTTGCTTTGAATAGTGCTGTGGGATCTTTAAAGTCCACTGAAACAGGCAGTCAGAACCTGTTTAACATCTCATTTGAAGGATGGCACCTCCAACAACACAGCACACCCTCGTGCACTGCATTGGAATGCCAGCATCGACCGAATGAGTTCCGAGTCCCAACGTGAGACCTGTTGAACCCACAACCTTCTGACTGTGAGGCGAGAATGCTACCGACTGAGCCAGGCTGACACATGGAAAAATACAGCATTTTTAATGGTTAAAGGAACTTCATAGCTCTAGAAAAACTTACACTTCTATTCTGCATAGTACAAGATCTGAAAGCACTTTATAGAATTTTAACATTAACTGCTTTTGGTCAATAACGTGGGGAAGGAATAGAGAATTCAGAAGCTGGATAGCAGTCTGCCTTGCCCCCTCCCCGTCTTCGAAACCTATTCTTTTGACAACACCTCAGGTCCAAATCATCTGAAGCACGTTGACATGTCACCTTGGAGTGAAAGGCACCACATAAATGCAAAATTGTTGTTGGGGAATTTAAACTTGTCAGCTCACTGAATAAATTTGCCGAGTTAGCATTGGGAGCTAGAGTTTGACCTCGTGTCGTATCGCAACGTCTCAAAAACCACAATGAGTTACTCTGAAGTTTAACGACCTTGGCTACGTAGGCAAAATTGGCAAGTAATCTCAGTGAGATGAATGCCCCACTTAACATGGCCTTTTGTTTAGGTTGAGAGAAGAATGTTGGCCAGGGCAGTGGCAGAAACCTTTGTGCTCTTCTTTCGAATAGTGCGGAGACAGCTTTAACATCCTTAGCGACCATTGATTGAACATTTCAGCCGAAGGATGATGCCTCCAACAATGCAGTGCACATTAGTGCTGCACTCGAGTGCACTACGCTTCCTCGGTGCTGCCTGGACTGCCAGGATCCTACAATGGAGCATCAAACTGGATTCTAACCTCACGCCCCGGTGTAGGCTCCAGCCTCCGGATTCAGAGACAAGTTCTTAATATGCTAAGAGTTTTCCAATGCCAGGTAGGAGTTTTTCTCCCATGTTTCGTAGCTCGTGAGCTCAGCACAAAAGGCAATCTACATTTTAAAACAATTGCTGCTCACGGCTGGAAATTAAAGCAAATTAGAGCCGGCACTATTTGAACCATAAGAATTTACAGCACAGAAGGAGACCATTTAGCCCATTGTGCCTGGACTATGTTCAATGTTTCTCCTTGGGAGATTTTTTATTTAATTTCTATTTAACGGCTCAAATTAATCGAATTTCTCCTAGATTCTGCCTTAACCACCATGTTTAGGAAGGGCTGCATAAACTCTTTCCCTCCCTCCCCACCACCACCGGCTCGGGTCCAAATCATCTCAAGCACTTTGAGATGCCACCTCGGAGTGAAAGGTGCTATATAAATGTAAAATCGTTGTAACGACGATTGTCTGAAACATATTCTGACTTATCCCTTTACTCTCTTGGTGATTAGTGTAGGTTAACGTAGGGACAGCCCCTCCAGCCATTCTATTAGATCATGGCTGCTCTGTCCCTCAATTCTCATTCACCTGCCTTGGCCCGCATATCCATTGGTACCCTGACCTAACAAAAATCTATCCACCTCAATCTTGAAAATGTGAATGGATCCAGCATCCACACCCTTTTGGGGGAGAGAGAGAGTACCAGATTTCTACTACTCTTTACCCTTTTGACGCCATATACTGATGCTGTACTATATCTCAGGTACAAAACTGCAGATTCAAGTCTCCTGAGCACCTGCGATTCAGTGTTGTTATCCTCTGTCATCTGTTATCCTCTGTTGCTATCCTCTGTCATCTCCAGTACCCCCCCCCTCACCCATTCCCCCAACATTACTTGCCAGTTGTAACACTAGAACATGTCACCGTTTGTCTTGCACAGTGAGGAAGTGGCAGCAGCATTTAAGGAAAAATCCACACAGCCCCATCTGCCCTGCCCAGGGAGGTAGGAAACCTTTGGAGAGAAATAAAGAAAGCCTGCAGACCCAGTGTCAGGAGCTGGGTAAAGCAGGCTCCTCCACCAGATGGTTAGTGATTCAATTCTCAGTGCTGTCTCTCAAACCCAGCAGCCTCGACTGCGATGAGCACCATCCAGATCTCAGCAGCTAGTTAAATGCCTTCTGTAAGTGAAACATTCCCTCTCAGGTACGCAAAACGTGAGACTGCTTAGAAAACGTTACATCCTTAATCAGCACAGCTCACTTCAGCTAATCACATGGGGATGTGCCCACTATCCAGCAGCAGGACTTGCTAATAATCAGGAGCAGGAACTGGCTGATTTGCCTCTCAGTGGCTCAGTGACTGACCCACCACTCATACTTCCACCACACCTGAGGTCAGCTATGCTTACCCAGAATGGTACGTTATTGTTCTGTTCTGCACTTGGCACTGCCTTTACCAGTGGAGTGATCAGAATTTATTAAAGAATGTATTTATTATTATCTTCTGAAGGCACTACCATACTGGGATACTGTTACACGGCACCTTGCCCAAGTGGAATTTCTTGAGTCGGAACAACAACTTGGATTTATATAGCGCCCTCCACGCCGGACAGCGTCTCAGAGCGCTTCACAATTTAGGATCCCGGGGCCAAGCCCAGGGGGAGGGGGGGGGAAGGTGACCAAAGGCGCGGTCGAAAAGAAAGGTCTTCAGGCGAGACCTGAAAATAGGAAGAGAGGGAGTGAGGCGAAGGGAGTGAGGAAGGCAGTTCCAGAGCCTCGGGGTATAGCGGCTGAAGGCACGGCCGCCGAGGGTGGAGTGGAGGACTCGGGGGATGAGGAGGAGGCCAGACCCGGAGGAACGAAGGCAACGGGTACTGTTTTGAGGAGAGAGGTCGGAGAGGTCGGGGGGTGCAGAGGAGTGCAGGGACTTGAATACAAGGGTGAGGATCTTGAAATCGATCCTCTCTGGGATAGGCAGCCGGTGCAGTCTGGCCAGGACTGGGGGCATCGGGGAGTGGGGTTTGGGTGTGGGGGTAGGGGAGGGCCAGGACTGGGGGGATCGGGGAGTGGGGTTTGGGTGTGGGGGTAGGGGAGGGCCAGGACTGGGGGGATCGGGGAGCGCAGTTTGGTGCGGGTGAGAATGTGGGCGGCAGAGTTTCGAATGATTTGGATTTTATGGATGGTAGTGGAGGGGAGACCAGCGAGAAGGGCGTTAGAGTAGTCCAGCCGATAGGTGACAAAGGCATGGACCAGAGTTTCAGCGACTTTTGGGCAGAGGTATTGGCAGAGACGGGCGATGCGTCGGAGTTGGAAGAAAGTGGTGCTGGTGAGGGACCGGATGTGGGGGTCGAACCTGACGCCTGGGTTACGTGTGGAACCTAGGCAGTGATTTTTTTAAAATGTTGGAGGTGTCACAGCCATGCCTGACCTGTCATCACCTTGGTTCCTGGGCACCTCTATGCAGAAAAGTTAATCACTTAGTCACCAACCGATACAGACATCTTGCATCAGGTCAAATTGTCCATCAAACAATTATCGCTAGCATAGTCTAGAATGAAAAGATATATCTAGCTAGAGGTTTATGTTGGTCAGTCTGGTAGCAGTGCAACTGGCCTATATATGGCCACCTGACTTAATTTTCTATCTGGTCATTCTGAATCTTTCATTTCCCTCACACACCTGATATTGCGGTTCAGGTGTATTCATAAGCTTCATTTCACTTCATTTCGCCCACAAAATATAGTCAATTCAAATTACAGTACATTCTGTGAAGTGCTTTGAGACAAATCGAAGACGTGATAAGGCGCTATATCAAATGCAAGGATTATTATTACATTGTTAAGCTTCTCGTCTACATGCCTCTCTGCAAATTAAAAACAATAAATACAACTTTCCTTGAAGTACAATCATTGTGTTGTTTAATTTCACCGTCAATCCTCAAATACACCACACATGGAATTGTCACTGGCTTAACAATGGAGAAGGGGGGGATAGTGGGCGGTCTGTCGTGGGATTCATTAAGAGTAACTGATAAGGAATCCTACCATTAACATGTCACGGACAATTGTTGGGAACTTTGTGATTTAATTCCAGTGCTTCAGAGCAGAAATCTTGAGTGTGCCATGGTTTTCTCACAGAGTGCCTCTCTTCTGTGACTGACTTTCCATGTCCCAGATTCTTGCTTTCTCTGTGTCTCTATTTCTCACTCTCTTTTTCTCTCTCTCTCTCTCTCTCTCTGGGTCTTTGACACTTTCACAGTCTCAATCTCTGCTGTGAGAATATGGAATGCACTGCCCAAGAAGGGTACAGATGCAGAATCAAATGGGATTATTTAATAATAATAATAATCTTTGCATTTGATACAGCGCTTTTCACGTCTTCTAGACGGCTCAAAGCGCTTCACAGAATATGTTGTAAAGTGAATTGACTGTATATTTGTGGGCAAAACGCGGCAGCCAATTGCGCACAGCAATGTCCCACAAATAGCCGTGGATTGAAAATGACCAATTTATTATTGTTTTTGGTTTTGGAGGATTATTATTAGGCTCTGTGTGGAGTAAGGAAACTTGCCCAAGGTTTCGCCCTCTGCCTGGAATTGAACTCAGGTCTCTCACTTGCAGAGCGAGTGCTCTAACACTGAGCTACAGGACTCCACATAAAGGGAGATAGATACATCAGAAGCAAGGAATATGGATATAAATTTATAGTAGAAAAAGCTTGCTAAACTAAATGTTCCTCTGTTCCTAATAGTCCCAAATTGTTCCTGCACTAATTAATGATGTTGAACTTTTTTGAAACAGCTAGAAATAATTTTACAACGAGTTGCAGCAAGACATCAGTTTATATGAGTCGGTGAAGAGTTAAATACATTCAGTGGATGGCTAAGCACTGCAAAGAGGAATGCCAAGGAAGGTCCTAGCTAGGATTCTTTGTCCTCTGCCTTTCTCTGTCCATAGAAATTCATGGAGTGTGCCTCTAATTCCTCCTGTCATTGACAGCAGCAAGAATTTACGCAGACTTTCATCTTCATTGGCCTCAGTCCAAAACCATTACCCTCTCAGGGGCAGTTAGAAGCACTTCGATAGGGTAAACAGTGCCTCACATTTCCCCTAGAGGAAGGCAATTCCCAACTCGGAACCAGAGCAATGACCAGAGCGATTGGCTTTTTGCAGCGTTCCATCTATCAGCGAGGCGTCTGCTGCCAGCTTTTCTCCTTGGGCCTGGTTACCAAATTCATGCCCAGCTGAGCCCTGTCCCAAGAGGCTGTCCTGCACCTTGAGCTTGAGTCCCCAGAGTGAGCGATGATCAGGTGCTGGAAAGACAGCAGACACTGGAGTAATTCTCTATTATCTCTCATCACACACACGCACGCGGACACATAGAATGCTTAACAGACTTTACATTACACAGTCCCTCATTAGTTTGATATGTAATGGGCGCATCTTAATGAGGGAATATGTACTACCAAAACAGCTGATCTTCTTACTAATGACTAACAGAATGGCTGTCAGTTCAAGGGTGAAAGGAAGATGTCACTGAATGTGACCAATGCTAATTTCTCCAAAAGTCTTAGTGACCAAACCTGATTTTCCACTTTGTATCATCGATGCCACATCTGCTCAGGTCACTGATATATTTGTGTGATGAACACATAAAATTTACCAAACAGATGGAACTTTGGTTTTAACGTAGGTATTTGTTTGTTCTCTTGTCTACTTGAACAAAGGTCATTTCCACCCCTCAATTTTCCCCCATCTTCTAGAAATGAGTCATAGGAACAGGATTAGGTCATTCAGACCCTCAAGCCCATACTGGGACTGAAGATACTGTTCTTTGGGTACCAGTAGCCCTCTGGTATCTTACACAACTGGCAAATTCTCCTTGAGTCAGCGTAAAGATGCAGTCAGTGATTTAAATGAGGTAGAGGAAAGGGAACGATTACAGATAGGGCCTGATGCCGTGTCCAACTGTTCAACACATTGTACTTTCAAGAAGTAGAATAGGGAGGATAATGGGCAGTAATCAGTCTGGGAGTTGATATAGCGCCTTTAACACTGAAACATCTCAAAACACTGAAACATCTCAAAGCATCTCAGGCAAATCCTGTCAAGAACAGTGATGGTGTATTTGTAGGCAGATGTGGCAGCTAATTTGCACCCAGCGCTCCTGATGTTGGTCATGCACCGGTGCTGTCCGTAAGCGACTGTACTTCAGGTGTGAGGTTTGACACACTGTGGACGGATATTTGACCGTGGTTGAAGGGAGTTAATCACAGGAAAACTCAATCCTATCCTCTCCCAACATTAAACACAGCTTTTGCGTGTGATTTGGGGGTTGGTCGGGGGGACACTCTGGTTTGCAATCAAGTGGAGGACACCCCAGCTGATTTACACCTCAGGCATTTATTTACTGAGATCAGCCAACTCGAAACTTTCAGTTGTTTCGGTTTTATGGACACTATATCAACTACAGGAATCAAACCCAGATCTTCCTGTACAGATCTGTTCAGCTCAGTTTCGCAATGAACAAAGACTCACCAACTGAGCCACTGCTGAAAGCCAAAGCAATTCACTTAATAGATCCTTAAATGGATATACAATGTACGCGAACAAATTAATCAATAAGGCTTCAATTCTCAATCGCTTCTTACTGCTGTCTGCTCATAGCTTTAATTACTGGTACATTATCCTTGTGGACAATGCTCATGGATTATTAACTGGAAGTTTAATTAGGATGAATGACCGGATCGCACCAACCTTCCACAATCTTTGTCATTTAGACCTTTTAAAGAGATCATCAGAAAGCTGCTACCTTGTAGAGACTACATTAAAAGGTTGTTTATTTTGATGTGCTCGACAAGACCAACTCTGTGAAAGATGGGTGCTGACCCTTTCCTGCCAGTTCTGATGCATTAACGTGACACGCTTTGTCTCAGAGAGCTGCTGTACGGACAGTGTTGAGCTGAGTGTGATACATATAAGAATAATCCTTGCATTTGAAATCACGCCTTATCACATCGTTGAGACGTCTCAAAGTGCTTCATTGTAAAATGAATTGACTGTCTTTTTGGGGTGAAACAGGGCAGCCAATTGCGCACAGCAATTGTCCCACAAACAGCCATAAGTCGTGTGACCAATTCTATGTATTTATTTATTTGTTTGTTTGTTTATTTTCATTTGAAAAGATCAGCCACCGAAGCAATGGGGGTAAAATTAAACAGACGATTAGAAAGATTCCACAACCCAGTCCGTAGCTTTTCCTTTCCACTTGAACTTTGCTTTCACATAAAAGTAATGTTGGGGTCAGTTTAGCAATACATTTGACAGAGTATCCCCTGGATGTGCTGGAGGTGAATCCCTCACCTAATTCTCAATGCTGATATCAGTACTTATTAGAAGGGAAATTTAATCAAATGACTTTAGGAGAGGAGGAGCAAGGAGGGAAATTAACAGTGAAAGTTATTAAGAAGACCCAGAACTTCCTTTGGATTTGTTGAGTAGACAAAAAACATAGGTCATTTGCATACAAAAAGAGAGGAAGGTGCAGCAGCAGCAGATTAAAGGCTGAATCTCACCTCTGCAAATGCTAATCTCTCGAGATGTTCATTTAAATGGGTCCGCTTAACATTTCATTATGCAATAAGTGCTCATGTGCAAATGTCACTGCTCCTGCCCTTGCAGAGTGAGCACTCCCACACCTCACCTGAGATACTGCACTAGTGGAAAAACCTTTGAAGAGACAGACAATGTCTAGTTTATTGCCAACTAAACCGGATAGAGGCTTCATATTTCATTTACACAGCGGTGGAGGCAATGGTTGAAGTCGATGGGAAACTTACACCATAAACTTTGTCACGCTATGGCATGTGACTTCTGAGTGACAGGGAGGACAGGTGAGAGATCTGGACACCAAGCAATGACGACATCAAAGGCACAGGTGACAAAATCAAGATGGGTATCAGCAGTAACCAGACTATGTCCTTCCTTCACAGTAAGTCAACTGTTTTGCCCATCTCCATACAAAGCTTCGAGCAACGAGCAAAGGAATCGTGTTTTACCATTGCATGTGTGTGTGTGTGTGCGCGTGTGCTTTTATAATTTTTATTTACTTTTGAAAATCAGGCAGACCCACAAGACAGAGTTAACGAGCAGCTGTGTGGCTCACCTACCAAGTTAAGGCCGTGGCTTTAAAATAAGGTACGTAACAGGGGCATAATTTTGAATTTAATCGGCCTTCAAAAGTCAAAAGAATCCACCAGGATTCAAAACCAGATCCATCTAGAGCCTGGACCCCTTGTGGGAAAATGAATGTAACTAGACTTCAAGTGAGGACTGGATTGCCCTGAGCTGCAATGGTCCCTGTGGTCAGTTGGCTATCGACACTCACTGGTCAAGCGCACCAGCCAACAGTGTTCCTGTGAACAGAAGTCACAGTGTAAGTAATGAGTAGAATACTTGCTCCATTCACACAGGACAGTGGCTTTTGCTATTTTTTTGAAAATAAACCTGGAGCATTCTGAATCAATTACCTCAGGAGGTGTAGCATATGTAAGCCCTCTTAAAGCCATAGCGCCACTCATTAGGGGATTTCTGGACAGACTCGGGTTGTCAGATCCGAAGGACCATCTGTTTGCCTGTTGGCCTCCCCTTCTCTCTGCGCCTTTGCCCATCTGGTAGGGTGTGGCAACTCTGCCAAGGTTAAAGCAGACTCCTCTTTGCAATGCTCTGGTTTCCTTTGAGTGTTGTTTCTCTATGGTCCATTCCTTGAATGCACCTGTGCTTGTCATTCCCCCAGCTTCTCTCTCTCACTCTCTTTCTCTCCGACTCACTCGTTCTCCACCAACCGCTCAGCTTTCCAAACACCATCAAGAATAGTCTTCAGATCTGCAATGTTGAGCTCGTAAGAACTGATCAGAAACAAAAATTAGTAAATAATAATAATACTAACAATAATCCTTGCATTTGATATAGCGCCTTATCACGTCATTGAAATACCTCAAAAGTGCTTCACAGAATATTCTGTTCACGTCTCTCCAGCTCACTTGTTCTCCACAGACTTTTTAGCTGTAACAAAGGAACATTCCCTTATGGATCCAGACATGATCTTGTGAAGCACACAGACAGTTTCAGCAGGCAAAACCTACACAAAATGTGGAACTGGCCAACTTTGTTCAGTACATCCCCACTGATCTGAAGATTACACTTGTATTACATCAGGTAATGCAGGTATAAGTGCTGGCACAGAGATAGCTTCATTTCTTTAACTTGCGTCTCAACAACAAGAACAACAAATAACATTGAAATAGCGTCATTCGTGTCGGAAGGACGTCCCGAGGTGCAGGACAATGAAGGGACCTTAACAGTCTTGATGTCCTGCTTGAGGTGGCAAAGGAAGGTTGGCATTCATAAGGTTAACATGGCAAAGAAAGGGAATGAATGCCTGAAGTGTGGAAGGAGCGAGGCGAATGCTTAGAGAGTGGACTTCTGCCCAGCTGGTCCCACATTCCCCCTGGGACAGACCCATCGATCAGGCCTGCAGCTCTGTAGTTAGGTCTCTGAGGGCCATTGTGATGTCTACCCGGCAAGTACATCTGTGTCTCCGTATCACTCAACATCATTAATCAAACTACAACAGATACCAGCCTCAGAGAATGCACATTATCACCTCTGTTTTCCGTCTGTTTTAATTATTCTCTCAGTTGGAAGCCAACGCAAACACACACAGAAGCCAGCCCATTGTCAGCAGCTCAGCATGAGGCTCTTATGGCCTCAGGTCATGACCTGGCCAAACTGACAGAGACATCTTCTGACCTTTTTTTTAATCTGTCCGCTTCACAAGTCCATGTGGTTCTGTCATGGTCAATTGTGGTATCCCGTAGAGTAGTGGTTAGAGCGCTCGCCTCACAAGCGAGAGGACCTGGGTTTGATTCCCAGACATGCCAAAACCTTAGGAAAGTTTCCTTACTCCACACACGTGCCTCTGTTTACCTAGCAGTAAGTAGGAACCCGGTTGTTAGTCGATTGACGGATCAAAAAAATAATAATTTGATCACTCAATCCACCCACGAGTGTTTGTGGGACGCTGTTTTGCACAATTGGCTGCCGTGTTTCGCCCGCAAAATATACATTCAGTTCACTTTACAGTATATTCCGCAAAGCGCTTTGAGACGTGTCGAAGACAGGTTAAGGCGCTACATCAAATGCAAGGATTATTATTATCATTATTATTATTAATACGCATTTCACAGGACCCAGAATTGGCGAGAATGTTTGTCCTTACAGTAGGTGGATGTTTGGCTAAGTTTACACCATATGGTCAGCAGTGTAGCTGACGGTAGCCAAATATGCATTTAGCAAAGATGTCTTCGGTAATGTAAATCATGTTGGGGGCCTCTCTCCCAACTGCTTAGAGGAGCTTCTTGTTATAAATACGCAGCTGTAATCATATTGGGCACATTCCCTTGTTCTTCTAGAGTTAAGGCAAGTGACAGACAGGCACTTGCTCTGAAGAGGGCTCTTCTTGGGAGAGAGAGAGCGCATGCCTGACTTAACAAGAGTAAACTGTGGGGAAAAAGAAGAGTGTGGTAATGATCCCATGTATATACACAGGAGTTCTTTTCAATCATAAGTGGTTTCTTTCCCCAGTGAAACAGTCGCCTGGCAATCTGCGAGACCCATGGACTAACAGAAGTCATGCCGCCTGCGATAACTATATTATCTCTTGCCAACATACGTTGCCAAAAGACATCACGTATATTTCGGAGTAAATGTCATTGGCTTCATTAAGACCCTCAGAGTAAGTAGGTTTCCGCTCTGCCACTGTTTGTCTGATGGAAATATTTGCCACTTTTAAACCCATCTATCACCAATCATGTTTGTTTTATATTTTGCAATGTGATTTAACTTTTTAATGTAATAATCCCTTTAAATAATAATTTGGTCACTCAATCCACGGCTGCTTGTGGGACGCTGCTGTGTGCCATTGGCTGCCGCGTTTCGCCCACATAATACATTCAATTCACTTTACAAAATATTATCTGTGAAGCGCTTTGAGAAGGCTCTCAATGAAGTGATAAGGCGCTGTATTAAATGAGAGGATTATTATTATTTGGCACAGAGAGATAACATTGATAATTTGAGGGAGATGCAGCCAATGCAAGTTATGTATTTGATTAATTCTCAGGGATAAAATGAGACTTGCCAAATTGTGGCCCGGTATAATTTTAACCAATTGTGTGTGTGCTGATACCACACTGCAGGGTTTCTGGAGGCACTGTTTAACCTAGACCTCTCCTGAGGACAGCATCTGAGACTGCGGTTACACACCACAGGCCTTCGAACCCACACACTGAAGCTGAATAGAGTCATCTGCAGACATTTGACAGAATAATTGATAAGAGTTATTAATTGATTCCCCACCATCCGAAGCAGTTGACACAAGAATACTTTAGAAGACTTTAATAATTAATTCACTTTGCACAGAGGAGAGTTATCATTCATTGAATCATTGAACCAAAAGTCAGGAATTAGAGATGCCCCACCATAAGACTGTTAACTATCGGATACAAAGATTACTGTAATATCATTGCTAATAATCCTTGTATTTCATAGTCTTATACATCGCTTCACAAAGCACATTGTAGAGTTAAAGTGTAGCGACTGTTTTTTTTTGTTCGCTCGCAATTGGGCTGCCGCGTTTCACCCACAAAATCCACGGTCAATCCATTTTGCAATGTATTCTGTGATGCACTTTGAAACGTCTCAACAAAGTGATAAGGCGCTGTATCAAATGCAAGAATGATAGAATTATTGACTTGTTGGTGCTGTATCTAAAGTAAGGGATTGGACTGGATTCCAAGTAACCACTGGATAATTTGTGTTTGGGAGGAGCAGGAAACTAAGGGATGAATCCGGTTGTTAATCGATTGGCAGATCGGTTTTCCGGGGGTAATAATTCCTCCAACCTTCAAAAAAAAATACTTTGGTCACTCGATCCACGACTGTTTGTGGGACGCTGCTGTATGCAATTGGCTGCCAAGTTTTGCCCACAAAATACATAGTCAATCCACTTGACAGTATATTCTGCTAAGCGTTTTGAGACGCCTCAGTGATAGGCGCTGTATCAAATGCAAGGATTATTATTATTATTATTATTCCTTCTCAAATCCAAGATTTACCCTTCCCACTCACAGCCACACAGAACGGATTCTGATATCAGAAATGTGCAATTGTGGAATTTTGAAAGCATCAAAAGTGCTGCGGAATAAATACATTCTTCAGCGCATTCCATGTTCTAAAACTTCGCTTCTTTACACTTTTCCTGTTAAGAAATCTGTTCAGGATTACCGCAAACTAGACCCCGCTTATATGTTTCACCTTCAAGCGGGTAAGGTCAAATGAATCGAAACTTCAAAAAAAAAATCTGAAAATATTATTATTTATTATACCTTTTTACGAAGCGGAGGCCAGGGGAAGGAAGAAAGTTGTTTGGAAAATCACTCAATAGAAAAGGTATCAAAATCCGCCTTAACCGATGCATGACTAAAGCCTAAGTCCCCTCTAATCAGAATTCGCTTCCACGCAGCAAATAAAAAGGCTTTGCGACGCTTATCTCTGTTTCTGCTTGGCACAAAGGTGACGGGGAGCCAGTCACACTGGGAGCTCTGTAACTCCACATCACAGTTAATCTATTCAGTCGCCTGAAGCATCCGTGATTTGGAATGTGCCGCGATCATGATAATCCATGTAATTAGAATTGTACAATTAGATATCTGATTGCTCTCTTTCTCATTCGCATGATAGGAAGAATTGTTAATGACATCTGCCCTCCCACACACTGCAGCTCCATTTCATTTCATATCATTACCCCTCAGGCTACAAGTAATTAAACTTTCATTGTACCTTTAGTGTACAGCAGCTTGTCTCGTGCTCAGCCCCACTTCCCTCTGCTCTGTGGAAAGAAAACTACTTTCCTCGCCATATCGTTTCATCTTTCCTCGCTGAATAAACAACCCTAAGAACGGAATTCAAATCCCTCTGAAATCTGGCAATCGGACCTGGATTCCAAAGGAGGAGTTTTTCATTGCTTTGAAAGGAAATCTCATTTATTTTGTGGTGGACACTCACACACAAGCGCACATTTGCACATATATACATAATAATAATCCTTGCATTTGATATAGCGCCTTATCACATCGTCGAGACGTCTCAAAGCGCTTCTCAGAATATACTGCAAAGTGGACTGACTCTACATTTTGTGGCCGAAACGCGGCAGCCCAAATTGCGCACAGCAGCGTCCCACAAACGGTCATTGACCACATGTTTTTTTTTGAAGGGATTATTATCCCGGGAAAAGCGTTCCCCCAATCGACCAACAACTGGGTTCCTACTTACTGCTGGGTAAACAGAGGCGTGCGGAGTAAGGAAACTTGCCCAACGTTTCACCCTGCCCGGGAACCGATTCCAGGTCCTCTCGCTTGCGAGGCGAGTGCTCTAACCAGTATGCTATAGGACTCCACAAACACAGATTCATTATATATGCACATACATAAGCAAACACACATACACGGACATAAACAAACCCATATGCACATAAATATCATTGTACCTTTTGCTCCCTGAGATATCAGTGCTGAATATACTTGATCCAGCAGGGGTCATAACTCTGACCACTTGGTCCAGCCTTTCCAGGTCAACCACAGCCCAGGTATGGAGAAAAGGCTTCTTTTACACTATCCCTACAAAACATCTCCTTCAGACCTGAAGTGAGCACGGCTACACATTCGTGACTTTCCATACTAAACAGCAAGTATCTTTGTGATTTCTCTCACTGATGTCACTTACTTTGAATTGGTTTGAGGTGACGGCAGTCTGGTTCAGTTGGCAGCACTCCCTTGGTCAGAACGCAGTGGATTTAAGTTCCAAATTGGGACTTGTTGCCCATTGTTTTAAGATGGCATTCCTGTGTAGTATTGGGGGAGTGTTTTATTGTCAGAGGTGCAATCCTTCGAATGAAATATTAAACTGAGACACTATTGGAAAAGCGGAGGGATGTTTCTTCTGGTGTCCTGGCCAACAATCCCTCTGTGTGAATTCGTCATTCACTCCATGGTTATTTGTGGGAAACTTGTGGGTGAAGTCAATGCTTGTGTTTGCCCACAAATACAGTCACTACACTTGACAGCAGCTACCTGTGAAACAAATTGAGATGTTTGACGTTAAAGGCGCTGTGTCAAAAGCAAGGATTATTTTATCAAACACTAGGAATATCATTGTCATCAATTTATTACCAATCTTATCTTGCAGTGTACCCAGTGCGACCGAGTGAGTCAATCAAGCGTTTGCCTTCTCTGCGGCAGTTTCCGCGTGAAGGAAGAGGAGCATCAGCTTATGCTTAGCTGGGTTGAAATAATAATAATAATAATAATGCCTGGAATTGAACCCAGGTGTCTCGATTGCAAGGCGAAACTGCCCTGAACTAATTCAAAAAGGGAACTTCGAGCCTAGATAAAGGTGACTTTACTCCGATCAGCCTGGACTGGATTCAAATCAAGGTCCCAGAGGTTAAAAAGCGGGTGTTACAAATGACTGAGTCACCCAGTCTCGTATATTAATATTCCATGAGAACTCTGATAGCACAAAAACATTTCAAAGTGCCAAAACACAATATCGCTTTTGAGGCATTTCAAACCAGCGGAGGGATTAAAATATTTAATGAGCGATTTAGATAATTAAATTTCAATTGTTTGGGAGGAAGGCATTTTACAAGCAAAACCGATCTAGATCCGGCTGTGAAATTAATCCATCCTGACTATGATAAGCCCTTATTCATGCTGGTAATCAGATAATTCAGTGCCAATCGAGTTAGTAAAGGGCAGATATGTTAAATAATCTCAACAGTTTTAATCAGGATTTACTCAGTGTTTCTTTGGCACCTTTAGTAATGTTAAACAGTGTAGTGCTTTAACAAGTGCCCTTCTCTGGGAGTGTGAGAAGACGGAATGTAACTGCATCGCTAAGTGCTCAGTGTGTCCTGTGGCCTCACACCGCACTGGCTGCTGTGAGCAACTGTTTGAAGTTCACTTGATCTGCCGTGGGATGCGATTGATGAATAATTTGGTTTGTTGATGTGCGGGGACCTTCTGATGCTCCGCTTCCTTCACACGGAAACTGCCGCAGAGAAGGCAAACGCTTGATTGACTCACTCGGTCGCACTGGGTTCACAAAGCTCTGGCTTCGTCACTTCATCCTGTTGAGGTCGAGTAAATAAATGTCAAAATCTCAGAATTATTTTTGCTCGAGTGAGGAAGTAAGTGAGGTCACTGTGGGATTGAATTGGTTCCATTGTGAAACGCCACCCTCCCCCAGCTAAGTCCAGAATTTGATCCAGTGGCGTAACTTACATTGGTGTAAGTGGTGCAGTGTTGCCAGGGCCCACAAGGTTATGGAGCCCAACCAGCTTCCCCCAGAAGTTATTCCCAAGGTGTACAGTCCTCTGGCTACTGCAGAGCACTGCGTACAACAACAACAACAACAGCAAATTACACTTGTATAGGGCCCTTCACGTTGGAAAGGTGTCCCAGGGCGCTGGACAGTCAGGGATTTTTTAGACCCGAGCTGGAAGTTGGGGTCAGGAGGGCAGGGCGGGTTGGGGATGGGAGTGGGAGGGCGGCCGAAGGTGCAGTCGAAGAGGAAGATGTTTAGACGAGACTTGAAGGAGGCAAGAGATGAGACAGTTGTATTAGTATTAGTTATCGTGACATGGGGGGGGGGGGGGGGGGGCTGATCCCAGTGTTGGAGAAATGAGTCTTGAGATGGAAGATGGTGGGTTCAAGCCCCACATTGGAACTACATATTCTACTTCCCCACCCACTTCCACCCCAGAAGGATAGTCACTAGTTGGTTATTAGACGGCCAACAATGCAGGAGTGAGCCCTCACTCAGTGAAAAGCAGATGCCAGGGACTCCTTACTGATGGAATACTCTCACCAAATAGACCATCTTACACACCAGACAACATGCAGGCTGGAGTAGGTTACACACAGGATAATGCACAACATCAACTTGCATTTACACAACGCCCTCACGCAAAGGGTAGCGTCCCAGAGCGCTCGACAGTGACAGAGCCCGATGCTGAGCCGGGGGTGGGGGAAGTGGCTGTAGGCACAAGCCGGAATGTGTTAACAGTGGAGTCTTATACGTGGGAACAGCACCCGGTCTGGTGTGTGTTACTTGTCTATAAATGTATGTTTCTACAGATTTAACTCTACGCCTCCGATCAAAACTTAAGACTATAAGCTGCAATTTGTAGGTAGCAGGCTGAGGGTTAAATGTTAACTAAGCAATACATCAAGAGCAGCTGGACTGATTATGAGGACGAGCTTCATTAATGGTGAAGGGCTGAATGGCAGATGTACTGCATAGTAATAAGTGATGGCAATGGAATAATTTTGGACTGGTTAGAATTCTGATCATTTGACTCCTAATTAATCAAAGTGCCAACATTTCTGAGCTACGTTCTGAGCCCTTGCATGCTGAAATGCGGCATATCAGGGAAGCAGGAGAAGACATCATTAAGCAATGCAAGTTTTACAGTCACTACACTTGATAGTAATTACTGTAAAGAGCTTTAAGGCAATTTGCAAGTAAATATAAAGTTGCATAATATGTATAATAATAGTTGTGAGACTAGGGTCGTACAGTGAAAGAATTCAATACTGTTTGCGGACTTTTGATTTTGAGGAGTATGTGTGTTGTGGAGCATACCTTCTGCCGTGTGAGCAATCAGCAATCCCCCCAGTGTGACTCTCTGTCATTATAATAATAATCCTTGCATTTGATATAGCGCTTTTCACGTCTTCTCAACGTCTCAAAGCGCTTCACAGAATAGACTGTAAAGTGAATTGACCGTATATTTGTGGGCGAAATGCGGCAGCCAATTGCGCACAGAAGTGTCCCCACAAACAGTCGTGGATTGAAAATGACCAATTTATTATTGTTTTGTTTTGGAGGGATTATTATTAGGCGTAAGGAAACTTGCTCAAGGTTGCTTCCGTCCAGCACTGACTGTCCTTTCATTTGGTTATCAAATTCAGTCCTTGCACTTTATCGATACGAGGAGAGCAAGTTCCCATTCAATACAGCCCTGGGCTATACACCGGTCATAAAGTAAGCTCGACACATCACCGCAGAACAGGCAGACAGGACCTCAGTTTAAACATATCATTCAAAGACATTACGCACAACAGCAGAACTCCCCAACAGCTTTGTGAAAATCCACTTGCTATTTTCATCCACAAACAGCCATGAGATGAACTGCTAATAATCTGTTTGCTGGCCAGGACACTGGGAGAAACTTTAATTTTTAATGTCTACCTGAACAGACAGATAACTCATTTATGTCTCATCTGAAGGACAGAACTTCCAACAATGCAAAGGACCCCTTAACCTTGGGCAAGTTTCCTTACTCCACACGCCTAATAATAATCCCTCCAAAACCAAAAACAATAATAAATTGGTCATTTTCAATCCATGACTGTTTGTGGGACATTGCTGTGCGCAATTGGCTGCCGCGTTCGCCCACAAATATACAGTCAATTCACTTTACAGTGTGTTCTGTGAAGCGCTTTGGGACGTCCTTCCGACGTGAAAAGCGCTATATCAAATGCAAGGATTATTATTATTATTATATTACATCTGTCTCAGCTGGTGACACACCCTAATTTTTTCTGAGGCAGCACAAGGAATAGATTCTATTGGGTTTGGTAATGCAGCACAAAATATAGAGTCAATTCACTTTACAGTGAATACAGGTCCTATGAAGCGCTCTGTGACGTCTCGAAGATGTGATAAGGCGCTATATCAAATGCAAGGATTATTATTATCATTATTATAACACATTTCCAGCTCTGCATTGGAGTATCAGCCGTGTGAGTACATGTCCCTTGAACCCACAATCTTCTGACTCAGAGTGCTACCAACCGAGCCAGGCTGACTATCTGTGTGGCACAGTTCCACAGTGGACAGAGAGTTCATCACATTCTCCATCAGTGAGCTCTCTCTCCCAAGTTATTTGGTGATGTGTGAATACCAGTACAGGTTAGGAAGAGTCCCTAATGAGATTTGTCTCCTGCTTTCAGTGCCATGATGTATCTCAGTACTTAACCTCGCTCACTCCAATCTGCATACAAATTAGCATCTACATTTCAGTAGCCCCTTCTAGCTTGGCGATGTAGCTGAGCTCTGGCTGGGCTGAAGTGAGGCAGATGTCAATGGACAGGCTCATTAATCTTGTTGACACCATCTCTTCCTTTGATAAACTAATTACTTTTGTATATCAGGAAATGAAGAGGTTTTATAAAGAGGAACTGATATTCCCCCCCACCCACTCCTACCGCTAATTCTAAGGCTCCTGAGGCGCCCAAATTCCTCCTGTTCTTAACCTACAAAACAATTGTCTTAAAATTTAAGATGGGAGCAAATCGTGGAAATCTCTTAAATTGTGTCTCACTTTGAAAGTTAGTTCTTATTTATAATAACAATAACCCTTGCATTTGATATAGCGCCTTATGTCATTGAGAAGTCTCATAGAGTGCTTCACAGAGTATATTATAAAGTGGATTTTGAAGAGTTTTTTGTGGGCGAAGAACTCTCAAGAACTTCTGAAAAACAGCTTCCAACGTTTTGCCCTGCCCGGGAATCAAACCCAGGTCTTCTCGTTTGCTTGTGAGGCGAGTGCTCTAGCCACTAAGCTACAGGACTCCACATATATTGGGTAATATACCGTCTGTGCCTTTGATTTGAAGGGAATCCATCTAAGTGTGTTTAAAGAGTGCCGTCCATACCTAATGAGATTTGCCCACACAATAGCATTCCTAGAGAAACCATGTGGACCTGGTATTGAATCAATAACAATCACTTCATCAGTCTGGCCACTTACTACTTTGTGGCCATGAATATTTAATTAAAATAATGAAATAGCAACTTAATTCTTTCTAAATTAGCAGATTATTAGATTTTGAACTTTAAGTAAATGAACCCTGCCATTTCTGTACGGTGAAGCTTTCGATAACGTTAACTCAGTCTCCAAGGGAGAATGTCGTCTATTCATTACATAAGATCTCAACAACAGTTTAATCTTCGAGCAATGTAGGCTTTGTTTAAGAAACAGCTTTGTGGCGTGTTCTGGGAGAAAGAGATCAAACAGGCCAATTGAACCTCTCTTAGGATCTGATAAGAAGGTACCATTCTGCCATCAAATGGAAGTTATAACAATCCTTGCATTTGATATAGAGCCTTTATCACGTCGCAATGCCCTTCACAGAATAGACTGCGAAGTGGATTGACTGTGTATTTTGTGGGTAAAACGCGGCAGCCAATTATTTTTGTAGTTAACAGGAATCTCGGGGTGAAATTTAAGGTGTTCCATAACCATGACTCACACGGCCAAAAGTAAAGAAAGTTATTTATTTATTCTCCGGTCTATTAACTGGAGAATTAACTATTAACCCGTCTCCAAGTCACACCTTGGCACTGGATAGCTTTGCTTGAATGAGAATTCATCATTAATTTGCTACCCTTGGTTAGTGGGGAGCCTCTGTTTAAAGTGACATGGGTGACGTACTTCTAGCTGCTGACGTACTTAGGTTTCATAATTAAGAAATCTGTTAAGAAGCAGCGCAAAATTAATCTTCCCTGACTCATTAACCCTCGCACCAGCTTTGTACTTAAATCACGGCAACTCGCTGGGCATCAAGGAGTTAACCCTTTCACTTGTGGTCGGTTACAGGAAGCAGCAGAAGTGCCCACTCTTGCCCAGTTAGAAACAACGGGTGCAGACAATAACCACATATGACGCCTTTCCGTGTGCTTCTCAATCTGTTCCAAATGGAAAGATTAACCGTTTCCTCGACCCAGTCTGCTGCATAATAATAATGATCCTCGCATTTGATACAGCGCCTTAACACGGCTTCGAGACGTCTCAAAGCGCTTCACAGGATACACTGTCAAGTGGATTGATTGTGCCATTTGTGGGCAAAACGCGGCAGCCAATTGCGCGCAGCAGCGTCCCCACAAACAGTCGTGGATTGAGTGACCAAATTATTGTTATTTATTTATTTGTTTGAAGGGCTTATTAGCTCCGGAAAGAAATCTGCCAATCAACTAACAACCAGGGTTCCCGTTTACTGCTAGGAAAACAGAGGCGTGCTCTAACCACTGAGTTGGTTAGGATTCCATGTAGCCTGTTCTGAGAATGGGAGGGAACGATATAATCCTTCTCCCCTGAACCATTGGTAATGATTGAACAGCTCGGTCCCAGTGTTTGGGAAAAGTGAGCGGGGGTTCACTGAGAGGTGAAATTCTCATTACAAGGCAGAGACAACAGAGGGATTTTAATTCAGAGAAAACGTGTTTTAGTCCACATTGTTCTTGTGACAAAAGGTTTTGTGGAGAGGCTGTGGGATGGGTGGTACGGAGGCTGATTTATTAATATAACACAGGAGGAAGGTGCAAACCCAGGAACCTTCATACTAAACTCTGAGTCTCTGCTTGTCCATCAATGGCCACTAAATATGAGGTTACAAGATCTTCAAATGCTTTCATGCCCTGGCACCTCACAACCTCTCCCACCTGGAGGTAAATTTGGATGGCAGTGGGGGAATATGAACCAGGAGAAGGACTTTGAGTTAATGACAAGAGGGTGGTTCCTTTACGCCCACCTCATTCACAACGCAGACCCAACGTAAAGTGATATCACATCGATAGGGGTATATTTTGTGCCATTGATATTAATGCAGTGCAGAATGCAGAAGTCAGTCATGGTTCGATCTGGAGAGATTAGGGTTGATTTTGAGATATTTCCTCAAACAGATTTCCAATTAAGATCAGAGAATATTGGAAGTATTTGCCATTGAATGCAGACGGGCTCCAATTCAGCTGACTGCGCAGCTGGGATACACTTTGAGAGGCCTGCATAGATTCCACCGTGACGTGGCGATTAACGTTTACCTTACTGATGGGTTAGTGAGTGTTTTTCCTGGAACTGTAAACATTTAGAATATTGATCAAGCTAATATCTTAAGTCAATATATCAGCTTGGTTCCGCACTCTCGGGTCTGACGGTTCTGGGTTGGGACTTAAACACAATAGAAATTTACAGCATAGAGGAAGATTATTTGCCCTAATATATCTTCAGCGGCTCTTTAAAAAGCAATCCATTAGAGTCCCATTTACCTGCCTTTGTCCTGCACCCCTTTTTTACAACAACAACTTGCATTTACATAGCACCCCTCACATAGGATAATGTCTTGGGCGAATTTAAATAATAATAATAATAATCCTTACATTTGATGTAGTGCCTCACCACATCATTGAAACATCTCAAAGCGCTTCACAACCCTAAGTGAATTGATTTTATCTTATCTTGTTCTCTCTTCAAGGCTAACGTGGATGCTGCCTCGACCACCACTCCTGGCAGGCCATTCCGCATCTTAATTCTGCATGAAAACATTCCTCCTAATCTTCCCCTTTGCCAATCATTTTAATTAGCCCATAATGCAGGCTGACACCCTGCTTTGTTAAGAGTGCCATCTTTCAGCTGACGTCAAGCCAGAGTCCATCTGCTTACACAGGTGAACATTTAAAGCTCCCGTGAAATAACTCGCCCGAGAGAGAAGGGACTTTACCTCCACTTAATGGACAACAATCGGTTTGCTTAAATATCAGTCACTTCACTCGACTGTATTTGCTTGAGAAGCGCTTTGTGCCCACTCGGGGCGCTAATTAATACCCGTCCTTCCTCATATCCCAAATTTATGAAACCGAACATTTGGCTTGAGTCACAAACAGTCACCTCACACTGCGTCGAGCTGTGGCATCTGTCCTTGTTTGTTGAAATGTTCATTGCTAATATTTTACCATCAGGGCAGCGGGGAGCAGTTTAAAGTAGTTATGCTCCCAAGGGGGTGGGAGGGTGGAAGAACAGCTGATGCCTTCTCCCATCACCCCCTCCCCAATATGCCCTGTGGTTTGGTCCCAGGTGCAGCAAATTGATCGATAAGATACATGACACAGAGTCTAATAAACTTGTCAGACTCTGGCCACAGTCCCCACATCCTGTGTGCTTGTCCTCATTATAAATCATTACTAAAACGCTGACCTGATTCTCAGCCGTTGAGTTAAATCCAGACCATTTCTAATGCCCCCGACCGCCAAACAAGTGCAGATTGGCTCGTGACGTGTACATGCTGTGGCGTGCAACTTTTGATCCCGAGCGAATTTTCCTAAATTGTCAGCAGTCGTACTGTCATTTAAATCCTCTTTCCCTGCCTGACTGCGGCCCGTTAACCCCTTCCTTTTCCCGAACCAGCTAAAATACTTGGTGTGCCTACAACTCTCTTAAAAGGACAGGCGTGGGCGAGACTCGATTTAGTTTGGATTCTATTGTCTCCTTCTCCCACGCCTGCTTATCTGTCATAAATCCTCAGCAATAGCTAGACTTTGACATAGGGTCATATGGTGCACAAGTTATAGGTCCCAAAGCCATAGAAGATAGCTCTGACAGTCAAGTAAATGAGCACTTGACTCCTGTGCAGACCTGGCTAATGTATTATTGGATAGGTGCGCTTTGAAATATAAACCAGATACCGAGGTCCATTATTACCAACCAATTTACGATATGACAAACAAAATCCCTTGTAATTTATTGTGCTGGAGAGGTTAGACAGGACCTCATTTTCGCCCGCAAAATACACAGTCAATTCACTTTACAGCGTATCCTGTGGATCGCTTTGAGAGACAGAACAACCTGATAGTAATAATAATCCTTGCATTTGACATAGTGCCTTACCACATCCATTGAGACGTCCCAAAGCGCTTCAAGTCACTTTACAGTATATCCTGTGAAGCGCTTTGAGACCTCTCAGCGACTTGATAAGGCTCGATGTCAAATGCAAAGGTTATTATTATTATTATTTTTATTAGCATCTCATCCTACAACAGAATAGGCACCGCAGCAATGCATTGGAGGGTCAGCCGAGACTGGGAGTTCAAAGCTCCAACGAGAGTGTCAGCAACTGAGCCAGGCTGACTCCTATTACAAGGAGCAGGTTATAAAACATTGCAAGTAACCCTAAACAGTAAAGCAGAGAGAGAGAGAGAGAGAGAGAGAGAATGAGATCAGTGAAGTATTAAGTAGCAGCATTTGTATGCGTGTGTCCGTGCATCTATTGTCTTTATTATTGCCGATTTTCAGATTCCATTATCCCTTTGTAAGAAGAAACAGGAAACTTCTTTAAAAAAAAATCTGATTAATTCGTACTTTCTCTTGCTGCGAATTCTGTGCGCATTCAGAGTTTGGCAGAGGTTAGCCTCCTGACTAGGCGACACACAATACAAAGCATTGGGTGCTTGGCACAGTCCTCCCCTCACCTTGATGGACAGACAATAAAGAGAATAAGCGAGTGATCGCACTTCACAGTGAATGCCCGAGCAGTATGTAAATGGGAAATTCCTATTTTTCTAAAACAATGCAGTAATTGGAGTTGGCAGTGAGGCGATGTGTCAGGAATTCTAGATGGGGCGAGGGATGTGGAATTCAGCGCGCAGTGTCTGCGAGAGAATTAATAAACTGCATAAATATTAGCACTCACTCCTTCACCTCAAACAGTCTACACATACACAGTCACCGTACTTCACATTAAAATCCTGGGAAATGCTTTGAGACGTCTCAATGACGTGATAAATGCAAGTATTGTTATATGTTCACATATATATATATGTTATTTCATCTGCCAGTTTGCATAAATGCACAGTGCAATTTGTCAATTCACTTTACGGTATATTCTGTGAAGAGCTTTGAGACGTCTTGAAGATGTGATGAGGCGCTATATCGAATGCAAGGATTATTATTATTATTATGTATTTTTTACTCCGCCTTATCCCGTTTGCAGATCGTTGTTGTCAAAGATAGTGACTGTTTTTTATAGACGGCATGGCATCCATTTTTACCAGCATGACCCCACAAACAGCTGTGACGTGAGCAACCAATTAATCTGAGGAATGCCACATCAGTGTCATACACATTATGTCCCGCAACTGAGAAGATGACTCTAATCAGGTTTCGGCCAGGGATTAGTTTAGGGGGTGCTTTGTATTTTACTCTGAAATTGTCCACGTTTCTCCCTCACTCCTATTCCACCTACAACATGTAAATCAGCTCCCTTTACAGTTTCAACCTTAAGGCACTGCTGTGCATATAGACTGTCTAGTCGTTAGGTGTAGTTTTGAATGCATGTGCGTGTGTTGATTTAGCTGATCTCAGGCGGGGCAGAAGTTGGGGCTATAATTGATCTCTCCGGGTTGATAACCCAGATCTCCTGGGTTTGAGAAGAGAAAAAACATCCAGAAGGGGAAAAATCTGCTCCTGAAGGAAGTCGTGCGCTTGGATGTCAGGTAGGACAGGACTGTGCTTGGCTGTGATGCCCCCTGTGGTCAAACTCGCCATCCACATTGAGTAATGGCCACTTGGGACAAGGTGACTGTTCAGGCCTTAGCGACGATTAGACAAGTGAGGGCTCTTCAGCCTTGAACAGTGATGTCTCGGAGGAGATCTTAGAGTGGTCTTTGAGATTCTAAATTGGATTGAGGAAGTAAACCCAGAACAATACTCGAGGGTTTCAGGGCTGCAAATGCAAACTCAGGACAGACACCGCAAAGTACGACTTTACTCGGAGGTTAATTGACGACTGGAATGGGGTTAGCAGGAAGTGTGTTCAAGTCATCATAATAATAAATGATAATAATAGTCCTTCCGTTTGATGCAGCGTCTTGTCACGTCGTTGAGCCGTCTCAAAGCGCTTCACAGGATATACTGTAAAGTGGAGTGACTGTGTGATTTGTGGGCGAAACGCGGCAGCCAATTGCGCACAGCAGCGTCCCACAAACAACCGTGGAATAAACCAAGGAGGCTGGGCTCACTTAAGAAGCAGCTTGATGGAAGGACAGTGGGGTACATTTTCTGAGATTGAGTTCAAAGGGGTCAAAAGTCTCTCTCTTCATCGCACACCTCTCTTGTGATGTTGTGAGGTACAGGAGAGCGATTGTGGAACAGTTCCCCCAGCGGATGGAAAAAGCAGTCAAACATCAGGAAATTTGGCAAGGTGAAAAAACACAACTCAGCAGCAATATTACTTATTAACATGGAGCTTGTGTTCCCTGGGAAACAAAACACAGTGGATCAATTATCGGTTGTCAGTGGATAGTCCCCTTGGCTCCCACCCCCAGCTCGGGTGCCCAGCCACTACTATTGAGTGCTTTGAGATGGCCTTCCCACGTGAAAGAAGCTATATAAATGTAAATTTGTATTGTATTAATATCCTGACTATGCAACCAGCCAGCTAGACCACAATAGCCCATCCTTCCTCTGTACTTGCTATTCTTATGGGCTTCCCAGCAGATACCGACTAATAATGGGTAAGGGCCAGCACTAACACCAGGCGGCAACGGCACACACTCAAATAAACTAGATCTTAATGAACCTCAAAGCAGAAACCGGGGCTACTGTTAGCCTCGGCAGCACGAGTAAGGGAGTGGGGAAACCAGTCAGCCGTGATTACCTGATGGAAGGTGTGTGTATGTGTGGGTGCACGCGTGTGTGTGTGCGCGCGTGTGCGCGCGTGTATGAGTGTGCGTGTGTGTATGTGTGTGTGCGCATGTGTGTGTGCACGTGTGTTCGCACGTACGTGTGTGTGTGTGTGTGTGAGTGCGTGTGTGCATGTGTGTGTGTGCACGTGTGTTCGCACGTACGTGTGTGTGTGTGTGTGTGAGTGCGTGTGTGCATGTGTGTGCGTGCACGTGTGTGTTAACAGATTTCAAGCTCATCGGGGTCAGGCGACTTGGCATCAGGCTCCGCCACTGTTAAGCGCTCCGAGGCGTTACGCTGCCTGAAGAGCGCTATGCTGTTGAGGAACGTTAAAGATCCTATGACACTGTTGGAAAAGAGTTTCTCCTGATGTCCAGCTAAGTCAGCCATCCACCTCATGGCTGTTTGTGTGGCCTTGCTACGCACAAATTGGCTGCATCGTTTGCCCCTAAATACCCAGTCACTACACTTAAACGGGGATTCCCCGTGAAATGCTTCAAGACGGTTCGACAATAGAGCGCGGTAGATATCAAATGTACTGATCGTTTCGCTCTTTGCATAGATTCATGTCAGTGAGAAAATCTGAAGAGTTCCTGTCAGATCTGAAGCTTCCCTTTCATTACAAACCTCTTCAATCCAACTTTGATGAGGGAATGAAAGAGAATAACAGCACGTTTTTAATGTAGATGTGCCGGTATTACAAAGAGAATAGAGAATGCAATGATTTAAGCAATACAATGCAGAGAGAGTAACACTGCCTTTAAATTATAAGTTTACCTAGGATTTAATACCCATCTCTCCCAGTTTCCTAGTTCCCACATACCTTGAACATTCTTCAGAGATGAATCGCCCGCTACCGTTTGAGTGAATTGCCTTTGAGATCCTCACCGCTTCACAACCTTGCTCCTCCCTCCCCTGTGCCATCTCCTCCTCTCTGTACTCTTCCTCTTCAAAATGAATCTTCATCACAGGTGCCTTGTCACACTCACATTTTTCTTTCACCGCCCTCTTCCTGAAGAACTGAGGCTTTCATTCAGATCTGAAAGACATCAGTTGTACAGTGAACCTCACGTAAGTCATATTAGTTGGGACCGTAGATTAACATGACTGGCGTAAGGTATAACTCATGCTTTGGAATTGAACCTGGGTCCTCTCACTTGCGAGGCGAGTGCCGTAACCAACAGCAGCACAAGAAAGATTACAGTGAAGAGAGAAGCCATTTGGAGTCGATCAGATCTCGATCAAGGCCGTTGTATCGCCAGTATCCATACCTCTCCTGGACACTACAGCTGGGGACCAGGACTCAATGGACGGCAACTCTGGGTTGTGATTGGAATTGACCGTTCTCAGAGAGGAATAAACGCCACCTGCGTTCCCTCACTAACTGGCACCTGACACTATCCGAGCATTTTTTTTTTACAAACTGGTTCTCGCAGAAAACTAACAGCTGCCCAGGCCGTGCGAGTTTCACTGAAATCTATTTGGACACAGTATTAAAATCGACCCCCACTGGAAGCGTATTGTGTGACTTTGCTGTCGTCTCCTCCAGCGGAGATAAAAAGCAAATAAATTAACATTGAGCTTGACACTAACCCTGACCCAGTAAACAGACCGACTGTGATGCTAATCTCGACCCTGGCCCTGACCTTTAGCTCTCCTTAGAACTGTTTACAACGGAGGGAGCCCCAGCTCGTGCCCCTGAGAGATGTACACGGGAGCAATGGGACACACAGGGAACACTGAAGGAACAAAATACCTCAGCAAATGAGGGCCAGGTGATTAATCCAACCAGCCCATTAGGTCAGCATTGCGCAAATAACAAAAATAATCCTTGCTTTTGATGTAGCGCCTTATACATCAGGAAAGCCACCTGAAAGTGCTTCACAGGATCTCACGTCATGATTGTATTTTGTAGGCAAAAAAAACTCACTGACGAAGGATGACTTTTATACTACAGTTTCCACAAAGCCAGATTTATAATGTAATGATAATCCTTGCCTTTGAAATAGCTCCTTATCATGTCTTTGAGACGTCTCAAAGCGCTTCACGGAACATACTGCAAAGTGCAGTGTTTGTGTATTTTGTGGGCCAAACGCAGCAATTCAGTGCACACACCAGTGTCGCACAAACAGTCGTGGATTGAATAACCGCATTTTTTTTTTGAGGGATTATTAACCCCCAGAAAGTGATCCGCCAATCAACAGAATATACTGTAAAGTGGATTGACTGTGTATTTGTTCAAAGTAAATCATTCTTTCGAAGAGGAAGGGAGGGCTCTCTTTTATGTTGTCCGTAATATTGAAATATTACAAAGCACTTTGTAAATATCACAATGATTGCTGCTGTGTAAAGATTTTGATGAACAAAACCACCAGCCAATTTCTGCAGAGGAAAATCCTACAGACAGCCAGCAATTTAACTGGGGGAATTGTTGGTCAAGGCAATGCCCCAGTTAGGAAACTCCCTTCTCTTTTCAGATAACATCATGACATTTTGAATGTCCAAACTTAGAGGTAAACAGGGCTTCAGTTTCACATCTCATCTGAAGAATGGGACCTCCAATACTCCTGTAGGACTGGCCATGAATGTCAGCCTGTTCTGTGCGCTGAAGTAGGGCTTGCATCCTTCTAGCTCGGAAGTAAGGTTTGACCAATAAATGTGCTGTCCTGTAGAATAGTGGTTAGTGCACTCGCCTCACAAGCAGGAGGACTAGGGTTCAATTCTCGGCCGGGCAGGGCGAAACGAAAGGGAAGTTTCCTTACTCCACGTGCATTTTCATTTCATTCCTATAAGAATAAGAATAATCCTTCCATTTGATACAACGCCTTATCACGTCTCTGAGATGTCTCAAAGCGCTTCACAGATTATACTGTAAAGTGAATTGACTGTGTATTTTTTGTATCTGTCCAATAATTGTCAGTCAAACAGCAAAGAAAAGAAACAGAAGTCCAAATCAAAGAGGGTTACGGGAAACGAGGAAAGTAACTCGTAGTTTGCAAGAGACTGGCAGGCAAGAAGGTGAATAGGAGAAACACAGAGACATATGTTTCAATAGTGTCATGTTGCCTGTAAATAGGACTCTGATGGATCTTAGAACTCATCCAAAAGTAACAACAAAAAAAATAAGCTTAAACAATTGCAGGGGCCACATGTGCAAAATGGATTAGCAGTTGGGGTTTATTAAGAGACTATTGAACATCCTTAAAAGACTGTTTCCAAACACCATATATCACTTTAGTTCCCCCACGGGACCTACGCGCACGGGCAGCTGGGCTCCCAGTGGGAGGTGAGAGACAAGCGAGGGAGGACGAGCAACAGGTAGAAGACCATGTGTGTGTGGCGGGTTTGGGGAACAAACCTCATTGAGAAGGAGAGCATCAAAGCTGAGCTTAATTAAGTAGAAGGAGTGTTTGTGCTGCAGTTAATAGGGGATCAGAGCAAGAGGGTGACCATGACCGGCTGGGATACAATGAGAACCAATTATAAGCCCCCCCCAGCCCTCTCTACATTATGTATTAAGCCAGCTGGGCCAGTGATATTGGAGGTGAAGGGAGACAATGAGTGGGAGCGCCCCCCTGATCACACGCCAAATTACTGCGGCTGTCTCCTGCCATTGTTCACGCGATGATACATTCACGCAGGGAATCATGGAGTGGACTCTGATCACGCCGAGAGGCATCCAGCTGAGACCGGCCCGTAAACTGCCCGGTTAAGGTGCGTCCTGGTACTTCTCAGCGCAGCTCTCGACGTACATCTGCGACCGCACTGCATAACTTCACTCGAAAGCAAAAAAAAAAAGTGCCTTGTAAGTGAATTGAGTTTTCGGAGCGAGTTTTTTTCCACTACTTGTGTGTGAACAATCACAGCTTGTATTGGAGTCCCGTAGCTCAGTGATTAGAGCACTCGCCTCGCAAGCGAGAGGACCCGGGTTTGATTCCCAGGTCAGGGAGAAGTGTTAGTCAAGTTTCCTTACTCCACACGCCTCTGTTTACCTAACCAGTAAATAGGAACCTGGTTGTTAGCCGATTAGTGGATCGCTTTTCCAGGGTAATAAATAATGATGCGGTCACTCAACCCACGACTGTTTGTGGGGGACGCTGCTGTGCGCAATCGGCTGCCGTGTTTTGCCCTCAAAATATACAGTCGATTCATTTTACAGTGTATCCTGTGAAGCGCTTTGAGATGTCTCGAAGACGTGACGTGATGAAGTTTTGCTGCCTGTGGTTCTTTCTCTCTTTCTCTCTCGCTCTCTCACGCTCAGCGAGTGAGTGGCCGGAGTGTGATTGCATTAATCGGGACAGGTTCATTTTCTGTCTGCGGAGCCTCTGGAGACTAACCTCGAGGCAGCCAGTCAGTGACTGACACATTGGTTACAGGCATGGCTGCCTCCAAAGGGGGGGAACAGACCTGGAGCCGTTTTGTTCCAATCAGCACGGAAATTCATTTGGGGTAAGTGCCGATTGGAAAGAGACAGCGATAGGCGACAGCGTGGAGTGCGAGGTGCGTTGCGTCATTGGGGGAAGAGAGTGAAATACAAGTACCAGCCCGTTATTGACATGTTTCGTTTTCGTGGAGTCCTATAGCTCAATGGTTAGGGCGCTCGCTTCACAAGCGAGAGGACCCGGGTATGATTCACAGGCAAAACCTTAGGCAAGTTTCCTTACTCCACACATCTCTGTTTACCCAGTCGTTAGGTAGATCAGTTTTTCAGGGTAATAAATGCTTCCAAAAAATATACATAGATATAATTTGGTCACTCGAACCACAACTGTTTGTGGGACGCTGTTGTGTACAATTGGCTTCCTCGTTTCTCCCACAAAATATACAGTCAATCCACTTTGCAGTATATCCTGTGAAGCGCTTTGAGACGTCTCAACGACGTGATGAGGCGCTGTATTAAATGCAAAGATTCTTCTTATTATGAATACTGATACATGTAGACAGAGGTGTCGGTCTGTGTTGGGGTAGCTGATCTCATGTCAGGGTTGCAAATGGCCTCTTAAAGTGGTTTGAGATGTTCGGTGATGAGCCAAGGCTCTCTATCAGAGGCAAGAATAAGACAATATGTCGCTTTAGCGCCAGTTTCCTGTCTCCATGTGGACGCAAAGATCGCAAGGAATTATTGGAGTTTGGAGTTTCTCCTGATGTTCTGGCCAATCGTTCTCTAGATTAATTGATCGATCGTCACATGGGTGTCTGTGGGTCCGTGCTGGCACTGTGACTTTTGCGTCAAGTACAAAAACAGTCGCTACAAAGTGAGAGGAATTTGCAGTGGATGGTAATTTATTGTGAATCGCTTTGAGACGTGACGAGGAATTCAGATTTTCAGATTTCCCCGTTTGCTGTTTGATTTGGCAAACGTCTCCTGACAATCTACTTACGCCGGTCAGATGGAAACTGACAAAACCCAGCTTTGAGAATCTCCAATACTCTCAGCGCACTCCACCAGACGGTTTGTTCATCTGTACTTTTGTGATTGCGTTTCACCTCAGAGTCTGAGGCAAAGGAACCAGTGTCGTTCTGCAGGTGCCGGAAATTGCCAGGGAAGGGGGCAGAAAGCGAGAGAAAGAGTGTCCTGTGACACGAGGTATCTCGGTTTGAGATTTTTTTTTCTCTCTGAGCAACGTGAGAAACAGAGACACACACGTACCCAAATACAGAGACGCGCACAGACACAGGCGCTCGGGAAGGTCGTCACAACAGGACCTGAAGGGACAAGGTGGAGGGGCAGAGGAAGAGCGTTCCAGAGTTCCAAAAACGCAGAGAGAAAGAAACAAACTCGCAGAGATAAAGAGGAAGTGACACAGACGCACACAAATATAGTTAGAAAGACATGGAGAAAGACGCACACAGAGACCTGACATGTTACTGCTTCCGTATCCACAATAGTCCTCGTCACATTAAGTGTGGATATCGGGTTCTCTACCCTAATTGTCTCTACCTTTCAAGAAGGGGTGAAAAGGGGAGAAAAATCAGTCTTGGTATTTGTGGTGCGTCGTGAGTTTTTTTAAAAAAAACATTCAAGATTAATCAAATGCTTTTTTTTAAAAAAAAAATCTGGTTTTGAGTGTGAACCGGAGCTGACATTAATTAAAGAGACTTGGGATTATTGGCGAGGCCGCTTCTACAGGGAAATGCGGAGACAAAATAAAGCGGCTCCCGTTGGCTTGTTAGTTGAGTTAATGTCCCTGCGATCCAGGCTAATTGTTAGTTTATTCGCTGATTAAAGCCTATTTGCTCAGGGCTTGATATCAGACCCTTGCTTCCTATCTCCTCTCTGTCTTGCCCTAATTTATTCTCTCTCGATACAGGAGCATCTAATTCCATTTGGCTTTGTTAATGCGTAGAGCCTTCTATTGCTTGACCGCTTGCACTCGACTGTCTGTCTGATACATCGGCTCGTGTTTAAATCTTGTGCTGTGACAAGAAACAAGAGATCCTTTGGCCAACAGCCAAATGAGCGTCTGAATCAAACTGGATTGATCCTCGGCTGAGATCTTTTCATTCTCCCGACTCCTTTCTACCCTCTCTGCCCCCGCCCTCTGGAACTCCATCCCACAGTCCCTTCGCCTCACCCACACTCTTGCCTCCTTCCAAGGCCAGTCTCAATACCTTCCTCGTTGACCGTGCCTTCAGTCACCCTCCCACCACTCACCCCTCCCTCCCTGCCCTCCACTCCTCCTGAGCCCAACCTCCAGTTTAGGTGCAAGTCCTTGACTGTCCAGCCTTTGGGACGTCCTCCCGACATGAAAGGCGCTGTACAAATGTATTTTGTGGCTGCCAACATTTCATCCACAGAATAGTCAAAAAAAAACTCTTTACTGTAAATCTTGTGAAGCGCAATGAGACCTGATGAGACCCGATACCAAATGCAAGGACCATTATTACTATTATTATTATAATCCGTGGAGTTAGAGGAGGCAGTGACTATCATTTACAAAACTCGTGACAAAGCTGATGTATGCCGTGAGCTGAGGGTAAAAGTGAGAGTGGTTTATTGATTGAGTAAAATGCACTTACACAGGAAAGCTAATTGTTAGTTTATTCAGTTTATTCTCCTGTTTAGTTCCTATTTGTTCAGGATTTATGGAGATGAGAACGTGTTTGATGTCGGATGATTTATTCGGGCCCGTGTTCAAACAGCGTTTGCGGATGCTATTGTTTGTGAGCAGTGTTTAATCTGCTCCCATCCCTCGAGTTTTTCCCTATTTTAACCGGCTAAGCCCACACTTCACAACTGCTAAATCCACTTCATCACAATTTGAAAGACAAATTGTTGACTTTAATCATTTTGTGTCTGCGTGGTTCGGTGTGTGTTTTGGGTTTACCCCGCTATCGCCGCAAACCTAGTCTGGTCAGGAGACGTATTATGATAATTAAGATCAAGATTAATTCCTTGTGAGCGCGATTTGAATACTTGCATTGTCCTCACGAGGATCTGCATTTACAGCAATAAATACATAGAACGATTCAGGGCACCGTTTCCGGTGTTGATCTGGCCCTAGTGAGCGATTGGAGGCACAATAACATCAGTGTAATTTCTGCTTGGATTTTTCGAGACCATGTGCTGTGTTGTCCATTCCTCTGGTTGCTTTTTTTTCCGCTCAGCTAACACGAAGCTAATACGTGTCCCCTACCCTTCGGTCAGTGGCCGAGCTTTCAGTCTCCATGCCTCTAACCTCTGGAACGCTCTGCCTCTAATCCCTCAGCCTCGACCACTGTCTCTCCGTCTTTAAATCCCGCCTTAAAACCTACCTCTTTGACCATACCTATAATTCTCTCCCCCTTCTACCTTGCTCATCACTGCTAAGCGCTCCTATACAAGTGTGCTATATAAAGTTGTTGGAGTGTTGATAGTTCTCATATTAAAATACTAAACCCCATTCAATGAAATTCCAGGGGTAGACTCCAGCAGTTACCCCCAACGCACGTTCTGGCCTCCCCCACCCCAAGCCTGGGCTCCTGCCAACCTGCGCCTAATACTCTCCGGAATTAGGTAAGAAGGATGCCTCCCTCCAGGGAGAGAGAGAGAGAGAGAGAGAGAGCGCATTCCATTCCAACAGTCTATCTCTGGAGTTTTCACGTGTCGGTGGGAGGCAGGGAATGCTCAGTTGGGTTTGGAGTCTCTTAAGCAACGGTGATGGGTTTCCGTGTGTGTCAGACACCCGGCCGACCCGAAAACAGTTAACGTGATAGTTATCAGCCGTGCACACATCCCGTCGCAATTTGTTGCCCGGGAAAGTATACCTCACAGACGGATGCAACCTCCTCCCTGATTCACTCAGTTCTACATCCTCTTTGTAGGCTCTTCTCTGAAATAATAGAAATTGCGACAGTGTCTGTCATACAACATCGCAGAGACGTCAAGTCAATCAGCGAGACACTGGGATCCCTCCCTCCTGCAGTGAGACCCCGCTGATCAGGAAAGGTATCTCGATTCCTCTGTTGTCCTCAATCACGGTGATTACATCTGACAAATAGCGCTTGAAAGTCCCGCAGTCAGTAAATAAAATGAAAATTGCGGTTGTTACAAAGAGTTTCCCTTTGTAGCCCTGAGGGCAGGAGAGAAAATGACAGATTCAGGAGGCAATCATTGTCGGTGGGATTAATTTGTTCAACTACTCGGCTTTGCTGAAACAGTTGGGGGAGGCGGTGACTGCTCAGGTAGCTCTGCGCTAACAGAGACGCTGTTCGTGGCATAAAATGTTAAAACAATCTCCCACACAGATGTCGGTACCAAGACAGGGTTTGGAAGGAGAGCAGACAGTTCTGATGTCAAGCGCTCTGAGCCGCTAGCCTGCGGAGGGGCGCTGTATGAATGCAAATTGTTGATGATGATGATGATGTCCTGGCCATATATTCATACCCTCCGAAAAGCAAATGGAACGATCTTTTATACCATCGCTGTGTGTGGCATGTTGCTGATGCAGATTAGCTGTCACATTTACCTAGACAATAACAGTCCCAGGACTTGGAAATAATCCATTGTGTGAAGAGCTATGAGACGTGATGAGACGTTGTATGCAGCGCAAATGTTATTATGATTAATCGGAGGCGAGAATATTGAATTCTGTTTGTTTGGTTTTTTTTTTTTTCGCCACGCGCAGGTTTGTCAAATTAACTCGACAGCACATCGGAGCGGGGACTTTCCATGGAAGCAGATGTCCAATGTGTTTTTTTTTTAACCCGAATAAGTTTGATGGAAGGATTAATTGAGGCCGGCGTGATTGCTTACGTGACACACGCTGGAGTCAGTCAGTCAATCAGACCCCAGGCTTCACTGTGTTTGTGACCTGCCCTCTGGTGGGTACAGTGGGATCTACACCCTGAAACCGCTTACTTAGAAGCCCCCTCCACCGAGTGGAGCCTTGCAGGTCGGGGTGAAGGGGGGTGGGGTTGGGGGGGGGGGTGGGGGGTAACTGCAGCAGGGGGAGAGGAGCAATGGAAGAAAATAGAGAGAGAAAAATAAGCGGAAAAAATCGGAGTTAATGGTTCACCGGTAGATTCCTGTAGCTCAGTGGTTAGAGCGCTCGCTTTGCAAGCAAAAGGACCCGGGTTCGATTCCCGGGCAGGGCGTAACCTTAGGCAAGTTTCCTCACTGCACGCACACGCACGCACGCCTCTGTTTACCCCGCAGTAAGTAGTAACCCACTTGTTAGTCGATTGGAGGATCGCTTTTCCGGGGGGTAATAATCCTTTCAAAAAAAAAAAAAACGAAATAATATTGTCGACCATTTGGTCACTCAATCCACGGCTGTTTGTGGGGGACGCTGCTGTGCGCAATCGGCTGCCGCGTTTCGCCCACAAAACACACAGTCGATTCACTTCACAGTATATTCAGCAAAGCCCTTTGAGACGTCTCGATGATGTGATAAGGTGCTATATCAAAGGCAAGGATTATTATACTAATATTATAACACCCCAGCACCACTACTCGGTGACAACTAGGTGCTGAGCCTGCTCCAAATAAACCTTTAAACCTTAAAAAAAATCAATCTCACATTTCCAATATCTTTATTTTGCAGCGAGCAGCAGTAATACTTTGCTTGGAGATGAAAGAGCCAGGCAGTGTGTGTGTGTGTGTGTGTGTGTGTGTTCTGGTGGGAATAAAACACAATTAAGGAACATTTCTTTTTGGAAGAAAAATGGAATGAATGCATTTAAGTATATGCAAATAGCTACACTATTCACAGAGACAGGAGGAGCTATGCTTGAAGCCCTGGCACATAAGGTGCAGCCGGTCCAGTTCTGAGCTGTGAAACCTCGATGAATTCGGAGAGGGATTTTTGAGATGGGATGGTAGACAAGGTATCTGTATGCAAGTGGCGTAAAAGGAGAATTAGTTAAAGTTTTCATTAAACAAAAATCTCCAGTGCTGCGTCTGTCTTCATCCTCCCCATCCTCTCATTAAGGTGGAATTTGCAGCGAGATGGAGTAGAAGGGAGGTTTTATCCCTCAGATCAGCGGGCTGCATTTCAGCGCAGGATTGTGCCTGTAAGTCACGCTGCTCTCTCTCCTCGGGGAGCATTATTAATCTCATAATTAAACATTTATTGGTGGAGGCACCTGGTTTCTGCCTCTTTCTCTCCCTGGAGACCCTCATCATACACTCACAGGAAGTGGGGAGAGAAGAGAGAGAGAGAGCAAAGGCAAGCGAGAGAGAGAGAGAGCACACAGAGAGGAAGAAAAGACCATCAGTCTGGTGCTAACCTCAGAGATGAACGTCCACACGCAGACTCTGCCTCGCAGGCTGAACACCAACACACCCTGAAGTTATAATAATATTCCCTGCGCTCGATACAGCGCCTTATCACGTCGTTGAGACGTCTCGAATAGACTGTAGAGTGAATTGACTGTGTGTTCTGTTCAAAGAAGGAGGGTTACTCTCTCCTCGGCTCAGGTGAACCTCCATCGCTCACCCTCTCTGCCCCGGTCCCGCAGGTCTGTTCGAATCCAACATGATGTTGCGTTACCTGCTGAAGACTCTGCTCCAGATGAACCTGTTTGCCGACTCGCTCGCAGCCGACTCCAGGAACGGCACCGACGCCCTCTTCGCCCTGAACTCCAGCCTGACCACGTTCCCCGACAACATCACCGACATCGGCAACCTGACCTACATCAACGGTGAGTGACTCGCTCTCTCTTCTCGAAGAGTTTGTTCCAAATAACACCCCCGATACTTTTTTTTTCTTTAGAGACAATGTTTTAAGACCCACCGAAGTCTGTGCGTAGTTAATAGTGATGATAATAATAATCCTTGCATTTGATACAGCGCCTCATCACGTCGTTGAGACGTCTGAAAGCGCTTCCACAGGATATATTGTGAAGTGAATTGACTGTGTATATTTTGTGGGCGAAACGCGGCAGCCAATTGCGCACAGCAGCGTCCCCCACAAACAGCCGTGGATTGAGTGGCCAATTTTCTTTTTAATTGAGGAATTATTACCCTCCGGAAAAGCGATCCACCAATCAATCCACTAACAACCGGGTTCCTACTTACTGCTGTAAACAGAAATGTGTGTGTGTGTGTGTGTGCGCGCGTGCATTTGGTGTAAGCAAACTTGCCTAAGCTTTCGCCCCGACCCGTTTGGGAATCGAACCCGGGTCCTCTCGCTTGCGAGGCGAGGGCTGCAACCACTACTCCAGAGGACTCCGCGTCCTGTAGTTAAAACCAAACGATGTGCAAACTTTTCAAAGCGGTGCAGGGGCAGAGCAACATCACCAGTGCTGAGTCGTGCAAAGTTACAGCGCTCAGTTGAAGGCTGCGAAGGATCTTAAAAGCATTGATGTCTCTGCCCCCCCCTCCTCCCCCCACCACCACCACCTTCCGTTCTCTCCCTCCTCTCCCCGAGTTGTAAATTTAAAATCGATTCAGAATCTGATTTTTTTTGATTCCGCGGAGTATAATAAATGGCAATCCTTAAAAAGAAAACAATATTTCATCTCCAGTTTACAATAAAAACTTTCGCTGTAGTGTTGATCTCTGAGGACTCATCATCTGCTCCAGCTGTTAAATCTTATTGATATGAAAAATGTATTAAGACCCTTTATGTTTCCCACCCCCGCCACCTCCCACCAACCAGCGATGTTTAATTATTTAAAAGAATAATTTATCGTTATAAACCTGGAAGATTAATCTAATTTCTTCATCCTCACACATCAACCTTTTGACGTGCAAAGTGCGGAGATTTCACAGTTTGGTGTTTTTTTTTAATAAAAAAAAACAAGAGATCTGTGATTTCAAGGCTGGAATAAAACTCGATTTGTTTTCCAAAAAAAAAACACACATTTAATCTTATTCATCGCAGCAAAAACAAATAATAATCCTTGCATTTGCTACAGTTTGCTGGCTGCCACGTTTTGCCCACAAAACAGTCAATCCACTTTATTCAGCGAACCGCTTTGATCCGTCTCGACGACTTGATGAAGCGTTTTATCAAACGCAAGGACTATTTTTGTTGTTGTTATTATTATATACGGTGCTTTTCATGTCCAGAGGAAATCTCGAAGCGCTTGACAGGATTCACTTTTCACGTGCAGTGACTGTGTATTTTATCTGCTGAGTATTCTTAGTCTACCAGAGAGAATTATTGGAATAAGAATTCTAATTTAGGCCAAGAGTCCAATGTGCAGGCATAAGGTTAATAATAATATGAGTAATAATAATCCTCGCGTTTGATACAGCGCCTCATCAAGTCTTCGAGACGTCTCAAAGCGCTTCACAGAATACACTGTTAAGTGAATTGACTGTGTATTTCAGAGGCGAAACTCTGCAGCCAATTGCGCACAGCAGCGTCCCCACAAACAGTCGTGGATTGAGTGACCAATTTATTATTTTTTTTCTTCTTGATGTCCAGACCCCCAAACTAAATGGGTCTCGTGCCCCACACGATGGGGTCGGGGGTGTAAAGCACTTGCGGTAGGGGTGGCGCTGAGAACTCAAATTTTCTTGCATCCCAACCGAGCCATGAATAAAACATTACCTGACCCCATGTTACTGGTCAAACGTCCAGTTTAAAAAAAACAAAAAACCTTCTGGATATTAGAGGGGTGGGTGGGTGCTGGGAACCTGTTATGTTAAAGGAAGTCCTGAGATGCACTGATGTCAAATGGTGTCAAAAATGAACCCCCCCTCGCCGAGCGAGCAGGCTCGTGACCCCAGGCGAGGCAAAACCGTAGCCAAGTTTCCGTACCCCACACGTCTCTGCTTAACGGCAGCAAGTAGGAACACGGCTGTTTGTCGATTGGCGGATCACTTTCCGGGGGTAATAATCCCTCATAAATAAATAAATGATTTGGTGACTCAATCCAAGACTGTTTGTGGGACGCTGCTGTGCGCAATTGGCTGCCGCGTTTCGCCCACAAAATACACACTCTGATTACTTTACAGTACATTCTGTGAAGCGCTTTGAGACGTCTCAGTGATCAGACGCTATGTCAAATGCGAGGATTATTATTACACCACTGCCGGGAGGGGAAAGAGCTCATGTTTTCAGAGCGAGCGAAATAATCCCAATAATATTGACCATAAGTATTTCCGACATTTGTGCTTGATTTTGCTCCTGTGACGAGGAGGGATTGGAATCTTCTTCGCCTGTCAAACAATTTGGAAAAGTTCCCGATCCCACTGGATCTGTTTCTGCCCCCCCCCCACCTCCCGATAATTCCCTAAAATCCAGATTTTTTTTAAATGAATGTGCTTTGAAAGCTGATCCTGCTTTCCTACAGTTTTTCATTAAAAAAAAGTAAACGTTTCTCACCGAAAACAAAAAATAAAATCCTTAGATTTAATTCCCTAAAGCATTACGAATGCAAGGAACAAATCTTTGCTAATTGCATTCTTTGAATAAATTGAGCCTTTAATCCCTTTATTCCCTCGTTATGTTAGAGCGGACCTGCCATTCAAAGGGTTACCAGTTTTACTTCATTAAATGCTCTTTAGCTCAGAACCAACTGGTGCTGGAGCTACTATACGTGTGATCCAGACTGAGAAGTCTGGTTGTAATCACTTTCATATCCCTGAATGTCACCCACGCTCCAAGTCTCGGCGACGCCACCATTTGGGAATTGCTAACACAACAACAACAACAACAAATCACATTTGCTTAGCGCCCTTCACGTCAGGAGGACGTCCCAAGGCGCCGGCTGACTCTGTTGTGTATGCTGCGAGCAAATTGGCTGCCTGCAAAATACACAGTCACTACACCTTGCAGTAAATGAGATCAAGGCGAAAGGTGCCAAATCAAACGCAAGGATTATTATTAATATTATGCTCATATTGCACGTGGGATGTCTCAATCGCGTCTCGGTTGGGGGGAGAGAGCAGGGGTGTGGGTCTGAGTGGGACTGAGCCAGCCTTCAGCTAATTGCTAATCAGAAACAGCCCCACTTGCTGCCTGTTGGTACAATCTGGACACTGGTTGGGGCGGGAGTGATCTGGGCTCTCCCCCCACTCCCCCCCTCTCCCCCCCCACTCCCACCACCATAACTGAATGACCAGTAGCTGTTTGAAAGGCTTCTCTTTGTTGGGTGCAATGAGGAATCAGACCTCCGTGTAAGGGAAAAATGTCTTCAGGAGAAAATAAAATCGACCAGAGACCACCGAGGGAAGTAATAATAATCCTTGCCTTTGATACCATGCCTTTCGTGTCAGGGGGAGGCCTCAAAGAAAGTGCTTCACTGGATTCGATGTGAGGTGTAGCGACTGTGCATTTGTAGATAAAACAGCCACGTATGTTCCAACTGAATCGCTGCGCAGTTATTCAGCGACGGTGTTACGTTTCTGGTCAAAGAGCAACAGTGGAACGTCAAGCTTTAAAGCTCTTCGCATGTAATGATTGTCCAGTGTAGTGACTGTTTTCCGCAGGCAAAACAAATGTGGAAGAATCACATTTCCTGACAACCAGGCACACAGGTCAATGTTGCCGCGACACGATGAGTTGTAAGTGAAATGAATCTTCGAAAACTTTAATCAAAAAAAAAAAAAAACTTTTCTTTAATAAAGTAAATACCGGAAGGTTCAGAGAGCATTTCTCTGGGGTCAGGAAGAACGAGTTCGGAGCCAGGAATTGTGTAATATAGGAGCAATTCCCTGCACAGAGAGATGAAACAGCAAGGTTATTAATCCTGAACTTCTCCAGCGGCTTCTGTTTGCCATGAAGCAAACTGACGAGATTCGTAGCTCTGCTCAATGGCCAAAACACAGCATAGCAGGTCACCAGCGCCCTAATGTGTACTGACCTCATGGTCTGAATGCCCAGAGTTAGGGAAATCCTGTGGGGTAGAGGTTAGAGCCCTCGCCTCGCAAGCGAGAGAACCCGGGTTTGATTCCCGGCTGGGTCAGGGCGAAACCTCAGACAAGTTTCCTTACTCCACACACACACGTTTACCAGCAGTGAGTTGGTGGATCGCTTTCCAAGGGTAATAAGCCCTTCCAAAAAAAAAAGTTGTCACTCAATCCACGACTGTTTGTGGGACAATCGCTGCTGTGCGCAATTGGCTGCCGCGTTTCACCCACAAAAACAACAGTCACTCCACTTCACAATCTATTCTGTGAAGCGCTTTGAGACGTCTCATCAACATGATAAGGGGATATATCGAATGCAAGGACTATTTATTATGTGTCAACAATGTGCAATACACGTGTCCTGCATTATTCTCCGTGTGTCAGCGATGTTTTCAACGCCAGTGTTGTGTGTGTCATATGTAAACAAATGCCTAAACCATGTCTAACCACAGACGTACTTTGCGTGATGTGTAAAACATGTGTAAATGCTGACACAATGTGCGCTGTGTGTAAATAAATGTCCACGGAGGGAATTAAAGGTGTCCTTAATTATGACAGTAACCAATAAAAAGATTGGTTGTTGATGGTATAATTAATCATTTTCATTGGTTGCTAATTAGATAATTAAAGGCACCTGTGTCTCCCTTGGTACATATTAATTTACACACATAATACACCCATGTTTACACTTGGCATGCAATACACCTTCAGTATTTACAGATAGTTTACATGTGATGTATAATAGATTTCATTTGAGTTCAAATTCAAGGCTGTGGAGGTTATTTATGAGACGTTGCTATAAATTTCTGTCTCGAACATTATTAAATGTGAGGAAAGAGCAGAGTAAAGTTTGACATTAGATAGTAGAGAGCTCCAGTGAGGGAGCGAGCCCCAACACAGAACCGATACAGGGAGAGAAAGAGAGAGAGCAGGGAATGGGGTTACAGTAGAGAGCTCCAGTGAGGGAGCGAGCCCCAACACAGAACCGATACAGGGAGAGAGAGAGAGAGAGCAGGGAATGGGGTTACAGTAGAGAGCTCCAGTGAGGGAGCGAGCCCCAACACAGAACCGATACGGGGAGAGAGAGAGCAGTAGAAAGCTCCAGTGGTTCCAATTCCCTTTATACTTTACTATCACCAAATGGACAGTAACAGGGTGTCCACAAAGTCCTGTTATCCCCATGTCTTTCCCGCCACGCCTTCCCCCCCCCCCACCCGTGCTGATCAACAACTGAACACGTGGAAGAATGATGATAATTTGATAATTGTATTTAGAATTACTTCATTGTATTTAGTTACAAGTGTTTAACTGTATTTAGACGTCCAGAGGCTCGGTGTGTGTGTGAGTGTGTGTGAGTGCCATAATTTCTGTGGCAGATGACATGGATGGAGTGAGAAAGCGAAATGCATCTCTGACGGCTTGTTTTAGCCCCTCTGTAGCCTCGTGTCGCTTTAACCTGGGGGGAGTGGGGTAACAGGACTTTGTGGACACCCTAGACACAGATATCTGTGGCTTGGGCACACATTCTCTCCCCCCGCAACCTCCACCCCTTCAGGCTTCTGATCCGAATGCCTCAGTGTTCAGAAGGTTAGCAGTGTGCGGCAGGGATTTGCCAGGACGCAGGCACGAGGCAAGAGCCAGGGTCGGTCACTATGGAGACGCAATAGTGAGAGGTTGCCGAGGCTAAGGAGCTTGTTCTCCAGCGGGTGGAGACGGCGGAAGAACCAGGCGGAAGCTCGAGACCCCCCAAAGCGTTTGATTTTCTGAACAATGATCCCACAGCCTCTGGGCCTCACTGGCCATTGGCCGCAGAGAGAGAGGGAGAGTGGGAGAGAGGAAGGGAGAGAGTGGGATGGTGAGAGGGTGGGAGAGTGGGGGAGAGCGAGAGAAGGAGGCTTTGCGGCTCATGTTCACCAGCAAACTCCCGCTCCAACCCTGAGATGAATGGACAATTTATCTGTTAGAATTAGACACTTGGGGGAGAAACACCCAGTGATGTAACTCACTCGTCCCACAAGAATCGGGTTAAGAAATGTAATTGTAGACTTGTGCGAGTGTCTGCGAGCGCGAGGGTGTCAAGAATACACACATCTCCCGCCTCCCCCCACCCCCCCACCACCACGCGCACTTACACACAGATTCGCTCACTGAACTAATGTCATCTGACAGGTGGGTGTGTGGCTGAGTGTGTGTGGGTATATGTGGCTGAGTGTGTGTGGGTGTGTGCCTGTAGGTGTTGGGGGAGGGCTGGTGGGGGGGGGGAAATGATTGCACGGTGTAAGATTGCAGCTCTTCCAACAATAAACCCAACCGTGTTCAATTATCCCGGCCCCTGAGACAGAGCCGAGAAAACTGCAATGATCACCTGTAATGTGGTGCAGGGTCTGCATTGCCAGCCTTTCCTTGTGCTCTTGACCCTGTTTCCCCTTATCCTTTATAATAGCGCAGGCAAGCTCTGTGTCCCAGCCTCGCTGATCCATCAATCCCGCATGAACGAGCTGTGAGCAATGACTAGTTAAGCTCAAACCCTTGAGCCCTGAAAAGACGGCCTTATAGGGAAACTTACAGACCGACATGAGATGCCAAGTGGGATCCAGGGACACACTTACAGATACGACAAGAGCGCCGGCGTTGTGAAGGGCGATGCGGAGTGAAGGGCATTGCGGAGGGAAGGGCGGACACCGGGAAGGTTTCTCACCCCGAGATGGCGTGTCGGGCACCAGCTCGGCCACTAGGCGGGGCCACACACACCAGAGGTTCTCTGGTCTGGTCCCACCCAATTGGGGGCTATGATGGGACATCAACATATCACTGGGGTCCATTCACTCACACACTGTCTCACACACACACACACACACCTGCTACCAAACTGACCAGAAATACGCTTCACACTTAACAAACACGCGGAAGGAAAAGCAATCAAAATCAAGGATAATAATAATCCTTGCACTTGATAGAGCGCCTCATCACGTCTTCGAGACGTCTCAAGAAATAATAGAGACTGAGTTGTCTGAGGCAAGAGGAGAGAGAAAGAGTGAGAGAGAGGCTTGAAATTATATTACTATTAATTATAATCTTTTAATTCGATACAGCGTTGATCAAACCGTTTCACACGTCTTACTGTTCAGTGGAGTGACTGAGTATTTGTTGGCAAACTTGGGACATTTTAGGAACATAATAGTGAAACAAAAATAATAATAACATAATAATAAATAGATCCTTGCATTTGATACAGCGCGTTCCACGTCTTCGAGACGTCTCAAAGCGCTTCACAGAATATACTGTAAAGTGAACAGCGGCGTCCCACAAACAGTCGTGGATTGAGTGACCAAAGCAGCTATTAATCTACAAGGAACTCAATGGTGTCACCACTTAATGTGGTATACAATGGGAGTCCCCGGGGAGGGAGGGAGGGAGGCAGCGAGGAGACACGTAAAGTACAGAGGAAAGTTTAACATGTGATGATAGAGGGTTAATCGACTGGAATATAATAATTCTCATTTACAATGTAAATGGAGTCCTGGAGCTCAGTGGTTAGACCTCTGGTTAGACTCGCCTCGCAAGCGAGAGGACCTGGGTTCGATTCCCAGGGCGGAGCGAAACGATGAGCAAGTTTAATTTACTCCACAATCCTCTGTTTAACCAGCAGTAAGAAGGAACCCGGTTGTTTAGTCGATTGGAGGATCACTTTTCTGGAGGTAATAATCCGTCCAAAAAAATAGTAATACTAAAAATGTGGTCTCTCAATCCATGGCTGTTGTGGGGACGCTGCTGTGCGCAATTGGCTGCCGCGTTTCGCCCACAAAATATACAGTCAATTAACTTTACAGTGTATTCTGTGAAGCTCCCTGAGGTGAATTAATGGGCCTGTGTGCTATTCTTAAACCCATTAACAATGAGTTTAAACCCGTTGATAATTAAGCTGCAATAAGTTTAGGAGGGCCACCTTGTGACCCACGTAAATCGAAATCCCATTAAAAACCCCAACAGACAGATAGTTATCCTCGGAATGATACCACAGGAACAGGAGGAGGCCATTCAGCCCGCTGAGCCTGTTCCAGTCCATTAGATCACAGCAGATCTTTTAATCCCATTTCTCCCAAGACTCCGAGACTGGTATGAAGATTGGAGTGCAAATTCATTGTTATTTATTCGCTATGCGATTTCAGCAACACAGCCGTGCGTTTTAATCACACAACAAATACATTGAAAACTCTTGTTTCTTTATATAGATAAATTGCCCAATAAATTCAGCGTAATTGATAGTTCCTCAAACTCCGGGACTGTACCAAAAATCTCCAGCACTTCAGATTAGGTTAAAGCTCTCTCCCCACCTCCAGTTCATTTCAATTAATCATTCATCACACATTTAATTAATGCTTAGATAGGGAGAACAATACTAATTAATGGACTCCTGCATGTGTCGCAGCCCTGGGAGTAAGCCAGCGGTGTATAGAAATAACACAACCCGTGTGAGTATTCGCCATTTCCCTGAAGTCTCTTATCTAATTGCTGTGAATTTGATATCCTCAGCCCCGAGATTGGAGCCCGGAATCCGCTCAGGTAGGATAAAATAAATCATTTGCTCGCTCCACCCACGACTGCTTGTGGGACGTCGCTGCGCGCGATCGGCTGCCGCGTTCCGCCCACAAATTCACTTTAGAGTACATTCTGTGAAGCGCTGTGAGACGTCACGAAAACCCGAGGATTATTATTATTAATATCTCGGAGCGGTTTACAGGGAGACTGAGCGGGAGAGAGGAACGGCTGACAGTAGGAACGAGAGCGTAGGAGGAATTTAGACGGGATCTGAAGACAGCTGGGTGGAGGGAATGACTTTCACGGGGGTTGGGACACATCAATTTGCTTGGACCCCGTTGCGTCAGCACTTTCAGCCGTTGTATTAAAACACCAGTTATTATTGATCTTTTATTATTAATGGTGTTTTCGAAGACTGTAAAATTGACGTCTCCTTTATCGCTCTCGCACGCGCCAGCCCCCTATTCACCAGAGACAATGTAATTGAATCTCAAAGGAATCAGGCTTTCTCTCTGCCTCTCTCGGGGAGCGAGCTAATTGCCGTGCTCACCCCAATAGCTCTGTGGGAAACTGTCCCATAGCCTGCCCCTTGCGACCCCTGATGTTCCACCTAGTCCTTAGCCTGCCAGGCCGCTTTGTCTTTCAAACGTCCTTTGAAATCAGTCTTAATTTAGAAAACGTTTTTCTTTTCTCTAAAGACACGTTTCGCCCACGAGTACACAGTCGCTCCACTTTACAATCTAATCTGTGAAGCGCTTTGAGACGTCTCCACGACCTGTATCAAATGCAAGGGGAGGGGGCAATGGGGCGGGCGTGGGAGCCCCCAAAAAATGACCAAAAACACCACCAAGTCTTGAGCTGAGGGAGGGAGGGAGTCAGAGGGATTCCGGGATAGAGCTCTATAGAGTGGGGCAGAACGACTGATAGCTCACCCGCCCGTCAATGGTGGGACAGATGAGGGTTGAGGGGTTGGGGTGGGGGTGGGTGGGGGGGGTGTTGCCCAGATTTAAGCTACACGTAGAAAGATCGAAGATGGAATCAAACCTCCTCGTCCTCATTAAAGGTTAGGAATACAATTATCGTTTTACACACTGTTTTGACATTTGGCAACAAACCATAAAGTGCAGTTTATTGACAATAAAGTGGCATCTCATTAAACACGAGCCATTGCTGACAGACGGGAGCCACAGCGCACTGGGAGAACTGGGAGCTTTGTTAAGCATTTTTTGTTGAAGCACGAGCGAGAGCAGGGAATCTCCGGCTTGGAGTAATCCTCGCGTTTGATACCGCGCCTCTCACCTCGGTAGGAACAGCCCAGAGACCTTCACAGGATTTTACTGTTAACGTCTGTATGCGTAACTGTCAGGTTTGTAACTCTCGCCTCTCTAGTCCGAAGGCGATGGGTTCAAATCCCACTTCGGGACTTGAACCCACACGGTCTGAGCCGATGCTCCAGTTCAGTGTTGGGGGTGGGGGGTGTTGGATTGTCGGAGGTGACCATAAGCCCAGGGGACACCAGGAACCAAACCGCCCGCTCTTTTCGAACATTGTTACAGTGCACAAGGTAACAAGAGCTCGGTTAAAAGACTTCCCCGTGATAACACAACCTTCCCCTCCCCTCCAGCGACAAACACTCCCGTCTCCACGGAGAGCTTGAACCATCAATTATCTGGCCCAAAGGCAAGAGAGTTACTCACTGACAAGCCGACTCGTGGAGTCTGACAGAGTTATTAACAAGGAAGCGGAGGCTGAAGGATAAATACTCAAATTGTGTTGAGCGCATTTCAGCGCACAACATGCACAGTCGCTCCGCTTTACAGCGGATCCTGTGAAGCGCTTTCGGACGTCTCAACGACGTGATCGGGCGCTGCATCGAATGCAAGAATTACCGTCGTTGTTGTTGTCAATCGTGCAGTTTGACGCTGAGCCGGAGAGAGAGAGAGAGAGAGAGGGAGGGAGGAGAGAGGGGAAATGTCTCAACGATGTGATAAGCCTCTATATCTGAGTGGAGTTTTTAACCTACTGGGCCGTTGCGGGGGGTGTGTTGCTGGGGCTGACACCGAGGGCGATCACAGACTGAGAGGAGAAGCAGTGAGAGATTTAACCACAGGGCCAGCTCAACCGTCCCCCCTCTACTTCCAGCCCTTACCGGGAGGTGGAGCAAATCATTATCAACAGAACAAGGAATAATACTTTGCTATCGGTTCTGTAACAGGGAAGAAAGAACGGGGCAAAACAGCACAACTTTCCTGGCTACAAATAAAATCCTAATAAAGCTCAAATTTAATAATAAATAATAATAATAATAATAATAACCCTCAAAGCGCTTCACAGAACATAGACTGTAAAGTGCATTGACTGTCTATTTTGTGGGCGAAACACGGCAGCCAATTGCGCACAGGGGGTCCCCACAAACACTCGTGGATTGAGTGGCCAAATATTTTATTTTTTTCGTAGGGATTATTCCCCCCCGGGAAAGTGATCCGTCAATCAACCAACAACCTTGTTCCTACTTACTGCTCGATAAACAGAGGCATGTACCGCCCACCCTCCTGGGAATCGAACCCGGGTTCTCTCTCGCTTGCGAGGCGAGGGCTCGAACAGGGAATGGCTGCCCTGACTACAATAGACCAAGGGGTGGGGGTGGGGGTGGTGGGCCAGGAGGTGGGGGGGGTGGCAGCCAATTTGCAGACAGCAAGGTTCCCAAGAACATTATGAAATACAGTAAAACGCCGTGGAGCTGTCCGAGACGGCTGGCCGCCTGACACGAAGGCTCCGTATCACACGCCAGGATTGTCGTTCATTATTTAACATACCCCGAGCTCACTCCCCAGAGCAGCGCGAGGGGATTGTGGTGGTGGTGGGGGGGGTGGCAGTGGGGTGGGGCGCGGTGGCGGTGGCGGTGGGGTGGGGCGGGGATCACGGGAAGTGAGTGAGTGCCTTGAGGCAAGGATCAGCGAGCGGAATAAATTGAGCGAGGGAAACTAAACACCATCATGAAGCGGAGTTTAATATGTGACTGTGTTAAGCGAACACCGCTGCCAGCAGCAAACAAGTTATTTGTTTAATGACATTGACAAATCTATCATCTCACTTCTGCCCCCACAACCCTGACTGCAGCAGCTCCCTCTTCTCTCGCTCTCGCTCTCTTTCTCTCGCTCTCTCTCGCGCTCTCTGCGGGCAGCAATGCCATCGACATAGGTGTCTCGTGCTGCCAGCTCACGAGAGAGATAGAGAGGGAGAGAGAGCATCAGCTTGTGGTGATATTAGCTACTAATTACACGGTGTGTAAAGCCCGGATATCATTCCGAGCGCCTTCTCTCTCCCACTTGTGAAACATTCAGGGTCTCAATCTCCGTTGTCTTGGAAACAATTAGCTTCCCACCGGGCGACCATATGCACGAAACAGTAAATTGTAGAGAGAGAGAGAGAGAGAGTGAGTGAGTGAGAAGTCAAATGCGACCTCCCCCCCCTCTCTCTCTCTCTCTCTCTCTCTCTCACGCACACACACAGGACGAGGTGCGGGAGGGAATCGCTGGGGTCAATTGGGCCCTGTTCGGACGGACTCCTGAAACAAATCAGGATGAAAGGGCAGAGATTAAACAGCGACGTTATTTGCTGGTTGGTTCGTGTGCATCCGAGTCAGTGTTTATCAGCGAGAGGCTGTGCCTGAGCACGGAGACCTCAGCCTCTGGACAGCGCTGGGAATTATAACGCCGATTAGAATTGGCAGTCACGCCCGGGGTGATAGGAGAAAAGAGCAGCGTGGGCAGAGAGCGAGAAAGAGAGTGCGCGAGAGAGAGAGAGAGGGTCAGAGGGGGAAAGGCAGAGAGAGAGAGAGAGAGAGACAGACAAAGAGGGAGAGACAACAACAACTTGCATTTGTATAGCGCCCTTCACACAGGTACAGGTACATCTCAAAGCACTTACAGCGAGAGACAGAGCAGCGAGAGAGAGAGAGAGTGAGAGAGAGGCGGAGAGAAACAGCGAGAGATGGAGACAGACATTGAGGGAGACGGGCAGCGAAAGAGATGGGAGACAGAAAATCTGTCAAGAGACCTTCAGACCAAGAGGGAGTCAGTCAGGAAGAGAGTTCCCGAGGCGCCGCTTTCTGGTGGCAATAATCCCTCCCCCAAAAAAGTTCTGGGGTCACTCAATCAACAACTGTTTGTGGGACACTGCTATGTGCAATTGGCTGCCGTGTTTCGCCCAAAACACACAGTCACTCCACTTTACAGTATGTTCTGTGAAGCGCTTTGAGACGGTCAATGACATATTAAGGCGCTGTATCAAATGCAAGGATTATTATTATAATGCAACACGACAGAAAGCTTCAGCCCGAACTCTTGGAAGGGGTGGTGGGGTGTGGGGGGTGTGATCACACCCATAGCCTGTATTTAGCAATCAACTGGAAGTGGTGATGATAACATGCGGTGTCTCAATGACAAATTTAATAGAATCGACCTGTTAATGAACACATCAAATCTGTTAAGAAACATGGCAATTTTCAGCCCATTATGTCAGATGGATGGGTTGATCGACGAGGAGACAGATGCGATCGCAGGTGGGGAACCGGTTTGATATCGGATTCCCACACTCGGGGCTGTGACTTATGGCTGTGACTGACCCTTGACTTCCAGTCCCGTCGCTCTGTGTTTCCCGGCTCGGGTTGGGTGAGGGGAATTAACGAGGATCTCTCGCTGTGAGGAGTTTATTAATTAGCGTTTTAATCTCCTACAGACAGCACTGCAGGTAGAGGCCTCTCATTGAGATGTGGCGCTGCGCTCATTGCCGGTGCGATAGACACTCCAGGAGCTTAATGCAGTCAACAACCCTTCAATATCTAACCTATTTATTTTGGAATTTGAGGCACTTCACGAGAATATCCACTTGAACAAGGCCTTTTCTCTCTGTGTTGGACCAAGGCGTGGAGTCATAGTGTAGTGGTTAGCACTCGCCTCGCAAGCGAGAGGACCTGGTAGGGCAAAACCCTAGGCGAGTTTCCTTACTCCACGCACTCGCCTCCTTTTTCCCCGGCAGTAAGTAGGAACCCGGATGTTAGTCGATCGGCAGATCGCTTTCCGGGGTAATAATCCCCCCCCCAAAAAAAAAGTGGTCACTTAATCCACGGCTGTTTGTGGGGGACGCTGCTGTGCGCAGTCGGCTGCCGCGTTTCGCCCACAAAATATACAGTCACTCCACTTTGCAGTGTATCCTGTGAAGGGCTTTGAGACGTTTGATCGACATGATAAGGCGCCGTATCAAATGCCAGGGTTATTATGCGGCATTATTATTATTCCAGGCCAGGTTCCTGGCTAATCGCAGTCGCCTCTCGGTTTCCGATTAGTTCTGCTGTAAAAAATGTCACCAGGCTTCTCGGTTCAAAGAAGCCGGGAAAGTATTTTGCATTTGAAAGTGGCCGACAGGAACGAGCCACATAAAAGGAAATGTCAGCGTAAAAGTTCACTTCTGAGAGAGTTTCCATCAAAGGCTCCTCTCTCTCTCTCTCTCTCTCCGCTCTCTCTCCTCTGGCATTTCGGATTTCGCGAGCGAGTGTTTGTGGCCAAAGACCTGTTGCCAGAGTATCAGCGCCTGCAACCTCCACCCCCATCTCCTCGTTTCAAAGCCCTTCTCACACTCTCCATTAATGAGGCCAACAGCAAATGCCGTTGATTATTCACAGCCACAGACTCCCCAACACCCCACACACCACACACATTACACTCACACCACACACCGTACACACCACACACACACACCACACACTATACACACCATACACACTACACATCACACACACACACCACACACTGTATACACCACACACACACTATACACACCACACACACCACACACACACACACCACACACACCACACCATGCACTATACACACCACACACGCACTACAGACACCACACACCACACCACAAACCATACACACCACACTACACCATACACCACACACCAAACATCACACGGAACACACACACCACACGCATAATAATCCATGCATTTGATATAGCCCCTTATCACGTCCTCAAGAGTCTCAAAGTACTTCACAGAATATTTTGTAAAGTGCAGTATTTCGTGGGTGAAATAAGTTGCGCACAGCAGCGAACCACAAGCAGTCATGGATTGAGTGACAATTATTGGGGGGGAGGGGGGGATTATTACCCCCGGAAAGCAATCGGCAAATCGACTCACTGAAAGTTTGTGTTTTTTTTACTGTGATGTAGCTGATCACTGATGATCGTTCACTATTAATAATGGTGTCATTTTGCCACAAGCACTTGTTGTGATGTAATTAATATCCCGATAATGATCCTTTGTGTGTGATACAGAGACTTTCGCATCAGCGCTGAGCTCCAGAGGCTCTACTGGAAAGCGTAGTGACTGCGTGCGTTGTTGGTGGCCAATTGCGCACAGCGACGTTCCCCCCCCAAAAACAGTCGGGGAAGTGAGCGACTTATCCTCTCTGAGAAATTGTTGGCCAGGACACAAGGGAGAAGCTCCCTTCTCTTTCTGTTCTCTTCCCCAGTATTGCCGTGGGATCATTAACGCCCATCGATATCAAACTCAATTTGATGGAAAAGGGCTCATCTTTTGCTTCAGAAAATACTTTTAATTTAATGCGAAACTGTTATTTTAACTCGATGCAGCAAAACTGTGGAAGGGAGAGAGCGCCCCCTCGTGCTGAGCGATGTTAGTGATGGTTCAATACCTCAGAACCTTTGCTGGACACTGACCCAAACCCCAAACCCCGGGGTGGGGGGGTGGGGGGGGTCATCGTGTTCATTTATTTCATGGCTGCGTTCCGTTGAGACGTCTCAAAGCACTTATTATCCATTTATTGATTATTTTTGATTATTTCTTTACTAGTACTTATACTTTGTTATTTTTATTATTTATTGATTATTTGTTGATTATTTCTTCACTGTTACTTATGTTTTGTTATTTTTTGATTATCAATTATTTATTGATTATTCCAGTATTATTACTTATATTTTGTATTCGTTGATTATTTATTGATTATTTCTGTATTGTTACTTATCTTTTATTACTTGTTGATTATCTCAAAACGTTGCGTTGTTGGAGGTGCCATCTCCGCCTGTTCAGGTGAACGTTAATGATTCCTTGGCGTTAGTGTAAAAGATCAGGGAGTTTCTCTCTCTCTCTCCCGGTGTCCTGGCCAAAAATCCCCCAAATAAAATTGGTCACTCGCTCCTTAGCTGTTGGTGAGACATTGTTGTGGGATAAATGGATGCCATGTTCACCTACAAAAATACGCAGTCACTTCACTTAAAGCGCTTATCTTTGCAGCACTTTGAGGTTGTTTAGGGGATATGGGGAGTAAGGGGTATGGCGATAGGGTGGGTAAATGGAATTAGGTTGGAAGATCAGCCATGATCTTATCAAATGGCGGGGCACAGGCTCGAGGGGCTGAATGGCCTCCTCCTGCTCCTACTTATAGTCTTGTTCCAGCAAAACCAAACATCGGTACAGAATATTATTGAGGAGCAGGTGGTGATTTTTCCCAGCAGGTGGCACTCATGTAAATGAATCAGTCTCAACAGAACGACTTATTATTCAGGACCTTGTGTGTATGTGGTGCGAGTGAGGGGTGTGGGGGGTGTATCAGAGAGTGTTGGCTGCCACGTTTCGCCCCACAAAATATACAGTCAATTCACTTTACAGTGTGCAAAAAAAAAATATATATATATATAAGCAACTTTCCTTACTCCACCCGCCTCTGCTTACGTCACGGTAAGTAGGACGCCGGTTGTTAGTGGATTGGAGGATCGCTTTACGGAGGGTAATAATTTCTACATAGAAAAAAGATGCGGTCACTCAATCCGCGACTGTTCATGGGGGGAACGCTGCTGTGCGCAATTGGCTGCCGCGTTTCGCCCACAAAATACACAGTCGATTCACTTTGCAGTCTATCCCGTGAGGCGCTTTGAGACGTTGAGGCGCTGTATCGAACGCGAGGATTATTATTGCAGCGATGGGTGTGAAGTTGATGCTCTACTATTTGGCTTGGACTGGCAGTGCTGATGTACCACCAACTGAACCCCAGGGGGCGCTCATTCCCTACCAACAGCGATTGTCCTTACACAGTGTTGGGCTCTCTCTGGTCTGAGGAGCGTCTTCCAGTTTGAATAAAGCAACAGCTGCAGGACATGAGGACCTGACCTCGGGGAACGTTTGACATCTCTCACCTGGATTCCCTCTGTCCTGGATCACATCTCACATCCCAGCGGTAACCGTGACATCTCTGCCCACCTGTGTCTGCGCACCGGGCACCCAGGGATAACATGCCTTTGGCACCAACAGTGCTCTCTACACACACACACACACACACACGCACACACCGCACTCTCTCTCCTCCATAAACACATCTAAAAAAAATACAACCTCATTGACTGCTCACGAGTGGTCGCCTGTGGAGTCCTGGAGCTCAGCGGTTAGAGCGCTCGCCTCGCGAGCGAGAGGACCCCGGGTTCGATTCCCGGGCAGGGCGAAACGTTGGGCAAGTTTCCTTACTCCGCACGCCTCTGTTTACCAGCAGTAAGTAGGAACCTGGTTGTCAGTCGGTTGGCGGATCGCTTTTCCGAGGGTAATAATCCTTTCACAAAAAAATAAATTGTTCACTCAATCAATGACTGTGTGTGGGACGCTGCTGTGCGCAATTGGCTGCTGGGTTTATCCTGTGAAGCGCTTTGAGACGTCTCAACGACATGATAAGGTGCTGTATCAAATGCAAGGATTATTATTATTTATTATTGAAAGCACCAACGTCCCCATTCAGTGATGGAAATGCTGAAACCAGGAGCAGCCTGTGTGCCTGCTGTTTTAAGAGTGAATATATTTTGTTCCTGGACTAGAAAATCTCATCTAATCACAAAAACATTCTCCAATTCTACAGGGAATTTAATAGTCCTAATATTTGCCCATCGTTGCAATTAGATTTTACATCAGTCGCAGCCTCTAGTGACAAACTATTTTAACAGACCCATGTGTCACAAGACAGATTAAAGCTTCTCGTCGATCTCTTCACTGTGTATCTTTCATGTCTCTGTCCCTGAGAAGCTGTGTGTGGATTCTGCCTCTAGACTGAGTGATCGCTCAATAATCCCAGCATTCCAGAAGATATAGGGACCATCTCTTCCCGATTCCCCCTAAACACCACCTCCTCAACAGCCTCTTCTGTCAGCTTTCCCGCTGCTTGTCCAGCTAGGACCACCTTTACCCGTTAGTTAGGGCTTTGGCTTGCGGGGTTAACAGGAGCTGAGCGGGAGGATCCCCTGCCCCCGGTGACTGGTCTGCTTCACCCCTGGTATCTCACCCCCTGGTACACCAGTTGGCCATTTTTCTTGTGTTAGCTCCGGTAGTGAGTCCTGACTGAGTGGGGGGGGGGGGGGGGGATTCGGCCAACAACTACACTGCGCCCACGAATAGGCATTAAAATCCCCAAAGAAGCTCTGTGAGAAAGCCCCCTCCCCCCTGCTCTTAGCTGCTCAACACTCTCAGTTGGCCCAGCTGAGATTATCTTAGCTCAGCACAGGCCAGGGGGAGAGGTCCTGGTTCCCTTTACTACTCTGTGAGACGACTGAACCACGAGGTTTGACGTAGAACAAAATAACATGACTCTGGACGTTTGCTTAGTGTGTCAGCTACTCCCAATAACAGTGACAGTGTTTAGTGCGTGCTGCTCCTGCTCTGTGAGGGTAAGACACGGAGGCTCTCACTCTCCGTGCGTTAAAAATAAACATTTGCAGATCTCCCCTAATGGACGGGGAACATTTTTTCACTGATTTGTTCCATGTTGGTGTGGTTCTCGCTGCACGCAATCGCCTGTGTCTGAGGCGACTGTGTCGGGGCTCATGCCAATCGGGCTGTGGAGGGTTAATGGGCAGGAAAGAAGGTGGCAACGAGTGGATCTGAATGGAAGTCTGTAAAATATTTTACATGCAAACTAACCAGATCTTTACTATATAAAGAAGGGCGGGGGGAAAAGCCATACAGGACAGAGAGCTCTGTCAGAGAGCTGAATAATAATAATAATCCTTGTATTTGACACAGCGCCTTATCATGTTGTTGAGACGTCTCAAAGCGCTTCACAGGATATACTGTAAAGTGGAGTGACTGCGTTTCTTTTGGCGAAAACGTGGAGGCCAATTGCGCACAGCAGCGTCCCCACAAACAGTTATGGATTGAGTGACCATATTTTATATTTTTGAGGAATCATTAACCCCGGAAAGCGATCCGCCAACTGACTAACCACTGGGTTCCTACTTACTATTAGGTAAACAGAGGCCTGCGTGTGGAGTAAGGAAACTTGCTCAAGGTCACGCCCTGACCGGGAACTGCACCCTGGTCCTCTCGCTTGCGAGGCGAGTGCTCTAACCGCCGCGCTACAGGACTCCGAAGCGATGGGCCAAATGGCCCTGTGCCGGGCTGTAAGCGTACAATACAGATTGATCTGAGCTTGTGGTAGCACAGACTGGAGGTGTCTGTACGTGGAGGGATCAGACCAGGAGAGGGTTAATGTACGAGAGGATGGATCCCAGTTTGCCAAATGACCTTTCCTTGTGTCCTTGTCACAGTGGCTGCCTGTCAGACGGCTGTTTTTACATGTGACGTGACGCGAGTCGTAATAACAATCCAAATTGCCTAATCGTGGACTGACTCCCAACACACAGAGATGGGGTGAATCTGCCGTAAATCCTCCTCGGTTGTGTAAACCCATGTCAGGGCCTTTGCCGCGCGTCACGTAGACTCTGATTCACCCGTCTTATATCTCTAACCTGCCTTGAAATAGCAGCTTTCTCTTAAGCTTGAACACCGGCATGTAATGATTGGAGAGGGAGACAGCGAGAGTGCGAGAGAGAGAGAGAGAGAGAGAGAGAGAGAGCTTGAATCTTGCTGTATGTATGTACTGCGAAGAAAAATAGTAATAAATAATAATGTGGTCACTCAACCCACCACTGTTTGTGGGACACACACTTTTGTGTGTGATTGGCTGCCGCCGCGTTTCACCCACGAAATATACACTCAATTCCCTTTACAGTCTATTCTATTAAGCGCTTTGAGACGTCTCGGCCATGTGATAAGGCGCTGCATCAAATGCAGGAATTACTATTATTATTACTGCGTTTTCCTGCGCGCGACTTGGCTGTCACGTACGCCTACAAACGCACAGTCACTACACTTGACGGCACTCCCTTTGAGACATTCCAGTCAGTGGATCAAAGGCAGGGATTACAACAAGATTAATCCTTGCATTTGATATTGCGCCTTTCATGTCGGGAGGACGTCTCAAAGCGCAGGATTTGCCCTGAGGTGTAGTGACTGTGCATTTTGCGGGTGAACGCGGCAGACAATTTGAGCGCGGCAACGCGGCAGGAGTTTTACTTGGGGTGGGGGGGGGGTTGTCGGCCAGGACACCAAGAAAGAGAGGAAGAAACTCCTTTCTCGTTGCGAATCTTTAACGTCCACCTGAACAGGGCGCAGGCGGGAGCTCAGCTCAACATCTCTCCCGACATTTAGCTCACGTGGACTTTTCGCAGAACGATTATTGTCCATTGATCTTGGAGTTAAGCTGTTCTTTAGCGACAGGAAAGTGGACGGGGAGAGACGAATCATTGGATTGGCAGGCTAACCGTGTGTTGAGCGGGTTTAGTCCCGTCTCGACCCAGCGAGATCTCACTCGAGCTCCACATTGTCAACAGGATTTGTACGAGAACTGGCGACGGAGACTTTATCCGAGGCGAGCAATAGAGCTCAGGAGACCAAAGCTATTATAGACCTCACCGACTAATGCTGGTTTCAAGGTTGATCTTTCATTGCTTTGTGTCCTGGGAAGTTTTTCCATCCCAAGTCCCCCTTTCTCTCTCTCCCCCCAAGGCTCTCCTGCTCCTTCCCCCCAGTGCTCCCCCCGCCTCTCTCCCCCCCCCCCCCAAGCCTCTCTTGCTCCCCCATTGGAGCTCTCTACTCTAATCCCATTCCCCTGCACATGCACACTTCCTCTTCATATATTTATCCCATTGCATTTGAATGTTCTTACAGCTTGAACAGCCACTTATGATACAGCGTTTCCATATCAGCATCGCCAATCCTTCTCATGTCCCCTGTAATTCCTCCCAGAGACAAGCCTCAGTTTATGTCCCTTTGTTCCCCATTCACCAGCCAGCGGGAATAATCTTTCACATTATCCTCTGAAAGCCTTTCAGAAGATCTCAGTTGCAGATTTCCTTGAACGGCGAATAAGCTGCCTATTGATACATCCGTGAGCAAGCTTGGGGTGTGTGTGTGTGTGCGTGCACTTGTGAGCAGAGCTGTGGCGACTCCTGTTTTAGTTCTTCGCTCCCTCCAGTTCTATCCATAGACACACCACGTCCATTTCCTGTGCACATCCACCCTTCCCTCTCTGGGACACTGCTGATCACAGCACAGCCCGGCTTGGCTCATCGGCAGGACCTGGGAGGGCAGACCAGTCACGGTGGACAGGGAATCCTCCTACTCAGTTCCTGTTATCCCTGCAAGCCAAAGCCTTAACGGTTAGGGTGGTCCTAGTTGGACAAGCAGCGGGAAAGCTTTGCAGGCAGTGCTCTCGATGGCAAGCTATGTTGTTTCAGCTGGTTACACTCCCGCAGTTACCCCAACGCACGCGCACTCTGGGCTCACCCCCCCCCCCACCCCCAAGCCTTGGCTCTGGCCAACCTGCGCCTAATACTTTCCGGAATTAGGTAAGCGGGACACTTCCCTCCAGGGAGAGAGAGAGAGAGTGAGAGAGAGAGAGAGCATTCCATTCCAACAATCTATCTCTGGGATTTCTAGGTGTAGGCGGGATGCAGGGACTTCTCGGTTCGGTTTGGAGACTCTCAAGCAGGCTGATGGGTTTCCGCATGTGTCAGACACCCGGCTGACCGAAAAAAATCCCTCTCCAGTGTCTGTCACACTGAAACCCACATCAGCCCCCTACTGAGAACAATGAAACATTAACACATAGCGAAGAAACTTAATTAACTAGCGAGCAATACAATCCCTTGTACTTCTCACACATATACACACACACACGCACATAATATCCGAGCCATTGCCATTTTAGTCTTTTTTTTCTCTCTCTCTCTATCTCTTTCAAAGCCCTTCTCAAGTGGGGAACATCAAACAGAAATCAGGGCCTCTGTAAACTCGATAAATTTGATTCCGAATAGCATTGTGGGCGCTGGGAGAGAGAAGGCTCCCTTTGATGTGTTGTGGCTGTAAATTTCCAATGCTTACCATCTGCTTAGCCCGAAGATGCGTCACTCAGCAGTAAATTAGGTATATTTCCTGCAATTAATGGGGTTTTCCACAGATGTTGGAGCTGCCACATCACCTGGTGGGATCTTATTAATAATTAATGCAGTTTAAAACGACACCTCTCTCCCACTTCTGCGTCTCGCCCACAAAATATACAGTCGATTTACTTTCATAGTATATCCTGTGAAGCGCTTTGAGACGTCTCAACAACATGATAAGGCGCCATATCAAATGCAAAGGATTATTATTATGATCATTCTCACTCTCTCTCACTCTCTCTCTCTCACACATTCTCTATCGTTCTTTCACATATTCTCTCAAAATACACAGTCACTACACTTGACAGTATATCCTCTGAAGCGCTTTGAGACGTCTCGAAGACGTGACAAGGCGCTGCGTCAACTGCAAAGATTATTATTGTCTTTCAGCGAGCGAGTGGCGAATAACAGCGTCATTAGGCAACACAGTCGCTCAGTTGAATTGCTCGTCTTTTTTGAGTCGCTTTTAATTAAAATAAATGTTTCTTGGCCTGGAGCCAACCCTACTGCTAGGCCAGGAGTGTCCTAACGTGGCGCCAGTGCTGCCTTAGCAACCAGGTCCCACTGAAGCACATCTTGTTTCTCAGGTAATATGACGTCAGAGAGAGATTTCCTCTCCCAATCGATTCCGAGTTTGAGGAAGCAAAGGGGGATCTTGGGATTGTTTGCAAAGTAGAAATGGCCTCGCTTTTCTGAGGGTAAATCCCAACCCGGAGGCCTTGCTCTTCGGCCGCGCCTACAGTCACACCCTCTCCCCTCCCTTCCTTGCCGTCCAACCCAGTCACCGTCCGGCGCTCTGAGGCGCTATCCTGCGTGACGGGGGCTGTGTAAATGCAAGCTGTTGCTGTTGCCAATGTTGCTCAAAATGTTCCTTGCACTGGCTGACAACACCCACCCCACCCCCACACCCCTCCCACCGCACAATAAAATTATTTGCTTATATCATTTCAGTTTGTGGGACATCACGGATTGAGTGAACCCAATTTTTTTTTTGTGTGTGTGTGTGTGTGTGCGGAGTAAAGAAACTTACCTAAGTTTTCGCTCTGCCCGCCCGGGAATCGAACCCGGGTCCTCTCGCTTGCGAGGCGAGCGGCCTAACCACTGCGCTGCGGGTCCCCACTCGCAGATATTATCAGAAAAAACAATTTACATTTCATTTGGCGTCTTTCATGTCAGGAGGCCGTCTCGAAGCATTTAGCCGGGATAAGATGGTGGGAGTGGGTTACGATAATTGCACATAGCGTCTCTCACCAGCTGCTTCTCTTCAAACCCAACGGAACAAAATGCTGATCTCACCCCCACGAGCCAAAGCCAAGCATAAAACAAGTGACCTGTGACACCACGGCACAGACATGATTAACCCACGTTCAGGTCCTTTATTCTATCTGACACCAAACTCGCTTTTACTAATTACGCCCCAAATGAAAACCTCGCCTTGCCTTATTGATCGGACCTGGGACCTGGTTCCCGAGCAGATAAATCCCACATTAGGTGTTTTTTTTTTTCTGTGTGTGTGGATAAAATATTAACTCAGTCATTCCATCGCCTTTACCTCCCCTGTGAGGTCACGAGGTCTCAAATTGCTGCCGAAGTGTGGAGTTTATTACGTTAATGAAAGCTCTGTTACTCTGACTTCAGCACAAGTGGCATTTGCACTCATTCAGCCTCGAGTTTGCTCCCGGAATCCGCTGCCCCGTCGCACATTCAGCACACGTGATGGAGCTAACACCTAATGGGGGTGAAAGGCGCAATGTTTCTCCCATTATTTCCTTCTCTCCTTGGGTCCGAAACTCTGACTGTCCATTGCCTTGGGACGTCCTCCCGACGTGAAAGGCACTATACAAATGTAATGTTGTTGTTGTTGTTGATACAGGTTCCTCAGGTTCCTTGGGTATCAAACCTTGTTAGTCATTGTTTTTCATGGGTGAATCACGAGCAGTGGATGTCAGCAGCCTAATAATAATAATAATAATCCTTTTATTTGCTAGAGCACCTTATCAAGTCATTGAGACGTCTCAAAGCGCTACTCAGAATATGCTGTAAAGTGGATTGTGGGCCAAACACAGCAGCAGCCAAATGCACACAGCAGTGTCCCACAAACAGTCATGGATTGAGTGATCAATTTTTTTTCTTTTAAGAGATTATCAACCCCGCAATAGTGATCCGCCAGTTGACTAACAACTGGATTCCTACTTACTGCTGGGTAAACAGAGGTGTGTGGAGTGAGAAAACGTGTCTAAGGTTTCGCCCTGCCCGGGAATCAAACCCAGGTCCTCTCGCTTGTGAGGCAAGTGCTCTAATCACTGAGCTACAGGTCTCCAGCTTGTTTGGCCATGATGGTGGCATCACCTGAACTCAACTCTCATCCTCGTCCCACCCAATGTCCACGCACCCAGCAGAGGAACTGGGTGAACCTGTCTGAACTTCCTCCCACCTAACCCATAACTGCTGAGGAAAACTGTGGCTTCAATCGCTGCCCTGGACTGAGATTAGCTCACAGCGCAGACCAGGCATTCAAACTTGAGGAGTTTCGAGTTCCTGTTGCTAAGTCCTGTTAGCAGAGAATTTGCATTAACTGAACAGATGTTCTCTCTGGTTGCAGAAAGTCACGATGTGCTGTGCACATCAACAGCAGATTAGAGTCTGACTGATAAACATGTAATTCAGAACCAAGTACTGAGTCCCAATGAACCAAATCTATCCTCTTCACTCTAAATATATCGGCTCCCAACAGACCACATCAGGTCCCAATTACTCTTATTGAATACACTATCTATGGTCCAAATCCATCCCCTTTCCTCTCAGATAGAATCACAATAGACTAAATCACTTCCCATTGACACTCGTTGCATCAAATCCCATTGGTGTAGTTCTACTGCAATGCACAAAATGACTCACCATTTAGTTCTGTAATACAGTGTTCAATATCTAGGTTCAATAACCAATTCATAGTAATTACCATAATGTTGCCTGGATGAGGGAGGAGGGAATAAAGGAGCGCGAAAAAGGGGAAGAGGAGAGATGGGGACTCATGTGAATAACGATTATAATATTCCCTGCATTTGATACAGCGCCTTATCAAGTCTTCGAAACATCTCAAAGCGCTTCACAGGATACACTATAAAGTGAATCGACTATATATTTTATGAGCAAAACACACACAGTCAATTGCGCACAGCAGCGTCCCACAAACAGTCGTGGATTGAGTGACCAAATTTTTTGTTAAGGAATTATTAACCCCGGAAGAAATCCGCCAATCAACTAACAACCGGGTTCCTGCTTACTGCTGGGTAAACAGAGGCGTGTGTGTGTGTGTGTGCGTGCGTGTGTTTGGAGTAAGGAAACCTGCCTAAGGTTTCGCCCGGCCCGGGAATCGAACCCAGTTCCACTCGCTTGCGAGGCGAGTGCTATAACCGCTGAGCTACGGGACTCCACAATACGGATGAAGCACGAACAGTGGGACGGACTAGTTGGGCCAAATGGCCTGTTTCCATGCCGTATCACACTACGCAAGGGTATTGACCTCTGTCAGTGCTCAGTGCTCTCAGTACAGGCTGCCTCCTGCCACTCAGACTCCTGCACATCGGGGCACAATATGTGCCCATGAGTGCGGGCTGCACTAGCGCCAAACTCATTTACATTCTGGCCGCACGACAAGCCAGTCTGTTCCCCGCTTTAGAATTTTAACCCTCGCTCGCCCTGGCACTGGACTTGTTGGACGGCGAGCTAGTCACAACTGGGTGACAACCTGGCTCAGAAGGTTGCGGGTTCAAGGCCCCAGCCAGGACTTGGTCTGAGCTCCGAGACGCTGCCCTACGCTATATAAATGCATATTTGTGTTGCTGTTGTTTATCTGTTTACCCAGCAGTAAGTAGGGACCCAGTTGTCAGTCAACTGGCAGATCGCTTTCCAGGAGTAATACTCCCTCAAAAGAAAAATGTGGTCACTCAGTCCACGACCGTTTGTGGGTCATTGGCTGCTGTGTTTCGCCCACATAATACACAGTCAATTCACTTTACGGTGTATCCTGTGAAGCGCTTTGAGACGTCTCGAAGACCCGATAAGGCGCCGTATCAAATGCCAGGATTATTGTTATAATTTAAGATTGCCACAAAATTGTGGAAAATTCCTATTTTGAAGGCAGTTCTTTATGTGAACGACGGAAAGATGAACCTCCAAATTAAGCCTAAATTTAAGAGCGCTCTGCATTTCTGCACGATCTGAGATTTTGGATTTTATGACGTCATTAAGCCTGAGACAGCGAGGAATTTGAGGACCTCGTAATGACTGGAACCTCTCTGCGCAGAGGTTAGCGAACGCGTGGAACTGTTTGACCAGGGAACCAGTCGGCGGTGACAAATTCAAGAGGACGCGGGATAATATAATCTCTGACCCGTCACAGTAACGTTAAGCGCGAAGCTATTTTATCTGCCGTTAGATCGGATTTCTATTGCAGCAACTGAGATCCTCAGAGCTCTGGTAAATATTTGCAGAGTATTGGTTTCTTCTGACTAAAGCTAATTGCACAATTAAAATCCAACTGCCTTTCTTCATCTGGGTGGATTTCACTAATCCTTCTGTCTGCAACCAGCTATGGAATTACAAACAGTTGCCTTTGTGATTTTTCTAATTTCCCTAAGGATTGTACCAAGTGCAGAGGGATGAAAGCCAACACTTTTTAACAACCGGCTGAATTAAAAGTCATCGAGTACCTTTTCGCAGAAACCAACATGCGAGTGAGCTGAGGACCACGTTTCCTCTGCTCCTTTTCTCTCTCTCTCTCTCTTGGTTTTATAATAATAATAATAATAATAATCCTTCCATTTGACGCAGCGCCTTATCACGTCTGCGAGGCGTCTCAAAGCGCTTCACAGGATACACTGTAAAGTGCATTGACTGTGTATTTTGTGGGCGAAACGCGGCAGCCGACTGCGCACAGCATCGTCCCCCACAAACAGTCGTGCATTGAGTGACCACCTTATTATTATCATTATTATTTTTTTGACAATTTTCCAGATTAATCGCTCATTCAGTCAGCTCACGGCTGTTTGAGAGACTTTGCCTGTGTGCAAAATGGCTACAACTAAAAAACACTACACTCGACAGTAATTACTAGTGAAGTAATTTGGGACCATTTGACATTAAAGATGCTAAAAATGCAAGTGATGTTTTCTTTACTGTGTCAAAACATTCCACGTTCTAATAACCCTCTGCCTGAAAGAGAGTCTTTCAGCCGCCCCCGTAACCTCAGACTGATTTATCAACCAGCTGAAATAATCTTTCCTCATCTATCCTCCCAGAACTGAGTTTGCATCACCAGCAAAGCAATTTATGGAGTCCTGTAGGGTAGTGGTTAGAGCTCTCGCCTCACAGGCGAGAGGACCCGGGTTCAATTCCCGGGCAGGGCTAGACCTTAGGCAAGTTTCCTTACTCCACACTCACTCCGCACACTCTGCTTGCCCAGCAGGAAGTTAGTCGATTAGCGAATCGGGGCTAATAACCCCTTCAAAAATAAACGTGAAAAAAAAATTGCTCATTCAATCCACGGCTGTTTGCGGGGGACGCTGCTGTGCGCAGTCGGCTGCCGCGTTTCACCCACATAATATACAGTTAATCCACTTTGCAGCGTATCCTGTGAAGCGCTTTGCGACGTCTCGAAGATGTGATAAGGCGCTGTATCAAATGCGAGGGTTATTATTATTATAATTCAATTCGCGAAGCTAGCGCCTGTTTTCTCCCCCGCTTCCTGTTCAGTCCCTGGCCAGATCTGAGCTCATCAGAGGGCAACTAAAGGCTGTTAGCGTACAGAATGCTGATGTGGTTCAGCTCTTGTGAGAAGGTCTCTCTGGTGTGTGCTGAGCCTGTGCTGAGCTGATCCACGCCAGGGGTCGGATGTATTCAGATAACTCCTCTTACCGACTGTGGTGTGAATCCCAATTCGGATGTGTTAATGAAGGACACCTTGTCAGATGCGATAACAATGGCAGTGTGTGTGCTTGCTAATTACAGCGTGTGTGTGTGTGAGCGATGGGGAGAGAGAGCGTGTGAAATTAATGGCATTGTAATATCTCCCTGCCCTTGAGAAATCAATCTAATCTGACCGGCAGTGTTTACGTCGCGCTCTCTCTCTCTCTCTCTCTCCAAATCCTCTCCGTTTCACCTCTATTTGTCTATGTTACTCCTATATCTATCAAAGGGGGGGAAGATAAATCATATCTCCCGTGGAACAGGATCTTGGATTCGGGCGCGTGTCAGCACCTCGGGAAGTCCTCCCGACGTGAAAGGCGCTGTACAACCGTAATCTGTTGTTGAGAAGAGAAAGGCAGACAGACAAAACCGGGAGCTAATTTGCGAGATTGGCAAAGGAACTTGTAACCCCCACACACGACACGATTCCTGAGTGTGTTGCAATGCAATCCTGGGGAACTGTGCTTGGCTTGGCTCTGATTCCTATGGCCGACAGAATTCCAGAGGGTCGGAGGTAGACACGGCCTGGATTTGCTAGTTACACCTCCTTTGGCAATCTTGCAATTTACCGCTCAATGTGTAGGATGTGATTGTAGCATTTTGCTTCATTTATTGGTGGCGAGGTGGGGGGGGGGGCGGAGGTTGGGGGGAGAAAGAGAGAATACACAGGGAAGATTTGGCTTGGGAGGTTGTGTGGGTTGAGTAGAACATAACAACAACACCCAGCTGGGGAGGGGGAGAGGGGGAGGTGACCATAGTCACGGTCGAAGAGGATGTTCTGAAGATGGGGAAGGAAGGGGGCAAGGCGGAGAGATAGAGGGAGAGTGTTCCAGAGTTTCGGGGCAGGATTGCTTAAAGCGAGGCCACCGATGGTGGAACCGAGGGCACAAGGGACAAGCAGGAGGCCGGAGCCAGTCGAGCAGAGGCAGCGGGTAGTGGGTTAGGGGGGGTAAGCAGGTCAGAGAGAGAGGGAGGAAGGGAGGGAGGGAGGTGCCAGGGTGAGAAGGAATTTGAAAACGAGTGAGAGGATCTTGAAATTGATCAGTTCGGTGATGGGGAGCCAGTGCAGCCCGGCTAGAGCTGGTGATGATGGGGGTGTGGAGTGGAGTGCGGGTGAGTATGGTGGGTACCACTGTTGATTTGCTCCCTTCCAGCGCTCCCAGGTCACTTACAGCATGGATTAGACACCGAGCAAAGCTCCATCTGTGCTGTCTCTTGTGTAATGGTGGGAGGGCACTGCATTGTCGGAGGTGCTGTCCTTCACATCAGGTGTTAGGCTGAGCTCCTGACTGGTCCTGTTCTGGCAGATGTTAACAATCCCAAGGCACCGTTCAATTAGAAAGGGAATTTCTCTCTCTCTCTCTCTCTCTCTCCCCGTGTCCTGGCCGACAATCCCCCAGATAAAATCGCTCATTCACTTCACGGCTGCTTGCAAACCGGCTGCCGTGCTCGTCTACCAAGGCGCAGTCACTACACCTTACTGAAATTGCCCGTGGAATGCTTTGAGGTGGTGCCACGTAATAGGCACTGTGTCAAATGGGAGGATTATTATTATTATTTTGGCAAATAATCCCATCTGAAGAGCCGGAAACTGGATCCATTGCGAGGATCTAGACATTCCCCCTTTGTCTCTCAGGCCGACGGCTTATCCCACTACCTGCCGCGCTGGGCTGTGCGTTCAAGCAAGAGAGACACAATCAGATAAATGTCAAGGTCAGGCCATTAACAACGAGGACTTTTATGAATTGCCCATGAAACAAACACTGCATGTTTTATGGGAAAAGACTATAAAACAGACAGAGGCTGCTCTAAAATCAAAATGATCCCTGCTTTTATTTCTTTGTTCAATCTTCTCGCCCATCACTCCACCCCCCCCCCCCCCCACCCCACCTCCCCCACACACCTCCCCACCCCACCATCCTCTCTGTCCAAACATGTTCTGACTCCTTTTTAGTTCTGTTGAGGTGCGGATCTCATTTGCCCCTTTGTTGCATGTCTCTCTGTGTCTCACGTTTGCCCACATTAATACACAGTCACTACACTTTGCCAAGTAAGTCAGCTTGGCTGAGTGGTAGAACTCTCGCCTCTGAGCCAGAAGGTTGTGGATTCAAGGCCCACATTGGGTCTTGGAATCGTACAGTCTAAGCTGACACTCCAATGCACTGTTGCCTTGACCGAGGTGCTGTCCTCCGGATGGGACGTTAAACTAAGGTCCCCATCTGCCTGTTCAGGTGGACGTTAAAGATCCCACGGAGCTTTCCGAGAAGAGACACAATTTCTCCCGGCGTCCTGGCCAACCATCCCCCAAATAAAATCAGTCACTCACTCCACAGCTGTCTGTGTGTGGCGGTGGCGACGGTGGGGGGGGGGATCAGCTGTGCATAATTGGCTCCCGAGTTTTGCCCACAAAGGTCCACAGTCAACCCACTTTGCAGTGTATCCTGTGAAGCGCTTTAGATGTCTCGACAATGTGATAAGGCGCTGTATCAAAGGAAAAAATGAAATGCAAATGCAATCGCAATCCTCTTTCTTTCTTTCTTTCTTTCTTTCTTGCTTGCTTGTTTGCTTTCTTTCTTTTTCTCTCTCTTTCTTTCTCTTTCTTTCAGTTAAAACAGCCATGTGACACTTTACAATGGAGGCAGGTAATATGTGTTCTGTGTGCTACAGAGAGAGGGCAATGTGGAGCCAGACCTCCTCCACAGAACATGTGTCACAACACAGAGTGATCACTGGACACGTCCCAGGCTATAACCGTCCGAACACACTCTGCACACATCGACACCATTGGCACTGGGGGTGTTTAAGAAAAAGCCTGAACTTGAGATTCGTTTTGTTCAGCCGGGTGTCTGACACACTCGCAACACCCATGGCCGCGCGCGCAAGAACTCAAACTAAACTAAACCGAGAGGCCCACGTATACGTGGGCATTTCCCTGTGTCTGAATTGGAGGGAGCACCCTACTAACCGATCACTGAATGTTTAGGCCACAGGTTGGCAAGAGCCAAGGCTTGGAGGAGCCCAGAGAGGACATGAAGAGAGGGAACAGCTAAAACATCCACTGAGCTTCCGACGGCTTGTCCAGCTAAGACCACCCTACCCGTTAGAGCTTTGGCTTACAGGGTTAACAGGAACGAGTGGGAAGAATACCTTCCCCAATGACTGGGACGCCCCAATGTTTTATCAATGTAAATACAATAATAATATAATGGTGACTATCCCGTGGGCAAAGCCATGAAATCACTGGATGTTTTGACCAGTGTATCATCGGTACAAACGGGCAGCTACACACACACACACGGGGTCGAAGTGAGAGTGACTTCCAGCTTCAAGAATAAACGAGGCATCAGTCAGTACGTCCTTCATCAACTTAAGTCGTCTGTCAGCAGCTCGGCTGTTCCAAGTCAGGGTGAGAATTGGTCTGTGCATTCCGACTGGACTGAGAAACCTCGATGACGGACTCCATGTAAACGAGTCAAATGGCTGTCACTCGAGAGAAGAAATCTCGGATGTCAGCGAGGCTCAGTCAGTCGCGCTCCCTCTCTCTCTCTCTCTCTCTCTCACCTCCGGGTCAGAAGGTTCAAGCTTTCTGTTGGGACATTTGCTCGCAGGCCAAACTGATCCTCGGGTACAGGGCAGAGCTGCAGTGTAGAAGGTGCTGTCCTTAAGGTGATGTTAAACTGAGCCCTGTCTCTGCTCGTTCAGATGGATGTTAAAGATCCACTGTACAGTTGGAAAAGAGAAGGGAGTTTTTCTATCTCAGTGTCCTGGCCAACAATCCCCACCCCCAACCCAAAAAAACACACACACACACAAATATAGAGACGCATAGACCCCAAAACACACATACGCAAACGCAGACACACTCGCGCACACACCTTTTTTTTTATTTATCCTTTTCAGGTAAATATACAGTCAATTCACTTCACAGTATATTCTGCGAAGCGCTTTGAGACGTCTCGAAGACGTGATAAGACGCTAAATGCAAGGATTATTATTTTTATTTAACAACTCTCTGCGTAAACAAATTCTTCAAACCCTCTCCCTCTGCTCCCACAGTAAATCCCTGAAAAGACCCTTCATTTACTGACTCACCTTCCAATGGAAATAATTTTCTTTAAATTATAATTTGAAAACCCTCTCTCAGGTCTCCTCTCACCCTCCCCTGTTCAGGGAGACCTCGCTGCTCGTTAAAATACCGCCTTTTTTAAAAAAAAATAACGTGTCCAATTATTAATTCAATTTAATGCTTCTCTGCCCCTGGTTTGGGGAGAGTTCCACAGTGTCCCTAAGCCTTGGCTCTCACCAACCTGTGCCCAGATACTCTCCGGCATCAGGTAAGCAAGGTGCGTCCCTCCGTGAAGAGAGAGTGCGTATTCCATTCCAGACACCGGGAAAGTTCCAAACTGCTAAGTGAGCCATTTCGCCCACAAAATACACGGGCAGTTCACTTACCGTATATCCTGTGAAGGGCTTTGAGACGCCTCGAACACGTGATATAAGGCGCGATATCAAATGCCAGGGTTAGTATCATTGAGAAAATCAAAAAGAAAAAAGAAAACCCTGTAACCGATCGAACAAGGACTTACTTAGACTGGTGCTGATGTGAGGGGTGGGGGTGGGGGCGGGGAGTGGGGGCGTGGGGGTTGGGGCAGTTTTTGACGGCTCTGAGGGCCACTTCTGTCCCACGGGCACCGATGTCTTGAAGCACGGTGATGGGCTTCTGCGTGTGTTAGACGCTCGGTCGGCCAAAAGCAAACAGCTGGAATGAGTTACCAGGACGGGTGGTTGAGGCAGAAACAGCTCAATGGTGTAATGAGAAGATTGTCTGTCGATGGGTATTCTGAAAGGAAATCCCGGTGACTTCTATTCTGGCACAAACCTCTGCTCTGAACTGGCCATAACTTGCCAGGAATGGATGTTAACGGTATATTTGCACTCCCAGAACGCATCAGACTCTTACCAGCTACATTACCGAAATAATTACCTAATTATTATCAATATATAACATCTCCGCAAAGAGACATGAATTAATATTTAAAAGTGATAAATAAATAAAACGGCCAGCTGGTTAAAGACGCCTGGGGATATTTATTTCTGTAAAGATCGGAATTTTTTTTCCCCCCCCCACTTGAAATATTTTATATCACAAATACACCCTTGTAAATTATTTAGTTTTTTATCCAATCCCCGCTGATCCCAACCAAAGACACAGTGATAAAAGGTTCGACTCAAAAGGGGAGCTCGGCTGCTTTCGCTCTGTGTCTCGGCTGCCAGTCACTCACTAACAATCGGGGAAAAGATCTGCAGGATTTTATTCAGTCTCAAATGTCCTCCTCTCTCTCTCTCTCTCTCTCTCTCTCCTGAGCTCAGTGGTTAGAGCGCTCGTCTCGCAAACGAGAGGACCTGGGTTCGCTTCCCAGGCAGGGCGAAACGTTGGCCGTGTTTCCTTACACCACGCGCCTCCGTTTACCTGCCATTAAATTGGAACCCGGTTGTTAGTCGATTGGCGGATGGCTTTTCCGGGAGTATTAGTCCCTTCAAACTAATAATAATTTGGTCCCTCATTCCACGACTGTGTGTGGGACGCTGCTGTGCGCAATTGGCTGTGCGCGTTTCGCCCACAAAATACACAGTCAATTCATGATAACGTATATTCCATGAAGGGCTTTGAGACCCCTCGAAGACGTGATAAGGTGCTATATCAGATGCAAGGATTATTATTATCAATATTATATTATTATTAATCAATTGAGGCCATTGTGTCGGTTCAGATGACTCTTAAAGATTCCGTAACCCTGTGTCCTGGCCGGCGATCCCCGGATAAATGTGTTTATCCGCTTTGCGGCTGATTGCAGGACCCGGCTGTGAGCGAGAGAAGGTTACACTTTGAGGCATTTCGATGTGATAAGACGCTATAAAAAGGCACGTTGTTTGTCTCTGTCGTGATTCCGCTGTGCGTGAAACTGAGAGCTCAGCCTCGCCCTCAGCTCACCGCTCCCGGCTCAGCTCTTTGATGTTAACCAGAAGAGAAGCGTTCAGTTTTGAAACAGCTGGGCCGACATGTGTTTTTGTTACTTCGAAGCGTGTCTCACTGTCTTTCCCACCGTCTCTCACGACTCTCTCTCTCCTCCACTGCCCCCCTCTCTCTCTCTCTCTCTCTCTCCCCCCAGAACCTTCCTTCCTCTACCCAAACTTTCTCGGTTGATCATTCTTATTTAATTTTTGGCTTTATCGCTTTAATAATGGTAATAAAGAATAATAGTCCTCACGTTTGACGTCTTCGAGACGTCTCAAAGCGCTTCACAGGATACGCTGCGAAATGAATTGGATTGTATAGTTTGTGGGCGAAACGCGGCAGCCGATTGCGCACAGCAGCGTCTCCCACAAACAGCCGTGGATTGAGTGACCAAAGTTATTAGGATTATTTTTGAAAGGATTACTTGCTTCACGACTGGGATGGGACACTGCGGGGTGGTTTGGTTTTGGGGTACATCATTTTAAGGATTATTTAGCATTTTGCGAGTGTGGGTGTGTGTGTGAGTCAGGGCTGTGTGTGTGTTGGGGCTGTGTGTGTGTGTGTGTGTGTGTTGGGGCTGTGTGTGTGTGTGTGTGTTGGGGCTGTGTGTGTGTGTTGAGGGGGACTGGGGGGGGACTGGGGGACTGGGGGGGAGACTGGGGGGACAGGGGGACTGGGGATTGGGGGGACTGGGGTACTGGGGGGTCTGGGGGACAGGGGTACTGGGGGGGACTGGGGACTGGGGGGGACTGGGGTACTGGGGGGACTGGGGGACAGGGGTACTGGGGGGGACTGGGGGGGACAGGGGTACGGCTGGGGACTGGGGGACTGCGGGGGACTGGGGTACTGGGGGGCCTGGGGACTGGGGGGGACTGGGGGACAGGGTACTGGGGGGGCCTGGGGTGACTGGGGGACAGGGGTACTGGGGGGGCCTGGGGGGACTGGGGTAACGGGGACTGGGGGACAGGGGGGGACTGGGGTACTGGGGGGGACTGGGGTACTGGGGGGGACTGGGGTACTGGGGGGACTGGGGGACTGGGGGGGACTGGGGGACTGGGGGGGACTGGGGACTGGGGGGGACTGGGGACTGGGGGGGACTGGGGACTGGGGGGACTGGGGGGGACTGGGGTACTGGGGGGGACTGGGGTACTGGGGGGGACTGGGGGGACTGGGGGGGACAGGGGGGGACTGGAGAGAATGTGTGAATGAATGACGATGGATTGGATGGTGAATGGGACACAGGGAAACGTGGAGCACATTCCCACTGATCTGCACTCCGGAGAGAGAGGGAGAGAGGGGGAGAGGGAGAGAGGGAGAGGGGGGAGGGGGAGAGAGGGGAGGGGGAGAGAGGGGGGAGAGAGGGGGAGAGAGGGGAGGGGGAGAGAGAGGGGGGGAGGGGGAGAGAGGGGGAAGGAGAGAAAGAGAAGGATAGACAGAAAGGGTGAAGGGAGAGCGAGAGGAGAGAGGGAGGGAGGATGGGAGAGAAAGAAGGGGATTGAGAGAGAGAGAGGATAGTGAGAAAAGGAAAGAAAGAGAAGGACAGACAGGAAAAGGGAGAGAGAGAGAGAGAGGGATAAAGAAAGGAAGAGAGGGATAGAGAGAGAGAGAGAGAGGAGACGTAGAGAAAGAGGCAGTACAGCCGCGTGTCCATTACACTGAGGGACACACACACACACACACACAGAGAGAGACAGAGGGGGACACACACACACATAGACAGACAGACAGAGAGACCCACAGACAGACAGACAGACAGACAGACAGACACTGCTGTGTTGGGATGTGATGCTGTGGCTGTATTTCGGGACCGGATCCCAGTCCCGGACCAGAGGGTTCGGAAGGAGAATTATAAACCATTTTCCAGATTAATTATTTTGCTGCTCACATCCCCTCTCACTCCCACAGAGAGACACAGAGAGAGACACAGAGACACAGAGAGAGAGAGAGACACAGAGAGAGAGAGAGACAGAGAGAGACAGAGACACACAGAGAGACACAGAGAGAGAGACAGAGACACAGAGAGAGACAGAGAGACACAGAGAGAGAGACAGAGACACAGAGAGAGACAGAGAGACACAGAGAGACAGAGACACAAAGAGACAGAGAGACACACAGAGAGAGACAGAGACACAGAGAGAGACACAGAGAGACACAGAGACAGAGAGAGACACAGAGACAGGGACACAGAGAGAGACACAGACAGGGACACACAGAGAGACACAGAGACAGAGAGAGACACAGAGAGAGACACAGAGAAAGACACAGGGACACAGACAGAGAGAGATCGCCATGGTTTGGGCTGGTGGTGCTTTGCCTGTTCTCCTGCCTCTCATCATTAACTCAGCTCTGGGTAAGGACTCCGTCCCTCTCCCCTCTCCCCTCCTCCCTCTCCCTCTCCCTCTCCCCTCTCCCTGTCCCTCTCCCCTCTCCCTGTCCCTCTCCCCCTCCCTGTCCCTCTCCCCCTCCCCTGTCCCCTCTCCCCTCTCCCTCTCCCCCTCTCCCTGTCCCTCCCCTCTCCCTGTCCCTCTCCCCTCTCCCTGTCCCTCTCCCCTCTCCCTGTCCCTCTCCCTCTCCCTCTCCCCTCTCCCTGTCCCCTCTCCCTGTCCCTCTCCCCTCTCCCTGTCCCTCTCCCCTCCCCCTTCCCTCTCCCTCTCCCCTCTCCCTCTCCCTGTCCCTCTCCCCTCTCCCTGTCCCTCTCCCCTCTCCCCCCCTCCCCCTCTCCCTGTCCCCTCTCCCCCCCTCCCCTCTCCCTGTCCCTCTCCCTCCCCCTCCCCTCTCCCTCCCCCCTCCGTCCCCTCTCCCCCCCTCTCCCTGTCCCCTCCCTCTCCCTGTCCCTCCTCCCCTCTCCCTCCTCTCCCTGTCCCTCCCCTCTCCCTCTCCCCTCTCCCTGTCCCCTCTCCCTCTCCCTGTCCCTCTCCCCCCCCGTCCCTCTCTCCCTGTCCCCTCCCCTCTCCCTGTCCCTCTCCCCCCCTCTCTGTTCCCCCCTCTCTGTCCCCTCACCCCCCCCTTGAATCGAGACTAACGCCATACAATTGTTTATATATATATACTATAGCAATTTAATATTTATTCCGTTGGTTTTCTTATCTGTTAAAATGAGTTTGTAATTGTTATTGTGTGTTGTTTTTTTTTGGGGGGGGACAGAGGGGGGAGAGAGAGAGAGAGAGAGAATGGGAGAGGCAGAGGGGGAGAGAGGGGGGAGAGAGGGGCAACAGGAGTCTGGACTGAGAGCAGAGCTGTGGGAGTTTTATTCCGACACAGGACAGGACTGGGCTGATTCAGCCCTTCTCACAAAGAATGAGAGAGAGAGAAAGAGAGCACTTTTCTTTATTTAGTGTAGTTTTCTATGAGACGTGTGGGGGAGGGAGAGAGAGGAGAGAAAGAGGGGAGGGGGAGAGAGAAAGAGGGGAGGGGGAGAGAGAAAGAGGGGAGGGGGAGAGAGAAAGAGGGGAGGGGGAGAGAGACTGTAAAAAAAAATACTGTTAAAAATCCCCAAACTGAGAAAGAAAGTTAAAGATGTGTTTTTTTTAACACACAGATGTTTGACTTGCAATGCACAGAGAGAGGGGGGAAAGTGTGTGTGTGTGTGTGTGTGTGGGGGGGGGGGGGGGGCAGAGAGAGAGTTTACAGGAGGCTGTGGAGGTGTATGTGGGGTGGGGTGGGTTTTGAGGGTAAGGGGGTAGAGAATTCCCCCCCAAACTCACTGCAAGGGGCAACCACTGCCTGGGATGAGGCGCGTCTCAGGGCTCCGTGGAATGTACAGTGTGGGGAGACCTTCTGTTGATAATAATAATAATAATAATAATAATAATAATAATAATCCTTGCATTTGATACAGCGCCTTATCACGCCTTCGAAACTGTCTGAGTGTGTGTGTTTATTGGGGGGGGGGCAGTGTGTGTATATGGCGGGGCAGTGTGTGTGTGTGTGCGGGAGGAGGGGGCGCAGTGTGTGTGTATATTGGGGTGGGGGTTAACCAGAGCTGCCACAAAGCACATGGTCATCTTGACAAACACTGAGGCGCAAGTGGGGGAGTGTGTGTTTTTGTCGGTCAGTGTGTGAGAGGCGCGTGGGCTGGAATCACAAAGGGACCCAGTGGTGTGTGTGTGTCGGGTGGGGGGGGAGTGTGGCACTTTATTATTAACTCTCAGAGCGGAGAGAGAGAGAGAGAGAGAAACCATTGTCAGCAAACTATACCCAGTCTCCACAGTTTACCCAGGTTTGGGGAAGTTCATTTCTGTGTAATGGTCAGCAAATACCGACCTGTTTATTTAGCTTATTTAATTAAGAGTCCTGCGATCACTCGGTCTCTTTGCGGTGGGTTTTTGAACTGATTTAGGCTTTGGCGGTCGGTCTGTCTATTTGTCTCCCTTTTGGGTATCTCAAGGCTGAGGGCCGTAAGGCTTGACCCCAGCTTTCTGCTTTGTAAACCCTATATTAAATAAGTGGGGCGAAGCCGGGTAATTGGAATCGAGGTACAGATCAGCTATGATCTAATAGAATGGAGGAACAGGCTCGAGGGGCTGAATGGCCTCCTCCTGTTCCTATGAGTGATTGTCCTCCCTTCTGCCCCCATCCTTCCTCCACAACAGTTCTTGTTTCTGGGTCAGAAGGTTCAAGCCCCATGTTGGTGGGACTCGTCCAGTTAGAGCTGGTTAGACTCCAGCAGTTCCCCCAACGCACTCTCTGGCTCTCTCCAACCTGAGCCTAAGACTCTCCGGAATTAGGTAAGCAGGGTGCTTCCATCCCGAGGGAGAGAGAGAGAGAGAGAGAGAGAGAGACAGTGTGCGTGCCCGTTCCATTCGAGACGCAGGGAAATTGCCATGAGTAGGTGGCGCACATATGTGGAAATTCTCAGTCGGGTCTGTAGACTCTTAAGCCGCAGTGATGGGTTTCCGCATGTGTCAGACACCCGGCTGAGCAAAGAAAAATAAACTCTCCTCAGGACTTCCTCGCAGTCGTTTAAGGCAAATCAGTAGCTCAGCTGGGGAGCACACCAGCTCTGGCTTTGTCTCCCTGCTCCCCGCTGCATCTTCTGATGAAACGTTGGGAATGTACTGCTCTCCTCCTGCCTCCCCTGGTTCCAGCCGCGCTATTTGTTTGCTTGTTCAGGGATTAGGGCGCGAGCTCCAGAGAAACCCGACAACATCTCAGAACCTCCGGTTGCAAATTCATCATTAAGCGATTAGCACTCGGAACAAAACATTCGGAACGAGTTGCGGGCATTAACATGCAGCGAACGTAATTATTTCACTAAGAAACAGGATTAAGTTATAAAGCTTCGAGGACCAGAGATAACACCACTGTTATCAGGCTCCGCTGAAACGGCATCTGTTGCCCCCACCCCAGACCAGAGGGAGTCACCCATTTGGGTCTTGTTCGCCCACAAAACGCACAGTCACTACACCTTACACGATGTCCTGCGAAGCGCTTTGAGATGCCGTTCTGCCAGGAAAGGCGCTGTGTAAAATGTAAGGACTGTTCCTGTTGCTGTAGACCCTACTCTAATTTGGTCACTCAATCCATGACAGTTTGTGGGACGCTCCTGTGCGCACTTGGCTGCCGCGTTTCGCCCACAAAAACACACAGTCACTACACTTCACAGTATATTCTGGGAAGCGTTTTGAGAGGCCTCAACGAACATGATAAGGCGCCGTATTAAATGGAAAGAGTATTATTATTACTGTTCTGTGGTTTATTCAATGCTAATGTCTTTGGTTGACATGTAACAAACAACACTGATTAAATCTTGTCTCGTGATCCGCACGTCAAAACCCGTCCCTGAAACCCCCGGCTCAGCAGCTGCTGTTGGCTGCAGTTCAGTTTGAAGGTTTAAATCAAAGTGATTTAAAATAATAATAATAACAATAACAATCCTGGCATTCGATACAGCGCCTCATCACGTCTTCGAGACGTCTCAAAGCGCTTCACAGGATACACTGCCAAGTGAATCGACTGTGTGTTTGTTGGACAAATTTTTGTTTTTGTAACACTCTTTTGTTATTTATACGTCCTCCCACAACAATAACAACAAATTACATTTGCACAGTGTCTTTCACGTCGGGAGGATGTCCCGAGGCACTGGACAAGTCAGGGATTTAGACCCTGTCTCGCCCTCAGTCTCAGACTCTCAGCTGTAAAGATAGAGAGAAGAAACCATGGACTCGTGTTCATTCGAGTCACCCGAACTGTAACCGTCCAACACAAACTGGGCAAGAGAAGCCAGCTTGTCCTCGTCTGACAGCATCTTTCCCTGGCTCCCTCGGTTTGCTGACCGGCTGCGAGCTCCTGCCTGCATGTGACATCGCGTGTCCTCTGTCTAGTGCTGCGTTGCCTGGTCCCAACCCGCTCCGAGCAATCGATAGCAAAGCGTCAACATTCATCACTCACATCTGGTGCACGGCTGATGGTTCTGACGTGCGGAAGCACTGACTTGAGAGGGAGCACTGATACATGGCTCATATTTTCGTGTTAAATGCCGGTCAATCACAGTGTATGTTGACGTCAGTTATTATAATAATAATAATAATCCTTGCATTTGATATAGCGCTTTTCACGATGGGAGGACGTCCCAAAGCGCTTCACAGAACACACTGTAAAGTGAATTGACTGTATATTTGTGGGCGAACGCGGCAGCCAATTGCTCACAGCAGCGTCCCACACACAGTCGTGGATTGACTGATCAAGTTATTATTTTTTTGGAGGGATTATTACCCCTGGAAAGCCATCCACCAACCAACTAACAACCAGGTTCCAACTTACTGCTAGGTAACCAGAGGCGTGTGGAGTAAGGAAACTTGCTTAATGTTTCGCCCTGCCCGGGAGTCAAACCCAGGTCCTCGCGCTTGCGAGGCGAGTGCTCTAACCCGATCAGGGAGGGAGGGGTGGGGGGGAGGTCATTTTAAATGAAGCTGCAAGTCAGGCTGTTTGTTGGTGTTGAAATAACTAAACGGTGTTGGCTGTTGTGGTTTGGTACAGGGTCAAGAGCTGGAGGTTTTAGCCCTTGTTGATGAAGCCAGTTTGGAATCGATTTGATATGAACTGAATTATCAGCCCGAGGAGAATCTTATCCTCCCCCAACCTCCCACCTCCTGCGAGGAGTGCTCTCACTCCAATCCCCGCTCATGCAAATCAGTTCAAATCAAATTGATTCCAGCGTTGATCAACAACAGCTCATGTTTATGTAAATACTCTTTCGCGCGAAAGAAATCTCTGGAAGCGCTTTGCAGAATGAGGCCATACTCGGAACGAAGTGGGATCTTGTCGCGGAGGAGAGCGGGGCCGTGTAATCCGTGCTCAGCAGCCACGTCCCACGCACAGCGACACTAACGTATAGAGCGTCTCTCCTGCTGAGGATCAACGTCTCAAGGCGCTTTACGAAGCGCAACTGATAATAATGATATTGATTATAAATGGAAACTTGTTGCAGAGGCCAACGGAGCAGCTTAACCTGTCTAACCAGTGACGGGCATCACTGATTTGGATCGGATCTGATCTCCTCCCTCCAGAACACCCACCCGACTGTCCCCCCACCACACCCCCATCATAGCATCCAGCTCGGTGGAAATGAGTCCCAGTGTCCTGGTCTCAACCCCACTTCCTGGTAACCCTTTCTCGCTTCCCACCCTCCCAAAGGGTCCTGATGGATTATTCCCATCCATTAGCTGTAAGGCTGTGCTATAAAGCTTTATAGGCGGGGAGTTTGACAAGTGTATGCAGGGGGCAAGTTGAGGTGGGGGGGGGTGAAGGCGGTATGGAGAGTAAACTGGGGAGAGAGTGAGCGAAGGGCCCATAAACAAGGGCAGAGATATTATTTAAATACTTGTGCGTTAGTAAAGCGATTGGGATTGAGGCTGATTAGGGCATTCAATGTTCGTTTGACACAAACGCTATAGCAACAGTCACATCTAATGTAGGATGTGAGCAAGCCAAAGGCCAGAGGGAAAGTAACTGTGGCAAACAAATTGAAATTTACATGGGCTTGGCTTGGGGGCTGAATAATGCGTAAACCAGGGCTTCTGTGGAGGGCCTTGTATTGTTACCTGGTCTTTAAAGGAATTGTCTCCCTCCCTTCACCGCTCTCCCTGTGTGACTGAAGCTCACCGTTCCTCATTACATGTGGTTTCCTGGCGTCTTTTGAGCGCTGTATTATCAGAGGAGCCGTCCTTCGGATGAGACGTTAATCCGAGGTCCTGTCGGCCTGTTCTGGTGGATGTTGAAGATCTCCTGCAGCACTATTGGAAAAGAGAATGGAGTTGCTCTCTGTCTCTCTCTCTCTCTCTCTCTCTCGGTGTCCTGGTCGACCATCCCCCAGATACAATCGCCCGCTCACTTCATTACTATTTGTGGGACGTTGCTGGGTGCAAATTGGCTGCCGCGTTCGTTAACGAAATGGACAGTCACTACACTTTATAGAAGCTTAGTAATAATAATAATCATCATCGTTGCATTTGGCACAGCGCCGTATCACGTTGTTGAGACATCTCAAAGCGCTTCACGGGCTGTATTGTAGAGTGGAGTGACTGTGTGCTTTATGGGCGGAACTGAGTGGAGTGGTTTGAGTCATTCTTGACACTGTATCCGAGGTGAGGATTATTATTATCGTCTTCAGCCTCCAGAGCTATTCTGGGCTGGAGAGAGAGAGAGAGAGAGCTGGAACTCGGCGTGTTTCACTCTCTGAATCGGGATGTGTTGCGGTCACGAGTTTGCTGTATCCTCCAGAGTGTCAGTTGTCTTGAGATGAGATCAGCGTTGAATTTTATTCGGCAGCAGTTTCACGTTCTCTTCCTGCCCTCGTTCCCATTTCAGGCATTTAGTAAACTTCCTGCTGATTGAGGTGAGCATGTCAGTGCTAGTAAATGTAACCCTTTCCCTTTTCAGGCACTCAGTTACAATCCAGCACTAAGTCAGTGTCAGCGAGGGTTAGAGACACAGTAAAGCTCCCTCATTACCGTCCGTCCACACTCCCACATCAGGGTTAAAGACACAGTAAAGCTCCCTCTAAGCTGAGCGTCCACACTCTCTCAAGCGTGATAAGGCCCTATGTCAAATGCGAGGATTATTATTATTATGAAGGACGAATCAGACATGAGAGGGTTAAAGGGGAAATGATGGGATAGACATTTATCGCCACTTCCTATATTGACATTCCTCGCTCCCTCCATCGGGTCCCCAATCATGCCATTATGGTATAATGTTCCTTTATACTCTCGTCTCTCACCTATTGTCTGACTCACACGTACTTCATCATCATTTTCCTGTCTGAACTGTCAGGTACAAGTGCTCCCAGCTGCTGTGTGTGAATGGTCAGTGTAATCACAATCTCCATAAAACACCAGCCTCCGAGGCTCACAGGCTGCACACCCCCCCCACACACACAGATCCAGTTGCAAAATGTTTAATCGTTGACTGTTCCTCACGGCCTGAGGACAGCCATTGCCCACCTAACTGGCTCTGAACGCCCGTTCGTACCATTCTCCCTTCCTCCTTTATTTCGAGCCGACAGTTTCATTATAGAACCATAGAATCTTACAGCACAGAAGGAGGCCATTCGGCCCAACGTATCTGTGCCGGCTCTTTGAAAGAGCTGCCGACTAGTCCCCACTCCCCTGTTCTTACAGCGTAGCCCTGCACATGTTTCATTTTCAAGTACCTATCCAATTCCTTTTGAAAGCTGCTTCCACCGACCCTTTCAGTGCATTCCAGACCACAGCAACTCTCTGGGTAAAAAAAAAATAATAAATCCTTCCCGCCTCCCCTCACCCCCGCACGAGAGAGTCAGCCCAGACTGTGGGCGCAAATCTTCACGTGGGGCTTGAATTCATAACTTTCTGATCCAGTGGTGAGAGTCTGGACTGAGCTTAAGTCAGTGAGAGGAGGAGAGAGGGAGAATGTGAAGAATGACTGTGCTCAAGGTGTTGAATAGCAACAAGAAGAAAAATTAGGTGCAGAATCAACGAGGGCAGTAATTGGGGACATGGGGAGCTCAATGCCGATCCCGCCTGGATTCACCAAGAGGTGGAACACCGTGATCAGATCAATACTAATTAAAATGTACATTTCTCTCTGTTATGACTGTGATTTCCTTTGATGCGAAACACAATTAATTACAGTGGTGGGTGACAAGTATGCAGTCAGGCATTGTGAGAATCTCTGGCACTTTCCGAAAATAATCCAGTCTGTTTTGGGATGCCTTTCTGGCTCTGTGTTTGTACGTGTGGTTAGGTGTGTGTGTGTGTGTTTGTGTGGATAGGTGTTTGTGTGTGTGTGGATAGGTGTGTGTGTGTGTGTGTGGATAGGTGTGTGTGTGTGTGGATAGGTGTGTGTGTGGATAGGTGTGTGTGTGTGGATAGGTGTGTGTTGTGGTGTGTGTGTGGATAGGTGTGTGTGTGTGGTGGTGTGTGTGTGTGGATAGGTGTGTGTGTGTGGATAGGTGTGTGTGTGTGGATAGGTGTGTGTGTGTGGATAGGTGTGTGTGTGTGTGGTGAGGTGTGTGTGTGTGTGTGGATAGGTGTGTGTGTGTGGATAGGTGTGTGTGTAGCTCGCTGTGTGTGGATAGGTGTGTGTGTGTAGCTCGCTGTGTGTGTGTGTGTGTGGATAAGTGTGTGTGTAGCTCGCTGTGTGTGTGTGGATAAGTGTGTGTGTAGCTCGCTGTGTGTGTGTGTGGATAGGTGTGTGTGTAGCTCGCTGTGTGTGTGTGTGTGGATAGGTGTGTGTGTCTAGCTCGCTGTGTGTGTGTGTGTGGATAGGTGTGTGTGTCTAGCTCGCTGTGTGTGTGTGTGGATAGGTGTGTGTGTCTAGCTCGCTGTGTGTGTGTGGATAGGTGTGTGTGTGTAGCTCGCTGTGTGTGTGTGTGTGGATAGGTGTGTGTGTAGCTCGCTGTGTGTGTGTGTGTGGATAGGTGTGTGTGTCTAGCTCGCTGTGTGTGTGTGTGGATAGGTGTGTGTGTCTAGCTCGCTGTGTGTGTGTGTGTGGATAGGTGTGTGTGTCTAGCTCGCTGTGTGTGTGTGTGGATAGGTGTGTGTGTCTAGCTCGCTGTGTGTGTGTGTGTGTGGATAGGTGTGTGTGTCTAGCTCGCTGTGTGTGTGTTTGGGAATTATTGAAAACATCTATGGCGCTGATCAGACGTGCGAGCCGGGTTCCTGGGGGACTGTTGGGGTTGAGGTCAGCTGTAGACCCCTGATCCCGGTTGAGATAATGAAGAGAAACTCAGCGACGGAATTGAATTTGAAGAAAGGGAATAGCGGGGGGGGGGGGGGGGGGGGAGTATCTCTTTATTCTGTCCTTGTGCAGATGGGACTGAAATTGCTTCAGTCGCAGAATCAGAGAATCTTTCAGCTGAGGCTATTAATCCATCGCGGCTGTGTTGCAAGAGCTGTCGGTTTAGTCCCTCTGCCTTTCATTTTCCCGTTCTCCCCCCCCCCCGTCTGCCCCCCCCCCCCCCCCCCACACACACACACACACTCACACAATATTCCCTTAAATTCGCTTAAACAATACACATTCATTACGGTTTAAGGTGAAACCCTGCGAAGCATCTCTCCACCGCGATATCAGACGCGAGGATTATTTATTTCATTGTTAAAAGCTTTGATTGTTTCCACTGTTGGATTGCTGGCTTGGACACTCGCTCTCGCCAGGTTAAACAGTCACAGGAACATTCCTCCGAACAGCGCCTTCGAGACGTCTCGACGACGTGATAAGGCGCTATATCAAATGCAAGGATTATTATCACATTGTACTTAACCGGAGTTGGCCATTCTGAATTGATTCGGAGAGATTTAACAATGGCAGTTTCATTCCCACAGCTGAGTTCAGATGCAAATATTAATAATAATAATCCTTGCATTTGATATAGGGCCTTATCACGTCATTGAGACGCCTCAAAGCGCTTAACAGGACATACAGTAAAGTGGAGTGACTGTGTATTTTTGGACTAAACAAATCCCTTTAACAGAATAGAACAATGTGTCATTGGCAATCATTCCTTAAATTAACCCTCAAGTTGATTGGAGCAGCAGTTGAGGAGTTTTCATCTGATATTCTCAGCGCGTCAAAGGTCTCCCTGAAGAGGTTGCCTCAGCTCCCGCTGTGCGTTGCTCACGTCGTGAATGTCGTCGGCAATTCCTTTTCTGTCTGCAGCGAAAACAGTCTCCAGTTTGCGAAGAGTTCAAGCCAGGAGGGAAGGGAGGGCGGAGGCTCAGCCGTGCGCTGTTTGCTGTACCTGTTTGGTTGCTGCTGTGCGTAGATTTGTGCTCGTGTACGGCAAGCTGTCTGGCTGCGTCAGACACGTGTTCATTCCACCAGCCTCTTACATCAGTGTCAGCCCGGCTCAGTGGGTAGCGCTCTCTCCTCTTGAGTCAGAAAGTTATAGATTCAAGACCCACGTTGGGGATTTTGAGCCCGTGGTCTAGGCTGATGGTCCAGTTTAGCGCTCGGGGCAACACCATATTTGGGTGAGATGTTATGCTGAGGAGCTGTCTCTGTCTGCTCAGGTGGGCGTTAAAGATAATAATAATAATAATACTCGCATTTGATATCGTGATTTTTCATGTGGTTGAGACGTCTCAAAGCACTTCATAGAATATATTAAGTGGAGTGACTGTGTATTTTGTGGGCAAAACACCAATTGTGCACAGCAGTGTCCCACACACAGTCATGGATTGAATGACCAAATTATTATTATTTTTTGAGGGATTATTTCCCCTGGAAAGCGATCCTCCAATCAACCGGGTTCTTACGTACTGCTATGTAAACGGGGGCGTGTGGAGTAAGGAAACTTGCCTAATGTTTTGCCCCGCCTGGGAATCGAACCCGAGTCCTCTCACTTGCTCTAACCACTGAGCTACAGGACTCCACAATCCTGGTCAAGGATCCAGTCAGACACAAGCAATGTCCCCAGCGATTTCCTCTCAGATGCCTTCGGGATCTTTAATTCCCTGGAACCCAGACATCGAGCCCCTTCCCTGACATCAGACACTCAGAGCTGATCTGGATCGCTCCAGTGAGCACCGCTGAGCGGAGGGAGACTTTCTAATGAACCCTCCATGGGTTAAACTGTAATTAGGCACGAGCTGGAATAGCAGTGACTGAATCATTAGTATTCAGTGGAAAACATTCATTGGATTCGGGACTTTTTTTCCCCCATCGTTCTCACTGTGTCTCGTTCTTCCCGAAAGTAGCTTCAAGTTCCACAGCTGGGCTACTTTTGAGCCCATGGTCTGGGCTGATGCTCCTGTGTAGTACAGGTGAATCAGCTGTGTAAAAATCAACATTGGGGTAGGAGGGAAGGGAGCAGGGGTGGTGGGGTAGAGGGAGAAGGAAATGGTTTGAGTGTGCGAGACGTATAGACAGATTTCTTTTCGTTAAGAAACCGTTAACAATCATCGGAAAGAAGTCCCGGGGCTCTGGACAACCAGGAGGTTTGGACCCGAGTTGGGGTCAGGAGGGGTGGAGGGCAGTGGGGGTGGGTGGTTGGCCGAAAGCACGGTCGAAGAGGAAGGTCCTTAGCACGGGACTTGCATTTGCTTTGCGCCCCTTGTGCAGGGTAGCGTCGGGGAAAAGCCTGAACCTCAAAATCACCCGCCCCGCATGTTCGTGCTTCCGAAGCGAAATGGTTGGACGTGGCATTTGCTTCCCGTTGACTGGCAGAGCAGTAATTGAGCGAGTGAGCCGGGGAGGAGGCAGCACCAGACGAGCCCTGTGGCTTCACACTGCCACGCTCTGTTCTGCTAGGAATCGTCTGACTGAGCCTGGCTCCGAGCTCAGATTCTCTGGGGTCGAGCTGCTTCCCTGTTGCAGCTTCGGAATAATTATTCCAGCTGGTTTGTTCGTTCCTGTGTCAGACGGTCCCTAAAGCCCCACCACCATCCCCTCCCTCCAACACAAGTGGTTGATTTTTCCCCTCCACCTTTGTGCTGCTATCTATTCTCTCTCTTCTCCCTCTCTCGTACCCTGAGCAGGTCACATAAACTTGCTGGACACGAAAAGACAAACTGAGCTCCATCTCAAAAGTTATGAAAAGCTAAAAATAATAATAATCTTTGCATTGACACAGTCACTCCACTTTACAGTAAATCATGTGAAGCGTTTGAGACATCTTGACGAACATGATAAGGCGCCGTATCAAGTGCAAGGATTATTATTATTATTAAGACAGATGTTTCTCTTCCCCCACCTCTTCCCCCCCCCACCCCCCACCACTTGAAAGGCGAGGTATAAGTGCAAATTGTATAATTCGAGCCTGTAGAGCAACCACAGACCGAGCTCAGCTGATATCTCACCTGCCAACATTGATCAGTGCAACTAATTGTGCCGTTGGTGCTTTCCTTCCAATTAGCAACACTTGCCACACGGACTAGGGTACAGTCAAGGCGTGAGGTTAAGTTGAGGAGAAGGTTCTCACTACCAGAGGACTTTGATTTTTCTCAAACTCCAGCTCACACCCTTTACCCTAGGCGGTGGGAGGGGAGAGGAGGGGATGGTTGGGGAGGGGAGGGAGGTGTTGTTGTTTTATGGCACTTGTTGGATTACCTCCTGGGTTCCATTTTCATGAAGTGCGTCAAAGATGATGGATGGTTTGTTCCTTTGAAGTGCCAGGCCTGTGCTCCAACTCGCTCTCCCCCACCGAGACTTGAGTCGTAAAGGGGAAGACTGACGTCAGGGTTTGAAGGGCAGCATTGGGGACTGTGGACATGGGAGTCTTCAAGTGAGAGGCATTTCCTCTTTTTTCCCCCAGCCCCCGCAGTGTGTCTGCCCCTCCCTCACAGATGATGTCCAAGTGTTGTGTCAATCAGACAGGGAGCGACTGAACTGACAAGTGACGTGACCAGGTTCCTCTTACTTGCAGCTGAGCAAACAGGCGTGTGAAGTAAGGAAACTTGCCTAAGGTTTTGCCGCGCCCAGGAATCAAACCTCGGTCCTCTTCCTTGCGAGGCGAGCGCTCTAACCACTATTCTACAGGGCTCGACAAAGACACTTAGATACAGACTCTGAACAAGGAGGGGGTGGGGGGGGTTGATTGAAGAGGTTTAACACTGCAAACATAATACTGTGCCTGCAAACCTTCTGACTCGGAGGCAAGACTGAGCCAGGTTGTTGCCTGTTGCGGCCCACGAACACAAAGGCACAAAAAGATGCTTTCGCTGACAGATACTCTCACACAGAGCTTCCAGCCTGACTTCTGATCAGCACAGCGGTCCGTTAAACTGATAGAAACCGCATCATCTGGTCAATATTTAATTACATTGTAGTGCATAGTTAGTGGGTCAGTGCCCAGAAAGACAGCACCGTGCACGCTGCTGTGTGTTTAATCACACAGCTTTGATTTATAATCACTCATGTGAGGGCTGACAGCAGCAATTTAGCAAACACGGGTTGCTCCAGGCTTTGAGCTGTGCACATGGCTGTCGGGACCACTTTGTAACCATCAGACAGTTGCGGGGAATTAACATTCACAGCCCATTGTCTAATTAAGGTGATTTTTCAACACTTTTGTGCAAACCGCTGTTGTTGCCGATGATAATACAGTGGGAGGAATTGAGCTGTGTGCGAGGTGCCCGGTGACACAGGGCACTTGGCTGGGTGGTGGAGTTGGAATCATGTCGTAATTATTAATATTCCTTGTGTTTACACAGTGCCTCGTCACGTCACTGAGACTCTCAAAGCACTTCACGGGATATACTGTAAAGCGTGTATTGCGTGGGCGAAACACGGCAGCCAATTGCGCACAGCAGTGTCCCACAGACAGTCATGGATTGAGTGTCCAAATTGTTTTTTTAAGAGGGATTATTATTACCCCCCCCCCCCCGGAAAGCGATCCGCCACAGGAAACACAGTCATGGTGCTTTGAGACGTCTCGACGGTTAAGTTCTGATCTGGGCGAGGGGCACTATAGTGTTGTTGTTGATGATCTTCCCCTCTCCCATGTTGAGTTGGTGAATTAGCAGCTGATTCCTGGCTAGCGACACAGATTCTGCATCGTTGCTTTAAGAGTTGTCAGTGCAGGTCATAAACTTTGGGTTGGAGGGTCGGGGTGGGGGGGGGGTTCGTGTATAACGGTTGAAGCATCTCAGTGGGTGGCCGGGGACAGCTGGGGTGGTAGACAGTGGAATGGATGTGTAAACGCATGCGATCCCAGTTGCTGTATGCTAAGACCTCCTTATACTGACAGCGCAGCACACACCTACAAGGGCTGACCACTGAAGCCACACCTGTTGTGCTACTTTTTTCACATCCCAATCTTAAAAATTATTGAACCTTTGGGGCCAACAACGGAAAGTAAAAAGGCCTAATTTCAAACCCCTAAAAGCCGGTCAGTATGGCGTCCGGTAGCTCAGTGGTTAGAGCCCTCGCCTCACAAGCGAGAGGATCTGGGTTCGATTCCCGGGCAGGGCGAAACCTTAGGCGACTCAAAGCGCTTTACAGAATATACTTGTGATTATTGTATAAGTGTTGTGATTGTGTGTCTTGCGGATGAAAGAAAGAGTGCGTAGGAACAATGGTTTGGAGTTTAGGAGGAACGAGAGAGGTAAGTTCGTAGGAGCAATGACTGGTGGCGTAGTGATAAAATAGACAAGAAGCTTTGCGACCAAGAGGGGGAGAGAGAGAGGAGGGGGGATGGTTGGAGGCTAAAGGTGAGAGATCAGATAACAAGCTTTGTCCTCATGTTCTGCTCCCAGCACTTTGTGGTTTGTAATGTTACACCGGTTATTAGGAGACTCAAATTCCATTGGAGCTGATGATTCTCTTCAGCATTGCCCCGGCATTTAGGAAAGGTTCCACTTGACAGCAGTTGATTTGAGTCAATGAAATGGCTTTGGTCGTTGGTGACCGACCGGGCAGGACTAGGGCAGTATCCCCAGAGCAATCACATGGATTCGATTCCCAGGCGGGTCAGGGTGAAACCTTAGACAAGTTTCCTTACTCCACACACACGCCTCTGTTTACCTAGCAGGAAGCAGGAACCCGTTTGTTAGTCGATTGGTGGATCACTTTCCGGAGGTAATGAATCCTCCAAAAGAAATATATAATAATTTGGTCACTCAATCCACGACAGTTTGTGGGGACGCTGCTGTGTGCAATTGGCTGCCGCGTTTCACCCACAAAATACACAGTCAATTCACTTTACACGACAGGGTGCGAAACCCTCAGACACGCCTTCATTACATCGCGGCTCGACTCTGCAAACTCACTGCTTGTCGACCTCACCAACTCCGCCCTCCATAGGCTGCAGATCATCCAGAGCTCTGCAGCCCGTGTCCTCTGCCGCACCGGGCTCCGTCACCCTATCACCCCTATCCTCGCCTGACTCCACTGGCTTCCCATCACACAGAGGATAATCCTGGTCCTCACCTTCAAAGCCCTCCATAGTCCCTCCATCTCGCCCCTCACTCGCCACCTTCAAGACCCACCTGTAGACCCTCCTCTTCGACCGTGCTTTCGATCTCCCTGCTTCCCCTCCTGCCCTCCACCCTCCCCCACCCCAACCCTCAGCTCGGGGCCATAACTCTGTCTGTCCAGTGCCTTGGGACTTCCTCCCGATGTGAAAGGCACTACACAAATGTAATTTTATTGTTGTTGTATTCTGTGAAGGGCTGTGAGATGTCTCAACGACGTGATCAGACCCTATATCAAATGCAAGGATTATTATTATTATAGTATGTAACAGAGTATTATAACGAGCCTATGGAGGGTATGTAACAAGAGAGTGTAAAACCTGGAGTGTTAAAGCTGGCAGTCTGGTTGTTACAGAGAGAGAGCCACAATGAGAACATTATTTGAGCCTGGGCTAGCGTTAAATAAATACCTAGTGGAGTGCATATCTGTTTGTTTTCACAGTAATGGACTCTTTATGCTTTTGTGAAGAGCACATTAGACATTGAATATGTCCCCCTACAATGTCATTAAGTGGAGGATATTAGCATCAGATGTTTCTCTCTGAGACAGAGCCAGGTTTGGGGCAGATAAGGAAACCAGTGAAATTGAATGGCTGTTCACAGTAATGTACCTGTGGGGCCCATCAGTGCCACAGGAGATAAGTGCACTTTTGCTTTCTGTGAGCTGATTAATCTGTTTGTCACCAAAATGAGATTCACTTAACGGTGAAGTAGACATTGAAATTGCAGCCAGACGGGGAGACTTGAGTTAAGCACGTGGCTGGCAGGTAACGCATGGTGTCAGGGTTGGTTGGCCTGATAGCCATAAGGTCTGATCTGACCATAGTGTCTGGTCTGGGTGTCTCAAGGTCTCTCTCTGAAACACACGCCAATGAGAAATCTTCATTTGAGAAGAAACAACTTGCATTTTATGGCAGCTCAAGTTATTAAGGTTGTTGGGTTCAAGCCCCAGGTCGGGACTTTGGAATCACACAGCCTCAGCTGATGCTCCATTGCAGCGCTGGGGGTGGGGGGGATTTTTACATTGTCGGAGGTGCCGTTATTCAGATTAGATGTTAAACCGTGGCCCTGGGTTCGAGCCCTCAGGTCAGGGCTTCGAATCGCATAGTCTAAGCTGACGCTCCAGTGCAGTACTGGGAGTCTGCGGTCAATGTCGTCCTGTGAGCCAGGACGCTGAAGCGAAGGACACTACCAACTCTTTGTTCCCTGTTGCGCCCAGGCTCGAGGTTGCGTCTGGAGGACTTCCCTCCCCGGGTGGTGGAGCATCCGTCGGACCTAATCGTATCGAAGGGGGAGCCGGCGACCCTGAACTGCAAGGCCGAGGGCAGGCCCACCCCCACCCTGGAGTGGTACAAGGACGGGGAGCGGGTGGAGACGGACAAGGATGATCCCCGCTCCCACCGCATGCTCCTGCACAGCGGCTCACTCTTCTTCCTGCGGATTGTCCACGGGCGCAGGAGCAAGCCCGACGAGGGGGTGTACGTGTGCGTGGCCAGGAACTACCTGGGGGAGGCCGTCAGCAGGAACGCATCGCTGGAAGTCGCAAGTAAGTGCCTTCGTCCCATCACTCTCTGAGGTCGGTCTGCGGCTGAAAGGCACTATACAGACAAGTGTCATTTCTTGTGGTTGTTGTTGTTGTTGTTGGGTCAGGAGTTTGTGGGTTCGAGCCCCCAGGTCAGGGCTTCGAATCGCATAGTCTAAGCTGACGCTCCAGTGCAGTGCTGGGGGTCTGCAGTCAATGTCAGGAGACACCATCTATTAGCTGTCAAACCAAGGGTCCTGTCTTGCCTGTTCATAATCCCGCAGTACCCAGTTGCTGGTATTGTTACCCCCCGGGGAAAGCGATCCGCCAATTGATAACAAGCGGGTTCCCACTCACTGCTGATAAACAGAGGCGCGCGTGTGGCGTGAGGAAACTTGCCTGAGGTTTCGGAATCGAACCTCGGTCCTCTTGCTAGTGAGGCGAGTGCTTTTAACCACTTCGCCGTGGGACTCCAGAGTCGAAGTACCGGTGAGCCAGCCAGTGACTGTGGAACCGCAAGTCAGGGCCGTTAATCAGGAACGAGGGAGGCTGGGACTCGCTGCCTTTCAGTCAACGTGGGAAAAAAAAGTCAAAATATTTAATTTCGTTAGCGTGTCGGTTCTCGAAGGGTTAACGCCTGACACGAGCTGTCAACACAACAGGAGACGGGGTCTTTGAGGAGAGGCCTTAATGTGTCGGCCTTGTCAGCAACAGCCAGGCTTCTTGGAAACACCTCACAAACACTGACATCCCAACCTGGGTGCTAGTGTTTCCCGAGTGCTGGCCCCTGCCCTCTGACACTGGGACCCTCATCTCCTCCGGCGCTCAGCCGGGCGATTATTGATCCCCCAATCAATGGCTTAACTCAGGCGCGCGCTGGTTAATAAACACTGGGCTTTGAGGGTCTTTGGGACAAGACAGGAGGGGTGGGGGGTGGGGTGAAGGTTGGGGGGACAGGCAGAAATGCAGAGCTTGACATTGCAGGTTGTGATGGATTGGAAATTGATGATGGCGACTTGGAGGGAACTGTCGGGTCTTTCAGATTAAAGTTTCCCCCCCCACACACCCTCCTCTCTCTCTCTCTCTCTCCTCCTCCTCCTGCCCCCCACTCGCACCCTCTCTCCCTCCCAACCCCCCCCACCACCACCAATACACACCCACCCACCCACACACTCCAGACTGCGTACAAAAACTGCTGGGATAGACAGAAAATGTCCTTTGTCCGCAGGACGAGATTAGATCATTGGTTAAAGAAACAGCACACAGTTCAAACAAAGAATGTTCTTCATCTTCCATCTGAAATTCAAATCTACCCCCTTCCCATTACCGCCAGCCCCACTCAGCCATCTGCTCCATTAGCTACAGATGTTGCTGCAGTGCTACTCAAGGAGAGTTAATAGAATTCTGATTAACTAATATCCTTCTGGGTTATCTCTTAAAAATGTTTTCGCTTTAATGGCCTTGACATGATTGGGGATCTGGAGGGGCAGTGGGCAGGCATCTGGACTAACCTTAGTGCAGTTACAGTGTCAGTAACGCACAGCTCTGCCGTGGCAGAAGTTAATAAAAATATTAATAATAATCCTTGCGTTTGATGCAGCGCCTTATCACCTCGGCGAGACGTCTCCAAGCACTTCACAGAATGTACTGTAAAGTTAATTGACTGTGTGTTTTGTGGGCGAAACGCGGCAGCCAATTGAGCACAGCAGCGTCCCCCACAAACAGCCGTGGATTGAGTGACCAAATCGTCAATAATATTAGGAAAGGAACCCACCATAATAATAATAATCCTTGCCTTTGATATAGCACCTTCTCACGTCTTCAAGCCGCCTCAAAGCGCTTCACAGAATATACTGTAAGGTGTAGTGACTGCGTGTATTTTGTGGCCTAAACGCAGCAGCCAATTGCAAAGCTTTCTGGATGTGCAGTTGCGAATCCACATCCCATTTCCTCCCCTGTGTGACTGTATGTACCTGACTGTGACCAAAATAATGAGGCAATTTAATGATTAAATCAATGTTCATCGCTTTTAAGCCGCCCCCCCCCCCACCCCACCCTTCTCTCCTCCCCCCACCAACTCTCTGATCTCAAACTTAAGGCCAGCAGTGAATTCCTGTGGTCGGCAGATTGTGGATCACTGCTTGGCAATCAGTGCCGGGAAAATTTGGCTAATACTCCCCCTCCCAAACTCAGAGGTGTTGAGGTCAGGTGCTCCTAACTGAACCCAGAGAGCGGAGAAAGGGGGGGGAAAAAGAATTTACGGCAGAGAAAATAAATACACTGTACATTATATGGGCTGAGATCATGGCTTGACCCCACCACAGCAGGATGTGGTTTCAGTGTGTGATTATTCCTGCCGCACAATCTATCTCTGTAGCATCTTACTGTACATTTTAATTAAGCCGTCCCTGTTGGCTGAGCTATGGCTTCAGAGTCAGAGAGCTGTGAGCTGCAGCCCGCTGTCAGCGCTTGAACTCACAGTCTCGGCTGACTCTCCAACACGGCACTGGGGCGAGAGCTGCATCGGTAGTGGTGCCGTCCTTCAGATTTTGTTTTAGGCGGCTGGCCGTCTGACCCATCACAAAGAGGTCTCGCAAGCGAGAGGACCCGGGTTCAATTCCCGCACGGGTCAGGGCGAAACCTTAGGCAAGTTTCCTTACTCCACACATACACGCACTCCTCCTGTTTCCCTAGCAGTAAGCAGGAACCCGGTTATTAGTAGACTGATGGATCGCTTTCCGGGGGTGATAAAATTTGTTCACTCAATCCACACTGTTTGTGGGACACCGCCGTGCACAGTTGGCTTCCGTTCTTCGCCCACAAAATGTGCAGTCACTCCACATGACAGTATATTCAGTATAAACAGGTCGGAGATATAGGGATGATGTGCTAAGGCGCTGTATCAAATGCAAGAATTATTATTATTATTATGATCCCCATTCTTTAAGAGTCCCTGAACCAAACTACAGAGAGAGTTCCACATATCCTTGGACTTTTCCCTTTGCCTTGGATGGAGCTCGCGCTTTCTTCCCAGAGGGACGCCCTTCGCTCACCTCATCCCGGAAAGTTGGAGACCGTTAAACCAAGGTTGCTCAGATGAAGAATGAGTGGGGAGGGACTGCATGGGTTGTGTTACTGACAAGTGTTCAGTTCGGGAAGTGGCCGCATGTGTGGTATCCATCTTAATCATTCTCTGCTGAGTTGCTGTGAAGTGGGGGAGAGGGAATGCACAGAGGAAGCAAACACAATACTCACTGCAACCGGAGGAAAGAGAAAGAGTGAGACACAGACACACACACACACACACGTACTTTCTCTCTCTCTACACACGCACACTCTCTCTCTCTAGACTTGGAAGAGAGAGAGAGAAAGAGCGAGAGAGAGAGATGTACAGTTGAGGAAGAGGGAAAAACTGAAAAAGTCACGTAAACTTAGACGTGAGCGGAGAAAGCGAGTGTGTTTAGCTGAGTAAGTCAGGAATGAGGCACGTTTCACAGGGATGAGGGGTGTTGCAATTTCTGCGCCTTTCACATGAGCGAGTCCATTGGAAAGACCTTGGGTGGGGGGGGGGAGGGGGGTGTGTGGGGGGAAAGGGAGTAGGTGTGATGGCAGCCCAGGGTCAGAGATCAGAAGCTGCTTAAAGCGAGAAGCTCGCAATTTCCCTGACCTCGTCACCATCTGACAACTGAAGGCGTTGCTGGTGAGGTGACACATTCACAACAAAGGGGGCCCTGATAGATGGGAAGTGGAGTGCGACTTACAAACCGCTCCCGTCAGGTAGAGCAGCGCTGGGCAGAACAAAGAACATAAGACTTTACTAAGGCCACAGAAGACCAAGGTCCATCTACTATCCTGGCAGTCGCTTGACATGTCGTGTCCCACACTATACACTGCATCCCCAGATATTATTTCCTAACAGAAATCTATCATTTGTTCTTGAAACAAACGACACCTTCTGCCTCCACCGCCTGTCTCCCTAGGGAGCCTGTTCCATGCGTTTAATTCGTAGAGGGTTGAAGGAAAGCGGTTTACTATTCCCAACACACGAGCAGAATTAGAAACTGCGACGTGGCAGAATTTTGCTCAGTTACTTGCAAGTCTCCTTCCTCGGTACTTTGCGATGTTGCGCTCACTCTAATTGAGCTGCGGAAACGGCAGCGCATTCACCCCCCAAACCTAGGCTTGTGCCTGCTCCCTCACTGGAGCCATCCTGTATATTTCGCCCACAAAGCACACACTTTACAGTATATCCTGTGAAGCGCTTTGAGACGCCTCAGCGACGTGAATAGGCGATATGAAATGCATGGAATTATTATTATTATTATGCACGCTTGACAACTCTCGCGCTTTCCCTGTGCACTTTTATATTTCTGCTCGTCAAATATTTATCCAATTCCCCTTTAAACGCGGCTGTTGTCTTAGCCTCAAGTGTAAAATCCCTGGGCATGAAAAGTAACCCGTTAGCCTCCCCTTTTACACGTCTCGATTTCAAAGTCTGTTTAACTTGTCGGGCAACATTTTATTTGAGCCTCTTTGTGAGGGAGGGAATTGGATTTCCCCTTTAATCCGTTACGTGTCTGCTCCCTCCGCTCACCGGGTTCCAACTTGCTCGGCCCTCCCCACCATCGGCGGCCAAGCCTTCATCCTCTCACCCACCCTTGGGAACTCCATCCTACAGTCGCTTCGCCTCACTCCCTTCCTTGGCTTCTTCAAGCACCGTCTCAAGACCCGTTCTGGGATCCCATTCCCTCTATTTTTGCGTCTGAATGTGGGAATAGTCTCCCAGAAGCAGGGACCTGAAGACGGGTGGTGTTTGCCTCGGGGCGAGAGATGAGATAAACTTCCCAAATTCCCGCTCTCAAGCCAGTGGCGAGCAAAGCCCCTGCCCCTCCCCCTCCCTCCGTCAACACAGCTCTTCTCTCCCAAGGTTAGTTACACAGTCGGTTCCTTATCATCCAGCCTCCTGCTTGCCATTAAGTGAAGCTTTTAAGGCTTTGTGTCAGCTAATGGTTTTATGGCGGCTGAACCATGGTAAACACAGGAAAATTAGGTCTTATCACCTTCCAGATAAATTATTGTACACCTGTGGACCATCGTAGAGGCCGAGAGACCAGTGGAATGGTGCAAAATATAAGCACAGCTGCTCTCTCCCTCCCCACTCCCTCCCCCACCGCCCCACACAGCCAGATCTCAGGGTCTTCACATCTTCTCTATTTTTGGGTAGAGGTGGGGCGGAGTGAAGGGGGGAGCGCAGAGTGATTCCCAGGGCAGGTAACATTCCTTCGCACCCAGGAGAGTGACGTTTGTGTTGATGATTGCACCTCTGCTGTGTCTTCACCTTTGCCAAACGCTCAGCTCCTGTTGCTGTTCCAGGTTCCCCGCCCTCCCTCCCCTCAGGCATTCATCATCTTTGCCCCCACGCTCTGGTACTCTACCCCGCAATTCCTCCTCCTCACCCCCCGCTCTCTCGCCCCCTTCAAATCCCGTCTAAAGACCTTCCTCTTCGGCTGTGCCTTGGGCCACCTTCCCACCCCCACCCTCCCACTCCCCCTGCCCTCCACCCCTCCTGACCCCAACTCCTAGCTCGGGTCCAGAACGCCTGATTTGTCCAGCGCCCTGGGACGTCTTTCCGACGTGAAGGGAGGGTGCTAGACAAGTGTAATTTGTTGTTACTGTAGTCGTTTCCTTCGCTGGAGAGACAAACCTGAGCCATCTTCAGCTCCAGTCGTCTAGAACCAGGAGAGTGGTGGAAGCTGTGGGACAGCCAGCGTAGAGGTGCCTGTAACAGCCCGTCTCAGTGATGGATTAATTGTGGCATTCGATCGTTGATAAGCACCGCTTGAGTATTCCGAGAGAAACTCTATCCTTTCCTATTGATCCCGCTGCCTGGTTTAATGCTGTCTGAGTCAGGCTGTTTATAGTTACACCACATGACAGTGTCGCAGGTCTATTGTGAGGCACTGGGCTGAACCACAAATAGTTTCCTGATTGTATTTAAAACCTAACGGTGGAGACGTGCTCCCAGAATCTCTCAATCTCTTTCCCTCCCCCACCCCCCACCAATTCCCAGCACCACCATAACGTGATATAAATTAATAATCCTCGCATTTGATATCGCGCCTTATCGCATCACGGCGCTGTCTCAAACCGCTTCGCGGGATACACATCAATGTTGATCAAAACCGCTCGCGAGTGAAAATACTTCAAAGCCAACAACTGGCATGTACCTAGCGCCCATCAGGCGGGGGGACCGCCGTAATCCAGGTACAAATTCTGCTTTACACTTCTGCTCTCTGGAGTCTCGTCTCCCTACGTTCCCACTCAGGAGAACTGAAGCCCTCTCTAGGTTTTCCGCTATCGATTCTGCTTTGCAAAGTGCTGCTCAGTGAAGCTGTGAGCAGCTCCGAGGGGATTGTCTCTCTCTCCCTCTTGATCTTTTTGAAGTGCTGGAGAGGCGATCAGGTGTCTTGCCTCCTTTTAAGCTGGAAACACAATTCCCAGGCAAACGTTAGCTTTGATCGGAGCGGCCTTGCCAGAGGTGAGGCCAGCTAGAACAAACAGCGAGGTGATTCCCTGCCCACTCGGGCGATTCCCAGGATCCGTGTGTACACATTTCAGTCTATCACACTGATCCCAGCTTAACCTCCGCTTCCTACCTGTGTTTAGTGGAGCTCTGTGTAATGGCACAACTCTCCTTGTTCCGAAAGGCTGAAGGCTTGACCCCTAATGGTGGGTCGGGCAGGTCTGGCCCGGGCGGGGGGATATGGAGCAGACCAGAGTCCGTTGAGCAGAAGGAGTGGACAGGCCAATATAGGGTTAAACAGGTCGGAGAAATAGGGACGAACAAGGCCGTGGAGGGCTTGGAAACCGCTTTGTTTAAAGAAATCCTTTCTTGTCATTTAATAAGGATGGAGCAAACACACAGTTTGTAACAGGCTCCTCAGAGGATTCTAAGTCATGGTTCAACGAATGCTCATTTCAGCTGCAAAGTCACTCAAAGCGAGGGGGGAATACATTGGTGAGGGTCGCCCCTGTAGCCCTCCGAGAGGGGGAGTGAGCGTAAAGACTATCCTCCCCCCCAGCCCCCCTTTCCCCCCACTGCCTCTCCCCACTCCATGTTTCCAACAATCAGCTGCCAAACAACAATGGAATTGGCAGAGAGAGAAAGGCTCAGACATGTCAGCGTAGAAGAGCAGAGTGATTCCTTTCACCCGGGGAAATCAGAGGGAATTCAGGCACGGAAAAGGCAAGGCGTTAATTGCAAGGAGTATTTGTTCCCAATAAACCTCACGTCAAGTTGTCCATTGCCTGATGCTTTCTCCCCCAGCAAAGCTGATGCCAACCCTCAGCCACTGAACAACTTGACAGTGAGGTGGAAGGTAAATGCATTGGCCAAAGTACTGTGGGACAAAGGGTTAACAGTATTACTGGCATCTCTGCGAGGAGTTAGCACGGTTGGTGAGGCCAATTGCAAAGTGCTGTGCATCCTTTTCTGCCTCCCCCTTTCTCTCTCTCGCTCTCCCTTTCTCAGATGTCTCCTTAGCTCTGTGATCTGAGTCACAGAAGGTCAAGGGTTCAAGACACTGCCATTGCAAACTGTTTCTTTGCCCTCTTTACCCATTTTGCTATCACTTAAAACAAGGTCTAGTTGTCGAGTATGAGGTTCAGTGGCTTGTCCCAAGACACAAACACGCAGAACGAAGCCCGTGACGAATTTCAGAGCTTATATATGTGCGGTATCTGTCTTTAAATCAGATGAAGCAAACTGTGAGTTTGTTGAAAATGTTTTTAAACCCAGTGAAATAAACAAATCATTGTGGAGGCCAGTGGTTAGAGCGCTTGCCTCGCAAGTGAGAGGACTTGGGTTTGATTCCCAGGCAGTGCGAAACCTTAGGCAAGTTTCCTTACTCCACACACATGCCTCTGTTTACCCAGCAGTAAGTAGGAACCTGGCTGTTAGTCGAATGGAGGATCACTTTTCCAGGATTAATAATCCGCTCAAATCCCTTTTTAAAATAATAATTTATTCACTTGACCCACGACTGTTTATGGGACGCTGCTGTGTGCAATTGACTGCCGCGTTTCACCCGCAAAATATACAGTGAATCCACTTTACAGTATATTGTGTAAAGTGCTTTGAGACGTCTTGAAGACACTGTATCAAATACAAGAATTATTATCATTAATGTATGTTTGTTTCTTGTGACACACATCACGTTGCAGAGAATCTAAGCAGCCAGTTATTTTAACATTCAGATTTGAATGAAATCCCTCCATGGACTGAGCTAATCATATTCAACCTCCAGGTCTGTGTCTGGGATTTAATATTTCCCAAGTTGTGTTAGAAATAGATTGTTTCCATTAATGTTTGAAGAGAGAGATGAATACTCGCTTTGGGAGATTTACTACCTGGGAATTGAATGAATTTCAGGCTATTTGCTGTCTATCCACACGGCTGGATCTCTCACTATATTCATGTGCATGGAGACAAGTCAATACCAGTCTTACTGCCTGGCCTCTGCCCCAGAGAGAAGGGAGTTTCTCTCTCTGACCAACAACCCCCCAAATAAAACTGGCCACTCACTCCATGGCTGTTTATGGGACTTTGCAGTTCGCAAATTGACTGTCACGTCCACCAACAAACACACAGTCAGTAAAATCCCTTGAAGCGCTTTGAGTCTTCTCGAAGACGCGATAAAACATTATATCATAACCGCAAGGCGCGCCGAACATTTTTCTGGTGGATTGCGGCTCCGTGAAAGTTGTTGGGATGTAGCATGTTTAGGAACGAGTGTGTGTGCGTGTGAATGGGACCACCCACAGAGGCAAAGAGCTGGTCACTGAGTGTGAAGCGTCAGAGCTCTCAGTGGGTGGGGTGGGGGGAGCTTGGAGCAGATCACCAGGGGCCTGTGTCAGTGTCTCAGCTAAAATTGGAAAGACTTGGTAACCTCATGTTGACATTCATTAGGCAGTATCTCCCGCAGATATTCTGCTCCTCACACCAGTGTCCAGCCTCGGCTTGGCAGATGTAACGTAGCCTGGAGTCTGTCTTTGTCAATGTGTCCACGCTGTTGGTCAGTCTGTATATATCAGGCTCGCAGATGTGCGGGTCAGTGTTACTGAAGCCAGAGGAGTTTTACTCTGTCTCCAACCCGTGCTGTCTGTCATTGACCTGGGAGTGTAGACAAACAGTGTAGTAGTAATAATAATCCTTGCATTTGATATAGTAACTTATCATGTCGTTGAGACGTCTCAAAGCGCTTCACAGGGTATACTGTAAAGTGTAGTTTGAAGGTGAAATGTGGCATCCAGTTTGCGCACAGCAGCGTCCCACAAACAGCCATGGAGTGAGGGACCAATTCTATTTGGGGGATTGTTGGCCAGGACATCGGGAGAGAGAGAAATTCCCTTCTCTTTTCTGACTCAGCGGCGAGAGACCTACCCACTGCGCCAGGCTGACACACAGTGTAGAGGGAGCTCAGTGTGTAACCTGGAAGTGCTGAGTTTTGAGTTCTTCCACAGGCAACACCCTGAGCTTTGTTCTAATTTATAACATTTTACAAATAAGAAGATAATCTCCAGGCGGCCTAGGGCGGGGCGGGGAGGAGAAATCTACTGGACTTTTGTTAACGTTATATACTTACTCAGCACAACCCGGGGTCATGATGTCTTGACGGCAGATTAATCACTTCCTGGGATAGTTAGCTAAGTTCTCTGTGTCAAGACTCCCTGATTTCCCACAGATAGGGCCCGTGATTCAGTGCTTCACAGGAAGTCTCTAGTCAGCTGCTGTAGCCCTTGACTCGCTGACTGACAGCTGAGAATTACAGGACGAATGTGACAAATTTCCTCACGGAATTCCTAAATGAGTTCACATCCCCTGAAATCACTACACCTAAAGTCCTGCCTACAGCTGTAGTGCAGTGGTTAGAGCACTCTCCTCGCAAACGAGAGGACCCGGGTTCAATTCCCGGGCAGGATGTGGCGAAACCTTAGGCAAGTTTCCTCACTCCACACGCGCACCTCTGTTTACCTAGAGGTAGGAACCCGGTTGTTAGTCGATTGGCGGATCGCTTTCCTGGGGTAATAACCCTTCAAAAAAAAATGTGGTCACTCAATCCACGACTGCGTGTGTGGGGGACGCTGCTGTGCACAATTGGCTGCCGTGTTTCACCCACAAAATACACAGTCAATTCCCTTTACAGGACATTCTGTGAAGCGCTTTGAGACGTCTCGATGACGTGATAGATCAAATGCGAGGATCATTACAATTCAACACAAAACAATTGACGTTTATATAGGCAGTCACTACCCTTTACAGAAGCGTTGCCAAGCTCTTTGAGATGGTACAGGTCCTTCATCAAAGACGAGGATCATTATGATTATGATATATCCCCATTCCCCCCCCCTCTCCCATTCCCCCCTCCCCTACACACCCACACACACCCCAATGTCACTGTTTGACAAGTTTGAGCAACTTACATACTGTTGAGTAAATTATTCGCTGGTTAGTCATCGAGGTCAGAGATCAGCAGCATGTGGTGGTGTGTTTACAAGTGTCAGTAAATCACGACAGCTGGTCGCTGATCTGCTCCCCGGGTCTCCACAGGGGCAGGGAATCCTCTCTCACGGACATTTCCCAGAGGGTGCGTTGACTGTGCAACTCGCCTGGGAATGAGAGGGGGACAAATGCAATTAACATTTGCTAAATATAACTCGGAATGTGGTTACAGCGAGCGGAGACCCGGGGAAAAATTCCATTAAATCTCATTTGCCCACTTACAACTGGGCAACTTACAGCTCGTTGTGCGAGGCTGAGCTGTTCATTGATGCCATTTGGTAAAACCAATAATTGGATTGAATTGATCTCTCTATTAATACTCTCCCATTCTTCTTCCTGTCATGTATCTCACTCTCGGATTTATAGATTTATATTAAAAAATTAATAATAATTTGGTCCTCAATCCACAACTGTTTGTGGGGGACGCCGCTGTCCGCAATTGGCTGCCACATTTCGCCCACAAAATATACAGGCAATTCACTTTACAGTGTATTCTGTGAAGCGCTTTGAGACGTCCTTCCAATGGGATATATTATATTTGTGAGCAGACATGCTCAGGCAGGGAGGGTGGGAGGGGGTCTTTATCTGACAACCCCTCCCAGGGCATCTGCTCTTCCTCTGGGTGCCCAGGAGGCTGGGACTCTAGGCAGAAACCCTTTAAACATGATTTATCTTCACAAAGACTCGATTAAAATGAAGTGGCGGAGTTTATCTCTGGAGAGGTTCTCACTGTCAATTCGGTCTGAGAATTTGTGACTATCTCGCTTAGAAAGTCATCACTCTTGCGGCTGGACTTATAGAGCATAATGGGAGAAATTTAGAGAGGTTTAAACCACTCTGTAACAGTTCAGATATAAGGTGCAGCTGGAGTTTGATTTTGTTTAAAAAAAGCATTTGATGTAAGTTGGGTGTAAAGTGCAGTTAAGGACAATGTTTTGCTTTTTAATTATGCGAATCTCACTTGTAATTTAAAGGCCTTTTCCCCTCCCAATGCAAATCAAACCCACCATTTTCCATTAGTTGTTCGAACAAGTGTCCCATTTATTATTATTAATAATAAAATTCACTCGGCCGGTGTAAATTGGCTGCCACATTTGCCTACGAAATATGCACTCACCGCACTTTACCGTAAATCCTGTGAAGCGCTCTGAGACGTCACGCCGATGTGAAAGGTGACGCATCAACGGCAAGGATTGTTATTATCTTGAATAATAATAATAATAATAATAATAATCCTTGCGTTTGACACAACGCCTTATCAAGAGGTTGGGACATCTCAAAGCGCTTTACAGGATACACTGTAAAGTGGAGTGACCGTGTTCTTGTGGGTGAAAGGAAATAATTTTATCTTTGAAGGAGATGATTTATAGCTAACGGTGGGGGAGTGGTGAGGCGGGGAGGATGGGGGGGGGGGGTGGTTCTCGAAGCTGACATTAAGCAGCTCAGGGTGACCCTCAAGTCACAGTTGGTGAAGGGGACAAAAAGGAATTCTCGTAAAAATTCCCCAAACTGGAATGCCGGGAAACTGGGACGACCCCGATGGTCAAGTCTCGGCAGCTGCGGTCAACGGAGGACCCGGCAGTCAACAGGTGTCGGTGGGTAGAGGGGTCCTGGGGGCTGGGGAGGGGGGGGTCGTGCCCCCTTTCCCAAGCCCAGGGCTTCCTGCCTGGAACAGATGATCAGCTATTTGCAGGGCACAAGATTAATTCTCCAGCTGTCGAGCATTGGATTAAGAGTTCAACTGTGAATCATTCACACATCCATTTTACCTTCCTTCCCCCCCACCCACCTCGTCTTCACTCTTCCCCTCCCCCAGCACATGGAGGCCTCTAGCGTAGTGGGTAGAGCACTTTCCTCGCAAGCGAGAGGACCCGGGATCACTTCCCGGGCAGAGCGAAACTTTAGGCAAGTTTCCTCGCTCGACACGCCTGTTTACGTAGCAAAGCAGTAAGTAGGAACTCGGTTGTTAGTCGATTGGCTTTCCTTGAAAAGGATAATAATAATTTGGTCACTCAATCCACGACTGTGTGTGCCCAATTGGCTGCCTGTTTCACGCACAAAATACACAGTTAATCCAATATATTCTGCAAAGCTCTTTGAGATGTCTCAACAAAGTGATAAGGTTCTGTATCAAATGCAAGGATTATTATTATTAAAGGTTAAAGAGGACTTCTTTGCTGATTCCCTGAGGTCAGGTTGAAAGCCTCTGGGATGGACTGTATTAACCTTCTGTCTCTGGGGAGATAGTGATGGGATTACAGTATCTATATGCAGTTAATGAGACTGGGTCATTGCCTCACACAGCTCGGCAACCTGTAATTCCAGGTATCTCTGCTCCAGGCAACATCTAAGCCATCACTAAATTGACCTCTTCCACAGTTCAGGTTTGGTCCCGGAGAGTGAACGAGCAGAGGCTTTGCTAACTGAATGTTTGCCTCCAGCTCTCTGGAGGCCTGAGCTACCCTTTGTGACACTCCCTTTTTTTAAACACAAAATGGCTGCCCCGGGAGGTGTGGGTTCAGGTCAATATAATACATTGTGTTGTTTAAAAAAAATACTTTTCATCAAACATTTATTGAGAGCACATTTCATCTTCTCAGATTGTTAATGGGAATTGGTTCAGAAACAAATACAATTTTGGGGGGTTGGGGGGGGTGGCGTGGTTAAGTTATTTTGGATGACGTTGACAGAAGAACGTTGACATTTTCAGGAGAGAAGGAGGCTATTCGGCCCATTGAGTCCATGCCTGTATCATTGGCTATAATATAATTATAAGTATTTATTAATCTCTTTTTCCCCATAACTCTGAATGCTTTTACTGCACAGTGTTAAATGATAATAACTTAATAATAATCCTTGCACTTGACATAGCGCCTTATCACATCTTCAAGACGTCTATATATTGGGTGTATTGTGTTGCTCTTCGAACTATAGACACTTGCTCAAGATTTTTTCCTCCAAAAAAAAATCCTATTCTTAAGCATTTACCATAATAAACTCCTGAACAGTTGGGAGGAAAAAACCTTTATAAGAAATCCTGAAACCCATTTGCTTTCCATTTGTGGGTTGACTACCCATGCCTGTCCGAGTCAATGGCGGGGGAGTCAATGGATAAGTGAGCTGATGGATGAGAGGAAGTGTCCCTGAAATGAAAGGCGACCCGTCAACACACATTAGGAGTGGCCTCTCTGCTTTGAGGCCACACATCTGTATGTCGGGCGCCTCTTGATTGCCACAGACAGGGATGATCAGGCAAGCTGCAAATAAATGAGACTTGACCACACTATTACTCCCACATCCCAATATCTGCTCAACCGCAGAGAATTTTTTTCCCCTCCTGAAGTCAATACTTTATAACTCGAGGAACAGCTGATGCTCGTCAAGGCAATCTGGAATGTTCTCCTTCCATTGCCAAGGGACCTGACCACCACTTTGCCCCTTTGGTTCAATTGAAGGGTAACCTGAGGTCTTGCCTCCCCTCCTGTCCCGGACACTGGGAATGTTCATGCTGGAGAAGCAAAGGCTAAGGAATATCTTAATCACGTAGAGTCCTGTAGTAATAATAATAATCCTTGCATTTGATATAGCACTTTTCAAAGCGCTTCACAGAATATACTGTAAAGTGAATTGACTGTATATTTGTGGACGAATTGGTTAGCAGACTCGCCTCGCAAGCCAGAGGACCGGGCAGGGCAAAACCTTAGGTGCATAATGTAAGGTGAATTGACTGTATATTTTATGGGTGAAACACGGTAGCCAATTGCACAGCAGTGTCCCACAAACAGTCATGGATTCAGCACCCAAAGTATTGTTTATTTATTTGTTTGGATGGATTATTACACCCAGAAACCAATCTGCCAATCGACTGACAACCGGGTTCCTACTTACTGCCGGGTAAACTAAGACGTGTGGAGCAAGGAAACTCGCCTAAGGTTTTACCCTGTCCTTATAAGGTGCTATATAACGCAAGAATTTTTATTATTACTATATTTAGCTTTTATTTTGAAGCTGTGTTTTCAGCAAGCGGCTTCCCGATCCAAGTTGAAATTTCAAGAATCTTATACAATCCTGCATGACGTTAAGTGTTCAGACAAAATGGCCTGAGCAGGCTGGAATTTCAGGCCTGTAATGTCTGCGGAGAGCCTGGAAGTGAGGAATTCAGAGTGAAGCAAGGCGATTAAAATGGAGCTTCGCTCTTTTTTTACGGGAATTAATATTTATTCTTCTCCCACACTCCATTAAATATCTCCAGACACGTCCGCCATCTGTATGAGGAACCCTGTGGAGAGCTGAGGCCCACAGGAATGTAGGACTGATTCTGAAAGCATTTGGTCCGTCCAAACTGCAGCACAGACAACGCTCGCTGAACCTGGGGGAAGGTTTATAAATAGCAGATTCCCTTCACTGTTAACAACTCGAGGACCTGTTGTTCTGACCCAGGGCTGTTTTCACTCTATCCTGCAGGAGGTGTTAAAATTTCTCAGTAGAACACAGCAGCATGCCTCAAACCACAGCCGGTACAAAGAGCCTCTCATTTTCTGCTGGCAATGGACCCACAGTTGCTCAGAGCCTGTCAGATAATAGCCTTGTCTTGGGGTTTTGAGTCGGTCACTCACGCCAGACTGTTCAGAAAAGGGTTTAAGCAATGACTCAATCCCTGATAAGAGCCGAATGAGATGCTGCCCTGTGGAGTTAGGAAGATTTGAGCGATGATGAATACATTTGACATTGTGCCCTATCGCATCAAAACCTCTCCAGCTTCAGAATTTTCTATAAAGCATAGTGACTGTGCAGTTATCAGGCAAACGCACAACCCAATTTGTGTACAGCAATGTCCCCCAAACAGCCATAGAGTGAAAGACCAATTTTTTTAAATCCAGGAATTGTTGTCCAGTTCTCCACGAGAAACTTCCTTCTCTAACCTGTCCTGTCACTGACCTTGAGTGTGGATGGACAGGGTAGAGGGAGCTTTAATCTGTCTCTAGCTCGTGCTTCAAATAAAAGGAATAAAATAAAAGCTTGTGTCCCCAGTACTGACAACCTGATCAAAAGTAGCACAAAAAAAATCTATAAAATAAGAAAGTTCTGGTTGCATTTGTAGCTGATTTTTAGCGCCACTAAAGTGACAGGCGTCTTTCACACTCGCAATTCACCTGATTCCAGCAGCTTCTCTCACTCCTTCCCTTCTCCCCCACAACTCCCCCCTCTCCATCTCCACTTCCAATAAAAGGTCCATTGGCAGATTAGTCTAATCCTCTTATTCCCGAGCAATTACACAGTTGGTGCTGATAGCAGAGGCACACGTACTGACTTCCCATTGCAGCAATAACCATCTTAACCCTGTTTACACTGGGACGCCACAAGGCAGCAGGTAATGTGTTCTGATACAGAGCTGCTGTGTTGCATTATCTGGAGTTTTTTTTCCTGGCAATCTGAAACAACAACAATTTAACAATAATCATTATAATAATAATGCTTGATATAGTGCCTTACCGTGCCATTGAGGCCTTGCGTCTCAAAAAAGCGCTTTGCAGGATAGACTGTAAAGTGAATTGACTGTATATTTTCGGGCGAAACGCGGCAGCCAATTGCGCACAGCAGCGTCCCCACAAACAGCCGTGGATTGAGTGACCACATGTTTTTTTTGAGGCAAATTTATTTATTTGTCAGCATAATTGATGTGACTCATGAAGCTTTTTTTTACGTAATAAAATTTATGATTTATTTATTAAGCTTGCATTTACACAGCGCCTTTCAGGTGGGGCAGTGTCTCAGAGCGCTTAAGAGTGGCGGAGCCTGACACTGAGCCGGAGTGGGGGTGGGGGGAGGAATGAGGTGACCGTAAGCACGGTCAAAGAGGAATGTCTTCAGTCCTGAATTAAAGGAGGGTGGCGAGGCGGGGAGTTTGGGGGGGAAAGTTCCAAAACTTTGGGTTGTAGTATAGCTGAAAGCACGATAAACATGGAAAGTGATGTCTGTTTTAAAATCACGTCTCAATCCCGTCCCAACTCGACTTATTTCCATCGTCTCCCACATCCAATGTGGCGTTATCTGTAATTACTGGGTTCGGGATTAATTGTGGGGTGAAGGAGAGAATGTCTGGATGAACTTCAGTGAAAGATGGGGGCGGGCGAGGTGGGGTGGGGGGAGTGGTGGGGGTCTTTGAAAGGAAAAATGCCAAACCGTTCAGTCATTTGAATCGTTCTATTTCTAGTTCAAACATAACCGAGCAGAGATTGCTGGGTGCTTTGGGGTTAAGAAGCCTTGCAGTTAGCAGTTTGTGGTGAAATCTGGAGCTCTTTTCAAAAAGGAAATGAATTAGAGAGGCCAATCCCTCAGTCATTGGGGCATCTGCCAAACACACACACACATACACGCACACTCACACACTACATACAACAACAACAACAACAAGATTCCATTTATAGAGCGCCTTTCACGTCGGGAGGACGTCCCAAGGCGCTGGACAGTTGGGTCAGGACCCGAGTACACACACGTACGCGCACACATACCCACATTCCCAGCACCCCCACTCCCCCACACACATACACACACACAACACACACCCGACCAGTTGTTTGGATCACTGGCTGCTTGAGTTGGGTCATGCATGTATCTCAGTGGTCAAGGATGTGCTTTTCACGTGCGAGACCCTGGGTGTAATTTTGTGTGCGCGCATAAGTCCTATAGCTCAGCGGTTAGAGCACTTGCCTCTCAAGCGAGAGACCTGGGTTCAATTCCAGACAGGTTGAAACCTTGGGCAAGTTTCCTTACTCCACACGCCTAATAATAATAATCCCTCAAGAAAAGAAAATAATATTAAATTGGTCAGTTCAATCCACAACTGTTTGTGGGACATTGCTGTCCGCAATTGGCTGCCGCGTTTCGCCCACAAATATACAGTCAATTCACTTTACAGTATATTCTGTGAAGCGCTTTGAGACGTCGAGAAGACGTGAAAAGCGCTGTATCAAATGCAAGGATTATTATTATAATTATTACCCCTAGAAAAGTCTAACCACTACACTACAGGACTCCACGCTTTGTAGTCCTTTCCGTGTAGCATATATCTGGAAAGATGAGAGTTCAGTGATGTGTGTCGTCTGGACAGTGTCATTAGGAAAGTAAATTGGAATCAGACGAGACCGACCCACAGGTATAACGCCTACAGTGACTGGCTCCTGCAGATGTGATTGTGGAAGGGAAGCAACATACAAGTCCTGCAGCAAGCGAGATAATGGACCAAGCTTTCCTCTGGTAATGGATGGACAGAGTTGGGTTACACTCCATAGATCCGAGAAGGTTAAGGGGTGATCTGATTTGGCGATCTTGAGGTATTTCCAAATAATCAAGGTTATTAATGAGCGAGAGATAGCGAACGAATGGTTCTTCCCTCTGGCAAAACAGATCTTAAATCTCTAATTAGAGCTCGTCTGGTTAGATGTGAGATCAGAAGATGTTTCTTCACACAGAGGCTTGTGAGGCATGGAATGTTCCTCGTCAGAGAGGTCCAGGGATCGAATCAAGTTGGATTTTAAAGAGAACACAGATACGTTTGGCTGGTGGGAAATGTGAAATCTTTGTGCGAGGATGACATAGTATGGCTTAACGCTGAGCAGAGGAGAGAGGGAGAAGGAGAAAGGGAGCGAGGTGGAAGGGGAAAGAGGAGGGAGAGAGAGGAAGGGGAGAAACGAAAAGCGAGAGGGACAGGAAGCACAGAGAAAGACAAATGATACCCTGAGGGAACAACAATAAAAACAACAAATGACATTTACACAGAGTCTTTCACATTGAGAGGACATCCCAAGGCGATTTGGACCCGAGCTGGGGGTTGGGATCAGGAACGGTGGAAGCAGAGAGATCCCGAGGGAAATATGGGGAAAGGAACACAGTAGAAGCCAGTTCTAAGCAGGACATTTGCCGGGGTGGGCAAAGAATTTCAACTGAAGATTTAGGGAATGAAAGTGGAGCATTGTGAAGGGAAGATATGGGCGTGTCTGGTATCTGCATTATCAGCGAGACTGCTCAGGTCTCAGATAAGTGAAGAGTTTCCAATTCTCACCGATCTCTAACGACTCATGAAATAGCTTTTCATCCATTCCAGATGATTGGATTGGACTCGCCTCCTGCGCTCTCTGCTAATCAGTTCTGCTATTCGGCGGCTGATGGACAGGTGACAGCTATAAGCTGCCCCTGGTTCTGTACGCTTGCAGCTCGCTTGTCCCTTGCAGCCTCTGCCAATTGATTAGTTTGGTAATCAAATAGTGGATTGATTAAAATTCTTTCCCAAGACTTCAACGCCCCAACCCCGCTCTTCCCTCTGTGACGTCCCCTTATCTCACCGCCACTTCCTGCTTCATCTGGGCCTCCGTTATCTTCCCCTTTGTCTGACCTCGAATATTCAGATAATAATTATAATAATAATCCTTGCATTTGAGACAGCGCTTTATCACGTCTTCGAGACGTCTCAAAGCGCTTCACTAAATGTACTGAGGAGTGAATTGACTACTTTGTGGGCAAAACCTGGCAGCCAATTGCGCACAGCAGCGTCGCATAAGCAGTCGTTGGAGTGAAGTGACCAAATTATTATTTTTATAAAGGAAACTCGCCTATGGTTTTGCCCCAACCGGGAATCGAACCTGGGTCCTCTCACTTGTAATTGATAATCTGACACCACTAAACACCTGATGGAATATCTTTCAGTTAGCGCTGTAGTCAGTGTGTGTATTTTGCATGAAGTCCATGATATTGCGTGATATTTGCGTGATACATCAATCACTTTCCCCTGTTCTGAGTTTCTGTATTTGTTTGTGAACGAATGGTTTACATCCATTCACCTTCATTCCTGTTAATGAGAGGAAGATCCTGGGAGATCTTTCTTTCTATGAAAGGCGTCGATTTTTTTTTTGCTGCACTTTTCCTTCGTGAACATCTTAATTTACGCCAGAATTAATTTTAAATGCACTAAACATCAGAGCAAATGCAATTACAACGTGCAGGCAATTGTGCAGCGGATTATTTATGTTTAAATTATTGGCGTCGCCTTGTGTGGGGGGGAAATGTGAGGGGTGATGTGGGGGTGGGGGGGGGTTGTGGTGGGGAGGGAGGGGGAGCATTGAATGGAGCTGGAAGGGCCCTGGAATCGAATGGCGTCATGCGGAATGAGTGCCCTTGTTCAGAGGAGATTTGTGGCTGTGGTTTTGTATGGGTTCGCCCTCAGGCAGTCTGAACTTATTCTCCGCAGTCATACTGGGCTCCGCTCTCATTAACTGGGGAAGGCTTTGATGTCCAGGGCTGGGGAGTCAGCGGTGGAGGCGAAGGGAACAGATGCTGGGAAGCTCGCACGTACAACGTGTGTCTATTGTTCAGGCCAGCTCCAAGCCTGGGATTGTTACTGCTCTCCGCTGGAATGTCACTGTTTGTCTGGCCCGGTTTGATGTCCGGCCCGTTAATTAAGGGTTCCTTGCTCTCAGGGGGCTGGGGCGGAGAGGGAGTGGGGGTTGGGGGGTTGGAGGAGGCGGGCGGCGATGAGGGAGTTGTGGGGAGAGTCAGTCCTTCACTTCTATCTGGTAATGCGGAGCATGCCAGCTCCCAGGGGGGTGGGCGACCATCTGCCTCTCTGTCCCACTAATGAAGGCCTGTTGCTGGGACAAAGACACATATTGATCCGTGGCTAATATTCACACGTGGACTGACCTTTCTGATGCGCTGTCTCACACACTCGCCTGGGGGGTGTTTGGTTGCCTCAATGGGCTTTAATTCGAGGCATTTCCTTCACTTCTGAAACAGGGGCTAAGACCAGCTGCGGAGTGTCCACAAGCTGAAGACTTTCCTCCCGCCCTCTGATATATAGCAGCGAGTACGGAACCTCAGTTTAAACATTCATCTCTTAGGTCTGAGTTCTGTAATGTAGTGGTTAGTGTGCGCTCGCCTCGCAAGCGAGAGGACCCGGGTTCGATTCCCGTGCAGGGCGTTAGACAAGTTTCCTTACTTCTACACACGTCTGTTTACCTGAACGTGCATAAGTAGGAACCCGTTTGTTAGTCGATTGGCGGATCGCTTTCGGGGGGGAGCTAATAATCCCTTCAAAAATAAATGAAATAATAATAATAATAATAATTCGGTCACTCAATCCATGACTGTGTGTGTGAGACACTCACTGCTGTGCGCAATCGGCTGCCGCGTTTCGCCCACAAAATATACACAGTCAATCCACATTACAGTGTATCCTGTGAAGCGCTTTGAGACGTCTCGAAGACGCGATAAGGCGCCGTGTCAAATACAAGGATTATTATTGTTAACACTGAGCCAGCAGCAGGTACAAAGCCTCGGATTAAATCTTCATCTGTTAGGTCTGAGCCCAAACAGTGTAAACGCTGCTCATTGGCCGCCGGAGCCTGGGATCGGGATTGTTCGTGTCCTTTTGTCATTGTCAGCAACAGAAGACCCAGGGGACCCCGGGGGCCGGGGGTCAGAGCCATCACCTGCCAATAACTAAAGTGCATTGTGGGTAATTGTAAGTCTCTAATCTCTAGTTAAACGAACGTATTTCTGATTATTTCCCCTCCCCTCCTCCTGCTGCCCCCCCCCCACCCCCTCTCCCCGCCGCAGAAAATCTGCTGAGCATCTGGCTGATATATTGCGTGCGACAAGTCGGGAGGTGTGACCTTCACCCCAGTCTCTGCCTCTTAAGATTTGATTAAGATAGTCTTTTTTTTATTGGAAGCGCTGAGGGCTCGGTTGATGGCTGAGGGCATTTTGGAACTTGTTGATGTTCAGGCGTTGCTTGCGGTCAGGCTGTGCGTGTGAGACCAACTCTGGAGTCCTGTAGGGTAGAGGTTAGAGCGCTCGCCTCACAAGCCTGGTTTCGATTCCCGGGCGGGGCAAAACCTTAAACAAGTTTCCTTCTGTTTACCTCGCAGTGAGTAGGGATCCGGTTGTTAATCGATTGGCGCATGGCGTTTCCAGTCTTTTTCCAAATAGAATTGGTTGTGAAGAGACACTGAGCTGGATGCGAGCCAGCTCATCATAATCATCCTTGCATTTGATGCAGCGCCTTATCACGCTGTCGAAGCATTGAATTAGAATTAATTAATTGAATTAGAGTTTGGAGCAATATCAAGAGAGATGCAGTCAATAACACATGAGGGAGAACGGGAGAGAGAGTTACTGAGTCCAACAGTAGAGGGAGAACGATTAAGATCAATAAATATACAAAAGTTGTTTACGCAAAGATCATTAACACCAGCGAACTTTGGGTTCTGTGTTTAGAATAGGAAATTCCATTAGCAACACAAAGGCTCAGTTGGTAGCACTCTGCTCTCTGATGAAGGCTGTGGGTTCAAACCCCACGTCAGAGCTTTAAACTCACATTGCAGGCATCCAATTCAGTGTTGGGAATGCAAGCGAGAGGACCCAGGTTCAAGATCCAGGTGGGATGAAGCGTTAGACAAGTTCCCTTACTCCACACACGTGTTTATCTATTAGGAAATAGGAACCCGGTTGTTAGTCGATTGGCACATCGCTTTCCCACGGGTAATCCCTCCCCCCAAAAAACAATAATTTATCGAAGACACGATAAGGCGTTACATCAAATGCAAGGATTATTATTATTTATGTAGCGCCCATGACGCAGAGATGCTGTGGTGGGAGACGGTCGAGTGAGGATTCTGGAAGGATGAGATAAGTGGGCCAGAGGGTCTTCTTCGCTCCAATCGATCCTGTGATCTGCTGTGTGGTGAACTCGCAAGCTGCTTTGAAGCTTGCAATGAATATCCTAAAAGGAACAGGTTAACCGGAGGTCAAACAATGGCCGAGAGGAATCCTAAACTTCAATTAAATAATGAAATCAGACCCAAAACTGGGAGCCAAGGTTCAGCCGGAGATCCCACTGATTGGGCTGAAACATCTCCCTGGGAGGCCTCAGTGCTGGTCCTTAAATCAGCCTTTGCATTGAATCAGGTATTAATAGTCCCTTGAGATGAAATCACTTCATATAAGACTGATCTCTCTTTCTCTCTATCTCTCTCCCCCTCCTCACCCACCCCCACAGGCAGCAGATCCCAGCAGATAAAAAGGAAATGAGTACATTTGTTTTGGGGGGTGGGATGTCATGGTGAAATTCCCAATGGAGCATTTTTTTAATTTGAGGCTACTTTTCCGGGCCCCCAGGCCATACAGAGAGAGAGAGAGAGAGAGAGAGACCCTCAGTACGTCACTGACTGTCCCTCTGCCGACTGCGGAGTTTAACAGGAGCTTGGCTTTGTTGGCTGTGGAGGCAGAGTGTGGAGAGGGCTTCACTCCAGAGGGTACAGAATCCGTTACCACAAGTGACTATCGAGGCCGGATCAATAGAATCGATCAAGAGGGAATTGATTAAGCAGCTGAGCAGTGCAAACACTTCAAGCGCTGTGGAGACACAGAGAAAGAGAGAGAGAGAGAGATGGGAAATGGGATTTAATAGAAGGGAGTTTCCCCCTCTCCTGGTGTCCTGGCCAACAATCCCCGGAATAAAATTGATCACTCAATCCATGGCTGTTAGTGGGACATCGCTGTGCGCAAATTGCCAGTTTTGCCCACAAAATCCACAGTCACTGCACTTTGCAGTATATCCTGTGAAGCGCCTTGAGACGTATCAACGAGGAGATCAAATCCTATATCAAATGCAAGGATTGTAATGATTGATTATTACATGGTATTTAACCTCTCAAATATAATGCAAGATTATTATTATTTACTTTGTGCCCCCCACCCCCTCCCCGGAGTCCGGAGGGGCGAGTGCGGGGCTTGTATGGAATGTACATATCTGTGTCGCTAAGTGATAGAGCACTGTGTCGACATGACACACCCCAAGTAGCCTCTCTGCCTCTTTAATTAAAACTGTGGCGACTGGCAGGGTGATTGACGTCCACCAGAGCAGGCGAACCATGGCTCGGTTTAACGTGTCTTCACTCCCAACAATTTCAGTGATAATAAGCCTTGAATCTGATACAGCGCCTTGTCATGTCGTCGAGACGTCTCAGAGCACTTCACTGTAAAGAGGAGTGACTGTGTATTTTGCGGGCGAAGCACGGCAGCCAATTGGAACCTCAGTTAAAGTCGCATCTGAAGGACGGCACCTCCGATAACACAACACCCCCCCCCCCACCCCTCACACACACACCCCGCAGCCCCACAGCGCTGCACAGGTGTCTTTGAGACGCACGTGAAGATTGTTCGAGCGGAGCAATTGGGGTCTAACTGCCGCGTTTCACCCACAAAATACAAGTCACTGCACTTTAGAGTACATTCTGTGAAGCGCTTTGAGACGTCCCAATGACGTGATAAGGCACTGTATCGAACGTGAGGATTATTATTAGTAGTATTATTATTCCGTGGCTGTGTGTCCAGTCAATGTTCTCCCTGTTCGATGGCGAGAGGCTGCGATTGGGGCTGAAATGTCACCTGTAGCGTGGCCCACCCTGGGAGGCTTTATTAATTTAATCAGCTCCCGTCTGGAGACGACATCATTAAAACGATTTGGGATCCCGTCTGAATCCACAGCCCCCCGAACGGCAAGAGACAGCAGCTGGAGTCAGCCATCTCGAAGGCGGTGCTCGTAACACGCCTGCTGTCTCCACTCTTTACCGTGAATTACACACGCCCCGTGTCCTCCTGACAGCAAACAACATTGCACTGACACCAGGCCATTAAAAATTAAAATCATATTTACCCGTCAGGTAATTTAAGCCCCTGTCAGACGCCGTTCACTCATTAAAAACCGGGGACATTAATCAGAGCGAGGTGCTATCTGCTTGACAGCTCCATGACATTAGCTCAGAATTCTGTCTGCAATTCTTTCTAATGAACAGTTTAAACGCTGATCGGATTCCTTTAACTGCAGACAGCCCCAGCTTCCACTACACATGTCCTCGCTCTGCACGGTTATTCCTGGCAGTATTGCCAGCGACGTTTGATGCTGATTGCAAAGAAGAGCCTCGCTCTCTTTATAGCCCCGTAACGCGGGAATGAAAGCGCTTCACGCGTAATTACTCTCGGGTGTAGTGACTGCGAATTTCTAGGCAGCCAATTTGCACAGAGCAAACCACTACCCACACACACACACACACCCCCGCCCCCCCCCCCACACACACACACACACAAACAGCCGATTTTATGTGGGGATTGTTGGGCAGGAGGTCAGGCGAAATTCCCTTCTCTTTATTTGTTTGGAATCGTGTCTGGGATCTATAACGCACACCTGAACAGGCAGAGCAGACAACACGTTGCATTTACACAGCGCCTTTCACGTGATGAGGACGTGCCAAGGCCCTGGACTATGAGGGGTTTGCACCCGAGCTGGTGGTTGGGATGAGAGAGGGTTGGAGGGCGGGGACGAGGGGGGAGGAGGGCTGATGACTGAAGGCACGGTCGAAAAGGAAGGTCTTGAGATAGGCCTTGAAGGAGGCAAGGGAGGGGCTCAGGGATGGAGTTTCAAAAGATGGGGGCAGAGAGGCTCAAGGCCCGACCACCGAGCAGGTCAGTTGCCTGCAGAGGGTAAGGGAGCGGGCAGACTGGTGGAGGTTTAAGAGGTCGCAGAGAGAGTTAGGAAGGAGCAAGATCGTGGAGGGCTTGAACGGTGAGTACATCAGAAAGCCACGCTCAGCCGAGTCCCCCAATGCCCACCCCCGCGTTGAATTCCTACCCACCCTCCCTGTTCTCCCTGACAGCGAATGGCTTCTCATGTGTGGCGACAGAGTGAGACGACTGCAGCCCGAATGCCAACTTCAGGGCAGAAAGTTACGGAGGATAGAATCATTGTTAACACGGAATTAAACCCCTCGAACCTCCCCATTTTCTGCCAACAGCTGAGCCCCAAATGAATTGGCTGCACCTCAGATTGCGTGCGGGACGGGCTGGTCCAGATTAGCTGCCGCGCTGGCAATTAGAGCCCCGGCTCTCGTTCCTAATCAATTCCTAATTTAGCAGCTATCCCCAAACACGCACACTGTGAGGGCCCCCAAGCCTTGGCGTTTGAGAACCTGCGCCTAATGCTCTCCGGGATGAGGTGATCAGCCCCTCCCGAGAGAGAGAGAGAGAGAGAGAGAGAGAATGTGTAGTAGACACTGGGAGGTTTTGACAACAGCTTGGCTTTTATATAGCGCCCTTCACACGCCGGTCGGTTCACAAAGTCCTGTTACGCCCGTGTTTTTTTTCCCCCCTGTAAATAAACCAACAATTTAAACACATGGAAGAACGCTGATTGTATTTAGAAGTACTTAATTGTATTCAGTTACAAGTGTTTTAACTGTATTTGGATGTGTAGAGGATCGGTATGCGGGCGTGCGAGTGAGTGTGTGTGGGTGTGAGTGCGTGTGTGTGGGTGGTGTGTATGGTGTGAGTGTGTGTGTGTGGGTGGTGTGTATGGTGTGAGTGTGTGTGTGTGTGCGAGTATGTGTGTGTGAGCGCCCTCATTTTCATGGCAGATAATGATCCGTCACCATGTTCAGTGCAACATCCACCACATGGAGCAAGTGAGGAGGAAGTTATGAGGACCAGACCTTGTTACACTCCACTTGTCTTTCTTCAACAGAAAATAAAAATGCTTTGTAAGAAAAATACACACACACAGGGCGGCGGCGGTGGGGTGGGGGGGGTAACAGGACTTTGTGAACACCCTGTACACGGAAATCTCAGTCTGGTTTCGAGACCCTTAAGCACGGTGATGGGTTTCCGCTCGTGTCGCAAAAAAAACATTGAAAAATTCCAAATCGATTATTTTGCGAGGCATTTCGCCCTTTATTCGAGGTGCTGCGACTTGCGAGTTCCTCTCCTTCTGTGTTCTCAGCACACGGTCACGTTTACTCTCAGCTCCCTTCCCATCTGTGCTGCTCACCGGCCTTGCTGGGTGGCGTCCGTCAGCAGATGGTGATAATTTGCTTCTTGCTAAAGCCTTTATTTGTTTAGCGCAATCAGTTCCTTGTTTACTGTACGTGCTGGAGTGTGTCAGGCCCCTGACGGGCCTCTTACAAGAGCTGGCCCAGATGTTCCTTAAACGCTGCCCGACGACCCTGTTTGCTTGCACTGACCTTACTCCCAACCTCTACCGATAATGACCCCCTCCTCGCCCGTCCGTCTCTCTCTCTCTCTCCGTCCTTCTCTCTGCCATCCCCATCAAGATCTCTTCACTGAGGCCCATTAGCCGTCAAACCGTTTTGTCTTCTCCTGCCTTCATTTCTCTTTAGGACTGGGTAAGACAAATGGTCTGAAGACAGGCTAATTGGCCTCCCAAGTTCGTACTGGGTTTAATGGTCTGTGTGGAATTTCAGGCCTCAGCTCTCTTATCTGCGTCCGTAGCCTTGAATATTTCCATTTTGTCTGTCTGTGCGGGTGGATGTTAATGATTCCACGGCGCTATTTTCTCTCCCAAGTGTCCTGGCCAACAATCCCCCAGATAAGGTCGTTCATTAACTTCATGCCTATTTGTGGGATAATGTTCTGTGCAAATCGACTGTGCGTTCACCTACAAAACACGTAGTCACTACACTTTTCGGTAAATCCTGTGAAGCGCTTTGAGATGTCCAGCGGTTTGGGACATCCTCCCGATGTGAAAGGCACTATACAAATAAAATATGTTGTCGTTGTTCTTGTCCTGATGTGAAAGGATCTATATGAACTGCAAGGATTATTACTAGTGGTAGTCGTATGATATTATTAGTATAATTATTATTAAAATCCTTAGCCTCATAACCTGTCTCCTCACCTTCAAAACCCGTTGAAAACCTCTCTCTTTAGCCCTGCATTTAGTCAACATTTCTAGCTCCCGTCTTCCCAAACCTGCTCGGTGATCCACACATTGTCGTTGTAAAACACTTTGAAACGTTATCTAACATGAACGGTGAAATATGTTCTCTTCCCACCTCACCGGGGTCAGAAAAAGGGAACCTGACAGCTTTTATCCCAGGTCCCAAATACAGACGACTGCTTAACAACCGGGAATAGTCTAACCTCCCCTCTCCCCCCACCCCCCACCCACCTCGAAGCAGAGTGTAAGTGCTGTCTGTGCTCAAGACAGAGAGAACCAGCTTTGAAACATTTACACACAGTAATCTACCATCTGCGTCAAAGTGAAAAATGCCTCTTAAAAAATATTTTGGCAGCTCTTCAGCGGCCTGTTAGACACTGACAGGATGAGAGTTCCTACCAGAATCAGCCAGATAACTAGTGATTAGCTGCTATTCCTCTCCCAACACTGCCTCCCCTCCTCCAGGTCTGCGTTGAGTGGCTGTGGAGGATGGGGTGGGATGGGACAGTCGGTGCTGTGGATTTGGACGCGAATGGTCTTAATTGGCCCGTGCGTTTTCTCTGTGAAGGAGGTTAATGGCCTTGCAGGCCCAACGCTCCCGAAGGAACAGGCTGCCCTGCAGCTCATAGCAACTGGTTTCACTCAGGTACACACCACAGCTGTCTGGGGAGCGAGAACCATGGAGCAACTCTCAGTGCTGGAGCGTCTCTCTCAGCCCCGTGGCACGAGCCCTCCTTGATATCTCCCAGTTTGACCTGCGACTCTGCGGAGAGGAGGACTAAACCCCCTTTCACTTCCCAGCCCAAGGCCTTGGTTTACAGATGCGCAGGGAGTGTGTTCCCGGCCCCACAATCCTCCCCATTTAATGGCTCATTCATTCACCTCTTGGCTATTTTTCAGGACAAAATGGCTGTCACTTGTGCCTACAAAAAGCTCTCTGCATTTCGCAGCAATTGGCTTTTGAGATGTTATGCTATAAAAGTGCAAGTTCCTTATATATATATATATACATATATAGTCTTTTGATATAAGATTATTTTGCTTTTCTTTAAAATTACCCCCCTTTGTTTTGGTTCCTGATAAAAGTCTCTACTGCTGTTCTGACCGTGAAGAGATACTCTGACACTTCAGAAACGCTGGAATCAAACCCATGAAACAGCTATATAATATGTTAATTTATAATATTGACAACAGTGTTAATAGTAATCATTAATGATATGTTAAATATAACATGTATCTGTTTCGCCCACAAATACACAGTCACTCCGCTTTACAGCGCATCCTGCGAAGCGCTTTGAGACGTCTCAACAACGTGATAAGTCGCTATATCAAACGGTAAAATACGTTTTTTGGTGAAATTCCCCCCGAAAGTTGGAAAAAAGCCACAAATTGATATTCACAAACAGAGACACAACTGGTGTACCGAATCCAATTTAACCGAATTAGACAGAGCAGTCACCACAAAAAGCAGGAAATGGGATTAGAAGATCAGTAAAAGACCGTTCAAATTGGGTTGTACTCATAAAAAAAAACACCCGGGGATTTTTGGGGTGTGTGGGGGAAGGGGGGGGATTTTTTGCGTCAATAAATCAAGGTAGAATTTGATACCTAATAAAATAACCTTCAACAACTCAAATGAAAGAGTCAGACAGGAACAAAACTTATTGATGAGTGTGGTTATTGATAAATAGAGAGATGATTAATCACACCGACTGCGTATAAGTAACCGGTGCAGATAATTGCACATCACTCATAATACAAATTAACAGCAGCAGTAGATTTGTACAGAGCAACGATCCCCACACAGTCATGAAGTGAACAGCCAATTTTATCTGGGGTGGTGGGGTGGGTTGAGGGTGGGGGAGTTGAGGGTGGGGGGGGTTGAGGGTGGGGGGGTTGAGGGTGGGGGGGGTTGAGGGTGGGGGGGGTTGAGGGTGGGTGAGTTGAGGGTGGGGTGTTTGAGGGTGGGTGAGTTGAGGGTGGGGGGGTTGAGGGTGGGGGGGGTTGAGGGTGGGGTGTTTGAGGGTGGGTGGGTTGAGGGGTTGTGTGGGGGGAGCAATTGTTGACCTGGACACCGAGAGAGAAATTCCTTTCACTTCTTGAATGCTGCTGTGGGATCTTTATCGTCCACCTGAACAGCCAGACGGGGAGCTCGGTTTAACGTCTCATCCGAAGGACGGGGTCTCCGACAATACAGTGTTCCCCCGGTACAGTACAGGAGTGTCAGGCTGCACTGATCCCAAAGTCTCCATGTGGGAGAAAGGCAAACTCGCACAGGATCACGGGGGAAACGACCTGAAAGGCAAAACGAACTGACTCTTCTTTCTAGAGAGGCTGCAGCTCAAACCAGCGTTGGGTAACTCCTCAATCAAAGGCACAAAGAACAATAGCTCGCTGTCCCAGCTTTCCCAGGGGACGTCTGGCAAAGTGTCCAATAGATGTAATTAATTGCTGGGCTGCCCATTGCTGTAATATATGCTGGTTACAAGCCATGAATCCACTTTAATCCTCCGAATGCTTTTTTGACTGTGTGCCATGACAGGTTTTACTTTGGGTAATGAATGTTTGCCTCATCCATCCATCTGATCGGGAATATTCATTAATTCAGAATAGCAGAGGGTAAATTGAATTACCGATGCAGGGTTGGAATCAGGGTGCTGTCACCTGCCACAGACTGCAGGAACGACGAACACACAGGCAGATCAAGGGTGGACGGGAGACATTATACTCGCTAATGGAGCTGTTTGTTTTAAAGCATGAATAAATAGGCGAATTACTGATAGATGCTGATTAGGTTGTTTCTGTAAGCGAGCAACAAAACCTGAAATCGCTTAACTTGCCGTCTGCCATCATTTCTGCTCGGAGACGCAGAAAATCTCTTTTCTCAAAGAATTTCGGTCTGAAACGCTGACGTGTTTCATGGGCTCGGACCAACCTGGATAGAATGAGACTAGAAAGTTTTCTCACCTGAATTAGACTGTGTGTGGGTGTGTGTGGGGGGGGGGTATGTGTGTGGGGGGGGGAAGGGGTGGAGAAGGGGTATCGTGTCTCTCTGTTATTTTTCCGAGGGTGTGGTGAGGTTGGACAGAGAAACCTTTGCGACCCACGTCCAAAGAGATTAAAAGACAATCTTTGCCTTTGATATTTGACATTGTGATTATTATTATTATGTTGTCGAACCATCTCGAAGCACTTCACAGGATGCACGACAAAGTGTAGTGACTGTGCGTATTTTGAGAGCCGACGCAGCAGGCATATTTGCAGCCCGGCGACGTCCCACAAACAGCCGTGGGGGATTGTCGGTCAGGACAGCGGGAGAGAGAGAGAGAGAGAAACAGAGAGAGAGAAGTTCCCTTTTCCAATAGCGCTGCGGGAGATCTTTAACGTCCATCTGAACAGGCAGAAGGGGCCTCGGTTTAACGTCTGATCCACCAAATGTAGCCCACCCCCCCCACCACCCCCTCCCACCCAGGTCCCGAGAGAATTGCACTCTCCCGCTAACGGCGTTCCCGGTTCTTTCCGCAGTCCTGCGGGATGATTTCCGCCAGACGCCCAGCGACATCGTGGTGGCGGCGGGAGAGCCTGCGGTGATGGAGTGTCTGCCCCCCCGCGGCCACCCCGAGCCCAGCATCTCCTGGAAGAAGAACGGAGCGAGGATCGACGACAAAGAGGAGCGGGTGACGGTGAGCGAGCGAGCGAGCGAGGGAGGGAGGGAGGGAGGGGTGGGGGGGAGGGGTGGGGGTGAGGGGTGGGGGTGAGGGGTGGGGGCGAGGGGGAGGAAGGACCCTGTTGTCGTTGTTATTGACGCTCTTTGCCACACCCCCCGCTGGAGCACTCTCGGACTCGCACCACTCGCGCTCTCTGGTGCACAGTTGATGTTAGGCTGACAGTTCGGTGGATTGAGTCTCCCTTTAACCTGTGAAGGAAGGTTCAGGTGTGTGTCCACTCGGCGCTGTGTCCGGACGTCAGGGACACCTGCAGATGGTTTCAGGCCTCTCTGACGGTGCCGGGGATACAGGGAATCTCTCTCTCTCTCTCTCTCTCTCTCCCCCCCCCCCGTGCTGACCTTCTGGCAATTCCTCCCTCAGATCCGAGGAGGGAAACTGATGATCTCCGACACCAGGAAGAGCGATGCCGGGATGTACGTGTGTACGGCCACCAACATGGTGGGCGAGAGGGACAGCGAGACTGCTGAGCTGGTTGTGTTTGGTGAGTGAATGTTCGTCCTCTGTATCCTCGACGTGAAGGGCGCTATCGAAGTGTAATTTGTTGCTGCAAAGTCAAATCAAATTTCTGGGCCTCAACTAATGAGATCCGGGCGACACATACACACAGGGAGAGAACACACGCACCCACACGGGTATGGACACACATCCATAAATGCATGTAAAAAAACATAGGTTTAACACGCACATAGTCATGCATGTTTGGACCTGCACACACACACACACACACGCACACAACCTGCACAGGAAGCTCTCCTTTGGGAGGCTGACTGACCTAAGCAAGTCCCTGTGTGGTGAGGTCTGTCCCTCGCCAGGTGAAGGGGAAAGGGTTTGAGCCACTGCTCTGTAAACATCACTGGGTAAAGAAACACTTCCTGGTGTCTGTCCTGAAATTCCCCTTCACAGCTGCAAACCTCTTGTTCTACCGTTTTGACACTGATGTCAGTATCGGTGTGGATTTCGGTTTGTCCCCTTTGCCTCGCTCCCTCCCTCGCCACCTTCAAGGCTCGTCTCGAGACCCTCCTCCTTTACCGCGCCTTCGGTCACCCACCTCTCCTTACCCTCCTTGCGCTCCACACCACTCCCCCTCCTGATCACAACCCCCAGCTCGGGTCCAAACCCCTGACTGTCCAGCGCTTTTGGGACGTCATTTGTTGTTGCTGTGGTTGTTGTTGCAGAGAGACCCACCTTCACCAAGCGGCCAGTGAACCAGGTGGTGCTGGCGGATGACACAGTGGACTTTCACTGCGAGGTCCAGGGAGACCCTGTGCCCACCACTCGCTGGCGCAAGGAGGAGGGTGAGCTGCCCCGTGGACGGTAAGCGCTTGGAGAGAAAGAGAGAGACCCTTTACACCCTTCAACCTCACAACCGCTCAAAGCCCTGGACGGCCATTACTGGACCCCAGAAGCGCCATCTTTGCGCAGTTGTTGTTGTTGAGTCTTGAGTTTTATTGTTTTTTTNACTCTGCTCCCATTTCGTGCATCTCCAGGTTTGAGATTCAGAGCGACAACACTTTGCGTCTCGCCCGGGTGGGCAGCGAGGACGAGGGGACCTACACGTGTGTGGCGGAGAACAGCGTGGGCAAGGTGGAGTTCTCAGGCACCTTGACCGTGCACGGTAAGGTATTCATTCCGCCATTGACACCCGCTCGGAGTTTCCCGGGTGGGAGTGGGAGGAATTTGGAGGGAGGGAGCACCAGGAACCATTGCTCGGCATTCGTGAACGGCATCGGGGGTGAAGGTAAAGTGGTGGCCATGGAGAGGGGGGGGTGGGGATATTAAGCCTGGAGTTTTTTTTTAGTGGGGGAGGGTGAGGGAAGGCACACTAATGCACTCTTGTTATAGGTTGACCTTGGTGTTTCATTTACCAGCGGTGTGATAATTGGCACATGGCACTGGGGTGGGTGAGGGGGGGGAGTGGAACCACTACTCTTTGAGCTCAGGAATAATGCCAGTAATTACAGACTCCCCCCCCCCCCCCCCCCACTCCCTTTCAAGTGGAGTGGATTGTGCCGGCAGCTGGAGCCCACTTGAGGTTGGAGTGGGCTGCGAGTGGAGGCACTGGGAGTTTGTGGGATGGATTTCCTCGCGTTGGGCAGGAGAGACGGGAGATGTGGAGTGTGAATTAGATTCAATTAGAGGGTCAGCTCGGCACAGAACGGTCTGATTGTCTGCAAGGCTTTGCAATAAAGGAATGATAGCTGAGAGCTTAATGGTACCCAGGAAGCAGATGGACCAGACCGCACCCCCCCCCGCCTTCTCTCCTCGTGTGAAGCCCCCACTTAAAATCATCCTTACAGTTATTGCTCAACGCTTCCTCTTGTTATTGTGGTTGACTGCCAGGCAACCTGCATCAGGCTCCGCCACTGTCAAGCGCTCTGGGCCGCTACCCTGCTTCAAGCGGAGCTGTTGAGTGCCAGCTGCTGTTGTTGCTGTTGTGGCTTACCTGGTCAGGGCTGGGGGGGTGGGGGTTGGAGGGGGGTGCCTGCGATTCTGATCATCTCATTGTTCTGCGGCTTGTGGATGTGAGTGAAACATAAATTTGTTGAAATATGATGCGAAGCAATTGGTTTTGAATAGCGGGTGTCAGGGGCAGTATGGAGAATAAGATAGATATCTACAGGGACACAGCGGATGCCATTAATCACCAGGACAGAGGTTGATGGGGAGCTCTGCTGGGCTTTTGACGTGTGGTATCCATCATGGCTCGTTGCTGCCCTGACACGACCCTTTATATACTTTTAAAAGACGATTATGACGCGGCTTAATGCGGGGGTGGTGAGGAGGGGTTGAGCACGTTCAGTCTCTCCGCTTTCGCGAACGAATGGCTCTTCATTACATTCAGTCTTTCTCGGTCGCCCGTGTTTACATTTGCCACCTCCACTGGGTCTAAAATGTGCCATTGGCAAACTGCAAAATCCTGGAGAGTACGGCCAGGTTAAGGTGTGAATGTTGCATATTAGAGCCCCCCACCCCACCTCTCTTCACCCCCCTTCCCCTACCCCCTTCCCCTCCCCCCAATCTGTGTATCACTTTCCATAATGAAGCCGAGAGTGACTGACGTTGCCTTTGTGTGTATAATAATCATTCATGAATTTCCCTTAACATCTCATTCTTGTTTTTCTTTCATGTTATTTTTTCTCCTCTTCAGTCGGTCCATTCAGTGAGTATCCATTTCACCTCATTCATTTCCTCGTGCGTGCATGCCATCCGGGCGGGCGGGCGGGCGAGACGAGATGCTACTAACCGGTGCTTGTGAGCGAGGCTGGGATCATCCTGACTTCTTAAAGGAAATCCTGCTATAAAGACGTGACCTAAGTTTCACTGCTTTTTCTTAACCAGAGCGCGTGTCTGACCCCTTGTGTGACCGTACTCTTATTGGTGAAGTCTTGTCTGTACATGAGTCCAAAATGCGCTGTTTTCCGACAGCGATTTCTTCTCCAGGACTCCCGGTTGCAAATGGTGCGCGCTTTCCGGTAACTAGTTCGCCAACCCAAATGGAACTTGACTCTGATACAATCCGCAGAAGAACGTCTTTATAACGGTCTTCGGTAGAAGGCTGGTTTGGTTATAGCACGAGCGGAGTGTGGATTTCATTCAGTGCCCATGTGTGGTCCCGTGCTTAAAAAAAGGCTAATTTTCAGGTCATCGCGTCACCACTGACATTACCTCCTGCTCCTTTCCCCTTCTGTCTGTGCTGGTGCTCGCGCTCCCTCACTGGAGCTCTCCACTCTAACCCCATTCCCCTGCTCTCTCCCCTTTAAATATTATTTGTCCTCAAGTATTTATCAAATTGCCTTTTAAATAGCCTTATAGACTCGTCTTGAAGAGTACGTTGTGGTGAGGCAGGCCATGTTCCAGTACTCCCAGTTTATTTGGACTTGATCAACGCCATAAAGACTAGTGGATCCTGTGTATCCTGCTGCTGCTTTGCCCAGCGAGCCTGGCATTTGCACTTCCCCTTGTCTGCGGTTTCAAATGGTCTAAAAATAACCTGGTATTTTATTGATCCAGACAGGACACTGAGCCTCCAAACCACAGGAAGTTGGAAAGAGACTAACTTCTTAAAAGGACGTTTGCTATTAGAACTGAATTTGCCTCAAACTGGGGGAAAGATTCCTGTTGTCCAGAGAATTCTGTTCTGAAATACCTAAAAATAGACCTCACTCCCTTCTCCCACTTTTCTCTGGTTGCCGTCGTTGAGCCGTCTCTCGAGGAGTTTCACAGAATATACTGTAAAGTGTAGTGACTGTGTATTTTGCGAGCGAAACGCAGCAGCCAGTTGTGCACGGTGTTGTCCCACACCCGTGGGTCGTGGACTGAGTGACCCAAATGTATTTTTTGGAGGGGTTATTACCCCGGAAAGCGATCCGCCGATCGACTAACAACCAGGTTCCTACTTACTGCTGGGGAAACAGAGGCGCGTGGTGTAAAAACTTTCCAAAGCTTTCGCATTGCCCCGGGAATTGCGAGGCGAGCTCCCTAACCACTAGGCCACGGCACAACCTTCTGACCCAGAGGTGAGAGCTTTAGCGACTGAGCCAAGTGATGGGTCGGTCGGGGCTGTCTGCTCAGTCCTCTCTGGTGTGCTGGTGACAGCCAGTGGAAGATTAATGGAAGGGAGAACAGATTGGAGACTGAGATCGACCAGCGTTCACAGAAAAGCCTTTCTCAAGCTGCTGCTCGAAACCTGTCAAACAATTAATTCAAAGAGATGCAATCTGGGCTGGCATCGCGGGTTGAATTCAAAGGAGGCTTCGCAGAGTGACTGTGATGTGCCCTGATTTCCCCAGCAATGTATTCCAATCCTCCTTATCTGGCTCCGCTCATCTCTCACCAGAAATTGGAGCGTTCTTTTGTCACACGGAGGCCATTCTTATCTTCCGTCTCTTTGAAGTGGAGATGGTCAGGGGCTGGGATGGGATTGCTCCACTGATAACTGGTGATTCACACCTCTCACACTGCCTTCCACTTCACCGTCTTATCATCCGGGGGGGGGGGGGGGTGGCCTGACCATCAGTGAGAACGTTAATATTCCTTGTGTCTGACGTAGCTCCTTTTCACGTCAGGAAAGCGACGTGATAAGGCGCTATATCAAACGCAAAGATTATTGTCATAAAGTTAACAGACAATTTTATCTGGGGATTGTCGGTCAGGACGACGTGATATCCTAAGCGCTGTATGTCTGCCGAGTCTCTTTTCGAATAGTGCCACGATTCCCGTCCACCTGAACAGGCAGACGGGATCTCGGTTTAATGTCTGATCCGCGGAGGGGAACCTGGGATGTGCCTTGGCTGCCCGTGGGAACAGCTTTGCCTGAAGGCCAGAGATGAGCTATCTTCATATCTGCAGCTTCATTAACACAGGACCTTAGCTGATCAACATAAGAATAAGCACCTGATGCTCTCTCTCTCCTTCTCTCCCTCCTCCCTCAGCGGCTCACTTTTCCCCCCACCCCCGCCCACCCATCCCCCTCCTCCCCATGCCCCCCTAGGCTGTGGGTGGGGTCGTTACAGGCTGATGATCGACCGCAATTAGCATTTGTGAGACATTCCCTCCTTTATCTCTTCGCTGCTCGCTCTCAGCATCATCTGTAGCAGCAAAATTAATTAGCGAAGGGATCAGCCCCCGAACACATATTTCAGAGGACAGCCAACAATCCCCTTGAGGGGGGGGGCGGGGGGGGGTCTCGATGCAATCTGCTCCATTTCCCCTCATCACCCACTTTTCCTCGGTCAGGCATATCAGAGATTGAAACGTCCTTGTGTCTGGCTGAATAGCCCCTCCCGTTCTAGCCCTCGCCTCCCCAATCAGAGTATGAAACGCAACAGTTACCCCAATGCACACTCAGGGCTCCCCCCCCCCCACACCCGAACCAAGCCTTGGCTCTCGCCAACCTGCGCCTAATACTCTCCAGAATTAGGTAAGCAGGAGGCGTCCCTCCCTCCAGAGAGAGAGAGAACGAGAGCTCATTCCGTTCCAACAATCTATCTCTGGGATTTCCACGTGTAGGTGGGACGCAGGGAATTCTTGGTTTGGTTTGGAGACTCTTAAGTAACGGGGGTGGGTTTCAGAGCCCCGGCTGACCAAAGGCAAACACAACTGGGTGAAATGATTGATGTTTGCGGGACCTTGCTGTGTGCAAAATACAGGAACAGTCGCCACACTTGACCTTATTTACCTGCGGGGTGGGGGGGTTTGAAGCGTCTCGTTGAAACGATGAGAGACCGTGCAAGGATTATTATTATTATTATTATGGTATAAAGGCGAAAAATATAAGGTCCAAAGCAAAGTTCAGAGCAAGATAGGCCGAGAGCGAGTGGGTCGCTGATGACACTAAGGGAACAATCCTCTCAGTTAATCATATCAGGGAGATTGTGGCACCTCCCCCCCCCCCCCCCCCCTCCACCAAACCCCCTCGTGTTCTGATACTTGTTTTGCCTCATAAATAATTTCACTAAACTCTGAGTGACCCACATTCCCATTGTTGTTGTCTGTTACCGTCGTGGCCAAAAGAACAGTGTAACTGGCAGCCGTGCGCTGAGAGAGAAGCCTCTGACCTCCCAACACCTTGATTGGGGAGTGGAACAATTCCTTTTGTCTGGAGCCTACCCCCCCCAGTCGTTATCTACCCCCCGCCCCCCTCCCTCCCCACCTCTTCCCCCATATGGTGTACCCCTAACCGCTCCCCTTCTCTCTTGCTGTCTTGGCCTGTATGGATGTCCCTCTCTCTCTCTCTCTCTCTCTCTCCGTCTTTCTCTCTCTTTCATTATGTGTCTCCCTCATTCTTTCAATTTTCCCCGTCCTGTTCATCTATTTCTGTCTCTCTGTCTTTCGGTGTCTTTGTGTCCATCTGTTTCTCTCAGTCTTTCTTGTGCTCTATTTTCTCTTTCTCTCTTTCCGTCCCCCTCTCTATGTACGTCACTCTCTCTCTCTTGCTCTCTTTCTCTCTCTGTGTGTCTGTCACTCTCTCTCTCTCTCTGTATGTCACTCTCTCTCTATCTGCCTTTCTCTGAATCTCCATTTCCCGTCTATTAATTTCCCTCTCTTTCCGTCTCTCTCTCTCTCTCTCTCTCTCTCATTCTCTCTCTCTCTATCCATTTCACTCTGTTCTCTGTCTTCACTTTCAGCCCAAAGTGGAGTCCTGTAGTGAGACTCCATTAGCCATCTCGAGCCACTCTGTCATTTTGAATGAATTCGTAAGAAAAACCCAGTCAGTGCTTAAAGGCGCAGGCAACTCCCCAATCAGAGACACCGACACACAAAGCTTTTAAACTTGATCATTCCGACCGAAACAATCTCATCAGGCAGAAAGCCAGCGGGGAGATAACTTATCAAGCAAATGGGGTCTGTGCGTGTGTTCCATTCCTGCTCTTACCTCTTCACTGCTAGTCCTGATCGATCTGTGTGTGACCTGTCAACGAGTTAGTCTCACAAAGACTGCACATTAACCTGCTATTCCCATTAGATTCCTCTATACCCTCCTATCTCAATCTCCATCTCTCTCTCTCTCTCTCTCGGAGAGGACCTTATACAGGCAAAGGAGATTCCAAATGGGCTTGAGAGCGTAAAACCTAGAAAACATCCTTTCAGATGCGCTGAGGCAGCAAAGCGAGAGGGCATGGGTTCAGGGGTGATAAAGGCAATTTCAGGACAGGCAATTAATGACTTAATGGAAAGAGGATAACAAAAAAAACAGGTGGTTGAGGCCAGGACGCTGGGATTCGTTTAATAACAGCTTGATTCTGTGACGGGAGCATGTTTTTCTGGACTTAAAAGACACTCTTCACTGTGAATCGAACCCGGGTCTTCTCGCTTGTGAGGCGAGCGCACTAACCACTATCCTACAGGACTCCACAATGATGATATTTAACCTTTCGGGTGTGTTAAACGAGCAGATTGGTGGGGATGGGGGTGTAGGAGGACGGGAGTGGGGGGCGGGGAGGGGGGAGCCTGTATCCTGTAGTGTCTCCGTGAAGTAACTCTCACTCTCTCTCGCTCTCCAGTGCCGCCACAGATCGTGGTGAGACCCCGAGACCAGATCATCGCTCAGGGTCGCTCGGTCACCTTTGTGTGTGAGACAAAGGGAAACCCTCCACCAGCGGTCTTTTGGCAGAAGGAGGGAAGCCAGGTGAGAGGCAGGGGGTCACCATGTCTTTTGTGTTATAATAACTTTCACCCAGTCAGTGGGCAGTCAGAAAAGGCAGAGAAACATCTATATAGTCCAGCCACAAACTCCCATCACTTGCTCTAGGCCAGGGTGGTCCAACTGGTGGCTCGCGGACCGCATCAGGCCCCCCACTCCTTCCATTTCATCTGGCCCATCCACTCCTTCCATAACCCGTAAATGTTATGTTACGTTTCTGGAAGGAAAACACAAAAATATTGCTTATGGGGCCCACAGCCTCAAACAGGGCATCCAGCCCTCAGCAGCCAAATGGTTGGTCCTCTCTGCTTTAGGCTGACACGTCACTGCACGGACACCTCCCTCTGAATGGGGAGACTTTGAGGGTCTTTGCGTGAGGTTTTGATGTTTGTTATTCTGAGGCTGACTTCTGTAAGGGGTTTGGGGGGAGGGAATCGAAGTGGGGGGGGGGCGGGGAGAGATGGGGGGATTTCAAGGAATCACTGGACTGGATCAGGGTGTGAGCGAACAAGCTGAGGATTGAAATCGAGACTCTCTCTGGGGAGTGTGGACGGTTACTGAAGTGATGAGACTGCGTTTCTCAGGGAAGACAGTCTCCTGTGTATAACTTCCATCTGCAGAACGAGTGTGTTAGTGTGTAAAACTAGCCGGCCCGTGTAAAGCACCTTGTTGCTATTAGCAGGGCCGCTGCCAGGGACTGCAGTCCAGGACCCTTTCCCCATTGTCCTCTTCCCTTAATTGGCTTGGCGTTTTGACCTACCCTCTCGCCTTTGCTTAATTCCTCCCCCGGGGAGGGACCCCTGCCGTTGGCTGATGCGGAGCAATTGGGAAAACATTAATCTCTTTACTGTAATAATTTAACGCCTTAAAGTACTCGAAATACTTTAATCGTAATAATGTGGTCGCTCAGTCAATCCACGGCTGTAGGCGGGACACTGCCGCGCGCAGTTGGCTGCCGCGTTTCACCCACGAAAAAGATACGTGGTCGCTCCGCTTTACGGTATATTCTCTGAAGCGTTTTGGACTGTGTCTCGAAGACAAGTTGAGGCGCTGGTAATCACTCTCTAGCGAGACGAAATGTGCCTCTGTATCAGTTTGGAGGAGCGCGGGAAGCGGGGTTTAGATGTTGAGAACCGGGTTGTGAAGCTGTTGGTGCTGAGGAGAATGAGTGTGCGGGTCAGACACATCGCATTGGACACTATACGTTGAGGCCGTGCCAGCGAGACCTGGGATAAGTGTAACGAAGGATCTTTGCCTCTCTCTCTCTCTCTCCTGCAGACCCTGCTCTTTCCCAGCCAGCCCCAGCCCTCGGGACGTTTCTCTGTCTCCCCGAAGGGAGAGCTGGCGATCACGGGCGTCCAGTCGGGGGATTCGGGATATTACATGTGTCAGGCAATCAGCGTGGCTGGCAGCATCCTGGCCAAAGTGCTCCTGGAGGTGGAAGACGGTGAGTCTCGATGTAGTGCTGTGTGGGGGGTGGGGGGGGGGGTGCGAGGGGTACCGTGCGCTGTTGGGGAACACCATCCTTCGGATGAATCACGAAACCGAGCTACGTGGCGGAACCTGCTCAAGGGGCTGAATGGCCTCCTGTTCCTATCTCCAGCACCCCATTTCCCCGTGAGGTGCCAGTGGCGTTCTGACTTCCGCCGTGTGTCAAAGCCGACGGGCAGAGAGATGCACGAAAGAATCTCTTGAGCAAAATCAGCTCCTCGTATGGTTTGTTTTTTTCCCCCCCACCCCACCCCCCACCCTGTTTCCTGCTGGCCGCAGCTGGAAAATCCAATTGCATTTGAGCTCTCCTGTGCCATTTTCCCTCGTAATTGATGGCAGTAATTTGTCTCTGTGAGGGAAGCTCGTGGCCGGGCCTGAGTTTGCTTTGAGCTGGCACCCAGTGGCTGTTCCTCTCCGAGCTATTGATCGTTTTGAAGCCCTGCCAACGACGCTGTTACTTCTGCGCTGTGGCTCCGGGAGATCGCTCCCCGTCACAGGTCTCGTGCCGTGATCAATCCTCCGAGCTCCCGTTGCAATGTCACCCCGCTGCCACTTCATTTAAGTGGTCGTTCTTCATTCGCGCTGGAGCCCGGGCGGCGGGAGTTTGGCAGCACATCATCACAGCCAGTCCATAGTGTTGTCTCCACAATTCTACAGGAACAGAAGGAGACCCCCTCGAGCCTGTTCAGCAGCTCGATCAGATCGTGGCTGGTCTGCACCTCAACTCCAATCATTTCATCAAATTGGAGGACTGTTGTGTTCAAGGTTAAGAAGTTGTGGAACTCTCAGGTCCATGTGATAATGATAATAATAATAATAATCCTCGCATTTGAGACAGCGCCTCATCACGTCGTCGAGACGTCTCAAAGCGCTTCACGGGATCGATTGTAAAGTGAATCGACTGTGTTTTGCGGGCGAATTGCGCACAGCAGCGTCCCCCCATGAACAGTCGCGGATTGAAGTGACCGTATTTTTTTCTTAGAGGGATTAATGCTCCCGGAAAGCGATCGGCCAATCAACTAACAAACGGGTTCCTAATTACTTACTGCTCAATAAAATATGCACAACACTCATTCTCAGTGGGGATAATAGCCTTCTCGTCCTCCTGACGTGAAAGCTGCTGCATCGAACACAAGGAGAGTTACTTTTAATTGCTCTAAGGCACTTTGAGGAAGTCTGGCGTAAAAGGCACAGTTTCAAAGGCGAGCGATGTGATTAGAGAGGATACTTTGAAGAATTCCAGTGAAAAAGAGAGGATTTTTGCTGCGATTCCCACTGAGGTCCTCCTCTCCTGCTGGCCTCAAGTCAGAGACAGAATATCAATAACTGCTCAAAGTGCCGCGGGGTTTCTGGAGAGGGATTAGCGGAAAAAAGGCCCACGTTCTCTCTGAAAAGCTAACGGCCTCTCGAGCCTGAGCAGTCGGTGGCTTGTGGGAGAGAATTCACAGCCGATCAATGGAAATTGATTGTATGGCGTTACTCAGTGACACTGTGGGAAATGAGATGGAGTAATTGTCAGATTGATCTGAGGCCAGCGAGATTGCAAAGGACTAGGTATTAAACTGCAGCGTGCTCCAGAAATAACAAGATTAACTTGGCCCTTAATGGTCAGCGGTAACTGTTCCCACTACATGTCAGCGTGTCTGACAGATGGGCCTTTGGAAATATAAATGATTGCTTATTATTGGACAAGGGTGAACTTTAATTGCTAGGTGTTGGCAAGAAAGGGTGTGTTCAAGAGGCACAGAGACAGATGACAGAGCAAACACTGGGCTCAGACACTCGGTATTACCACAGATCAAAATGAAACCCACATGATGTGTAACCAAACCACCACGTGCCTTACCACATTGAGACAAACTTCATTGCCAAAGGTTTTCAGAGTTACAGTGAGCCCTGGACTCCAGCCGGAGCGAAACGTTAGGCCAGTTTCCTTCCAATGCAGCTCAAAGATCTGACGTGGGATTTGAACCCACAACCATCTGACCCTGAGGGATGAGGTGTTCAAAAATGATGATGTTGACAACGTCAACAACAACAACTTGGACTTACACAGCGTCCCTCACACAGGGCAGCGTCCCAGAGCGCTTGACCATGGCAGAGAACAACACCGAGCCAGGGGAGGGGGAAGTGACCGTAGGCACGGTCAAAGTGGAAGTTCTTCAGGCGTGACCTGAAGATGGGGAAGGAAGAGGAAAGGCGGAGGGATAGAGGAAGAGTGTTCCAGAGTCTGGGGATGTCATGGCTGAAAGTGCAGCCACCGATGGTGGAACGGAGGGCACGGGGGACATGCAGGAGGCCGGAGCCAGTTGAGCGGAGGATGTAGTGGATCGTGGGTTGGGACGTGAGGTCGGAAAGGTAGGGAGGGAGGTGCCAGGGCATGAAGGGATTTGAAGGCATCGGTTCAGGCTGTGAAAATACATCTCGTAACTCCGAAGCACTGGAGTAAAATTAACTTCTAAACGAAGCATCGCACGCAAAGGCTCACTGGCTTTGACATTCAGACCTTTCCCCAAGCTTATTAATTAAAATTGAAAAGAAACGCAACATATTTAAATAAAACAGAGAAGATTTTTTTCCCCTAATTAACATTCGTGTAAAGCCCTTGAAAAGCACTTGTAAGATTAGTGGCTTATTAAAACGCCCTTGTCTAAAAGTAAGTGCGGTTGGCATCAGTCTAATTAAAGAGATTTGCTGACACATTTAGTGCCTGCAGAAAAAGAGTCATATATTATTGAGCAATCAATTAATGTTTCCTCATTAATTGGCTTTTTAATCACGGTGTGAGGTCAAACTGCATTGCCTTCTGAAATGGAATGTGTCTGAGAGCCCTTGGCTGTCTGCAGCCAGCTATGAAGGTGCCAAACCCGCTCTAAGATTAGTGTAAAGACTGTTCGAACGCCACAGATACAGCTGGAATCAGTCCGTCTCGACTGCCTGAAAGTGCCGAGGGACCCTGCTGTGCGCAATTGGCTGCCGCGTTTTGCCCTTAAAGTACACAGTCAATCCACTTTGCAGTATCTGGGACATCCTCCTGAACGGGAAAGGCGCGATACAAGTGTCGTCTCGTATATTCTGTGAAGCGCCTTGAGACGTCTCGCAGACGTGATCAGGCTCTGTATGGAATGCAAGGATTCTTAATTCTCTTTTCGAGGTGATGCCGTGATAACTTTAACGTCCGACTGAACGGGCGCACAGCGGGACCTCGGTCTAACGTCTCATCCGAAGGGCGGGTGCAGATCTCCGTGTGACACGGTGCAGCCCATCACAGCGCTGTGGTTCCAGCTTAATAAATCGCCAATGGTGGACGTGCCTCACTTGACCCTCTCTGTTCCTCCAGTCTCCTCTGATCGGATCCCACCCATCATCCGCCAGGGACCGGCCAACCAGACACTCGCCGTTGACTCCATGGCTCAGCTCCAGTGTCACGTGACAGGGAACCCCCTCCCCAGCGTGCACTGGCTGAAGGACGGACAGAGAATCCTGGGCAACGACCCTCGCATCAGCATGTTGAACAACGGGACCCTCCAGATCACCAACACACAGGTAGGAGCAGGCCATTCCTCACGTCACATCCTGGGTGAGTTCAGAAGATTTCCTTGTCTTCCGTAGAGTCATGAGAGGGTGGACTAACTTGCCAGGAGCAAACGTTGGCACATAGTCAATTGAGAGCATTTCAAAGGGAATTAGACAGGCAAAGGGGTTAGGATAGACAGCTCTCCTGGAGGATTATAGGAACAGGAGAGGCCATTCAGCCATTCTGTTAGATCATGGCTGATCTGTACCTCAACTCCAATTACCCGCCTTTGCCCCATATCCCTTGATACTCTGATCTGACAAACATCTGTCCACCCCAGTCGTGAAAACACTGACACTGATGCAATGGCCTTCTGTTATGCTTTACATTTCTATGGTTCTGTGGAGAATATCACAGACAGTGATGTTACGTAAATCGCATTAATATCGTGTAAATTGTTGGTGTGTCGCAGTCTGTCCCTTCCTGTTTCACCGCACTCTCTCCAACTGTCAGTGAACACTGGACACAAGAAATGAAAGAATCAACACTGGAGGGACGCGAGAAGATGGGATCAGTGAGTGCTGAGAGAGAGGGACTTGCTCTGTCAAAGGCATGACAGTCTACCTCTCCTCTCACCCTTTGGGATACAGCCCTCCTGTCAAAGGCTCTTTATAAAACACCTGCACAAAGAGTTTAATCTTGAGAATGTGTCAGCGCAGGGCAATACATTGCTGTCTCAGTCTCAGAGCTCTGCTCCTGCTGTCAGCTCCTAATGTTGGCTGATTTGGGACCAGCTCCTTCAGGTTCTGCTTCTCTCCCTCGTAACCTCATCTTGTCTAACCCCCGACGTCCCTTGTTACACTTGTGCTGTACCATATACACGTGGGAAGCAGCAAACCTACTTTATGCTAAAGTCTGACGGGGACGTCACAGCTAATGGGAGGCTTTGGATTCTGCACAAACTCTGGCTCATCTCGCTGGTAACCTAACAAATCACCCAGCAAAGCCAGGGGGAGCCAGCGAGAGGCACCGGGGAGTGGGCTGGTCTGCGGATGGAACCGTCACAGTTACACTGTGTGAGCGTAAATCACACTGCTCCCCAGATCAGCTCTGTCGGGGCAAAATTCATGAATATAATAATCATCATAATAATAATAATCGTTGCATTAGATACAGTGCCTTATCACGTCTTCAAGACGTCTCAAAACGCTTCACAGGATACACTGTAAACTGTAAAGTTAGTTGATTGTATATTATATAATAACACACCATGTGTTACTCAGAGTATAACGCTCCTATAGGTATTACATAATCCCGCAACCATGTACTGGATATAATGCCCTTGTACATATCATACATTACATGCATGTTATTAGCTATTACACATCTGCTCATGTTCCTGTCACAGAGTGGAACCCATCTCTACACAGAGGAAAATGCCTGGATAAGAGCACCATTAGAATTGGACGTGTATGCACAGTACATTTCACATCACAGGATCAGAGAAAAAGACGATGCTGTATTGCGCAGGTTTCAAAATCATTTCGTTGCTGAAATGGAGACCTGTAGTTTAGTGATTAGTGCTCTTGCCTCACAAGTGAGAGGACTCGGGTTCGATTCCCGGGCAGGGCAAAACCTTAGACAAGTTTCCTGATTCCACACACATTCCTCTGCTTACCCAGCAGTAAGGGGGAACCCGGTTGTTAGTCGATTGAGGTTTCCAGTGGTAATAAACCCTTCAAAAAAAAATTACAGTAATTTGATCACTCAATCCACGACTGCTTGTGGGACAATCGCTGCTGTGCGCAATTGGCTGCCGCGTTTCACCCACAAAATAGACAGTTCCATTCACTTTACAGGATATTCTGTGAAGCGATAAGGCGGTATATCAAACGTCAAGGAATATTATTATTATTATTATTATTATTATGTGCGGGGATGAGACTCAGTGTGTGTGTGTGTTTCCAGCGCTTTGTGTATCGAGGCATTGTGGCACTCGCTAGCCTTCTCTCGATCACATCATGTTCACCCGGAGAGGTAAAACAGGGGCCACTCATGCATTAGTCATAAAAGCTTGTGGTCACGCAGAACATTTATTTAAAAATTGATGCTGAAGTCTGTTGGGAGTGAAATATTTAACGTTTTTGTGCTTTCATTGTCCCCGAGTCAGAAGGTTAATGCATCTCCCCTGTCCCTGTGTGGGTAATAGCATCATTTTAGTGCTAGTGTGGCTGTTTGCCCAGACAAAATTAGAGCTGCCACGCAGTTTCTGAGACGACTGTGAATTAATGGTCCTCTGGGAGGCAGCCTCATCAGATCCGAGTGATTCAGGGCTACTGGGATCAGCCATGTGACCCAGCACAGAGCGAGAGAGAGATAGAAAGAGAGAGCGAGAGACAATCTGCTATCTCAGCGCGTACAGAATGGGAGCTATACAGTGGCTGGAGGTGAGGAGTGCTGGCAGCTCTCTTGTTCTCTCGCTCTCTCTCACATGCACACGCACGCACACACGTACACACACACAGCCGGTGTGTAACAGGGAGGTCAGCCCGTCTGATCCTGTCCACGTACGTCAAAGCCAACCACACCAGAGGGCAATCATAGGAACAGACACCAGGAAGTATTTCTTAAATACGCAGTCAATCCACGTGACAGTATATGTTCCGTGAAATGCTTTATGACGTCTCAATAATAACAACAACAACATTTGTTACATTGGTATAGTGCCTTTCACTTTGGGAGGACGTCCCACCTACACATGGAAATTCCAGAGATAGACTGTTGGAATGGAATGCGCTCTCTCTCTCTCTCTCTCTCTCTCTCTCTCTCTCCCTGGAGGGATGCATCCTTTTTACCTAATTCCGGAGTGTATTAGGCACAGGTTGGCAGGAGCCAAGGCTTGGTGGGGGGGGAACCCAGAGTGTGCGTTGGGGGTAACTGCTGGAGTCTAACCAGCTAAAACCGCATAGCTTGCCATTGATATCACTGTCTGGTAAGCTTTCCCGCTGCTTCTCCAGCAAGGACCACCCTACCCATTAGGGCTTTGGCTTGTAGGCTTAACAGGAGTTGAGTGGGATGGTGAGAGACGGGTGGAGGACATGAAGCAGGCTGCTATTCACTGAGCGGAGAGAGCGGCTGGGTCACGATAGAGTTAGGTAGACAGAGATAGAGTGGATAGGAGTGAAGTGAGAGCCGTGGAGGGATTTACCTTGTTTGTATGATAAAACAGCAAATCTTCATGAAATGGAAATAAGATGAGAGATTGGGTTGTGTTTTTTCTCCTGTGTTGACTCGGGGACCTCAGCCGGCAGCCTGCCTTTCTGAATCAATCACCTTTAAAGCTCAATATAATTTACATCTTTAGAAGATGATTTAATCTGATTTGCTGGGAGTGAGTTTCCATACGAGCTTTGACCTTCTCCTGCGGTGTCCTTGTTCTGTAACGGAGAAGGATGTGAGGGATGTTTCCAAACAGCAGCGGTCTGCTTGCGATGACAATAATAATCCTTGCATTTGATATAGCGCCACATCGTTGAGACGCCTCAGAATGCTTCACAGAATATACTGTAAAGTGGAGTGACTGTACATTTTACGGGCGAAACGCTACAGCCGATTACGCACAGCAGTGTCCCACAAACAGTCGTGGATTGAGTGACCTATTATTTTTTACTGTTTATGTGATGCTGCTCTAGGCAATTGGCTGCTGCGTTCACCTATAAAACACAGTCGCCACACTTTACAGCAAGTTCCTTTGAAGCGCTTTGAGATGTTCTCCCGACGTGAAAGGCGCCATGTCAAATGTGAGGGTTATCGTCGTTGGTCAGGCTTGCACACCTCAGGGCTGGCAAAACCGAAGCATCCTGTAGCCCGTAACACATTGAAGAGAAGACGTGAGAACGTAGGAGTTGCAAGACGAAAATAGACCCGGATCGCTCCAGTTCACGTTGTACCATCCCTAGCAGTCGCTTGCGACAATAATGCAGATGTTGATAGCAATTAATTCTGTATGGATTGGTCTACAGCGCGGTGGGAAGCTTCGGGAACCCAAGATCAAACGCAAACTGGTTCTTCCAACCCGTAATGCGCTTACTGTATGTCAGGTCTCGAATTACTCATACACCTGTGTTCCTTTTGGTTGCCAGGTTTCCGATACCGGGATTTACGTCTGCGTTGCCACGGGGTCAAGTGGAGAGACAACCTGGAGCGGGTACCTGGAGGTGCAAGGTGAGCGCCGCTGGTATATCCGACAGTGATTTATGTCGGTGTTTTGGGGGGGTTTCTATTCTTGGCCAAATGTTGCTCCGCGATCAAGACTGGCTGTGCGTAAATATCCCGGGTTTACCCTCAATCACTCCCCAACCCACTACCCGTTGCCTTCGCTCGACTGGCTCCGGCCTCCTGCTTGTCCCACCGCTCCACCATCGGCAGCCGCGCAACACCCTGAAACTCTGGAACACTCTCCCTCTATCCCTCCGCCTCGCCCCCTCCTTCGCTATCTTCAGGTTGCGCCTGAAGACCTTCCCCTTGGGGACCGTGCCTACGGTCACCTCCCCCCGGCTCGGCTTCGTGCTCCGCTGCTGTGAAGCGCTCTGGGACGCTGCCATGACTGAGGGGGCGCTGTGTAAGTGCAAGTTGTTGTCTGAATTAGCGTGGACTAAGTGAGGTTTCCACATCAGGCAGCGATGCTTGAATTAAGAACCAGCCCCAAATCAATGGCCCCCTCCCCTCTCTCCAGTGCTGATGAACTTGTTGTGGATTTCCACATCTCCTGTTGGTATTTCTCGTCCTCACAAGGTGCCCGACTGTCCCCGGGTGAGGACACTTCCCCAGCGCCGGACGGGCTGATAAATCACCGAACTCTCCTCACAATGGCTATTAAATGAAGCCACCCTAGCCTGGGATGGCGGGCTCCACTCCTCGTCAGTGTCAGGATATGACCCGGAATGGGAATGGGGTCATTGGAGTGACATGAGCTAAATGAGCATCGTTGAGCGGGCAGCGCTTTGGTGGAGATCAATGGTTCCCATGGAAACAAATTAATAGGGTGAGGATGAGCTAATCCCACCGTAATCCTGGACCTTTTAAGACTTGTTCGGAATCAGAAACTTCCTCAATGTTTAGAGACGTGGTGAGATAGTGGGGAAAATTGGGGGACTTGTTTTTGGTGGAGAAACAAGGTTTATGGAGAGGAGAGCTTTCTAAAATTACGACTGGTTTGGACGTGACAAAGGAAGAGAGAGAGAGAGAGAGCGCGAGAGAGAGACTGATTCCGCAGATCAGCAGGTCAGTCTGGACCAAAAGGCCATCAATTCTGGTTTGACACCAGAAGGAAACGGAGGGAAGGCTGCAGTGTATCTTTTACACGCGACCTTTCCCTTGTCAGAATGTGCAGTGTTTCGGCATAAACGGCTGTAGAAGTTGCGTCTACAATGGAATAAATCAATGGAGGAAAATAAGGCTGATGGATCCAGGGGAGAGGTCACCCACAGGATGCACAGTCACTACACTCAGACGCTAGATCAATGATTATTATTATGATGTTATTCCCCCTCACAGAAAACGGCAGCCCCACCCGGATCCTGTCATCAGAGCCAGACCTCCTCCCGGGACCTCCATCCAAACCGGTGGTGTTGGACGTGACACGGAACAGCGTAACCCTGACGTGGGAGCAGAGTCAGCACCAGGGAGGCTCCGAGGTCACTTCCTACATCATCGAGGCCTTCAGGTAGGAGACGAGAAGAATACTGGTGGATTCCTGTAGCTCAGTGGTGAGACCACTCGCCTCGCCAGCGAGGGGACCTGGTTTTGATTCCTGGCCGGGCGAAACCTTAGGCAAATTTCCTCACTCCACACATCTCGTGTTTACCAAGCAGTGAGTTGGTCAGTCGATTGACGGATCGTTTTTCCCTGGATAATAATCCCTTCAAGCACATTTCTGGAGGGTAATTACTTGCTTACTGCGAGGTAAGCAGAGGCCTGTGTGTGGAGTAAGGAGACTGGCCTCAGGATTTTGCCCTGCCCGGGAATCGGACCCGGGTCCTCTCTCTTGCGAGGCGAGGGCTCTAACCACTGAGCTACAGGGAACTCCGTGTCATTGAGAACATCCGTGACGCTTTCAGCAGAGGAAAAACCATCTCGGTGTGGTTCAGGGGCAGCAGGCTTCGCTCTCTGCCAATTGGCTGCAGATTTATGAGGCTTGCTCAGGTGGTGAATGTGTTTGTTCACACAGAGAGGTTTGCCTGTCACAGAGATGACAGGAATAGCCTTGAATTACTGTGGTTGGACGTGTGTTGCTAACAGGGAATAGGCTATCAGGCGGAACCTCGGTCCCTCCCAGGTACACGATTGATAGCTACATTAAGGAGGCCTCGAAACCCATTACAGACCCAGCCTTGCTGGAATATCCTAAAGAAAAATGTGCCATTCAATCCAGCAGTTTTATGGCTGGTGCAGTTTGTTCGCAGAGAAGTAATAGCCTTCCCCGCACCCCCCCACTCCCCAATCTCTGTGATTTTCTCCTCCCCGGTTTTGTGTTCGGTTAGTTAGACTCACCCAGACCTGCAGTTGGAGCTTAGAGTTTGTGAGACGTGGCGGTGCGCAAATTATCTGCCCCGTGTATCGCCTGCCAAGTGCACAGTCACTACACTATACGGTTTAACTGGAACTTTAATTAGGAACGCTCCAACTGGTATGTTGCAAATTCCATCACTGCCATCCGCCCAGCACGTCGCCTTCCCTTTACATTGTCCTCGGCCGCTCTGTCGGAGATCGAGTAACTGTGTTTTTATCTGAGAGCCCAGCCCCCCCCCCCCTCTCTCTCTCTCTCTCTCTCTCTCTCTCTCCCGTCGCACGCGCATTGTTGAAATCCCATTTAAACGCGGTGTAAAACAAGGCTCTTGTGTTGCTGACACAAAGGCAGCGTGGGACGGTGTCACAAAGCAAAGCCAGGCAGAAAGGGAGAACTCCTGCTGCTTTTCATTGGGAATGTGAGACCTTTGACTCCCTTGTGTCAGGATGTAATAGAACGTGTGGAAAAATGAACCATTTCAGCGGCTATTTTTACGACGCGCTACAGAGAGGGATGTTTTGAAAAGTGTTTCTATTTCTGGAGCCTCACTTAGTGTCTGAACCCACAATGGTTTGATCTCAAGGCAGTAAAGTACCAACGGTCTGCACCGTAAATTAGACCCGATCAGTGTCAGGCAACCTTTCAGTTCAGCAAATACATCACCGAACAGCCTTCAACTTTACAAGGAACTCTCATTTGCTCCTTAAACGAAGTCCAGAGACCTAAGGCTGGCTTTAATCTTCACTGTGGAAGAAGCAGTGGTTAATCATTCACCTGCACTGTCCCTGTTAGTTGCCCTGAAACAGTGGCTCTGTTTCCTCGCTTCCGTTTGCCCATTCACTGTCGGGCGTTACATATAGCCCAGTGGTAGTCCAGTAGTGATTAGAGTGCTCACTTTGCAAGCGAGAGGACCTGAGTTCGATTCCCGGGGCAGGGCAAAACCTTAGGCAAGTGTCCTCACTCCACACACACACACGCACACACACACACGCGCGCGCAGACGCCTCTGTTTACCAGCAATAAGTAGGAACCCGGTTGTTAGTTGATTGGCCAATCGCTTTCCGCAGGTAATAATCCCTTCAAAAAAAAATGTGGTCCCTCAGTCCACGACTGTTTGTGGGGACGCTCTGTGCGCAATTGGCTGCTGCGTTTCACCCACAAATATATACAGTCGATTCACTAAACAGTGTATCCTGGGAGGTTTTTGAGACGTCTCAACGACGTGATGAGGCGCTGTGTCAAATACAAGGATTATTATTATTATTATTTTCCCGACAGCCAGTCAGCTGGCAGCACATGGCAGACGGTGGCGGAGTACGTGAAGCAGGAGAAGCACACGGTGACCGGCCTGAGCCTCAACACCATTTACCTCTTCATCGTGCGAGCGGTCAATGTACATGGCCTGGGAGACCCCAGCCCCATCTCGGAGCCCGTCCGCACACAAGGTATCACACCCCCAAGATTAGATTCCAATATCTACCTCCCTCCCTCTCACCTTCCCTCCCTCTCTCCCTCCCTCCCTCCCTCCCTCACGAATCTTGTCCTGTGATGGAGTGTGTTGGTGTGGTTATTTCTGGTGATTAATACAAAGATTCCCGTCTGGACGGTGTGTGAGTGCGTTGGCTCAGGCTCAGGTGCTGGTGTGCGGGGTTCAGTGTTGCGACTGTCTCTCCTCCGCAGATGTGAGCCCCACGGGTCAGGGAGTGGATCATCGTCAGGTGCAGCGGGAGCTGGGGGAGGTGGACGTGCAGTTGCAGCCTCCGCTCACTCTCACCTCCAGCACCATCCAAGTGGCCTGGACTGTAAGTCACGCAGAGTAACCCAAGAGTGGACTTGGGAGCAAGAGGCGGGGGTGGGGGGCGGTGGGAGAGAGAGGGAGGAGAGGAAGGAGGGAGCGCGAGGGACAGAAACGGAGAGAGAGAGAGAGCGTGAGTGGAGAAGGGGAGAGAGAGTACGAGCATGAGCGGGGAGAGCGTGCAAGGAAGGTGAGAGAGAAAGAATGGGGGAGGGAAGGGGGAGACAGGGAGCCCGAGCGATTGGAGGGGAGGGTGGGGTGTGGGGGGGGATGGCAGAGACAACATGCATGGGGGGGAGGGGGGGGAGGGCGAGTGAGTGAGTGAGCGAGCGAGCGAGCGAGCGAGAGAGTGAGAGCGCGAGCGAGAGAGTGAGAGCGCGAGCGAGAGAGTGAGAGCGCGAGCGAGAGAGTGAGAGCGCGAGCGAGAGAGTGAGAGCGCAAGCGAGAGAGTGAGAGCGAGAGCAAGAGAGGGAGGGGGTTTGTTAGAGTCGGGTGGACGATAAAGAGAGACGAGGCAGAGGCGAGCGCGAGGGTCCGGGTAGGTGGAGAGGCTGAGCTGTGGCCTGGCCTGGTCCGGCTCAACACTCCGCTCTCCCCCCCACCCCACCCCAGGTGGACCGTCAGGCCCAGTTTATCCAAGGCTACCGGGTGATGTACCGCACAGCGAGCAGTGCCTGGCTGGTGCAGGACGTGCGAGCCCCCACCGAGCGCAGCACCGTCCTCCTCAACCTCAAGAGAGGCACCGAGTACGAGATCAAAATACGGCCGTATTTCGACGAGTTCCAGGGGATGGACAGTGAGGCCGTGTTTGTCCGCACACCAGAGGAAGGTACAGCATACACAGCGGGGGGTTAGCGTACAATAATAATAATACAATAATCACAATAATCTCGGCGTTTGACCCGGCGCCTCATCACGTCGTCGAGACGTCTCAAAGCCCTTCACGGGATACTCTGTAAAGTTACGTGACTGTGTGTATTTTGTGGGCGACACAGGGCTGCCGATTGCACACAGCAGCGTCTCCCCCCACAAACAGGCGTGGGTCGAGAGACCGAATCATTATTATTGGGTTTTTTTGAGGAGGGGGGTGGGGGGGAACTATTACCCCCAGATCCAAAAGCGACTACCAAGCGGGTTCCTACTTACTGCTGGGTAAGCCATGGCGAGTGTGTGTGTCAGTGTGTTGGTGTTGGGGGGGGTGTCAGTGTGTGTGTCAGTGTATGGGGGGGGAGTGTGTGTGTGTGAGTGTGGGGTGTGTGTGTGTGTCAGTGAGTGTGAGTGGGTGTGTGGGTGTGGGGTGTCAGTGTGTATGTCAGTGTATGGGGGGGGAGTGTGTGTGTGTGAGTGTGGGGTGTGTGTGTGTCAGTGAGTGTGAGTGGGTGTGGGGTGTCAGTGTGTGTGTCAGTGTATGGGGGGGAGTGTGTGTGTGAGTGTGGGGTGTGTGTGTGTGTCAGTGAGTGTGAGTGGGTGTGTGGGTGTGGGGTATCAGTGTGTGTGTCAGTGAGTGTGAGTGGGTGTGTGGGTGTTGGGGGGGGTGTCAGTGTGTGTGTCAGTGTATGGGGGGGAGTGTGTGTGTGAGTGTGGGGTGTGTGTGTGTGTATGTGTGTGGAGTAAGGAAACGTGCCTAAGGTCCTGCCCTGCCCTGACCCGCCCGGGAATCCCCGCCTGTTTGCGGGGACGTCGCTGGGCGCAGTCGGCTGCCGCCTTTCGCCTACAGAACGGCGCGGTCACTCCGCTCCGCTCCGCCGCGGCGTGTCCTGGTGAAGCGCTTCGGGAACCGCATCCGCTATCCAGCGCCGGGATCCTCCCCGCTGTCGGCGCAGAGCCGCGAGCTCTCGTGGGCTTTTAAAAGGACCGTTTCTTCTCCTCTCCCCGCAAACCCCCAGCCCCCAGCGGAGCCCCCCGAGCCGTCACCGTCGCAACCATCGGCTCCAGCAACAGCAGCAGCATCAGCGTGTCCTGGGATCCCCCCCCCGCCGAGGAGCAGAATGGGATCATCCAGGAGTACTGGGTGAGTCCGGACAAGTCAACTGCTCTGAGTCACGGGGGGGGTTTGGTAGGGGAGGGGGGCGGTGGGAGGCGTTGGAGGGAGGGTGGGAGGGGGTGGGGTGGGGAGGGGGTGGGTTTGAGAGCTGATGATCGATCCTCCGCGAACATATTAGTCCTAATTTCTCGGGACGCTAATGTAGGAATTTAATGGCAATTGTTTCATGGTTGAAGAATGAAGACTGAAGAGCGAGGAATATTCCTGCAGTCCTCAGGGACCCGGCATTTCTTCGCTGATCCCTTTTAACGATCGTAAAGGCTCCACCTGTGCCACGTGCTCCGCAGCGGAATTTATCCTTATTCCCACAGCAGCAGACGTGCTTAAAAGGGGGGCAGCGGGCGTCACGCGGAGAGGGCTTCGCATCCCGAGGCTCTGCCTGGTCTTATCCTGTGAGGCTGTGTTGCCTTAAAACTGACCGTAATTCCAACAACAATAATAATCCTCGCGTTTGGTACAGCGGCTCTCATCGCGGCGTTCAGACGTCTCGAAGCGCTTCGTGGATTTGCTGTTAAAGTGGACCGACTGAGTGTATTTTGTGGGCGAAACGCGGCAGCCGATCGCACACAGCAGCGCTCCCCCCACAAACAGCCGTGGATTGAGTTTCCTCACTCCGCACGCCTCTGTTTACCAGCAGTAAGTAGGAACCCGGTTGTTCGTCGAGTGGCGGATGGATGGCTTTGCCGGGGGATAATAATCCCTCCAAAAAACAACAACAGAATTTGGTCACTCAGTCCACGACTGCCGTGCGCAATTGGCTGCCGCGTTTCACCCACGAAATACACAGTCAATCCACTTTATATTATATCCTGTGAAGAGCTTTTGAGACGTCTCGGGGACGTGACGAGCCGCTGTATCGAATGCAAGGATTATTATCGTTGTAATTAATAAATTCAAGTTGTAGTTGAAATATGACGGGGAGGAAAAGGGCTGTTTGTGCGCCGAGAGATCACCGGTTCAATAACGATCTCACCAGAGACAGGAAACTTATCAAAGAGACACAGGGATCGGTTGTTGGGGCAGTAATTACCCCGACACACAGTCTGAGGGCACTTTTAACACAATCTGTAGCCAGAGCGTAGGCAGTTATTATTAAGCTACACATTAAAAACACATTAAAACGCCGGCAATCTTTCACTTTAATTTCTGTAAATAACAATAATTCCAAAAGTAATAGGTGTTCAATTAAGAGGCACAGATTTCTGTGTTGTGGCAATGTTTTGCTGGATTCTATAACCCATTTAATAATTTACCCCACGGGGTCAGTCTTTATTAATCCCTCGCTTGTTGCACAATGTTCCAGACTGTTCCATTGTTGCTCGGTCTCTAATCGCTTAATTCCACGTTAATAACTTAAGAGTTTTGTTCTTATTTGGGTGGAGAAACGCTGAGCTGAAAGCATTGACTAGCGCAAACCTTAGCCACAGCTACAGACCACAAACGGGCAGAGAGGTGAAGCACAGGTGTAAATAAGATTATAGGATTCTCCCCGGTCCCCCCCCCCCATTAGTTTTAATTGTTTTCAGTTCGAAACATGAGCTGTGTTTTGCTGATGGGGTGAAATAATTGGATACAGCGCCTTATCGGGTCATTGAGACGTCCCAAAGCGCTTCGCAGAATATACTGTAAAGTGGAGTGACCGTGTGTTTTGTGGGCGAAACGCGGCCGCCAAGTGGGCACAGCAGCGATTGTTCCACAAACAGTGGGGGATTGAGAGACCAAATTATTATTATTCTTTTGAGGAGGGATTATTACCCCCGGAAAGCGATCCGCCAATCGACTAACAACCGGGTTCCTACTTACTTGCTATCCCCCAGAGGGAATCTCTCACTCTCTCTCTCTCTCACTCTCTCTCACTCTCACATACTCTCTCTCACTCTCTCTCCTTGTGGCAGATTTGGTGTTTGGGGAACGAGACCCGTTTCCATGTCAACAAGACGACTGAGGGGACGCTGGAGTCGGCTGTGGTGCGGGGGCTGGTGCCCGGGGTCCTGTACCAGGTGCTGGTGGCAGCGGCGACCAGTGCAGGGGTGGGAGTGAAAAGCCCCCCCGTCACCGTCCTCATCAGTGAGTCACAGGCTCGGAGGGGGAGTGGGGTGGGGGTGTCCTGGAACCTCTCCCTGCTGGAACATGTGCGTGTGTGTGTGGCGAGACAGGATCAGACTCACACAGGCTTGCTGTCCCGGCCACGCGTGTTATTCTGTGTGTGGTTGTGGGAGGAGGGGGTGTGGGGGGGTGGACAGTGTGTGTGTGTGTGAGGTGGGGAGGGGAGTATGTGTGTGTCTCGGGAGGGTTTGGGGAGTGAGTGTGTGTGTGTGGGTGGAGGGGTGTGGGGGTGGGGGAAGGAGTCGTGTGTGTGTGTGTGTGTGTTGGGGGTGGGGGGGGTGTTGGTGATCACCATGTTCATGTACCCAGTGTGAGGCAGACCCTGTGACATGGGCTGGGCAGGCAGTGTGAGCTGTTGCAGTGAGTCACCCCCACCTCTCCTCGCCCCCCCACCCCCCAACCCCACCCAGAAGCATTGCCGGAGAAGGCCTCCGTCCCCGCGGAGGGGCAGAACGTCAGTCTGGCCGAGCAGATCAGTGACGTGGTGAAGCAGCCGGCCTTCATCGCTGGCATCGGTGGCGCCTGTTGGCTCATCCTCATGGGCTTCAGTGTTGGCTGTACTGTCGGCGCAAGAAGAGGAAAGAGATGAGTCACTACACAGGTCAGAGAGCCACCGAGACACTCACTCACTCACTCACTCACTCACTCACACACTCACTCACACGCTCACTCACTCACTCACTCACTCACTCACATGCTCACTCATACGCTCACTCACTCACTCACACGCTCACTCATTCACTCACTCACTCACACGCTCACACGCTCCTCACTCACTCATTCACACACTCACTCACACTCACGTATTCACCCTCAGTCACGTACTGACTCGCTCTCAGTCACTCACACACACTCACACCCTCGCTCACTCACTCACACACTCACTCACACTCACTCATTCACCCTCAGTCACATACTGACTCGCTCTCACTCACTCACACACACACACTCACACCCTCGCTCACACACACACCACACGCGCTGACCTATTCACTCACACACACTCACAATCACACACACCACAATGTTGCTCACCCCCTTCTCTCTCTCTCTCTCTCTCTCTCCCTCCTTCACAGCCTCGTTTGCCTACACACCCGCAGGTATGTGAGCAATGATTCCATTCTCTCTGTCTGTCACATGGGACCGAGCGCTTAAACACACATAACAAAGGCAACGGAATGAAAAAAGCTCCTCATTTGAAAATCTTTCGGCCTCATGACTAACAATAAACCTTGCAGTTGATATCGCGTCTTATCACGTCGTTGAGACAACTCAAAGCGCTTCACTGGATATCAGTCCACGACTGTTTTTGGGGACGCTGCTGTGCGCAATTGGCTGCCGTGTTTTGCCCACGAAATATTAAGAGTTAATCCACTTTACAGTCTATTCTGTCAAGCGCTTCGAGACGTCTGGAAGATGTGATCAGGCTCTATATGAAATGTAAGGATTATTATTATTATTATAGCGCCGAATGTTTGCTGGGATAGCCCGGCCGGCTGGATAGCTGCCCCACAGGACAAAGCGTTCAATTGAACAGTTTTTCATGAAATGAATTGGATTAACACAGATTGTTCAGGCATCAAGTTACTTACCCAATTTTCGAGCGAGCTTTGTCACTGGGGAAAACAGTAACTGCGGGCTTATTAAAATGATATTTTTGCAACAAAGAGACTTGGTAAACCAAGGGAAATTTGCCCACTTAAAAATCTAATTTGATTAATTAATCAATTACAATTTTTTTTCCCCCCCAAATAAAAAAAAGTCGTAAATAAATAAGTAAATAACCAGATGAATAAATAAATCCCAATGAAACGGAATATCTAAAACTCTTGACCACAGATCTGTCAGAAAGTAACGACTAGTTTGTTCCAATTTAACCGGTTCTTTCTCTTAACGCAGTGGCTTTCCCACGGACAGAGGGTTCAGGAGCCATAAACGGAAGGTAACCTCGTGTACTTTACGCTCGTTTTTTTTTCTCTCTCTCTCTCCCGTTATTTGCTCCCGAGGGTGCTGGTGGTGAGCGCTGGTGATCATTAACCTTGTGTGGGGGGGGGGTGGGGTGTGTTCCCAGGCCGGGCATCCTGAACGCTAACGTGACCAGTTACCCCTGGCTGGCGGATTCCTGGCCGGCCTCCAACCTGGTGCGGAACGGGATCGGGAAAGATGCCGCGGCCAACTGCTGTGCCGTGAAGCTGGACGTCTCGGAACGATTCTACAACGGTGAGGGAGTCAAGACACCCATCACTGCGCCAATCGGGTGGGGGGAAGAAGATTCACTGACCAATCTGTCGAGCCATGACAAGGCCACTGGCAATCCCGTAGTATAGTTGTTGGTTGGCGCTCGCCTCACAAGCGAGAGGACCCGGGTTCGATTCCCAGGTGGGAGACGGAACCTTTGCCAAGTTTCCTTCCTCCACACGCCTCTGTTTTCCCGAGCAGTCAGTAGGAACCCGGTTGTTAGTCGATCGGCGGGCGATCGTTTTCCAGGGGCAATAATCCCTCAAGAAGACAACATTCAACCCACGACCCATGTGTGTGGGGACGCTGCTGTACGCCATTGGCTGCCGCGTTTCTCTCACAAAAAAAACACAGTCACTCCTCTTTGCAGTATAATTCCGTGAAGCGCTTTGAGACGTCTCAAAACGACGTGAGAAGGCGCCGCTGTACCAAACGCGAGGGTTATTATTCTAGCTGATTGTCGCTGTTCGTGTCCCGTTACCCTCAGACGCAGGGATCTCTAACTACATCGCTCAGACCGAGAAGTTTGGGACGGTGGCTTCGGACGGCCCCATCTACAGCACCATCGACTCCGGCAGCGACGAGATGAGGACCTTTAACAGCGGCTTCCCAGCCCAGCCCACCACGCTCTACGCCAGCACCCCCGTGGTGCCCCTTGCTGCCCAGAGCCAGTACAGCCCGGACCCCATGAGCGGGCACAGGGGGCTCCAGCCCGCACCCTCCAACCCACAGTACGCTCAGCCCGAGAGAGGCCGCCCAGAGCCTGGTAAGAGCTGGTTTAGGAAAGTCACAGTCACGGAGGGCTGGGTGGTCTCTCACAGGAGGAACACTGTAGGTTATCTGCAGCCGCCCTTCCTTCTAATTCATGATCTCTTTCTTTCGCTCTCGCACTTTGCCTCTCGCTCTCTCTTGCTCTCGCTCTCTCGTTCTTTCTCTCTCTCTCTCTCTCGCTCTTTCTCTCTCTCTCTCGTTTTATCTCATATTCTCGATCTTTCTCACAGTCTCGCTAAATCTCACTCTTTTTCTCTCTCTCTCTCACTCCTACTTTCCCTTTCTCTCTGCTCTCACTCTCTCTCTCTCGTGCCTTCATTCTCGCTCTCTCTCTCATTCCCGCTCCCTGACTCTCTTTTTTCATTCTTCCGCTCTCTCTTTCTCTCACTCTCATTCTTGCTCTCGCTCTCTCCCGCTCTCCCGCTCTCTCTCATTCTCCTGCTCTCTCCCCCGCTCTCGCTCGCACAGGCACTAAAAGTGGGAAGCAGAAGCTAAACGCTAAACCAGTGAAGGGTCCAAACCTGAACTGGACAGACCTGCTGCCGCCTCCCCCTCCCACCACACAGCTCGACGTCTATGATGATGAAGAGGAAGAGGAGGAAGGGTGAGTGATGGGAGCCTCGGCTCGGCACTGCAGAGGCCATGCAGTGTTAGCCATAGTGTAGCCTGAGCGTAGCTTAGCACAGTGACCCGGGATCAGCCACCGCGAGCCGGGTTAGAGATGGGCAGGGAGGAGGTGACCGTAGTCGCAGTAAAAGGGGTGGGTTTTAAGGTGGGATTTAAAGGCAGAAAGAGACAGGGACTGATGGAGGGAGTTCCAGAGGTTTGAGAATTCCCCATCGCTGTTCTGGTCTGTGTGGACCTGCGCTGTGTATGTTTGAATAATAATAATAATCCTTGTATTTGACGCAGCGCCTTATCGCATCGTTGAGACGTCTTAAAGCACTTCATGGGATATACTGTAAAGTGCAGCGACTGTGTGTATTTCGTGGGCAAACCGCGGCAGCCCAATTGCGCACAGCAGTGCCCCACTCAAACAGTCGTGCATTGGGTGACCAAAATGTTGTCGGTTGGTTTATTTGGGAGGGATTATTGGGTGCTGCCCAGCGCTATTTGCCTGAGAAGCTGGTGGGAAACTTCTGGGGGCGACGATGATGAGCACGTGAAGGTTGAGCGGCTGTTTCCTCTTTGACGTTCCCCTCAGTGTCATTCTTTGTGCGTTAGGTCTGGAGATGAGGAGTGGTGCCCCCCACTCCCGGAGAGGACCTATTTGATGGACGGACAGCAGGATGAAGAAGTCCCACCGCCCCCACCCCGGGGAGAGGCATCCTCGCCCGCCACGTCCTATGGGCAGCAGTCCACCGCCACCCTGACCCCCTCGCCGCGAGATGAAGCCCGCCTAGCGGGGCCCAGTGTGTCCGAGGATATTCCCAGGCTACATCAGTTTGAGATCCCACAGCTGCCACGGTGAGTGTGGGCAAGAGGCAGGGCTGAGGGGAAGTCTGTAACAACCTGGAACAAGCTAGAGAAGGAGCAACCATCGGTGATAGATAATAGCATAGAGGGAGCTTTACTGTGTCTCTAACCCTGACCTGGGAGTGTGGACGCACAGTGTAGAGGGAGCTTCACTGTGTCTCTAACCCTGACCTGGGAGTGTGGACGCACAGTGTAGAGAGAGCTTTACTGTGTCTCTAACCCTGACCTGGGAGTGTGGACGGATGCACAGTGTAGAGGGAGCTTTACTCTGTCTCTAATCCGTGTTATCTCTGACCTGGGAGTGCTGGGAGCGAGGCTCGATGAAAGCTCCTGTTGTTTAGATGGTGACAAAAGCTAACCCAAGAGCTCATATAGATACGACCTTAGAGCGAGCAAAATTCTTGCCCGATCACCCCCCACCCTCCCACATCCCAGGCCAGCCCAGCAATAGTCCTGCAGAGAATCACAGAAACCTTCTAAACAGCAGGAGGCCATTCAGCCCATTTCCCTCCTCCAATACTGTTGTCTTTGCACAACTCCCAGGTCAGTGCCAGGCTCCCAGCCTCTCACTGCTTGTTATTGCTGTTTCAGGAGATTAGCCATCGGACCGGTCCCTCTGCCCAGACCCCCAACACCTCCCCTGACCCAGAGCCCAACCCCCAACACCGAGAAGGACCTGGCATCCGAATCTGGCAGCGCCCAGAGGCACGGGCACAAGCGCAACCTGAGCCAGACACACGCGGGCAGTACTGAGAACGTCAGCGGATCAGCAGCAGGTGAGAAACACAACAACTGGGGGTCGTTGGTGGTGGTGGTGGTGGGGCGGGGGGGAGAGAGTGGTGTCTCATGTTCCGGCCAATGATCCTCCAGATAAATTACCCTCACTCGCACCTCCCAGCAGAGATCAGGAGCGACATCTCTGTGGTGTCAGCCTGGCTCAGTCGGCAGCACTCCCTCTCTCACCTATGATATATATATATATATATGAGTCAGAACGTTTTGGGTTCAATCCCCCCCACACCTGGAAGGAATCACACAATCTAAGCCGACGCACCAATGCAGTGCTGTGCGGCGGGGGGTGTTTGGATTGTCGGAGACGACGCCCTCCGGATGAGACATTCAACTGAGGTCCCATCCGCCTGTTCAGTTGGACGTTAAAGATCCCTTGGTGGCGCTATTCAAAACGAGAAGCGAGTTTCTCTCTCCCCGTGTCCTGGCCGACAAATCCCCCCAAATAAAAGTCACGCAACAAAATGCCACAGTCAATCCACGTCAAGAAGACGTCTCGACGAGGCTTCACAAGATTTACCGTAAAGGGTGAAAGTGACTGTGCATGTTCTGTAGGTGAACATGGCAGCCGATTCCCACACTGAGAAGCCCCACAAACAGCCGGTGACGCGAGCAAAGCATTTCATCTGTCGGATTGTCAGCCAGGAATCCATTTCATGTGCTGTCCTATTAATGTGTGTAAGTGAATAGGCTGCGTAATTGCAAGTCTGAAAGCAGCCGTAGCTCTGTGCCCGAGTAATGAGGCCAAATGAGATACACTCTAATCCCATTATATCATCTTTAAAATGAGTGAGTCGCTTGAAACACAAGGAGTCATGTGCCCAGAACTGGCACGCAATTTTAAACGACGTTAGGACTCTGGTGGCCCGAAATTCCACCTGGTCTTAGCTTGCGAGGCCATTTTCCCTTCGAATGCTAATATGGAACCAGAATTGGTCGAAAATCCTTTTCAAATCAAGTCTTAGATTAGAAGCCGTAACGACTGTGGGAAATGCGAAAGAAAGGCTCCCAAGATTACCAGCCACCTTTGGGTGCGTCCATTATTCAACAACAACAACAACTTGCATTTACATGGGGCCCCTCTCACAGGGTGGCGTCCCAGCTTATTCAAAATCATGGGTGGATGCGGTGGTTCAACACACGTGTCAACCCTTAATTAAGGAGTGAATGCTATAGAAATGCCACAGATTTAACTCAATTACCTCTATTGGAACTTGCACGAATGGAGACGCTCAATGCTTCTGTGTTTTCATTCAAATCGTGTGTTCGCCCACTCCCTTCTCCCCCCCCACTTCCCCCACCCCCTCGACAAGAAAAACAAAGATAACACTATGTGCACGTGAGGGAAATCAGTGAGGAGGGAAGCGACTGACTGGGGAGAACAGACAGCAAATTACCGATAAATGAATAATTATTTTATTCTGGTTTATTGAAGCTCTGAATGAATCGGGCGTCTGATCTGATGGAGCCAAGTGGAATGTTACATTGCGAAAGCTGTGATGAATGGGGGTCTGGGAATGGAGCTCAGTACTGCAGGGAGAGGGTTCAGGTCTCTAGAGAAGAGGTTAATGACAAGCATTGGCCTACATCTAGGCTGACACTCCAGTGTCAGTGCCTCTTCCCCATCTCCTGCAAAGCCCTGACTGGTAGGGTAGTCCTAGCCAGACAAGCCACAGGAAAGCTTACCAGAGAGCGATATCAATGACAATCAATGTCTTTTTTTTAGCTGGTTAGAATCCAGCGGTGACCCCAACACTCTCCTCAAGCCTTGGCTCTTGCCAACCTGCACCTAATATGGTGACGGGTTTCCGCGTGTGTCAGACGAATGGGTCAGCCGATCAAAAATACATTTAAAAACATCCCCGCCTTCTACTCGCCTCTCTCTCTCAACATCATTTTGCTCTGTTTCGTTTACCAGGGAAGACAAGACACCCCCAGGGGTGGGGAGCGGAGGCGTGAGCACACCTCCCAGCCAGAAAGCACGAGCCAAGAAGAAAGCCAAGTCCAACCACTACCGGCGTGACCTCGCTCAGGGGGGTGAGTGTGAGACAATGTCCGGCCTCTCTGTCCGGACAGTTAGCAACATAGGAAAATGCTCAACCAAAAAAAAATACCAAGGTCCATCCAGTTCACCTTCCACCATCCTGGCAGTCACATTCACATGTCATGTCCTGAATTACTCATATACTGTAAGAGTCACACAGGCTAAGACACCGTAGAATTCTGTACCTGACACCTGGTTCAAGTGAAACACAGCACACAGACCCGTTACCTGTAAAGGTTTCCGGAAAGATTTAGGGAGGAGGTGAGAAAGAATCTGTTCACTCAGTGGGTTGGGTAGGGTTTGGGATGTCATCCCACAAAGAGCTGTTTGAGGCTGGATCAATGGGATCAGAAAACATCTGATGTGGGGAGAGAGCTGGGAAATGGGATTAATAACAAGACGTCATGGGAAAAGGCCACCAAATTCCGTGCAGAAAATGTCCCAAATGAAGGGGTGAGTGGATCCCTGGCCAGATGTGTGGATCTCTGGTTCTGGATGGGGCAGATCCCTTGCGAGTAGTGAAATGAATCAGTGGCTCAGGTGGAGTGGCTTTCAAGCCACCGTGGATGCAGTAGATCTGTGTTGTGGAGTGAATCACTGGCCATGATTGGAATGGATCACTTGTCAGTGGGTCTCTGGCCAGATGGCAAATGGGTCGATCACTGACCGGGAGTGCAGCAGATACCTTGCATGGGATTGGGTTACCGGTTGTGGATGGAGTTCGTCACGGGTTTGGGATCCCTGGCTCTGAGAAAGTAGAGTGGATCTCTGTTCAGGTGGTGAGTGGATCATTGGCCAGGAATGAGTGGATCTATGGAGAAGGACGGGATGAAATGTCTGGGCGAGTGCGTAGTGGATCTCAGGTGGGTGTACAGTGGATCATTGACCACAGATGGAGTGGATATATGGTGTAGAGTGGATGGCTAACTGTGAGTAGATCACTTGCCGAGTGGAGAGTGGATCTCTGGATTGGAGCTGAGGTGATCACAGACCAGGGGTGTGAGGGTGGGGGGCAGTGGATCGCGGGCCAGGGGTTGAGTGGATTCCTGGGCGGTCAGGAATGGATTGGACACCTGACCAGGAGTGAAGTGGATCACTTGCGAGGAGTGGAGTAGATCCCTGGTCAGATGGTCAGTAGACTGGATGCCTGGCCGGAGTGGAGGTGGAGCCAATTGGTTGAGGGACCATATATTGACTCCGTGTATCTCTGTCCTGGACAGACCTGCCTCCCCCGCCCGAGCCCCCCCCTGCTGAGGGATCCGCGGAAAGGTTTCACCTACAGTCCCCCGGCACGGAGAGCAGCCTGACCTCACTGGACCGCGAAGGGAGCTCTTTGTCCATAGAGAGGAGGCCGTCGGCAGATCAGCGGACGGAGAGCGGGCATCCCCACGGCAGAGCAGGGTCGGCGAGGCACAAAAACGGTGAGAGGACAGGTGGCAGAACTTGGAAAGGATGGACACCGTCACTGGGAATGGACTGGAGTTGAGCCTCATCCACAGTCAGCGTTTACTCCGTTAGATCAGAACCTCAGAAAAGGTTGTGTTGTCCTTAAGAGTGCTGGGTTAGGGAGAGAAAAGGAGGCCATTCGGCCTATCAAGCCTCGAGTGGGCTAAACAGAGCTGCGTACTCTAATCCTAATGCCTCGCTCTTTTTTTTTGATTGCTGACTCCTTCTCATGTTTACCCAGTTCTCTCACAGTTGTCTTCACGATCCCAGCCTCAGAATTTACTTGTACCAAAGCGTTCTTGTTCCGAAAACCCTCTGAGTGAAAAGCTTTCTTCTAACCTCCTCCTTAACTCCTCCAGGGTTGATCCTGAACTCAGGCTCCCTAGTTATTGACTCACCAACCAGCGGGAATAACCTCTCACAATCTGTGTCCTCTCCAAACCGCCCCAGAGGTTGTGAAAGCTTCTGCTAACTCGCCATTAACTTCCTCTCTTCCAGTGAAGACTTGAGTTTCATCTTCATAGCCATAACCATTAACGCTGGTGTCATCTGGGTGAAGTGGGTTAGGGTTAGGCAGGGAGATAGTGGCTCTCACACTCTCTAACAGGAATTCCAGAAAAAACCCCATTTGAGAAAATAACGTTTGCAGGTTTAGGGGGGAGTGGGTGGGCTGGATGATGCCCATGATTTAGGCGACCATAAGGTTTACACAGATCAGACGTCCGCAGGTTTTACTGTGTTCTCCTCGAGCAGGTTGGGGTTGGGGATGTTGTGCTGTTGGATGATACCTCCTCTGATTGCTGTTTGTGTGGTTGCAGACGATGACGTGATACCGTACAGTAAGCCCACCTACCTGTCGCGAGGACAGGTCTCCAGCAACTGCTCCACTACAGGAAGCTCATCTTCCAGAGGTTCAACAGGCTCTCGGAGCCACGGAGCGGGGCGCAACAGAGGGCCAGACTGTGCTGAGGTGAGTGGGCCTTGGAGCCAGGGAATTCTTACCGGCCAACATGAGCCAGGCTGAGACCTAGTCGTTGGCCAGGAAACTGGGTGAAGATGCCATTCTCTATTCTAGGGTGATCCAACTGGTGGACCGATTCTGTCTCGCCGCTCCCCCTCCTCCAATTTCATCTGGCCCACCCATTCCCTCCATAACCTGTAAGTGTTTTGTTATGTTATGGGTTCCAACTTGCCGCTAGGTAAACAAAGGCGTGCGGAGTAAGGAAACTTGTCTAATGTTTTGCCCTGCCCGGGAAATGAACTCAGATCCTCTCGCTTGCGAGGCGAACGAGCTGACCACTACACTACAGGAGCCTACGCTACTTTAACGTCCACCTGAGATGGGGCACCTCAGCTTCATCAGTAAAAGCGGGGCGTCCCCAACAACACATCCTCTCCCCTTCCCCCTCCTGGAGACTCACTCTATAGATGCACAAAGTGGACACGCGGGGGAACGAGAGAAGAAAAGGAGAAACGGGCACCGAAAAAGAAGGATAAAAAACGAGCAGTTGCCTTTTAAGAGTTAACTTATCACTGCTTACAGAAGCGGAGGAACGGTTAGCTGACGAGTGCTGTGTGGCTGCTTTGTATGACCCGTTCCTGCGGGCAAGTATTTACAGATAACTGTGTCAGGAATCCTTAGTGCTTTACAGCTCTATTACCCAGCTTAAATTACAAAGCTAATCATTGTATTAAGATTCATTCCTTATCTACCTGATACCGCCTGACTCAGGCTGCCATTGAAAATGAAAAGATGGGTTTGTGAGAGCGATGTCAGCTGCATAGAGCTGTCAATTCTTTCCCCCTCCTGCTGGAGGCTTCCATCATTCACAGCTCTTTCGAACCACTTTTCCTTTGTGTGTGTGTGTGTGTGTTTGTGTGTGTGTTTGTCATGGGAGTGAGTGCTTTCTGAGGAGATTTGACGGGGGTTTGATTCAATTCGAGTTCTAAACAAGCTCGCCCCCGCTGATGCCGGGAAGCACGGGTGGGGGGGGGTAGAGAGGGACATGCAGTCGGCTCGAGTTTACGGAGCGAGGAGACATCTGAAGCGACCCACAAATGTACGAGACAGGATTCACAAGAGAATATTGTCCATTGAAGGCAGGCCTGTCTCAAGACTCTCCTCTTCCACCACACCTTTGATCACCCTCCTACCGCCACCCTCCCTGCCCTCCACCCCTCGTGATCCCAGCCCCCAAACCCCAGCTCGGGTCCAAATTCTTGTATATCCAGGGCTTTGGGATGCTGCGTAAATGTCATTTGTTGTTGTTGATATTGTCGATGCTCAATGTTATAATCAATGTCGTAGTCAGTGTGATAGTCAGTGCCAGTAGCAAGGGCTTTACATGACTGGAGTTGTCTTGTATTATGAACTAATGGAAAGCAGTACATTCAGGCAACCTGTTTGGATAGAGACCAAATCTGTCACAATCATAGCAATAAACTCTTCCTGAGCAGAGCTGGTTAGCATTATTTGGGGCCCGCCAAGGGCTGAACGGGCTTCCTCTGAACAACTACAGACAGAGTTGAATCCACCTCTTACTTTTCAATGAAAACCGCAGCGGGCGGGTGGGTTTCTGAGGCCCATCGCTCTTGACAGCAGCCTCACATTCAGACCTTCACGTCCTGTTAATACGCTTTTCCAGTAGCCAGACTTTCGATGGGTTTGTAGGCCCCACACAAACCCAGATTTTTGGCAATTATTAGATCTTAATTTTTTGTTATCGTGCGGACGTGAGCTTTCTGCAAAGCCAACATTCCGTTATGAGTATTTGGAAATTAATATATATTAGTTTTCCTTCTGAAAACACTCAGTTGGCCTAAGTTGCTCTGTCGCAGATGTAACCTGAGGCCTGTGTGTGCATGATAAACTTCTCGCAAGCCTTGACGGTGAATCGCACCCTAAAGGGGAACAGAATGTATTAAGCTTTCCCCGAAGTTCTAATGAATTGAACATGCCTTTAATATATGAATTACAAATCTATGGGATAGACTTCAAAGGCCGCTCGGTGGCAGTGAAGGAATTTATTTTGTTTAGCCTGAGGTCAGGAGTGCTAGAAAAATGTGAAACGGAGTCAGATATCAGGGTCGTTGCAACACGATCGTTTAATGAGAACCGAAACCCACTCCTTTTTTTTTCGGACGTCTGATGGGAAACTGTTGTTTTAGCCCGATCCTTTTTTTTCCTGCAGTGTGTAAGAGACATCTTTAAAGGATTTAGTTAAGGCCGTGAGATTGAGGGGAGCCTTGCCTTTGTGAGCAGGTGCTGGGGGGATCCGATAACAAGAGCTTGGATCCCAAGAGCTGGACGTCATGTTGACTGTGTGTGTGTATAAGTGTGTGAACGTGCGTGATGGAGGGGGAGTGGGGGGGGGTAAAGGTGCTGGTACTTAGTTGTGTGTGTGCGGGGTGGGGGCGGGGGGGTGAGTGGAGGAGGAGAGGAAAAGGAACAGGTTTGGATATCACAAGCCACAAAACACTGGGAGGCAAATCTCACCCTGTAAATCTCTGATCTGTTCTGCTCGGTGCAGTACAATGTACAAGGAACGTGACAGCCCTAAAATTGATTGACTCCCAACGTTCAGAGGTCACAGCTTTTCTCCCCGGCAGATGGACAAATGGCCGGCAACTGTTACACACTCGGCTGGGGTGTGGGGAGAGGGAAACTCCCTGACGCTGTCGTGCCCCTCGCCCCCCGCAGATCAGCTGCTGGGAGTGAATGGAGACATTGTCAGGGAGCAAAGTGGGGGAATGTCCTGAGAGGCTACTCAAATTCTTGCTTCACCAATTCCCCCCCCGCTCCCCACTCCTCCCCGCCGTGGCTTAAGGCATTGTCACGTGGAGTGAGCGGCAGGTCAAGGTTGGACTCTCTGGACTGAGTTGCTGATCGCCTGTAGCTCAGTGGTCAGAGCCTCGCGAGAGACCTGGGTTTGATTCCCGGGCAACATGAAAGGTGGGGCAAGTTTCCTTACTCCACCCACACGCCTCTGGTTACCCAGCAGTAAGTAGGAACCCGGTTGTTAGTGGATTGGCGCATCGCTTTCCGGGGGGTAATAATTATCAATTAATTTTATTATTATTTATGATAATAAAATATTATTAATGCACTTTTATTAAGACGTCACCCTGTGTGAAGGCGGTATAGAAATATAAACGTTGTCTGGTGATTTAGTTAAGTGCAATTTTACCGTGTTTTGTAAGTGTGTGTGGGTGGGTGTGTGTGTATATGTGTGTGTGTGGGTGTGTATGTGGGTGGGTGTGTGTGTGTATATGTGGGTGTGTGTGTGTGTATGTGTGGGTGTGTTGTATTGACAGCAACACTGCAAACAATGATCCTCTTTGACTCGGAGCATCAGGGGTGAAATCCTCGTGTCTTAATTGTGATCTATTCAAAGCATTCGTTCCCCCGGGGAGAGGAGTGATGAGTTCCTATAAGATTGGAGATAGGTTGAGGCTGGGGCCTTCCTCAGAGATTGAAACTATCTCAGCCTTTGTTCCAGGTGTCAGCAAATGTCAATGGCCTGATTACATTTCACTCTTGTTCAGTTAACGCCCCGCAATCTACAATTCCCCTTAACCGGAGACTTTTGGAACTTGAAATATTTAAACCATCCAAGAACAGAGGCCGCGAGACACCGGTTGATACGTTTAATCAGAATTCTCTCTCACTTTTCTTTCCCTCAAAGAGGTAGTCAGGCCTTCAGCCTCTCTGCCCCCACCCTTTGGAACTCCACCCCCACAGTCCCTCCGCCTTACCCCCTCCCTTGTTTCCGACAAGGTCCATCTCAAGACCCTCCTCTTCGACCGTGCCTTCAGTCACCCTCCTACCCCCACCCTCCCCGCCCTCCACCCCTCCTGCGCCCAACCCCCAGCTCAGGTCCAAGTTCCTGTCTGTATTCTGTGAAGCGCTTTAACACGTCTCAACAACGTGATAAGGCGCTACATCAAATGCAAGAATTATTATTATATCATTATTATTCTCTCACACCTCGCTATTCCCTTAGACGCTCATTTTGGGGGAATATGGAGCTATAAAAAGTCTTCCTCTCTGGTCTGTGTTGTGTGTGGAGTTGGGCTCTGAATCTCACACTGTTTTTATTTTCCTTCCCAGGACTCCAGATGAAGAGAAGACCTGAGACACTTGGGGGGCAGAGGGTGGATTGGGGGTGCGGGGGGGGGGGGGGGCTCGGTGGTGGGGGAGGGGAAGTGGCTCCTGCTAAACTCCCCCCGCCCCCCCGCCGCTGTACAGAATTTGTTGCCTTGTTTGAAAAGAAAGTCAGCAACATTTTAAAAGGTTTCCGTTTTAATTTATGACCGTACTGTTGAGACGTCAGGAAAAAACTCGTGTTCATTTTGTACATAGTGGGGGGGGGGGGGGGTTTCGGGGTGGGAGCGGTGCTAATTGGTTTCTCCACATATTTTCCTGGCTTTCCAGTGAGAGCGTATTTATAAATAAGGGGGAGAGAGAGAGAGAGAGGGGGAAGGGAGGGGAAATTGAGCGGGGTGGGGGAGGGGGGGGTGGGAGCGAGTAAGGATAATGTTGGATATCATAGTGAATGTCTGAATGTGCCAATCTTTTTATCAGCAGCAAGTGCGAGTCTCAGAAACCTAACAGCTGGATCTCGATTTGCACTTGTTAACACACAAGCACAACCCCAACAGCAACCCAACTACAGGGGGCGCTCACAGCTGGTCAGACTCCAGCAGTTACCCCAACTCACAGTCTGGGCCCCCCCCCGCCCCCCCCCCCCCCCCCACCTGCGCCTAATACACACCGGAATTAGGTAAACAGGATGTGTCCCTCCAGCGAGGGAGAGGGAGAGAGAATTCCATTCCAACAATCTATCTCTGGGATTTCCATGTGTGGGTGGGAGGCGGGGGCTTCTCGGCTTGGTTTGGAGACTCTTCAGCACGGTGATGGGTTTCCACGCTTGTTAAAAGGAGGAAAGTAGTTCCCCAGGTTCCCCAGATCCTTAGGAGTCTGGCTTGAAAAACTTGAAAGATTCTAAGATACCGCAGGATTTGGGGAAAGGCTCCTCTGGAATTCGGGGGCCAATTCCTCCCAATTCGGTCTCTCCGGTCCCGGAAACCGTTTTCTTAAGAATATCGGAGGCTTCAGAAATCGAGACTCGATGGGAGAATTGGCTGTGGTTTTTTTCAAAGCGGGAGTTAGCGGGAGATGAAGCGGTGACTGGGACCTCGCAAGATTGGTGGGTGGGTGTCTGTCAAGATTGAAAGGCACCGTCTAGCTTTGGTTTTCAGAGAGTGGTTTTCAAGTGGGCGACTTCAGGTGCTTCGGGCGAGCGATCCCGTGGGCTGGTGGAGCAGCACTGCTCTCCCCCCCCCACTTCCCCCCTCATCGTTGCCAATCGATCGATATCTGCCCACAATGCCCAAGTCAATCACGTTGTGGGACTGGGAGATGGGGTCAGAGGCAGGTCTAGTTGTTAACCAGATGGACAATGAAGTGTTGTCGCAATGGTAGTCCTGGGGCGGTTGCTGGTGAGTGAGATGTAGGATGAAAGCCTTGGAACCCATTGGCTTGATCAGCCCAACCCCTGTCACCCGTCCCCTGAGTGTTGCGAGCCGTTGCCGCGCTCCTGCCCAGGCTGCTGACAGGGTTTCCGTGGTTTCTGTTGCCGGTTTACGATGTAAAGTCAAATTGTACCAAAAAAATAATGCTATTGTTAGACCTGACCAAAAAATACTCTGGTTTTCTCTAACCCGAAGACTATAATTTTTTAAAAGAATTAAAACATTTTAAAAGATTCAAAAGGGGATCCGTCGCTGTCTCTTTGTGGTGCGTGGGCGAGTGCAATCAGTGCGAGCACGAGTGTGCAAGCGTGTCGACTGCGTAAGGGTGAATGCGTGTGCGAGTGTAGGCTTGTGAGTGTGTGCGTGAGTGTGTGCGCGTGCGTGTGTGTATGTGTGAGGGTGAATGCGTGAGTGTGTGCGCGTGTGTAGTTGGGTGTGCGTCAGGGTAAGTGTACACGTGTCCGCTGGCGTGTGAGCCTCACTTGAACACGGAATACTTGTCTGCGAGCCGTGCGGAAGCCAAGACAATAACAACAGTTAAAAAGGAAATGAATAAATAATTGAAGAGTAAGAATAGAAAAGGGTCGAGTGAGAGAGAGAGAGAGCACGACTCCAGGGGAGAAGCTACAGCGACATTGTTCTGATGGATCGAGCGCAAACGGCCTTGTAAACCTACGATTTGACAATGGTGAGTACACAGCTCCTATACAACCCCCTCGACACACACTCTTGATGTCCTGCGGTAATACCTTCTGGGATTAGGTGAACAGGTGAGTCCCTTTTGAGGGGACTGTGTAACCTCCACATTAGACATGGTGAAGACTCCCTGTTTATGTGCATGTGGAACCTTATCTGGTTTGGAGACACGGTGATAGGGTTCCATGTGTGTGTCAAGACATTCCACCCCAGAGTTCCTCTGACTCCCTCTCCTTAACTCGTTCCAAGTCCATCTTGAGACCTTGCTTTCAGCCATCTTTCCCCTCCCCACCCCTATCCCCACCCCCAGCTCGGGAGCCAATTGTTAAGTACCTTGGGAAGTCCTCCTGACACGAAAGCCACTGCGTAAACGTAAATCTGTATTGTGTTGTCGGTGCCCGTTTGACCTAACTGAATATCGTCTCCTGGCTCCTACAGTGAACAGCCCTGAGTTCCTGGTTCCGAAATCTACCCCTTCGAGCCCCCACAAAAGGAAAATGGGGCCCAGACTCCACAGACGTCTCTGAAACCAAGGACACCGGGTGCTTCGAGAGTTGGGATCTGTAGGAAACATGAGGTAAGATACTCGGCTTCCTGCGCCATTTCCCGTCTGTGGGTTCAGTGACCGGGGCAGGAATTTATTAAATTTCCTCCTTTGCTGCGACCAGGAAATCACTTTCTGTCATCAAGGCGGTGAGCCTAATGTTACAGAAATTGTTACTGGACGGAGTGAGCCGGGAGGTGAGATGAGATGTGAGTTGAGACGAGAATTTTTTTTATATACCCAGAGAGTTGTTACGGTCTGGAACACATTGCCTAAAAAGCTGGGGGAAGCAGATTCAATAATTGCTTTCAAAAGGGAATTAGAGAGGTACTTTAAAAGGAAACATGTGCAAGAGTAGGGGAGTGAGTGGGACTAGTCGGCAGCTCTTTCAAAGAGCCGGCACAGGCACGATGGGCCGAATGGCCTCCTTCCGTGCTGCAAGATTCTATGATTCTACACTTCACGGTAAAATCCTGCGAAGCGCAGTGAGACATCCTTCTGATATGAAAGGCGCTATAATAATAATAATATTAATAACTTGCATTTGATAAATCGCCGTATCACGTCGTTGAGACGTCTGAAAGCGCTTCACAAGATGTAATGCAAAGTGAATTGACTGTGTATTTGGTGGGCAAAACATTAGGGTTAGCGTTAGGTTATACCAAATGCAAGGATTATTCTTATTTATATATTAGAGTCGTAAACCCATCCAGACTCCTGGTTTATTGTTCTCTCGCCCCCTGGGAGAGTGTTAAATTTACGAGGTTAAAAAAAGCTGCGACTCCCCAACTATTCCGTACAGATCCGAGGGCAGGGAAACGCGGATATTCCCACGTTAAAGTGCCATTGTTCCTGGGAATAAACCCCTCTGTTCGGCACCGGAGCCTTTGTGATCATTAAGTCTGTGGAATCCTCCCCAATTTCTCAACCAGATTCCATCAGGGCTTCCTGACGGGCAAATAAACAGGGAGCGGATCCAGGATTGCAATCTCCACAGTTTGGGTTTGATTAATGACCGGTGTCCGAATGTGCATGGCCAAACTGTTTAATCATTCATTAATTTCTTCATTCCTTCCTTCATCCCACGATTTAAAGGGCACCGTCCTCTTTAAAATGTGTTTGGCTCGAACACTCTGTTTGTTTGCAAAACCTGCGTGTGACAGGATGACATGAATCACTGGGGAAAACAACATCCCCGGGGGAGATGCGACTTTAACGCAGCCTTTTTCCCCAATCAAAAAGGTGCTGACAATTTTTTATACGAAGACAGAATGAGAGGGGGAGGGGGTCGGGAGGTGGAAGGATTCACAGGGAAAGTCGCGCACACCCTAACCTTGTACATCCCTGAATAGCAATCAGCAGTCTGTAAGAACTATACTATTTTTTAACTGAATTCCTTATCCAATTCCCCTTAAACGAGACGCACTCAGCCAGACGTAGGTGAGAAAGATCTTCTAATCTTCCCGTGGCCACCTGGTTATTGTCTGAATTGATGCTCTTTGTGTTCCTTCCTCACTGATCAGTGAGAAACCTCGGTCACCTCGGGTCTGAATGATCGTTTTCTGCCGAGGTCAATCATCTGCTGGTAACCCGGCTGCTATTTTCGGAGTCATCCGTCTGGGGGAGTGCTGCAATTTGCTCTCTGTGAAATCACGGCCACTGAGGTCATGCTGAGCTTGAGGAGCAAGGTCTTCACTGAATCTCTCTCATTTACTATTTCCTGCTCTCCCCCCCCCCCCCCCCCCCAAAAAAAAAACATTCTCGGTGTTTCTGAATCGTTTGGAAATTTACTTAAAGTTGTGTTTTCTCGGGCTTCAAATTTTTTTTTCTCTTCGAACCTCTTCTTTCCTGCCTCTCCCCTCTCCTCCCTTCTCCCCTCGATCTCCTCATTGCTCGGCCTCCCTGCTCTTCTCCTCTTTCATGGCTCTTTTCCTCTCCCACAGAACTAGTCTTTGTTAATAATAATAATAATAACAGCAACACCTTGCATTTTGATATAGCGCCTTATCACATCTTCGAGACGTATCAAAGCGCTTCACAGGGCACAGTGTAAAGTGTAGTGACTGTGTGCTTTGTGGGCGAAGCAGGGTTTGTGGTTTAGGAAGTGGTTGATCCCAGACAGGAAGTGCGTCGTTAGCTTGGCCTCAGATACTTCTCAATCAGATACCATTCCCTGTCGCTTCGCTGGATGGTCTTTTTTGTAAAAAAAAAAGAATCTTAACTTGTTTGTGTCCCTGTCGGCTTAACGAAAGAGATGAAATCCTGGCTGATCTAAACAGAGAGAGCGCAAGAGAGAGAAGCAATAATTGTCGGCGTGAAGGGTTGGAAAAGTTGAGCCTGTTTTTCCCCTCTTCTCTTATCCTCTCTCCCGATCCTCTCCTGACCTCAATATTCTGGTTGAGATAAACAATTAACAGTCACCACGTGATCGACACAGGCCTGACTGTGCCGGCAGGAAAGGTTTTGCTGCTTCTGGATTCCAAAGGCGAGAGAGGGCGGGTGTGAGAGAGAGAGAAGATGCCAATTGGCCCACAATAACCTTCCACGCTCGTCTGCCCTGTTGGTGTCCAGCTCATCTCAATCTCTTCTCTGTCGGCTTGCTTTTAGGTGACCCACATTCGGGTTTGGCGTTCATCATTCACTCGGTTTCGTAAATGACCCACTTGCAATCTCACCACCCGCCCCCATCCCCTCCATTTTTTATTCTCTTTCATCGAGCTTTTGGTCATTTATTCCCTCCCTCCCCCCTCCCAACCCACCACACACACACACACACACCCCTTGGGCTGGAGTGGGTGTAAGGCTCTTTTGAGATGTCCTCTCTGCGTGAAAGGCACTGTGTAAATGTAAATAGTACATTTACCCCCCCCCCCTCTCGACTCTCTTCCCCCTCCTTGCTCCCTCCCTTCCCTCACCCTGACCATTTTCCCCCCTCCAATTTTTTTGAAGGGATTGTTACTCCCGGAAAGCGATCCCATCAATTGACTAACAACCGGGTTCCTGCTTACTCCTCGGTAACAGAGGCGGGTGGAGTAAGGAAACTTGCCCAACTTTTCACCCTGCCCCGGAAATCGAACCCGGGTCCTTTCGCTTGCGAGGCGAGGGCTCTAACCACTGAGCTACCGGGACTCCACAAGTAATTACTGATCAGTGGAGTCGGACAAAAGGCCACTCAATAGTCAGTGAGAACATTAAGGGATGTGAGGAGAGAGAGAGAGGAAATGAGATGATTTAAAACACAAAGATGATTTAGAAGAACAGGATTCCCGTGGTATGGACACGATGAGCTGAACAGCCTCTCCTACTGTGCAGACAGTTGCTGTGTGAAAACTGGATTGGAGCAGGATTAATGCCTCCCAATTCCTGGACTAATTAGTAAAAATAACAGTTATTTGCCTTGTCACGTTGACGGTGGATTTTATGGTGAGTGTTTTAATCACATGGGGACCTGCAGCTGGTGAGAGAGCTCCCTCAGGTGTACTCCCATCCACATTCACTGCCCGTGTTAATGGACTGAAGCAAGCAATTAGCTCCTAACGCTTTCATCTTGGTCCTAAACAATCAACAACAATGTGCTGGGTAATTTAACAAAGTCCCCTTTCATCTCCTAACAGGAGGAGGCCATTGAACAACAACAGCAACTTGCGTTTTCACAGCACCCTTCGCTCTCGGGGTCATGTCACGGCTAGTGGCGGAGCCTGATGTCAAGCCGGAGGGGAGGTGACCGTAGGCTCGGTCGAAGAGGAAGGTCTTCAGGTGAAACCGGGCAGGTGATATGGCAGGGAGACGGTGGAAGCAGAAAGTGCTGTTGTTTTCAAGAACAAATTAGAGAGATTTATTGTAGGAAATAATATCCCGGGGTTATTACAGTGCATCGTTTGGGACACGACATGTCAAGCGACGGCCAGGATGGTGGAAGGCGAACTGGATGGAGCTCAGTCTTCTTTCGTCCGGCAAATCCTTATGTTCTAAGGGCTCTATATAAAATGCAAGTTGTGGTTGTTGCAGTTGATCCTGGAATAGTGACAGCAGCTCATGGAATCCAGTTTGATTACAAACTCAAGCTCTTGTGATCCGGTAAATGTGAATTTATGTAAAACTGCTCCGGTTCCCCCCCCCACCCCACCCTGAAAAACAAAATCACAGGAGGGGGCCATTGACCTTGTGGTGTCTGTGCTGGTGCTAACTCCCCATTGGAACTCTCTAATCCCATCCCCTCACTCACGCCCTTATTATTTCCTCACAAGCAGTTATCCGTTTCCCTTTCAGATGCGATTACGGTTTCAGCTTTGACTGTGTTAAAGCTGTTCGATATTCTAACCAACCCCCCACCCCCCACACCCGCGCCCTCCCCCTCTCTCTCTCTCTCTGTGTATAAGACACATCGAACCAACTCCTTTTTTTCCCCCTTCTGGTGCTAATCCTGAATTAATGTGATTTCAGGTGTCAGCCTGGCTCAGTCTGTAGTATTCGTAGCCTCGGAGTCAGAAGGTTGTGGGTTCAAACCCAACATCAGAACTTTGAGCTCACAGTCCAGGCTGATGCTCCAGTTCAGTGCTGGGGGGAGAGAGCCACATTGTTGGAGGTTTCGTCCTTCAGATGAGACGTCAAACCGAGGTCCGGTCTACCTGTTCGGGTGACTGTTAAAGATCCCCCTGGAAATTGTTAAAATTCTAGCCACCACAGTGGCCTTTAGCTCCAGCTTTTAAGGTGTTTAACATTATTTTTAAGCCACTATCTGGGGAAACAGGGTGAAACACTCACTCTGACCAGCCCGCTGTGTGGTTTTACTTTGTCGCAGAGCTGCTATTCAGAGACAAAGCCCGAGTACACAATAATCCACACGCCAAGCCAAGCCTTTCTGTGTTACTTTAATGGCACGTGTCCATGGCAGAATCGGTCAGTAGTTAGATTGATTAACACTGGGGCAGGTAAGGTTAAGGTTAAGTCGGTCTGTGCCAACGATGGGCAGCGCAAAACCAGCCTTGTAGCTCGGCGAGGCTTCGAGGGCAAATTAGTACATTCTGGAACCTTCGTCTCGCCTCACGGACACTAAACATCAGAGAGATCCAACAGAGACCTGGCAGCTCGCAGCTCACATTGACTCCCTTCCCAACGTTAGTCAGTCACAACACCAGCCTCGCAGCTCATATGAACCCCCTTCTCCCCAAACCCACCCACCCACCCACCCCCGCAAGGCGCAAATGTACTTTTGCGTATATTTGAGATATTCTAAGATTTTAACAACAAATCACATTTACACACCTTTCACGTCAGGAGCTGGACAGGTTAAGGATTTGCACCCGAGCTGGGGGTTGGGGATCAGGGGGGGTGGAGGGCAGGGAGGGTGACCAAAGGCGCGGTCAAAGCAGAGGTTCTTGAAGGAGACGAGGGAGGCAGGGGGCGAATCTACCTGTCAGCCTTGGAGCCGTTTAAATTTAAATATAATTGTTAGATTGGTTAGTAACGAGCCAGGGGTTGGCAGCGCTCTGTATATGTTCACACTCGGGTGCCCCTGGGTTGACAGACTTACTTGCCTCGGTGTTCAATGCCCTCTCAATCATCTCAGCAAATGCCCATCTACAGAATCTACAAGCCAGTTCCTCTGTCCCTGGGACTTGGCCTTTGCTCAGTCCCACCCTCCAGCCAGAGAGGACTCCTGGCTATGGAAACCCACCACAAGTTCGGAGCTTGGTCTTGGGATCTTGGGAGTTCCTCACCAAGGAGCTACGTCAATGCCAACCCACACCCGCACAGCCACTGTTCAGGCAGAGGCCTGATCGCTATTGAACCATATTGGCCTGGTGTGGCCCAATATGGCTTCTCTCTCTCAATCCTCTCTCTCCATCTCCATCTCCATCTCGTGTAGTGGCTCTCGCTCAGCTCCCCTCAAGTCCGTGCAATCCGTATGTACAAAGAACCGCGCCCGGTTTCCGGAACGTTCCCGAACCGCTCTCGTCTCCGCCCTGGCTGCTCCTACACCTTAGCCACGGTGACAGCGCTGGGGTCAGTGGGGAAGGTTCCTGCCCCCGCTCGCTCCGGCTCCCTCCTGGCCCCGGGCACACGGACAGGAGCCACCGAGACCTGAGGTCCTCCCACCCACGACTCCGCCTGTCTGTCCCGCTCGCAGCCGTAAACATCTGGAGAGCAAAAGCCAAACGGGGGCAGTGTTACTGCTTCTCACTTGTTCTCTCCAAACACTGAGGATCAGCAGACGACGTGGATAATGATAATAATAATAATAAACCGCACATTTGATACAGAGCCCTCGTTCTTAATCACGTTGTTGAGACGTCTCAAAGCGCTTCGCTGAATATACTGTAAAGTGTAGCGACGCGTGTATTTTGTGGGCAAAAGGCGGCAGACGATTGCACACAGCAGCGTCCCCACAAACAGCCGTGGATTGAAGCCACCAAATTATTATTATTATTATTATGTCCGACTTAAGACGCAAGTGCACAATTTATACAGATCAGGCTTAAGCGAGTTTTACCGTACCAACAACAACACACGCTTGTGTTTACATGGACCCCCTTCACGCGGGGGCAGCAACACACTGAACGAGATTCAACACTATTGACTATCGTACCGGCAATGTATCTGCCTCGTCGGTGGTGTTCGTCTGGCAATCTCCCTGTTCCCTCGGGGTTTGTTGGAACGGGTGTTGGGTTACGTGCCATTGCCTCCCCTCTCGGGGGGCCCCGGTCCCTGAGTTGACCGGCCCACGACGGGTTCCACTCCCAGATCCAACCGGGTTCCATCTCCGGCTCCGGGAACCGGCCGGTGACCTCTGACCCTTCGGAGGGCTCGTGAGACAGGGCAGAGTCGAGGATGGAGCCTGGTCGAGAGGAGGCGGCTGAGAGGTCTGGGTTCAGGGGAGAGAGAGAGAGAGAGAGAGAGAGAGGCGGTCAGTAAATTGGACTTGCCCAGGAAAAGGGCCCAATGGTGGGGGGGGGGGAAGAGGAGGAATTAATGGGGACCAATAACAACAACAACAACTTGAACATGTATAGAGTCTCGTAACATAGTGGTCAGCACCTTCATCTCGCAAGCGAAGAGGACCCGGGTGTAGACACTAAAAAGTGAATTGAGGCCGAAATCCGGCAGCCAATTGCACACCGAAGTCGAGTGACCAAATTATTATTATTGTTGTTGTTATTATTATTATTATCTCTCTTCTAAACGGACACCTCTTTCATTGTAAAACGTCGAGACGCGCACACGGAAACACAGGGCAAGGCTTCAGCGAGCAGTAGGCTGACCGAACGCAGGGCCAGAGAGACCGGATGCGAGCAGCAGATTCATTAATCGAAGTGCTGTCTGGTCTGGGCAGCTCCGTCAGCAGTTCCGTGGGGCGGCCAGACCAGCAAAGCCGCTCTCGGTAATGCCGGTCGTAAAGTATCGGGGCTTCAGGCAAGGCACAAATCCAATAAGGGACGACTGACCCCAATTTAAGTGGGTTTTACGCGGAGCTGCTAAATGAGCAGGCGAGCAATTCCAATTAAAAACCCAGACTTTTACGTTTCACTTCATCTGCATTCCGGGCCATTTGGGAAACGGGCTCTGACTGCCGAAAGGTCAGGCGATGCGATCGGACGGGGAGTGGGCTACACGCAGGCTAACCCGCGGACCCCTGAGTTAAGCTGAGCGCCCGGGGAAAGGGGCTACTGTGGGGTCCGCAGAACAGGGTGTTGAGGGTAAATACCGGTGTGTGAAAGTGTGTTGTAACAAGGTGTTAGTGACAGCGAGAGGTGTGTGTCGGGGTGAGGGGGGTGGGGGGGGGGGTGGGTTTCTCCTCTCAATTACATGAATAATATAGCAGTGAATTTTATAAACACCCAGTCCGGCCTCACCGCCCCTCTCCCACACACACACACACACACACACGTCTGTAAACGGCAGTAAATAATGTTCCCCAGGATACAGGCTCTCAGATACAGATATATTTCACGTCTCACCCCCCCCCCCGCCCCCCCATCCCACCACCTCGTTCTCTCTCTATCTCTCTCCCCTCCGCTCTGCCTCTCTTGTTTCACCCCTTCCCTTTCTATCACTCCCTCGCTCCCCCCCCCTTCCTCCCCCACCGCTTTCCCTCTCCCCTCTTCTCTCCCTCTCTCCCCGCACCAGCCGACTGACTGCGAAGTGTTGGGACAGAATCACACTGACGGACAGGGATTTGTCGAGGCCGACGATGAAAATGAAGCATTAAATTGCCCTGATGTCGGGCATTAAAAACTCGCACGAAATGGTTTGTGAGAGTTGTTTTTTTTTCCGAGGGTTTTAACGCTATTTATAGCAAGTTAAATACTCGGATTAGCGATCCGAGAGAGATTGGTGGAGAAAATGAGAGACCGGGGAAGGGGGGGTGGGGGTGGAAAGAGAGCGAGGAGACCAGAGGATGGATTAACAAGGCTACAAATCTGCTCTGCAGGAACGAGAGAGAGAGAACGAGAGAATTGCTCTTTCCCCTTTTATCCACATCTGCACCATATTCACATAATAGGCCTCATGCAAATGAATTGCAGTGAATTCAAACTAAACTGAACCAAACTAAACATTCTCTCCCATCTGGCCCCGATTCGATTCGGGCAGCGGGTTTAAAAAGCGGTTTTGTGTTGTCACAGGAGTGTGGACGCACCGTGTAGAGGGAGCATTACTGTGTCTCTAACCCTGACCTGGGAGTGTGGACGCACCGTGTAGAGGGAGCATTACTGTGTCTCTAACCCTGACCTGGGAGTGTGGACGCACAGTGTAGAGGAGCTTTACTGTGTCTCTAACCCTGACCTGGGAGTGTGGACGCACAGTGTAGAGGGAGCGTTACTGTGTCTGTAACCCTGACCTGGGAGTGTGGACGCACAGTGCGGAGGGAGATGTTGATGTAGGAAGGCTGTCCCTGGTTTTCCCGGTTACCTGAGCAAGTGTTCCGGGGCTCGGTTTTCCTGAGACCGAAGCAGAAGCTGTCGACGGCCACCGCGAGGGCTTGGGCGAAGTTGGCGTCCATGAGGAAGGAGGCGTCCGAGCTGACGAGGCTGCAGCGGGCGCTGGTGCCGGGGTCCTCATACTCGGACCCCCAGCCATTAGCCAGAGACCCCGCCTCCGAGCTGCCGCCACTCTCGCTGGATCCCGGAGCCCGGCACAGGCCCCGGAGGAGCAGGCGTGGCCTCCCGCGGGCCATCTCGTTGTCCTCGTCGTCCTCTTCCTCGTCTTCGGCGGCGGCAAAGTCGGCCTCGAGGTCAGAGAGGGTCGGACCGCAGATGTAGCCGTAGGTGAGGGGGCGCGAGGAGGGTCTTCGAAGGGTTAAAGTGTCCGTGAAGTGCCTGAGGTGGAGCAACAAAACGACAAACAACACCGAGAACAAGAGCGTTCGCTGGAGGAAAGAGGACCGAAAAGGTCCGTCTGGTTCACCTTCCACCCCCACCCCCCCGGCGTTCATCGACACGTCGTGTCCCAAACTTATGGACCTTGTCTCCGCGAGATGTCGGGGTTAGGAACACAAACCTTACCTGGTTTTGTCGGTGGCAGCTACGTCTGTCTCAGATATAAAACACACAGTCTATCCTCTCTGCAATATGTTCCGTAGGGAAGCGCTTTGGGAATATATACAGCCCTTATTTTTTGGGGGGGTGGGGGGTGGGGGGGGAAGAGGGGAGCAGGGAAACGCATCTCGGAAACCCTCCTGCGAAGCACAGTTGGGAGTTGGGAGAGCAGAGGAGGAGGTGAGCCGTGGGACGCGAGGAGGTCAGAGAGATGTGGAGGTGATAGAGAGCGTGTGCGTAACATCTTTGCAGTCTCCCTCCCTGTCTCCCTCCCTCTCTCCCTCCCTCCCTCCCTCCCTCCCTCCCTGTCTCCCTCCCTGTCTCCCTCCCTCTCTCCCTCCCTCCTCCTCCCTCCTCCCTGTCTCCCTCCCTCTCTCCCTCCCTCTCTCCCTCCCGCCCTCCCTCCTTCGCCTAAGGTTTCACCCCGACCTTAGGTCAAACCCAGGTCCTCTTGCTTGTGAGCCGAGGTCTCTAACCCCTGAGCTACAGGGACCGGACCCCACGATGGCACAGGCAGAAGCTCCCCCCTCCCACCCCCCACACCCTCCTCCACTTCACGTGGCCCCAGCGACGCTCACCTGGGATGCGACTCCTCCCTCGCGAGCTCCAGACTCCGCAACGCGCGCTCCCACGTCAGGACGGACTCGTTCTCATCGCCGCCCGAGACAGAGACGGAGACGGAGGAGAGACGGCTGTACCGGGCGGAGGTTTCGCCGTCTCCCCGAGCAGACCAAAGTCCATCCCTCCTGCGGACTTCTGGGGACTTTTCCGGAAGATTCTTAGGCCTGTTTGACCTGGGGTACAGAAGCGGATCCATTTTTATTCATTTGACAGTCGTATTAATCCTGGTATTTAATACAACGTCAGAACGACTCAAAGAGCTTTCGCTGTGATCATCGACCAACACACACACACACACACACACACCACACAACACACACATAATACACACAACACACACACATAATACACACACCACACACACAACACACGCCACACACACCATACACAACACACACGCATAATGCACACAACACACACACACCACACACACACACATAATACACACAACACACACAAACACATGCCACACACACGCACATAATACACACAACACACACCACACACACAACACACGCACATAATACACACAAACGCACAATTCACACCACACACACACATACACACCAGATTCTGTGGACGATACCCGGCAGCCAAACTGCTCACAGCAATGTCCCACACACAGCCAGGAGGGAAACGGTTAATTTTATCTGCATCGACTGGGAAGTCTCCGGGTACAGAATGTTGCATGCCGTGTTAATCATCACATCACGTCGCCCCACCCCCTCCCCAGTTATGTTTGCCCCCCACACCGGCAATTTTCACTCACCCCTCCATCATTCGCTCGGCTCGTGGCTCCTGCTCCTCCCTGGGGCGAGGCGGGGCAGGGGGCAGCACGTCCACCAGCTGTAACCCCACAGCCCGAGGGGGGAGTTTTGGGGAGCAGAAAGTCTTCATCATGCTCCGCCCTGTCCCTGCCGGAGATGATAATAATAATATTAATCATAATAATCCTTGCATTTGATATAACGTCTTTATTACGCCGGAGAACACGCCTCAAAGCGCTTCACGGGATGATGTACTGTAAAGTGCAGTGACTGCGTGTTTTGTGGGTGAAACGCGGCAGCCAATTGCGCCCAGCGACGTCCCCACGAACAGTCGCGTGGTGTGGGGGGGGAGGTGTTGGGGGTGGGGGGGGGTCTCAGCTCCGCGACTCCCTGACTCCCGAGGCGAGAGGGCTACCCACTGAGCCAGGCTGACGCACGAGGTCAGGATCTGTGAACCAACACCGCAGGAGCCCGACAGTCGCCCGGGATGGCCGTGGAGTTGTGCTCGGTGTTATTTGAGGGGTGGGGGGGTGCGGGGGGGGGCTTTACCCGCAGAGCTTTGAGTTAGCGACCGCAGGTGGGATATTGGTGCAAAACTGTGGGTGCGTGGTGCCCTCCGCTGGCCGAGAGCGGGCACTGCGTCGTGCTCAAAAGGGGGTCCGGGGAGAACGGCCGCGGTCAATAACTGAACACACAACACGGCAAGAAAGTCCCACAAACAGCCACGCATTGAGTGACAACGTTGCGCCTCATGGCCCAGGTTGTAATAATAATAATAATAATAATCCTTGCATTTGATATAGCGCTTTTCACGTCGGGAGAGGACGTCCCAAAGCGCTTCACAGAACACACTGTAAAGTGAATTGACTGTATATTTGTGGGCGAACGCGGCAGCCAATTGCGCACAGCAATGTCCCACAAACAGTCGTGGATTGAAAATGACCAATTTATTATTGTTTTTGGTTTTGGAGGATTATTATTAGGCTCTGTGTGGAGTAAGGAAACTTGCCCGAGGTTTCGCCCTCTGCCTGGAATTGAACTCAGGTCTCTCACTTGCAAAGCGAGTGCTCTAACCACTGAGCTACAGGACTCCACGTAGCTCAGTTGTAGACGTTGCGTCTCGGATCATCCCCTCCCCTCACTCCCCTCACTCCCCTCACTCGGGCAGGTTCGCCCAGTGACCTTTCCCGTTCTCCGAGCCTAATTTCCGGACCTCCCTCCGTGGCTCTCTTTCCTCGCAGACGCACACGCGCACGCGCACACGCGTGGCCTGAAAACGATCGTCGTTTTAAAACAAGACAATCCTTCCCTTCCGTGCGGCACAGCGCCTGATCACGTGGCCGAGGCGTCTCAGACGCGCTTCGCAGGGCAACGTGACGTAAAGCGGATGGAGTGACCGGTGTATTTCGAGGGCGGAAACAGAGACCAGGCGCGTCCGTCTGCCAAACCGAGATGGGTTTCAGGAACTTTCCGAGAAAGGTAACTTTAAAAATCCGAGGGTTCGAGGCCGGAGGTTTGCTTCGAGCCTTGAAGGACGGTGTTTATGTTATTCCCAGACGGAGTCTCGTTCCCCCTCTCTCACCTTTAACGCGTTTTTTATCCCACGATTCCAGGTGAGGCTGCGGTGGGAACGCTGGTTTCCACGGCAAAGTGGGGGTCTCGGTGTCCAAGGCCTTGGCGTTGTTGAGGGGAACGCAGTTGTTGAGGGAGGGTCCGGCTGGAACGCTGAACTGCCTCATATCCTTACCCCCAAAATCCACGTAAAACGTGCCGTACATCCCACTATCGGGCACGATCCGGACACCTTGGTCTCCGGGGCTCTGGGGTTTCTTCTCCTCCTCCAGCGATTCTGCGAGAGGAAAAAAACAATTATATAATATAACAATAATAATAACGATGATAATCCTCGCACCCGGTCACGTCTTCGAGGCGCCGCAAAGCGCTTCACAGGATACGCGGTAAAATGGAGTGACTGCGCGGTCCTGTGGGTGAAACGCGGCGGCCGATTGCGCACAGCAGCTTCCCCGCAAACAGCCGGGGATTGAGTGACAACGTTACACCTCGTGGCCCAGGTTGTTGACGTTGCTTCTCGGATCTTCCCCTCCCCTCACTCCCCTCACTCCCCTCACTCGGGCAGGTTCGCCCAGTGACCTTTCCCATTCTCCGAGCCTAATTTCTGGACCTCCCTCCATCACCCGCCCCGACCTCTATCTGTCTTCAAGTCCCTCTTCCCTCAGCTCGGTACGGGGTGTTTGTTCGACTGGGACCAGCTTCCCCTCGCTCCCCCGTCCCCTCCCCTCGTACCCGTGTCCAGCGATCTCTGGTCGTTGCTGAGCCACAGAGGCTGAGTGACGGTCGGGCTGAAGTTCTTGCAGAAGCTGCTGGAATTCCAGTTGTTAGCGAGCCACGGTGTATCCTTCAGCCTCATCCTTTGAGCAGGGAATCGGAGATGTCAGCACCGGCCCCTCCCAACCAGCAACACACCCCCCCCCACCCCCCATCCCCCACCCTGCTCCAGCCACTACAGCCCCAAACTCTGGAACGCTCTTCCTCTGCCCCTCCACCTTGCCCCCTTCCTTCCTTCCTTCCTTCCCGCACATAGATATTTGTTCGGATAAAGGGTGATTAAGGAATATGGGACAAGGACGGGTAACTGGATATGAGGTGCAGAGACAGCCACGCTCTTATAAAATGCCAGAACCGGCTCGAGGGGCTGAATGGCCTCCTCCTGTTTCCATGTTTCCCCATCTTCAGATCACGCCTGAAGACCTTACTCTTCGGTCACCCACGGTCACCTCCCCCCCCGCCTCGGCATCGTGCTCTGTCCTCCGAGACGCTATACAAATGTAAGTTGTTGCTGTTGTTGTCCTCCCCCACCCCACCCCGTGTTCACGTACCTGTGCTTGATGATGAGGTCCTCACTGGCCAGTCTGTACAGCGCTGTGAGAGACAGAGGAGGAGGGAGTGTGAAACGCACACCCAGAGCCGGGACACACACACACACACACACACACACACAGAGCCAGGACACACACACACACACACACACACACACACCCAGAGCCAGGACACACACACACACACACACCCAGAGCCAGGACACACACACACACACACACACACACCCAGAGCCAGGACACACACACACAGAGCCGGGACACACACACACACACACACCCAAAGCCAGGACACACACACACACGCGTGTGCGCGAGCGCCGGCTGTGGGCAGGTCTCACCTTTGCTGGGGTTGTACAAGCTGCGGTTCCTCCAGGCTCTGAGCCGTCGGCAGTAAACGGAGACACAGATCAGCAGCAGCGACACCCACAGCGCAGCCCCGGCCACACCGATGACCAGCGGCCGTCGCAGCCACAACAGCGCCCGCCGCAGGAGGGGAACCGGGGCCGGAGCCTCACGATCGGCCCGCGCTGGAACACATCGACAGCCGCGGGGATCACAGGCAGCAGAGCATCCGACAAGACACAGCCCCCACACCCCCCCCCGACAAAACACAACCCCCACACCCCCCCCCGACAAGACACAGCCCCCACACCCCCCCCCCGTCAAAACACAGCCCCCCCGACAAAACACAGCCCCCACACACCCCCCCCGACAAAACACAGCCCCCACACACCCACCCCCGACAAACACAGCCCCCACCCCCCCAACAAAACACAGCCCCCACACCCCCCCCCCCGACAAAACACAGCCTCCACACGCGACAAAACACAGCCCCCACCTCTCCCCGACACAACACAGCCCCCACCCCCTCACTCTCCGACAAAATACAGCGCCCACCGCCCCACCCCCCGAAACACAGCCCCTTCCCCCTCCCCGACAACAATACAATATTACACGTGTAGAGCGCCTTTCACGTCGGGACAACGTCCCAAGTCGCTGGACAGTCCGAGCGGGACTGAGTGACTAAATTATTATTATTATTGTTTTTGCAGGGATTATTCCCACCCCCCACACTCGGGAAGTGAGCCGCCAATCGACTGCCTTGACCCCGAACAGTCTCCTCCCTCTTCCCCCCACCCACCCGCACCCCACCCCGGGCCCCCACCCCGCGAGGCACTGACCTATCAAGACGTACTGCGGTTCCGTGGCCACCCCCACCCCGGCGCTGTTGACGGCAGCGACCCGCACGCGGTATTCGATGCCGGGGGTCAGTCCATCGATGGCCAGCTCCAGGCTCCCCCCCTCCACCGTCCAGTTCCTGCTGTGTTGGCTCTCGTTGCCCAGACACCAAACCTGGCGGACGATCGCAGACGTTTACAACAAACAAACAAACAAACAAACAAAACAACAACAGCAGCAGCGGCGGCGCTGAAGGAGGCCATTCGGCCCTTGGAATCTGCACCAATCTCTCAGAGCAAACTGTCCGGCGTGAAGGGCGCTATGTAAACGCGAGTTGTTGTTGCTCTCAACGTCTCCAAACTCTCCTCAGCCCTGAAGCCCCCGGTCCCTGGTCTGACTGGCGTGAATCTCCTCTGCTCCCCCTTCCCCTCACCTGCCCCCCCTCTGCACCGCCCCCCACCACCACCACCACAACCCACTTTCTACCTGAAGTCAGGTGCCCACAACTGACCGCACTCCTCCAGTTGCGCACACAGCGAGACTCGCGCGAGTCTGATCTGTACCGATCGTATCATAGTCATACATACAAGAGGTTATGTTCTGTGTACGTTTGACCGTATCTCACACGTGTGCAAACGTCGTGTGGAACGTATGGCTCCGACTGATACGACTTTAACGTGAGATTTACTGCAATAATAAAGTAGATTAATAATGTACGGTATACACGGAGTCCGTCAGCACCTTGTAGCCTTTCAGGATCCCGGTGTGCGACGCAGGTGGAGGGGGCTCCCAGCGGACCAAGAGGCTGTTGTTCCCACCTCCCACCGTGGCTACGGTAAGGCTACGAGGTGGGGCGTCAGGCACTACGTAGGAAACAAGAGGAGGCATTAAAACATTGGAACCATTATTATTATTCACTATTGTTTCCAAAATTGGCTGCCGCGTTTCGCCCACAAAGTACACGGTCACTACACCATATCCTGTGAAGCGCTTTGAGACGTCTCGAAGACGTGATGAGGCGCTGTATCAAATGTCAGGATTATTATTATTATTATTATTTAATGATAAGTTATACACACAGCGGCCTCTCACCTTCCTCGGAGTTGCTGTTGGGGCTGCGGTGTTGGCCGCTGTGCTCCCGGACCCTCAGTTCGTTCTTGTGGCCTCGCTTGAAGCCGGTGAGCAACTCGCTGCGTTCCTGGGGATTCGCAGGAAGCCCCCGCTCCGCCCGCTCCCAGCTCCCCGGCACCAGCGGGCGGTACGACATCCTGAACTCCTCCACAGGCCGCGAGGGCGAGACCACCTTCCAGGGGAGGGGAGAACACAGGAGCGTTTACAGCCAGGCAGCACAGGAAGTGATGTCGGCAGCGATCGGTTGACGCCAAGCGAGGGAGATGGGCGAGGAGAGGGTAGGTGCGGTGGAGGAGGAGGGTGAGACGGAAGGACAGAGGCAGAGAGTTTCTGAGGTCAGGGGTTCAGTGATTGAAGGTTCGGCCGTGGATGGAGGTGCGAAGGGGGTGAGGGTCACACAGCAAAGTCCAACTCAGCTGAGCGGGGGGGCACGAACAGGCAACAACAACAACAAAAAAACTTGCATTCACACAGGAGGAGGCCATTCAGCCCTTCGAGCCTGTTCTGCCATTCTATAATGGTTGATCTGTAGCTCAACTCCAATCACCCATATTTTTTGCCCCATATCCCTCTCGGAGCGCTTACAGAGTGGCAGAGCTTCACAGTGTAGCGACTGTGCCGGGAGATCGAGGGGATTGTATGGCAGATCGGAGGAGAGGAGAGCGAACATCCACACAGGAAGGACGGAGATGGAGATGGTGGAGATAAACCTGGACTTGCTGCAACTCCCGGGTGATGTCCTCGCGAGGCTCCCTCTGGCCCTCGTCAGCAGTGTGCGCGTCTGCGGAGCGAGAGAGAGAGAGAGAGAGAGAGGGGGAGTGAGAACGCCAGTGAGGGTCGGTGCCATCCCAGGGTGAAATGTCACCAATTAATCAGCAAATAACGCGCAAAGTCCCACTGACCAGACAGGCCCTCACCTTGAACAACGAGACGGACGGACGCAGAGGCTAAACCAACCTCGTTCTCCGCCAGGCAGGTGTAGTCCCCGGCGTCCCCGGGGGCCACATAGTAAATCCTCAATGTGTGGTCAGGGGTCACCTCGTACCTGTGGGGAACGAGGCAGCGTCAGAAACGGGGAGGGGCGGGGAGCGAGGGGGAGGGGTAAATACTTCCTCTCGGAGCTCGTCAACTACAGTCAAACACCGAAACCTCCTGGGAATGAAATGGAAAGTTTCTGGAAGGTTGTCCAGGCGGACGGAGCTTTTGGCCACTCACCTGCCCGCAGGCAGCTCTCCACGTTCCCTCTGCCAGTGGACGCGGGGCATGGGGTCACCTCGAGGCTCACAGGGGAAGCGGGCAGTGCCGCCCGGCTCCACCGTCACGTCATCAGGTCTCCTCACAAACCCGGGTCGCTCTGCAACCAGAGAGAAAATCCCGAGTCAGACTCTCCAATGATTATTGATCATCAATAATCAATAATCCTCCCGTTTAACGCAGCGCCTGGTCACGTCAACGAGACGCCTTGAAGCGCTTCACAGAATGTACTGTAAAATGGAGGGACTGTGTATGTTGTGGGTGAAATGGCGCAGCCAAAGGCATTCGTGTCTGGGGTTGGTGGCGCTGGGGTTGGGGGGGGGCTGGGGTTGGGGGGGGCTGGGGTTGGGGGGGCTGGGGTTAGGGGGGCCTGGGGGTTGGAGGGGGCTGGGGTTGGGGGGGGCTGGGGTTAGAGGGGGCTGAGGCTGGGGTGGGCTGGGGTTGGGGGGGCTGGAGTTGGGGTGGGGCTGGGGTTGGGTGGCGCTGGGGTTGGTGGCGCTGGGGTTGGGGCGATGGTGTCCCATTACTGAGATGGGGTGGGGAGGGGGCCGAGCAGGGGAGGGTGGGGGGTGTGGAGACGGAGCGAGAAGGTGGGAGGGGTTTGTGTATTGGACGTCGCTCTCTCTCACCCAACACCGTCACGGCCGCCGCACTGCTCTGGCGCTGACCCACTTTGTTCCCGGCCACACACACGTACACGCCCGAGTCAGCCGGCTCGGCCATGGGAATGATCAGCTTCCCCACCGTGACCTACAGGGTGTGGGGGGGAGATACAAGTTCAGGACGTTTAACAGCGATCCACGATCCTCCCGCTCCCCACAAACATTGGGGATTAGCCTCGTTGCTCTCCAACACTCTCGCTTAGAGGAGAGTTGGGGGGGGGGGTTGCAAAAGCCGAAGTGGGAGGTGGTAAACAGTGACGTATAATGTCGGGAAGTGCAAAGTCATCCGCCTCGGGATCAAAAACAGTAGAGCGGGTTATTTTTTAGAAGGGGAGAGGTTGGAAGGTGTTGGCGTCCAGAGGGACTCGGGTGTCCTTGTACACCAGTCACAGAGAGTTAGTCTGCAGGTACAGCAGCGATTAGGAAGGGAACGGTGTGTTAAGAGTTCATTATGAAAGGATTAGAGTATAAGAGTAGGGAAGTCTTTCTGCAACTGCACCTGTGAGAGCACACCTGGAATACTGTGTGCCGTTTTGGTCTCCTTATGTAAGGAAGGATGTACTTGCCGTGGAGGGGCGCAGCGTAGATTTACTGAGTTAGTACCAGGGATGGAGGGGATGAGTTACGAGGATAGGTTGACCAATTTTGGGCCGATATTCTCTCGAATATAAAAGAATTAGAGGGGATCTTACAGAAACCTATCAGATCGTCAAAGGGCAATGATAGAGTAGATAGTGGGAGATTTTTTTCCGTTTTGAGAAACTAAAACTAGGGGTCACAACCTTAAAATCAGAGGCCAACCCTTTCACACTGAGTTGAGGAAGAACTTCACTCAAAGGGCAGTGAATGTTTGTAACTCACTACCTCAAAGGGCTGTTGACGCTCAGTCCTTGAACGTATTCAAGACTGAGAGAGATAGATTTCTTATTGCTAAAGGGATTAAGGGATATGGGGATAAGGCTGGGGGTTGGGGGGGGATATGGGGATAAGGCAGGGGGTCAGGTTATGAGCCGGAGTTAGATTGGAAGATCAGCCATGATTGAATGGCGGGGCAGAGGTTTGAAGGGCCGAATGGCCTCCTCCTGCTCCTAAATGTTATGTTATGTTAAACAGACTCACCCGGTAATGCTCGTCCCTCTCGTTGATCCAGACCCCGTCTTTCTTCCACCGGATGGTCGGCTCGGGGTGACCTCGGGGGGGTAGACACGGCAGCTCCACCCTCTCCCCCAGCACCCCCACCGTGTCACTGGGCTCCAGCCGAAACTCCTCCCTCAGCGCTGGGCGACAACAGCAAAAACAGTAACGGGTATCGGCCTCGTCTCTCACACCATGACCCCCCCAACCCCCAACTCCAACCCCCACCAACCCCAACTCCAGACCCCCAGCCCCAACCCCCCACCCCACCCCCCACAACCCAAGCCCCCCAACACCAGCCCCCCAGCCCCAACCCTAACTCCAACCCCACCGACCCCAACCCCAGACCCTCCGCCCCAAATCCCCAAACCCAGCCCCCCCTCGAACCACAACCCGCTTACTCACATGCCACATACAGGGAGGCGTTCCTGCTCTGGACGATGCCCAGGGGGTTGCGCGCCACACACGTGTACACGCCCTCGTCCGACCGCGCCCCCCTGCGGCCCGGGTTCAGCTGGTAGAAGAAGAGGGAGCCGTGCGGGAGGAGCGTGCGCTGCGACTGGGGGTGGTCCTCACTGGTCTCAACGCGCTCCCCGTTACGGTACCACTCGATGATGGGTCGCGGGCGGCCCTGGGCTCGACAGTCCAGCGTCGCCGGCTCCCCCTTGAAGACCGCCAGGTCCCTGGGGTGCTCCACGATCTCGGGGAGCGATTCCTCCAAACGCAACCGGGAGCCTGTGAACACATCCCGGCCTTTAGCCCATCCATTACCCCATCCGTCCGTCCCACTCCCAACTACAGTGAATGCATTTGTGAGGCGGGGTGGGGGGGGTGGGTTGGGTCCTGTACCTCGGTGGTTAGAGCCGTCGCCTCGCAAGGAAGAGGACCTCCATTTCCCCCGGGGCCAACCTTAGGCAAGTTTCCTGCCTCCACGCAAGCCCCAATATTGTTGTTCGATGCAGCGACGCAGCACGTCGTCGAGACATCTCAAAGCGCTTCACGGGATATATCGTAAAGTGGAGTGACTGTGGGTTTTGCGGGTGAGATGGTGGGGGTTTTTTTTTGTCTTTCCCCCGCGAGGGTTCGGGACTCGTCGGGTCTGTGTCCGTGCGTGTCCGTCACATCCCTCCAGGAAGAATTTCCAGACGGGAAGAGGCAGAGGAAGAAACCGAGACGGAAACAGACACATTGCTTCCCCACCGCAGCTGAGGAAACAGGAAATCGCGAGACACAATTTCCTGTTCAACCACTACCTTTGTATTACCCTTAACTCCCCCCACCCCTCGATAAGGATCGTGACTCCCCCCATCTCCCCACACAAACACAGTGGTGAGCTCCGCAGTACATGGCGGACTTGGCAGTGAATGAGATTAGCTGTCCACGTTCACTCAAGTCTCGTTGAAGACTGCTCTGCTCGCGACGGGGAAGGGTGGGTGTGTGTTTGTGTGTGTGTGTGCGTGTGTGTGTTGGGGGGAGGGTGTGTGTTTGTGTATGTGTGCGTGTGTGTGTTGGGGGGAGGGTGGGTGTTGTTTACCCCACAGGCAGGAAGCGATGGGGTGGGTGGGTGGGTGGGTGTAAGTCTGGCCGAAGGTTGAACACAATAACAGGCAGCACTGATGTCAGGCTATCCGGTTGATCCCTGTTGTTGACGGACTATTGTTCTGGAGTTTCTGCAGTCCAATGACACACAGTCCAACAGCCGAGTCTTTCTGATAAGACATTAAAGCAGAGGTCCCGTCCACCAGTTCAGTTGGACGTTAAAAGATCCTGCAGCGCTATTCGAAAGGAGGAAGGAGTTTCTCTCTCTCTCTCTCTCTCTCTCTCTCGGTGTCCTGCCAGACTTTTATCGCCCGAATAAAATTGGTCACTCGTTTCACGGCTGTTTGCGGGGACGCTGCCGTGCGCAATTGGCTGCCGCGTTTCGCCCACAAGAATACACAGTCACTCCACTATACATTATACTCTGCGAAGTGCTTTGAGACGTCGCGACGACCTGATAAGGTGCTTTATCAAATGCAAGGATTATTATAATTAACCATTGTCGTTATTATAATGGAGGGTTTAAGTCGCCTATATATATATACACACATATATATCTAAATAAATAAATTAAACCTAAAAAGATATAAAAAATGTCAATTAACAGATTAATCTCCTTCATTCTCAAACTCCATCAAAACTTTCACTGAACATTTTAATCAATATTGAGAAAAATATAAATACTGTACTTAGCAAGCGTGTTTTTTTGTACCTTAATAAGAAATAAATGCAAATAATTTAGTTTCCAGTGGGAAAAGTTTGAAGTTTTTTTTTATAAGAACTATTATTATTATTAATATTAAGAGAAAAATCTTCTGACTTACCTTCCAACAAGAGGAAAACTTTCCAGAGAACAAATAAGTGAGAGATCAGCCTTTCCATCCCCACCTGCTCATTAAAGGTCTAATATATGACCCAGCCACAACAAAAAAACTTTTATCAAAGTTTCATAAAACTTTTATCGAAGACTATCTGCGTAGCTTATCTGCCTCCAGCCTCCTGCCGGCTATTGTTGGCTCGGGTTCAGTTGAGTTTCAAGGCTCTTCCTTTACTTCTAAGGTCTTATTTCAACGTTCTCTCTCTCTCACTCTCATCCTACAAGGTCTACCTATCTGTCTGTCCGTCTGTCTGTCTATCTATCTGTCCGTCTGTCTGTTTTCATTGTCTCTCCTCTCTTCTCTTCTGCATTAGAATTGGTTAGAATTGGTTCAAGTTGCTCTGATCCAGAGTGAAGTTGAATTAACTTTTCCCCAGCCCTGTGTACTCAATCTGGCCCCTCCCTCGCTGACATTTAACCCTTGCGCCGCTGGAAATAATAATCCTTGCGTTCGATACAGCGCCTCATCACGTCGTTCGAGACGTCTCGAAAGCGCTTCGCGGGATGTACTGTGAAGTGGAGTGGCTGTGTATTTTGTGGGCGAAATGCGGCAGCAATAAGTGAACAAATTATTATTGGCATTTTTTTAAAAAATACAACCTGTTACCTTTTGTTTTCGGGGCAGGGCAGGGCAGGGCAGGGGGGTGGGGGGTGGAAATCAAGATGCTCAGCTCTCCCCCCAACCCCACCACCACAACCCTCTCCACAAATCAGTCTTACTCAGTTGATGTGTTTTCCTCCCGTCCAAAAACAACTTGCATTTATATAGCGTCCTTCACCCCGTACAGAGTATCGGAGGGTTTAAAAACCTATCTGTCACAAGGAAATCCAGGTAAAAGGAGGTGTTTGTGGGGGGTGGGGGCGTGGGGGGTGGTTTAATTTTTCAACGGACGGCAGTGTTGAGTTTTGCAAAAAAAAACACGAGCATTTCTGTCGGTCAAAACAATGTTTCTTAAGAGTCTCAAATTCCAAGACTGAATTGTGTGTCTGACTGACACGAACTGACCTGAAATCTACATTTCAATAGGAAGTGAGTAAGAAAAAGAAACTTGCTCGATGATGTTAGACTCTGTATAAAAGAGGCTGCGTTTCTTTTTCAACAGAGCTCAAAGCAAAGTTTGCGTTCTGTATGTGTCTAAAGAGAAGGACGCAGATATAATTAACTCCAACCCAATGAGACAAGGTATTAATGGACATCAAGGGTCATTAAAATTTATAATTAGCTCCGTTGAATGGGGAGTAAAGGGCTAATCTGGAAAACAAGTGTTGTTAGTCTCTGTTTTCCCAACTCGATTGTTGTGGGACCTGCTTTATCGACTATTACGTGTCGAGTTCTGTAGTGTAGTGGTTGGAGCACTCGCCTCGCGAGCGAGAGGACCTGGGTTCGATTCCCGGGCCGGGCGAAACGCTGGGTAAGTTTCCTTTGCTCCACACGCCTTCGGTTTACACAGCAGTAAGTAGGAACCCGCTTGTTAGTCGGTTGGCAGATCCCTTTCCCTGGGTATTAATTCCTCCCCCCCCCCCCAAAAAAAATGCGGTCACTTCTCGATCCGCGGCTGTTTTTGTGGGAGACTCCACTGTGCGCAATTGGCTGCCGCGTGTTCGCCCGCAAAATACACAGTCACTACGCTTTGCAGTGTGTTCCGCGAAGCGCTTTGAGACGTCCCAACGACGCGATAGGGCGCCGTGTCAAAGGCTTATTACTGCGACGATTGCTGTTAAACGGCGCCGACTTACCTCGCGATCGCCGGGGTTTCTGCGTGTCGGTCTGTCTCGCGGGTCTTAGCGAAGGACACTTGCACTCACACAGGCAAACCTCACACATCGCTCCCCCGGTCAGGAACGAGACGCAGAGGAATATTAGAGGGAGACGACGCATGTTTGTTTTTCAACCGAATAAAACAAAACGGATTAAAAGGAGAAGAAGAAAACAAAATCACTGCGGAGTTTGTTCAGCAAACTTTAGCCGACTTCTCGCAAGTTTCGACCAAAGTACCATCTCTCTCCTCTCTCTCTCTCTCGCTCTCTCCTTCCCTCTCTCTTTCTCTCTTGGCTTCTGACTCGCTGTCTCTCTCTCTCTCTCTCTCTGTCGGGTCTGTCTGTCTGTTTTCGAGTCGTGGTAAATTATTGGAATTTCGTGTTTGCAACAGCTTTTGTGCTTTTTTTGTCTGTGTTTTTTTTTCACGGGCTTTCCAGACAATGAGGGAGGAATAAGGGGAGAGAGGAGGGGGGGGGTTGGGGGTGGTGGGGGGGGGGGTGAGAGAGACTGTGGCACCCCGCTGTGTGGGTGTGTGGGGGGGGGGGGGGGGGGAGCTATAGTGACTGGCAACTTGTTTGACATCAAATGAGCTTAAAAAGTAGACGTTTCTGTCCCCCCCCCACACACCCCCAACTCTCTCCAACATGACTTAAGACAAGGAAACTACTCACACATTGTACAGAACTACATCGTTCCCTCGGATTTCTTTCTCTTGAGTGAAATTCAGCACAAACACTCACTCACACACACTCACTCACACACAGACACACACACACTCACTCTCACTCACACACTCACTCTCACACACACACTCTCACACACTCACACTCACTCACTCACTCTCACACACACTCACTCTCTCTCTCACACACACACACTCTCACACACACACTCACACACTCACTCACACCGTCCATCAGAGGGAAAGTGAAGCTGTGTTTTTCTCTGTTTGTTACCCAGAACCTGAGAGGTTTAAATGGGATGTGTTTTGACGGCCCTTCGCATAAAAGATGCCGGGACTTTTAGAAATAATAATCATAATAATCCTTGCGCTTGATATATAGCGCCTTATCACGTCTTCTCGACACCTCAAAGCGCTTTGCAGAACATGCTGGAAAGTGTAGTGACTGTGTGTTTCGCGGGCGAAACGCGGCAGCCAATTGCGCACATTGCGGCGTCCCCACAAACAGTCGGTAAGTGAGTGACCAACTTTATTTGGGGGATTGTTGGCCGGAAATTCCCTTCTCTTTTCCAATAGCGCCGCGAGATCTTTAACCTTCACCTGAACAAGGAGACGGGAACTCGGTTTAACGTCTCACCTGAAGGACGGCACCTCCAACAATGCAACACCGCGTCCCCCCACACCCTCCCCACCCCAAACCCCACACCCCCCACCCGCCACCCCAGCCCGCACAGCGCTGCATTGGAACATAAGTCTGAGTCCCGACGTGCGGCTGGGGCTCAAACCCACAACCTTCTGACTCGCGAGCGACCGAGCCACAGGCTGACGGAAACGGCTACCGTTCGTGGCGGGCGGCAGCGAGAGAGAGAGAACGACTGTGGGGGACGGGGGACAGTGGGGGGCGGGCGGATATTGGGGGCCACTTTGTGCTACGTCCTTTCACCAGGGAATCCCTTCGCAGGGCCCAAGAACGACCGAAAACCTCCCTCTCTCCTGTCAGGTAACTGACGGAAACGACAACGGGTACTCGTTGCCTTCTAACTTGACCTCTAATTTACGCTCCAGTCATCACGGTGGGCGAACAACGCCGTGTAATCCCCTCCTTACGGGAGGCCATTTTGCTGAGCCGCAGGAGGCTGTGTGGTTCTGACAGGCAGCCTGACAGCCCCACACACTGGCAACATGGTAAGTGTGATTGAGTCTGTGGCCTCGGCAGGAAAGCTTTGTGCGCTCTCTCGGCAGGTGAGCTCGGAGGGACCGAGACCACACAAGCTATTGCTGCTTATGAGGATTTCTCTCTCGCGCCCCCCCCACCCCCCCCACGACCCTCAACCCCACCTCTCCCTCCTTATCTGCCTGTCCGTCCTCCACGGACACACTGCCTCGCCCATTGATAATCCCAATAACAACAACAACAACCCCTGCGTCTGATATCGAGACGTCTCAGAGCGCTTCACGGGATACGCGGCAACGTGGAGCGGCCGTGTGTTTCTGCGATGCGAAACGCGGCGGCCGATTGCGCCCGGCGACGTAACCCACAAAACAGAAGCGGATCAAGTGACCACATTATGTATGTATTTATTTATTGGAAGGGATCGTTACCCACCGTGGAAAGCGATCTGCCAATCGACTAACAACTGGGTCCCATTATATTGCATTCACACACGCCCCCTCTGTCTCCGTCTCTCACCCCCCCAACCCAACCCCCCCCCACCCTCCCCTCTCAACAGAGACCAGATATAGAGTTTTCAGATGGTTGTGAGAGTTAGTTAATTTCCACGAACATCCTAATGCAGAAGCCAGAAGAGAAAAGGGGTCGGAGGCAGCGACTGAGAGTGGGTTTTGTGCTGAGACAATGGGGCTGAGTTGTGATGGAGTTCCGCGTGACTGGAACTCAATGGGGGGGGAGGGGGAGAGTGGTGGGGGGGGGGGGCGAGGAATGGGGGGGTGGGGGGAAGAGTAGGGGGGTTGGGGGAAGAGAGCCAGGGTCATTGCTGTCTCCCTCATTCAGGCGTTACGCAGCTGCCTCAGTAACAAAGACAATGTTCCCGATCCGGGGATGGGGGGGGGGGGGCGGGGTGTGTGGGGGGGTTGGGGAGTGACACGGCAGCCAAACTCCGCTTTTGTTGCGGTTATTTTCCCACTAAAAAGGGAGAGAGTTGGTTGGTCGCTGGGAGGAAGTGGGTCACGGGGTGGGGGGTGAGGGGAGAGTGGCGGAGGGTGAGGGGGGGGGGGGGGTGGCGGTGGCGGTGGGGGCTATGATTAGCCCAGATTGGATTCAGAAGCGTTGTGACTGACTGACAAGCGAGACCTCACACACACACACACATATATATATATATGTGTGTGTGGTGTTGTTGTGACATTAACAGACCAGACCACGACACTGTAACTGATCCGGACTTATTACCGTACACTTTTACAGTGAGTCCGGCGGCGAGAATAAACCCCCACCAGCAGCAAACACCGCCCGACTACAAAGACGATTTTATTTATCGTCATACCTCACACCCCCCTCCCCCCCCACCCCTCCACCCCCCCGTTCCCCCTCCGTCGAGATGTCTCAAAGCGCTTCACAGGGTCTTACTGTAAACTTTCACTCCCTCCCGGTCAGTCATTGTCTCTGCCCAGGAATTCAGTGCAAAACAAGTGTGTGATGTTGAACAGACCCCCCCCCCCCCCCCCACCTCAATAATAATAGTAATAATGATCCTTGCGTCTGATACGAAGCCTTATCACGTCACTGAGACGTCTCAAAGCGCTTCGCAGGAGATACCGTAAAGTGCAGCGACTGTGCTATTTTGTGGGCGAAACGCTGTGTGTGGGCGTCCAGTTTGTGCACAGCAGCGTTCCCCCCCCACCCTCCCCACCACCACCAAAAAGCAGCCGTGGAGCGGATGACCGGTTTTATTTGTCAGCCAGGACACCGGGGGAAAGGGAGCGAGAGCGAGAGAGAGAGAGAGACAGAGAGAAACTTTTCTCTTTCCAAATAGCCCCGCGGGAGATCGTCAATTTCCAGGCAGACGGGACCTCGGTTTAACGTCTCATCCAAAGGATGGCACCTCGGACAATACACACACCCACCGCCTACCGCCCCCCCACCCCCAGGGCTGCGTCGGAGCCTCAGTTCAGACTAAGTGATTCCAAGTCCCGATGTGTTGTGGGGTGGGGGGGGAGCGCTTAAACCCACAGCATTCTGACTCCGAGGAGAATGAGGAAACCTGTGGTTTGATTTGGTGAAAGAACCCCCACCCCCTCCCCTCACACCACACACGCACACACACACTCACACACCACCCACACACCCACACACCCCCACACCACCCACACACCCCCACCCACACCCCCACACACACGCGCCCTCTCCCTGGCCAGGATAATTAAGACGGCTGTGGAACGGGGCTGATCTCACAGTCTCTCACTCAGGCTTTGTACTGGGATGGGATAAAGTCTGTTCTCAGGCTCCAGCTCCTGACCGTCTGACTGGCTGAGCTGGGCTGAGCTGGGCTGGGCTGGGCTGGGCTGGGCTGAGCTGGGCTGGGCTGAGCTGGGCTGAGCTGAGCTGGGCTGGGCTGGGCTGGGCTGGGCTGGGTTGGGATGGACTGAGCTGAGCTGGGCTGGGCTGGACTGGGCTGAGCTGGGCTGAGCTGGGCTGGGCTGAGCTGGGTTGGGCTGGGCTGGGCTGGGCTGGGCTGAGCTGGGTTGGGATGGACTGAGCTGAGCTGGGCTGGGCTGGACTGGGCTGAGCTGGGTTGGGATGGACTGAGCTGAGCTGGGCTGGCCTGGGCTGGGCTGAGCTGAGCTGGGTTGGGATGGACTGTTACAGTGAATTTGCTTTCATTTTGAGGCGAACTGAGCGTTTTCGGACCTTTTGTCAGCGCGTCAGTTGCACGACCATCGTCCCCCCCCCCCCACTTCCCCACCGCACCCATTTCCCCCTCCGCACCGCACACACTCACAACCGCCCCATCCCCCACCACACGCTATAACCCAAGGGATTTAAAAACTCTACGAGACAACGACAACAATTTGCATTCACGTCTCGCTCTTTACCCCGGACGGCACTTGGCTTATAAAAGAAATTCGGCTTACATTCCTCGTCTAAGATGTCAACAACCTTCCCTTCCCTTTTCCCTCCCCCACCAGCCCATCCCATTCCCCCCCCGCCCCTTCACCCCCCACCCCGCTCCCCCTCGCCCTGTCTCTCTGTCTGTCCATCTCTCTCTGTTCCTCCTCTCTCGATCTCTCCATCACGCAGTCTATCTCTCTCCCTCTCTCTACCCGTCCCCACCCGTCCCCCCCCACCCACCCATCTCTCTCTATCTCTCTATTTGCGTCTCTCCGAGGCTCTCGCCCTCTCTCTTACCTCTCTCTATCGCTCCCTGGTCTGTATTGACGGGAGGTGCCGGCCGTCAGATGAGACGTTAAACTGGGGGCCTAACCTCGTCCTTCTCAAGACGGATGTCAAAGACTTTGCGACGACAAAAAAATCTAGACTCAAAAAGAGATGGTGTATCCATCTGCACCCGATAACATTGGTCATTGACTTGAGTCCGGCCATCCGTGGCTGGTCCAGCGTGTGCCTGGCCTGCCACCTGGGGGCACCATCTGGTAATGGCATCGGTTGGAGGGCCGGGAGGGTGGTGGGGAAGAGGCTGACCGAAGAGGAAGGTGTTGGGATGGGCCTTGAAGGAGGAGAGGGGAAGGGACCGTGGGATGGAGTTCCAAAGGGTGGGGGCAGAGAGGCAACGGGTGGACAGACGACCGATGGAGCTTTGAGAGAGAGAGAGAGAGAGGGGGGGGGGCTGTGTTTGGTCGCTATCGTAAAGGAAGGCACCGCTGACTGGAGGGGAGTTAGACAACATAAGTCACGCCACCGATAGACCAATAAGAAGGTCGAGAGCTGGAGCGAGAGCGAGTGAGAGCGCGTTACCTTATATCATGTCAAACACTGGCTGGTCGTAGAGCTTCTGGATGTGCAGGAAGCTGACAACAGGAGATATCGGATTTGCTGGTCGTCATTCCTTTTGAGAATTCCCTGATTGTTCTCCCGCTCCCTCGCTCCCTCGCTCACTGCAGCGTCCAGGAGATTAATCTGTAATTCCCGGAGACTCCCAAGACAATTTTGGAAGGTTGGCGATGCCAAAAGCCGGCTCACAGAACCCGCCAATCAACGAGCCCCAGAAATACATGTCCCCCGCCTCGCCCACCCCACCATCGGCAGTTGGGCCTTCAATCTCTCTGCCCCCACCCTTTGGAACTCCATCCCACGGTTCCTTCCCCTCGCCTCCTTCAAGGCCCATCCCGACACCTTCCTCTTCGGTCAGCCTCTTACCCCCACCCTCCCGGCCCTCCAACCCTCCTGATCGCAACCCCCAGATCGCAACCCCCAAGTAACTGTATGAGTACCATTGGCTTAATGTTTCAGGGAGATTTCTGAAAGCCAAACCAGGACTTTTACGAGAGTCAAAATTACTTCACGTCATTTCTACTAATACAATAAATGAGCCCTGTAAAGGTTTTCCCTGATGGCCACAGGCGGAGCTCACAGAAGGGAAAAGAAGGACAATGTTTTTTAAAAATGGACGTTCCCTTTTTTTCTTCTTTTACACAGATATATACAGTGTTCAACTCAAGCACTCGTGCCAACAAATATCTCATGGCGTCCCTAAGGAATCTGTAGTTTGACCTGTGTCCTCTGCTGGCTTGGACAGGGTAACATAGCAATGAGGCTTGGCTTGGGGGTGGGGGAGATGGAGAGAGGAGGGGACGATAACAGAGGTGGGGAGATAAAGAGAGAGAGAGAGAGAGAGGAAGTGAGAGGAAGGCCGAGAGAGGGGGAGAGAGTGAGGGCGACAGACAGAAAGGAGGGGAGACAGAGAGATGGAGAGGGGGCAAAAGGGATGGGAAAGAGAGGTGGGGCAGGAGAGAGAAGAGAGGGGGGAGAGAAGAGAGAGAAAAGCCCTTTTAAAAAAAAGCACTTGTAACAAAGTTAGACATTTCTCAGCGGATGTAAAACATTTAACACGTTGGTTATCTCCGCTCTTTTCGCCTCAATGCAAAACAAATCAGGCAGCACAAGTCTTCCCCGGTATTTGCCCCAAATGTGGTTGGAAACAGCCCAAAGCAGGTCCTGAAACAAACCTTTGCCGGGGGTCTGACATGTGCGGAAACCGGTCCCCGTTGTTGCTGAAGAGTCTCCAAACCAGACTGAGAATTCCATGCATCCCAACCCTCACGTGGAAATTGCCATATCTGGGCCAGGATTCACACTCTCTCCCTGGAGGGACGCATTCCCTGTTTACCAAATTCCGGAGAGTATTAGGCGCAGGTTAGCAAAGAGCCAAGGCTTGGGGGGGGAGCCCAGAGTGCGCGTGCGTTGGGCTAACGGCTGGAGTCTAACCAGATAAAACCACACATAGCTTGGCCATCGATATCGCTGTCTGGCAAGTTTACCCGCTGCCTCTGAGCTAGGACCACCCTATACCCAGTGACTGGTCTGCCCTCCCACCTACCCTTTCCCAAACGCGCTTATAACCCCAACTCCCACACGCACACCTATTGCCCCAAGACCTTTCAACCATGTTTTCAGTCACCTTTCCTCCTCCACTTTTCTCTCTTTCCAGTGGGACACGGGTGACAGTAAGTTAGGGTATAAATCATTGCAGTTACAACCTGGGGGTGTGAGCATGGGGGGTGGTGGGGGGGTTGGGGGGCTGTGGATCAAACAAACAGGCCAGAAGGTCCCCCTTCCCTCAATTCTCCCCCCACCATCCCCCTCGCCCTCACAGCCCAGATTCCCCGTGTCTCCTCGTGGTTGGGTGGGGGTTGGGGGAGAGGGGGGGCGGGAAATCACACAGTTGTCGGAACATGAACTGAGACATTGACAAGAACGTTCATTAAAATACAGGATAAAACCAGCACACGGAGAGATGGGGGGTCGGGGAAGGGGAGGATGTCGGGGGGAGGGAGGGGGGAAGAGACACACCAACGATTCCAAGGTGGAGGGGGGCGGGAGAGGGGTGGAGGGGGGGGCGACTGCTTCGTGAAGATTCTTTCGTCGATAATAATAAAAAAAGATCAGTTTATTGTGTACGTGGGTTGTTTTTTGCCGAGGCTCAGGCCGGGCGAGAGCCAGTTCTACCCCAACGTCTCGCTGTGGTTCAGCCCCAAGTCACTGACATTGGCGGTGGGCAGGTCCCCATTAGTGTCCTCCTCTTCCTCATCTTCCTCCTCCTCCTCCTCTTCTTCCTCCCCCATGTCCTCCTCCTCGTCCTCCTCGTCCGTCCCGTCCAGAGATCCATCCCCCCCGGGGCCGCTCATCATGGTCAGTGCGGCGCTGTCTGAGTGGGGGTGTAGGGGGTCCAGCGCCCCTCCCAGCGAACCTGCCCCGGTGGAGGAGGGGGGGGGGGGGGGGGAGAGTGGGGGGCAATATGTTAGAGATTTAGACAGTGTCTGGCGGGTGGGTGGGGGTGGACACATACACACACGCGGACAGACGGACAGACACAGACAAAAAGGTTGACAGACACACACAGACAAGTACACAGACACACACACAGACACACACAGATAAGTACACACACACAGACGCAGACTCACTGTCGGGGTTGGTGGGGTTGCCCGCTGGCTGGAGCACTCCGGCTGCGATGGAGTCCGGCCAGAATCGCTGTGTCGGCCGATGCTGTGACTTTATTTTCTTGGCTTTTGGGGCGGGGTCAGGGTTACTGGCGTCCAGCATCGGCTGCAGGATACGTCTCCGGGCGTTAATAAACCTGCGGAGACGGCGGGGAGTGAGAGAGAGCAATGTAACTCCTCAACCACGGACACGGTCAGCCCCCCCCCCACCAGCCCCCTCTCCCCCCACCCCCCCCCCCGCACCCCTTCCTCTCTCTCCGACACTTTTAAGCTCTCCGAAAAGTTGTTGTCGTTTCCGTTACATGGTCAGCAACAGCGACAGCTCGCATTTGCCTATAAAGCTCTTCACGCCAGGAGGACACGCCAGGACGCTGACACGACACGAGAGAGAGCGAGAGAGAGCGAGAGAGAGAGAGCGATGTGTCGTGAGAAAAGGTGATGCACGGAGGCGAACAGGAGGGCAGTGAAACTGAGGAACATCAGAAAATCACAGCCAGAGTCGCCCAAAGCAACAGGTCCTCTGGACCGGTCAGGATAATGGTCATTACAGGCGCTCTGCCACGAGGTGGCAGCAACAGCTCAGTAAATGTACGAGAGAGTGTGAGTGGGGGTGTGGGGGGGGGGGTAGGGGTCAGCCAGGTACCTGAGATATATTTTTGGTGTGCGCGCGAGTGTGAGAAAGAGAGAGAAAGAAAGAAAGGAGAGAGCGAGAGAGAGAAGAGAGGAAGCGAGCCAGTGCGAGAGTGTGCGAGAACTCCTCCGCTGGAATTCTCTCTTATCACTGGACTTATCTCCTCGTTCGTCTAAAGACCTTCCTTTCTGACCGCGCTTACGGTCACCTCCCCCACTCCCTCTCCTCTCCACCACCGCCACCACCCCCCCTCCCATCCCCGACCGGCTCGGGGTCAGACTCCGCCACTGTCGAGCACTCCGGGCGAAGTGGGGGGGGGCGGGTCTGTGCAAATGCAAGTTGTTGTTCTTCTTCAAATCTGCTGTGTCTGTGGGCTGTGTCTCGGGGTGGGTGGGTGGGTGGGCTTCCCTGGCCCATCTCGCAGCGCAGGGCCAAGGGGAGGGGAGGAGGCAGCACCAGGAACTCACCAGTTGTTGACCTGTAAGAGTGTGAGGTTTGTCTGTCCTGCAATCTGTCTCTTTTCATCCTCTGTTGGGTACGGATGCTGGAGACACAGAGAGAGAGACAGCGGGGGGGGAGGAATCACGCACGTGTTAATGCAACCGCACCAATGCAGTGTTTGACACAGCACCAACGCAACCCCCTTGCAAGGCATTGCCCTTATTCGCCAGGGCAATCTGCTGCCCGCTACCACACCCAATTCATCGCCCAACAGCGCAACACTGTGCCAGGCCTTGCCCTGCATTGGACTAATAATGATAATAATTAACAATGATAATAATTAATAATAATAAGCCCTGCATTCGATACAGCGCCCGATCACATCGTGGAGGCGTCTCAAAGCGCTTCACAGGATTCACCCGCAAAAATATACAGTCAATTCACTTTGCCCTGTATCCTGGGAAGCGCTTTGAGACACCTCAACAATGCGATCAGGCGCTGTATCAAACACAAGGATTATTACACACGATTATTATTCCCACTAAAGTGTCGCGACGGCGTGTGCTTTTTCGCAGGCGAGGGCTGAGATCAGTGTGTCGTGCACACGGAGGTGGGATGGGAGGCGGTTGGTGACGGTGGTGGTGGGAGTCTACGCTGGAGGTAGAGTTGTGTGAGGTGTAATCTCGGCCCCAGTGAGTTACACATTCTTTCCCACTAACTCACGGCCTGGGTCAGTGCCAGCGACTGCCGTTGGGCTGAGCTGCTTCCAACAGCTGCAGGCCGCGGGTCCAGCCCTTGGAAGCCACCCGCACCCCACCGCGCACCCCACCCCACCCCCCCCCGGAGATACGGGAATAACTCCAGTCGGGATCGGAGTGGGCGGTCCAATCATTTGGTCTCTCGATCCACGGCTGTTTGTGGGGACGCTGCTGTGCGCGATCGGCTGCCGCGTTTCGCCCACAAAAATATACACAGTCACTGTACTTTACAGTGTATCCTCTGAAGCGCTTTGAGACATCTTGAAGACGTGATCAGGCGCTGTGTCCAATGCCAGGATTATTATAAGTTAGTGAGACTGTGTGTGTTGAACTCACACAGATGCTGCGGGCGATGAACTCAAAGCCCTGACGTGTGGCCTGAACCTGATCAGTAGCTTCACTCTCTCTATAAAGACGGGCTCCTAGGAACAGAACGAGGCTGTTCAGCCCCTTGAGCCTGTTGCGCCGTTCCGTCAGATCACGGCTGATCTTTATATGGTGTGGGGGGGGACTCGTCGGCCGAGAGAGAGAGAGAGAGAGAAACTCCCCTTCTCTTTTCCAATAGTGCCCCGGGAGATCTGTAACGTCCACCTGAACGGGCAGACGGGACTCTGGTTGAACGTCTCATCCCAAAGACATCACCTCAGACAATGCAGCGCTCCCCGAGCTCTGCCCCAGCGCGTCAGCCTGGACCACGTGACTTACCACAAGGTGTTGGAAGAGCCAGGAACGCATGATGTTGGTGGCGTGTTTGGGCAGCACACCACGCTTGCTTTTCGATTTCTTGTCATCCACGTCCTGCAGCAGAGACGTCAACTCCAGGTTCACCTTTACGGAGGAAGAGAAACCGAGGACGGGGTTAGTGGCTTGGGCTCGGACACACGCACACACAGACCACACCACTGCCTCCCCACTCCCCCACCTCCACCCCTACACCACAGTAGCAAGACCCTCGGTCAATGAGGATCACCCTCTGGGCTTAACTCACTCTTACCCTGAACTCAGTCCCAATCCTACTCACCTCAGTCAGGAGAGCATTGGGCGCAGGTTGGCGAGAGCCAAGGCTTGGGGTTGGGGGGGAGTGAGGGGGAGCCCAGAGTGTGTGTTGGGGTAACTGCTGGAGTCTAACCGGCTAAAACCACATAACCCCATTGAGAACCCCTTCTGGCAAGCTTTCCCGCTGCTTGTCCAGCGAGGACCGCCCTACCCTGTTTGGCCTTTGGCTTGTAGGGTTAACGGGAGCCGAGTGGGAAGGATTCCTGCCCCCAGTGACCGGCCAACGGTCCTGTTAACAGGAATGGAGTAATAGTTCCCTCCGCGACTGGGTACGGAATCCCATTGGGATACAACTCCAGGTTTGGAGCCTGACCTCCGCTCGCTCTCTCTCTCTCTCGCTCTCTCTCTCTCTCTCGCTCTCTCTCTCTCTCGCTCTCTCTCTCTCGCTCTCTCTCACCTGCGCATTCTGAATCTGTATTGTACCCTGTGAAATGGCCTGAGTCACCACATGACCCTGTGAGGTTACCATAGTTACTGGTTGGTATATTGTTCCACCTGCGAAGAAATACAACAGAAAAGATCATTGAGAATCCGGGGGAAATTCTCTTTTCAGAAGCTCCGCACACCCATCCCTTGGGCCTCTCCCCCACCGACCTCAAACCACGATGGGCAAAACTTCGACAACAGTGAAAGTGCTGTGGTATGTAGCCGCCTTTCACGACAAAGGAGAATAATAATAATAATAATAATAATAATACTCGCATTTGTTATAGCGCCTCATCACGTCTTCGAGACGTCGCAAAGCGCTTCACAGGATACACTGTCAAGTGAGTTAACTGTATATTTCGTGGGTGAAACGCGGCAGCCGACTGCGCACAGCAGCGTCCCCCACAAACAGCCGTGGATTCAGGGACCAAATTATTATTTATTTGTTTTTTTACTCCCAGAAAAGCCATCCGCCAGTCGGCTAACAACCGGGTTCCTATTTACTGCTGGTAAACAGAGACGTGTGTGTGCGTGTGTGTGTGTGTGTATGTGTGTGTGTGTGTGTGTGTATGTGTGTGTGCGTGTGTGTGGAGTAAGGAAACCTGCCCAACGTTCCGCTCTGCCCCAGGAATCGAACCCGGGTCCTCTCGCACGCGAGAGGCGAGCCCTCTGTTTGCTCGGGCGGTTTTGGAACGGACGTGAAACAAAACGGGGCAAGCTGCGTGGTTTTAGCCGGTCACACTCCAGCAGGCACCCCCAACGCACACTCTGGGCTCCCCCCCCCCCCACACACCACCAAGTCTTGGCTCTTGCCAAACCTGCGCCCAATACTCTTCGGAATAACAGCGAGTTGCCAGAGACCAGAGACCGGGGAAGCGAGAGGTCGAGAGATGGGAGAGAAACAATTGAAACGCGTCCCCCACAGCCTTACCTGTCACCACCTGTGTGGCCATGGCAGTGTTTCCCGGCTGCAGGGCCGATGTGGGCAACACAATGCCCTGTGAGTTCATGGTGTTGGTGACTGTCAGGGACGTCGGGGAGTTCTACACGAGGAAACCACAAGGTCACGGTCAGGTTGTGCACAACTCGCGCTCACTCACTCACTCGCTCACTCACACACTCACTCACACACACACATACCTATTCACACTCCCACTCGCTCAAACACTCACTCACACACACTCACTCGTTTACTGTAAAGTGGAGTGACTGTGTATTTTGTTTGCAAGGGCGGCAGCCCGATTTGCGCACCTCAGTGTCCCACAAACAGCCGTGGAGCGAGCGACCAATTTTATCTGGGGGGTTGTCAGCCAGGGCACCGAGAGAGAGAGAGAGAGAGAGACAAACTCCCCTCTCTTTTCGAATAGCGCCGCGAGATCTTTAAATCCCACCAGAACAGGCGGACGGGACCTCGGTCCTAACGTCTTATCCGAAGTGCAGGAAAAATAAAATTCAAAGCAATTCGATGACAGTAAGAATCCGCCTGGGTCTCGTACATTTTATTAGGAAAAAAAATTCTCGCTTTGGTTCCAATTTAAATGAGAACACGAGAGAGTCTCTCTCTCTCTCTCTGCCCCTCTCGCTCTTTCTCGCACCAGCCCCTCGGCTCTCATCAGATCGCTTTAAACCGTCACAGGAGAAACACAGTTAAGAGGATTGATTTTATTATCCCGCAGACGGGCAGCAGTTCAGAGCCTGGGGTTCCAGCGGCTGGCGCTGAGCCAGGGAGGGAGCGCGGAGTGAGAGCGCGATGGAGACTGTGCCCTCCTCCAGGTGCAGATTAACCCGATGTGTAGACACAGCGTTAACTGATGTGGTTTCTATCAACTGTGTCCGAGGGAAACTGACCCCTCCACCACACACCCTTCCCCACCACCACCACCACCACATATCCTTCCCCACCACCCCACTGCCCTCTCCTCTCTCACAAGCTTGGTCACTGTGTGTGGGACACCGCCGTGCGCAATTGGCTGCCGCGTTTCGCCCACAAAATATACAGTCACGAGACTTTACGGTATAATCCTGTGCGGGGCTTTTTGAGCTATTCTCCCCGGGCGTGGCAAGGCGCTGCATCAAAGGCAAAGATTATTATCATCATTATTTACTGAGAGAGAAAGGGAGCGTTTTAGCATCTAACAGTTGCGTTCTCTGACTGGGGTCTGTGAGCGGAGAGAGAGAGAGAGAGAGAGAGAGACACACACACAGATCCCAAGAACTGAAATCAATACGCAAAAGATTAAAAAAAAACACTCGTTTCCTAACAAGAATAAAAACACACTCCGATTATCTCCGACACTCGGCAAATTTGCTTGCGGGCAAAGTTTTCACTTTCTCTCTCTCTCTCTCACACACACACTCTCTCTCTCTCTATCTCTCTACGCCTCGCTCTTTCCCGCACACTCCAAGCCCTTTGGACTCCAGCCTTCTGTCTTAAGCGATTAATATAATCCTCATTAATTCTGCCCAATGGGTTCTAATTAGATTGCTTTTTTCCCACCCCCAAAAAAATCAGAATGCGTGTGAGCGTGTACGTATCTATGTATGTATGTACGTACGTACGCTTGTGTGAATGCGCGTGTATGTGCATATATGTGCGCGCGTGTGTGTGTGTGTTGTGGGGGTGGTGTGGGGGGGGTTGGGTGCGGGCAGTGGGGAGGGGATGAGTACACACACAAAAAAAAAACACGCGCAGACACACAAGCGGAATCAGCCACGGGCTATATTTGCATCTCATTAACCTCCTGCTTATTATTTCAGAAAATTTGCTGATAAAAAATGTGCATCTCAATTTGCTGGGTCTGGAAGCTTGATCACCGCCTATCCCAGCATCTCTCCCATCACCTCGTCTGTGAGCCGTTGCCACGGGAACCCGCAATAATAGGAACTAATAAATTACAAAGTAGACGCCCGGCTCGCAATTATCGAGCCCCCTTATATGCAGATTCGCTGCTAATTTATCTCACGAGGCAACGCTCCACTGCCGTAGATAGAGAGAGAGGGAGAGGGAGAGGGAGAGAGAGAGAGAGAGATACTGCGGGTTTGAAGAGTGAGAGAGAGAGAGAGAGAGAGAGAGAGGGAGAGATGGAGAAAAATAACACATCGAGTAATTCAGAAAGAGGTATGAGGATAGAGAGAGGCAGAGCGTCCAAACTGTTCCCACTCATTCCCACTGGATGTCGTTCCAGTGGAGTTTTAAGCCTTCCCCTTGTTTATAACTTCACTCCCGGCGAGGGAGGGAGGGAGGGAGGGCGAGAGAGAGAGGGAGAGGGGGAGGGAGGGAGGGAGCGAGACAGAGGAAGAGATGGAGAAAAGGTTGGTGAGAACAGAGGGAGAAAGGAAATAATAACAATAATCCTTGATGCAGCGCCTTATCACGTCGTTGAGACGTCTCAAAGCGCTTCACTGTAAGGTGTATTTTGCGGGCGAGGGAGGGAGGGAGGGAGGGAGGTGGAGGGAGAGTGATGCTGACTCCCACATACCCTCCAGCCACAGCTACAGCCACCTTCCCCCCCCCCCCCCCCCCACACACACACACACACACACACACACACCGAGGAGCAGCAGCAATAAAACCCAATAAATTAATCACTAAAAACAAAGAGCCTGATCCCGTCGTGTTTAACATGATAATCCTGATCCCGGCCCAAACCGTCCCCAGTGATTCCTGCTCTCGGCCCCAATCCCATCAGCGAAGACTACAACCTCACACTCCCCCCCCACGGCACTCCTGCGTTTACACCCCCCCCTACCCCCACATCACCTCATTTGTAGTCATTTTATTCTACCCAGAGAGTTGTTACGGTTTGGAACGCAATGCCTGACAGGGCGGTGGAAGCCGATATAATAATAATAATAATCCTGGCATTTGATCCAGCGCCTCGTCACGTCTTCGAGACGTCTCAAAGCGCTTCACAGAATATACCAGCTTTCAAAAGGGAATTGGATAGGTACTTGAAAAGGAAACATTTGCAGGGCTGTGGGGGTTAAGAACGGGGGGGTAAACAAAGGCATTTGTGTGGAGTGAGGAAACTTCCTAAGGTTTCATCCTGCCTGGGAATCGAACCCAGGTCCCTCTCGCTTGTGAGGCTCTAACCAATAGAGAGTGACATTAGAGAAAGTGCCTCGTGTGGGTAAATCACGAGGGCAGCCTCGATGGATCGAATGGCTTGCTTGGGAGCTGTAGACCCGTTGAAACCCGCTCTGGGATGCTACCCTGAGTGAGAGGTGCTATATAAACACAAGTCGTCGTTGTTGTTGTTCTGTCGGGGCCCCTACCTGTGAGGGGAGGTTGTGGGACACGGGCGTTGGGGAGTACGGACCTCCCAGGTCGTTCCGCAAGAGGTTGTCACTGTGCATCTTGGTTTTCAGACACGTGATGTAACGGTTACAGAAGTCCTTACACAGCTCGTTCACCTTCTCCAGCTCCAGCAGGTGAATCCGCAACACCTGAATCGCTTTCACCATCTGTAATGTAGACCACGATAAGATGCTACAATAATAACCCTGGCATTTGACACAGCGCCCCATCACGTCTTCGAGACGTCTCAAAGCGCTTCACATATTATACTGTGAAGTGAATTGACTGTGTATTTTGTGGGCAAAACGCAGCAGCCAATCGTGCACAGGAGTGTCCCCACAAACAGTCGTGGATTGAGTGACCGTATTTTGTTTTAAGAGATTATTACCCCCAGAAAGTTATCCGCCAATCTACTAACAACCAGGTCCCTACTTACTGCTAGGAAACAGTTTACCAGCGTTTACGTGTGGAGTAAGGAAACTTGCCTCAGGTTTCGCCCTGTCCGGGAATCGAACCCAGGTCCTCTCGCTTGCGAGGTGCTAACCGCTACTCTACGGGACTCCCCAACACTTTGGTTTCAAACTAGACTATGTGAGCTCAAATTAGGGGTACCGTGTGTGTGTGGAACTTGAACCCACAACCCTTTGGCCAGGAGGTGAGAACGCCACCAACAAAACCAGGCGGGTTAGTGCAAGAGACCTTGTGGTCGAACTTGCACCCAGTTCTATCAGATCGAAGCAAAACTTGGGTCATGGCGGGCAGATGGTTCCCTAAGTTGATGGCAATGTCTAAAGACACTGACAAGGACGTGTGTGTGTGTGTGTGCGTGTGTGTGTGGAATGAGGAAATGATAATAAATCTGCCAATTATTGAGGATCATTGGCTCGGATCTTCTCATTTGCGGGCGAGGCTGCAGTATATCTGTCCTAATACAGAGCTGCTGTCAGATATAAAGAGTGAGCAGGTCATAAAAAATACAGATGCAAAATTAATTGACTGCACAGCACTTTCTGCCTGATTTAGCGGATAATGAGAAGTGCTGACCTTTCCTAATTACTCTGGTACATACAGGCCTGCAGAAAGCTCAGCAATTATAAAATATGACAGGCCGTTCACAACACTCTGGCTGTACTCTTCCCCACCTTCCCCCCACCCCGCCCCCACTTCACCCCCCCCCCACCCCACCCCATCCACCCCCACCCTCACCGCCTAAACCCGGCCCATGAACTCCCGCTCCGGGCTCCCTCCAGCCCGGCCCCATGATCCCATCGCCCCCATCCCCTCCCGGCTCCACTGGCTCCCCATCTCTCAGAGGATCGAGTTCAAGATCCTCGTTCTCACTTTCAAAGCCCTCCATGGCTTTGTTCTTCCCCTACCTCTGTGATCTGCTAGCCCCATATCAACCTGCCCCTTCCCTCCGCTCAACGGGCTCCGACCTGCTCCACGTCCCCCTCCCATCGGTAGTTGGGCCTTCAGCTTCTCTGCCCCCCCATCCTCTGATAATCCATCCCACAATCCCTTTGCCTCGCTCCCTCCATTTCCTCCTTCAAGGCCCGTCTCGAGACCTTCCTCTTCGACCGCGCCTTCGACCACTCTCCTGCCCCAACCCTCCCTGCCCTCCACCCCTCCTGATCCCAACCCCCAGCTCGGGTCCAAATCCCTCACTGTCCAGCGACAGATAAACACACACACAAACACACGTCCCCACACACACACCATGTGTAATAATAATAATCCTCGCATTTGATACAGGGTTGAGCCGTCTCAAAGCGCTTCACAAAATATACAGTAAAGTGGGCGTCACTGTGTATTTTGTGGCCGAAACGTGTAGTCGTGTGTGTCTGAGAAACACGAGTGTCTGAACCGTGGACAGTGTTCAGTGCTTTTCCTTCTCAGTTCCTCACCCAACGGTCCAATAGATAACGAACATCGCAAATCCCAGAACATCGTAACTTGCAATACATCGTAACTTCCACAGCATCTTAACTGCCCACCTCATAGTTCCCCCCACCCCACCCCTCCCACTGCTCCCCCCCCACCACCGCCACAACATCACAGCTCCCTAGAACTTTGCTGTGTTCCAGATTAATAACAGCAATCAGAGAGAAGGGTCGTTAATGGTGTCGTGTTTCCACTGAGAGAGAAACCACAAGACCATTTGTAATGGAACATCTAGTTATAGTGATTAATTTTGGCGATTAAAAAAGTATTAGAGGACCCGTGACCCACTAAAAGAGAATATTTTACTGCCTATTACATTCGCACTTAGCTCCTCATTTACATGGGAAATACGTTTGAAGGTAGGGGGGGAGGGAGGGGAGAGAGGGAGGGGGTAGGGAGGGGGTGAGGGTGGGGGGAGAGGGAAGGGAGAGAGGGAGGGGGGAGGGAGAAGGTAGGGAAGGGGGAAAGGGAGTGGGGAGAGGGAGGAAGGGAGGGGGAAGAGGGAAGGGGGAAGGAGGGGTAGAGTGAGGGGGNAGAGGGGGAAAAGCCATCAAGGTCCAAAGAGAAGGAACGCACCAGGTTGTCAATCTCTGGGTCATCACTGAAGAAGGGTTTGTGCTCCTGTTCCTGCTGATGGACAAAGTTCTCGATGTCCACGTCAAAACTGGCCGAGGTGACGCACTCCGAGCCCTGTGTGGACTGCTCGCACTTCTCAAACAGCAAGGCCAGCAGCGGGAAGAGAGGGTGTCTGCGGGGGGGAAGGGGAATGGGTGGGGAAACAGTGGGGAGGGAGGTGGGGGAAGAGAGGAGTGGGGCGAGAGAGCGGGGAGAAAGGTGGAGGAAGAAGAATCAGAGATGGAGACAAGTCAACCTCGTGCGTCTTTAAATTGAATTGAAACCCGAGTGAGGACGTTCAGGCAGTTGATCGGGATTATCGCTGGGAACGGGCAATGGAAAACGGAGCAGGTGGACACATGTATAATAAACTGTCCCAATATCCAACTGGGTCCAGCCTGAGACAGTAACTGCGCACAAACAGTCGTGGCTTGAGCGACCCAATTATTATATTTTTTGCGGGGTTTGTTACTCCCGGAAAAGCGATCCGCCAATCGACTAACAACCGGGCTCCTACTTACTGCTTGTAAACAGAGGCGTGTGCGTGGAGTGAGGAAACTTGCCTAAGGTTTCGCCCTGACCGGGAATCGAACCTGGGTTCTCTCGCTTGCGAGGCGAGTGCTCTAACCCCTGAGTTGCAAGAGTCGATTTAACATCTAATCTGAAGGATCGAGTATTATTATTATTATTACGTATTACTCCTGAAACCTTCCAAGTTCACAAGCTAACAATCCCTCCCTGTGTCACACATTCCTCGCTCTGCTCCATCCAACCTCTTGTCTCCCAAAGCCAAGTGTGGAGGCAGAGAGCAGCTGGCCTGTGGCCAGTGAGATATTGACCTGATTAGAGCGACAAGGTAGCTGAATATTCCTTGCATTTGTCACAGCAGTTTGTCATGTTGAAACATGCGAAGCTCTTCACCCGATGAATGACTTTGAAGTGTCGCCACTTTTAGACAGACAAACGCGGCAGTTAATCTGCACCAGAATCGTGGCATAGACGGGCAATGAGATAAATGCCCAATTAATCTCTCTTGTGATGAATTGGAGCGGGGCAGGACTGTTCAGCAGAGGATGGGGAGAGCCACTCTGCTCTTCCAAACAGTCTGTGGGACGCTGAATAGTTTCTCTCCTGGGGTGTCAGTCTAAAGTAGGTGGGGGCTCAAACCTCAACCGTCTGAGCCAGTGGTAAGAGTGCGACTGACTGAAGGCTGTAGGTAACATTTTCTATACTAACTGCATCTCCCCGTAAAATGCTCAGGAAAAGAGTTTAATTTTATATTTACTTTCTTTATTAAAATCTTTTGAGCATTTGCTCCAGTGACATGAATGAGAGCGAAGGTGTTTGTGTGCGCGTGTGTGTATCTATACGTGTGTATGATTATGTATGTGTTTGTATGTGCGTGTGTGTTTGCGTGTGCCTGTTTATGAATGAGTGTATTTGTGATTGTGTGTTGTGTTTTCACGTGATTATGTGTACAACAATAATAATCCTCGCATTTGACACAGCGCCTTACCAAGTCTTTAAGACGTCTCAAAGCGCTTCACAGGATACACTGTAAAGTGAACTGATGTGTATTTTGGGCACAGCAGCGTCCCACAAACAGTGGTGGATTGAGTGACCAAATTATTAGTGGTAGTCTTTGTTTAAGGGATTATTACCCCCGGAAAGCGATCTGCCAATCAACCAACAACCGGGTTCCTACTTACTCCGAGGTAAACAGAGGCAGGTGGAGTAAGGAAAGTCGCCTAAGGTTTCGCCCCGGTCTTACCCGGGAATCGAACCCGGCTCCTCTCGCTTGCAAGGCGAGAGCTCTAACCGCTAAGTTACCCGCTCAGGACTCCAGAAGGATTTGAGGAGCGCGAGGGGGAGAAGATCCGAAGAGAAAAACAAAGAAAAAATAAAAGATGATGAGATTCTGTCTTTCCTGGTTCCCACAATGTGCACAAGGCAAACACCCAACAAACGAACGATGTCTGCAAAATTACAATCGCTCCGTCTGATCCCACTTTAATACATTCCCGGGGAAAATCTTCCCTGGGGAATCAGCACGGAGTTATGAATGGTAAATTCCAGATAGTATTATAGCGTTATGAAATTCCGCACCTTATGAACCCTTCCACTGTCAACAAATGTCTCCTGCCATTTAACAACCCCCCGATCAATTACAGCCGCTCAGCTCGGCTGGAACCGGCTCAATATGAGGCCAGCAAATTACTTAGAATTAATAAGGCAGTCAAATACCAGGCACATCTCTCCCAGGTCTGACCTCATCTCCTCTCCCCTCCCCACACGCACAAACACACACACAAACACACACACACAGCTTTTTTATGAAGTGCGTTGGAACCAGCCCAGGTCAGGACTTGAGGGAGGGAGAGAGTGAGGAGGGAGGGAGTGGGGGAGGGAGGGGTGGGGGTGGGTGGGGGGGTGTGTGGAGGAAAGAGGGGAATTAAAAAATGTCACATCGCCCAGTATTCGCTCAAGCGAGGGCTCAACTCGAGTCTCACTCCAGCTTCCCCCCAGCAGCCGAACACAAAACACACCACAAATTGCGTTGACATTTACTGTAAACCGGGAGGTCATAACTGTGCTCAGCTAATGAAAAAAAACAGGGGACTTGACACTGGCTAAAAAAAAAATGCAAATTAATTTGCGCAATGGGCTAATCCAGCACATTCGGCAGCGCCGGGTTTAACAAGTCGGACACTGAATGAATAATTTCGATAATCCTTTCAAGATTGTGTTTCCCAACGTTAATCCCAGCACAGCCCCCAACACAAGCGGTTTGTGTTGCCATTTCACAAGTAGTGGCGGTTGACTCAATTAAAGGAGGCTTTGCCCTTCCCCAGAATCCCGCTCCGTGCCTCACTGTCTGAAAAGTGTAGTTCCGCCTACAAATACACAGTCACTACACCTCCAAGCAGAACTCAAGACTCTCTCTCTCTTCTCCTCTCCCCCTAATCCATGCAGCAGCAGCAGCAGCAGCAGGGGGCGGATGGGATTTTATCCAGAAATGTGGCAGCCAATTTGCCCACAGCGATGTCCCCCAAACAGCCGTGGAGTGAGCGACCAATTTTATTTGGGGGACTCTTGGCCAGGACACCGGGAGAGAGAGAGAGAAACGTTTCCAATAGCCCCGCGGGATCTTTAACATCCACCTGAACAGGCAGACGGGACCTGGGTTTAACATCTCATCGAAGGACGGCATCGAATGCAAGGATTATTATTATTACAATCAGAAGTTATACACTGGTCCCAAACTATTTCGCTGCGTTGACTGGCTTCAGACTTTGTGAAAGAAGCGACTTTATACAGTGTATTTTTTAATAGTCACTTCCACTGAGGGGTTTATCTAAAAATGACTGCACTGACTTCAAAGATAGAACACGGGGCGTCTAAATATAGCCGCTCACACTTCACACACCAGGCAACCTTGGTGCACAGAAACATAAATATATTCCCCAGGACGATAAGACGACTGGCAGTCTGCTCCTGAAATAAAACCATTACTAGGCTGACAGCAATTCAGAATTCTCTCTCTCTCTCTCTCTCTCTCTCCACTAGGCTTTCAAGCAGATCTCAGTCTCTCTCTCTCATTCTCTCTTCCCCCCCACCACCCCGCTCTTCAGGGTATTGATTAGCTCTGCTGATCGCTCTGCTCCCAGTCTCTACGGGCGCTTTGGGCTGCAGCCCATGACCTGACCAACCCCATCCTCCCCCAAATGCCCCGACTCCTTCTCCTTCTCCCCACCCTTCGTTACTCCCCAAGCGCTTTGGGACACTGCCTTGCATGAGGTGAGAGGCGCTGTGTCAATGCGAGTTGTTGTTGTTGTTGAGTTACCTGTACACTGCTCTCTTGTCAGACTCCAGCTGGGCCTGTGGGTCGAGGGGGACGTTGGGGACAGGGGTAGCAGCGGCTGATGATGTTGGGAGGTGCCCGGGTTGGGTCTTGGATGGCTGTTGAGGAGTGGCAGTCATCTGTGGATGGAAAAAGATCCCCGTCATTATGTCCCGCTGACAGAGCCCAACCTCCAACAGTCTCCAATATCCTCTGTCTTGTGCGTCGTTCTGTCCCAGGGAGTTTACTCAGTAAGGAGTTGCCATGTCGGGTTTACTGTGCACCAGGCTCAGAACTTTTAGCGTAGCTCAGTGGTTAGCGCAGTGGTCTAGCAAGCGAGATGTCCTGGGTTCGATTCCGGGGCAGGACGGCGCGAAACCTTAGGCAAGTTTCCTTACTCCACACACACACGCACACGCCTCTGTTTACCTAGCAGCAATTAGGAACCCGGTTGTTAGTCGATTGGTGGATCGTTTTCCAGGGACAGTAAACAAACAAACAAACAAATGAACGAACGAACGAACGAATGAATAATTTGGTCACTCATTCCCTGACTACTGTGCGTAATTGTTACCGCCGCGTTTCACCCACAAAAATACAGTCACTCCACTTTACAGTGTGTCCTGTGAAGCGTTCTGAGGCGTCGCGAAGACGTGATAAGGCGCCGTATCAAATGAGAGGACTATTATTATTATGGGGGGGGGGGAGGTGTCGGGGAGGAAACGGCGACAAACTGAGCAAAAAAATTAGAAACTCCAAAATGTTATCAATTCGTTTTTATCTTTGCCTCTAAAACCCACCCCATCACAGGCTCGATCCCAGCGACATCTAAAGATTTTATACATGACAGAACAAAGCGGCGGAGATTAAGGGGCTGAAGTGGAGCTCAAATAGGCATGAAATCCTCACATTAAGTGTTTAAACCCGCTCTTGCCTCACAATATTCCCTCTTAATCCTATTACATGCTCTGCACCCTGTGAGCATTTAACATAAGGAGCTAAATGGGCTCCAATTTATTTGCTGCCACCTACACAACGCCGGGCGCTAGGAGTGGGGGCAGTGAGCACAGCCACTGAACAGGAGACAACCAGCTCCCATCACCGGCTCTCACGTTCATTCCCGCCGTAACAACGACAACAATCCACGCACTTGACACAGTTCCTTTCACTTCGAGAGGACGTCTCAAAGCCCTCCATGGTACTTCACTGCAGAGTGTAGCCTCGGACCCTTCCCCAGCCTCTCGGACCTCTTTATTTTGTGGGTGAAGTTCGGCAGCCAATTTTCACACAGCAATGTCCCCCAAAACAGCCATGGATGGAGCGAGTGACCAATTTTATTTTATTTGGAGGATTTGTTGGCCAGGACACCGGGAGAGAGAGAGAGAGAGAGAGAGAGAGAGAGAGACAGAGAGAGAGAGAATAGCGCCACAGGACAATGCAACACACCCAGAACGGGGCGCTGTGTAAATGCACGTTGTTGTTGTTGCTGTTGTATTAGGGTCTGACTGCCCCACAGCCTCTTCCCACACCGTGTGCGGGTCTGACATGTGCGGAAACCCATTCACCGTGTTTAAGAGTCTCCAAATCCAAGCAGAGAATTCCACGCATCCCAACTACACGTGGAAACCCCAGAGATAGATTGTTGAATGAAATGCACTCTCTCTCTCTCTCTCTCCCTGGACGGGCGCATCCTGCTTAACTAATTCCGGAAATGGCATGAGGAGTGAGGGGGGGGGTGGTCGCGAAGACTGTAAAGCTGCTCTCTCCACTGCCCTCCCCCCTCAAACCCCCCGCTTCCTCAGGATATTCCTCGCAGGACTCCAGCCTCAAACCTGTTTTATTAGCCAGTCTGTCAGCCTCTCCGGGGAGTGAGGAGGATGAGGCAGTTTTTCCCTATCATCACCAGCTCCTTCAAACGCCATAAATTCTTAAACCCCGGTTTCAGTGTGAATTAAATTGGACTCTTCACACTTAACTAACCCCATTCTACATTCCTTTGTACTCCCGGCTCTTACATCTCCACAGGGTTCATTTCATTCTTCTCCGTCGCACCCACACCAGATATCAGGGTTTCTGCTCACTCACACACACACCCCCACCCACCCCAGAGATCTCGGTGGCTTGGCTGGGGCTGGAGTTGGGGTCAAACTTTCGCTTTGGCTGCTTGTTATAAATCGTTTAGCCTTAAAGCCTCGCGGACCGAATAATACGTGCGAAGAACAAAGAGACTTAGGTTAAGTCATTGTGGTATTCCCTCCCCCCCTCCCCCTCCCTACCCCTCCTTCCCCATCTTCAGATCGCACCTGAAGACCTTCCTCTTCAACTGTGCCTATGGTCACCTCCCACCGTCCCCCGGCTCCTCCTCTGTCAAGCGCTCTGGGACGCTATCCTGGGTGAGGGGCGCTGTGTAACCCTATTAGGGTCTGAGTGGCGTTGCCTACCTGTTGGCTCTCTTGGTAGGAAGGAGGGGGCACGTTCTGAGATGCCATTATGGTCAGTGAGGGTGGAGGGGACGCATGTTGCATCATGGGATTGCTTCACATCTAGAACCTGAGGAGACAACACACAGACAAACAGACGGGACGTTACTCACAGCGCCTTATAGTGTCCGACACACAGCGACACACAGCCTCTCCCCCACAGCCTCTCCCCACAGCCTCTCCCCCACCCCCACACACACAGGAACCCAGTTATTAGTTGATTTGCAGATCACTTTCCAGGGGTAATAATCCCGTCCAAAAAAATTGGTCACTCAATCCACGGCTGTTTGTGGGATGTTACCCAGTATGATTGGCTGCCGGCTTCGCCCACAAAATACACAATTCACTCTACATTATATCCTGTGAAGCGCTTTGAGACGTCTCGACGACATGATATCCAATGCAAGGATTATTATTGTTATGATGATGATCTCAAACCGAGCGAGGGTGGGCAATCTGTCACTGCGCCCCTGGCACGAGACCACCCAGGGTCTGTTTATTATTCCACAAACTGCGTGAATGACTCCACGAGTCTCTTTTCCTGCCTGAAAGCTACACAAAGCGGGGACGGTAGGAAATGGGTAAAGCAGGGTATTAAATATCTTAAATAAGCGAGCCGCTGGGCCTATTGACAAGGTCCCCTTTTCCACTGAATCTACCATGTAGGGTAGCTACTTCCCCTCCTGGTTTCTAATTTCCTGTTGGGAAAACATCACAGAGGATTAACAGTGTGCTCGGTCCCTATGGCAACCTGAGTATTTTTATCAGGCATGTGTCACGAGGGACAGGACAGGACGGGATGGGACGGGAGTAAAGCAAAGCTGCCCATCTTGTGGCAAACTTAATAATAATAATAATAATAATCCTTGCATTTGATGTGGCACATTATCGCATCTTCGAGACGTCTCAAGATGTGTTGCGAGGCGAGCGTTCCCACCGCCATGCCTGGCTGCCGCGTTTCGCCCACAAAATACACCGTCGCTCCACTTTACCGTATATCCTGTGAAGAGCGTTGAGACGTCTCGAAGACGTGATAAGGCGCAGTATCAAATAAGAGGATTGCAATTATTACGACGACGACTGTCGCTATTATTATTATTATTATTAACCGGCCACACAAGGAGGTGCTCTGCGTCGGCCCTCGACGAATTGCGTCCGGCGGTTTTCCCGGTTTGGGAATTTCTCGATCGCTCGTGTTTTTGTGAGGACAAGACCTTAATTTAACAGGACCTCCGACAATCCAGCACACAGACACACACACACAGACACACACGCACCAGCTCCCACTCACCCAGACCAGCCAGCAACGTTGCACTGAAATTGAGCCCAGACTGAGCTCAAGCACACAACCTTCTGACATCGAGGCGAGAACGTTTCCAACTGAGCCAAGGCAGCACAAAAGGAGAGTGTCCGGGATAAAAAAAAGGTATTTCAAGGAGCTGAGCTGACAGATTATGTCAGTTGCAGTCACGGATGAAGGATCCATTAGTTAGTTTTAAACTAAACCAAACCAAGCTAAACTAGCACTCACGTTTCCAACTAACGGAGAGAGTAGCAAGTGAGACTCGGGAGGAGAGAGAGAGAGAGGGGAGAGGGGGAGAGAGAGAGAAAGTGAGGCAAATCACTGACCTCAAAGTTGTTTACTGAAGAAAATACATTTCAGTAGGGAGTGAATAGGCAAAACTGAGCAGAAACTTTAATAGTTTTGCATCCGTTGTTGCACCATTTCATGTCGTAAGCGTCATTATGTCTCAAAGCACTTCACAGAGTTTTCCTAGAAAGTGACTGTATTTGTCGGCAAATATGGGCAGCCAATGTGCACACAGCAACATCCCACAAACCGCCACAAAACAAATGACCAATTTTATTTGGGGCGGGAGGTGGGGGGATTGTTGACCAGAACACAGGGAGAGAGAAGAAACTTCTTTCTCTTTTCAAGTCACGCCACGGGATCTTCAACAGCCACCTGGACAGACAGACAGACAGACAGACAGACAGACAGACAGACAGACAGACGGACGGACGGACGGACGGACGGACAGACGGACGGACGGACAGGTTCATGTCTCTGACTAACCAGCATTGCTAATTGCAATGTCCAGCCGAGACTACGAACTCCACTAAGCGGAGATCTGTGAGGGATATTACAGAATTGTTGGCTCCACTGTCTCAACTTTAATCCTTGGGAGTCCTGTAGGGCAGTGGTTAGGGAGTTCACCAAGCGAGAGGACCCAGGTTCGATTCCCGGGCGGGCAGCACAAAACCTTAGGCAGTGTCCTTACTCCACACACACACACACACACACACACCTCTGTTTACTGAGCAGTAAGTAGGAACCTGGTTAAGAGCTGCCTATACAGTCCCACTCCCCCGCCTCACCCCCACACGCACCCCACCCCCAGCTCCCCGGTCACTTTTATTGGGATCTGGCAATTGTCTTGAAAGAGTAAGAGGCAAAATTTAAGGCTGGTTCTCGTCAAGACCTGCGGAAAATCCCGGTTTCCAAATGCCGGGCGAAACCGAGGGATTTCTAAACTTCCGCGCGATCTGAAGTTTCGCGACGGTAACAGTAATATTATTATAAACCTCGCATTTGATACAGCGCCGTATCCCAGGGTCGAGACGTCTCAAAGCGCTTCACCAGAATATACTGTAAAGTGGATCGTGTGCTTTGCGAGCGAAACAATGGCTCTTAAGGCTAAGGACCGGGCGGAATCCGGGGCTTCTGGGCGTCAGCGAGGAAAATCTACAGCATGTCTTTCCGTGCCTTAAACCAGCGGCTTCAAAACCGTCCATCACAATCTGCGAGATTAGAGGGTTTATACCTGACAACATTACAGGGTGACTTCCAGACACATTTACTGCCGGTGTTTAGACCCGGCTTTAAGAGCCCTGTCTGTCAACACTCTCCAACAGCCACAAGTCGCCGGCTCGATTCACTCTTAAACGGTACTTAAGGCTGTCAACACATCACAAGCAAACAACCAACTTTCCAATAATTATTCCTGATTCACCTTGCAGGGAGCGTGGGCCGGTTATGTAACGCTAATTCAGGAATACCACCGATACAGAGAAACTATTTCCTCTGGTGGGTGGGTGGGTGGGTGGGAGCATCCAGAACAGGGGGGGGTGGGGTGGGTGCGGGGGTCTGGATCTTAAAATTAGAGCTTGGCCATTTAGGAGCTAACTCAGGAAGCAGTTTATCACACAAAGGCGATGGAAATCACAAACTCTCTCTCCCCCAAAAGGCTGTGGATCTATTCACGTTTCCCAAGATTGAGGTGGATCGATATTTGTGAGGTCAGGGCATCAAGGGACACGGGGCAAGGGCGGGTAATTGGGGTTGAGGTACAGATCAGCCATGATCTAGTAGAGTGGCGGTACAGGCTCGAGGGGCTGAATGGCCTCCTCCTGATCCCATGTTCCTGTGAGGCGCACTGAGAGATCCTCTTGGTGTGATAGGCTCTGTACCAAGTCGATTGGTGGACTCGGTCGGTCGGTCGGGTGCGGGGGTGGAGGGTGGGTGGACAGGTGGTTACGAAGGTACCACAGACCACAAAGGAAGTTTCAAACCAAACCTCCACCCAACGCCAGAACGCGAGGTCCCCGGGGAAGTGTTTTCTGAAAACCGCTCTTCCCAAGAGGACCTGGTCTGAGCAGAAACTCCGCCAAGATCTGTGGAGATCCCACAGCCTCGCAACCAGCCGTCAACATTCATTCCTTTTGGTCTTGGCCAGAGCTCCGGGCTGGTTGGGTCGGAGGCAGGAATCCACACACAGTAGACGACTTCTGTCAAAATATACAGCCAGAAGCTCCTCGCCCAGGCCAGGCCAGGCCAGCAGCCACAACACCAGAGCTCAACCCCACAGGCTGGAGGGGAAACAGAGCAGCCAGTGTTGGGAGCCACCAGGCTTCCTCGCTCACTCGCTCTCTCGCTCATGCGCGCACGCACACACACACCTTTTCACAACGTTGCCACAACTATTTTAACCCCTTGGCGGAATCCGCAGCGTCTTTACAAGCACAGAAGGAGACTGTTCAGCACTCTCCTGTCTGTCTGTCTGCCTGTCCGTGCTGGTGCTCGCTCCCCCACTCGAGCTCTCTACTCTGAATCCCATTCCCCTCCTCTCCCCCCGTCCTGTCCGTGCTGGTGCTCGCTCCTCCCCTCCCACGAGGAGAGAGAGAGGACTGAAAAAACACAGTCGTCTCCTCTCCTCCGCTCGGGACGGATGGGGGGGGGGGGGGGGGACAGAAAAGAGCCGTAAAGTACAATAAGAAAAACGTAGGAGATGAAATGTTCATAAGAGAGTGACGTTTTTCTGGAGTAACCGAATCGGACGTGAAGTCAAACGTTGGCTCCCTGGGGCCTGGTGAACAATTCCGCAGCTTGGAATAATTGAACCATAAACAGTAGCAGAGAGTAGTAAAGTAGGGTAACCCGAGAAGCCGTAGCCGCTGTTTATGTCGTACTTAACCCCTTTGGAACTCCATCATCCCACAGTCCCTTCGCCTCGCTCCGTCTCTCGCCTCCAAGGAATGTCTCAAGACCCTCCTCTTCGACGACGCCTTCGGTTACCCCCCCCCCAACCTGCCCTCCACCCCCTCCTGATCCTAACCCTCCAGCTCGGGTCCAAATCCCTGACTGTCCAGCGCCTGGGGTCGTCCTCCTGACATGAAAGTTGCCATGTAAATGTCATTTGTTGCTGCTGTTGTTATAATAATCCTTACATTTGACACGGCGCCTCATCACGTCGTTGAGACGTCTCAAAGCGCCTCACAGGATATACTGTAAAGTGGAGTGACTGTGTATTTTGTGGGCGAAATATTCTGTGAAGCGTTTTGAGACGTCTCGAAGGTGTGATAAGGCGCTGCATCAAATGCAAGGATTGTTATTATTACTATTATGAAGCTACTTTGGTGGGGACGGGAGGGAGGGAGGGAGAGATGGAGGGAGGGAGGGAGGGAGGGAGGGATCGCTAGTAATGATATGATGCTGATATCACGTCAGAACCTGTTTTATGCAGAAGAGATTCTCGGACACTGAGGCTCATCTGCCGCATTTAACATTTTCATTAAAAAAAAATTCTATCTGCTTAAATCCCCGTAATCCCCCCCCCCCAACCCCGATTGCGATTGGCTGCTGGCTCCGCTCACTGGCTGGGTAGCCGGAGAGATTGGTTACCATGGAGACACTCCCGTTATGACCCAATTGAAAGAAATAGTCATAATTGCGGAGAGACTTTCTTAAATGCTAAACCGGCGCGGTGGCGGGGGACTGGTGTTAACCCCTTCCCGCAACGTCAGGAGTCTTTCCCCGGTGTCCTGTCTTCCAGCTCACTCACTCAATCGCTCGCTCAGTCGCTCACTCACTCAACCGCTCGCTCACTCCCTCAGTCGCTCACTCACTCAACCGCTCGCTCAGTCGCTCACTCACTGACTCGCCCAACCGCTCGCTCACTCCCTCAGTCGCTCACTCACTCACTCACTCACCCGTTGCCTCATTCACTCCCGCGCTCACCCAATCACTCACTCAATCGCTCATTCGTTCACTCAAACACTCACTCCCTCATTCACTCCATCACTCGCTCTGTCGCTGGCTCACTCCTTCTCTCCCTCCCTCCCTCACTCGCTCGCTCAAAAAACACAAAGTCGCCAAATTTAACGGTATATCCCTGTGAAATAAAGTTCTGATTATTATTATTATTATTATTATTATCATCAAACACCATCTGCAAGGCTGACTTCTCTCCTGAGATTGTCACCTCTCTGCTGACGAGGCTGGGATGAGATTATGTGGCAGCTCTCAGTACATCACCATTCCGGGCTCTAATGGCCTCAGTGTGGTTCACAAGACAGATATGTCCCCGAGGATCGACCTGTTACACTGGGAAGGTGAACGACAAGGGGAATGAGTACACGGTTCATTGCGTCAGTAAATCAGGTCCTGGATCCTGTAATAATGTGCTCAGAAACTTGACTAGTTTCTTTCCTTCGAATAATAATAATACTTGTGTTTGATAAAGCCCTTTGCAGGGCATTGACTGTGAATTGACTGTGTATGTTTTGTGGGCGAAACGCGGCAGCCAACTGCGCACAGCAGCGTTCCCCCACAAACAGTCGTGGATTGAGTGAAAAACATTTTTTTTAAGGGAAAGCCGTCCACCAATGGACTAACAACCGGATTCTTACTTACTCCTAAGGCTGCCAGGTACATGTGTGTGCTGGGCTTTCACAGCCGGCTCTCTGCTCGGTCGCTCCAAATGCACAACACATTCCCGCACGCACTTGGCAGCTCCCTCTCGCACTCTCCCTCTCCTCATCACTGGGGGGGCAATTCAAGGCGGGATCACAGCAAGGTGTTGAGCAGAAAATAAAGAGCAAATAATTTCTTCATATCAGCCAAACCGGCTGAAAAACACAGGAACGTGTGTGGCGCTCTCTCACTCCTTCCCCCTCTCTCCCTCACTCCCTCTCCCCCTCCCCTTCTGCCTCCTCCTATCTGATTACCAAAGTACTGACGTGAAATAATAATAATAATCCTGGCATTTGACACAGCTCCTTAACACGTCATTGAGACGTCTCAAAACGCTTCACAGGATATAATGCAAAGTGAATTGACTGTGTGTATTTTGTGGGTGAAACGCGGCAGCCAATTGCGCACAGCAGCGTCCCCCACAAACAGCCGTGGATTGAGTGACACCATTTCTCGTAAAGGATTATTACCCACGGAAAAATGATCTGCCAATCAACTAACAAGCAGGTTCCTACTTACTGCTCGGGAAACAGAGACGTGTGGAGTAAGGAAACTTGCTCAACGTTTCGCCCTGCCCGGGGTCCTCTCGCTTGCCAGGCGCGCGCTCTAACCACTGGGCTACAGGACTCCACATACGATGGAACCTCCAACAATACAGCAAAACCCCAACACCGTATTGGATTCCAAGTCCTGATGTGGGGCTTGAACCCACAACCCTTCTGACTCTGAGGCGAGAGCGTTAACGACTGAGCCACTGACAAGTGAATTAATCATTCGCGTGGGAGAGGTGCAATTGGCCAAATGGCCATCTCCTGCTCTGAAAATTCCCCTCTGTGTGTATATCGAGTGCAGGTATATCATTGTTTAGTCATTCCAGGCCACCTGCCAAACGGATAGCTTTTCCCCTAGTTTTGTAGTCCAGCGCAGATAAGCTGAGCAGGGAGAATGCTGTTTGATTTTAATTAAAATATTTTTGGTGTAAATGTCAAGCGAGATGAAAGCGAGTTATCATTTTTCTATACGGCAACCAATACCGTCTTATACAGTGAGCACAGAATAACAGAGCAGAGAGAGAGGGAGGAGAGCGAGAGAGGGAGAAAGAGAGAGAGATGAGCGAGAAAGAGAGGGAGAGCAGAGCGAGAGAAGGAGAGAGAGAAAACGTGAGGTGCAGCGAGTCATAAAGTGGAACCTGGTTCAGAATCCTGTTCATCAAAACCTCTGTGAAGTCTCGACTCCACACATCGTAAAGCAGACGCTTCCTAACAGCTGGAGCCAGGATTAGGATGTTTTATTCCTCGAATGATTTTTGACCGTGTTGGGGCGCAACTCGTCAAAGTTGCTCATTTCCAACAAATATAGTCATGAGGGAGAGAGCGAGCGAGACAGACCGAGAGCATGCGTGCGAGAGAGAGAGAGAGAGAGAGACAGAGAGAGAAGAGAGAGACCACAGCGAGCAAGAGAAAGAGAGAGAGCGAGGGAGAGCTCAGGGGTCCCATAAGACCTCACACAGCTATCAAGGTACCCAGTCCTTACAGATTTAGTCTCTCTGGATCTCGTCAACGCAAATATTTCACTGGAATTCTTGGGAATCTGAGGGGCCAAATCTGTTAGCAGAGAGAACGCAGACTTTGCTGAAGGCAATTTCTAACCAATCTGCTCCGAAGAGACTTCCCTTCCATTGTTTCTGGTCCAGTGGGGGAGCGAGCACCAGCACGGACACGATGGGGAGAAACAGAAAGAGAGAGCAGGGAATGGGATTACAGTAGAGAGTTCCAGCAATAAAACTGTGGAATGTCCAGTCTCATTGGAGATATTTAGGTGAGGAATGGGCAGAGGTTGGTTGGTTGGTTGGTTGGTTGGTTGGCAGCTGTGAGCCATTGGCCCTCCGTGTAGCAGAAAAAGATATTGGATGGAAACAGCAAATGTTTATTTCTGTGAAACAAAGAACAAGCGAATGGTTGGATGCCATCCAATCGCAGGAGTCAGGTTTAAGATGTGTTGAAAGATTCATTGCTATTATTGAGGTTCAAGGCAATGTTCAGGTCCCCTCACTGCCCGCCCCCCCACCCATTCTTGGCCCTGAGCCCCAGCAATTAGTGAGCGAGGAGTGAGAGAGAGAGAGAGCATAATTCACAGGAGGTCAATCAGGAAACATTCCCAATGCACAAGTGACAATCCTTACTTTTGATATTGAAACGCTGAAACGTCTCAAAATGCTTCATGGAGGTTTTCTAGAAAGTGTAGTGACTGTATTTATAGGCAGCCAATCTGCACACAGTTTGGTCCCACAAATAGCCATGAAATGTATGACCAACTATATGTAGAGTAGTGGTTAGAGCACGCGCCTCGCAAGCAAAAGGACCCGGGTTTGATTCCTGTGCCGGGCGAAACCTCAGGCAAGTTTCCTTACTCCACACGCCTCTGTTGACCAAGCAGTAAGTAGGAACCCGCTTGTTGGTCGATTGGCAGATGGCTTTCATGATCTAATAGAATGATGGAACAGGCTTGAGGGGCTGAATGGCCTACTCCAGTTCCTACTTTCATATATAACCATCACTATATTGAGCCATTGGCACGTACTCGAAAAACAGCAAAGTCTAGTGCCAGAATAGGCCATTGACAAGTAAAGTTGATAAATACCCTGACATTCCTCTACCTCACGTATCCATCCATCAATCAATTCCTTTGCCAAATAGCTGCTCGATTCTCACTGGAGAAAAAAATTTGGTCACTCAATCCACGACTGCTTGTGGGGACGCTGCTGCGCACAATTGGCTGCCGGGTTTTGCCCACAAAATACACAGTCATTTGACTTTACAGTATATCCTGTGAAGGGCTTTGAGACGTCTCGACAATGAGATGAGGCGCTGTGTCAAATGCAAGGATTGTTACTAGATTATCATGTGGGGGGGGTGTCTGTTTATCTATCTACTGACAACCTGTCTGTCTGTCTGATCCTCCTCGATGCGAAGACATGTTTTCCTATTTCACTGTAGCCCTAATTCAGAGGCAACATCACCTTGGTGCGAGGACGGTAGCCGTCAGTTATCCCACGCAGTGAGTGAGTGAGTGACAGCTGACACTAAAGCAACGATTGACTAAAATTTCATCACATTGAGTGTGTGCGTCAGTGTCTGTGTGTGTCAGTGAGTGAGTGTGTGAGTGTGTGTGTGCGTGAGTGTGGCTGTGTGGTGTGTATCTTGTGTGTGTGTGTGTGTGTGTGTGTGTGGGTGGGGGCACCTCACAGCTCAGCTGCTGTGATCTCCAGCCCCTCACCCCGGCCCTGAATTCCTTGCGAGGCTGATGTTCCGCAGGCTTGAGCTGACTTGTGTCAAGCCGCAGGTAATCACACCGCTCCCTCCCTCCCTCCCTCCCTCCCCGGTGCCAGCGTGTGTTTGGCAAAGCCCAGCCCAGCCCCGCCGAGGTGAGTCAGCGAGCGAGCAGTCTGCCTGCAATCCCAGTCCACGCACGGACCCCCTCCTGCGAGCTGTGTTGCCTGAACCTCTTGTGTCTCGGGACAGCTTCTCCTTCTGTGGTTCGGGCTCCGAACCCGGAAGCAATGATCCCTCCGAAAGAAAAAGAGCGGTCGGTCGCCCCTGTTAATCCACGGCTGTTTGTGGGACGTCGTTCAGCCCAATTGGCTGCCGGGCTTCGCCCACAAAACAACGCCACAGCAGAGTCCGTCCGCCTTGCGGCGTGACCTGCGAGGCGCTTGGGGGGGGGGCGTCTCGTGATAAGACGTGATAAGGCGCCGTATCGAATGCAAAGATCGTCGTTATTAACGTTATTATTTTTACTGGAGAGGCGAGGCAGGTTTAGGGCACGGAAACAACTCCCAGCTTCCTGCTTCGTGTTGTCGTTGGCGTGCGGCGAGTGAGCGAGCGGCGCATTGTGGGGGAGCCAGGGGTTGCACAGCTGTCGAGCAGCTGTTGACGGCTTCCTGCTGGGGGGAGAATGTAACCCCTCCCTGGGGTCAGAGTTATGGTATGTCTGTCGCCCTGGCAACCAGCTGGAGGTCCGCATTCTCCGGACGGCTCTTGGCCGTGCCGGAGCCCCAGCTCGGGTTTGCTCCGCGCGCAGGAATGTGCGGTGTGCGCGGCCGGCAGGCAACGGCCAAACTAGCGCAGTGCTGTGGGAATCTCCCAAGAGCAGCACTTCCCACGTCCAACCATCCCCGGGCACTGATTCAGAGTGTGCACTCCGCTGCATTCTCTCTCTCTCTCTCTTTCTCTTTCTCTCACCTTCTCTCTCTCTCTCTCCCTCTTTCTTTCTCTTGTTTTTTTTCTCTTTCCCTCTCACTTTCTTTCTCTCTCTTCCTTTCACCCTTTCTCTCTCTCTCTCTCTCTCTGTGTGAGTTCCCTCTTTTTAATTAATCCCCTCTCCCTGTATTCCTCATTCTGCTCCTGATTTCTCATGCGGCTGAATCACTCCTCTCACAGTTGTGTGTTGGGGCGATTTAGCTACAACCGCTGTCCTCGCTGAGATCAGCTAATTCAGCCCAGACAGAACGATGAACCCAGGACCTTCCTGTCCATCTGTCTGTCTGTCTGTCTGTCTGTCTGAGTCTGGCTCTGGGTTGCATCCGACCTAGGCACTCCCCGTGGGGTCAGACTTCAGGAGAAAGGGCGTTCAGACGTATGTGATGAAATTTTAGTCAATCGTTGCTTTAGTGTCAGCTGTCACTCACTCACTCACTGCGTGGGATAACTGACGGCTACCGTCCTCGCACCAAGGTGATGTTGCCTCTGAATTAGGGCTACAGTGAAATAGGAAAACATGTCTTCGCATCGAGGAGGATCAGACAGACAGACAGGTTGTCAGTAGATAGATAAACAGACACCCCCCACATGATAATCTAGTAACAATCCTTGCATTTGACACAGCGCCTCATCTCATTGTCGAGACGTCTCAAAGCCCTTCACAGGATATACTGTAAAGTCAAATGACTGTGTATTTTGTGGGCAAAACCCGGCAGCCAATTGTGCGCAGCAGCGTCCCCACAAGCAGTCGTGGATTGAGTGACCAAATTTTTTTCTCCAGTGAGAATCGAGCAGCTATTTGGCAAAGGAATTGATTGATGGATGGATACGTGAGGTAGAGGAATGTCAGGGTATTTATCAACTTTACTTGTCAATGGCCTATTCTGGCACTAGACTTTGCTGTTTTTCGAGTACGTGCCAATGGCTCAATATAGTGATGGTTATATATGAAAGTAGGAACTGGAGTAGGCCATTCAGCCCCTCAAGCCTGTTCCATCATTCTATTAGATCATGAAAGCCATCTGCCAATCGACCAACAAGCGGGTTCCTACTTACTGCTTGGTCAACAGAGGCGTGTGGAGTAACGGAAACTTGCCTGAGGTTTCGCCCGGCACAGGAATCAAACCCGGGTCCTTTTGCTTGCGAGGCGCGTGCTCTAACCACTACTCTACATATAGTTGGTCATACATTTCATGGCTATTTGTGGACCAAACTGTGTGCAGATTGGCTGCCTATAAATACAGTCACTACACTTTCTAGAAAACCTCCATGAAGCATTTTGAGACGTTTCAGCGTTTCAATATCAAAAGTAAGGATTGTCACTTGTGCATTGGGAATGTTTCCTGATTGACCTCCTGTGAATTATGCTCTCTCTCTCTCTCACTCCTCGCTCACTAATTGCTGGGGCTCAGGGCCAAGAATGTGGGGGGGCGGGCAGTGAGGGACCTGAACATTGCCTTGAACCTCAATAATAGCAATGAATCTTTCAACACATCTTAAACCTGACTCCTGCGATTGGATGGCATCCAACCATTCGCTTGTTCTTTGTTTCACAGAAATAAACATTTGCTGTTTCCATCCAATATCTTTTTCTGCTACACGGAGGGCCAATGGCTCACAGCTGCCAACCAACCAACCAACCAACCAACCAACCTCTGCCCATTCCTCACCTAAATATCTCCAATGAGACTGGACATTCCACAGTTTTATTGCTGGAACTCTCTACTGTAATCCCATTCCCTGCTCTCTCTTTCTGTTTCTCCCCATCGTGTCCGTGCTGGTGCTCGCTCCCCACTGGACCAGAAACAATGGAAGGGAAGTCTCTTCGGAGCAGATTGGTTAGAAATTGCCTTCAGCAAAGTCTGCGTTCTCTCTGCTAACAGATTTGGCCCCTCAGATTCCCAAGAATTCCAGTGAAATATTTGCGTTGACGAGATCCAGAGAGACTAAATCTGTAAGGACTGGGTACCTTGATAGCTGTGTGAGGTCTTATGGGACCCCTGAGCTCTCCCTCGCTCTCTCTCTTTCTCTTGCTCGCTCTGGTCTCTCTCTTCTCTCTCTGTCTCTCTCTCTCTCTCTCGCACGCATGCTCTCGGTCTGTCTCGCTCGCTCTCTCCCTCATGACTATATTTGTTGGAAATGAGCAACTTTGACGAGTTGCGCCCCAACACGGTCAAAAATCATTCGGGAATAAAACATCCTAATCCTGGCTCCAGCTGTTAGGAAGCGTCTGCTTTACGATGTGTGGAGTCGAGACTTCACAGAGGTTTTGATGAACAGGATTCTGAACCAGGTTCCACTTTATGACTCGCTGCACCTCACGTTTTCTCTCTCTCCTTCTCTCGCTCTGCTCTCCCTCTCTTTCTCGCTCATCTCTCTCTCTTTCTCCCTCTCTCGCTCTCCTCCCTCTCTCTCTGCTCTGTTATTCTGTGCTCACTGTATAAGACGGTATTGGTTGCCGTATAGAAAAATGATAACTCGCTTTCATCTCGCTTGACATTTACACCAAAAATATTTTAATTAAAATCAAACAGCATTCTCCCTGCTCAGCTTATCTGCGCTGGACTACAAAACTAGGGGAAAGCTATCCGTTTGGCAGGTGGCCTGGAATGACTAAACAATGATATACCTGCACTCGATATTACACACAGAGGGGAATTTTCAGAGCAGGAGATGGCCATTTGGCCAATTGCACCTCTCCCACGCGAATGATTAATTCACTTGTCAGTGGCTCAGTCGTTAACGCTCTCGCCTCAGAGTCAGAAGGGTTGTGGGTTCAAGCCCCACATCAGGACTTGGAATCCAATACGGTGTTGGGGTTTTGCTGTATTGTTGGAGGTTCCATCGTATGTGGAGCCTGTAGCCCAGTGGTTAGAGCGCGCGCCTGGCAAGCGAGAGGACCCCGGGCAGGGCGAAACGTTGAGCAAGTTTCCTTACTCCACACGTCTCTGTTTCCCGAGCAGTAAGTAGGAACCTGCTTGTTAGTTGATTGGCAGATCATTTTTCCGTGGGTAATAATCCTTTACGAGAAATGGTGTCACTCAATCCACGGCTGTTTGTGGGGGACGCTGCTGTGCGCAATTGGCTGCCGCGTTTCACCACAAAATACACACAGTCAATTCACTTTGCATTATATCCTGTGAAGCGTTTTGAGACGTCTCAATGACGTGTTAAGGAGCTGTGTCAAATGCCAGGATTATTATTATTATTTCACGTCAGTGCTCTGTACTTTGGTAATCAGATAGGAGGAGGCAGAAGGGGAGGGGAGAGGGAGTGAGGGAGAGAGGGGGAAGGAGTGAGAGAGCGCCACACACGTTCCTGTGTTTTTCAGCCGGTTTGGCTGATATGAAGAAA